>NC_141700.1:256194632-257394632 GCF_964263255.1 Lissotriton vulgaris
TTATTAACCAGCAAGGGTCAGCTGCACTCTCTGCACAGTTTGCCTCATTTTGATTCACTATATAGAGAGCCAGCTTCCTGCACACCTTATGCTTCCATACCCTGAAGATGCAGAGAAAGATTTTCCAATTGCTCCCCAATCACGCACACATCCTGGACACAAGAAAGCAGGACTTTTTGAAAACCCTCTATGCCAGGATCAACATAAATCGCACCAGAAGGCTACAGGACATTCAGAACTTGGTGGCCTAAATCCCTCTCAATCTCCCATGACACACTCATATCCCACCACACCTGAAGGAGCTCCACTGGAACCCCATACACAAATGGCACAATCAAAACTGCTCAACCACACTTCCAAGGCACTACATAACACTGGCCTGGAATACCTCAACAATTGCATGTACTTTCACGATTATTCCAGACATCTCTGCTAGTCCAGACATCTATTGCACACATCCCACGCATACGGACAAACAGATCCGTGGTTGACCCTTCTCCTACATTGCTCTTAAAGTGTTAAACAACCTGCCACTACGCATACGAATCTCCCCTCACTTCTTCAATCCACAAGAAGCTCAAATTGGCCTTTGGAGTAACCCCACTAGGCCCTAGGTTTGGCTAGGTTTGTACCTGCTCAGCACTAGGATACCCTCCCTGGTGATATTGCATTCTACAAATCTGCATATTATAACATACCATGAATTGTCAAGGCTGCTGGTGTGGCTGAAACATGAACTGTACTGGCAGTAAAGAATGTCAGTAGGGGACAGATAGAATTCATATGTCGGGTTAATACATTATTTTCTGATTACTTTAAACACCTATGTGCACTACTACTCCAGCCTGTCCCAACCCAGAAAATATGTCTCAAAATATTTGCTCAAGTTCACCCCGGAAATACAAAGGGGAAAGCTTGAGGCCCTAACGATCAAGGAAGATGTACTTGGGGCCATCTGCCATGTGAACAGGGGTAACACACTAGTGAGAGATTGGGCTGCTGCTAGAAATTGAGCTATTTCTCCTCATTACACTGCCCCTGGGAAGGTGTAAGATGCATTCCCACGTTTTTCAAGTTCTTGTAAATCAGGGAATGTATCAAAAACCATGGGAGTTGCATGGGAACACCCATGCAACATCCAAAGAATGCCTTCACAGGGCAGAGTAATGCAACTCATTGAGATACTCAAAAGTTTTGGAGCCACTGAGAGCCTTGCAAAGTGGCTTAGCGTGTCTTAAAAAATCTGTCTTAAGGTTTGCGTTGTTCTTGCACCATGTTCGTCATAAATATGGCCCAAAATTTTGAAGTACAGCCCTGCCTACTACTAATAAATATTAGTGACCTGTTACCCATCGACCTGTGTGGAATTATCCTTCATCAGAACGCCATCTTAAATTTGGAGAAATTATCAAATCATATCTTTCATCATGTGCTATTGACATCAGTCTGACACACATTAGAACAAATCCAATCAATGTCGTGCGTGCACAGCTGCAATTCTCTAAAGAAGTATCAAATTTGTCGTGCTCCCTGGGTATCACCCTCTGAACCAGAGTGTTCTGGTAAACAAACTTAATTGCAACCCCATAATCGTGGGGAATGTCCCCGGGGCACTGGTCAATGGTCTTCTTTTGTGAGGCGCCAAATGTTTAATAAAGGCAATAATCCAAATCAAATTCCAATTCAATATCAAGTTGTATTGTTCATTCACAACACAATTACTTCATTGGGAAGATTAAACTTCATTTCCCAAAATGCATTAATGATGAATCACAAATCGCAAGCTTTACATGTCCCAAAGCATTTCGGCTGACGAGGCCTTCATTTGGGGATAATCTGAAAAGGTAGACAAGCGTGCATTAATATACAAGGACCACGGGGTAATGATGGTAAGGTGCACGTAAAAACGTGTATAGTGAAACTGTGCAATTAAACATGCCTTGGTTAGAAAAGGAGTGTGCATCTTTCGTGAATCTGGGTGAAATGAACACTGAGGAACGTGTCAATATAAATGCATTGTTATAACTACAACAAGGTCATTATTCATCTTGATGCAGAGTCTTTTGTTTAACTTTGCTTCTGTATGAGATTATTGTGAGTCATGCACCACGAAACTGAGGAGTGTTTACATCATCATCCCCCCCCCAGACGATTTCCTATATTAAATCTTTTTTAAGAAGGAAATTTGGCATACAATCATCATTTAAATCCATTTTAAGAACTCATGTAATTGTTTTAAAATGTAAAATTGATGTAAAAACTTTATTATACTTTTAAAAGTTTGTGTGCCAATTTTGCCTCAAATCAAACAATAAATATTGTTGTATTTAAATTCAATTGAAATTGACAGAGTTAAATTAGAAGTATTAAATCTCCCTTATGATATAGGAGGTTTTGACATGTTATATAGTCTTACTGCTAGAGCATGTAATGGGATGGTGCACACAGGAAACACACTAGAAGGAAGTTGTGGTACTGAATGACCTCTTTATACCCCTGAAGAAGGATGCGCCCCTTACTTGATATTGGTCATGGTAGAGTCAGTCAACAGGTAAAAGACTGTTTAAAAAAAGGCCATATGTGCAGTAGATGCTGTTATTGGCACTGGCTCCTCTTTGTAAAATGTGAAAGAATTTTCAGATGGATGTAGAGGAGCAGAGGTGCTCCACAATCATAGGTCTGTTTTCCAAGATTACATTTCTCATGTTTGGTAAGATCCTGATTAAGGAGGCACATACAAACTGCACACGTACTATAGTTTAAAGTCCAGACAGGAAGGTGTTTGTATTGTGGGAGATGGGCAACAATACTCTGAGACGCTGCACTGCTTAATTTGTAAAAGAATACGTGCTGATGGACAAAGCTTATTTCAGAAGAATTCAGCTGGCACTTTTGAAGATTGGGGAGCCCAATTCAAAGGCTGCATAGTCTTTATTCCACTTCATGCCTCATCACTTGACAACCATACACTCATTGCCTCTTAATCAAACTCATGTAGGTTCTTTTTCATGCCTGATTTCTCGATTTGTCACTGATTCTCTATCTTTCACTTCCTACTTCCTTACCGCTTTCTATGTGTTTCTCTCTTACACTGGCTTATAATCGGTACACAAATATTAAGTGCTGGGCCCTGAAAAATGTGTTTCTGTGGGTCCCACATGCACCCACCAGCTCAGAGACTGGAGACACATGATTATCATTTTCAGATTACATAAAGTAATATCTGCAACTGATGCAGATACTTTCTGTAGGAAATTGGGTTATTGGTTGATGGGATGGGGTTTGGAAA
The DNA here is from genome assembly GCF_964263255.1 of Lissotriton vulgaris. Classification (NCBI taxonomy): domain Eukaryota; kingdom Metazoa; phylum Chordata; class Amphibia; order Caudata; family Salamandridae; genus Lissotriton; species Lissotriton vulgaris. The sequence goes on from NC_141700.1 coordinate 256,197,922, forward strand.
CCCCCATTCAGGCAACAACAACAATCCTTGTCAGTGCGAAACACAAAAGTCACTAAATTGACCTGTGCTTCTCTGGTAGTTTGCCACAAAAGTCTCAGTCAGGTTTAATTTAGAGGCAATGTGTAAAGTATTATGCAACGGGGACCCTCTGTTTTTTGAGTTCTTTGTTGCCGCTGGACTGCTCTGTGTGCTCTGCTCACCAAACTCCGGATTTGTTCCTTCAACACCTCGCGGTTCCCGCTTCGCGGGACCCGCTTTGCTGCCAAGACTTGTGAAGTGCCAAGGACTACCCAGGGCGCAGAAAGGGCCGAGCAGGGCTGCGAGCAAGTGCAGGGACTCAATGTTCCAGGAGTCCCTGCCGGCCGATTGAGCACACCTGGCCCGCTCTCCCTGCTAGCCCCGCCCACCTTAGCACCGGGTGATCAAAAGACCCACCTCATCCTTCGTACAGCGGGACCCTCTGTTTTTTGAGTTGTTTGTTGCCGCTGGACTGCTCTGTGTGCTCTGCTCACCAAACTCCGGATTTGTTCCTTCAACACCTCGCGGTTCCCGCTTCGCGGGACCCGCTTCGCTGCCATGACTTGTGAAGTGCCAAGGACTACCCAGGGCGCAGAAAGGGCCGAGCAGGGCTGCGAGCAAGTGCAGGGACTCAATGTTCCAGGAGTCCCTGCCGGCCGATTGAGCACACCTGGCCCGCTCTCCCTGCTAGCCCCGCCCACCTGAGCACCGGGTGATCAAAAGACCCACCTCATCCTTCGTACAGCGGGACCCTCTGTTTTTTGAGTTGTTTGTTGCCGCTGGACTGCTCTGTGTGCTCTGCTCACCAAACTCCGGATTTGTTCCTTCAACACCTCGCGGTTCCCGCTTCGCGGGACCCGCTTCGCTGCCAAGACTTGTGAAGTGCCAAGGACTACCCAGGGCGCAGAAAGGGCCGAGCAGGGCTGCGAGCAAGTGCAGGGACTCAATGTTCCAGGAGTCCCTGCCGGCCGATTGAGCACACCTGGCCCGCTCTCCCTGCTAGCCCCGCCCACCTGAGCACCGGGTGATCAAAAGACCCACCTCATCCTTCGTACAGCGGGACCCTCTGTTTTTTGAGTTGTTTGTTGCCGCTGGACTGCTCTGTGTGCTCTGCTCACCAAACTCCGGATTTGTTCCTTCAACACCTCGCGGTTCCCGCTTCGCGGGACCCGCTTTGCTGCCAAGACTTGTGAAGTGCCAAGGACTACCCAGGGCGCAGAAAGGGCCGAGCAGGGCTGCGAGCAAGTGCAGGGACTCAATGTTCCAGGAGTCCCTGCCGGCCGATTGAGCACACCTGGCCCGCTCTCCCTGCTAGCCCCGCCCACCTGAGCACCGGGTGATCAAAAGACCCACCTCATCCTTCGTACAGCGGGACCCTCTGTTTTTTGAGTTGTTTGTTGCCGCTGGACTGCTCTGTGTGCTCTGCTCACCAAACTCCGGATTTGTTCCTTCAACCCCCTCGCGGTTCCCGCTTCGCGGGACCCGCTTAGCTGCCAAGACTTGTGAAGTGCCAAGGACTACCCAGGGCGCAGAAAGGGCCGAGCAGGGCTGCGAGCAAGTGCAGGGACTCAATGTTCCAGGAGTCCCTGCCGGCCGATTGAGCACACCTGGCCCGCTCTCCCTGCTAGCCCCGCCCACCTGAGCACCGGGTGATCAAAAGACCCACCTCATCCTTCATACAGCGGGACCCTCTGTTTTTTGAGTTGTTTGTTGCCGCTGGACTGCTCTGTGTGCTCTGCTCACCAAACTCCAGATTTGTTCCTTCAGCACCTCGCAGTTCCCGCTTTGCGGGACCCGCTTCGCTGCCAAGACTTGTGAAGTGCCAAGGACTACCCAGGGCGCAGAAAGGGCCGAGCCGGGCTGCGAGCAAGTGCAGGGACTCAATGTTCCAGGAGTCCCTGCCGGCCGATTGAGCACACCTGGCCCGCTCTCCCTGCTAGCCCCGCCCACCTGAGCACCGGGTGATTGAAAGACCCAATTTTATTTGTCCTAATAACTTCTTAAGTGGGCCACACCACCGCTGCGCGGGAGCGCGCGGGAGTGCGCCGGGAGAAGCCCGGGACAAGGGCGGGACCGTCTGTGGCCGTCAGGGGCCGAGGGAGGCCGGGCTGGGCCAGCCCTCTGACATTGCCCTTAACGGAACATATAGTATTAAGCGAATTGCCGTGACAGATAAGTGCCTAACATTGTGTTTTGTAATAAGGTTGGTGATCACAACTATGCCTGTATCCCCAAGTAGTATTATTCCGACGACCCCACCGGCTGAGGTTGGGCCACTAGTAATTGGACCTTTAGATAAATTCTTTTTTAACCGGCCGACCCAAAATATTGATAAAGAGATAACACTTGAAGAGAGGCATGCTGAGCATAGACTGTCTATTGAACTTCTTAAAAATCCTGTAGACAAGCGCTCTATACAAATTTATCCTGCACTGGTAACGCCTTTATCTTCAGTAAATCTGCCTGTTGTAGCTGAAACAACTCATGATGTAACCACCAACGAGGTAAACAAGGGTACTGAAGCTGAAATAATTTCTTCTTGTGTGAGCCATACTGACTCTATGACATGCACAGCAGAATCACGTGCCCAGGTTTCCTTGCCCCAATTCAAACTTGGATCAAAAAGAAAAAGGATTATTGCATCTAGAAAATGTTACTCTGCTAAACCCCCACACAAACTTAGAAAAGTAAGTAAAAGTACGTGCCCCAGGAAGGCCGTCACTGAAGTAAGCCGAAGCATGGAAACTATACAAGAGGGGGATGTTGTGCTATTAGATAGCCCAGATCCTAGTACTATTAATTCTTCAGAGACTGGCTTGCCAATGGACGGCAAACTACCACCTCTCTGTAATCTGTTTCCTGACTTAGAAAGGTTGCTTCGATCAATTCTGTCCCCAATTGAGGAACGAATTAGCAAGCTCTCTGACCGGCTAGACCATTTTGAGCAGGTAACACTAGATAATTTTTTCTCAACAAAAGCGCTGATAAAAACTTAAGTAAGGTTGGACGGAAGTAGTAAGCCCCAGAATAACACTCACTGTCTAACACAGGACAAGGGACGAAGGCAACAAACTAATTCTCCATTGCCACCCAAGTCAGGTAGTGCGGCCGTGAAGAGACCATCTAAGCCTGCTGATTTAGCACCACCGGGACCTGCTAAAAATTCCACTAATATTGTAACCCCAGCTCTGATTGCGGCGCAACAACCGCCGCCTAGTTTAAATCCTTTGCTTACTGTGGGAACAGTGGGTAATGTGTGTCCTACAGTAGGTACTGCCTCAACACCTGCCCCACTAACTAGTAATCAGACTACAGCAAATAAACCTGCACCCCACCCTGCTCCTATAGCTTCCAGACCGATCCTACCACCCCTGACAAAGCCACCTCAAAAGAAACCCCCAGATTCCTTCCCCTTTGTAGCAGTCCTCAAAAATGTCCCATCACTTTCAGCGGGACAGAGAGAAACCTTCCAGATGCTTAAAAATAAGGTTATGCACTGGCTAAGGGTGAACCGGCCTCTACCAGGGGAAGTTGATGGATTAATTTTGGGGGTAAGGAGAATAGATTGGATAGGCTGTACTACCAAAAGCCTGGGGGGGGATTGTATTGTGGTTAATTTTCAAGATCCAAGGGTGGCAGGATGGATAACTAGACAGGGATGGGGTATGAATAAAGGAGGAATTGGCATTGTTGACCTTACTTTCTTCTACCCACGTCCTACTAGTTGTTCGACCAGCCTGCTTAATGAGCATAATGGTCCTTCCAACCTCCCATGGCTAAGGATTCCCACACCGGCTCCACTGCCACAGTGCCAAAACTATATTACTGGCCCGAATTATAATCCCCCGGTTGGATGGCAAGATCTAGGGTGGGGATGTTGACAAACCCTTCATCATATATTTACTAGTAGGGGAGGAAATAGTAGGAATCAACAAGGGGATTGTGATGAATTCGATTTAAATGCTGGTCCAACGCTAAATGTCAGGAATATTGGCAACGAGAGTGTGATTATGGTGGAAGGATGTGGGGAAGTAAGTGCCAAGGATGGAGCGGGGGAATTACCCACATTAACTGCAAACGATTGTAATGACATGGATGGTGGTAGTATGAGGAAAACCGAGAGTCTTGTTGGGAATGATGCAAGCTCAATGATCCCCCAACCATGTTCTAAAACAAATGCAGCATGTGGGGATGGGCTTAGCTCTGGAAAGTTTTTATCTTGGAATATTGCTGGGCTGGGAAGCAAGTTAGAATCACAAATTTGGTTAGATTTTATCAATGGGTTTGACGTGTGTTGCTTTCAAGAAACAAGGGCCTGTGACCCTCTTTTCCTCCGTGGCTACTTACATTTTTCAATCCCAGCCTCTAGAGGGGTTAGGGGTCGGCCAATGGGAGGGCTTACTGTATGGATAAAGCAGGACCTGGAAATTTCTATTAAAGTGTTGGATTTGGGTATTAGTGATTTACAAATGTTAAGATTGTCCTCAAAAAAGGGGGATGTGATTGATCTGTATAACATCTACGCAAGAGGTACTAATTCAGCGAGTTCTTCCACCCTAGAGGCGTTGTCCGCCTTCCTAGAAACTAAGTCCCAAGGCAACAGGGTAGTAGTAGCTGGGGATTTAAATAGGACCTTCGAACCACTTGATAGTACAAATGACCCCCTAGGTCAGGATGAGGACACTCTCTGGGGAGTACCATCTTTGTGTATAAATCCTGTCAAGCGGTGGACGAAGGATATACTGCTACTAAATGCCATCTGTATGGAGCATGGGCTAAGAGCCCTAAACGGGAGGACACCAGGGGACAAAGAGAGTGGTTGTACCTTTGATAATGGCCATAGTAGGAGCGGAATAGATTATGTAATATGTAGTCTTCCATTCTGGCAGGGGGTTCTTGATATGATCATCAAGGGTAGATTCGAAAGCGATCACAATCCCCTTTGTGTGACCCACAAATGGTGGAATGTTGGACCCCAAAACATGCACATAAGAAATGACCACATCCCAGTAATGGCCAATGATATGCGAAGGCTAAAATGGCCAAGGGTACTAGCAAATGAAGAAACAATGACCTTTATTAATGTTGAGGTGGATAAGGCTCTTACCTCTATGGAAGTGGCAAAATCTACAATCCCTGGTTCCAGGGATATTACAGATATTCACAACAAGTTTTTTTCCCTCCTAAAACCATACTTTATGCAATCACAAAGCACCAAAGGAAAAAAACTCCAGAAAGCTGCCAGGTGGTTTAATTGCCAGTGTAGGTCAGCCCGATTGGCACTGGGTCATGCTATTAGAGAAAGAGACAGGGCTGCAATTAGTGCAGCCAGGAAATTGTATAAAACAAGCATTTCCCAGGCAAAGAGGAAATGGGATGAAGATCATTGGGCAGATTTAAAGGAGGCTTCCAGTAGTAAGGACTCCAGGCTTTTTTGGAAGATTATAAAGTGGGGTAGAGGCGGAACCCCTGCAAGGCCTGATAACAATGTAGCTGAAGAAGCCTGGGTTGAGTACTTCAGACCACAATATGCAGAAGTAAAGAATGCTGGGATGGGGGAGGTGACATCGCCAGTTTTTGTAACTGATAATCTGTTTTCCCTTAAGGAAGTCGAAATAGCAATTTGCTCTGTCCAAGGTGGGAGGGCACCAGGGTTAGACGGGATACCTTCTGATGTCTTTAAACACGACATGAAGAGATGGGCGAGGTATATTTTTCTGTTGGGTAATGCCATCGCCAAGGGAGGGGTGGTCCCTGAGCTTTGGCAAGGTGCCATTATCATACCCATCTACAAAAAAGGAGATCGGTCTCTCCCAGCTAATTACAGGCCAATAAGCTTGATTGCAACCATACAAAAAGTCATGGGGAAAATGGTTGTAAATCAGCTTATGGACTGGGTGGATGACAATAATGCTCTTTCCCTCTTTCAGGCAGGATTTAGGCGGGCTACCAGCACAATTGACCAGGTTTTCCGCTTCACCATTTTGCGGTGGAGGACGGTATTGCTTGGCAAAGGCTGCCTGTATGTTGCATTTGTCGACTTACGGGCAGCCTTTGATTTAGTTCCTAGGTACAAGTTATGGCTGGTCTTGCACAAACTAGGCATTCCGGCTGAACTGCTCACCCTAATCATGCGATTGCATGAATGCAATTTTGCAAGAGTCCAGTGGGGAGGGAATGGCGAGTCATCATCGGATTTCCCGGTAGAAAGGGGGGTCCGACCAGGCTGTGCAATGGCACCCCTACTTTTCTCACTATTTATCAATGGGATTGTGGAGAGGATGTTAGATGTGGGTGTAGATGCACCTTCGTTAGCGGCGTCAGGGTCCCGATCCTGATGTTCGCTGACGATACCCTAATCATGTCAAAGACTCCTGTAGGTTTACAGCGTGCACTAAACATATTTGATGTTTTTTGTAAAGAGCACGGCCTTGAAGTAAATGTGGGCAAGACGAAGCTAATGGTCTTTTTCCCGCGCCGCAAAATCCACCCTAGGGTATTCTTGAACAACACCAAGTTAGAGGTGGTTAGGGAGTTCACATACCTAGGGGTCCAAATAGCAGAGGGCCTGGGTTGGTCACATCATTTGGAAAAAACGGCATTAAAACACCAGCAAATCTCAGGGGCATTGCGGGGGGAACATAGAAAATCTAAGACTAAACCCATTAAGCCTGTCCTCATAGTGTATGATGCGAAGGTTCAAGGTGCGGCCCTATATGGCGCAGAGTTATGGGCATGGGAAAAGCTATCGACCTTACAGATATCAGAGAACAGGTTCCTTAGAGGAATCACAGGTCTTCCCCAGAGCACCCCCCTAATTCCACTGTTTCTTGATCTAGGTAGTCGATCAATTAGTGATAGAGCGCGATTGCGCCCTATTCTCTACTGGAGACTCCTTTGGACAACTCCAGAGATTAAGCATTACGCAGATGGTTTCCTGGCAATAATTAAGGAAGATAATCTTCACAAGATTAACTGGCTAAAAAATCTAAGGGCCATGTTAATTAAACTGGGCCTTTCTAATCTTTGGACCAACCCGCAGGGGGAAGTCTTTCCAAGCAAAGAAGCCCTCAAGTCTCAATATTGGGATTGGGTAGATAGCAGCCTTCTGAGAAGCACGAGATCTGATTCTATGGCTGGCCGTTTCCTGGAAGTCAAAATCTGTCCCATTTTAGAAAACTATTGGGACAGTATTACAGCTCCATTGGACAGGAAGTTAGTCTTCCAGTTAAGGTCTGGATCCCTCCCGCTAAAAATATTAACTGCAGGATGGCAGAGTTCGACCTCTATGTGTTGTCCAGCGTGTGAAGCTGCTACAGAAAGCCTAGGCCATTTTTTATTTGTCTGCAAAGCTTATTCGTCACCAAGGAGGGTATGGCTAACTCCAGTTTGTAAAAATCTTGGGACATGACACAGTGTAGTGGCTATGAGAATCCTATGTACATCTACTCGCGAGTCGATTGTTCTTGGAGTGGCCAAATATCTGGGGTGGGCTTGGGCAATCAGGCGGAGGCTGATGGGTAGGTCTAGTTAATCCAATGTATTTTTTACTGTAATTCTAATGTAATTTGGTTTTATATTTGTGTGTAATTTTTCATTGCTTGGTCTTGTATGAGCCAGCACAACTGTTTTTAAGAACATGTATATGTATAATGAATTGTTTTTATTTGTATTGTATTTGATTATATGTTGTGCTTTTATGAGAAGTTATCTCGAATAAAGCTTGTACTACTACAAGGAACAATTTATGCAACACACAAACAGTAATAAAGTGAACACTGATGCAAGAAAAAACCCAAAGAGAGAATGGATGGGTGGAAAGAGAGAGATTGTGCAAGGAGGCAAAGGGAGTGGTGCTGCTTTGTGCAGTTTGCCAGTGTTGCTCGGTTAACCAGTCCAGCCCCTAGAAGCCCTTATGGATGCAGTATGGAAGAAAGTGCTTAACGCCTTAAATTGTTGTCCAGCAATACTAGATTTAGGCTAAAGCAATTTAAATATGTTTACAGAACTTATCAAGTCACTAAAATTCATAGCAAGATGTAACTTGAATGCACATTTAGACATATTAGAAGTAAAGCAGAAGAAGTGACTTGGTAATGTAGTGACTTACAGAGTTTCATGACTTGAAATAGTGCTTCGACTACAGAAAGTGTTGTGTATAGTACTTTCTATGGAGCTTAGAAAGGGCTTGCGGTGTTTGATTCAATGACTCATGGGAATCATACTGCATACGTTTGCAGAGACCTAGGTTAGATAGTAAGATAACTGAGAAAGTGGCGCAGGCTTGTGCAAATAAATTATAAATGGCCATGGATAAAAACTTATAGTAGAATTGGAGGAAACTACTCCAAATGCTGCTACAAACAAAAGACGAAGGAGTACCTTGGAGAAGGGAAATTATCTGATGGGAAACATAGTCTTAGTAGACAGTGAGGACTAAGTACGAGGGGTGAATTGGCACAGACTTTTCTAACATTTTGTGCTGGTTTGGCGTCACAAAAGTGACACAAACATGTTCAAAATGTGTTATACTACTATACCTTCCAGGACAAAAGTTCTTTTGCACTGGAAAATTGCCTCAAAAGAACACAAAGAAGTCTAAAGTGCTGCTTTGCATTACTCTGTGTCATGTGGGCATTCCATGGATGGCACAGGGGCATTCCCATGCAACCATCCATGGTTTTTGATCAAACAGAAGGCAGGGTTTTGCCCCCAAAATTAACTCTAACTTGAAGGAGGTGTAAACAGGAGAAATGATTTTATTTTTCCTAACTTTTTCCACTTTCATATGTGCCGCACTGTACAGCACACGTTCAAAGTAGGAAAAGTATTAAAGTTAATCCAAGCTTAGTATTCTTTTCTGGAAGGGTGCCCTTCCAGTTCAAAATCGACTTTAAACATAATGCAGACACCTTTGCACTATGGCGCAAAGGTGTGTGTATGGCACTAGTCAGCCAGATTGTCCCTATGCGCTTCGGAGAGTGCAGATTAGTGCCATATCTCAGAAGGTATCATGCTTTCCTGGTCTCTTCCTCTCAAGCAATGCAGCAACCTTGGTTTCTTTAGTGCATTGTTTGACACTTTTGTAAATCTGGGCCCTAGTCTTGTCTTGGTGGAGGTTAACCATTAATCCGTAAAAGCAGATCCTCTTTGTATGTTTTAGGTTAGGGGACCGCCCAGACCTACACACGAATGATTTCTCGATTTTGACTTGAATTAAAAAAGTTCTACTGATATGTTATGTTAATTGGTTCTTGATATAGTGCAAAGACTCAACCTGGAAGGTCATCTCTACTATACTGAGACCTCAAGTGTGATACTCAGGATGTATCCTTACATATAGTAATTTGAGGATGTTGTGACCAGTGGAGCAGAACTTTGTAACAATTTTGTTTGAATGAAATAATTTTATGGGTTGTTCAAACAGCTGTGGATGGTTTATGTCATAAATAAAGTCAAAGAGGACACTTCACTGTTGTCAAAATGGCTGTTGCTCTGGCAGTGTAAGATTTGCAGATTGGATGCTAGCCACACCTCAAATGGCTGCTACATTCAAATGAGGTTTGCAGTGCTGGACAGCTTCTGCAGCACCTTTGAGGCGCCACTGAACATGTAAACACTAGAAATCATCATAACATGTATCAAGCTAGGGGTGATCTGCATCGAGAGTACACTTGCAAAAGAGAACCTGATGCCAACACAAGTGTAACATTCTGGACCAGTTTGTCACTCTGAAGTGCCACTGGGGAGCAGACACACTAAAGGCAGACAGAAATCCGAAAATACCACCAGAAATAACACAGACGCCAAATTCAAATACAAGTGAACCCTACCTAGGTCAAGTTGTGTATGATCTGTGGTTTAAACTCAGATCTGCGAGTGTTCAATGTAGTCAGCCCTCTTAAAGAGTAAGAAAAAGTAAATCCACTCCCAATGCAATATCCCCAATAAGAAATAGCTGGAATTTTTAATCAATTCTTTTTAATTACTTTTATTCCTCTTTCTCTAAAACAATTACCAACGTTCCAAATTATGCATAGTAAAATACACAATCGCATTAAATAAGTCTATTACCACTCCTGCATTTATATTACTGTCACCAAGTCCGGCTTTCTAATTATATTTTCATACAGATGAATCCTTTTTCAAATATATTTACAATATACCAGCTAAAATTCATGAATTTAGCATTGCACCAGGATGCTCTCCCGAGTGATATTGAATTCTACAAATCTGCATAACATAACATAAATTGTCATGGGTACAAGTATGGCTCAAACGTTAACTAAACTGACAGTAAGGAATGTTAGTAGGGGACCTGTACATTTCATACGAAAGGGTAATACATTATTTGCTAATTACTTTAAGCACTTACGTGAATTGCTGCTCCAGGCCTTTCCAACCCAGGTTATATATTTGTCTCAATAGATTTGCTCAAGATCATCCCTAAACAAAGGGGAAAGAATGAGGCCCCAGTGATCAAGGAAGATATTCTTGGGGGCTATTGGCCATGTGAATAGCGTCAACACAGTAGTCAGTGATAGGGATGCTGATAGAATTGTATTCAACTGTCACAGAGTAAGGTGTAGGTAGACTGCTGGATGTATGTGAAGAGGTCAGAGAAGCAATGACTATATCAGTCACCATGAGACACTAAGGGGCCCAGTACGATGTCGGGCGGATTGCCCTGCCAGGCTGCCGGTAGTTTTCCCCCGCCATATTAGTATGGCAGAGGGGACCTCGGCGGGCCGAAAGACCGTCCGCCGCTTTTCCGCCCCGGTCGCAAGGCGACCAGAGCGGAAAAGGGTTTCAATGGTGGCGTGTCTGTCATACACCGCCTGCCATATTAGGATGCCTTTTTACTAATGCCTTTCCGTGGTGGCAATGCTGCCACGGAAAGGCATGCGGTCTTCACTCTGGGGGTCCCCTGCGGGCCCCCAGAGTGAAGGAGGGGTGGGGGTTGCACATGGGGGTACCTGTGGTACCCCCCCCTTCATTTACATACACAAGGCGGCAGGCACCGCGCGGTGCCTGCCGCTTTGTTTATGCAAATGCATTTATGCATTTATAGCATTGTGGCGGGCGGTGCAGAGAGCACCGCCCGCCACAATGCTATAAATGCATGATGTGCCCGCCACTGTGGCGGGCACATCCTAATATCCCCCACGGGACCCCAGCCCTAATGGTGGGTGGTCCCGAATTTCAACAGAATGGTGGGCAGACAAATTTCGCCCGTCATTCTAATGAGCCCTTAAATGTCCCTGAGATAGATCTGGTTAGTTGTAGATCATAATGTCATCTGTTGATGTTAAAATTGGATATCAAGGGCCATATTTATAGCCAAGTCATGCAGTGCAGAGGAGCAAGTCACCTTGCTGCGTTGCACAATTTATTAGGGAAAGGGAAGCAATGTTATGTATTTAAGGCAATAGGGTGCAATCCTGTCCTTTCCACTGTGTTGGTGCTCTTTTAGTTGTCTGACACCAGCACAGGCACAATTGCACCATGGTGCAAGGGTTTCTGCGTTGTATGCAGGGTTGCTTTTGTGTAGGAAGGGACACCTTCCTGCACAAAAACGATCCAGGGATGCATATTCCTCTTTCTTTGTATGCTCCAGAATGTAGCATATGTAGAAAGAGAAAGAAAGTAGGAGAAATATAGATATTTCTACTCGTTATGCCACCCCTGCGAAGGTGTAAGATTTAGGGGCATTCCCAGAATTACAAGTTCTTGCAAGTCAGGGAATGCATCAAAAACCATGGCCGTTGCGTGGGTTATACAACGCAGCGATTTGTGCTGAGCTGAGTTACTTTAGATTTTGGGAGACTCTGCGAGACATGCAAAGTGGCTTTGAGTGTCTTCAAAAATCTTTTTTAAAATTGCGTGGTGTAAGAGTGATGCAAACCGGGTCATAAATATGGCCCTATATTTTAAGTAAAGCCCTGCATGGCAGACTCCAAAAAAGATTAGTGACCTGTTGCACATCGACCTGCGTGGGATTATCTTTCATCAAAATACCATTTTAAATTTGAGGAGGTTATCAAATCATATCTTTTAATATGCACTATTGCTTTCAGTGTCTCATTAGACACATCAGAAGAAAACACAGAGAACTGGGTCTAGTGGCGTAGCAAGAGGGGGGCAGGGGCAGTGGAGGCGAGCAAGTTGTGTCTGATAACTACCACCATACCCCGCCCGAGAATAAGTGGGTCACCATCCCAATACCCCCCTGCTTTTACCTGCACCGGGCAGCAAAATTGGGGGCCGCCCCGGGTGAAAGTAGCTCTAACTTCGTCACTGACTGGGTCAATATAAAAACACTGTCATAATTACAACAAGGTATTCCTTTTGCTGCAGTGTCTTTTTTCTTAGCATTGCTTCTGTATGAGATTATTGCGAGTCATGCATTCTGTGAATGGAGAGTGTTTGCATCGCCAGGCCCTCCAGGGCTCAATGTGTTTTCCCCACAACACTCCTTAAGGAACTGGATCAGCTACTGATCAATGTTAACTGGATGGTGAAATGTGACAGGATCAATTACCTCTACAGCACCATTGGCCATATTATCAAGAAGGGCGATAACATTATTGCTGCTTTAGCGACAGGAAACTTCTGCTAAAGCGGCGATAAGGGGCTTGATCATATGCCCTTGTGAATTCCCATAGAAGCCCAGGTTCACCCCAGAACCTGGGCTTCGATGGGAATTCACAAGGGCATATTATCAAGCCCATTATCACCGCTTTAGCGGGAGTTTCCTGCCGCTAAAGCACGATCATGGTATCGCCCTTCTTGATAATATGGCCCCATGTCTTTTATTGCACCGTCTTGCACTTTGATAGGAAAACTGAGGTAATGCTCAGTACAAAATAGATATTACAAATGCCTGAATATTTAATGACATGTGAGAATATAACACTGTGCGATAAACTCAGAACATTTTTTCTGCTATGTTCTTAAAGCTAAGGAAAATTTGGGGCACTTAAGAATTAAAAATTTGGGAATGAGGAAGTTTTGCAATCTGACAATTTGCTGTATTAGTTCTATTTTAAGAAGGAAATTTGGCATATAATGATTATTTAAATCTGTTTTATTTACTCACATAATTGTTTTAAAATGTAATATTGATTTAAAAATGTTATACTTTTAAACGTGTGTGTGTGTCAATTTTGCCTCAAAACAGGCTTTAAATAATATTGTATTGAAATTGAACCGAAACTGGCAGAGTTAAATCAGAAATAATAAAGCTCCCTTATGATATAGGAGGCTTTGGTCTCCCTGATTTTCAGGTATATTATATAGCATTATTGCTACAGCATATAGTGGGATGCTGCAGAGGATACACATTAGGAGAAAGTGTAGGAAGCGAACGACCTCTTTTTATCACCTAGAGATGGATGCCCCTTACTTGATTTGTGTAATGCTAAAGTCAGTGGAGAGTTAAAAGACTGTCTAAGAGAAGACCATGGTCGTATTGCTAAAAGTGACACAGGGGCGCAACGGGCATTTGGCATCATAGAAGGGGGAGCAGACGCTTTTGCGTCCCCTTCTATAATGCTGATAGCGCTGGTTCCCTTAAAAAACTACCGTCAGAGTGTGTTCCCTCATTTGCATAGGGGCGTGCCCCATGCAAATGAGAGATTTCCTTTGACTATGCTACCGAGCCATATACAGAAGTGGATGCAGAGTCAAAGGAGCCGTCAGGAGGAGCGCTGACAGTGCGCCATGTAAAAGGTGGTGCACTGTCAATTTGCCTCCTGACACCAGCTGTCTGCTTCCTCCCCACCCTGCCCTACCCCCCGTCTGACCACCCCACAGCGGTTACCTGTGCTGGCCGCATCTGGAAGGGGAATTATCAGATGGGAAACATATTCTTAGTAGACAGAGAAGACTAAGCACTAGTCTCCGCAGGCTGAACCGTTAGAGTGATGTTTTGTTGCAGATGGATGTGTTCAATGCATAGGCACAGATTAACAAACATTTTGCACTGAGTTGGTGTCACAAAAGTGACATAAACATGTGCAAAATGTTTTATATGGCTTTACCTTCCAGGACAAAACTTGTTTTGCACTCAAAACATGCCTCAAAGTAACACAAAGAAGTCTAAAGTGCTGTTTTGCATTAAACTATGTCAAGTGGGCGTTCCATTGGTGCCACATGGGTATTCTACCTGTATCTATCCACACGACTTACTGTTCTTTTAACTGTATGGTGTCATCAAGTGGAACCGAGTAGTGAAGGGGCTCCAGGAGGGGCAGTTGGAGAGCTGTACTGATTACTGGAGGCTGGCTGGAAGTAGATGCCTTAAACTACATGTCCCAGACCAGTGTTATTTCACTTCTCCTCAGGTGGCGATGAGCTGGGGGCATCAACTTCAATTCACATTCCTCTGCAACCAATCCATGTTTTTTGATGCAATAGTAGGCAGGGTTTTGCACTAAAACATAACCCCATCTTGAAGCAGGTGCAAACAGGAGAAATGCTTTTATTCTTTCCAATTTTTTATACTTTTGTGCATGCTGCACTGTACAACACACATTCAAATCGTTAAAGGTTTTAAAGTTAGCCAAAACATAGTATTTTTTTACTGGAAGGCCACATGTCCGGTACAAAACCTATGTTAGACAAAACTTAGACACCTTTGCACTATTGTGCAAAGTTGTGTGCATGGTGTTAGGCAGCCCTGTGCTCCAGCTCTTGGGAAAGAGCAGGTTAGTGCCATATCTCAGTAAATATGGTGCTTTTGTGCTCTGTTCCTCTCCAACAATGCAGTCCAGCAAATTTGGTTTCTGAGGTGCATTGTTTGGCACTTTTGTAAATCTTGGTGCTGGTTAACCCTGAATCCCTGAAAGCAGAATCTCTTTTTATATTTTAGGTTAGGTGTCTGCGCTGGCTTGCACAAAGGATTTGGCGATTTAGACATGAATTTTAAAAGATCTGCTATACTTAGACCTTGATTGTGAGATGTATCCTTGCAATAGTCAGTAGGATGTTTTGACCAGTGGGGCATACCTTTGTGACAAAATAAATAATTTTATGGGTTTTTAAACAGCAGCAAATGTTTTATGTTATAAATAAAGTCAAACAGGATACTTCACTGATGTCAAAATGGTTACTGCTCTGCCAGTTCCAAAAAAGGAGTATAAGTTTTGAATATTGGATGCTATCCAAATCTAACATGGCTGCCACATTCAAATGAGATTTGCAGTGCTGGACAGTTTTCGCAGCACCTTAGTGGAGCCACTGAACATGTAAACACTACAAATCATGACTACATGTATTATGGTGGGGTGCTCTGCATCAGGAGCACACCTGCAAAGGAGAACTTGATGCCAATGCAAGTGACACATTCTGAAGCAGTTGGACCATCTGCAGTGCCACTAGGGTGCAAACAACTCAAGGGAGACAGAAATCTGTAAATACTGCCAAAAATAGCACAGTCGTCCAATTCAAACCCAATTGAGCCCTGCCAAGGTCAAAGTGCATTCCAAGGATGTGATAGGTTTGTGCCCAAGGTAAGTATATTAAATCCTAGGGTAATGAAATCCCAAATGTTGGATTGGCGTTGTGGATACAGGAAATAGAATACTGTGTTTATTTAGTATTTTCTTCTTTATTGAATTTCAAGAGTCATAACATCATTAATAAGGTATCTTAGGGGGGAGGAGCTTCGCGGGCAACCAAGATGGCCGCGTGAGCTCGGAGCTCCGAAGACCCTCCGATCCTCCGCATTAATCCTGCCATCTATCCTGTCCCACATTAGTGGGAATCTGTTGAGGTGCTGTTGCTGAAGCGGGGCCCGTTCTCCGATCGAAGATCCGGGTTCCCTACGCGGAGTTACACCGTGTTGAAGGTTGGAGACTACGACGCCATAACAGCCTGGCACTCCGAGGGTGACGGTGGTGCTTCTATGCGTTGGCAGTCCGAGGAAGTTGGAGCTGCCCCGCCCTGCGCTGGTGACCGGACCAGACTGTCCAGCGGCCTGACGTGCTGGTGAGGCGGTGGAGGTGATTACTGATTTCTGCCGCCTGGAAGCTGCAGTGCCGGTTGGATCCTTCCTTGGATTGCGATACCCCCGTCGCCCAACATGGCGGGCAGAGGTGACCCGGACAAAGGGAAGCCCAGAGTCAGCAGGAAACCTTCCCTCTCGCAGACCACCATATCTGAACGTTTCACCCTCCCAAAGGGATCGCCTGGAGCATCAGGCCGTACTAAAGACTCGCAGCGCGATGTGTCGCCGGATGACTCTGAACCCACCCTCCGGGATGTTATGGGGGCCATTGCGGGCATCAAGGCTGAAATGCATAAGCAGCACGAAGTGTTAACGCATAAGGTCGATACGTTGGCGATTGAAGTCAACCTCATCAGGGCCGACCTCGGCAAGACAAACAATAGAGTCAAGTCGCTCAACATAAAGGCGTCGAGTTTGACTACTGATGTGACCGACCTGCAGTCGGAGATTCGGGACCTGAAGGCCACGAACACGCTGTTTGCCCGCAGGCTCGACGATTTTGAAGGACGGGCAAGACGCCAGAACGTCCGCATTATCGGGGTACCGGAGGGCGCCGAAGAAGATGCTGCCGATCTCTTTGTTGAGAATCTTGTGCTGAAACACCTGGCTCCCGGTGGACTGAGTAAGTTCTTTTCGGTGGAGCGAGCGCATAGACTACCTGGTGGCCAACCGAAACTGGGAGCATCTCCGCGCCCCATCATTGCCAGAGTTTTCAATTTCAGGGACCGGGATGCGATCCTGCAGGCTTCGAGGAGAGGTGGTCCGTTGAAATTTCTGAATGCAGATGTGAACTTTTTCCCCGACTTCACTCAAGCGGTTCAGAAACGCCGACAAAGCTTTATGGGCGTCAAGCGTAGGCTGAGGGAGATGGGGATGAAGTACTCTATGCTATTACCGGCGAAGCTTCGGATAGAACATGGCGCCTGGGCGGTGTTCTTTGACATGCCGGAGGCTGCTGGGGACTGGTTGGACATCTTGCCTCAACGACGGAGTGCCCCTGAGGATCAGTCGGAAGGGGCGTCGGGTGGACCTGATCTTCAGGAATGAACAATTTTTCTCGGACTTCCTTCGGTGGATGGCCCTGCACACGCATTCAGTCACGGACTACTGTTTTTCTTTTTCTTTTTCTTACTGCTCTTTCAAGACTGGGGGATAACGGGGGGTGATAGGATGTCTCCTTTCTCCTCGGGGGGCTTTTCGTAGATTCGTTTTTTGGGGCGACAGGCACACTGCTAGATGGGGGGCTTCTTAGTCTAATGCAGGGGTGCAGGGTGGGGGGTGGTTGGTTTGAATGTTCTATTTGTGTTTCTCCTTTTTCTTTTCTCTTAAGGCAAGGTGATCATTCTCCTGTTTGAGAAGTGTGGCTCAGGGGTTAGAGGCGGCAGACCTGGAGCTTGAGTTCGGCCCTGGACCAGGGTTCAATTCCCCGCCTCGGCGGGTCTTTGGCTCAATAATTCCACGGACTCGATAATTCTCGCTCTGGTGCCTTCTCGACTCACGGGTTCACACTCTGCGCAATAGCTTGCTTAATCTCCACATTGGCCCCTCGCGGTGGGATGCCTGGCTTTCAACTTGTGGATACCCTGCCAGGGTTATCTCACAGGGGAATACCAGGACGGGTTCCCTAAGCAAGCGCGGAGATGCCCCAGGGTAAGTCATGCGCTATATAAGCTTCATACATTTACATTTACATTTACATTTATTATGTTGCGGTAGCTGCTTTCTGGGGGTGGCGGGTGGGCCTGTGCTTTGATGATGGGGGCTAAGACACTAAATGTATTGAGCTGGAATGTGAATGGGCTGGGGGATCGCATAAAACGTGGGGTGGTACTGCAAATGTTTAAAAGGTGTGTACCCGATGTCATTTTGTTACAGGAGACGCATCTCAATGGTAATACGTGCCAAGCACTCAATAGGAAAGGGTTTAAAATGGTGGCTCACTCGGGGTTCTCTTCGGGGTCCCGAGGGGTGGGGATTATGGTGCGCATGTCTCTCCCATTGGAGGTGGAGACTAGTGTGATTGACGATAGAGGCCGTTACGTTGCAGTCGTGGGCAGATGGGAGGGGCGTACCCTGGTTTTGGTTTCTGTTTATGTCCCCCCTGGTCTGCAGTCAACAACCTTTCAGGATCTCGGGGCGCCATTTTGGGCCTGCCGGAGGGATTGCTCATAGTTGGCGGGGACTTTAATGCGGTGGTGTCGGGGACCCTTGACCGTTTTCCATCCAGAGATCTTCGCGGTGCACAATCTTGGCTCCCAGACTTCTTGAGCTCCATGGGACTTATTGACTGTTGGAGACTTCTCCATCCCACCCAGCGGCAGTACTCCTTTCATTCGGGCGCGCACGGAAGCCTTTCCAGGATTGACTATATCTTGGCTCCGGCAGTTCAGGCTTTGACCGTTTCCGGAGCCCGCTTGATGGCCAGAGGCATATCGGACCACTCTCCGGTCTGGGTGTCGTTTGATTTTGGTATTGTGGCAGCCTCTAGAGTATCACCGGTCAATCCTTGGTACTTTTGCAACCCCAAAACTCGTGACCTCCTAGCTAAAGCCATTGACCTGTATTTCTCTGAGAATACGGGCTCCGTATCGTCGGCCTTGTCTTTGTGGGAGGCCTTCAAAACTGTCCTGAGAGGAGAAGCTTTCTCCTTAATAGCCGAGGTGCGCAGGCGCAGGGATGAGGATGTGGTGCGGTTAGAGTCGGAAATTGAGGACCTTGATTCTCAACTGGAAACGGATCCGACACCTGACCTGCTGCATGTCCTCTCCTTAAAGCAGTCGGAGTACCGGGCCACTGCCACTGACGCTGCCAAGGCGATGGGCAGAGAACAACAAGGGAGGATCTACGATGCAGGGGACAAGGCGGGCAAGCTTATTGCCTGGTTGGATAGGAGGGAGATGGCTTCCCGTGTGGTGCCCGAGGTGCTGGGTGAAGACGGGGTGGTTGTTACTGACCCCAGCGCTATTGTTTCGGCCTTTGCTGACTATTTTGAGACGGTCTACACCTCGGTCTCCACCTCGACTGAGTCGTACTCGGCCTCTTTCCTGGATGGAATTGAGCTTCCTTGCCTGTCGGACACTGAACGTGACGACATGGACAGGGGCATTACGGCGGACGAAGTGGCGCTCGCGATACGCTCTTTACGCTCTGGAAAGGCTCCCGGCCCCAACGGTCTTCCGGTGGAGCTTTATAAGATTAAGGCTGATACCATCGCTGCATTCCTGCGGCGTATGTTTTTGGAGGCTCGTGAGGCTGGTGAGCTTCCGCTGGACCAGCGACTGGCCACTATTGTGGTTATTCACAAGGAGGGGAAGCCTAGGGACCTTTGTAGGTCGTACCGTCCGATCTCCCTGCTAAACGCTGAACCCAAGATTTTGGCTAAGCTACTGGCCAACCGGCTGGTGGGTGTGATCGCCGACTTGGTTCACCCGGACCAATCGGGATTTATACCTCATCGCAACACCGCTCTCAACCTTAGGAGGCTTCACGGTCATGGCGCGGGTGAACAAACTCTGTGAGCCGACCGTCTTGGCATCACTGGACGCCACAATGGCGTTTGATTCCCTCGAATGGAATTATCTGTGGGCGGTGTTGTCTAAGTTTGGGTTCGGCCCGACTTTATTAGTTGGGTCAGGCTTCTCTACGCCTCCCCGCTGGCCAATGTAACGGTCAACGGCCGGGTATCGGCTTCCTTTGCCTTGCGCAGGGGTACCAGACAGGGTTGTCCGCTGTCACCGCTCCTTTTTGCTTTAGCGCTTGAGCCGCTCGCTGCCTGGATACGTACCCACCCAGACATCTGTGGGATTAAGTGGTCGCCGGGCTTTGAGGACCGAGTGTCATTGTACGCGGACGATATCCTGTTCTACCTGACTTCCCCTTGCCGGTCTTTGATTGTGGCCTTTGACGTGCTGAGTACTTTTGGAGGATATTCGGGCCTAGTTATCAACTGGTCGAAATCCTACCTTTACGTGCTTAGTGGAGAAACTCCACGTCTTCCTAGGGGCTGTGCTATACAGGTCGCGCTGCAGGGATTTAAGTACCTGGGTATCTATATATCAACGGATGCCCGGGCACGATACACTAATAACTTGCTCCCCCCTCTTGCGCGCCTTCGGCGCGATGTGGAGGGCTGGAAAAGGCTGCCGCTGTCCCTGCTGGGCCGCGCGGCATTGTTCAAGATGATGTCCCTGCCGAGATTCTTATACGCGCTCCAAAACACACAGGATCCCGTCCCTTCCAAATATTTCAAGGAAGTTGAAGGTCTGCAGCGGACTCTCTTATGGGAGGGTAGGCCGCGTATTGCTGTTGTCAAACTGACTATCCCCTGGTACGATGGCAGCATTGCTCTGCCTGATATCCGTCGGTACTACTGGGCCTCTCAACTGGCCGCTCTTAACCATGGCTTTTATGGACCGGCGGAGAGCCCAGGGTACGCCATGGATCATTGGCTCCTGAACGATGGGAAGTATTACAGAGCGCTATTCTCAGGGTCTCTGAATGGAAAAATGTCTGGTCCCACCAAGACTGCTGTGCACATTTGGAGGGCCATCACGAAAGCACTGGGGTGGAAGGGCAGACTTACTATGGCCACTCCACTTTATGATTCTGACTTGCTGGGTAGGTTGTGGCACATGAAGGGGTTTGACCGATGGGACCTCATTGGAATCTCCAAGGTGGCTGATGTGATGGCCAGGGGGGAGATCAAGTCTTTTGATGCTCTGAAAACTGAATTTCAACTGGGTGCCACAGAGTATTTTAGATACGCCCAATTGCGACATGCTCTTGCGGCTGCACTGCCGGCTGGTGAAAAGGTCCCCGAATCATCCCCGCTGGAAGATAGGGTGCTGGACGGCCATATGCCGGACAGTGCCATTTCCCTGACCTACAAAAAGTTGATAAATGTTTGAACGGATCTGTTGTTGAATGTGAGAGACCAGTGGGTGCGTGATGGAATTGAGTTGGATGATGAGGACTGGCAGTGTGCGGTGTCTTCCCCCAAAGAAGTGGCAATTTCGGCTAGATTTCGTCTAGTTCAATTGAAGATACTCCACAGAGTTTATGTGACTGGCCTCAGATTGATTCACATGGGGCTCTCAGTGGACGGTCTCTGTAGGCGTGGGTGCGGAGAACTAGCCACTTTCTTGCATACCATCTGGGAGTGCCAGGTTATTGCTTCTTATTGGGAACGGGTGCATGCGGTGATGCGTGAGGTAACTGGAGTGGACCTGCCTGCGGAAGCTCGGCGCTGCTTGTTGAATGTGTGGGGTCCGACTGATTACAATACTGCCCAAACCCAGTGGGTCACTCTGGGGAACATGGTGGCCAAGCGGGATATCGCTCAGAAGTGGGGCGCCCCGACTCCCCCCACCGTGGAACTGTGGAAGACCAATATGGATTGGTGTATGCTCCGTGAGAAGACTGTATATGTGGCCCGGGGGAAACCCAGGAGGTGGAGAGTCGTTTGGGGGGCCTGGAACGAATATTGGGGTGACCATTGTGTGCCTCCCGATGCTGATCCGCTGGAGGTTCGTCTCTCTCCCTAGCCCTTCCTTCCACCCAACTTTTCGTTTAATTGTAATCCTGACTTTCTTCCCCCCCCCTACTTTGTTTGCCTTTACCAGTATGGTTACTACAGAGAGCTGATTGGCCCCACCCGCCCCCCGGAACTGTGCATTGCCGCTTACGTGCTGTTCCTTGCCACTTCTTTTCCTCTAGCCTTTCTATCTTGTTGGTATTTTTCTAGGTTTCTCATGTTTATAATATAAAATTAAACCTGATGTGCTCCTTTGATTTGATTTGTGCGCACCTTTTATCCGTTCCTTATCATGCTGCCTAGCCTCAGGGATGTAAGGCTGAATAGCTGTGTGCTTTGAACTTTCAATAAAGGTTTTCCAAAAAAAAAAAAAAAAAGAATAAGGTATCTTAGGTATCCCAGACTGCTCAGCATAGAGCAGTCTCTGCAGTCCAGTCTATGCATCTCGATCTGGGATGCCTCTGATACCTAATGAATTATGTTGCTTTCAGAGCTCTCCCTAGCGGGAGTACTAGGGCTGCGAGCTAACTGCGATCATTTATTTTAACTTGCTGGCATTATTGTGTTAATGTAAACTGTGTTTTACGAACTTTTAAATTTTGTATTTGACTTCTTCTTGGGGGCTTTTAAATTTACTACTTAAGAGGGAATTTATCGTAGGCACACTGACACCCCTCCTCACGCTACAGACTCACTTCCCCTGCCTCGCCCAGCCGATTTTTGCACTCGGTGTAGGCGGCGGCGGGCGCCATCTTTGGTGTGGGCTGGGGCTGCGCTCTAGTCGCGCCGGCCTCCCGCCCTCCCAGACTATTTAGCTGGGTCTTTTCTTGCCGCTCACTGCCTTTCAGAGCTCTCCCTAGCGGGAGTACTAGGGCTGCGAGCTAACTGCGATCATTTATTTTAACTTGCTGGCATTATTGTGTTAATGTAAACTGTGTTTTACGAACTTTTAATTTTGTATTTGACTTCTTCTTGGGGGTTTTTAAATTCACTACTTAAGAGGGAATTTATCGTAGGCACACTGACACCCCTCCTCACGCTACAGACTCACTTCCCCTGCCTCGCCCAGCCGATTTTCTCACTCGGTGTAGGCGGCAGCGGCCGCCATCTTTGGTGTGGGCTGGGGCTGCGCTCTAGTCGCGCCGGCCTCCCACCCTCCTCACGCCCTATATAATTAGTACCATGACCAGACGGCGCAGCGGGCTGGCGCAGCGGGCGCGCGCCGAAGCCGCGCCTAAGCCAAGCCCGTCTGCGCCCGTCCGCGACCGGACACGGCCCAGGGCCATAACCCCTGGTCCGCAATTGCGTTACTCCTCCCAGAAACTAACACAGCTGAACCCTGGCTATTCTCATCAATACTGCACCACTCTTCCTCTGGTTACTGTTACGGACGCCATTCCCCCCTCTTGTCCCGAGTGCAGATACCAGCTTCCGCAACCTCGTCTGCCAACCTCTTTAGCCTCTGACGCCTCTAGTAACACTCTGTCTCATGACACGGATATCACCTCCTTTCATGGTTACCGAGCAGCGCTTATCAACACGCGCTCCCTTCTATGCCATAGTCTTCTGATCAGCGAGTTCATCCTCGCTTATGACCTTGATTTTCTTTTTGCTACTGAAACTTGGGGAGACGCCGGCTCAGGACCGGATTTTTGCACTGCAACCCCTATAGGCTATAGTGTAGCCAGGCATGATAGACTTATAGGAAGAGGTGGAGGACTCGCCATTATTTACAAGAACCAGTATCGTACCACATTTGAGCCTATACACTCCACTAACTGTGAAGCTGCAACTTTTGCTATCAGCATTAATCATAAACAAGCCCTCAAAGGAATCCTGTTATACCGACCTCCTGGCCCTCGAAACTCCTTTCTCTCCACTCTTTCGGATTTCAATGACCACATCATAAGTTCAACGGAATATATGATATTGGGAGATTTTAATTTCCATTTGGAAGAGCAGGATAACCACGAAACCACTCAACTTACTGCTGAACTCTTGACTCTAGGACTTCATCAACTGGTTAAGGGAACTACACATCAGGCGGGACATACATTAGACGGTCTGTTCACCAACAACCCTGATATCTCTGTATTGGATACTCTTCCCCTCAGGTGGTCAGATCATAGGGCTATTATCTTTGGGATACACACCCGGATTGTTAATCCTCCCCCCTCCAGGCCACGAACCAGGACAGGGACTCGTGCCTGGAAGAATGCGGATATCCCTCAGATGTTAGACTTTCTGGCACTATCCTGTCCTACGGGAAGAGGCAACCCTGCTCTATCAGCCTCCGATTTTCAAGATTGGATTCGGAATGCCGCTGATCAAGTGGCCCCGGAGAAGTTTACGAGACCCAACCGAACAACTCCGTCGGCGGCTTGGTACACCGAAGATCTTAGGCTCCATCGACAACATTGCAGGAACGTAGAAAGGCGTTGAAGGAAATTCTATTGCCCCATAGCCAAGCAATCCTACAAGGATGCCCTTACAATATATAAAAAGGCGTTTACGGCTCGAAAAAGTGCCTTTTTCTCTGCCCAAATAGAGAATGCCGAGAACTCGGCGAGAGAACTGTTCTCAGTTGTCACCACGCTGTCCACTCCTTCCACTGGTCCCGGGGTTGAACCTTCTCAGACTTTTTGCAATGCACTGTCCACCTTTTTTACTACCAAGGTGGCAGACATATACTCATCTTTTGAGGGGGACATAAGGACCAGACCTAGAGTCTGCACTGGGGAAGAATTAACCTCTGATCACGATCACGATCTTCTTCCCTCTTTTGCCCCCATCACACAAGACCACATCAGTAGTCTCATTTCTACTATTAAGTCTGGCTCCCCCTTGGACCCTTGCCCTCCCTCTGTGATGGCTAACCTAAGCGAAGTGATCTCGCAACCACTTATGGAAATTTGCAACACTGCATTTCAAACTGGTCATTATCCAACCTTATGGAAGAAGGCGGTGATTAAACCCCTTTTGAAAAAACCCTCCCTGGATCCCACAGCTGTGGCCAGCTATAGACCTATTGCGTGTCTCCCCTTTCCTGCCAAAATATGCGAATCTTTGATGAATAAACAACTCTCGGAGTTCGTCGACACTCACCAACTTCTCGACGAAACGCAGTTTGGTTTCAGGAAAGGGCATGGAACCGAGACCGCTTTAATAAAGGCCTCAGATGAGATCAGAGCCATCATGGATCAGGGAGGTGTGGCCGTCCTGATTCTCTTGGATCTGTCTGCGGCCTTTGACACGGTCGACCATGCTATTTTGGTCGACCGTGTTGCAGCCCTAGGGATAAACGGCATGGCCAGGGATCTCATTTCATCTTTCCTGGCCAACCGTACCCAGACAGTGAAGTTGGGTGATTTCTACTCTCCTGTCTCTGCACTCCCTTGTGGAGTCCCACAGGGCTCGTCGCTAAGTCCCACGCTATTTAATATCTATGTAGAGGACTTAGCGAGGGTAATAAAGGCCCATGGACTGCGACTTACATCCTGACTTTCGGTAAGCTCTCCCCAGAATGGTCCTCCATCTGGTGGCCTGTCCAGCTGGGCTCTCCACCTGTCCCGGTAGAAAAGGTTAGAAACCTGGGGGTTATTTTTGATAGCAAGTTGTCTTTCAGCCTTCACGTCAAAAAGGTTGTGTCATCTGCGTTCTTTATTTGAAAGAAAATCAAAAAATTACTGCCTTACCTCCCCACCTCAGCTGGGAAGACCCTGGTCTCCACCCTAGTATTTTCAAAAATTGAGTATGGGAACGCCCTCTTTCTAAACACTCAGAAACATGTCCTAGCGAAGCTGCAGTCCATACAGAATGCGGCTGCAAGGATTCTTCTTGACATCCCCCGTCGCCAGTCCACTACCCCCGCTATTCGTCATCTGCATTGGCTAAAAGTAGAGAGCCGAATTAAATTTAAGGCCCTCTGCATTGCCTATAAGGCAGTACATGGCGTCGGACCTAGGTTTCTGACAGAAGCGTTTCAGCTGTACACCCCCAAGAGGCAGCTTAGATCCGCCAACACCTGCCTCCTTCCAGTGCCTCGCACAAGAACTGCTACATGGGGAGATAGGCGCTTTCTGGTGGCTACACCCAAATTGTGGAATCTATTGCCATTGGCGATTAAAACTGCCCCCAATCTGATGAGTTTCCGTAGGCTCTTAAAAACATGGCTGTTTAACCAGTAAGTTGCTGTCTGATCGTTTTTAGCCCCCATATGCGCCGAGACACCTTCGGGTATTTGTATGCGCAATAAAAATCTCGAAAATAAATAAATAAATAAATTCTAGACCATGCGTTTAGAAGCTTTCATATCTTGCCTTGAAAAAGCCTTGGCCCACTGGCCATTTGGGCGAAAGACCTGTCAGATGTTTTGTGTTCACTTACATTTCAATAAATCTGGAATTTGGGATTTCATTATCCAAGGATTTTATATACTTACCTTGGGCACAAATCTATCACATGCTTGGAATACTTATCTTACACCCAGTGGTCCCTGGGTGAAACCACGTGTAGGTACGTGCTATACCAATGATTAGGTCCCGTCTAATAGTGCGTGAACCCTGGTAGCACCCACTTCCTTAAGGTGCTATCCAGGTCAAACTGTGTTTGACCAGTTGTTTGAACTCAGATCTGCAGGTGTCCAATGTAGTGAGTCTTCTTACAGATTAAGAAAAATTAAATACACTCCCAATGAAATCTCCCCAATCGGAAATATCTGGACTTTTCAATCAATTCTTTTTAATTACTTTTTATTCCACTTCCTCTAAAACAATGACCAACTTTCACCTATCACTCATAGAAAAATACATAATCACATTAAATAAGTCTATTATTACTGCATTTATATTAGTTTCACAAAGTTGAGAGTTGTAGTTCTATTCTCATACAGAGGAATCCCTTTTCAAATATATTCACAATTTCCCATCTAAAATTCAAAGCATTTAATGTTTCATCCATGTTGTTAGTAGATCGAAAAAAATAAGTCTTGTCGCTTTCACGTCGTTTTATTCTTTCAAATGCTCTGCTTTTCAGACATAATTTGTTTATAACATATACTGAAAGTATATATTATATTGAGCACATTTTGCTGGTAGAAAATTTAAAATGTGAAAACACTGTGAAGCAGATATGTTACAGAATCCAAGCCTCTATAATGTACATTATAGCAAACAAAACACATTGTATTTAATAATGAGTCTGTGTGTATTTTTACAAGGTGCCCTCACTGTCCCCACCTAGTTTGACAGTAAAACTAAAATTGGGAAAATATCCCTCTTAACTATAATTATGGCTTCAGCACATATCTCACACGTTTCCCATCAATGTCTGCACACACTTTGAATGTGCAACAAAAAGGTATAACAAAAAGTAGGAGGATCAGTTTTCATCAGATGGAAGGCACACAGTACTAGCATTGTATTCAACGTCACCATACAACCCTCCAGGCTGCAAGGAAATTAAAGGTTGAAGTTCAGTTATGCTGGAAGCATCCTAGATGTTTATGGTGCAGGGTGCATGACAAAACAAAGGCAGTTGGCAGCTGCTGACAATGCAGACTGTAAGCACTCTGCACAGAGAGATGGCCTAAATGTAGCCTTTGCAGCAGCCCACCTTCATACACAGCCTGGCCTATGGGTCTGGTTGACAGTAAGACAATGTCAAGGAACCAGACCATTTGTCATGGAGATGTCAAATCTTCAGATTTGCCATTGATTCCGGTTACAAATCAGTGGCAATGTGTCCCTTGTGCTGTGGATGAAAATGTCCAGCAACCCTGGGTGATCCTAATTTTAGGTCAATTGCATTAAGGTAGCCATAGCGATAGAGAAATTACTAATTAGGACATTACACCAGCTTCACAAGTGCAACTACAGTGAAAGAGGGGTGTTTCAACTTTTTGTGCCCTGATGCTTCACAAAAATGATGTTAACCATAAGCAAAAGCAGTTAGTTTTACAAAGGGGGCTATTATTCACATATTGTGCATTTCTTGCATTGGAACTGTGATATTTCCACATGTTAAATTGGGGGTTAGATTAAATTACCTAGTAACACAAGCCCTGTTGAGCGGTACTTCTTGTTTCCATTGATAACTGCTGCCTGCTGATAGCCAATGGTATCGTCGATCACAGAGAGCTGGCAAAGTCTAGTAGAAAAATGGCATCACTGCTCTAGAGTGATATCATAGCACTTTACTAAGGCAGCAACAAGTACATTGATAGGTTCATGAATGAACTGGAGTGATGTGCAGACTCGCACAATTTACCTTTCAATAAAATAGTATATGTCTTGAATTAAATTGAATTGAATTCTGCTTCAACTACATATGTCACTTAATAGAGTCATGTAACATACCATCAGGAGGTTGGTTCGTGCTAGGAACATCGTGAGTAGAGACTGCTTCTTCTGTTCATACCACTTTCCTTTTTGAATCATGTATGAGTAATGATTTGATTAACTGGACTTACAGAGCAGTCTGTTTTAGTGTGTCTGCGTATTCTCCTTGTGTCAATATTGTTTTGTTGTTCTTTGTTTATTTGTCTTGACAATGTAACATGTTTGTTGCCATGTTTTATTAATTAACCTACGTACAATATGTTAATTGTTCATTATTATGTTGGTGGGGCTCCTCAGCATTTGATGTGTATAGTATTTATCCTTCAGTGTTTGTTGGTGTATTTTTTATAATAAAATGTATATGTACCACATAAAAGAAAATATGATGTATAAATCTGATATATATCTTTGAATAATAACGATTGAAAACCATTGGTTTGTTGGACTACTGTAATTCTATTTTGGGCATAATGCCTGATACTTAATAATGTGGTTTATCGAAGTGCTCTTTGTTATATATTCTGTTGTTTTCACTGCCTTCTTCTTACATATGAATTTGTTCAAGGACCCTCTAGTTTTTTTCATACCACTTTCATGCCAGTGTTATGCAATAAATGTTTTACATGAGATATGCCCTCATGTGAAAATGTCATGCATTATACTAGCAAACTACATTTCGCACCATTTTCGAATTTTCATTTAATTTTCCAATATTTTGCAAAGTTTTGCAAACATGTTCATAGATGTTTCCTGCACAAAGCGATTGCCTCAAGAACAACATGACATAACATTGCACACTGCAGAATTTTATATATTCAATGTTTGTAAATATTGCATGTATATTAAAGCATTCTTTCTCTGACTAGTAGGGAGCATTGGTTTAATGTTTCAGTAATCTCAAAATCCGAATTAGGGTAGGAACCAACACATTTTCAGAACATCTGACACAATTCTCTGATTCATGAAACCTCATAGGGGCATATTATCAAGGGGGCGGGATAAAATTATAGCCGCTTTAGAGTCTGTTTTCGGCCGAAAAGCGGCGATAATTTTATTGCAACATTAGCAAGGACACGCTAGCAGGTGTTTCCGTGATTTAGCACCCGCTTTGCATCGCATTGTTAATGAGATGCAAAGTAGGCGTGCCTCAATAGACTACATGGAGAAATATCGCAGAGGCAGCTTCGCGATATTTACAACAATGCCCCGGCCGACGTAGCAATAAACAAAATCACGCTAACCGGCCATTAACACTGGATTTAAGATCTGCTAAAATCCAGTGTTAGGCATACTTTGCATGGGAGGTGGAATGTGGGGTTACGACCACAGGGTCGTATCAGGAAGGTCATCGCTGTTTAGCAAGGAACATTGCTGGTTTTCCAGCGATGTTGGGACATTTCCTTGCTATCGCTGGAATTTTCACCGCCAATGCGCTAAGCGTTGTAAATGCGGCGCTAGCTTGGCGATGAATTTCAGCGATAGGGAAACTCGCGGTAGGCGCGGCCAGCGATAATTATCGCTGCCGCTTGTTAATATGCCCCTTAGTTTTTTATTTTTTTTCAAGCTACACATTTGTTTTAAATGTTAATGTTACAATATAAACTTATATTTCAAATGTTTAAATAGTTAAGACAAAGTGTGAGAACTAAGGAACGTTTCTCCATCAATTCAAAAATCCGTTTTGTATTGCAGTTGCTGGCTGTAGTTCAGAGTCCAAATGTATTCATTTGGAAAATCACTGCAATATATTAACTATTGTTTCAAAAAAGGAAGAGAATAACATATTTGTTTTATAATTAAAGCTGAGTTTGGAAGTGGTATGGAATCCAGGACATAAAGCATATCTCAGAGATATTTTCTTCTGATCATCTCTTCACTGCCTCCGAGGTGTGAAAATCTTAGACATAGCTTGCTTCAATTTACTGTTTCTTTGAATCAAGATGATGGATTGTGCAGGGAAAGAAAGTGCAGTCGAGATTTGCAAAACACACTCTGCCCACTTAATGGGTAAACATAGTGCAACACATTCAGCAAGTAAATATGAAGAACCGACCAATAGTAGGGATCCCACCATTGTGGCTGCACCAAAATGAGAATCCAGACGTGGTTGACTGAATGCTGATATGTTCTTCTTCATCTGCCGAACATGTCTGCAGAGGGACGTGAGGATGAGTGTGATGGAAGCAATCTCAAGAAGAAGAGGCAAACAGAATCCCAAAACAATTCCTAATATGCCAGAAACTGTAAATGTCTTTCCACCATCGATGAGAGTAGAGTTACCTGTTAGATTAGCTGATGAATTCCAATAGGACTCTCCATGTAAATCCCACCAGACGGGTATAGCGAATGTCAGAGAACCTACCACTAGAATTAGAAGCACCCAAGGCATGTCTTTAGAAATTCTCAGTTTGAATCGGAAGAAGAGGCGGTGATTGAAGTCCACAATTTTCACGCAGTAGAAGACACAGAGACAAGAAGTAAGCCAACAGCTTGAGAGGCTGGTCCATGCCAGAAGTAGAATTATGATGGGATTCATGTATCTTAAATTAAACATTTCATCTAATGACCCAGAAACAGAAATGTTTCCTACCTGGGTACAGTGGAAACAAAAGTTTAAGGTCCCTTCTGCCACTAAAATCAGATCACAGGTGTTCAGGCATCTGCCTTTAGCCAGGTCTAGAAGATTAACTACCACAATGAAGCCGCTAGTGAGTATTCCAAACACATTCACTACTGACATGAGAATCACAAAGAAAGTGTTAAGTGCAGGCTCCATTTGGTGACTTCTTTCCAGATCACTTGAAGAAATGAAAAACACCTGTGCAGCTTTCACCAAAAGTGATCACTGAATGTCAGAAGAGAGATCCTTTCCATAGACTCCCTACACCTGCAGGTGCCCCTGGTTAAGTTACAGTGGCTGTCATCCTTGTCACAGCTTAGGATTTGATTAAGGACAGATGCAAATATGATCTTAAGGGCAAACCATTCACCGCAAATGTCAATTTGTTTTATGTTTAAGAGAGGTGATTCCACACTCCTTATGAAAATGTGGTTTGTTTACCCTTAACATCTTAGGACTCCCTTGACAAAAGCTTTTTTTATTTTTTATTTTATTTTTGAGTTTAATATGATGCAATATTCACTTAAACAGGGTTTATTGGTGCTGTAAAGGGCCTAATGGTGACAGAGACATGCAAAAAATAACAGATGGAAAATACTACTTGAAACAATTTAGGGAAGAGGAGTGTATTTAAAAAATATCTTCAGGTTAAGCTCAGGCCGTAGATAAATGTAGAGCATTCGAGTGCCTGGCAGCTGCTATAGAAAAGGGTCTATCAATAATGGTCAGGAGTAGGCCTTAAAACCAAGCAGTAATCATTAATTAGAAGATCTAAGTAATGATTAGGACTGTACCAGGAAAATCTGGTACACAATGGGGAACATTGTGGGCTGTGCACCATACATCTGCATTTAAACAATATATACTGCTTCATGGAGAGCCAGTGCCAGGTGGCTTGCAATGGTTCAAGTGCAATTAAATAACGGCATTGATAATCTGGACTTTCTGGGGTAAAGTAAAAAGATAGAGAATACTCTTCAAAGAAAGGAGTTCACAAAAGCAGGTCTTTATCGGTGATGACATTTGGTCCAATAAAGTCAATAAACTAGTGATTGTACTGCCTACATTTGTTACAGTATGGAATTGAGCAGGTTGAGGACCTCAGTATGTCAGGCCAGAAAAGGCAGATCCCAATTAGATTTTGGAATGTATAGAGAGAGAATTTTGGACTTCTCTCTATTCAACTTAAGCTCATTCACAGATATCAAGGACCAGATGTGTTAAGGAGTTGCATGGGCCTTGCGTCAGACAAGGTGACGCAATGCAGGGCAATTTCATATTTCAGATTCACAAATCCACACAAGGGGTGATTTGCACCGCCTTCTGTAGGTTTGCAAAGAAATGTAATGCAACGCAGCTGCTTGAGTTGTGTTAAATTTTGAGCTGGGAGGCATTCCAGGGGTGGAGCATGGGTGGTTCTGTGCATACGCCCATGCATTTGATACAGTTGCTGATTTACAAAAGTGTATAGACCTGGGATTCTGTCTAATCGTTAGCCATCCCAGATGATCTTGTAACAAGGAGAAAAATATTTTTCCTCCACGTTATTTCCTCTTCCCAAACATGATGCATTTATACATTACACATAGAAAGAGGAAAATACCTTTTTTTGTTTTTTCCCTTCCTGCATAAAGCCAATCCTGCCAGTAGCACAGGCTTCCTTGCATTGAGGTGCAAGTGTGTGTGCCTGTGATGGCGCTACGCAGTGCACAGCAAGGCATAGCAAAAGAGAGAGGAAGTGCTCCATATCTTTTTAAATATGGAGTATTTCTGCTCTCTTCCTTTCACACAACACATTGCAGCAAGTCCCCTTGCTGTGCTGCCTTGCGTTCCTCCTCCTGCCCAGTGATGTATCTCGTTGATGCAACCCTATATCTGGATGGCACAGTGATGTTCATTTCTTTTAATCCAAAAAATTATGTGAGTATCATCAGAAATATAAAAATGCCCCTAAAGAAAGATTTCAGTGAGATAGATATCATATTTCATTCGAAATGTAATGGAGAGCTAACCGAGCGCTGAAGAACACTAAACAAACAAGGATTGGAGGAAGAAATAAAAGAGGAAAGAACAGTTCCATACAACCGATTGGAAAGGATATCAGAAAAACAGCCCAAAGCACGCCTGACAATCGCAAAAACTTTCAGTCTAAATAAAAAAAATATAGCAGTTTATAGCTTGAAATTATGCAGATTCATCCAAAAAACATAAGAGCAGTTGGTATATTAGAATCTGAACAACAGCTCTGTTTGTCTGCTGCTGACAGAACTGTGCAAAAACAACAAGGCTATGGATGGAATGTTTGAATTAAACTCAGCCTCTGGCAATTTCTTGAGGTTGCATCCCAATCCATTGTTTTTTGCCCACCATGCATGGTCAGTTTGGATCCAGCCACATCCAAATCAGTCTTGACCCTGCAACTCATGGGAACAGTCCAGCCTGAACTGCCAGGCCGCGATCTCCTGAACCAGAACATAAGCGTCCTAGGACCGATTTCGCCCTAGAAAAAACTGTAAGCTCTATGTGCATCAAGGTTGGACACAGAATAAGGTTGGTTTCAATATACTCAGCTAGCTGCAAATAGACATCATTCTCAAACAGCTTTGCCGGGTAAGGCAGATGTGAAATGGAGAAATACTTCGCAAGATTTTCTGGATGTAGAGTGGGTTTCTTCAGAAGAGGCATGCTTATTTCAAAGTTTCACATGCAAACAGAACAATTGATTGACAGAATGCAGAACACTGTAATATATTCACCCCAGTACAGAGATCTGGGCCTAAATCTATAGGGGCATATTACCAAGGGCCTTATCGCTGCTTTAGCGGAACTTATTCCCACTAAAGCAGCAATAATTTAATCGCCCAATTATCAAGCTGTCGCTAACTGATGTTAGCAACAGCTTGTAGGCGATAGCGAGAGGTTTGGGGCCCGCTTTGCATGTCAGCGATATTTATCACTAATGACATGCAAAGTGGGCATGCCAAACTGTTAGCGACTGAAAGCAGTCACTAACATCGCTATCGCCTATTACCGAGAAAGGCGAATCAATGGAAATATTCGCGCTAAGCACGAATATCGCCAATCGCTAACGCCTGCCCAGAGCAGTTCTTAGCCATGTTATCCAATGGGATGTGGATAACATGGCTAACAGATTTTGCACGCTAATGCGTGAGCATCGCTAGTTATCCAGCGGTATTCACGCTATCGCCTGCAATATTATCGTTTTTGAGATAAACCTTGGTAATAGGACCTTATCTCAGCGATAATATTGGGCAAAGCGCGGCGTTAAATAAACTAACGCTAAGCTCAGATAGCGATAAATATCGCTAATTGTTGGTAATATGCCCCATAGCTTTTTGCTCCCCATGCCAATCCAGTTTGAACCTAGCCACATGCAAATCAGCCTTGACCCTGTGCCCAATGGTAACAGCCCAGCCCGAACTGCCTGGTCAGGTCCTCCCTGGACTGGAAACAAAATCCTAGGACTGTTTTTGTGGTTTCACCCCTCAACAGCCAGATTAGCTTGACTCCAGTGGCATCGAGAGCACAAAACCACGTCTGGGCATACCCGTCCCACTCGGGGTAACAAATGCAAAAAGAACAATTGATGGATATAATGCAGAACAATGTCATACATTCACCCCAGTACAGCGATCCGGGCATAAGTCCATCGGTTTTTGCTCCCCATGCCATTCCAGTCCAAAGCCAGCAATAAGCACATCAGTCTTGAACCTGTGCCCAATGAGAACAGTCCAGACCAAACTGCCAGGCCAGGTCTTCTCTGGGCAGGAAACAAGCATCCTAGGACCGGTTTCGGAGTAACACCCCTCATCAGCCAGGCTAGCTTGAATCCAGTGGTGAAGTGAGCACGAGACCCACGTCTGGGCATTCCCTGCCAACTCAGGGCAAATAAAGCAAACACAAGGAGTCACAGATCTGGGTTGAATCCATCATCTTACTTTAGCTCACTTCATCACCCCAGTACAGACCCAGCCAATGCAAATCAGTCTTGCCCGTGTCCCTCATGAGAAGAGCTGCCCAAACTGCCAATCCAGCTCTTCCGTGGACCGGAAACTAGCATCTTGAGATCCGTTTCAAGGTAACACCCCTCATCGGGCAGGCTAGATTGAATTCAGCGGCAAAGTGAGCAAGTGACCTACGTCTGGGCATACCCTGCCAACTTAGGGCGAACTAAGCAAACACAAGGAGATGATGGACAAAGCATTGAAACTTTTCACACACTCACCCCCAATCATAGATCTGGGTTGAATCCATCATCATTCTTTAGCTCCCTTTGCCACCCCATTTCAGACCCAGCCTGGGGTGAATAAATGTCATTGTTCTGCATGCTGTCCGTCAGTTTTTCTTATTGCATTTGTGATCCCAAGTGGGACAGGTATGCCCAGACATGGGTCTTGTGCTCTCCATGCCACTGGAATCAAGCTATCCTGGCTGGTGAGGGGTGAAAGCTAGCTTGGCTGATGAGGGTTGTTACCCCAA
The DNA here is from genome assembly GCF_964263255.1 of Lissotriton vulgaris. Lineage (NCBI taxonomy): Eukaryota > Metazoa > Chordata > Amphibia > Caudata > Salamandridae > Lissotriton > Lissotriton vulgaris. Next base: position 256,232,940 of record NC_141700.1, read on the forward strand.
ACCCGATCCCAGGATGCTTGTATCCGGTCCAGGGAAGACTTGGCTTGCATTTGTGAAGGAGTTCGGAATTGGAGAGATTTACTGACCACTGGAGGCTGGCTGGAAGTGGATGCTATAAACTACATGTTCCAGACTAGTGTTATTTCACTTCTTGTGATGTGGCGACGAGCTGGGGGCATCCACTGCAATTCACATTCCCTTGCATCCATCCATGGTATTTGAAGCAATAGTAGGCAGGGTGTTGCACCACAAAATAACACCATCTTGATGCAGGTGCAAATAGATTAAATGCTTTTACTTTTTCTAACTTTTTACACTTTCGTGTGTGCTGCACTGTACAACACACATTCAAAGTGGGAAAAGTTTTAAATGTAGTCTAAGCATAGTATATTTTACTGGAAGACCACCCGTCCCGTACAAAACCTACGCTAGACATAACGTAGACACCTTTTCACTATGGTGCAAAGGTGTGTGCATGGTGCTCGGCAGCAAGATTGTGTTGCAGCGCTTGAGAGAGAGCAGGTTAGTGCCTTATTTCTATAGATAAGATGCTGTCCTGCTCTTTTCCACTCCAACAATGCAGTGCAGCAAGTTTATTTGCTGAGGTGCATTGTTTGACACTTTTGTAAATCTTTTGCTGGTTTACCCTGAATCCCTAAAAGCAGAATCTCTTTTTATATTTTAGGTTAGGGGACTGCCCGGACTTGCACACAAGGATTTGACGATTTAGACCTGAATTTCAAAGGATCTGCTATACTTAGACCTTGATTGTGAGCCTCAGGATGTATCCTTGCATTTAGCCAGTTGGATGTTGTGACAAAATAACAAATTTTATGGGTTTTTTTTAAACAGCAGCAAATGTTTTATGTCATAAATAGTGTCAAACAGGATACTTCACTGATGTCAAAATGGTTGCTGCTCTGACAGTACCAAAAAAGGAGTATACGTTTTGAATATTGGATACTTTCCAAATCTAACATGGCTGCCACATTCAAATGAGATTCGCAGTGCCGGACAGTTTTCGCAACACCTTAGTGGAGTCACAGATCATGTAAACGCTAGAAATCATGGCAACATATATTAAGGTGTAGTGGTCTGCATCGAGAGCACACCTTCAAAGGAGAATCTGATGCCAATGCAAGTGACATATTCTGAAGCAGTTGGACCATCTGTAGTGCCACTAGGGTGGAGACAACTCGAGGGAGACAGACATCTGTAAATACTGCCAAAAAAAACATAGTCGTCCAATCCAAATCCAATTGAGCCCTGCCAAGGTCAAATTCAATTCCAAGGATGTGATAGGTTTGTGTACAAGGTAAGAATATAAAAACCTAGGATAATGAAATCCCAAATTTTGGATTGGCGTTGTGGATACAGGAAATAGAATACTAAGCTTATATAGTATTTTCTTCTTTATTTGGGATTTCATTACCCTAGGATTTTATATACTTACCTTTGGCACAAACCTATCACATGCTTGGAATACTTATCTAACACCAGGTGCGTGCTATACCAATGATTAGGTCCTTTCTAATTGTGTGTGAACCCTGGTAGCACCCACTACCTTAAGGAGCTATCCAGGTTGAATTGTGCATGATCAGTTGCTTAAACTCAGATCTGCAGGTGTTCAATGCAGTAAATCCTTTTACAGATTAGGAAACATTAAACCCACTCCCAATGAAATCTCCCCAATCAGAAATATCTGTACTTTTCAATCAATTCTTTTTAATTACTTGTTATTCCTCGTCCTCTAAAACAATGACCAACTTTCACCGATCACGCATAGAAAAATACATAATCACATTAAATAAGTCTATTATCACTCCTGCATTTATATTACTTTCACCAAGTTGAGCTTTCTAGTTCTATATTTCATACAGAGGAATCCTTTTTCAAATATATTCACAATTCCCCATCTACAATTCATGGCATCTAATGTTTCATCCATGTTGAAAGTAGATTGAAAATAATAAGTCTTGCCGCTTTCATGTCGTTTTATTCTTTCAAATGCTCGGCTTTTCAGACATCATTTGTTTATAACATACACTGAAAGTATATATTAAATAGAGCATATTTTGCTGGTAGAACATTGAAAATGTGAAAACACTGTGAAGCGGATATCAACACCCGACATCGCCATTGCCATCCCTGACAATTACAAGATCATCCGGAAAGACCGCACCATCCAAACAGGAGGAGGCATCGCCATCGTCCATAGGAACACTGTCAAAATCACGACCAGCTCCGACGATAACCTTACAACCGCCGAACACCTCCACTTCCAAGTCCACACCGACCCTAGAACCACACTCAGAGGCACCCTCATCTACAGGCCTCCAGGAACCCGTAAACAATTCAGCGAAGACATCACTGACTTCATCAGTCCACATGCCCTCGCCTCCGAGAACTACATTCTACTAGGAGACCTCAACTTCCACCTGGAAAAGAAAAACGACAACAACACCACCACCCTTCTGGACAACCTGGCCAATCTTGGCCTCAAACAACTTGTTGACACCCCGACCCATGTAGCCGGACATACGCTCGACCCAATCTTCACCTCCAGCAAACACATCTCCTTCGATCACACCACAGCTCTACACTGGACGGACCACTGTTGTGTTCACTTCAGCTACAAAACAACCTCGACCCACAACCCCCCACAACCTATTCCCTGGAGAAAATGGAACAAAATCACCACCGACCAACTCCTCACATCGCTCAACCAGAATCCACCCGCCCTCTCATCGGACCCAAACCAAGCTGCCATCAATTTCAAACAATGGCTCACTCACAGCGCTGACGAATTAGCACCCTTGAAAAACCATCACACCAAACAAGACAACAAAAAGGCCCCCTGGTTCAACGATGACCTCAAGAAATCCAAGAAGCTATGCCGTACTCTCGAGAAAACATGGAGAAAAAACCCAACCACCGACAACATGACCACCTTCAAGGCAGCCACCCGCAAACACCACCAACTGATTCGATCCACCAAGAAATCAGCATTCAAGGATCGACTCGACAACAACGCCCACAACAGCAAGGAACTATTCAACATCGTCAAAGAATTCACCAAACCCACCGCAGCTTCAAATGACATCACTCCTTCCCAAGACCTCTGCGACTCGTTATCCTCCTTCTTCTACAACAAAATTGCCGACATACATAATAGCTTCGAAAACAATTCTAACGAACAATCCTCTCCACCGCCCTCAGAACCTAAACCGCCCTCCAACCACCTCAACGCCTGGAACCCAATCACCACTGAAGACACCATCCGCCTAATGAATTCCATACATTCTGGCTCGCCAACCGACCCATGCCCCCACCACATCTACAACAAAGCAGACTCCATCATCGCACCCCATCTCCGTGACATCATCAACTGCTCCTTCAACTCTGCTACCTTCCCAGAAAGTTGGAAACATGCCGAAGTCAGCGCCCTCCTGAAAAAACCCACAGCAGACCCCTCTGAACTTAAAAACTACCGCCCCATATCCCTCCTCCCATTCCCGGCCAAAGTCATTGAGAAAGCCGTCAATAGCCAACTCGCCACCTTCCTGGAATTCAACAACTCCCTCGATCCATCACAATCCGGCTTTCGAGCCAAACACAGCACCGAAACCGCCCTCATCGCAGCAACAGACGACATCCGAACACTACTGGACAACGGAGAAACAGTTGCCCTCATTCTACTCGACCTCTCCGCTGCCTTCGACACTGTCTGTCACAGCACCCTCATACAACGCCTCAACAACATTGGCATAAAAGGTAAAGCCCTAGAATGGATCATCTCGTTCCTCGCCGGAAGGACCCAGAGAGCACGCCTCCCCCCATTCAAATCAGAGGCCACTGAAGTCATCTGTGGCGTACCACAAGGATCATCACTTAGTCCCACCCTCTTCAACGTCTACATGAGTCCACTCCCCTCCATCACGCGCCAACACAACCTCAACATCATCTCCTACGCTGACGACACCCAGATGATCCTTTCCCTCACCAAAGACCCCAACACCGCCAAAACCAATCTTCACGAAGGCATGAAAGAAGTAGCCATATGGATGAAAAACAGCCGCCTAAAACTTAACTCAGACAAAACGGAAGTGCTCATCCTAGGATCATCCCCCTCTGCCTGGGACGACTCATGGTGGCCTTCGGACCTGGGCTCCGCACCCATACCCACAGACCACGCACGCAACCTAGGCTTCATCCTAGACTCCTCCCTCTCGATGACCAGACAAGTCAACGCCGTCTCACCCTCCTGCTTGAACGTACTTTGTTTGCTCAAAAAATTCTTCCATTGGATCCCCACCGAGACAAGAAAGACTGTCACCCACTCACTGGTTACGAGTCGACTGGACTACGGAAACACCCTCTATGCCGGAATTACAGCCACACTACAGAAAAAACTCCAACGCATCCAAAACGCATCGGCAAGACTCATCTTGGACATCCCTCGCCAAGATCACATTACCGGCCACCTAAAAGACCTCCACTGGCTTCCCGTCAACAAGAGAATAACATTCCGCCTCCTCACCCACGCACACAAGGCCCTCTACAAACTAGGACCCGAATGCCTCAACACTCGACTATCCTTCTATACACCCAATCGCCAACTACGATCCTCCAATCAAGGTCTCGCCGCAGTCCCGCGTATCCAAAGGTCCACCATGGGAGGTAGATCCTTCTCTTACTTAGCGGCCAAGTCCTGGAACTCACTCCCCACTCACCTCCGCCTCACACAGAACCACGTCTCCTTCAGAAAAGAACTTTAAACCTGGCTATTCGATAAATAATGAACCCCCTCCCCAAGCGCCTTGAGACCCTCTGGGTGAGTAGCGCGTTATACAAATTCTTGAACTTGAACTTGAAGCATATATTATTTACATTATAGTGAAAAAAAACATTGGGACACAATTACAAGCCCCTGCACCACTTTTGCGTCACTTTTAACATGGGAAAAGTGTATTCAAAGGCTCCATAAAACCCTTCAGGCTGCAAGGAAATTACAGGTTAAAGTTCAGTTAGGCTAGAAGCATCATAGATGTGTCTGGTGCACGATGCATGGCACATCAAGGGTAGTTGACAGCTGATGGCAATGCAGACTGTCAGCACTCTGCACAGAGAGATGGCCTAAATGTAGCCTTTGCAGCAGTAGCCCACCTTCCTACAAAGCTTGGCCTATGGGTCTGGTTGACAGTAAGACAATGTCAATGAACCAGACCATTTGTCATGGAGATGTCAAATCACCAGATTTGCCATTGATTCCGGTTACAAATCAGTGACAATGTGAACCTTGTGCTGTGGATGATAATGTCCAGCAACTCTGGGTGATCCTAATTTTAGGTCGATTGCATTAAGGTAGACATAGCAATAGAGAAATTACTAATTAGGACATTACACTAGCTTCACAAGTGCGACTACAGTGAAAGAGGGGTGTTTCAACTTGTTGTGCCCTGATGCTTCACAAAAATGATATTAAACATAAACAAAAGCAGTTAGTTTTACAAAGGGGGCTATTATTCACATATTGTGCATTTCTTGCATTGAAACTGTGGTATTTCCACATGTTAATTTGGGGGTTAGATTAAAAACCTAGTAACACAAGCCCTGTTGAGCAGTGCTCCTTGTCTCCATTGGTAACTGAAGTCTGCTGAAACCCAATGGTATTGTCGATCCCTTTGGGCCATATGTAGGTAAATGGGATTTACCGAATCGTAAATACCGAATTTTACCGACTCGGTATTTACAATTTGAAAAATGGCACATAGGTAATAATTCTTTAAAAATTACCGAATAGGAATCAATGGCAATTACCGAATCGGTAAATACCGATTCGGTAATTTTACCGATTTGTTAAGGGGGACAGGGTGTCACTTTGACACCCTGTTGCACCCCTGATTCTGGCTTGTGTGCAATGTGACACACATACATGCCCTTAGGGCATGTATGTGTGCCACATGGCACAGGTGTACATGAACAGATGTGCATGTACACATAAATTCGTTATTTACCATGCCATTGTATTTCATGGTAAATAACGAATTTATAAGGGCCTGTGGCACTGTTTCCAGTGCCACCTACATCCCAAATTTCCGATTCTGTACATTTACTGATTCTGTAATTTACTGATTCGGTAAAATTACCGATTCGGTAAATATACAGAATCAGTAATTTTCTGGCCCCCTACATCTGGAAGTACAAATACCGGTCGGTAATGGCCGAAACCGGTATTTTGCCACCTACATATGGCCCAAAGTCTAGTAGTAAAATGGCATCACTGCTTTAGAGTGATGTCATAGCACTTTACTAAGGCAGCAGCAGGTACATTGATAGGTTCATGAATGAACTGGAGTGATGTGCACACTCACTCAATTTACCTCTACCAAATTTTGTGAAATTTCAATAAAATAGTATAGGTCTTGAATTCCATTGAATTGAATTCTGCTTCAAGTACAACCCTCACTTAATATAGTCATGCAACATACCAGCAACATACCCTCAGGAGGCTGGTTCATGCTAAGAACATTGTGAGGCGAGACAGATTCTTCTGTTCATACCACTTTCCTTTTTGAATCATATATGAGTAATGATTTGATTAACTGGACTTATAGAGCATTCTGTTTTAGTGTGTCTGTGTATTCTCTTTGTGTCAATATTGTTTTGTTGTTCTTTGTTTATTTGTCTTGCCAATGCTTCAATTCAATTCAATTTTATTATGATTTGGAATTCCGAGGAATTCCACATAAAATAAAACATGAAAAGATACAACTTCATCTAAGTTTGGGTGGCACTTAGTTAAGATAAAAATACTGTTACCATTCAGTATACATGTAACAATTTATATAAATAGTTAAAAAACAAATTGGGGAGGTGATCATGGAATAGAAATAGCAGCAAGGGTTTTTATAAAGTGCTAAATAAATTGCAAATGCATTACAAAAGTGCAAGTGCATTAATACCCTATTCTAGGACATTTCTCACAAATAATTACCCAGGAGCTATGTTTCTAAGGAAATGCACTTTGATAATTAACTATCTTACAAGAATGCCATACACAATAAAATAAGCATCACGCAGTACTTTAAAAGCATAAGGGTCACACTCGTCTGCTAAATTTTTCTAATATACATTCAAAAATTCTTTAAAAAAGCGAACATTTTTAAACAAATCAGTTCAGATGGTGGGAGCAAAAGAAAGTTACGGGTCTGTTCTGCTGTTGAGATATTATACTGTAAAAAACCATGCCTTAAGTATTTGCGGCGTATTGAAAGAAGTGTTGGATAGACAATCAAAACATGGTTAAGGTCTTGTATGCCGCCATTGCATAAATCACAGTATCTTTCATTTTTGGGGATACCCTCCCAGGCACCTGTTACAATCCTCAAAGGCAGCAGGTTCAATCTTAATAATAAAATCACTCTGCAAACTTCATGATTCAAGTTCCAAAGAACGTACGGCTGAGGATTTTTAACTGTAGAGCTCTCTGCAATACAGTCCAACCTTCCATTCACACAGCATATTTTCAAATCTCTTTCCCGTGAAATCACATACATAGTTCTTTTAATTATGTTTTTTTTTATTTCAAATCATTTTTATTTCAAAACAAAATTAGAAGATACAAGACAATACAATAAGGATCAAAGAAGATAAGTGATATTACAAATGATTCATCACATGCAAGAGTCTAATAATGCAATAAAGAAGAAAATGTTACGTGAATCATTGACTTCAATGGTGTAGCGGACAAACCTAAATAAACAAAAAGAGACAACAGCAGTGGTTGTGCAATGACATACATGTGGGTACATTCATAAATGCGGAGCCATCAAGTGACACGAGTAAGACCAAGTTTTGACTGGAAGGATAGGTGGTTAGAGCAGGATTACTTGAGATTAGCTCAGTGGCCTAAGGGGGATCGAACGAAAAGGAGGAAGCGTCTAGGGCCCTCCAAAGTCTTTTATGTGAGATGCGTCCTGGTGAAGAGTGTAGTGTGGGATTATCGGCACCTATCAGGAAGGACAGCCATTCTTGCCACATCTTGAATGATACCTCAGAAGAGTTCTTCCATTTACATAGAATAACCTTGCATGCCAAGGTTAGAAGGAGATCAAGATGTTGTCGGTCAATCTGATTTGCCAAATGTGGTTCTTGTGCACCCAACATGACATACACAAACTCTCTAGGCGGATTGAAACCAAATATGTGCTTAATACAGTCAAATATTCTGTTCCAGTACTCCCTCAATGTAGGGCAATTAAATAACATGTGCACCAAGTCCCCCACTTCTGACTCACAATTCCAGCAGGTTGGGGTGTCCCTTAGATTAGTTTTAAAGAGCCTTTCAGGAGTCCAATACGTTCTATTGATTAACATGAATTTGGTCTGTGACAGAATAGGCAAAACCTTGTTTCTAAAAGCAGTGGTGTGTATTACATCCCAGTCAAAGAGCATACCCGTTGTGTTCGATTCTGTTTCCCATCTCGACTCATTTTTCCTGTTCGCTTTCTGAGGAAGGGGAAGGAGCATTTTATAGATCTTTGAGACGAAGTGCCCAGAGTTATAGATGTGTGTGACAGAGCTCCATAGCCATTGCTCAGATGGGGACAGGGATCGTGCAGCAAGGAGTGTTTTTAATTTCAGGAAATTATAAAAGTCTAAAGGCGTGAGGGAATGTTTGGCTTGTAGGGAGGAGAATGGAAGAGGGTCAGTCCCCATGAAAATATCACTTGCTAAATTAATACCTTTCGCGGACCAATGAGCCCACTGGAGCGATGTTCCGTTGAGCTTCAGTAATGGGTTGTACCAGAGAGCAATTGCAGTGGATTTTTTGATCTTTAGACCTTTGTGACTTGCTTGGTCAAATTTCAAGAGAGCCCTTCTGGTGTTCAGGAGGACATATTTAGAATGAGGTATGTGTGCAAGCTCCATGGTGAGTAGGGCCACAAGTGGAATGTTTCCCAATAACGCTTTTTCTATTTCTATCCATAATGGGGTATAGTCTGGATCTGCCATTAGCCATAAAGCACCTTGTTTACATAAGAACGCTGTTTGGTAGTGTCTGAAGTTCGGGAGACCCAGGCCGCCTTTATCTTTAGCTAGTTGTAGCTTCTTCATTGATATCCTTGGCTTCTTCCCTTGCCACAGAAACGTACCAAACAGCTTCTCTACTCTATGGATGAAATCCTAGGAGAAAGTAATTGGGAGCATGCATGCTATGTAATTAACTAAAGGTGTTACCATCATCTTCAGGGTTTCAGCCCTGCCCCACCAGGATAGGAATTTAGGCGACCAACCATCTAGTAGCTTGTTTATCTTGCTCAGAACTGTTTTCATTGGTGCGTATTGTAGTGATCAGATCGCTATCGAAGTCTAAGCCCAGGTATTTAAAGCAGCCTGGCTGCCAAGTTAGCCCCGAGTCCCCAATCATGTCTTTATTCCCAAAATTATTGAGCGACTTGACCTCTGTCTTGTCTTTGTTTAATGTATAGCCGGATACTCTAGAGAATTCGTCAATCGCCGAGAGCAGGGCCGGAATCGCTTCATCCGCTTTTTCTGAGATTACCAGTACATCATCAGCATACGCTGTTAATTTTATGACACAATCATTGAAGGGAATTCCTGCTATGTGCTCGTTGTGTCTAATACGATAGAGGAATGGTTCGATAGCCAACACAAATAGCGATGGGGAAAGGGGGCATCCTTGCCTCGTGCCTTGGTGTAATCGGAAAGGTGAAGAGAGTGACCCACCCGTCCTGACCCTCGCTATAGGACAAAAATAAAGGGACATGATCATCTTTATGATTGAGGGGCCTAAGTTAAATTTATGTAGCACAGCCTCCAAATACCTCCAATCTACTTTATCGAATGCTTTTTCAGCATCTAATGTTATAGCTGCTGTGGGGGTGGATAGAAGTTTGGCTTTTTCTAGGACATGCGCCAGAGTCCTGGTGTTGTTGCTAGACAACCTGTTCTTCATGAATCCCGCTTGCGATGAATGTATGAGTTTTGGAAGTATTTTTTGTAGGCGTGCCGCCATGATGGAAGCAAAGAGCTTACAGTCAAGGTTAATAAGTGAAATAGGTCTGTAGTTCTTAGTTAAGGTGGGATCTTTCCCTTCTTTCGGGATAACCGCAATGGTGGCCTCTGAAAGGGTGCCCTTTGCTTCACCTGTTTCACTTATTTCCTCGAACATGTTTAGCAGAGGCTGCGCGATGGACATGGAGAAACATTTGTAAAATTTCGCGGAGAAGCCGTCTGGCCCGGGGGCTTTACCACATTTCAAAGAATTAATGGCAGTCTGGACTTCCAATAATGTGATCGAGCTATTTATATCCATTTGCTCTTTGATGGACAAGGAGGGGAGATTGCAGCTGCTCAAGTACTCACTTATCTTTTGGCTTTCCACGTCTACATTCCTGGAGTAGAGTTTCTCGTAAAATTCTTTAAAGAGGTCCGTTATTTTTGCTGGATCGGAATGGGCAACTCCCAGGTGATCAACTATGGAGTTTATCGTGTTTTTCTGTAATCTAAATTTGAGGTACGCTGCCAGACTTTTACCTGCTTTGTTTGATTCACACAGTTTAAACCTTTTCCTCCTATCCAGCCAAACCCCCGCCCTCTCACTTACAATTTTATTATACTCGTATTTCTTATTGGCTAGCTTATTTAGTGACTCGTTTTTCCTGTCCTGCAGGTGTTTAGCCTCTAGGCTTGCTATTTCTTTCTCCAGATCCTCTAGTTTCCCATTATGGTTCTTATTCATGGCAGATTTGATCTTAATAATTACACCTCTTATAGTACTTTTAAGTGCTTCCCATCTTGTTAAATCGGAGGTGTCCCCTCTGGAATTATGAACCAGATAATCTTTGATAGCGGTTTCAATGGTTGCTCGGTGTTGCTCGTGATCAAGAACCTCATCATTGAGACGCCATACTGATTGCCGAGTGGAAGGTTTTATGTCAGAGATGGTGAGTGTAATGCACGAGTGATCGGACACAAGTCTTGGTTCAATTGAGGTTTCTATAATTCTGGGAATGGCGTTCTGAGTGATAAATAAATAATCAATCCGTGAGAATGAGTCGTGGGGTGAGGAGTAGAATGAGTATTCCCTACCAACCGGGTTCTGCAAGCACCAAGAATCTACCAGGTGGAATCGCTCACAAAGGTTTTTGAGAGCTCTATGAGACCTATTACTATGAAAGGAACAGCGAGAGTCTCTGTCCAGGGTCGGGTCAATTGGGAGATTAAAATCCCCGGCGAGAATGTGAACTGCCAAGTCCGGGATCTTGTCAATGTGTTTCACGAGGTCTGACCAAAACTTCAGGTCGCATGTGTTTGGGGCGTATATGTTTGTAATGTAAAATTCTGTCCCATCTTTTCGGAGTTTGGCTGTGACCCATCTCCCCTTGGTGTCAGTCGTAGATGATATGAGGTCAATGTTAGATTTTTTTGAGATTAGAGTTACCACCCCATTCTTTTTCCCTATCGGATCTGAGCCCGTGGCCTCCCCAAAGAATTTACTTCTAAGTGTATATAGCTGCTTAGTCTCCAGTTTTGTCTCTTGGAGCAGTGCAATGTCTGCCTTCTGTCTGCACAGATAATCTAAGATCTTTTGGCGCTTTACTGGATTGTTAAGGCCTTTAACATTGAGGGAAAGCACCTTTAGTTTCCCAATCTGAGTAACCCCTATAGGTGTGCTAACCATTGGCAATGGCGTAGACATGTTTAGAGTGTATGACCGTCAGTAGCCCCTTGATGTAGGTCAAAACCCTGTGTTTTGTTGTTCCCTTTTCGATCAGTGATCTTGCCTTTATCAGGGATCTGCTAAAGCTTCTCATAATTGACTTCTATTTGTGTGGGCACTAAGGCAATGACTATGCTGACTATGTTGGCTAAAAGCATTGTCTTCAGCGAAGTATGAGCTCTTAACCAACCCTTCCGTGTGTCAGTGTGTGGAGAGTGCGCATATACTGATAACGAGATGCAACCACTGCTGAACATTAGTACATTAATTAAAAGAAAAAGATAAACCACTTCACACCCCGACCCCTAAGCCCCCCACCCTTCCCTCCCCAAAAGTAACTAGTAGGCATGGTGACTTGAGAAAAATAACAACAGCATTACTAACCTCCCCTGGCTAGTAATGTACTTTACAATTGCTGGACCTGGAATTCTGTACCATTCAAACAGTTACCACAGACCATCTTAACAATTTATCAACAGTTTATCAACAGGATATCACAGCTGGTGTGATTAAAACTTGAATTAACTGATACTACTTCTCCTGACATTGATCATGACCGGCCTACTATAGTGACAGGCTAACATGTTGCTAACATAACAGACTAACATATTGCAGCAGGATACAAACAGCACCATACTACTGCGGAATCTTACAATAGACTGTGTATAGTAATAGGTAATGATTGCCCTCGTGTCATTTCTGATTGCGGTTCGTTCTGAATGTGAAAACAACAACAGCAACACTTGTCCTCTCCAACGCATGAGCTTTTAGAGACCGTTACCATAATACAAAAGTTTGTGGAGCATAGAATCTATGTAATATTTTATGGATTACGCAAAGGTAATATCAAAAAATGTGAGTACATGATGCGTAGTAGAGCAAAGGATACTTAATGTGTGACCGGAACTGAAGCACTGGCCGAGGCCGAGGCAGAAGCAGATGCTGTCGCTGGAGTAGTCGCAGAGGCTGTAGGTGAAGCAGTGGCTGAAGACGAAGCCGGGGTATTCCCGTCAGCTGGACCGTTAGTATCCATGGCCTGGATGTCCTGGTTGCCCAGGAGACTCTTAAGCTTTAGTGGGTCCGTGAATACCTGTGTGGATTCATGCAATTTCACTTTGTATTTTGAAGGGCCAACGAATCCGTATTGGAAGCCTCTCACTTGAAGTTGTGGACGAAGGGCCAGGAACGCCTTCCGTAGTTCGACAGTTTCCCTGCTGTAATCCTGTGAGATATAGACCTTCGTGTTTTTCCATAGGATGTAATTGCACTTTCGGATGAATGCCAGGATCTGCTCCACGTGCTGGTATCTCAACGGTTTGCAGACGATAGGCCTGGGGCCTCTCTGATTTTTCAGTATTCTACCTGGGACACGGTGTGCTCTATCAAACTCAAGGGGCTGGTGGAATGTAATATTGGTGGCTTGTGTAAACCATGTTTCCAGAAACTGTACGCAGGAGCTGTGAGACTCTTCTGATCCCTCCGGAATTCCGAAAATACGGAGGTTCCCCCTCTGATTCCTGTCTTCCAACTCGGCCAGTCTTCTCGTGGTTTGATCTGAGGCTATAGACAAACGTTTTAGAGCTCCACATGTTGTGGTTTGCGCATCTTCTATCTGGCCGATTCTTGACAGCTTCCGCAAGGCGAACATTCGTGTCCCTTATGTCCTGCCTGATGGCTATGACCTCATCTCTGGTTGATTTTGCTAGATCTCTTACTTCGTCTAGCCTGTTCAGTATCATGTCGATGGCATCACCTTTTTCTTGTCTGCCTTTAAGAGGACTTGACTGATCAGCCTTCAGTCTCTTGAAGCTCTTCGCGTGCTCCTTGTCCCCATAGTGTGACTGGAAATGGGGTCGTTTCGCTAGACAGATAGCGCTAGGCAGATATACAATTCCCACAGACAGTATGTGATTAGGCTGTAGTGCAGTAGCAGAACTGTGCTCTCGCTGAGTAGTCACATTGTCGCCATTATTAGGGAGTGAGCGTTGTTGGTTTCTGACCTGGCACACTATTTTTAATAGCAAATAATCAGATAATGCATAAATACAATTCCACAGTTGGTATGCGCTTGGGTTGTAGCTCCAGTAGTAGCTCGGGTCACAGCATGGGTTGTAGAGCGGTATCAGAGCTATGCACACACTGCGTACTCACTGTGCCGCCATTTTAGGTTACACCAAGACTGTTGTTGTTTCTGACCTGGCACCCTGTTTTGAGTCAGGTTCTACCGTGTGCAGTGACTTTTGTCTGCAAACTGCTTTATTGAGGTGGCTGCTGGTGTTTTGAGACTTGCAGCATGTGTGGTAAGTATTTGTTGTGTTCTTTTTATTTCCTTTTATTTTCTGCTGTTTCCCTACTGTTTCCCACTGGTTCCTACTGCCCCTTTTGCTTCCTATTGTTCCCTATTGCTCCTCTTTGCTGTCTCCAATGCTGTCATCTCGTGACGTCAAATGCCAAAAAGAAAGGAACCATGTGTGAATGGGACCAATGCATTGTGTGAAAGGGACCAATGCCATAGACAAATTTCGCCGTGCTCCGTCTTGCACTAAATTTAGGAAGCGCCCGCCATTTTAAGGGAGTGTGCCAGCCCTCGTGTTCTGGTTCGCTTATATTGGTCAGTTTGTCTGGCCCATTTCCATATTCTTATCAGCGCTGCTTAATCATATTATTATTGGCACGCTTGGAGATTGGTTTTAATGGGCGCACGATCTACCTCGCGAGCTGTTGCAGACTCGGAGGGTCGCGCCCGCCATTTTGGCTCCGTTCCCGTTCCCTGTGTTGATTCCGGAGTGCCGATGACCGATAGATTATATGTTTTAATTCTATTTTATCTATTTTATCCAAAAGTGCTGCCCCTTCAAAATCTATACCGGAACTGCTTAAAGCCTTTAAATAATTCCTAAAAATTACACTTTTTGATAACATATTAACAAAAATTTCCTTATGCAATGCCAACCTTAATGGGTTCTCCTGGCCATTTATCAATGCATTACCCCATCTTAAACAAGCTGCCATTGTTAAGACATATGTTGAAAGAAGGCCAAATTCGAGCCTAAGGGCCGCAATTGACGCAGCATTACTCAGATTGCATAATTGTCACCAGATTTTTCCTTCCACTTTCTCATACTTTGCCCATTCACATTCATCTATCGTTTCATTTGCGTAATTTAAGGTCGGGGGAATCTTTATTTTATATACGGCAATAGTATGAGAGAAATGTCTTTTCCCACATTGCAAATACAAGCGATTAATTGCGGAGGCTTGTGAGATCGCTTTACTTTTGCAATGATCCATGTGCCTGTTAGCAGAACACCTATTTGTAAAAAATGTTCCTAGATAAGGATAAAATATTACTATTTCCATCATTTCATTTCCTAAAAAACATTTTAAATTTGCTCTAACCTTACAGCCATTATACCTGAAAATCATCACTTTACTCTTTGAGACATTTATTTTTAAAAAGTATTCCTTAGTGTACCTAACCAATTCCAATAGTCATCTCTGCAGCCCAATTGGGGTTAAGTCCATTATTATAGCGTCATCAGCATACAGCAAACAACTTATTTTTAGGTTACCCACTTGTGGAGGATACCCTTTACTCTTCCCTATCCGACTCGGCAAGTCATTTATGTAGATTGAGAAGAGTAAAGGGGCGAATAGGCACCCCTGCTCCAACCCGTTGTTAGTAGGAATTTTCTTTGAAAGGCCTTGAGTCCCCCCTAACAAATCTTGGGTCCATGTTGCAGAGTGAAGTGCAATTATTACTCTTAGCAGATTTTCTGGGATCCCCATAGTAATCAATTTCCTCCACAGCGTCCCCCGATCTACCCTATCGAACGCTGTGGAGAAATCAATAAATGCTGTATGCAATGGAGTCCTCCGTCCAACGGGATATTTATCAATTAGTTTTTACAGAACAGAGATGTTATCTAATGTGCCACTGTGCTTCCGAAACCCTGATTGTTCAAGGAGAATTAAATTGTTTCCAAATACCCACTTTTGTAAGTGAACCAGGATACTTTTAGCAAACAATTTTCCCGTTGCATCTAGAAGAGAAATTTGTCTAAAACTAGCCGGGGAGTTTTTAGGGCCCTTCTTATATAGCGGAACTATTATGCTTTCCTTCCAAGAGTAAAGGAAGTCCCCGAAATTGTAGCAATGGGCGAATAAAGGTTGTAATACTTTTGCCCAGTCGCCACAGTCCTTTTTATTATGGCTACGGGGACATCGTCCGGACCCATTGCACCCGAATATCTCGCCCCCTTAATGTATCCTTCAATTTCCCTCACTGATGGCGCTTCTACGTCACCCGCCAGTGCTATGGTATTAGTGGACCCCTCACCCTCATCATCTAATAGATTAGAGGCATACAATAAGGATATATAAATATACCACGCTGTTTCTGGGATTAACATGGGTTGAGATTTTTCTCTACTATCACAGAATTTGGCTATTAAGGTCCAGTATTTTCTAGAATCTCCAGAAAGTGCTACTTCCCGAAGGTTAACCCATTTTTCATCTTCGGAGGCCCTACGGTCAGCTGCTAATTTTCTTTTCGTACCTGTTTTAATCTATATATCTCTTTTTGTCTTAATGGGCTAGGATCTCTAAATTGGGCTCTAATCAGCCCATTTATCTTATTATTAAGCTTTTTAATTTCGGAGGGGAGTAATACTTTAGGGGCGGCTCTTTCAACTTGCTTCTTTCTTCCCAGATTTCTTATAGCAGCCATTACTCTTTCATATCTCACAATCGGGCACTCTCAGATTAAACTGGGCGCAATAATTTTAAATATCCACTGGAAGTTCGGAAGGTTCTTATGTGACCAGCATGTGCGACCATTATTTTGAGAATAAGTTACCTTGTCATTCCTTTGTTTCCAGATTTCACGTTTTTCAAAATGTAATGCTAAATTTACCACCAAAATGTTGTGGTCCCTCAATTTAGTGGGAAGCACTTTAAACTGTGAACATGCCCCAAACAATTGAAAAGACACTGCCATATAATCAAGTAGGGAGTGGCCAAATGTCCCATGAAAGGCGAGTGCTGCGGGTGAATCCTCTGGGGATGTGCCATTTAATAATACAAGGTCAAGGTTCCTAAGATTTTGCAAGAGCGAAAGGCCACGTTTTTCAGATTTTAAATCGGCTGGGAATATTGACTCTGGTATGAACCAAACCTCCTCCAAGTCCATGTTTGAAAAAGACGAGATGAAGCTGTTACTTATTTTAGCATTAAAGTCCCCTACCATCATTATACATACTCTTTCCCCATTACTAGATAGGTCTTGCACAAAAGAGCAAATGGAGTCAACCAATGGAGTAAACGCTTTCCCATGTGGTATATACACGTTTACCAAAAGCAAAAAGGTTGAATGTCCAAAATTTTTTTTTTCTATTTTTAGCTTAGCGCAGATACAGAAATTTGACGGATGTATGTATATCACAGGGTTCCATGCCAACTCACAGCATAACAAAATGGCTAAACCCCCATTTGCATGCCCCTTTGTAGATTTTTTTGCTTCGCTACAGTACACATAGTAGTTCTCTAACTGAAAATAATCCCTTGCCCACGTTTCCTGTAGGAAAATTATCTTAGGGGCTAGGTATTCTAAGGATTTAAGCTTCTGTTTTTCTTTTCCTAGCCCCACCATGTTCCAAAACACAA
Source organism: Lissotriton vulgaris (assembly GCF_964263255.1). Classification (NCBI taxonomy): domain Eukaryota; kingdom Metazoa; phylum Chordata; class Amphibia; order Caudata; family Salamandridae; genus Lissotriton; species Lissotriton vulgaris. Next base: position 256,250,353 of record NC_141700.1, read on the forward strand.
TTGTCCCCAATAGGCTACCCCCGCTCTATGGGTTTTGTGTTAGTTGTTTTTGCCCCATTCAAAGTACTTGCGATCCAACTCCATTTAGACACCTCGTCTCCACCATCTATATTAAGGACCTCTTGGACCTCAGGTGCTGAAAACTTAATTTCTCTTGCACCCGATACCCTTCCTACTGTTATTTCCAAATCCTCAAATTTTGTGGGTGTATTCTCAGCCTTATGTACAGTGAATCTTTTCTCTTGCTGATGATAAGGTATTTCGAGGCTTTTGGGCGGGACACCATATGGTACCGTACTAATAAGAACATCTATTCCTCTTTTTCTGAAGCCGTCAACATTTGCTAAAACGAGCGAATACACTACCCCAGATGTAAAAATAGCTCTAGTTGCATATGGTTTGTACCTACAATCTAAATGAACCAGTTCAATGTCATTACTGGTAATTAACTTTAGATCATCTATTTCAGATATAATTCTAAGAAGGGTGCTTCTATTCAGTTTCAGTAGCTCAGCATCAAAAAGAGGGATAAAAATTAAAGTCTTATTCACTTGCCGAGCTCCTGTTTCAGAAAGCCTAATTAAATTAGTCTCTTGCAGGCTTCTGGGGAGATGTCATTCAAATTCCCCCCTCTATTTTTAGTCCCCGCCATAATCATTCTCTGACTAACTCCCCCACTATTACTTAATGCTGGATTAGTTGGTGAAAATGCAGGTCCAATTGACTCCTGTGCGGCACCACTTAGTTCTACACTCAGGAATTTTACGGCGCTTTTTAGATTGACCTCTTTAGTTCCTGAGCTACTATGCAAGGTAGAGCCCCTACTCAACCTGCCTTCACCTTCCCCATCATTATTCTGATTGGTGTTCGGCCTAGCAAACGAGCTATTCTGCCGAAGGGCAGGATCCTGCTCGGGATTCAAACTCGAGCTCATATTCAATTGCCCCACAGACATTGTATTCTTTTCCTCCACAGGGCCTACGTAAGTGTTTTCCTTTTCGTTTACTGGTTGGAACCGCAGCTTTCTCTGCTTGCATTTTGGGAACCTGCAATTTTTCATCTTCTTTTTCCTCCTACGACCATTTTTAGTTTTTTCCGTGCTTACTATTGAGATTTCCCCCACAGCAGAACTCTCTAAGATGTTAATTATTTCATCTGGTTGTAGAGGTTTAGGTTTTTTTGACTTACACAAATTAAAGATTGGAAAAACACGCACTGTGTCTATTACAGGTGAAACACTTACATTTAACCTTTCCCCCGGGCTGGGGACCTTTACAGAATCATTAAGGTCTACTTGGGATGGGCTCGAGATTGAATTTCTTACAGGTAACGAACTTTCGAAGTCTACCAACAATTTTTTTGGCTCTCCTATCCCATATACTTTATCAGTATTATTTATTACATTATACGTTTGCCATTCTTTGCTAAACATAGGGGAAACACATTTCACACATGCTTGACTTTGATGTTTAAGATCTAAAACCCCACCTAAAATGGGCGTGAGGACTTTGAGAATATGATCGGAGTTAGAAGTACTTTTCTCCAGCAGAGACAAGATTGCGGATAGGATTTTTTCCAATTTGAGGAACGTGTTCATTAGCCCCTCAGCCCCTGCATTCTTATTTGCGAACAATGAATACTGAGTATACCTTATCCTTTTATCGCATGACATTGATAGTTCTTCACCTGTAAAATCATGTGAGTCCGAAGCCAAAGAAAATTTAGTAGGAGTACTACTATACATGATAGGTATATGTGTGTGAGCTCCTTCTCGAGAAGTCAATACTTCTTTGTTAGAGTGAAACTCTGAGTCCAAAGCTTGAGCATCCAATTTTTCTAGCTGCTTCCCCCAAAAGGCATTCTTTTCCAATGGGATGGCAATGTCTGGAAGAGTTAAAACCTCTATTTTTGCCTGCCCAATGAATAAGCTGTAGTCTTTCTGCTGTTCCATTTTAGTAGTGAAATCCCTTACTTTTACTATTGAGCAGTCCGACATGAACCTCTGAGCACTGACATTGTCTTGTGCCTTTTCAAAAAGGGATATCAGATCTGCTAATGGAGAGATTGGGGTGGTTTCCTTTCTTTCACTGCCCTTACATTGAGGAGATCCCACTACCTCAAGCTTGTATAGGGCCATCTCCATCTCCATTTCCGAACTATTATCCACTCCTTCTTCTTGCTGCAGATCTGCACTTCTTACTGCATTACATTCATCCCCATTTATCTTTAGATTCAACGGGGGAAGCACCTCTGGTCTTATTGAATGACTCTCCGCTCCATTCTTGGCTAATATTTCGGAGTTCATTGAAACCTCTAATGGATTCCCCTCCTTTCCTTCATCTCCGTTGTGTAGAACATTTCCGTGCTTAGAGCTTCTCTCCCTTTTTGGTAAACATTGGCCTTACCGATGGATAGGATTTCAATAGTGTCAAATGTGCTCCGCTTTTGCGTCAACGAATAGTTTTCTTAGGTTTTAGGGGACTCAGGGGGCTCTCGACACACTGATTGCTGGTTACTAGGGTTTCTGCTGATTTTGCTTTTGACTGTGAGCGCAGTCGCCTAACAGACATTACCATTGCCCCAGTAATATAACCCCACTTAGACTTAGACTTGTTACTCATCCAGCTGTTAATGGTAAAAGTTTAAATCAGATAACAATACGTATAAGGTTGAATGAATGAATAAAATCACAACCCTGAAGGAATTGGCAGAATTGGCACTGCCTCAGATGCCTCAGATGCTCCTCAGTTGCCTCGCAGATACCCCACTGCTATTCACATACCATCTTGCCCGAGGCCTGGGCGATTCAGCAGTGGCCCAATCAAAGTCTAATCAAAGTCTAATCAATATCCAATCAGAACCACCCGCCGACCACCGTCTGGCTCTGGGTATGGATGGCGTAGAGACCGTAGTAGGCTCTACGAATTGCTGGTAAAGTTTATGGCAAAGATTACGGTAGAACAGAATGCTCAGTGGTACCAAGTTCGAATGCTTACCACAATGTTATTACCAGTTCATATTGTATGCACCACACTGCTCGCACTGACCAAGTGGATGTTTTTAGAGACTGGCTAGATTTTATGTTGTCTACGCCAGGATTTATCAAAAATTATTCAAGACTTATTCATATTCCTGTGCAGTCTCTGGTGTCCTTAACATGAAACAGGGTACAGCGTAAGACTACACAAATCCACAGGCCCTGGCAGGGACCCCCAAGTTGATTGTTGATTAGAGACCCACCACTGGGGAACCACGGAAAATATCCCTGAGTTCTAAGCTCGGATGTAAAGCGGCAGGCACGGGGTGGGGGAGGGGTGAGGGGTGTGAGGGAGGGGTGAGTGCCAACAGCGCCTAACTGCCTTGCTTGCTTGCCCTGCTCACCTCACTCTCTCGCTCTCCAGACGCTGCTGCTCCACTACTGCTGCTCCCACTGCCATCTGCCTGCTTTCCACCGCTGCCTCTCACTTTTCTCCTGAGACTTATCAGGTTTTGGAAGCCCGCACGCCACACGCCACACACAAGCCCTGATTTGAGCACGGGACTTCAGCCCCGCCTCTCTCCACTCCTCCAGGTGAATGTAGGCTCACAGGCTCATGGGCTTGCTCGCTCGGTCCAGCTGACTGCACCACACCGCGCTGGACGCCATGCCTCCACCTCCGCCGCCCGGACCAGGACAGGACACAGGCAAAGCACCGCGGGACAACCGGTGAACTCAAATGCAGCGCACACAGCGCTGCTGCGCTCGAACCAGCTCCACCTCCACGGGAGGCAACTCGTGGCTCCTGCCGCACAGGAAGACAACTCGTGGCTCTCCGCCGCACTCGGCAATGCCCTGCGGCTCCTGCGTTGGGAGTAAGCATGGGCTGAAAATCCGTTACGCTCGCGGATTTTGCGGATTTTCGGTAAATTCGCAATCCGCGAGATCCGCGAATTTCCCGCAAAATCCGCAAATTCGCAAGCAGCGGATTTTTTTTTCTTGGTGATACAATTTTGCTGCGTGCGGTGTAAGTTCGCAATTGCGAACTGGTACAAAACCCTCGCGAACTGGCAGAAATCCTTGCGAACTGGCAGAAATGCTTGCGAACACAAAAAAAGCATTCAGCAGGTTCAAAAGTTCAAACTCATCATTAGTAACCATTCCCTGTAGTGCTTCCTGACAAGGGCCCCTCCAGAGTTCAGTTGCTAGTTGCAACAATTATATGACCCTGCTCTGACCCTCACAGCAGGCTCATAGAATAGCTACAAGTAGGCCACAAAGGTCCTGGAAAAAAAAATTGCACTGCAACAGAAAGCAAATTACAGATAAGGAAGCAGGTGCCAGACTGGAATTTTAAAACAGTGACACATTAATAAATCAACCCCAAATTAATTCATGTCAGTTGAAGCAGGCAGGTGTGCTTGCTTTTCCCCCCCATAATCTACAGTGATGATGAACGAGAGGGTGGCATTGATGCACCAGAGGATGGCATGGGTGAAACAGAGGGTGGCAGGGGTGAAACAGAGGGTTCTGGGAACCTGTGATGATGAACCAGACGTAGAAACAACATAATCGTGACCGTTGCGAGCCGACATGTAAGTTCGCAATTGCGAACTGGTACAAAACCCTCGGGAACTGGCAGAAATCCTTGCGAACACAAAAAAAAATCCGCAAATTCGCGGATTTTCCGGATTGCGAGTTCGCAAATTCGCAAAATTCGCGAACGCCAGATTCGCAAAATTCGCCCATGCTTAGTTGGGAGGCACGTGCGGCTCCCGCAGCTCTCGGGAGAGAGCACTCTGCCGCACACGAGTGATCCGCCACGATCCGCAAGCAACTGCAAGCAGTAGCGTCTAGCGTCTGTCGTGGTCACTTCCGTCACAGGTTTCACTTCCGGTGACTCAGTCACAGTCTCTGACTCTTGACAATGCGTCCTCAGCATTTGATGAGTTAAGTATTTATTCTTCAGTGTGTGTTGGTGTATTTTTTATAATGAAATGTATATGTACCACATAAAAGAAAACATGATTTATAAATCTGATATATATATCTTTGAATAATAAAAATGTAAAAACATTGGTTTGTTGGACTACTGTAAGTCTATCTTGGACATAATGCCTGATACTTAATAATGTGGTCTAGAGAAGTGTTCTTTGTAATATATTCTGTTGTTTTCCCTGCCTTCTTCTTACACATTAATTCGTTCAGGGACCCTCTAGTTTTTTTCATACCACTTTCATGCCAGTGTTATGAATTAAATGTTTTACATGAGATATGCCCTCACGTTAAAATGGCATGCATTATGCTAGCAAACTACATTTCCCACCATTTTCGAATTTTCATTTAATTTTTCAAATATTTTGCAAAGTTTTGCAAACATGTTCATAGATGTTTCCTGCACAAAGCGATTGTCTCAAAAACAACATGACATAACATTGCACACTGCAGAATTTCATATTATTCAAAGTTTGTAAATATTGAGTGTGTATTAAACCATTCTTTCCCTGACTAGTAGGGAGCATTGGTTTAATGTTTCAGTAATCTCAAAATCTGAATGTGGGTAGGAACCAATACATTTTCAGAACATCTGACACAATTCTCTGATTCACAAAACCTCATAGGGGCATATTATCAAGGGGCCACGATAAAATTATCGGCACTTTAGCGTCTGTTTTCTGCTGAAAAGCGGCGCTAATTTTATTGCAACAAGGACACGCTAGCGTATGTTTCCGTGATTTAGCACCCGCTTTGCATCGCATCGTTAATGAGATGCAAAGTAGGCGTGCCTCAATAGACTACATGGAGAAAGATCGTGAAGGCAGCTTCGCGATATTTACAACAATGCCCCGGCCGGCGTAGCGATAAACAAAATCGTGCTAACCGGCCATTAACAATGGATTTTAACGTCTGCTAAAATCCAGTGTAAGGCATACTTTTCATGGGAGGTGGAATGTGGGGTTACGACCACAGGGTCGTATCAGCAAGGTCATCGCTGTTTATCAGGGAAAATCGCTGGTTTTCCAGCGATGTTGGGACATTTCCCTGCTATAGGTGGAATTTTCATCGCCAATGTGCTAAGCGTTGTAAATACAGCGCTAGCTTGGCGATGAATTCCAATGATAGCCGACGATAGGGAAACTCGCGCTAGGTGCGGCCAGCGATAATTATTGCTGCCGCTTGTTAATATGCCCCATAGTTTTTTATTTTGTTCAAGCTACACATTTGTTTTAAATGTTAATGTTACAATATAAACTTATATTTCAAATGTTTAAATAGTTAAGACAAAGTGTGAAAACTAAGGAACGTTTCTCCATCAATTCAAAAATCAGTTTTGTATTGCAGTTGCTGGCTGTAGTTCAGAGTCCAAATGTATTCATTTGGAAAATCACTGCAATATAATAACTATTGATTCAAAAAAGGAAGAGAATAAAATATTTGTTTTATAATTGAAGGTGAGTTTGGAAGTGGTATGGAATCCAGGACATAAAGCATATCTCAGAGACATGTTCTTCTGATCCTCTCTTCACTGCCTCTGAGGTGAGAAAATCTTAGACATAGCTTGCTTCAATTTACTGTTTCTTTGAATCAAAATGATGGATTGTGCAAGGAAAGAAAGTGCTTTCGAGATTTGCGAAACACACTCTGCCCACTTAATGGGTAAAGATAGTGCAACACATTGAGCCCAAAAATATGAAGAACAGACCAATAGTAGGGATCCCACCATTTTGGCTGCACCAAAATGTGATTCCAGGCATGTTTTTTTTTTTTTTGGTGAAAACCTTTATTTAACATTTGCAATCAAGTACAGACACGGGCCTACAACCCCCAGGGCTGGCCGCTAAGCATTTCAGTACGTTATTACAATCCAACGTCAGACCCATCCTCCCTGGGGAGCATAGGAACTCCAACCACAAGCACATCGGTTGCAAAAGCAGTTCAACTCGGAAACAGGATAAGAGGTTTTCGTTTTACATATAAAAAGTTGAAAGGATCAGGTGTCGTACAGTGTCTCGGATCACAAATGGGGGCGAGCAAAGAACAACGTATCCGAAATAAGTTCGCTCTCATGTAGGTCAGCGGCGTTAAGACATACGACATCAGGATAAGTAGCACACTATTATTCGTCTACGCCATCATTATTGTCCGCCCCACATCACCAAAACCTCAGAAAAGTCAAGGTACAGATGTAGAAACAAGGATGTAAGGAAAGCCGAACCCACTACACTAACCCAGAAAAGGAAAAAGAAAGAAAAGGGAAGAGAAGGAAGAAAAGAGGCCATAGAACAAAAATAAAAACGAAACACCCACCCCCACACCCCCCCCCCACCCTGCACCCCTGCTGATGACTACGGCCACCCCCCTCGCAGCGTGCCTGTCGCCCAGTAACCAGAACCCGAAATATAGTAGAAAGAGAAAGAAAGGAAAAGGCAAAGAACCCCACACAATGAGGGAAAATGGAGGATGGAGGAGGGCATAGCTCTACGGGCTCCCGGTCTCCTGCCCCCGTCGTAGCCAGCCCCGCCCCTGACTCCGTTAGGTCAATAATAAACAATCCCGTTAAACATAGTGCCATAATGAGAGACTCGGAGAAGAATCTCACCCCTGGCCCGTCGATCAAATTCACTGAAGTCATCAATTAAGGAAAGCACTTCCCACAAAGTACTGTCAAAGTCTACCGAACAGGAGTACACAGATGAGAAAAGAACGGCAGGTCCCGATGTAAATGGCTGGTACCAATGTTGACCCTCCCTGCCTCCGAAGCCAAGTTTTACCCCATCTGCCATCTTGAAAGATCGACAGGGGAGGGGAGTCGACACGGTCCGAAACAGCAAAGGATAGAAAGTGGAAGGATCCAAAATGGAGACGACATGTAAATGTTCAGTGGGATACACAGTCGGGGGTTCCAACGGTTCCGTGGGGTGACCAGGCGCAGTACAGTCAGGTAGATCCACTTCAATAGGGGCAAACACTGCTCCCATCGACGGGTCAAGATACACCTCCGAGACATTTATTGAAAAGCGGGCTGGCTGCCGGGTCGCAGGCGTCGAGTCAGGATCCGGTCTCATGCCTGTGAGTCCATCTGTCGCAGACAACAAACTGCAAGTCTGGACCTCAAAGATCCCTTAAGTGCCATGAGTGCCTCCAGCACCGTACGCAGTGACGGGCCATTTCGAGCCTGTTCCGGTAGATTCATTTCGTCCTCCAACATGATGGACCCCACGGAGAGGTGCCTTCTCCGGGGCAAAATTAGGCGGAGCAGGAGTAAGCCATGAGGGACTGACGGTTAGCGAGCAGTAGTACGCAGCGAGGCACCGACCCGGGGGAACGGCGATGTGAATGCCGGACCCCCGGTCAGGGACCCCCGCGACACAGCACAGTGCGTCACTCCTCACCTCACCTTCTGTAGGGCACCAGGCAGCTGATGGTAGCAAAACAATCAAAAAAGTCTGAGTGTTCCAGAGACCGGACCCAACCACCTTCAGCAGTCCGTTGTTATTCAACTCGGACCCGGCAGAGCCAGCACTCGAGACCCCGGCTTCTCTGCTGGGTTAGGCCTCAATGCGACCATCGACGTAGCTCCGCTCCACAACGGCGGAGAAACTCCGGGATTGCACCACTGGAGTGCGGGTCGGATCACACACACAGATCCGGTGCAGGTAATCAGGATACGCAACAGGATGATGGAGCAAAGGACGGAGGTCAGCGGAGCCGGGAGACTATGCGGCCATCTTGGTTGGTGTCGTAGCTCCTCCCCGAGAATCCAGGCATGGTTGACTGAATGCTGGTGCGTTCTTCTTCATCTGCCGAACATGTCTGCAGAGGGACGTGAGGATGAGTGTGATGGAAGCAATGTCTACAAGAAGAGGCAAGCAGAATCCAAAAACAATTCCTAATATGTTAAAACTGTAAATGTCTTTCCACCATCGATGAGAGTAAAGTCAGCTGTAAGATTAGCTGATGAATTCCAATAGGACTCTCCATGTAAATCCTGTAAATCCCACCAGACGGGTATAGCGAAAGTCAGAGAACATACTACTAAAATTAGAAGCACCCAAGGCATGTCTTTAGAAATTCTCAGTTTTAATCGGAAGAAGAGGCGGTGATTGAAGTCCACAATTTTCCCGCAGTAGAAGACACAGGGACAAGAAGTAAGCCAAGAGCTTGAGAGGCTGGTCCATGCTAGAAGTAGAGTTATGATGGTATTCATGTATCTTAAATCAAACATTTCATCTGATGACCCAGAAACAAAATTGTTTCCTACCTGGGTACAGTGAAAACAAATGTTTAAGGTCCCTTCTGCTACTAAGATCACATCACAGGTGTTCAGGCATCTGCCTTTAGCCAGGTCTAGAAGATTAACTACCAGAATGAAGCAGCTAGTGAGTATTTCAAACACATTCGCTAGTGACATGAGAATCAGAAAGAAAGTGTGAAGTACAGGCTCCATTTGGTGACTTCTTTCCAGATCACTTCAAGAAATGAAAAACACCTGTGCAGCTTTCACCAAAGTGATCACTGAATTTCAGAAGAGAGATCCTTTCCATAGACTCCCTACACCTGCAGGTGCCCCTGGTTTAAGTTACAGTGGCCGTCATCCTTGTCACAGCTTAGGATTTGATTAAGGACAGATGCAAATATATAATCTTAAGGGCAAACCACTCACCGCAAATGTCAATTTGTGATATGTTTAAAAGAGGTGATTCCACACTCCTTATGAAAATGTGGTTTGTTTACCCGTAACATCTTGGGACTCCTTTGACAAAAGTTCTTTCAATTATTTTTTTGAGTTTAGTATGATGCAACATTCACCCAAATAGGGTTTGTTGGTGCTGTAAAGGGCCTAATGGTGACAGAGACATGCATAAAATGAGCAGATGGAAAATACTACTTGAAACAATTTAGGTAAGAGGAATGTATTTTAAAAATATCTACAGGTTAGACTCCGGCCATAGATAAATGTAGAGCATTCCAGTGCCTGGCAGCTGCTATAGAAAAGGGTCTATCAATAATGGTCAGGAGTACACCTTAGGCACATGCAGTAATCATTAATTAGAAGATCTAAATAATGATTAGGACTGTACCAGAAAAATCTGGTACACAATGGGGAACATTGTGGGCTGTGCACCATACATCTGCTTTTAAACAATGTATACTACTTCATGGAGAGCCAGTGCCAGGTGGCATGCAATGGTCCAAGCGCAGTAAAATAACGGCATAGATAATCTGGACATTCTGACGTACTGTAAAAAGATAGAGAATACTCTTCAGAGAATGGAGTTCACAAAAGCAGGACTTTATCGGTGATGACATTTGGTCCAATCAAGTCAATAAACTAGTGATTGTACTGCCTACATTTGTTACAGTAGGCAATTGAGCTGGTTGAGGACCTCAGGATGTCAGGCCAGAAAAGTCAGCTCCCAATTAGATGTTGGAATGTATAGAGAGAGAATGTTGGTCTTCTCTCAATTCAGTTTAAGCTCATTCACAGATATCAAGGGCTAGATTTGTTGCATGGTCCATGTGTCACACAAGGAGATGCAATGCAGGGCAATTTCTTATTTCAGATTTACAAATACCCACAAGGGGTGATTGGCACCGCCTTGTGTAGGTTTGTAAAGAAATGTAATGATACACAGCTACTTTAGTTGTGTTACATTTCGAGCTGGGAGGCAATCCAGGGGTGGAGCATTGGTGGTTCCGTGCATCCGCCCATGCATTTGATACAGTCCCAGATTTACAAAGGTTTATAGACCTGTGATTCTGTTATTTCCTCTTTCCAAACATGATGCATTATACATTACACATAGAAAGAGGAAAATGACTTTTAGGATTGTTCTTTTACCTTCCTGCATAAAATCAATCCTGCCTGTAGCGCAGGGTCCCTTGCATTGAGATGCAAGTGTGACTGTGTTGGCGCTACGAAGTGCACAGCAAGTCATAGCAAAAGAGAGAGGAAGTGCTCCATATCTTTTTTTAATATGGAGTATTTCTGCTCTCTTCCTCTCACACAACACATTGCAGTAAGTCCCCTTGCTGTGCTGCCTTGCGTTCCTCCTCCTTCCAGTGATTAATCTCGATGATGCAACCCTATATCTGGATGACACAGTGATGTTCATTGCTTTTAATCTAAAAAATGACCCGAGCATCATCAGAATAAAAAAAGAAAACCCTAAAGAAAGATTTCAGTGAGACAGATGTCATATTTCATTACAAAAGTAATGGAGAGCTAACCAAGCCCTGAAGAACACCAAACAAAGAAGGACTGGAGGAATAAATAAAAGAGGAAGGAACAATTCCGTACGACTGATTAAAAAGGATATCAGAAAACCAGGCCAAAGCACGCTTGACAATCGGAAAATCTATCAGTCTAAATAAAAAAATAGAGCAGTTTATAGCTTTAAATGTTGCAGATAAATCCCAAAAAAAAGAGCAGTTGATATATTGGAATCTGAATAACAGCTCTGTTTGTCTGCTGCTGAAAGAACTGTACAGAAACAACAAGGCTATGGATGGAATGCTTGAATTAAACTCAGCATCTGGCAATTGCTTGAGGTCGCATCCCAAATCAAATCCATTGTTTTTTGCCCACCATGCATTCTCAGTTTGGATCCAGCCACATCCAAATCAGTCTTGACCCTGCTCCTCATGGGAACAGTCCAGCCTGAACTGCCAGTCCATGTTTCCCTGAACCAGAACACAAGCATCCTGGGACCGGTTACGCCCTAGAAAGAACTGTAAGCTCTACGTGCTGAAAGGTTGGACGAAGAATATGGTTAGTTACAATATACTCAGCTATCTGCAAATAGACATAATTCTCTAACAGCTTGGCCAGGTAAGGCTGATGTGAAACAGGGCAATACTTCGCAAGAGTTTTTGGATCTAGAGTGGGTTTCTTCAGAAAAGGCAACACATGCTTATTTCAAAGTTTCACATGCAAAATGAACAATTGATTGACAGAATGCAGAACAATGTCATACATTTACCCCAGTACAGAGATCTGGGCCTAAATCCATCGTTTTATTGCTCCCCATGGCATTCCAGTTGGAACCCAGCCATTTGAAAACCAGTCTTGACCCTATGTCCAAAAGGAACAGTCCAGTCCGAACTGCCAGGTCAGGTCCTCCCTGGACTGGAAACAAGCATCCTAGGACCGGTTTCGGGCTTTCAGCCCTCATCAGCCAGGATAGCTTGACTCCAGTGGCATGGAGAGCATGGGACCCACGCTTGGGCATACCTATCACACTCGGGGTGACAAATGCAATAAAAAAACAATTGATGGACAGAATACAGAACAATGTCATACATTCACCCCAGTACAGAGATCTGGGCCTAAATCCATTGTTTTTTCTGCTCCCCATACCATTCCAGTTTGAACCCAGCCACATGCAAATCAGTCTTGACCCTGTGCAAATGGTAAGAGTCCTGCCCAAACTGCCAGACCAGGTCCTCCCTGGACTGGAAATAAACATCCTAGGACCGTTTTGGGGGTTTTGCCAGGTCTTAGGAGCTTGCTCTGTCCCTGTAGCTCAGAACAGAAGGTCAGTAGGCTAGCCCTTGGAGTCCCTCTGGTGGTTCTGGGTTTGAGGAGCAGGTCCATTCTTCCTTCCTAATGAAGCAGAGCAGTCTTTCTTGCAGCAGGGCAACAGGACAGTCCTTCCAGCAGCAGGGCAGCAGAGCAGTCCTTCTTCTGAGTCTTACACAGGACTAGAAGTGATTTGAAGAGTGGGTCTGAGGGTCCTATTGTTATATTTGGTTCTATCCTTGAAATGGAAGAAGATTTTTGAGATTTCCCCCCACAGAGGTGTTTAGAATTTCTTGCCTTTCTGCACTGGTCCTAGTCTATCTGCAGTCACGATAGACTTGTGTGAAATGTTTTGCGTGTGGTTTGAGACAGGGTCTTTGAAGTGCAAGTAGGTCTGTCCAAATCTCAACTCCATCCCGTCCTGGGTTGGATGGCCAATCCTACCAATATTCAGGCTCTCTATTGTGTAGCTCTCTGTGAGGAATGCACAAAGACCAACTGCTAACTACACTTAGTCATGTGACCCAGCAAATAGGCTGCAGGCACCAGATCGTTAGAACATAACAATGCCAAGATTCTGAAACTGTAATTTACTATTCCAACTCCAGTGTGTGCAACAGTAGGGAAGGTGTTGGATTAAAGCCAACAAATCCAACACCTTCTGCCCCCTACAGAAAGTCGTTGTAGCGTCTTGTATTGTAATGGCATGTGATGTAACAACGCGTTGTTGTAACGACTTGCGTTGTAATGGCATGCGTTGTAAATGGTGGGCTATAAACGTTGAAATGAAAAAGCCCAAAGAGAGAATGGATGGATGAAAAGAGAGAAATTATGCAAGTAGGCAAAGGATGTGCATTTCACCAGGGTTGCTTTGGTGACCCAGTTCAGCCCCTAGAACCTCTAATGGATGCAGGATGGAAGAAAGTGCATAACACCTTTAATTGTTGTCCAGTAATTCTAAATTTAAGCTAAATCAATTTAAATATTTTTACAGAACTTTTCAGACCGCTAAAATTTATAGTAAGATGTAACTTAAATGCACATTTAGACGTATTATATGTAAAACAGAAATGACTTGGTAATCTAGTGACTTTTAGAGTTTCATGGCTTGAAATAGTGGCATGACTACAGACAGTGTTGTGTATAGCAGTTTCTATGGCGCCTAGAAAGTGCCTGTGGTGATTGATTCAATGAAGAGTGGGAATCATGCTGCGTAAGCTTGCAGAGATCTAGGTTTGATAGTAAGATAAGTGAGAAACTGGAACGGGCTTGGGCAAGTAAATTATACATGGTCATTGATAGAAACTCACAGAAGAATTGGAGGAAACTGCTCCAAATGCTTATATAAACAAAAGACAAAGGAGTACCTTGGAGAAAGGGAATTATCAGATGGGAAACATATTCTTAGTAGACAGTGAGGACTAAGTACTAGGAGCCACTGGCTGAACTGTTAGAGTGATCTATTTTTGCAGATTAATACAATGGAGGCACAGATTTTTCTAACATTTTGTGCTGGTTCGGCATCGCAAAAGTGACACAAACGTGCAAAATGTGTTATATGGCTTTACCTTCCTCTACAAAAGTTCTTTTGCACTGGAAAGTTCCCTCAAAGTAACACAAAGAAGTCTAAAGTGCTGTTTTGCATTACTCTATCTCAAGTGGGCATTCCATGGGTGGCACGTGGGCATTCCCATGCAACCACCCATGGTTTTTGATGCAATAGAAGGCAGGGCTTTGCCCCCAAAAATAACTTCACCTTGAAGGAGGTTCAAACAGGAGAAATGATTTTATTTTTGCTAACTTTTCCCACTTTCATATGTGCTGCACTGTACAGCACACATTCAAAGTGGGAAAAGTTTTAAAGTTAGTCTAAGCATAGTATATTTCACTGGAAGGGTGCCCTTCCAGATCAAAACCGATGTTAGACATAATGCAGACACCTTTGCACTATCGCGCAAAGGTGTGTGTATGGCACTAGGCAGCCAGATTGTCCCTCTGGGCTTCGGAGAGAGCAGATTAGTGTCATATCTCAGTAGGTATGGTGCTTTCCTGCTCTCTTCCTTTCAAGCAATGCTGTGCAGCAACTTTGGTTGCTGTAGTGCATTGTTTGACACTTTTGTAAATCTGGGCCCTAGTCTTGTCTTGGTGCAGGTTAACCATGAATCCGTAAAAGCAGAACCTCTTTGTATGTTTTAGGTTAGGGGACCGCCCAGACCTACACACAAATGATTTCTCGATTTTGACTTGAATTAAAAAAGTTCCACTGTTATGTTATGCTAATTGGTTCTTGATATAGTGCAAAGACTCAACCTGGAAGGACATCTCTACTATACTGAGTCCTCAAGTGTGATACTCAGGATGTATCCTTGCATATAGTATTTTGAGGATGTTGTGACCAGTGGAGCAGAACTTTGTAACAATTTTGTTTGAATGAAATAATTGTCAGGGTTGTTAAAACAGCTGGGATTGGTTTATGTCATAAATAAAGTCAAAGAGGACACTTCACTGATGTCAAAATGGTTGTTGCTCTGACAGTGTAAGATTTGCAGATTGGATGCTAGCCACATCTAAGATGGCTGCTACATTCAAATGAGATTTGCAGTGCTGAACACCTTCTGCAGCACCTTAGAGGTGCCACTGAACATGTAAACACTAGAAATCATCATAACATGTTTGAAAACAGGGGTGATCTGCACCGAGAGTACACTTGCAAAAGAGAACCTGATGACAACACAAGTGTAACATTCTGGACCAGTTGGTCAATCTGAAGTGCCAATGGGGAGCAGACACACTAAAGGCAGACAGAAATCTGAAAATACCATCAAAAACAGCACAGTCGTCAAATTCAAATCCACGTGAGCCCTACCTAGGTCAAATTGTGTATGATCTGTGGTTTAAACTCAGATCTGCGAGTGTTCAATGTAGTCAGTCCTCTTAAAGAGTAAGAACAAGTAATTCCACTTCCAATGCAATATCCCCAATAAGAAATAGCTGGACTTTTTAATCAATTATTTTGAATTATTTTATTCCTCTTTCTCTAAAACAATTACCAACTTTCCTTATCAAGCATAGAAAAATTCACAATCACATTACACCTGCATTTATATGATTGTCACCAAGTCGGGCTTTCTAATTCCATTTTCATACAGATGAATCCTTTTTCAAATATATTTACAATTTCTCATTTTAAATTCATGGTATCTAATGTTTAATCCATGTTGAAAGTAGATCGAAAAGGATAAGTCTTGTAGCATTCACATTGTTTTAGTCTTTCCAACACGCTGCTTTTCAGACATAATTTGCTTAGAACATACAATGAAAGTGTATATTAGAACATTGAAAATGTGAAAACACTGTGAAGCAGTTACATGATAGAATCCAGGCATATGTCGAACAAAACAAGATTATTTACACTCTATCGTAAAAGCCACATTTTATTTAATAATGAGTCTGTCAGTATTTTACGAGGTGCCCCTCACTCTGCCCACCTAGTTTGAAAGTAAAACTAACATTGAGAAAATATCACTCTTAAATGTGCCACCAGCCCTTTCCTCACAAGATTCCCATCAACATCTACACACAACTATGAGAGTACAACAAAATGTTATTAATGTTATTAAAAAAATAGGAGACTCAGTATTCATCAGATGGAAGACAGTGCACGCTAGCATGATGTTCAAAGGCATCATAAAACCCTTCTGGTTGTAAGGGCTTGATAGGCTGGAGTTAATTTATGCTGGAACCATCTCTGATGTGTTTGGTGCAGGGTGCATGAGACGAGGGCATTTGATATGTGGTGATAATGCAGGATGCCAGCTCTCTGCACAGATGGGTGGCCTAAATCTAGACTATGCAGCAGCCCGCCTTCCTACACAGCTTGGCCAATCGGTTTGGTGGACAGTAAGACAATATGAAGCTGGCAGAACATTTATAATGGAGATGTCAAATCTGCAAATGTGCAATTGATTGCAGCTAGAAATCAGTGGCAATATGAACATTGGGGTGTGGATCATACTGTCCTGCAACCAAGGGTAATCCTAATTTTAAGTGGATTGTGTTAAGGTAGCCAGAGCTTGATGGAGTTTGGATGGAGTTCAACAGATGTATAATCAACATGCTGAGAAGTAATGGAACAATGTATT
Organism: Lissotriton vulgaris; assembly: GCF_964263255.1. Lineage (NCBI taxonomy): Eukaryota > Metazoa > Chordata > Amphibia > Caudata > Salamandridae > Lissotriton > Lissotriton vulgaris. Next base: position 256,266,995 of record NC_141700.1, read on the forward strand.
ATTTTTATGGGCTATGATGAAAAGTTTTGTAAATGTTCTGTAATATGGAGCAGGCCATCTTAGAAGTGCTAGTATTGCCACTTACTAGCAGATCCACCCTGCTAGGAAGTGTTGCTTGTGTCCATTACAGGTATGGAAGCTCCGAAAAGAAATGGTGCTAATTTCCATTACTGGTGCATAAGTCCTGTAGAGAAGTACTGTACTGCCGGATGATACTATATCAGCTTTGCTGAGAGGTGCTCCTAGATTCCATTAGTAAAGCAGTCTACTGAGAAGCAATCACAGGGTGTGATTGTGCTGAGTGTCAATCACAGAGAGCTGGTACATTTCTCCATTGATTAATTGATTAAAGCAATCTATTTTGAATTGCAGTTGCTGGCTATAGTTGGAAAATCACTACAATTTATCAACCATTGTGTTAAAAAAGGAAGGAATAAAATATTTGTTTTGTAATTGAAGGTGAGTTTGGAATAGGTATGGAATCCAGAACATAAAGTATGTCTCAGACATATTTTCTCCAGATCACTTTTTTCACTGCCTCCGAGGTGTGAAAATCTTGGAGATAGCTTGCTTCAATTTACTGTTTCTTTGAAGGAAGATGATGGATTGTGCAGGGGCAGAAAGGGCAGAGAAGAGTGCCAAAATCCAGCTAGCCCACTTACTGGGTAAAGATAGTGCAACACATTCAGCCAGTAAATATGAAGTAGAGATCAATAGAAGAGATCCCACCATTTTGGCTGCACCAAAATGAGAATCCAGACTTGGTTGACTGAATGCCGGCGCATTTTCCTTCATTTGCCGAACATGTCTGCAGAGGGACGTGAGGATGAGTGTGATGGAAGGAATCTCAAGAAGAAGAGGAAAACAGAATCCAAAAACATTTCCTAATATGATAGAAAGTGTAAATGTTTTTCCACCACCTATAACAGTAGCAATAGCTGTAACATTCGCTGATGAATTCCAATAGGACTCTACATATAAATCCCTGTAGAAGGGCAAAACGAACATTAGGGCACCTACCACTAAAATTAGAAGAAGCCAAGGCATGTCTTTAGAGATTCTCTGCTTTAACCGGAAGAAGAGGCGATGATTGAAGTCCACAATTTTCACGCAGTAGAAGACACAGAGACAAGAAGTAAGCCAAGAGCTTGAGAGGCCGGTCCATGCTAGAAGCACAATTATGATGGGATTCATGGAATTAAAATCAAAAATCTCCTTTGCTGACGCAGAAACAGAAATGTTTCCTACATGGATACAGTGAAAACAAAAGCATGAGAACCCTTGTACCACTAAGATCTGATCACAAGTGTTCAGGCATCTGCCTTTAACCAAGTCTAGAAGATTAACTACCACAATTAAGTCACTGGTGAGTATTCCAAACACATTCACTAATGACATGAGAATCACAAAGAAAGTGTTAAGTGCAGGCTCCATTTGGTATCTTCTTTCCAGATCACTTGAAGAAATGAGAAACAACTGTGCAGCTTTCACCAAAAGGGTTCACGGAATGTCCGGAGCAGAGATGTTTTCGATACCTCTCCACACCGGCAGCTGCCCCTGGTTTATGTTACAGCTGCCGTCATCCATGTCACTGCTTATGGTTTGATTTAGAATAGATGCAAATCTGATCTTACGGGAAAACCACTCACTACTCATTTTCACACCTGTGCTCCAAATGCTGAATATTTTATATATGTTTAAGAGAGGTGACGCCAAAATCCTTAGGAAACTGTGATCTTTTTATCCTTAACAGCTTTGGCCGCCTATGACCAAAGATTATTATTATTTTTTTATTTGTGAGATTTGTATAGTGATACATCCCCCTGACAGGGTTTATCAGCTACTGGACAATGTCTTAAGGTGACAGAGACACACACAAAAAGCAACAGATTTAAACACTTTGGGAAGAGGAAAATTATTTTCAAAATATGACCAGGTTAGGCTCAGGCCGAAAGGTAAAAGCAGAGCATTCCAGTGCCTGGTTGCTGCCACAGAAAAGGCCCTATTAATAACAGTAAGGAGTAGGCCTTGGGTACATGCAGCGATTATTGATTAGAGGATCTCAAAAAATGATTAGTACTGTACCAGGAAAACCTGGTAGATAATGGGGAACATTGCCAAATGCATTTAAACAACGTATGCTATTAATGGGGGAAATGAAATTCACTGAAAAAATTGGAGGTAACAGGGGCTTATAGTTAGGAAATAAAAATAACAAAATGTTGAAATTCATTGGAGAAACCAAATGTTAAAGAGATGCTATACTTAGGTTCAGATTTCACACACACAAAACCATAGAAATTCAGCAGTTCTAGTTACCTGAGCTGAGCTAACTGTAACTTATGCTCGTGCAATGTACTGCTTCTGACCTCACATATTACATTACTCATGCAATGACATCACTTATGGCATCACTAATAACATTTCAAATGACATCACTGATGCCATCATCCAGCAAAGTAAACTATAATATAATTCATAAAAGGTAAGAAGAAGACACAAGTGAGAAATATACAGCACAGAGCTCACCATAACCCTCTCAACTACTTCATTCACTTATCACCTAAAAGACAGTTCTCAGCAGATAGTCCTGTCTCTTCTGGCCCACTACTGTAAACACTAATGAACAAAGTAAAAGATCTAATCGCTTAGGCTAGTCTATTGCAAATCACAACATCACTAATCGTGAACTTGGAAAGAAGTTTTACTGCAAATGTCAGATTTACACAAAGCACTATTACATCAAACTAGTAGAGATGTCTTAGAAGACAGGCCCCTATGTAACAACCCATTAGTCAAATTACTCTTCATCCTGGGCAAAAGTATGAGCATTGAGGTGAGTCTGTTGTAAAAGTCTAGTACATTGAGCCATCACTAAAGAGAAAGGTGTAGTGAACAGATTAATTTATTGCAATCTACTACTACAGGCATTCATAACAAGGAGAGAGGTCTAAGGAAACTGGTCAGCATGTCATAAAACAGAACTATATTCAGCCATCACTGTGGATTGAAATTTCAATGAACAGCTTAGACTGTCGCAAAGCACTACAGTACACATACATCAGCAGGGGGCATGTGTCAGTATAGAGGCTAGATTAGTGATATAGATAATTCTTTGATGTGGCAGAGTGGGCATTTGGCACTATTTTCACAGCATAAAATGAACTCTGGTGTTAAACAATGGATGTGAGGGTACATTTTGCACTATGAAAATAGTGCAGCCAGATACCACTCATTGCCCTTGCATCATATGAAGTTTAAATCACTGCAGAAAATGCAACGGTGCCGATTCACTGGTATGCAGTGGTGTCTAAAGTTTAGCATATCACTCAGTGCATGTCAAATGTTTACACAGGCACAGGCGAGTGATATATGCAGTGGTTTCTAAAGTTTATTCAAGGCAGAATATGCAAGGATGCAGAGTGGTATAGAGTGGTTTTCAAAGTTTAGAAAGCACTCCATAATTTAAATATGCCAACGGAGCTGCAGAATTTCAGTTAATCAGTAATTCTGAGTTATTGCGCAGTTACCACAATTCCTTCGATTCTGCTGGCGGAATAAAAACCTCGGCCCGGGCCTACTATGTATTTCATTATGTTTTTACTGCGCCATGTTAGTGAGCTCTGTAATAGCTGCCACAACATATAGTTTATGCTGCTGCCGACCAGTTAGCCAATCAGGATTGACTTATTTATTTATTTATTCAGTGTTTTGTATAGCGCGAACTTGACCCCATAGGGAATCAGAGCGCTTAACAGTTCAGAACATGGTAACTTTTTTGGTACAGATTCCTGTATAGCATTTAATATATTCCAGTCCAGTTCAGAGATAACGCATCTATTTCTTTTGATAACTGCTTTAGTACGTACGCAGGCTGTAAGATTAGAGGGACGATGACCTCAAGGGAAGAAAGTCTTGTGTCCTTGAGCAAGAGTATTTGGACGAACCATATGAGGATGTGCTGTAATGCTTACGGTAGGAATTTACTAATTAAGAAAGTCTTGGTTTCTTCCTTGAATCTTGCATGGTTGGTTAGCTTTCTGATGTTTGGAGGTAGCGCTTTCCATATTCTCGGTGCAGCACCTGAGAACGCTCTGTTGTAAAAAAAAAATTTGCGGAAAATCAGTGGTTTCAGCACTAGGTCTCTGGCGGTCCTTGATTTTCCGTTACCCCCAGAGATCACCAGTTTCTACGCTAGGTATCTTGGTGGCTTGAAGTGTAGAGCTTTGTGTGAATGCGCGCCAGTTTGAGCTGAATTTGGGCTTCATAAGGTAGCCAATTCAGTGCTTTCAGATGAGGAGAGATGTGGATGAATTTTTTTGACCTCATTATGAGCCTTGTTGCTGCGTTGAGGCAGGCTTTTAGCATTGCTGTTGCAATTTTGGGGAGCCCAGCGAGTGTTGTGCATCTGTATTCAATCCTCAAAATTACTAATGCTTGGATTGCCATTTGAGGTCCGCCGTTTCGATGAAAGGTTTCAATTTCTTAATGTAGCTCAGGTCAAATCTTGCACTTTTAGCCAGATTGTTAATGTGTGACTGCATGTTTAGGCTTTGGTCTAGCGTTATTCCTAGAGATTTGGTTGAATCTACAATGATCAATTGAGTGTGATGATCAAATTGGTCCATTCTTTTATAATGGGCGGGCTTTTGGTGAGGGAAATTAGGAGGAATTCTGTTTTTCTGTGTTTAGTTTAAGCTGATTGCTTGTTAGTCATTGCATCGTTGCCGGTAGAGCTATGTTTATTGTTCTGATCTCCTCTAAGGAGGAGATCTTAATGTAAATCTGAGTCTCATTGGCGTACATGTGCAAAAGCATGTTGGCACGGTGGAGTATGTTGGTTAGCGGGTCCACATATAAATTAAATTGTAACAGGGGGAGGGTTGATCCTTTCGGAACCCCTTTCTGGATGGTGAATGATGTACAAGTTCTTATTCACCAGAAATCTTTGTGATCTGTTCCTCAAGTAGGACTTGAAGCATTCAAGAACGATCCCAGAAAAAACCATCCTGTTCTCCAGGACTTCTAGCAGCATTTCATGGTTAACTGTGTTGAACCCGAATGATAAATTAAGCTAGATCAGCAGACATGCTTTGTTTTGGTCTAGAGCAAGTAGTTTATCTTGCTGAAGTCTTTTTTGTGGCATTTTTTTAGCATTGCTTCTGTATGAGATTATTGTGAGTAATTCACCACGGAAGTGAGGAGTGTTTACTTCGACTAGGCCCCCTCCCCAGACAATTTCCTATATTAATTCTTTTTAAGAAGGAAAACGGCCTGAAATCATCATTTAAATCCATTTTAAGAACTCATGTAATTGTTTTAAAATATAAAATTGATGTAAAATCTTTAATATACTTTTAAACGTTTGTGTGCCAATTTTGCTTCAAATCAAACAATAAATATTATTGTATTGAAATTCAATTGAAATTGACAGAGTTAAATTAAGAAGTATTAAATCTCCCTTGTGATATAGGAGGTTTTGGTCTCTATGACATGTTATATAGTCTTACTGCTAGAGCATGATGCACACAGGAAACACGCTAGGAGAAAGTTGAGGAACTGAATTAACTCCTTATACCCCCGGAGATGGATGCCCGTTACTTGATCTGGATCATTGGAGAGTCAGTCAACAGGTAAAAGACTGTTTAAAAAAAGGCCATATGTGCAGAAGATGCTGTTATTGGAACTGCCTCCTCTCTGCAAAATGTGAAAGAATTTCCAGATAGATATAGAGGGGCAGAGGTGCTTCACAATCATGGGCCTGTTTCCTAAGATTACATTTCTCATGTTTAGTAAGATCCTGCTTACAGAGGCACAGCCATACTGAACACATACTAGAGTGTGAAGTCCAGACAGGAAGGTGTTTGTATTGTTTGAGATGAGCAACAATACTCTGAGATGCTGCAGTGCTTAATTTGTAAAAGAATAATTGCTGGTGGACAAAGCTTATTTCAGAAGAATTCAGCTGTTGCTATTGAAGATTGGGGTGCCCAATGCCAAGGCTGTATAGTCTTTAATCCACTTCATGCCTCATCACTTGACAGCCAGACACTCATTGCCTCTTAATCTCACTCATGTAGGTTCTTTTTCATGCCTGATTTCTTGATTTGTCACTGAATCTCCGTCTTTCTCTTTCTACTTCTTGACCCTTCTCTGTGTGTTTCTCTCTTACACTGGCTTAAAATCTATACACGAACAATAAGTGTTGGTCACTGAAAAAGGGGTTCCTGTGGGCCCCACATCAGGGCCGGACTGGCCGTAGCGGGCACCGGTCAATCCCCTGGTGGGCCCCACGGGTGGGGGCCGGTTTTGGGCCGCTGGGTGTCATTTTTGTTACAGGGCCGTTTTGCAGCATAGCTGCAAAATCAGCCGAAAACAGGCCCCGGGAAAGAGCTCAGCAGCGCCTCCAACCGCCCCGAGGGGAGGGGGTTGAGGGGGGGCGGCAGAGCACTTTCCCAGGGCCGGTTGTGGCTCCCAGTCAGGCCCTGTCCCACAATCACCCAACCAGCTACAATTAAAGACTGGAGGCACATGATTATCATTTTCAGATGACATAAAGTAATGTTTGCACCTAATGCAGATACTTTTTGTAGGAAACTGGGTTATTGATTGATGGGGTGGCATTGGGAAACTCCCATTCAGGCAACAACAACAATCCTTGTCCGTGCGAAACACAAAAGTCACTAAATTAAACTGTGCTTAAGCCTCTGGTAGTTTGGCACAAATGTCTCAGTCAGGCTTAACTTGGAGTCAATGTGTAAGGAATTTATGCAACACACAAACAGTAATAAAGTGAACATGCCATGCAAGAAAAAGCCAAAAAAAGAATGGATGGATGAAAAGACAGTGATTATGCACATATCACTTTAAAAATCGTCTCCCTGATGATATGATTTACGATCCATTATGTATATATATTACGTACATATTCTTTGATATTGTCTTTTTTATATTTTGTGTGTAATCCATGAATTGTATCCTGTGTCTTTTTATGATTTTCAAAAATCGAATAAAAGTGATTAAAACAAACAAACAAAACATTGATAGAAACTCACAGAAGAATTAGAGGAAACTGATCCAAATGCTGATATAAACAAAAGACAAAGGAGTACCTTGGAGAAAGGGAATTATTAGATAGGAAACATATTCTTAGTAGACAGTGAGGACTAAGTACTAGGAGCCATAGGTTGAACTTTTAGACTAATGTCGTTTTGCTGATTAATACAATGGGTGCATAGGCACAGATTTTTCTAACATTTTGTGCTGGTTTGGCATCACAAAAGTGACACAAACATGCAAAATGTGTTATATGGCTTTACCTGCCACTACAAAAGTTGTTTGGCACTGGAAAGTTCCCTCAAAGTAACACAAAGAAGTCTAAAGTGCTGTTTTGCATTATTCTATCTCAAGTGGGCATTCCATGGATGGCACATGGGCATTCCCATGCAACCACCCATGGTTTTCGATGCAATAGAAGGCAGGATTTTGCCCCCAAAAATAACTTCACCTTGAAGGAGAAATGGTTTTATTTTTCCTACCTTTTCCCACTTTCATTTGTGCTGCACTGTACAGCACACATTCAAAGTGGGAAAAGTTTTAAAGTTAGTCTAAGCATAGTATTTTTCACTGGAAGGGTACACTTCCAGTTCAAAACTGATGTTAGACATAATGCAGACACCTTTGCACTATGGTGCAAAGTTGTATGTATGGCACTAGGCAGCCCGATTGTCCCTCTGCGCTTCGGAGAGAGCAGATTATCTCAGTAGGTATCATGCTTTCTTGCTCTCTTTCTCTCAAGCAATGCAGCAACTTTGGTTGCTTCAGTGCATTGTTTGACACTTTTGTAAACTTTTGTAAATCTGGGCCCAAGTCTTGTCTTGGTGCAGGTTAACCTTGAATCCGTAAAAGCAGAACCTCTTCGTATGTTTTAGGTTAGGGGACCACCCAGACCTGCACACAAATGATTTCAGGATTTTTTATTGAATTTCGAAAGATCTACTGTTATGTAATTGGTTCTTGATATAGTGCAAAGACTCAACCTGAAAGGTCATCTCTACTGTACTGAGACCTCAAGTGTGAGACTCAGGATGTATCCTTGAATATAGTAATTTGAGGATGTTGTGATCAGTGGCGCATAACTTTGTCACAATTTTGTTTGAATGAAATAATTGTAAGGGTTGTACAAACAGCTGTGGATGGTTTATGTCATAAATAAAGTCAGAGGACACTTCACTGATGTCAAAATGGTTGTTTCTCTGACAGTGTAAGATTTGCAGATTGGATGTTAGCCACAGCTAAGATGGCTGCCACATTCAAATGAGATTTGCAGTGCTGAACACCTTCTGCAGCACCTTAGAGGTGCCACTGAACATGTAAACACTAGAAAAGATCACAACATGTATCAAGACAGGGGAAATCTGCATTGAGAGTACACTTGCAAAGGAGAACCTGATGCCAACACAAGTCTAACATTCTGGGCCCGTTGGTCCATCTGAAGTGCCACTGGGGAGCAGACACACTAAAGGCAGACAGAAATCTGAAAAGACCACCAAAAATAGATAGCACAGTCGCCAAATTCAAATACAAGTGAACCCTACCTAGGTCAAGTTGTGTATGATCTGTGGTTCAAACTCAGATCTGCGAGTGCTCAATACAGTCAGTCCTCTTGAAGAGTAAGAAAAAGTAAATCCACTCCCAATGCAATATCCCCAATAAGAAATAGCTGGAATTTTTAATCAATTCTTTTTAATTACTTGTATTGCTCTTTCTCTAAAACAATTACCAAATTTTGCCAATCATGCATAGCAAAATACACAGCCACATTAAATAAGTCTATTACCACTCCTGCATTTATATTACTGTCACCAAGTCCGGCTTTCTAATTATATTTTCATACAGATTAATCCTTTTTCAAATATATTTACAATTTCCCAGCTAAAATTCATGCCACCTAATGTTTCATCCATGTTGAAAGTAGTTCGAAAAGGATAAGTCTTGTAGCTTTTACGTTGTTTTATTCTTTCAAATGCTCTGCTTTTCAGACATAATTTGTTTACAACATATACTGAAAGTATATATTAGATTTAACGCATTTTGCTTGTAGAACATTGAAAATGTGAAAACACTGTGAAGCAATAACATTACAGAATCCAAGTCTATGTGGAACAAAACAAGATTATTTACATTCTAGCGTAAAAGCCACATTTTATTTAATAATAAGTCTGTCAGTATTTTACAAGGAGCCCCTCACTCTCCCCAGCTAGTTTGAAAGTAAAACTAAGTTAGGAAAATATCCCTCTTAAATATGATTGTGGCACTAGCCCTTATCACACAAGATTCCAATCAACATCTGCACACACTTTAAAAGTACAACAAAAAGGTATTAAAAAATAGGAGAATCAGTATTCCTCAGATGGAAGACAGGGCATGCTAGCATTGATCTGAAAGGAAACAAAACCCTTCTGGATGTAAGGCCTTGATAGGCTGAAGTTATTTTATGCTGGAAGCATTGCAGTTGTGTCTGGTGCAGGGTACATGATACCGTGAGGGCAATTTATATGTGGTGATAATGCAGTCTGCCTACACTCTGAACAGAGGGATGGCCTAAATCTAGACTTTTCAGCAGAAGCAGAAAACTGCCTTCCTACACAGCTTGGCCTATGGGTCTGGTGAACAGTAAGGCAATATGAAGCAGGCAGAACATTTGTAATGGAGCTGTCAAATCTCCAAATTCACAATTGATTTCAGATAGAAATCAGTGGTATTGTGAACCTTTGGGCTGTGGATAATAATATCCAGCAACTAAGGGTGATCCTAATTTAAGGTGGATTGTGTTAAGGTAGCCAGAGCAATAGTAAAATTGCTAGTTACGCCATTACACCAGCCTTACAAGTGCGACTAAAGTGAAAAAACTTCTGCGCTCTGATGCTGCGCAGAAGTTATATTAAAAATACAAATAAAAGCAGTTGGTTTTACAAAGGGGTTTATTGTTCAAATATTGTAAATTTCTTGAATTGGAACGGTGGTATTTCCACATGTTAAATTGGGGGTCAGATTAAATTATCTAGCAACACAATATCCACCTCCTGGCTTAGATGTGCATGTACAGTTCAGTAAATGGATATCAACCATGCCTAGAGGTACTGATACTATGCAGTAGTACCATACAGTCTCTTATGACAATTGTTTCTCCTGTGCATTCCTAGAGCATAGGCCCTGCTGAGAAGTTTTGAGGGAGTCCAACTGATGTATAAACAACATGCTGAAAAGTAATGGAACAATGTATTATTTGTAAGGGCTTTGATGAGAAGTTTTGTTAATGTTCTGTCATATGTAGCAGGCCATCTGAGAAGTGCTAGTACTACCACTTACTAGCAGATCCACCCTGCTATGAAGTGTTGCTTGTGTCCATTATGGGTGTCTCCATTACAGGTATAGAAGCTCTGAAAAGAGGTGATGCTAATTTCCATTACTGGTGCATTAGTCCTGAAGAGAAGTACTGTTCTGCCTGGTGATACTATATCAGTCCTGCTGAAAGGTGCTCCTAGATTCCATTAGTATTGTCAATCCCGGAGAGCTGGTACATTTCTCCATTAATTAAAACAATCTGTTTTGAATTGCAGCTGGCTTTAGTTCAGAGTCCAAATGGATTCAATTGGAAAATAACAACAATGTGTCAACTATTGTATTAAAAAGATAAACAGAATTAAATATTTGCTTTGTAATTGATGGTGTATGGAATCCAGAACATAAAGGTTGTCTCAGAGATATTTTATCCAGATCATTTTTTCACTGCCTCCGAGGTGTGAAAATCAGCTTTCTTCAATTTACTGTTTCTTTGAATCAAGATGATGGATTGTGCAGGGGCAGAAAGGGCAGCAGAGAGCACCAAAATACTGTCTGCCCACTTAATGGGTGAAGATAGTGCAACACATACAGCCAGTAAATATGAAGTAGAGATCAATAGAAGAGATCCCACCGTTTTGGCTGCTTCAAAATGAGAATCCAGGCGTGGTTGACTGAATGCCGACACATTTTCCTTCATCTGCCGAACATGTCTGCAGAGGGACGTGAGGATGAGTGTGATGGAAGCAATCTCAAGAAGAAGAGGCAAACAGAATCCAAAAACATTTCCTAATATGTTATAAAGTGTCAATGTTTTTCCACCACCTATAACAGTAGCATTAGCTGTAACATTCGCTGATGAATTCCAATAGGAGTCTACATATAAATCCCAGTAGAAGGGCAAAACGAACGTTAGGGAACCTACCACTAAAATCAGAATAACCCAAGGCATGTCGGTAGTAATTCTCAGTTTTAACCGGAAGAAGAGGTTGTGATTGAAGTCCACAATCTTCACGCAGTAGATGACACAGAGATAAGAAGAAAGCCAACAGCTTGAAAGGCTGGTCCATGCTAGAAGGAGAAATATGATGGGATTCATGGAATGAAAATCAAAAATCTCTATTGATGACGCAGAAACAGAAATGTTTCCTACATGGATACAGTGAAAAAAAAAGCATGAAACCCCTTGTACCACTAAGATCAGATCACAAGTGCTCAGGCATCTGCCTTTAACCAGGTCTAGAAGATTAACTACCACAATGAAGCCACTGGTGAGTATTCCAAACACATTCACTAATGACATGAGAATCACAAAGAAAGTGTTAAGTGCAGGCTCCATTTGGTATCTTCTTTCCAGATCACTTGAGGAAATGAGAAACAACTGTGCAGCTTTCTCAAAAAGGGATCACTGAATGTCAGGAGCAGAGATGTTTTCGATACCTCTCCACACCTGCAGCTGTCCCTGGTTTATGTTACAACTGCCGTCATTCATGTCACCGCTTATGGTTTGGTTTAGAACAGATGCAAATCTGATCTTATGGGAAAACCACTCACAACTCATTTTCACACCTGTGCTCCAAATGTTGAATAGTTTATATATGTTTGAGAGAGGTGACGCCACACTCCTTAGGAAACTGTGATTTGTTTACCCTTAATAGCTTTGGCCTCCTATGACCAAAGATTATTATTCTTTTTTTATTTGTGAAATTTGCATAGTGAAACATCCCCCAGACAGGGTTTATCAGCTACTGGACAGGGTCTTAAGGTGACAGAGACACACACAAAAAGCAACAGATTCAAACACTTTGGTAAGAGGAAAGTTATTTTCAAAATATGAACAGGTTAGGCTCAGGCCGAAAGGTAAAAGCAGAGCATTCCAGTGCCTGGTTGCTGCCACAGAAAAGGCCATATCAATAACAGTAAGGAGTAGGCCTTAGGTACATGCAGCAATCATTGATTAGAGGATCTCAAAAAAGGATTAGGACTGTACCAGGAAAACCTGCCAGATAATGGGGAAAGTTGATACATGCATTTAAACAATGTATGCTATTTCATGAGGGAAATTAAATTCACTAAAAAAATTGGAGGTAACAGCGGCATTATAGTTAGGAAATATAAATAACAAAATGTTGAAATTCATTGGAGAAACCAAATGTTAAAGGGATGCTATACTTAGATTCACATTTCACACACACAAAACCATAGCTCCGGCACCATGAGCTCTTATGAACTGCGGATGGTGTTGGAGACAGCGGGGTTCAAGCTGAATAACAAAATTATGCAGGTGCTGGTGGCTTGTTACTCCGACACCGACTTGGGGGTGGACTTCGATAACTTTGTATGCTGCCTGGTGAAGCTGGAGGCCATGTTCAGGTTTTTCAGATCGATGGCCGAAGATGACAGTGGAACTGCCACCATGGGCCTAGGCGAGTGGCTGACGCTGACAATGTGTGGTTGAAATGTGGGAAGTTCTCCCTGCCATGCCCCCGCAAAGGGCCTGGCTCAAGCATCCTGCAAATGCCTCCCTCCTCCTCCTCCTGAAAAAAAGAGAAAAAAAATCTTTGCTCCATCAGAACCACTATTTCTCTCCTCACTCGCCTCATGCTGCAGAACCCCGCCTTCCTGTATAGAATGTTACATACGTCCGTAGTGCCTTCCCCCTTTCGATCATCCCCGACCCCTGCAAAGGGGGCGACCCCAGGACATGGGGCCACCTCACAATGTGAATTCTAATATAGGGCTCTGTACTGTATTCTGGACTGCGCGAGGGATGAAGTGGATGGTGATTTTATTTGGGGTAGGGTGGTGTTGGTATAGTAAGCTGCTAAATACTGTTGTATTAAAGGCAGTTTTGTTATGTCTTGCCAAAAGGCTCTCGATGAATAAGGTCACCAGTGGCGGTCAGTAATAAATCATTGCCTGTTTTTTTCACACAAAAAAACGAAAAAAAACCCATAGAAATTCAGCAGTTATAGTTACCTGAGCTAACTATAACTTTTGATCGTGCAATGCACTGCTTCTGACCTCACATACTACAATACTCATGACATGGTCAATGACATCACTTATAACATCACTGATAACTTTTCAAATGACATCACTGATGACATCATCCAGCAAAGTAAACTATAATATACTTCATAAAAGTAAGAAGAAGACACAGGTGAGAAACATACAGCACAGAGCTCACCATAACCATAACTGTCACAACTACTCCATTCACTTATCACCTAAAAGGCAGTTCTCAGCAGATAGTCCTGTCTCTTCTGGCCAACTACTGTAAACACTAATGACCAAAGTAAAAAATCTAATCGCTTGGGCTAGTCTATTGCAAATCACAACATCACCAATCATGAACTTGGAAAGAAGTTTTACTGCAAATGTCAGATTTACAGAAACGACTACTACATACAACTAGTAGAGATGTCTTAGAAGACAGGCCCCTTTGTAACAACCCATTAGTCAAATTACTCTTCATTCTGGGCAACAGTATGAGCATTGAAGTGAGTCTGTTGTAGAAGTCTACTACATTGAGCCATCACTCAAGAGAAAGACGTTAGTGAACTGATTAATTTATTGCAATCTACTACTATAGGCATTCATAACAAGGAGAGAGGTCTAAGGAAACTGGTCAGCATGCCAAAAAACAGAACTATATTCAGCCATCGCTGTGAATTGAAATTTCAATGAACAGCTTAGACTGTTGCAAAGCACTACCGTACATATACATCATCAGGGGTTATGTGTCAGCGTAGAGGCTAGATTAGTGATATAGATAATTCTTTGATGTGGCAGAGTGGGCATTTGGCACTATTTTCACAGCATAAAATGCACTCTGGTGTCAAACAATGGATGTGAGGGTACATTTTGCACTATGAAAATAGTGCAGCCAGATACCACTCATTGCCCTTGCATCATATGAAGTTTAAATCACTGCAGAAAATGCAACGGTGCAGAGTGGCTGGTATGTAGTGATGTCTAAAGTTGAGCATATCACTCGGTGCATGTCAAATGTTTACAAAGGCACAGGCGAGTGATATATGCAGTGGTTTCTAAAGGTTATTCAATGCAGAGTATGCAAGGATGTAGAGTGGTATACAGTGGTTTTCAAAGTTTAGAAAGCACTGCATACTTTAAATATGCCAACGGAGCTGCAGGATTTCAGTTAATCAATAATTCTGAGTTATTGCTCAAATACCACAATTCCTTTAGATTAGAAACCTCGCCCGGGTAATACTTTTGACTATATATATCTATATATATATATATATAAAAACAAAACAAAACAAAAATATATATATATATATATATATATATATGTGTGTATATATATATATATATATATATATGTATATATATATATATATTGATATACAAAGGAGGCGACACAGCCAGGGTACTTTGTCAAGCCTTATTTATTTTCTGCTTCACCCCACCAACGCGTTTCAGCCACAACTGGCCTTGCTCACGGTCGGTTAGTCCTTCCACAGTGTTGCTTTGGGTACTATCCCATTTCTGCCATTTAGGAAGCATTCTGGGAATTGTAGTTACAAACATTTTGAAATAATATAAAAAAGAAAAGAAAGACATTGTGTGTGTTTCTTCATTACACCATTAGTATGACGTGACTTATTGCTCACTGTGGCATATAGATTACTGTTTATCATTGTCAATTATTGGGTATAGTACCCTTGTCATGATCAGTTTGTTAATTGAACATTTATTCCAGATGAATATGGAGGTCCTCCCCAAAGTTCATTCCTCTGGGGTGTTTTGTTCTGAGTCTGATTATCATTCGAGACTCCATTTGGCGGAGTTTTCGAACCGTGTGACCACCTCTTTCCATTTTATCCAGCATTTCTGCTCCGTAGAAATGCATTTGTCTCCAATCTCCATTTTGGCAAGTACTCAGATGTTTGGCGGTGGCATATTGCATGTTTGAATTTTTTACCGCACGGATATGTTCTAGAATCCTCTTTCTCAGCATACATGTGGTGCATCCAACGTATTTCATGCCACACTTACATTCCACAATGTATACCACATTTTTTGAGGTACAAGTAATCTGTTAATCAATTTTCATCTGTTTGCCATCTGGTTCTTGAATCACTTTCATATTTTTGCCGATCTTGCAGGCTTTGCATGTGTTGCATGGTTGAAAGCCTTTCCGCTGATTTTGCAGCCAGTTCGATTTTGGTTCTACTTGAAAGTAACTTTTGACCAGTAGATCTTTCAGAGATGTATTTTTCTTGTACGTTATAGATAGTACTTCACCAAGTGTTGCTCCAATGTCAGGGTCCCCTAACAGGAGATGCCAATATTTTCTTATTATACGGGCAATATTTCCACTTTCTTTGCTGAAGGTTGTTTTGAATCTGGGTGGTGCATTTGTTTCAGTTTTTTTCGGTTGTTCAATTAGTGTCTCTGTTCTGGTTTTTTTTATCTATTTTTCTCTTGCATTTGCTCAGAACACGTTCCTCATATCCTCTTGCTTTGAATATTCGCTTGCTCTCTTGAATTACTTTTTCCGCATCTTCTGGTATGGAACAATTTCTCGTTAACCGTGTGAATTCTCCGTATGATATACTGTGCAGGAGGGATTTGGGATGAAAACTGATTCCAGTTTACCATCAGACACATATATTTTGGTGTCTAGGAAATCTATTTCTTTTGTGCTTGTTGTGCATGTGAACTGTAGGCCTAGATCATTCTCATTCAGCTTTTTGAAATAGTTCTGAAACTGAGAGTTTGTGCCATTCCAAATAATAAACAGGTTGTCGATATAACGTACCCACATTATTATTCGATCCAGATCCGGTTGGTTGTCTTGATTCCATGCTATGGTCTTTTCCCACCACCCCATGGTGATGTTTGCATAGTTAGGAGATAAAGAAATGCCCATGGCAGTACCACATACTTGCTTATACAGTTGTTTGTTGAAGAGAAATATATTGTTCGTCAGACATAGATCAACCATATTTATCAACATACTTGAGTGATCTAGTTGTGTAATGCTACGCTGTTTGAGATAGTATTCACATGCTTTCATCCCGACCTCATGGCGAATCGATGTGTAGAGTGAGACCACATCGATAGTGGCTAAAAGGTATTCAGAGTTCCAGGTTACATTCATCAGGATTCTTAGGAAATGGAAGTGTGATTGATTCTTTGCATGACTGACTAGGTGTGTGAGTAACTCCATGGATGAGTGACAGTCTGTGAGTGTCTATTTACTCTGAGTGTATGTAAGATTATATTAGAGTCTGAAGAGGTTCACCGTATTATCACATGAATGATGTCATCAGTGATGTGAATCATGTGATCAGTGATGTCATTTGAGATGTCATCAGTGATGTCATCAGTGATGTCATTTGAGATGTCATCAGTGATGTCATCAGTGATGTCACTGATCATGTCATGAATGATGTAATATGTGACATGATCAGCAGTGGATTGCGGGTGCGCGATATATAGTTAGTGCAACTAACTATATATGAAATTTCAATGGTTTTGTGTGAGTAAAATAAGGTTTTGTAAATGCTAATTCCTAACTATATATGGTCTATAACCCATGTTTTTTTCAGTGAATATATATATATATATATTAGCTGTACCCGGCCACGCGTTGCTGTGGCTCAGTCTGGTTAAATGGAAGAGAAAGAAAAGAGTAAGCACACGTTTCTAATATGTTTAATTTCACAATGCTTTTGGGTATACAATATGTTTTTGTGACTATTGTCTGTATGTGTCCCTTGTAGTTGTTGTGTAGCAAGTAAATCAATAGGGTCTGTTCGGCCTTTCGATTAAAAACATGTGTGTATTGTACACACGCGTATTCTAATCCAACGTTGTGTATTTATAAACACGCGCTAATGTTGCAAAGTGAACCAACTCCTCCCCCCTCCCTCCACCCACTTCCCGGTCTGCCATCCTGACACCAACTGTCCATCTTAATCTATTTAGACTTTTGTCTCTATGCGTTCTTTCTTAATGTTGCTAAGTGAACCAACTCTTCCCCCCTCCCGCCACCCACTTCCCGCTCTTCCATACTGACACCAAATGTCTATCCTAATATAAGTAGTCTATTGTCTATATGCATCCTTTGTATTTGTTGCGCAGCAACCAAATCAATAGGGTTTGTTCAGGTTTCAAAGTGAACCAACTCCTCCCCCCTCCCTCCACCCACTTCCCGGTCTGCCATCCTGACACCAACTGTCCATCCTAATATATGTAGATTATTGTCTATATGCGTCCCTTGTATTTGTTGTGCAGCAACCAAATCGATAGGGTCTGTTCGGCCTTTCGATTAAAAACACACGCGTAATGGGCACATGCGTATTTGAATCCAAAGTTGTGTATATATAAACACGCGCTAATGTTGCAAAGTGAACCAACTCCTCCCCCCTCCCTCCACCCACTTCCCGGTCTGCCATCCTGACACCAACTGTCCATCCTAATCTATGTAGAATATTGTCTAATCGGTAGTGTCTTTTCTGCCTTTCGATTAAAAACATGCACGTATTGGACACGCGCGTATTCGAATCCAACGTTGTGTATATATAAAAATGTGCTAATCTTGCAAAGTGAACCAACTCCTCCCCCTTTCCTCCACCCACTTCCAGGTCTGCCATCCTGACACCAACTGCCCATCCTAATATATGTAGACTATTTTCTCTATGCGTCCTTTCTTAATTTTGCAAAGTGAACCAACTCGTTCCCCCTCCCTGCACCCACTTCCCGGTCTGCCATCCTGACACAAACTGTCCATCTAATATATGTAGACTATTGTCTCTATGCGTCTATTGTAGTTGTTGCGCAGCAACCCAATCGATAGAATCTGTTTGTCCTTTAGATTAAAAATACACGCGTATTTGACACACGCGTATTCAAATCCAACATTGTGTATATATTAACACGCGCCTATTCGATTTCAACGTTGTGTCAAAATTTCAAATCAATCGTTGAAGAACTTTCGTAGATTTAAGATTTTTATCAAACACACATTGACATATTTATGTGTGTGTTTGGGCTTTCTATTAAAAACACGAGCGTATTCGACACGTGCGTATTCGAATCCAACGTTGTGTATATAAAAACACCTGCGTATTCAAATGCATCATTGCGTCAAAATTTCAAAGCAATCGGTGAATAACTTTCGGAGATTTGAGATTTTGAACAAACGAACAGTTACATTATATATATATATATATATATATATATATATATATATATATATATATATTCACTGCAAAAACCATAGGTTTCACACCAGTTTTAGTTACCTGGAAATTTTACTGACATAAAACCATTGAAATTCCACGTTATAGTTAGTTGGACTCACTATAACTTGCGCGCCTGCAATGCTGATGACGTCACATATTACATCACTCAGGACATGGTCAGTGACATCACTCATGACATCACTGATGACACCATCCAGTGAATGTGTGTCTTTCTAAAAATAAATATGTTTTATATATGTATATGTAAAGGTCGATGGAAGAATAAATGTTTAAATAAGTGTCTTAATGGATGTTTTTTTTTTTAAAAATGATTGGTTAACTGGCTTATTAAGTGTATCTTAGTGAATACATATATTAGCGAGTATTGTTTAAATATTTAAATGTTTGTATCAGTGTTTCACTTTGTGTATAAGTGGCTGCATGGGTTGGTGAGTAGCTACATGTGTGTGTATATGTGTTATTAGATGTTTTTTTTGTATCAGTATGAGTGTCTGTATGGTTTGGTGGGAGTGTTACTTAGCACATAGATGCATCAATGACTAACTCACTGTTTGTATGTGTTTTGAAGACAGCATATGTGCAGGACTGTATGGGTGGAAGAGTGTGTATATGTGTGTGTTAGTGAGTGAATGACTGTCTCACTAGTGTCTTTATGAGTAACTACATGTGTTTTAATCTAGTATATGTGAGTATTGATGTATATAAGTGAGTATATATGAGAGTGAGAGTTTGAAAGAGTTCCTGTTTAAAAAAGTATGTGTTTCTATAAGTGATTGTTTAAGAGAGTAAGTATGTGTAAGTTTCCTTAGAAGTAATGTGCTAGTGTGTGTATAGCTGTATATGCAAATAAATGGATGTTCAATAGTTTATTTGCATGTGTGAGTATGTGTGTGAGTAACTTTTGGAAGATTGTCTGTGTGTTAACGGATGTAAAGGTGTCTCACTACATATGACAAGTGAGTATATGTATGAATGACTATATAGAACTGTTGGTGAATGAGTGGATGTGTATATAAATGGTGGAATTACTGAATTGGTTGTTGTAACTGGTATAGGTATCTCCACTTTTTTGTAAATGTTAGTTTCTATTTTTGAATATGTGTTTCAAGGGTTACATTACACTGAAAGGAGGTCTGTCGCTCTGTCACAAGGATGGAGTCATCAGTGATGTCATGAGTGATGTCACTGATCATGTCATGAGTGATGTAATATGTGACGTCATCAGCAGTGCATTGCAGGCGCGCAAGTTATAGTGAGTCCAACTAACTATAACGTGGAATTTCAATGGTTTTATGTCAGTAAAATTTCCAGGTAACTATAACTGGTGTGAAACCTATGGTTTTTTTCAGTGAATTTAATATGTTTTTTAAATGCTAATTCCTAACTATAACTGGTGTGAAACATGTTTTTTTCAGTGATTTTCATAGGTTTTTTAAATGCTAATTCCTAACTATAAGCCTCACTTTATAAGTAAGACTGTTAACGCTCTAGTTGTTCTTTAGAACACTCTGGTACATTCTATCATTGGGCTATAGTTGGGCTACATATGGCTGATATTTGGGCTACATTTGTATTTTTTGTCTCTGGTGGCCATCTTTGGGCTACATTGGGCTACATTGGGCTTCATTTGTGCTCTAACATATATATAGCCCAATGTAGCACAATATATATTTTTTTCAAAGTTAATTTTCGTAAAAACCACTTGAGTATAGCAAAGACACATCGGGCTACCAGTCCCTACAATTTTTCCCATTCTTTTATTTATTTATTTTTTTGCCTTGGAGCGCTCCCGGTGCACGCCCCGGAGAGCGTACTCGTTTGAAGCGCCCCGGTGCGCGAAACGGGAAGCGTCCCGTTAGCGCCAATGTCGCGAACGAAATCATGATTGTGATGTATTGCGTAGCCGCGTCCGCGTGATACGCACAGCGTTAACGCACCCGGAAGCATTCGACGCGCTTACGCGACGCGCCCCGGGGCGCGTAGCGTAAGCGCGTTGTGTCATGTGACCTGAAAATAACACTTTTAATTGGTTCACAACAGTTTTGTTTTCCAAATGATGAAAGACCCCACCTTTTTTCCTCATTTTCACTTTGTTGTTTGAGTGAAGAAGACCTGCATTCTGTGAGAAATGGTTTCACTGGTAGCAGCTGCAGGTGTATCTGCACCACCACCACCTCCACCACCACCACAAAGACCACCACAAGACCACATTGGTGGTCATGAAGAAGAGGAGCAGGAGGAGAGGCAATTTCTGCCTGAGGACAATCCCCCATACAAACCCAAAGAACATTTTATTTGGGAGTTTTTCAAAATGCCAAGGGGTGCCAAAAAAGTAAATGCAGCAAAGGTGACTTGCCTCATCTGTGACCAATAACTGTCAAGAGGAAACCCAAACAAAAAATATTTGTTTGGGAACCACACGATGATAAGGCATATGCAGAGGAAGCACCCAAACAATTATTCAAGAGCAGAAGTCAAGCAACTGACCAAGACCCTCCCCATCCTTCAACTTCAGGCACCTCCAACCAACCCACTCCATCGGGTGCAGAGGCTAGGGAGATGGTCCCTAATGTCCAAACCAAGTTTTCAAAATTTAAATTTGTTTGCATATATTGCAACAAAACTATATCATATGGTGAGCAGAGCATCACTTTACTTAATCGAGCTGCAGACAACCATCACTGCAGCAAGCAACCTTAATTTTTTTCTATTTTTTTGCTCCAGTTGAGCTGTTAGCAATTCCCTGTCTTTTGTGTCACCCCAGAAAAACTACAAAAAATATATAAAATTGTTCTGAAAATCCCCCCCCCAAAAAAATGTTCCCAAAATTTTTTTTTTATATAAAACAAAAAAAAAAACAGTTCTTTTCAGAACTACCTCCCATTTATATAAAATGACTTACATTTTTAAACTCTGCCATTCTCTTTTCTCCCCGGTGCGCTCCCCGGTGCGCTCCCCGGTGCAAGTACCGGGCGCTCCCCCCGCGCAAATCGAAAAAAAATAAATATTTTTTTGCCCAGCGGGACCCTCTTATAGCCCCCACATCAAACCTAGGGGGTCAGGGGGGTCTACCCTGCCCCCTTATGGTCATTTCCCCCTTTGTTTTGGCCACCTCTTGTGTCTCGATCCTACCGAGACACAAGATGGCGGCCGCTCAGGACTGTTTCGAATGTTTACAGACACCCAAGAACCAATCAGCTTTCTGCGCGCAAGTCGCGTGGCACGCCCGGAGCGCTCCCCGGGGCGCGCCTATAGATATATATATTTTTTTGAACCTAAATGACTCAAAATCCACTGTAGCACATATCTTGAGACATAGCAAAGGCACATCGGGCTACCAGTCCCTACAATTTTGCCAAATTTGGTGTAAATCCATTCGGCCGTTTGGGCTAAAAGTGAGGTCGACCGCCCTATGGAAATTAACATGTGGAAAACGCGTTTTGGGACCCCCCTTTTATCTCAGCCCCCGCTTGACGCATCCCCCTCAAACTTTCAGGGAAGGACCGGAGCTCGACGAGGCCATTTTGAGGAAATCTTCAGGCAGATTCGTCAACCGGCGCCAAAGTTATTCCAAATAGAATTTTGAGATTTAACACTGAAAAAAATCCTAACTATAACTACCTACTGGCGACCGCCAGTAGGTAATATATATATATAAAAATATATTTTTTACTGCGCCATGTTAGTGAGCTCTGTAATAGCTGCCACAACATATAGTTTATGCTGTTGCCGACTAGTTAGCCAATCAGGAATGACTTATTTATTTATTTATTTATTCTGTGTTCTGTATAGCGCTAACTTGACCCCATAGGGAGTCAGAGCACTTCACAGTTCAGAACATGGTAACTTTTCCAGTACAGAGTCCTGTATAGCATTTAATCTATCTCCACATCCTTTTAAGTGAGCGCGGTACACATCAGTACTTGGTTACGAGCTGCCCGCATTCCTATGTCATTTATTGATATACAGCAGGAGTTTTATGAACACACAGGATCAGCAGCTCATACCTATATCTTCATTGCTGACACCAAAAACATCCCATGATGACAGAACATTGAGGAACTCTGGGTATTCCAGCCTTAGTTTCGAAGTCTTAAGTGTTAGGTTCACATCACATTGAGCCGGCTCTGGATCCTTTTGTGGGCCATTTTTATCTTAATCTGGACCCACTCTGATTAGCATACAGGATTTAAGGCACTTGCCACTCCAGTAATCATGGATATTAACATCTACATAGACTAAACATAGTCTCCTATAAAATGTGGCACTACATATCCATTGAATATACTTTTTGGGAGGTGGAACTCCTGAGGAAGGCAGCGTGGGCTGCCGAAATGAGCGTTGAAACACAACTTGGAAACCACCCGATAAATTGTTGTTCTATGGACATTGTTGACAATAATTTGAATTGCTGATTAATGAATTCTATTTTATTTAAAATAATAACCTCGTATGAATAATCATGTTTGAAAGGCCTGAGAAATGACTGAAGTTCAAAATATTGCTCATGTCAATTCCCGCCTGGGGATGTATGATTATTATACTACCTCTCTTTAGAAATTACTACCATGTATAACAAATACAATAATTTTTGCATTTTTCTATACATTAGTGTCACTATTTTTCACATGATTAATTTTATGTATTGCTTTGCTACTGTTGAGCTGTTCATTTGATTGAAGTTGCCCTAGCCTAGTTTCAGTAGCATTTAATATATTCCAGTCAAGTTCAAAGTTGACACATCTATTTCTTTTGATAACTGCTTTAGTACGTACGAAGGCTGTAAGATTAGAGGGACCATGACCGCAAGGGAAGAAAGTCTTGTGTCCTTGAGCAAGAGTATTTGGGCCAGCCGTATGAGGATGCTCTGTAATGCTTACGGTAGGAATTTACTCATTAAGAAGATCTTGTTTTTTTTCTTGAATCTTGCGTGGCTGGTTAGCTTTCTGATGTTTGGAGGTAGCGAGTTCCATATTCTCGGTGCAGCACCTGAGAATGCTCTGTTGTAAGTTGTTTTTATTTGCGGAAATTCTGTGGTTTCAGCACTAGGTCTCTGGTGCTCCTTGATTTTCTGTTCCCCCCAGAAATCATCACTTTCTGCGCTAGGTATCTTGGAGGCTTGAAGTGTAGAGCTTTGTGTGTAATGCACTCCAGTTTGAGCTGAATTCTGGCTTCATAAGGTAGCCAGTTCAGTGCTTTCAGGTGAGAAGAGATGTGGTCGAATTTTTTAGACCCTATTATGAGCCTTGTTGCTGTGTTGAGGCAGGCTTTTAGCAGTGCTGTTTCAATTTTGGGAAGCCCAGAAAGTGTTGTGCATCTGTATTCGATCCTCGAAATTACTAATGCTTGGATTGCCATTTTGAGGTCCGCCGTTTCGATTAAAGGTTTCAATTTATTAATGTAGCTCAGGTGAAATCTTGCACTTTTAGCCAGCTTGTTAATGTGTGACTGCATGTTTAGGCTTTGGTCTAGCGTTATTCCTAGAGATTTGGTTGAATCTACAATGATCGGGGTGCAATTGTGTGCGGTGAGCAAATTGGTCCATTCTTTTATAATGGGCGGTCTTTTGGTGGGGAAAATTAGGAGGAATTCTGTTTTTTTGTGTTTAGTTTAAGCTGATTTCTTGTTAGTCATTGCATCGTTGCCCGTAGAGCTCTGTTCATTGTTCTGATCTCCTCTAAGGAGGAGATCTTAATGTAAATCTGAGTGTCATCGGCATACATGTGGAAAAGGATGTTGGCACGTGGAGTATGTCTGTTAGCGGTTCCACATATAAGTTGAATTGTAACGGGGAGAGGGTTGATCCTTTCGAACCCCTATCTAGATTGTGGATGATGTTGACAAATTCTTATTCACCAGAAATCTTTGTGATCTGTTCCTCAAGTAAGACTTGAACCATTCAAGAACGTTCCCGGAAAAACCCATCCTGTCTCCAGAAGTTCTAGCAGCATTTCATGGTTAACTGTGTCGAACGTGGATGATAAATCATGAAAAATTAACAGACATACTTTGTTTTAGTCTAGAGCAAGAAACGCATCATCTATTAGGTGCAGGATTGCAGTTCTCTTACTATGGTTTGGTCTAAATCCTGATTGGTAATCGTCTAGTAGTTGGAATTTAGATATGTGCTGACCTAATTGTTGCTGAACACATTTTTCAATCACTTTAGCTAATAGGAGAATGTGGGATCCCGGACGAAAGTTACTAAGTTCAGCTGGATTCTCTGTTGTTTTTTTTATGATAGGAATGACTTGTCTCATTTTTAGACAGTCTGGGAAGGATCCTTGAGACAGGGAATCATTGACCATCGATGTCCCGCTGAGGATGATCTCCTTGTCTATGTACGGTATAAATTTAGCAGGGAGTGGGTCACTGAAGTGATTGTTAAGCTTAATGTCCAATAAGGTTTTCAGGATGTTGTTTTGGTCATATAGCTCAAAAGTGGACCAATGAGCTTCGTTTTTGGGTAAATAATCATTGGGCATTGGTGGACTACTTGGTTGAGAGGCCTCCCATGTAGAAGCTGCTGACTTAAGCTCGCATTCCAGCGACGTGGCCTTCAATGTAATGAAATTTACGAATTCCTCACAAGCTAATTTAAGGTTTTGTTGCTTCTAGAGTGGATTTGTACATTTTGTTGTTTAACCAATTCAATTCAAATATCTTTATTCGGTTATAATAATAATAATAATAACCATAAAAGCACATTACAATATATGATTACAAATAATTTCGGAGCCAACAAATTACAGGTCATATTATCATTGATTTCCGAAGCTTAAAACATTTTTAAGAAACGCAATAACAGATGCAATAACAAATTCATTTTCTAAAACTTGTCGAGCTAAAAAGGCGGGTCGGCAATGTCTTAGGCCGAACTTCTTTAAAACAGGAATAATCCATCTCTTTCTTGGTGTGTCATAAAATTTACAAAAAAACATGATATGAAAAGTTGATTGTACAGAGACATCGTCACATGGGTACTTACACAATTCTGTCACCCAGTCGCTTACTACAGGAAAACTTAGGGATCTAAATATAATATCCAATCTAAAATTTGACATCAGAAAACTGTCAAAGTCTCCATCTATTAATAGTATATACGGCTGGATTGTTGGAGTCACAAAAGTTAAATGATGGGTTTGTGCCGTAGGTATTCTCATTTCATTAGTGGCTCTAATTTCTCCTAATAGACCAATAAAACTGATTTTAAGGGTTTTTCTATGTACGCTGCACATAGAAATAGGCTCTGTGAAATATTCTGGATGTCCCAATTTTGTAAGCAAATTATTTACATATTC
Source organism: Lissotriton vulgaris (assembly GCF_964263255.1). Classification (NCBI taxonomy): domain Eukaryota; kingdom Metazoa; phylum Chordata; class Amphibia; order Caudata; family Salamandridae; genus Lissotriton; species Lissotriton vulgaris. Next base: position 256,292,883 of record NC_141700.1, read on the forward strand.
CAGCCATCTAATATGTTTGGCACCATCAGACGCCAACACATCTGACAATATATAACGATTAAAACCGGTTTCATCTGACATCCAGATTCTATGCCAGAGGACTGGAAAAATCTTGATCATGTCCTCCAGGTTTGGTATACCCAATTCCAGGTGACAAATATAGTTTGAGGTACTTTCTGGTAGGGCCAGGAGAATCTTATGAAAAATGTTTTGAACAGTCTGCAGGGTTTTCACGTCTGCGTAGCCCCATATTCCCGCTCCATAGGTAGCTATAACCACACATTTAGCACTATAAAAGTGTAGGAGTTCCGCCGGTGGGTGCCTTCCTAGCTTACGGAGGACATTTCATAGGGCCATTAATGCCTTAGCAAACAGCAGACGTCTAGTTTTAACTGCCTCAGACCAAAATCCTATCCTATCAAGTAGTGTCCCTAAGTATGAAAATGTTTTTGTGCACTCTATCGGTCTTCCATCTATGTGTAATGTTTTAATCCTCTTGTTTAACCCGACCCCGCTATTCAACGTGTATGTTTTGGAACAGTTTATAGTGAGTCCCAAATTCAACATAAAATTAGAGAACGAATCAACAATATGTTGGAGACCTAGTGGTGTGTGGGCCCTCAAAACTGCATCATCAGCAAACAAGAGTGCAGGGATGGGGCGCTTTGCCGCCTTTGGTAAATCCCTGCGCTTCTTGATTAAAATGTTTTTTAAGTTATTTATACATAGAATGAAAAGAAATGGGGCAAGGACACTGCCTTGCCTCACTCCTCTCTCAACTCTCTCCATTCTCCACCCAACCCACATCTGACCTTAGCCTTTACCCCTGAGTAAAGTTCTCTTAAAAATGTGATTATTAAAACATCCACGCCCAGGCCTTCTAAAATTGACTTGCAATTTATCATGAATGACACAGTCAAAAGCTGCCGTTAAATCGACAAATGTCATAAATATTCTTCCCTTTTTCGCCCTTGTATACTTATCCAAAGAAATGTGCAAATTAAGACCCTGCTCAACTGTACCTAGGCCCTTACAGAACCCATTTTGCAGGTCGCTTACAACATTTGTTCTTCCGCCCATACCTGTAATCTTTCAACTAAAACCTGCATGATATTCTTTACAGTTGAATCCAGCAGTGAAATCGGGCGGTAGCAAGCAGGGTTCATCCTCTCCCTTTTTAAAAATTGGCACAATAATAGATCTGTACCAAGTTGTTAAAAAAACGCTTTCGCTACATGCATTAAGAACCTGAGTTAAAAGCGGACCCCATAAAGCTAGGTTTGTTTTAAAAAGGTCCACAGGGATACCATCAAGCGGGGGGCCTTGCCACCCAGACTTGAGGTAATTGCCGCAGTGACTTCATTAAGTGTAAAATTTAATCTTGATCCTTGTGCCGTGACAATCATGCTCAGCATAGTTCCCTGTACATCTATTACCGGGTTATTATACAGATTTGTGTAGTGTTGTATTCACTCTGGTTCGGAAATGGCAATCTCCATGGATGCCATGTCTTTGTCAACTAAAAAAGGCGCGTTCACCGCTTTCCAGAAGGCAGAAAAGTCGCGACTATTAGAAGTATCACGTAAAGCACACCAGGCTTCCTTTTTTAAGGTAGTCTGCCTAGCTTAAAGTGCAGTTTTATCATTTCTTCTTGCCTCCCTAATATGATCCTTATTTTTCACTGTGGCATGAACACAATGTTTAAGTTTAGAGTATGCCTTTGTGCAGTCTGTGTTAAAACCCCCCTGTTTGTTAGTCGGTTTCTTCCTAGTTTCAACAAAAAGAGATTTTTTTAATATTTCGAGATTACCATGACATTTTCCATAATCTCTTGACTGGACAAACTTTCATCCAAGCATGACAAAAACATACTTTTACAGTTTGATACAACTTTTGGAGTAAATTCCTCAGTATTCACAGAAGCCCATCTAAGTGCATATCCATTTTGAATATATAAGGCAATGTTATCCGCAGAGATGGTTCTGGCATTAGTGCTCTCTTTAAGCACTATCACATCTACACTTAAAGGGAAATCATCACTTAAGGCCATCCCATGTGTCTTACATTTTTTAATTTGTGAGGAATATCTGCTAGAAGACAGTATAAAACCTATGGTGGAAAATACGCTGCAGCCATTAAAAGTAGGGCAAAAAGGTAACATGGGCGAACATAGATTGTTAAGAAATCCCAGATCAAACATAAACATGATATCGTTCAACAAATCTTCATACGTGGTATGTGGAAAATGTGCAAAACTATCACCTTTCTCGTATGTTAGGCCACAAACCTCTTAATCAGCGTATTTACATGTAGGGAAATTAAAATCTTCGCCCCATATCACAATTATGTCTTTGTTACGATGGGTATGTAGGTTATGTAAATATCTGCTCAGAGATTTCAGTATATCCTTAGTATATCCTTAGTCGTCTCAGGTGTCGCATTATTATACAAATTCACTACCACCATGCAAAGAGTGTGATCTATGTCTAATCTAAGTTTGTGATGGTAGGGTTTGTTAGCGATAAATTCAATTTTCCATAAAATCAAGTAATTGGAGATATACGTACACAGCCCCCCTCTTGCTCTGCCAGATAATGAAGTGATAGCTGGGGTATGGAATGTTTTATAGCCACTTATGTGTATGGGGTATATTGTCCAGGTTTCTTGAAGGCTAACAATATTAAAGTTGTTCACAAATACGACCCATTGAGTATTAGCCACCTTAGATTTTAGTCCAGCAACATTCCAAAATAAAAGTTGATACTTATCCTCCAGTCCTTTACCACATTCATTAACACTTTCAGTAATATCAATAATTGAAATGGAATTAATTTGTTGGGGTGGGGCTAAAATTGGTTCTATCTTAGCATTGCACAGCGGGTCGTATATTCTCTCTGTGCTTTCTTTCTCAGAGGAGACATGTTCATTATATTTTGTGTAGGTAGATAACAGTGCCAGTGGTCCCACACTATGCGAGGTGCCCTTTGTACTAAGGGTGACTATGTGCTGTTCATCCCCTAATTGTAGTCAGTCAACTATTTCGAGATTGGTGAGTGTCTTGAACCGATTAAAGACAGGCACATTAAACTGATTTTTCAAGCCCCACAGCTGTGAATTCCTCAAGTTAGTAATAATATTATTATTCTTTGGGTAATAGAAATAACCCAATGGTAATAAATTGACACCCTGGCTTGTGATTATATGGGCCCCAGCTCTATTCAGGATTAGTTGCGCTAATTGCGGTGTTTTAAATGTCAGCTCCATGCAATCGCCACTTAAGTTCTTTGGGCCTCTGCCAACCCACAGTACTCGCCTTGCCATTTTAAATTCTTCAAATAATCTCTCAGTTAAACCCACCCTGGTGCCAAGCCAGTGTAACGATCTAATCCTTAGCAGCTCCCATGATGCTGACATCCCCGCCTGTACTCTTGGGCGGATCACTGAAACAATACCGATGTGAAAAATATCGAGTTACAAAAATATCGAGGTAAAAATATAGAATACCAAAATATCGACCTCCTATCTCCAAACAGGTAAGTACAAAAATATCGAATCAAAACGATTGATGTAAACAATATAGTTAGTCAAAATATTGAATTTTTAAAAATGCTTAAAATTAATTATAAATTATTTAATAATAATATATAATTAACTTAAACATACTTAAACTACTTAACTAACCTTAAAATTAATATTTAATTAATACATTAAAAAAAATGTTTTTACAAATTAATTTGTTAATACATATACATATATATATATATATATAAACATAATATTATTAAAATATTTACAATATTTTTCCCGTAGGATAGCGGAAAGTGTAAAATTTACTATAACCACTCCATTAAATGCAACAGTAGAGAAAGCGTTGGATAGAGTAGGGGTTAAAATTACTATTCCCACTCCAGAGAGTGCAACAGTAGGGAAAGCGTTGGATAGCGGAGGGGTAAAAATTACTATTCCCACTCGACAGAGTGCAACAGTAGGGAAAGCGTTGGATAGCGTAGGGGTAAAAATTACTATTCCCACTCCAAAGAGTGCAACAGTAGGGAAAGCATTGGATAGCGTAGCGGTAAAAATGACTATTCCCACTCCAGAAAGTGCAACAGTAGGGAAAGAGTTGCATAGCGGAAGGGTTAAAATTACTATTCCCACTCCAGAGAGTGCAACAGTAGGGAAAACGTTGGATAGCGTATGGGTAAAAATTACTATTCCCACTCCAGAGAGTGCAACAGTATAGAAAGCGTTGGATACCGTAGGGGTAAAAATTACTATTCCCACTCCAGAGAGTGCAACAGTAGGGAAAGTGTTGGATAGCGTAGGGGTAAAAATTACTATTCCCACTCCAGTGAGTGCAACAGTAGGGAAAGCGTTGGATAGCGTAGGGGTAAAAATTACTATTCCCACTCCAAAGACTGCAACAGTTGGCAAAGCGTTGGATAGCTGGAGGGTTAAAATTACTATTCCCACTCCAGAGAGTGCAACAGTAGGGAAAGCGTTGGATAGCGTAGGAGTAAAAATTACTATTCCCACTCCAGAGATTGCAACAGTATAGAAAGTGTTGGATAGCGTAGGGGTAAAAATTAATATTCCCACTCCAGAGAGTGCAACAGTAGGGAAATCGTTGGATATCGTAGGGGTAAAAATGACTATTCCCACTCCAAAGACTGCAACAGTAGGCAAAGCGTTGGATAGAGGGAGGGTTAAAATTACTATTCCCACTCTACAGAGTGCAACAGTAGGGAAAGTGTTGGATAGCGTAGGGGTAAAAATTACTATTCCCACTCCAAAGAGTGCAACAGTAGGGAAAGCATTAGATAGTGTAGCGGTAAAAGTTACTATTCCCACTCCATAAAGTGCAACAGTAGGAAAAGCGTTGGATAGCGGGAGGGTTAAAATGACCATTCCCACTCCAGAGAGTGCAACAGTAGGGAAAACGTTGGATAGCGTAGGGGTAAAAATTACTATTCCCACTCCAGAGAGTGCAACAGTATAGAAAGCGTTGGATAGCGTGGGGGTAAAAAGTACTATTTCCACTCCAGAGATTGCAACAGTAGGGAAAGTGTTGGATAGCATAGGGTTAAAAATGTATTCCCACTCCAATGAGTGCAACAATAGGGAAAGCGTTGGATAGCCTAGGGGTAAATATTACTATTCCCACTCCAAAGAGTGCAACAGTAGGCAAAGCGTTGGATAGCAGGAGTGTTAAAATTACTATTCTCACTCCAGAGAGTGCAATAGTAGGGAAAGCATTGGATAGCGTAGGGGTAAAAATTACTATTCCTACTCCAGAGATTGCTACAGTATAGAAAGTGTTGGATAGCGTAGGGGTAAAAATGACTGTTCCCACTCCAGAGAGTGCAACAGTAGGGAAAGCGTTGATAGCGTAGGGGTAAAAATTACTATTCCCACTCCAACAAGTGCAACAGTAGGGAAAGCGTTGGATAGCGGGAGGGTTAAAATTACTATTCCCACTCCAGAGAGTGCAACAGTAGGGAAAGTGTTGGATAGCGTAGGGATAAAAAATTACTTTTCCCACTCCAGAGAGTGTAACAGTAGGGAAAGTGTTGGATAGCGGGAGGGTTAAAATTACTGTTCCCACTCCAGAGAGTGCAACAGTAGGGAAAGTGTTGGATAGCGTAGGAGTAAAAATTACTATTCCCACTCCAGTGAGTGCAACTTTAGGGAAAGCGTTGGATAGCGTAGGGGTAAAAATTACTATTCCCACTCCAAAGAGTGCAACAGTAGGGAAAGCATTGGATAGCATAGGGGTAAAAATTACTATTCCCACTCCAATGAGTGCAACAGTAGGGAAAGCGTTGGATAGTGGGAGGGTTAAAATTACTATTCCTACTCCAGAGAGTGCAACAGTAGGGAAAGTGTTGGATAGCGAAGGAGTAAAAATTACTATTCCCACTCCAGTGAGTGCAACTTTATGGAAAGCGTTGGATAGCGTAAGGGTAAAAATTACTATTCCCACTCCAAAGAGTGCAACAGTAGGGAAAGCGTTGGATAGCATAGGGGTAAAAATTACTATTCCCACTCCAATGAGTGCAACAGTAGGGAAAGCATTGGATAGCAGGAGATTTAAAATTACTATCTCCACTCCAAAGAGTGCAACAGTAGGGAAAGCGTTGGACAGCGTAGGGGTAAAAATTACTATTCACACTCCAGAGAGTGCAACAGTAGAAAAAGTAAATACTTTATATATGAATAAAAATAATTTTAATATTAATAGCAAATACAAATTAATTAACAATAATTAACAGTTTTATATAATATAATAATTAATCAATCAGAAATACCAAAAAAATAATTATTACAAATAAATACCTATTAATGCTAACTATTTACCAATTAACAATTAAAAATGTATTAATAATTACAACAAAACAAAACCAAAAAATAAATAACAATATTTATTTATTCACAATTAAATTACTTCCCACCCTATTCCCCAATAAACCCACAACCCACTACAGAAAATAAATTAATAAAATTAATACAATTAACAATTAAACTATTAATTAAAATTAATTATCAATTATATTTTAATTAATTACCAATTAATAATGTATCTATCAATTAATTCCAAATAAATGCCAAAGAATAAATTTAAAAATGTAATTAATTATAATTAATTTACTTCCCACCCTATTCCCCTATAAACCCACAACCCGCTACAGAAAATATATTAATACAATTTACATAATTATCAATTAATCAATTAATTAAAATAATTACCAATTATTTTTTAATTAATTACCAATTAAAAATGTAAATATCAAATAATTCAAAATAAATACCAATAAATACATTAAAACATTTAAATAATTAAATGTAAATTACTTCCCACCCTATTCCCCTATAAACCCACAACCCACTACAGAAAATACATTAATAAAATTAACATATTTATCAATTAATCAATTAATTAAAAGAATTAACAATTATATTTTAATTAATTACCAATTAATTATCAATTAACTATTAATTCAAAATAAATACCAATAAATAAATTAACATATTTAATTCATTATAATTAAATTACGTCCCACCCTATTCCCCTATAAACCCACAACCCGCTACAGAAAATACATTAATAAAATTAAGATAATTATCAATTAATCAATTAATTAAAATATTTAACAATTATATTTTAATTAATTACCAATTAATTATCAATTAACTATTGATTCTTAATAAATACAAATAAATAAATTAACATATTTAATTAATTATAATTAAATTACTTCCCACCATATTCTCCTATAAACCCACAACCCGCTACAGAAAATACAATAATAAAATTAACATAATTATCAATTGATCAATTAATTAAAATAATTAACAATTATATTTTAATTAATTACCAATTAATTATCAATTAACTATTAATTCTAAATAAATACCAATAGAAAAATTAACATATTTAATTAATTATAATTAAATTACTTCCCACCCTATTCCCCTATAAACCCACAACCCGCTACAGAATTATATTACGCAAAAATGAAATACCATAACATTAATTAATTATAATAATTCATAACACAAATATACACTTTTTCACACATATACCAAAATAAAAAATTCCTTAAAAAATGAATATTAACTTACTTACCTTAAATTCAATATTTTTGTTGTCTATATTCTGTCATTCTATATTTTTGTTGTCTATATTCTGTCATTCTATATTTTCGTTGTCTATATTCTGTCCATTCGATATTTTGTCCATTCTATATTGTTTGATTCGATATTTATGCTATTCTATTCAATATTTTTGTAGTCTATATTCTGTCCATTCGTTATTGTGTCCATTCTATATTTGAAACTCGATATTATTGTAACTCGATATTGAAAACTCTATATTTTGACTGTACACCCTCTTGGGCCATTTGCTAACACCACTACATAAGGAGTGGCGGCTGGTGGTAAATCCATATGTATTTTATGTCTTTCACCTTCACTGTCGTTAATGAAGCTAGATGGGTTGGGAATGTGATTTGGGGAATGAGTTGATATGATCGGGGTTAGGGCTATCGTATTAGGGCGAGCCTCATGGTTAATAGTAGGACATTTCTAATTTCTTTGATGTATTACACGTCCAGGTTCCCCATTGCTACCAGTAGCAGGTTATATATCTTGACTTCTAACGCTATTAACTGATTGGACCTGATTATCCTTGTGCACGTCTAACAACTTCTGTGCCGGATTCAGTACTTTACATAAACAGTTAGATAATGCATCTTCCATGTTTCCAATTCTACTTGTTAGGTTATCTAATGTGGATCTAAGAAAGATGCCTAACGAATCCAGTTTGGCTTTTTTTATCTTGAACACCTCCTTCTGTATACATGCATTGGAGCTACCTGTAGATTTTTCCCTGCTCTCAAGTTTTTGTGTCGCTATGGGCACACCCCTTTTAGGGGCCTTTTTTCTGATTTTGAAAGGGGTTCCCCTAGCCAGGGAGGCTATGTCCCCTGTTATTTTAGGAAGCGTGTCTGGTTTTCTTGCACGCTTAGTAGGTGGTTGGTACTCATAGTCTTGTTCACTTTCTGATATATGCCCTGAAGTATTTACAACACAACCATTAGCACTTAGCTGGGGTGCTTCTGTGATAGGGACAGGGGACCCCTGTGTTTAAATTCTCCGAGCTCAGCGACTCTTCTACGGTCATAATCTGTTGTTCAATAGCGCCCATTGCTGCAGTTAAATAGTTAAGTAGAAACTGGCGTGAGCGTACCCCAGAGTTGGGCTGCTTGGTATTCTTGACACTTGGTGCTTTTCTTTTCCCCATTGTCAAAATTGTATATGAAATGGAAAAGACAAAAATTATATTAAAGCCTAACAAAATTCAAACTCAAAAGCCCGTAGCAATCAAGGTTTAACCCAATGGGAAGTGATGTTAAGCTGTCAGTACATATAGCGTTACCTATTATCAACAAGGATACTCCCAGTATTGAAAATGGCAAAGTTAGTAGATCACAATGCCAGTATCAGTTTTTCCCCTGTCACAGTACCTTTTAAGGATGAATCAAGAGCCGTGCCCAGCCCAGTCTATTCCGGTCTAGGATGGGCTAAGACCGGCCCATCTTGGACCGGTCCGAATCTGGGAGCGGCCTGTGCTGCATGACCGCTGTGCTGTTTTTCAAGTCCCTCCAGGGACTAGGGTCAAAGTGCTGGTGCAACTTTAGGCCAGGGGCCGGCTACAATGTTGGAGGCGTTCGTTTTTGGTCTCACGCCCTGCGGGACTGCCGCGCTCTTTTTCAGTCCCTCCAGGGATTAGGGTCAAAGTGCTGGTGCAAGTTTGGGCCAGGGGCTGGCTACAACGTTGGAGGCATTCATTTCGGTCTCCCGCCCTGCGGTACCATCGCACTGTTTTTCAACTCCCTCCAGGGACTAGGGTCAAAGTGCTAGTGCAAGTTTGGGCCAGGGGCCGGCTACAATGTTGGAGGCGTTCGCTTTTGGTCTCCCGCCCTGCGGGACCGCCGCGCTGTTTTTCAAGTCCCGTCCAGGGATTAGGGTCAAAGTGCTGGTGCAAGTTTGGGCCAGGGGCCGGCTACAATGTTGGAGGCGTTCGTTTTCGGTCTCCCGCCCTGCGGGACCGCCACGCTGTTTTTCAAGTCCCGTCCAGGGATTAGGGTGAAAGTGCTGGTGCAAGTTTGGGCCAGGGGCCGGCTATAACGTTGGAGGCGTTCATTTTCAGTCTCCCGCCCCGCGCCCTGCAGTACCACCGCACTGTTTTTCAAGTCCCTCCAAGGACTAGGGTCAAAGTGCTGGTGCAAGTTTGGGCCAGGGGCCAGCTACAATTTTGCAGGTGTTAGTTTTCGGTCTCCCACCCTGTGGGACCGCTACGCTGTTTTTCAAGTCCCTCCAGGGACTAGGGTCAAAGTGCTAGTGCAAGTTTGGGCCAGGGACCGGCTACAATGTTGCAGGCGTTCGTTTTAGGTCTCCCGCCCTGCAGGACCACAATGACGTTTTTCAAGTCCCTCCAGGGTCTAGGGTCAAAGTGCTGGTGCAAGTTTGGGGCAGGGGCTGGCAACAATGTTGCAGGCCTTCGTTTTAGGTCTCCCACCCTGCGGGACCGCCGCGCTGATTTTCAAATCCCTCCAGGGACTAGGGTCAAAGTGCTGGTGCAAGTTTGGGCCAGGGGCTGGTTACAATGTTGCGGGCATTAGATTTCGGTCTCCCACCCTACGGGACAGCCGCGCTGTTTTTCAAGTCCCTCCAGGGACTAGGGTCAAAGTGCTGGTGCAAGTTTGGGTCAGGGGCCAGCTACAATGTTGAAGGCGTATGTTTTCGGTCTCCGTCCTGCGAGCCGTCGCGCTGTTTTTCATGTCCCTCAAGGGACTGGGGTCAAAGTGCTGGTTCAAGTTTGGGCCAGGGGGCGGCTACAATGTATCAAAACAAAAGGATTCTATCAACGTGTGATGTGATTAATTTTTATTATTTTACATAATATAAGTGCAGTACTAGGCTCTCTCTTTAGGATGTAAAGACGAGGGCACTATGTGCTTTTAAAATACCCCACACACACTAAGGATCCCTTAGTGTCATGCTTCATCATGGGGGTCTTCCCGTCCCTCTACGGGGCGGGGCATGCTACGACCTACGAGCTACGCGGGAGCACTGATTGTTGTGACAGAAGGCTTATGTGTTGGTGCATTGTAGGTGATATCAGTGAAGTGTAGGGACCTAAATATGTGAGTGCAAGATTAAAAAAGGGGGTTTTAAAAATTCCCTGGCTAGTAGAAAAAATATATTTTATTCACTTCTCTGGCTGGGAACATTAAGAAGGGGATTTTGAGGTAGAGCAATTAGCTGGGTACCTGGTCGACATGTTTCATAAGTAGTCCCCTACTACTTAGGGTGTAAAATCCGTTTTGCGGGCGAATTTGCGGATTTTCCGCGATTTCGCGATCCCCGAATCTCGCGAAATCGCAGTAAAATCCACGAATCAGCGGGAACGAATTTTCAGCCAAGCAAGGGTTACAGCAGCAGGTGCAAAAGTTGAACCTAATTTCTTTGTAACCTTTTACAAAAGGGTTACAAACAAATTAACTTCAACTTGGACACCTGCTGCTAATTGCTTCCTGGCGCCTCGTTGCCTACTTGCAACTATTCTCTGACCCTGCTCTGACCCTTGAAGCAGGGTCAGAGAATAGTTACAAGTAGGCAACGAGGCACCTGTCCAAGGAATTAAACCTCATCAGGAAGCATTTACAGATATAAAAAACAGGAAGAAGGAAGAGGATGGCAAATACACCTATTTTGAGTTGTCAGGAGGGGTTAAACTAAAAGAGACCTTTACAGCACAATTTTCATATGCATTTTGCTAAAAATAAAAAGCTGTATGTTCTGTAGGGGCAACTCAGGAATCTGGCCCTTCAGAGATCCGGCCTCTCTTTCTTTCTCTCGTTCTCTCTCTCCCTCTCTCTTTCCCTCTCTTTCTCTCTCTTTCTATCTATCTATCTATCTATCTATCTATCTATCTATCTATCTATCTATCTATCTATCTACCTATCTACCTATCTATCTATCTATCTATCTATCTATCTATCTCTCCCTCTCCCATAAACGACTGCATGGGTAACTTCGCTATGCAAGCGGCTCGCGAAGACGCAAAAAGCCCCGCGAACACGCAAAAAACCCCGCGAACACGCAAAAACCCCGCGAACACGCAAAAAAACAAAAATGCACAAATTCGCAAATTTTGCGGATTGCAAATTCGCAAATCCGCACATTTGCGGATCGCGAATTCGCAAAATTCGCCCATGCTTAAACTCTATCAAAGGAGTTATAAAAGTTAATGATTAGGATAGTGCCAGCAGTATTACATATAAATTGCACTGCCAGGCAGTGTGGTGACCCTGTGTCCAATTGGTATGGGTACCTGGGATAGAAGCTGAAACCAGTGTTACCAACCCACCCTTTGCCCTCCCCATACTAGAGGCAACAGCTGGAATATAGTGGGATGTATAACCGTCTAGGCTAAGCAGGTTATCAGTATCCCATGTCTCCTGTAACCAAATAATATCAGCCCCACACAAGGATTTTCTCCAGATAGGATCATCTAGTTTGTTTTTAAGGCCTGCAATGTTCCAAGTTAGGAACTTAATGCCTACCTTAAAATCAATCGGGCCCACTCTCTCTGTGGGGGAAATGCTTAACACTGATGGTACCTTTCTTTGGGCCTCAATTGAGTGGGCAACAGTGGGTATTGCTTCTGGGGTTACTAGTCACTCAACATCCTCCAGATTTGAGAAAACATCAAATTTGTTTTGAACGGGTACAGAAAAATCATAGGGACCTTTCCCCGTTGGCGGGTATCTATGTCCTGACCTGGCCTCAGACACAGCTGCAACATTTCTATAAAAAAACCCTAGGGGAACCAAACCAATGCCCTCCTCTAAGCCATGCCTTGTGCCCGCCCTCTCCAGAATCAATTTCACAATCTGTGATGAGGCAAAATTCAGTATAACACAATCTCCTCTAAAGATTTTACCAGACATTCCTACCCAAGGTATCCTGCGTGACATTTTAAATTCTTTGAACAAACAACCCCCAAAACCAGTCAAGTTGTTTACATGATGTAGCGCCTTATTACGCAGTGACATCCAATGTTCTTCTACGCAGCTCTGTAGGGGGGGACGTTTGTCAAAATAAAAGTGTATGGAGTTGCCTCAGGGGGGAGATTTATCCTGTCTGGGGTAAACTGATGTGCATAGGTCCCCTGGCCCATGAGCTTAGTTTTAATGACCCTTGAACCTTCCCTTGTGATTACATTGGGTGGCAGACTCGTATTATCGGCTAAATTTAACAGCGCTGCCTCAGAGAGTTCAGCGCCCCCAGTATTAACCACTGTACGAGTCTGCATCAATTCAAACCCCGTGGGCCCAGACAGAACATTAGCTATACTGGGGCTACCACTCTGACGATTAACTGCTGGGGACATCAACTGCTGTTCGATCTTCTAGAGCCTGGTGTCTAACTTGGAAAGTTTACTGGAGAAGGGTTCCAAAAGTTCTAATAGCTTCTCTTCAATTTTAAAACAATTTGATTTTCCATGTCAAACATCATCTGCTCCAGTCCTACCTGAGAGCTTCTATCCATCACAGTAAGTATACTTGTACCAACCGCCTCCCCCGCACTTCCCTTATTTCTCCGTGTACCACCCCCTTTTTTGGACACTTTGCTCGCTTGTTGTAGTGCGGCCGGTATACTACCTGCCTTTCTCTTAACTGAGGTTACATTTATAAGTGTATCACCCCGGTTTGCTTGAGTCATGCGTTGTTGCAGAGTCTGGGTTTTAGGGGGAAAAGGAGGGGTTGGGGGAGAGTCTGCTTCTGGTGAGTCCAGTGAAGGCATTAATGGGGCCTGAGGGGATGGTGCGACCACCTGAACATCTCTGGTTGCCTCCGGTGCATCTGGTTCTAACAGCACTATTGAGCCAATAGCAGGGACACCAATAGAAGAGCGGCGATGTTCCAATGACAAACGTCTTTGAGTTAGCTCAATTTCCCGGCATAGGACAGACTCCGCTCTTATAAAAAAAAGAATCAAGTGTACCGACTACCCGTGAAACCCCCACCCCCTTGTCACCAGTCTTACTCATAATCACTGACAAATAACTGACAAGGAATAAGGCGAGAATAATACTATACAAGCGCCGCTTAGGAATAAAGAGAAGCAATTGTAAAAAAATCAATCAACTGTCACTAACCACCGTCCGGTGTCACTGTTCCAGTATTCCATAGGGGGCAGTTCAATATTTAGATGAAAGAGATGTGCCCCTGCCCTGCCTTATCCTGGCTTTGACGGGCGCGGATGCCCACGCGCGTCCCGCGCTGCCGGAGGCGTCCGTTCGATTTATGCGCCTCCGGGCGCACTGATGACGCAAATTAGGAAGTGCCCCCATTAGGCAGCCTGGGAGGTGTGGTCCGTAGGGGCGGCCGGGGAAAGATGTAAGGAGCGTGAGTTCGGAGCTTTCCGCTGTGCTCCGCGGCATAGAGACCGGTCAGCAGGCTCTCCAACAGGCAAGTGTTCCGCTCAGTAAATACAAGTAACAGAGTCTCCAAAAGCTTCCCGCGCTGCGGGAGGCATCCGTTTGATTTATGTGCCTCCGGGCGCTCTGATGACGCCAATTAGGAAGTGCCCCAGTTAGGCAGCCTGAGAGTTGTGGTCCATAGGGGCGGCCGGGGCAAGAAGTAAGGAGCGTGAGTTCGGAGCTTTCCGCTGTGCTCCGCGGCGTAGAGACCAGTCAGCAGGCTCCCCAACAGGCAAGTGTTCCGCTCAGTAAATACAAGTAACAGAGTCTCCAAAAGGGGGTGTCATCATCACCGTTTTATTGCCATACAGAAGTCCTGCTGCGCACCACGTCACGTCCACATGAGACCACAGACATCTCTGCAACTTGTGCACCTGCGTCCTGCTGACATCGGAAGGAAGAAGATAGGGGTGGTTTAGAAAATCGAGCATCCTGCAGACAAAGAAGAGCAAGGTACTCTTTCAGAAGATCCTTTGTCTTCCAGATCCCCAGCAAGAAAAAGGAGGGTTAGTCCATCAACTTTTTCTTCAAGCCCCCTCTTTTGATGATCTAGTTGCAACTTGGAAGCCACCAGTTCAGTCTGAGAGTGAGGCACGCCACAAGACAAGGCTAGGGAAAAGGAAGGTTCCAGAAAACCTTACAGTTATGGAGGTAGATGTAGAAGAGGGGATGATGACGAGCCAGTCATCATGAACATCACTCCCAGCCCAGTGGAGATGGAGACCAACATTATTACCCTATCCCAAATTGCTGCAAGGGATGTAGCATGGATACCACCAAGACAGGTAACATCACCTCCAGCTTCCATATTTGCATTTGCAAAGGCCCGGCAGGGACCTACACCTGGCACAACAACAACCTCAGTGGGTAGTAGTGGAAGTGCCTAGAGTCAAATTCCAGGCACACCCTCCAGTTCATCAGGCATTGCAAGTGGCACCTCCAGCAGAGCAAGAAAGGTCAGCTCCCCAGTTTGGAACTTCTTTTCGGTTAGCAGTAAGGAGGAGAATGTTGCTATATGCTCAATTTGTCGGCATAGTGGTAGTCCGGGTAAGCTTGGTACAAACTATGGTACCAGAGGCCAAACAACCCATCTGAAAAAACACCACTTGATGGAGGAACACCTTAAAGGCCTAAAAAGTAAAACTGCACCTATTGCAGTTGGTGTGGATGAAGAAGTAGAAGAATATATGATCGCTGAGGAAGGTGAACTAGAGGGAGACATTTTCTATGGTACACACAGTAGCCCTGTCCCCAGCAGTGTAGTGATACTGCCCACATCATCAGCAACATCTCAGTGGCACCATAGTAAGAGTCAGGCTGAGACACCAAGGCAACAGAGTACTGCAATCAAAAGAAGTGCGTCATTGAGCCTAACTGGGTTCAAGAAGTCACCTGCATTAGCTGCACCAGAAAGGAAAGTAATCCAGCCTACCATTGTCAGCATGTTTAGGTCGGATGGGCAGTACAAACACAACCACCCAACGGCACGTTTGTACAATGTGAAGCTGGCTAAAATGTTAGCGCTGGATCTTCTCTCTTTTTCTTTTGTAGAAGGGGTGTGTTTCCTTGAATTTGTGACAGGCATCTGCCCAAAGTGGAAGGTTCCCAGCAGGTCCTAATTCGGCAGAGTTGCTGTTCAAGCACTACATCACGATGTGCTGGAATTGCTTGGACAAGCTTTGCGGCAGAGTTTTGTTCACAATATCCACCTGACAACAGACATGTGGATCAGTTGCCAAGCCACTGATTACATGTGCATCACTGCACACTGGATCTCTTTTCAGGGGGTTAGAGAAAAGATATCAGAAGCAGGTGGTGTTGACACTGCTGAGATTTTTAATGCTACATGGAAACATGCAACGGTAGCCATGTTCGCCATGGAGAACTCTCATACTGCTGCAAACATTTTGGATGAGTTTAACAGCAAGGTCTTTGAATGGCTGTGCCCAAGAGGGCTTAACATTGGTTTTGTTGCCACGGATAATGGCAGTATAATATAGTTAAGGCCATGGAGAATGTACCTATTTCGGGGTCCTGTGTTTGGCGCACTGCATTAACATTATTTTTCAAGACTTTCTGAAAAAAGAAGCCAGAGTCAACAACTTACGGACTACCTGCAGAAGAATACGCACACATTTCAGCCATTCTTTTAAAGCCCGTAAGCAGCTGAGGATCATTCAACGTGAGTATAGAATGCCAGTCAACGAGCGGAGGCCACGCCCCCTTTTAGGCCACGCCCCCTCTATCCTCAGTCGGTAACTATAAATCATCTGCATCTTTCGGTCGCGCAGCGGGCGAGCGCAGCGGGCGCGCCTAAGGCAAGCCCGTCTGCGCCCGTCCGGGGCCGGGCGCGGTCCAGGGCCAGAACCCCTGTCCGTTCCCCCAATGACCCCATAACTTACAGTACACAGGCCCTATGGAACCTATGCCCGACAATAAATGAATGCTGCTTGCACAATATGGAGGTCATCTCCTCTAGTAAATGCCGACACTGCCCATTTCAAACGTGCATACAGATAGACAACAAAAAACGGACTAAGAGCCTCAGAGGAGGTCTGCTAAACTGTAGATCCCTCCCAAAACACGCCTTGCAAATTTGGAATATGCTCCTTGAAGAGGGCCTTGACATTCTCTTTTTGACAGAGACATGGCTAGGGGCAGATTCCGACCCTGAAATCATTGAATCTCTTCCACCCGAATATAGTATAACCAGGGTAGATCGACCGGTAGGCCGAGGAGGTGGTATCGCTGTGATCAGCAAAGCCCCCCTGGTGTGTTCTCTTGAACCTCTTGGAATAGATAGATGCGAAGCCGGCAAATTTGCACTGAAACTTGGTCCTCAGGACTACATCTCGGGTGTCCTCCTCTATAGACCCCCTGGGGCCCTGAGAAATTTTAGACCAAGTTTACTAGAACACCTCACCCACTTAGCACTGAGACATAGGAAAGTTCTCCTCATGGGGGATCTAAATATCCATTTCGAGAAGACCCAGCTAAAGGAGGTCACTGACCTTAAGCAGGAATTATCAAATACGAATATGGCTCTAAAAAACCTAACACCCACTCATATCCATGGCCATCTACTGGATCCGGTGTTCGCCAACTGGGAAGGCATTACTACTAGCACTCCTAACCCACTACCCTGGACTGACCATTTTCTAGTCCCTTTTGTGATTAACACGGCATATAAGTCTGCCCCCCTTCTGAGTGGCAATAATAGCTACCCTCACCGCAGATGGAAAAAATGTTCACAACCTATCTTTAACGAGATGCTAAGTCTAGGTGGGATGCCGGGAGGCACAGATAGTGAAAGCGCCAACCAAAATTTAGATACCCAAATTCTTGATGCCTTGAATAGGGTAGCTCCCCTATCCACGGCAAAAAAAGGTAATAGAGTCAGGAAAACGGCACCTTGGTACAATAATAATCTGCAATTGATCAGATCTGAGTGCAAAAAGCTTGAAAGACTCTGGCGCAAGGACAGGTATGATCTAACTAAGCTTCAATACAAAACAGCCCAAAGAAGCTATCAAAAACAGGTCAGAACTACTAAAGCAGCCTTCTACGGAAAAAGAATTAGTGAGGCAGAATGCACATCCAGGGAACTCTTTAAAATTTACAAAGAAATCTCAGCTGTCTCGCTTTCTAACTCTCCAGAAACTGACTCCGTGATGGAATGTAACAAGGTGGCAGCATATTTTGCCAACAAAGTCAAGAAGATATACAGCTCCTTTTCCACTCATCCTGAGGCTGGAGAAACCTTCATAGAAATGAAGGAACCAGCGATGACAATGTTAAAACCGAAGCTAGAATGCTTTACTGTCCCGCAAAGTAAAGAACTTGTTACCATATGCTCTAGCATAAAATCAGGTTCCCCGCTCCTCCAAGGGTTCTGGCTGCAAGTATAGCCACTTTAGAACCATACATCCGCCATGTCCTTACTACATCTTTCGAATCTCAGACCCTGCCTAGGAAATGGAAAAATGCAATTGTACTACCCATTAGGAAAAAACCTAATGTAAACCATGATGTCCTAGAGAACCTACAACCAATCTCTCTGCTACCCTATACCGCCAAAATTGCTGAGAAAATTGCAAATGTGCAACTGATGACATTTGCGGAGCAGAATAATCTTTTACAGCCCTCCCAATCGGGCTTCCGGAAAGGCTTCTCTACTGAGACGGCCTTATTAAGAGCCACTGAAACTCTCCGTCAAGGAGCAGACGCTGGACTAACCATGGCACTGGTCATGCTAGATCTAAGCGCAGCGTTCAACACTGTAGCACATATCACCTTGCTACAGTGTCTGAACAGAGGAGGTGTGACCGACAGAGCACTCGGTTGGCTGAAATCGTTTCTAACAGGCAGAAGTTGTATTGTATTGTATTGTAAGGGGTGCTTGTAAAGCGCACTGACACCATGGGTTTCCTGGCGCTGGTTGGAAGTAGAGGGGACAGAAAGACTAACCAGATTGGGGGAAAAGCCAAGTTTTTAGAGACTTACGAAAAAGGGTCAAAGAGTTAGAAGTTTTAAGAGAAAGGGGGAAAGAGTTCCAGAGCTTGGGGGCCAGGTATGCAAATCTCCGGCCTCCAGATCTGCAGAGCTTGTAAGAAGGGACAGTCAAAAAATGGAGGTGAGAGGATCTCAGGTTGCGGGATGGGCAGTAGGGTCTGATGAGGGATTTCATGAAGGCGGGACAGGGGCCAGCTAATGACTTGAAGGTAAGGCAGCCGATCTTGAAGGCTGCCCTTGAGATGACAGGGAGCCAGTGGAGTTTGACAGGGAGGGGCCTGGCGGAAGTTTCAGGTTCAACGGGGCTCATTTCGGTCTGAAGAGTGGGTATTGGAACAGGGAGTACCACGGGGCTCTGCTCTAAGTCCTACCCTTTTTAATCTATACATGGCACCCCTGGCGGAGTTGGTTCAATCGTTCGGCGTAGAGATTGTATCCTATGCCGACGATACTCAGCTCCTACTCACCCTCACTCAAACTCCGGCTGCTGAGGCTAACAATTTCAGAGCCTGTATGCAAGCACTGGCCACTTGGATGGATACGCACTGCCTTAAATTGAACGGATCCAAGACGGAAGTCTTGGTGGTAGGCGGTGATCAAAGACACTGGACATGCGATTGGTGGCCAAACTGCCAAGGCGACATGCCAACACCATGCACTGAAGCAAAAAACTTAGTGATGGAGGAGCTTCGCGGGCGATCAAGATGGCCGCGTAAGCTCGGAGCTCCACGGACCCTCCGACCCTCCGCAAATATCCTGTTGACTATACTGCTCCATGTTAGTGGATTTCGACTGGTGAGAGGTTGCAGACGCAGGAACTGCTTTCCGCTTTCCAATTCGTTGCTCCTCGGCGAAGCTACGTCGAGCTGAACTTCGTGCCAGAGATGCGCCATTGTCTCATGGGTGGCCGGTGAACATACCGACGCTCCGCATGACTTGAATGCGAAGTGGAAATCTCCGATCCCTGCTGGCGGAGTGCGTGTGGCTGCGGAGTTGCTTGTTGTCGGCTGGGTTTCTTTGCTGGCTTCGCCTCTGTTTTGCACATCTGCTTTCCTTGTCCGGGCGGTGCAGCCCTTTGTTCTCCTTGGGACCATCATGGCCGGCAGAGGAGACTCCGACAAGACGACGAACAGAGGCGTTCGAAGGACAACTCAGACGGAGTTGAACAAGATCGACCGCTACGCCCAGCAGCGAACCTCACCCTCAGCGGTGGCCTCTTCTAAGGACTCGCAACGCGCGGGCCCGCCTGATGGCTCGGAGCCCACTTTAAGTGACATTATGGGGGCCATTGCTGGCATTAGAACTGAAATGCAAAAGCAACATGAGGTCCTAACTCATAAGGTGGACACCCTGGCCGTAGATCTCAAC
The DNA here is from genome assembly GCF_964263255.1 of Lissotriton vulgaris. Classification (NCBI taxonomy): domain Eukaryota; kingdom Metazoa; phylum Chordata; class Amphibia; order Caudata; family Salamandridae; genus Lissotriton; species Lissotriton vulgaris. The sequence continues at coordinate 256,312,816 of NC_141700.1, forward strand.
TTGATTAGGGCCGACCTGGGAAAGACCAATGATCGGGTGAAATCCCTTGATATCAAGACCTCCAGTTTGACTACGATGTTTCAGACCTGCAGGCGGAGGTCCGGACCCTACGATCGGTCAATGACCAATTTTCCAAACGGCTGGAGGATTTTGAAGGGCGTGCAAGATGACAGAACGTCCGCATCATTGGCATACCGGAGGGTGCGGAAGAGGCCGCGGCGGATCTTTTTGTGGAAGATCTGATACAAACACATCTAGCACCATCTGGACTGAGTAACTTCTTTTCTGTGGAACGGGCCCATAGGATACCTGGCGGCCCTCCGAAGTCGGGAGTCGCGCCTAGGCCTATCATTGCCCGGCTCTTCAACTTTAGGGATCGGGATGTGATCCTTCAAGCTTCCAGGAGACATGGTCCACTTAAATTTCAAAACTCTGAGGTGCACTTCTACCCGGACTTCACTAGGGCCGTTCAGAGGCAACGTCAGAGCTTCGCAGGGGTGAAACGGCGCCTTAGAGACATGGGTTTCAAGTACTCTATGCTGTTCCCTGCTAAACTTCGGATTGAGTATGAGGGCCGAGCCCTGTTCTTCGAGGTGCCAGAGAATGTGAGCGATTGGCTGGACACTTTGCCGCAACGTCGAGAAGAGCAAGACGAACACTCCGGTGGCGCAGCTGGTGGCCCTGATCTCTAAGACTTGGTTCTGTGGTGCCGATTATGGCGGTTGGTGTCCCTGATGTCTGTGACTGTTCATACCAATGCTTTTCCGCTCTTGATGTCTCTTCTGCTTTTACATGGAGGGTGGCGGGAGGGGATTGCGGGGATTCCTTACTCCTCTAGGGTCTTTTTGTAGATTAGTTTATGGGGCGACAGGCACACTGCTGGTTGGGGGGGCTTTTTAGTCTGCTGCAGGGGTGCAGGGTGGGGGGTGGTGGTGGGGAAGTTTGTTTGTTCTTTCTTTATTCTCTCTTTCTATCTCTTAGGCAATGGGTTGTGTGTACTGCTCTGTTTCACTTGTTGTTGAGGCTTGTTGGGGTCGGGTGGGAACTGGGTCACGATGATGGGGGGTAGGAAACTACGAGTTATCAGTTGGAATGTTAATGGGTTGGGTGACCGTATCAAGAGAGGGGTTGTGCTTCAATTGATTAAACGACATATGCCGGATGTTGTTCTCCTGCAGGAGACGCACCTGGTTGGGAATACGTGTAAAGCGCTTAATCGCAAAGGGTACAAAATGGTGGCTCATGCGGGGTTCTCTTCGGGATCTCGGGGGGCGGGTGTTCTTGTTCGTACGTCCCTTCCGCTTGAAGTTGACACTACTGTGATCGATGAGAGGGGGCGGTACGCCGCCGTGGCGGGACGATGGGAGGGGCGTGCCCTGACATTACTTTCAGTTTACGTTCCCCCGGGCCTGCAATCTAGCACTTTCCAGGACCTTGGTGGCGCCATTTTGAATTTGCCTGCCGGGTTGTTGATTGTGGGGGGTGATTTCAATTTGGTTTGCTCCGGCTCCTTGGACCGACATCCGCCTAGAGACCTCCGTAGCTCCCAAATGTGGCTGCCGACTTTTCTCGAGACGCTGGGGCTGGTAGATAGCTGGCGGCTCTTGCATCCCACGCTATGTCACTATTCCTTCCACTCTGGTGCCCGTGGTAGTCTTTCTAGAATCGACTACGTTCTTACGCTGGCGGCTCACACGCCTGCTGTTTCTGAGGCTAGTTTTCTGGCACGGGGTATTTCTGATCATTCCCCGCTGTTGGTCTCCTTTGACTTTGATATTGTCCTGTCGGAACGGCCAGCGGTTGTAAACCTGTGGTACTTCCGTATTCCCAAGACTCGTGCTCTCCTTGCCAAGGCCATCGATCTCTACTTTGCTGAAAACGAGGGATCAGTTGCGTCAGCCGCAACGTTGTGGGAGGCATTTAAGACAGTCTTGAGGGGCGAGGCTTTTGCTCTTATAGCGGAAGCCCGTAGAGTTAGAGATGCTGATCTGGTACGCATTGAAACGGAGATCATGGAGATTGATTCCCAGCTGGAGGCTGAGCCTGATCCCGCTCTCCTACATGATCTCTCACTCAAGCAGTCGGAGTACCGGGATCTTGCTACTAACAATGCCCTTGCCCTAGCTAAAGATCAGCAGGGTCGGATATATGACGTTGGCGACAAGGCCGGGAAGTTGCTGGCTTGGCTGGACAGGAAAGAGATGGCCAGTCGTGTTGTACCCGAGATACTGGGGGATGACGAAGTAGTTGTTACTGATCCAAGTGCCATTGCTGAGTCCTTCGCTGACTATTTTCGAGGCGTCTACACCTCTGTCTCGGACCGGTCTGGGACCGATGCAACTGTATTTCTTTCAGCTGTCGATCTCCGGTGCCTCTCGGACGAGGAGCGCGATGACCTGGACCGAGACGTCTCTGTGGATGAGGTCGCACTTGCGATCCGCTCACTGCGATCGGGCAAGGCACCCGGTCCCAATGGTATCCCGGTTGAGCTGTACAGGATCAGACCGGATGTGGTTTCCCCACACTTGCGTAATATGTTCCTGGAGGCGCGGGAGAATGGCCTACTTCTCCTTGACCAGAGGTTAACCACCATTGTGGTCATCCACAAGGAAGGGAAGCCGAGAGACTTGTGCCGGTCGTACCGTCCCATCTCCCTCCTGAATGCTGAGCCTAAGATTCTCGCCAAGATACTCGCCAATCGACTGGTCGGTGTTATCGGCAACTTAGTGCATCCGGACCAGTCGGGCTTTATTCCACACCGCAACACCGCCCTTAATTTGCGTAGACTTCACGGTGCCCTGGCCAGGGCCCATACCCTTGAGGAGCCTGCTGTCCTCGCGTCCTTAGATGCCACGATGGCTTTTGACTCTCTCGAATGGAGTTACCTTTGGGCGGTGTTGACGAAGCTCGGTTTTGGCCCGGTGTTTGTGGGATGGGTGAAGCTTTTGTACGCCGACCCGCTGGCTAACGTTGCCGTCAATGACTGTGTCTCGGCGACGTTTGCTCTCCATAGAGGCACCAGGCAGGGCTGCCCCTTGTCGCCTCTTTTGTTTGTGCTCGCACTTGAGCCACTCGCGGCCTTGTTACGGACTCGCCCGGATCTACATGGTATCAGCTGGGCCCCTGGCTTTGAGGACAGAGTCTCCCTATATGCGGATGACATTCTGTTATACCTCACTTCCCCCTGCACATCCCTTATTGTGGCATGTGATGTACTGCGACTTTTTGGCCGTTACTCTGGCCTTGTTATTAACTGGGCCAAGTCTTCCCTGTATGTACTGAAAGGGGATACACCACGCCTCCCTAGAGGCTGCAACATCCAGGTGGCAAGCCAGGGCTTTAAATACTTGGGGATTTATATCTCTTGTAATGCGAAGGCGCGCTATGAACGCAACCTGCTTCCCCCTCTTCTCCGCCTCCGGCGAGATGTAGAGGGTTGGCGCAAACTTCCGCTTTCCTTACTTGGGCGCGCGGCATTGTTTAAGATGATGTCCTTGCCCAGGTTCTTGTATGCCCTGCAGAATACCCAGGATCCGGTCCCCACCCGGTACTTCCGGGAGATCGAGGGCCTTCAACGTGCCCTGCTTTGGGATGGCCGACCCCGCATCGCTATCACGAAACTAACGCTCCCGTGGTACGATGGGGGTATAGCACTACCGGACGTGCGTAGGTATTACTGGGCCTCCCAGTTGGCGGCCATCAACCACGGTTTCTATGGACCGGAAAATAACCCTGGATACGCAATGGACAAGTGGCTCTTGAGTGGCGGCAATTACTATAGGGCGCTTTACTCTAGGTCTCTGGACAGGCGGATGTCGGGCCCAACGAGAACGGCGGTCCACATTTGGAGGGCTATCACCAAGGCGCAGGGCTGGCAGGGCAGGTTGACCAGATTCACCCCACTTTACGAGTCAGACATCCTGGGCAAGTTGTGGCACACCAAAGGTTTTGACAAGTGGGACCTCATAGGTATCTCCAGGGTGGATGACATGTTGTCGAGAGGTGAGATTAAGACCTTCTCCCAGCTGCAGACTGAATATCAGCTGGGTGCCTCGGAATTCTTCCGATATGCCCAGTTGCGTCACGCATTGTTTTCTGCTAAGCCAGAGGAGGGGGCGATCCCGGAAAGCTCCCCGTTGGAGGACAGGGTGCTAGATGGCCATATGCCAGACAGCGCCATTTCACTGTCTTATAAGAAACTTATTAACGTTCGCTCTGACCTCCTCCTGGATGTGCGAGATCGATGGATGCATGATGGGTTGGAAATCGACGATGAAGACTGGCAGAGTGCGGTTTCTTCCCCTAAGGAGGTTGCCATCTCTTCCCGTCTCAGGCTGGTACAGCTCAAGATCCTGCATAGGGTGTACGTGACTGGCCCCCGGCTTGTGCATATGGGCTATTCGGTTGATGGCCTTTGTCGCCGCGGCTGTGGTGCCCTTGCCACTTTTATGCACACTCTCTGGGAGTGCCCCGCCATAGCCTCCTACTGGAGACGAGTGCACCTGATTATGGATGAGGTGACTGGGGTGGTGGTGACTGCGGAAGCTAGGAGATGCCTCCTTAACATATGGGGACCGATGGACCACAATGTGGCTCAGACGCAGTGGGTGACCCTTGGCAACATGGTGGCTAAACGCGATATCGCTCAGAAGTGGGGGGCTTCAGTGGCTCCCATGGTGGTGCAATGGAAAGCCAATATGGATTGGTGCATGTTCAGAGAGAAGACGGTCTATGTTGCCAGGGGTAAGCCCAATAAGTGGTTGAAGGTGTGGGGGGCCTGGAACGCCTACAGGGGAGATATTTGTGTGCCCCCGGAACCTGTCTCATTAGAGGAGCATATGTCGCCATATCCTGTGACACCAACTGTACCACGTTGTATATATTATCCTGTTTTTTCCTCTCCCCCCTCCTCTCTCCTGGTCTACTCTTCTGTTTCCACGCTTGTGTTCCCTGTGCTCCCCCCCTGCCCCTCTAATGACGCCTCGCTGTTCTCTTCTACTCCATTGCCACTTTCTTTGCGCCTTTTGGCGCCTTTTCTCTTTCTTTCTCCATGTTCCTTCTTGAAACAAAACTAATAAAATCAACCTTCACTGTATTGTGACACTGATTCTTGCACTATTGCTCTTCAGTTTATTCCTGCTGCCTTGCCTCCGGGATGTCAGGCTAAACAGCTGTGTGCACTTTTTAAGAATAAAGGTTTTAAAAATGTAAAAAAAAAAAAAAAAAACTTAGGGATATGGATGGATCCCACACTCTCCTATGAGACACACATCAACCGTCTAGTAGGCAAGTGCTTTGGAGTCCTAAAAACTCTCAATAAAACCTTAGATCTCCTTCCTTTAGAGGCCAGGCGCACTATGACCCAGGCACTAATCACTTCACGCCTCGATTACGGGAATGTCCTGCTCTTGGGAGCCTCTAGTAAAAGCATAGGACGACTGCAGGTACTGCAAAATGCTGCAGCTCGCCTAGTGCTTAGACTCCCACGAAGGGCTAACTCTAAAGCCACCCTGGATGCCCTCCACTGGCTCCCAGTGAAAACAAGAATAAAATACAAAGCACTCCTCATATGCCATCAGATTATCTGGAACAAAGCCCCCGGATATCTGTCAGGTCTGGTTACCAGATACGAACCACGCAGATCACTAAGATCTAGCGATACGGGCACCCTTGTGACCCACCGCTACAGGAGAGAAAAAATGGGAGGCCGGTCCTTCAGAGTGACGGCAGCCACAACATGGAACAAACTTCCAATCCATCTCCGCCTAGAGCCTTCAGAAAATATTTTCCGACGAAAACTTAAAACTTTTCTCTTTTCCTTATAGCCCACCACTGCCCTTTTTGCCTCGCTCTGTCCACTCCCCCCCTTATGAGTTTATGCCTCTCTTTTTTTAGCGCGGGGACACGCCGAGATGGCGTATTTTTCCATGCGCTCTACAAATGTCATTATTATTATTATATTATTATTATAAAGCACTCATCCAGGAGGTGCCAACATGTTGGACCTCAACTGTTTACATGCTTAAACGTCTGTTTTAGCAGTACAGACCAATCAATGACTATGACATGCAAAGACGAGATGCTACTGTGAAAGGCATGACTGTTCAGATGGACCAATGGGTCCTAGTTAAATGCCTGACAGAGATGCTACTTCCTTTCGAGCTCTTCACACGTCAGCAAGGAGGACTGTACTATGGGCCAAGCTATCCCATTGTTGCACATGCTAGAGTAATAGCTGAAGGAGGTGTTTGAAACATACACAGTTGTGGATTAAAAAATTAAGCATGAGTTGGTGGAGAGCTTATCCCGTCGCTTAGCTGACAATGCAAGGGTGCAAACTCGCATTGTTTCTGAAAAATATTACATTTGTGCCACAATCTAGATCTACAGTACAAATTGGCACTGAACAGTAAGATATTAATTCCTTTTTCAGAAGAGGATGTTGTCAATTACAAAACATGGATAGCTGAGGCAGCCAGTAAATTGGAAACTGAATGGCTGGTAATTAAAGGCCCGCTACTCAAACCCACAATAAGTACCACAGCAGGGCATCGGGCATCAAGTTCAACTTCAGAGCCTGAGGGCAGTGCATTTGGCTCAGAGCTGTCCCCAACACTATCGACACCAATGAACATTGAGCGGATGGTCCAGGCCTATCTGGATGACCAACAGAGGTCTACATAGATCAAAACCCATTGCTGTATTGGTATGGTAAAAGGCGCCAATGGCCAGTGCTCAGCAGGCTGGAGATAAACTATCTATCTAACCCTGTTGCTATTGCCTCTTCTGAGCGTGTTTTCAGTGCTGCTGGTGCCATTGTCACAGTTAGAAGGACCAGTCTCTCGCCCAAAAACATGGAGAGGTTAACCATGATCAAAATGAATTAGCACTTTATTCCACTGAATTACAAAATACATGAATCAACGCAGGAAGATGAGGACATCGACTTAAGTGACGGAAGTAGTGTCTTAGATGATTACCTACTTCTGGTTGAACCAACCGAGTTTGAGGACGAGCTATACTTCCCTGACAACTAGGCTTTGAATGTCTTACTTTCTTTCTTCCTTATTTCACTGTTATTTATTTGTTGTGTATGCCTCTGTCTTTCTGTTTCGAAACTTCGAATCACAACAAATCCATCACCTGTACCACCATCTTCTAGTCTTTTTTATTTCCATATTGGAGTTGCAGCTCTGTGTATTTAACTTACGTCCACTCCTCTGAGTCCTGCTTCATCCTCCTGACTTGCCCTAAATCCATTTCCCTCAAGCCAGATGATGATTGCATGGAGAAAAAAGTACCAAAAAATGTTGCCTTGTCGAGTCCCTCCAAAAGAAGTGGAACATGACGACTACTACAGCTATCCTCCTTTCAAAGCCGAGAGAGACTGCCCCGTAACTTGAGATGAGAACAAGGAACAGGTAATAATGATGGCATGCATTGGACGCTGACTCTGAGTGATTGGTGTTTGTGTTGTTGTTTGTTGTGCACAAAGTGAATTCATTCTCTACTAATATTTAATCTACACACTAAAAGTGACTCAAGTCAATGTTTCTATTCTTGTTGTTTAGTAAAAAAATTGTACTTCAACTTTAGGCCAATCCATTGCATTTTTGTATATGGAATCTGGACTCATTCGGTACAAAGCAGACTGAATTGGACAATACCATGATGATGACCACAGTGGCATAATATCTCTGCAGTCAGTCAGTCGGATCGGGGATGATTGATGGAATAACTCAGGGCGTTTCATGAGTGGCATAAAAGGTAAACAAATCAACAACAAACACAGCAGACCTACATGTCTGTGTAGTGGTGGAGTCGAGCCACGAGTGAGTAGTAGTGGTGGTATCACTGATATCTGTGCATGCCATTGTTACCTACTTTGGGAAAAGCTATGTTGCTGTGTATGTGGCATGTGTGCTCTGTCTGACTCAGTCAAAATCTAAACTAAGTGGAAGTTGGGTGGGCGCTGAGGGCATGCTCTGTCCGGTTGCTGTTGTAGGTTAATACTAGAAACAGACAACAAAGTAGACATGATTTAGCCATGCCATTCTGAAAGTGTTTGCACTCCTCCGTAATGGATGTTTTTTTTTCCTCCATAATTTTAAATATCCCTTTAGTTTTCCCATCTACATTTATAGGCTGGCCTCTACCCTGTGCTAAACAGAAAAAAACAACTCACACTCACCTACCAATCCGCATCCACTAGGCAGGCAGTGGCACCTAAGAGATTGACGGAGGGAGGACCAAGAGGAATGCTGAGAGATGCAACTCCCTAAATTGACCAGGATAACATACAGTAACACTTTAGTATCAACATTCATCATCTTTTAAATAATTTGATTAATTTTTTCTCTTCAATCGTTACCAATATGTGTTGTTGTTGTTTGCTCTCTGCTTTTAACCTCTTCCATGCTGCCGCCGGCCATTGGCCGACGGCAACGCTACCTCGCTCGTGCTGCCGTCGGCCAATGGCCGACACGGCCCGCCCTTTTTGCGGAAGTGCCACACTTCCGCAAAATCGGCCGTGCAGCCAAGGTGTTAATTGTTCCCTACAGCTATTTTTACATTTTCTTTGCTAGCTTTAAAAAGTAAGCCCGGTACAACAGAAGTAAAAATGCATGTAATTTGGGTCTCTCTGGGGGCAGACAGGAATGGCACACTGCATAATAATTAATATTATACTGCTGCCCTGTACTGTCTACTAGTCTAGTTAGTAAGTAATACTTATCATTAACCATCAAGTCATCATCATCATCATGCATGCATTTCCTTTTTCTCCCTTAACAGAATGATGGATATGATGGTCGTCTGCCAAGATTATGTTTTGTTGTTTGTCAGTGCGTAGTGTTTTTCTTTGTCAAACCTTTCCCCAGACCCCCCTTCCCACCCAATCATCAAACCCTAACCCTCTTCCCCCGGGTTGTGTGATTTATATTGAGGTGTGACTAAATTTAATGTACACCAACAATTGATCACATGCTTGCTGTGGCGGATGTGGTGAAAGCAACACTAATTCAATTTCAAGGCAGGGTGAGGATCTTCTTCTGCTTGCCCACCCATGCTCAGTATATTTTCAAGTAAATTTTTTGTCCAAAGGAACCCAATCCATCATAATTAATTGCCGGCATCGATTGGACTCATCCCCCTCTTACACAGCACTAAAGGTTACGCTTGTGTCGAGTGACTCGACACAACTACAGTTTGTACCTTGTTGTAGTAGGCTATCCCCGCCACCATTATGTTTTATTTTACTTTAGCATTGCTAATCAACATTATTATTATTGTTTGGCAGTCTTCTTGGGTATGTACTGTACTTTGTTCTACTAATCCTCCCAAAGTCTCTCTCAGGCGACTGACTGTCTCTTTTTGCAAATGCTATTGCCAGTGTCTACAACTACCACCACAACCATGGCATCTTGGGAAACCAAACCATCATCGCCATGCAGCAATCACTGTCCTAACTTAAACATCAATCACAGGTAAGATATGAAGTTTGGGGAGGTATAATAATGGATGAGGAGGAGAGACTGACAGTGCTAATAGGACAAGCCACTCAGTGAGGGGTACCGCATCTATCTGTTTGTGTGTTACAAAATCAGCAGATTATTTAAATCAAACACTGGCTGCGGCCCTGCATTAGCAAGGAAACCATGTGACGTAAAACAGTAACCCCCCCCACAAAACATTATCAGCGTATGCAATGTTTAAGTATAAATATAATTTAATCCCCTAACAAAAATAAACTATGTAACCAAATCCCACAACACCCGACCCACCCCTCTCCCTAACCCCAACCAATGTCCAAAATGAGAAAGTCCAACCAATGTCCAAATTGTCCATAATAAATAAACCCCAACGTGCAATTCCCACCTACCAAAAAAATGATTAAAAAAGGGGCAATCCAACAGGGTCTTATGATTATCGGTGGGCTCTGATTTCCTTCTCCAGGACCTTGATCTTTTTGTTCTGCTCCTCTAAGTGCTCCTCTAGACATATGGAACTTCCATCGGACTCCCGTATTAGCCACAGTGCTCCTACCAATACAAATTGAGCCATCGCGCTCCTGGCATTTCCATACAACCTTGATGTAAGCCCCGGAATTGTTTTGAAAGAATGCCATTAGCCCCGCGGTTTCTCCTCAATAACCCAGAACGAGACAACCAGCAAGTAAACCGACATTAATGCGATAATAGGCATTGTGTTAATAATTGTTGAACAAAACAATAATGCTGATATTTCTTGTCCTGATGATGATGTCATAATTTAAAAAGGCATCGAAACGTCGTCGACAAAAAACCCCATATGCAATATGATGAATGCTACATTGTTTGACGCAATGATATGGTTATGTTTAAGAGATTGAGTCTGTAGCACTGAACAATAGTATACAGACAGATTTTCGCTTTGCCTTTTTGGCCATTTCTTTGTTGTTTTGTCTTAAATGTTGTGGGTCACGGCTGTGCCCACTTGTTATCTTGGTCTTAAAACTCTCTCTATGAACTTGATCATTTAAAATAAAATTCTTGTCCGGCAATATTACTTATTAGGTGTATGATTATTATTTTTTGCTATCCTGTCCACATATAGGGACCATTGTCTTTTGTAAATTAATACCTCCTCCTCCTCCGCCAGAACCACTAGCCGCCGATATTCTTGGCAGATGGCCTCCAGATTCCGGAGCCAGCCATGGCTGCCAACTCCAACCTGGTTGGTTTTGCTTAAGAAGGAGGAGCTATATCAACAAAGAAAAAAAGACTATTATACTAGCACTATTGACTCGAGAACACAGTACACCAGTCTTCTTCTTCTCTCTTGTTTAGCGAAATTACATAACCTTGTTGTAGCCGGCATGCCAGCTTATTCAGCTTGCACCCAAGACAAACATACTCGAGTCATCATGACGCAGACTCACGTTAGTTTTATTTACTACTGTCTGCAGGTGGGGAAGCTCATATTTTTCTATTATGGTTGACACTGGCCATACTCTGTTACATCAAGGGCAACTGCTCAATTTCACTTTCCCCCTGCCCTGACTACTACAAAAAGGCCTTGTGCTCCTGACACCAGTCCCCAGTGTCATCCATCTTGCCAGTACTTTTCCACTCACTGTGAGGAACGCACAGTTCCTGGTGGGCTTGTTGGGCTATGTGGGAGGATGAGTATTTGCACAGACTTCAACTCCATCATGCCCTGTCCTCCACACACCACCTTAGCTAGTCTAAACAGCACACCTGTGACTATGCAGTCCCTGATAGTGAATGGAAATGTACTGGAAAGATGGCTGACACTGGGGCCTGGTGTTTGCTTTGCCCACAACTCCCATCAAGGCCTTGTGCTGCTGACACCAGTCCCCAATGTCAGCCATCTTGCAAGTACTTTTCAACTCACTGTGAGGAAAGCATAGTTCCTTATGGGCTTGTTGGGCTATGTGAAAGGAGGTGTATTTGTACAGACTTCATCTCCCATCATGTCCTGTCCTCCACACACCTTCCCAATCATCCCAAACAGCACACCTGTGAATATGCAGTCCCTGAGAGTGAATGGAAATATACTGACAAGATGGCTGACACTGGGGCCTGGTGCTTGCTTTGCCCACAACTCCCATCAAGGCTCTGTGCTCCTGAAACCAGTCCCCAGTGTCAGCCACCCTGCCAATACATTTCCAGGCAACATCAGGGACAGCATGGTCCCAGGTGTGCTGTTTCAGCTGGAGGGGAAGGTGTGCGTAGGACAGAGCCCAATGGTAGATGTAGTTAGTGCAGACACCCCTCCCAGGCAGCTCAACCAGGCCATCAGGAACAGTGATGTCCTGGCAATAAGTAAAGTATGCATTCAAGATGCCTGACACTGGTGCCTGCTATTTGTTTTGACCCCAACTTCCACCACAGCCTTGTGCTCCTGACACTAGTCCCCAGTGTCAGCTATCTTGCCAGTACTTTTCCACTCACTGTGAGGTAAGCACTCACCTTTGATAACATTCATTTGTGTCACTGTATCCTTGACAGTGATGTCTGTGGATGTTCAATTGGTAACATTAGTGGACAGTTGAGTAGGTACTCACCAGACTGTTGTGCTCCTGGTATTCCATAGATGCCGTCCGGTGGAAGGATGTCACACACCTTCTCCTCCCAGCAAGTGAAGTGCACAGGTGGTGCAGGTTCACCTCCAGTTCGCTATAAGTTTCTTGAACCTTCTTCGCACATCGTAGTACCTGTTCCTGATATCATCCATTGTGGCTCTACTCTGACAATTTAATCTACAAGCATTTCAAACTCCTTCTCTGTGAACTTTGGCTGCTTCTTCAGGGGTATGGTGAGGGTACGTGTGAAGGTGAGGGTGAGTGTGATTAAGTAAAAGAGTGTGTGTTTGAGAGTATACTTTGGCAAAAAAAAAAGTGTGGAAGTTGTGTGGTGGCTGAAGTGTAGCTGTATGAGGTAGAGAGCAGTGAGTCTTTTGCTATTTCTTTGTCCTCTCAGCTGTTCAGTTGGTGTAAAGGATCATGGTCATCTGTTTGGCCCTTTATATAGGTTGGTGTGGCTAATATATATATTGTTTGGGGCGTTGTCAATGCTTGTTTTGACATTATTTGACATCTACCAGTTGCCTTTTGTGACACAAACCGGCACGGTTCATAAACCGCATCATATGCATCGTCATCTGTTTGCTGGATAAACCGAGTCCGAATCCTGCACTGAATGCCATATTTAAGCGTTAGTGAACGAGTCGGGCGCATCAGGCTTGTTTCCAGATGATTCGGTGGGACGGACTGAGTTCCGAATTGGTCGGTGGAAGTTCACATGCAATGCGTTGTACGCCGTTGTTCGGGCAGCTCATGGTCAACTCGTACAGAAAGCAATTTTTTGTTGAGAGGTGTATCCTAATCAGTCAATAAATATTCTTCATATATTCACGGAGTAGTAATTGTTCTTTCATAACTTATTCCATCAAATGATCAGTTGGGAGTTTTGAGTTTTCATTTCAATCAACCATCATTTGGATGGAATAAGTTATGAGACAAAAATTGGATTTTGTATGTACTTTGCCCGGTGGCGGTGGGGCAACTAAAAGTTTAGCGTTAGGACGGGATAACGGAATTTGTCTTGATAAGACACCAGTGCACCCTTATTTGGAGCCCTCACTGCCATTGTATTGGTGTTTGGATCGTTCACAAGCATTCCGGAACAATTCGGTTGAATGTTTTCCGAACAAGTTAATAATCAGGCCTTAAGACAGAAATGGCAAGAAATGAGATAAGTGAGATAAAGTGTAGAAGAACAGGAATAGATTAAGAAAAGCTCAGGAAGTGGAACAAGCCTTTGTTGAACTCTTTGAATCTCTTTATAAAGAGGACTTGAACGTGTCAGAGAAACTGGTTAATAACTGGTTTGAAGGTCAGATCATGGGGAAACTTTCTATGGAAGAAAGGGAAACCCTCAATGATGAGATAACTTGGAGCGAGGTACTGTTGCAGATTAAAAAATGTAAGAGAGGTAAGGCGGCCGGACCAGACGGGCTTCCTAATACATTTAAAATTAAGCCACATATTATGCCCAGTACTGACCCAGCTCTTTGTAGAGATTTGGGAGGAAGGAGCTCTGTTCCCTAAATCTTGAGAGGAAGCAGTAGTCACCTTAATTCTAAAACCAGGAAAAGGCCAAATGTCTTGTGAATCTTACTCCTGAATTTTGACTATAAGCTCTACTCCAGTATCTTGGCCAATACACTGAGGGGTATAATCACAAGGAGCTATAGCCAAATTAACTGCACTTTGGCTAAGCCAAAGTCGTGATTAATTTTCCTCCCCATTCATAAGCTGGTGTTAAAAGCTCACAGCACCAGTTAACCCGCGATAGCAGCCGCAAAAAACATCGCCACAGAGGACCTCCGCAACTATCGCTAATGAGATGCAGAGTAAGCATTCCCGTGGAAAAAGCAGCGAAAACACGACACCTCAACATTCACAACGACCAGGCAGATCTCCAATAAGAACACAAAACACGCGATAAGGCGAGTTACCAGCAGGAAATTAACACCTGCTCTGACCTGGTGTAAAGTCAGACGGCAGCCTGCACCACAAAAGGGAGCCCAGCGCGTCATCGGAATTAGCAACAGATGCCATGGAGCCACTCATCATGCAGCCCGGATACTCAAGAGGCCACAACACCCACCCGGCACCCGCCCGGACCATCACAGAGGCAGCACAAAGACAGCGGCCCCCCAGGAAATGCACCTGCCTCACAGGCCCAACATCAGACAATGTCACTGTCCACTACACGGTGAAAGGGACAACCACCCGACGCATCCTGGCCATCATCGCCTAACAGGCCTACGGCACCAACACAGCGGACAACCAACATCTCATCCCACACCAAGCAGCTGGCTGTGTGGCACCTGTTGGCCCCTTGCACATCCCAAGCAACACCCGCCAGAGTCTGCGGAGTCTCAAAACCAGCCAAATCCAAGTCCCCCACACCTGTCCTGGACATCACCCTGGCACCCAAGACCCCATATGTCCAACACAATGTGCAGGAACCGCTGGAGACCAAGCAAGGACCATACACCATAGCCGGATGCACGCACGTGTTGGGGCAATCCACTGCACGCATGTCCCACCTGTGCCCCCTGGTGACACAGCACACAATCAGCGCAACAGGAAGCACACGTCGCACATCAATGTGCAGGCAACATCAGAACACCGTGGGACCTTTACAATTGTCGCCTCGAAATACACAGCCAGTGTGTTTGATCCCTTCACCCTCCGACAGTCCATCAACAACCAGCATTCTCAGGATGGCACCAAGGCAAATGTACAGCCCCTTGGCAAGTGCCAAATTAACACCCAACTCAGCTCAACTCCACAACCATGCAATCCACAACTCTGGCAATGCACACGTCACAAAATCACAACCAACATGCACAACAACATGCCCACCCACCAGACACGATAGAACAACTTACAATGGTAACCTGGGCAAGCGGTGAACATGACCAATCAACGGCATGGCACCTCAGCCACAAAATAGCCAAATGTGGGGAGAGGTGGCAACCAGGCATGTGTGAAGGATGCAGCACAACCATGACTGGGAAAGTACACAATGCCAAGAGTGGCGGCGATGTGCTGGACATACCGCCGTATGCAGAACACACCCATATCCACGGCGACATACACCTCTGGTGAATGGAGTGTAGTGGACAGTGAATGCAACCATGTCACCTCAGCCAGTGGGGGTTGTCGTGCGGTCCTCGTGGAAATGTTGCCTGTTACGCCCCTGTAAGCGTGAGCAGTGTGGGATGGCCCGGCGAACGCCAGGCCAGCGTAGGGGTGTGAATAAAAAGCACGTAGCCCTGGGCGTGGTCCTCTTCCGGAAAGCCCAACATCTCCGCCAGTGCGGCACCTCCCACCCCACCACGGGGAACGATGCATTAACGGAGTTGCCTGTGATCCTGTGCGCCTGCCGTACCCTGACCCGCTGGATCACAAACCCGTCAGGCCCGTCCCTGCGCAGCCAGGCCCCACTGATCAATAGCCGACAACGGCGTGTGTCAAGGATGGCCCACCACATACCTGTGTAAGCTCCAAGCCCGAGGCCCACAACCCACGGAAGTGACCAAACACAAGGTGTCACTGAACCTGAACTACGCAGGCCAGTGTGGCCACCAACCTATGCCGGAGACACTCGGTGAATGGCCTGTGCCGACCGCTGCCTCCGGCCTACACTGCTCTTGACCTAGGCTGTGCTCGAGTAGGTCACAGATTTGGAACTGAACATCGAGTATGCAAAGGCAGATCACATATCATTGCTTGCAAGGAGAGGCGTAAGAGGATGACGCCTTGCATCTTGGCGGGGAGAAGAGGATCATCTTTACGGAGAGGTTCGTACACTACTGACAACTGCCCTGGTGTCACTAGCGCTGTGCATCGCAAGCCAGCGACACGTGGCTGTGGGCCACTGTAGACCGCTGCCTCCTTTCTACACTGTGGTCCAGTAGGTCACAGTCATGATTTAGCAATGGTGGAGTTCATATCACTGTACCAGCATCATCGCAGACTGCATCCCTTCTCAGCCCCGGTGCCACTAAGCCTGTTCCCCGACATTCATAGACACTCTCTGGTCGAACTTTGGTGGCGTCCGAGTCTATTTACTAGGGGGCAGTTTTCATCCTCATGTAGCCGATACTGAATTGGTGGTGTCAACGAGGCTGTCACATTCCACTCCTCCATTTTCTGCTTCCTGATAAAATCAAACCTTTCAGCGTCATGCCCTGGAGGACACCTTGGACTGTCCCCCGTAACCCTCCGCAACGTACACCTCAGACGTTGATGGTGACCAGCTCAGGTTGCATGGCCCATCTGACTGCACCGCAAGTCACCATCCCATGGCTGGGTGCCTGTGCCGGCAGCAGTGCATACGGGGCCATTAACTCTGTGCTGGTCCGGTACGGGACCCTTTTTCCGGAGACACTGGATGGCCCCTGAAGCGTAAGCCTTGGGGTCATCAACGCCATTTCTCTGTGACCTTGTATCGTTTGCAGCCTCCGGGCCCAAATGCGTCCCACCAGGGCTCACACACCAAAGCGGGTCCAGACCGGTTCGGATGTCGCATCAACGCAGGAGGCACACGCCACCACCGCAAAGACCACCTCCAACCGCCATCTGCCAGAGTCAAAATGGTGGTCCTGACGGACTTACGGAGTTGCTCAGACCTGTCGTGGATGCCATCATCGGCCTGACACCCTGCTCAGCACTCCAGGTGCCAGTGACTCAGTGCACCGCAGGCCATTGTCCGTCGCTGATTGTGTTTTGTGCTGTGGAGCCGTTGCGCAGCTATATCACCTCAAACAGTGTGGGGGCCCTGAGGCGTTGATGGGGAAGATGAGGCAGGTCTAACACACCCCACTGCATCTGCATCTGGAATATTTCAAAGGGACACAATCGGAGACTTTTTCTTCACATGAGCACGCTCATCCCTAGTGTCCCAACCCCAGTGCACTGCAACTCAAGGACACTTCTGTTTGCATGTTGGCTGTCCTCTGGTTTTTCTCCGGCTCACTCCATATTGCTCAGCAGTTGACTCAGTTAATCATGTGTTTTCTGTTTCCGTTGCACTGGTGTTCAATGTTCAAGTGATTGCCAGCACCAGACATTCCGTGCGGAAAGGCTTACACTCACCCCACACACATCCAGCACAGACGTCACTGTACATGTGGCCCTGCCAATAAAGGGGTCGGCGCATGTGCCCGTAGCCAGTTTAACATGATATCTGCGTGTGTCCCTTTGGTCTTGTTGCATGAGTGAGGGCCCTGGGCCCTACAACATTACATTGTGCTATGTACATCGGATGCACACATGTCACCGCAGGCAGCAGGTGAGAGCTTGGACATGTAGCTTTGTCGTTACCCACTCAATTCGTAGGGGAGTGTCTAGGGCCGTCGTACGCAGAGCCAACATGGGTGTGTGACTGCTATTTGAGCGCCCCTGGGCGTGGTTCTTTACTGTGAATGTGCATCTGCATATGTCTCTATGGCAGTGTGGGTTTCCTTAGTGGGGTGTGGGTGGGCCCTGAAGGGTGATAGACACCTACATATGTGTCCTGGTTCGCATTCCATGGGTTCGGTGGGTGAAGTGTCATGAGCCAGCTGAGCTTCCGGGTGCTTCCTGCTGTGTTGTCTGTTGCAGGCTCGGTGTTCCCCCCTGAGTAGCTTGGCTGGCCAGTCCCTGGTGGGGGGTTGCGTGAGATATCAATGGGTTGTTGTAGGGAGTCGGTGTCGACGGTGTGGTGGTCCTCTCCGGCATCAGTGATGTGCTGTATTCTGTGCTCTGCTGAAGGTGTTGTGTGCCCCTCTGCGATGTGAAGGGGGGTGCATGTGGACTTTGTGTTTACATGTATGTTGGCGCATTGTGCTGGTTTGCATGCAGACTGTATGGCAATGTACATTGTGACTGTTGGGGGGGTGCTGGATTCTTCTGCGAGACAGTGTACATTTGGACTACATGACGGATGTGAGGTCGTACGCGTACATTTCTATTTCACAGTTTCCTCCTCTGTCAGATGTAGTAGGCATATTTCTGTGCATGTGCGGAGCCAGTTGTGTCCTCTGTTCTGCAGTGTCGGCTTTGCGCGTTGTTCCATGTTGTCGTCAATGTAGGTGTGCTGTTAGTGCTATGTGTGTGTGTGCTGCAGTGTGCCAAGGGGATCGGGGACATGATCCTGGGTGATTGTGGGTGTGCAGTGTGCTACATTTGTGCATGTATGCCATTGTGCCCATCTCCCCCGTCACCCCAGCCCCTGTTTGTTGCACTCCCTGTTAATGTTGTGTCAGGTCCTCTCGAGCTGTGTCCGTTCTCCCTACTCCTTGCACCGTCTGCACACTGATGACTGTAGCCTGAGTTTCCTCCAGCGGCGCTGGACTGCCACCTCCTGTCACAGTTGCTGCCTTCTTGTTGGCAGCGGGTTGGTGCCTGGTTTAGGTAGACACGTCATGCCGGCGCCTATTGGCCTCTTCGGTACTCTGACTGCAATCCAGGTGGTCTGCTAGTGGGTCAGTTGCTGGTAGTGTTCTGTCACCTCCGTGACGCTGGTCTTGTTTTACTGCGGTCTGCACCCAGTCTTCCTCTCCCTCTTCTCCTTGGCATTCCCCGACCTCGTTATTCCTTGCTGGTAGTCTGTGGGGGTTGTGCGGTTCTAGTTGGCCTCTGCGCTGGATCAGGGTGCATCCATGTTGCTACGTGCTTTGGCTTGTTTCTGGTGTATTTTTTCTGTGGTTTTTATAGTGCATTGTCCCGCCAGACACGTGGGATTTGCAGGCCTGTGGCTGGTATTAGCTACTTCTTGCACCGCGGTTGGCCTCATTGTATTTTTTTTGCGTTCGCGTATCGCATTTTTACGGTGTGGCGTTGATTTTCATGCGGACATTCGCCGCATTATCTGCTTTCTATCGCATGCTACCGCCGGGTTGTGAATTCCAGTGTTAACACAGGGTTATTTTCCCACTATAGGCTGCGATGTTGAAAGTTGTGTTACGCTACTCTTGCGGTAGTTATCACACGTTCTTGTGAATATATCCCTGAGTAATTTAATTAGAGTGTTAATAGCATAAGATCAGAACGGTTTTATGAAATGGAGATTTATGCACCACCTAAGCTATGAGCTAAGAGGGACTATTGATTTGGCAACAGCAAATAATGTACCACCGGCAACTATTACACTCAATGTCACCAAGGCACTGGATAGAGTGAATTGTCAATATCTGTCCACTATGCTGAACCATTATAATATGGGTAATAAGTTCTGCAGGGCCATACAGTGAATTTATAAGGCCCCATAGCAAAAGCCTTGTTGAATGGTAATCTTACATCAAGTTTTAAGATAACAAGAGGGAAGAGGCAGGGCTGCCCTCTCGCCCCTCTGCTTTTTAATTTGTATATTGAACCCTTTGCTGAAAACATCAGGTTTGAACAAGGGATTATTCCATTTTTGTATGATACATGGTCAAATAAAGTATCTCTATATGCTTATGATGTAATGGTATATACGAGAGACGTAGCTCCTACTTTGGAAAGCCTAGATCTCCTGATAATAAAATTTGGGAAGGTGGCTGGGTATGAGGTCAGTTCCTCCAAGACAGATGTCTTGGTGTGGAATATGGATGAGAACCATAGGTTGGTTAAAAAAGTAACAAAACAATTTCAGCATAAAGGTTGCTTGAGCCTTAAAAAATGTTACTTTCACAAAATAAGGTTAGAATCAAACAGGTTATTACTTAGTTGGTCCCATCTCCCACTAACGATACTTGACAGGACTAATTTAATTAAAATGTAATACTGCCGAAATATAATTTCTTTTTTGATGTGAGACACCTCAATTTTAAGAACATATGGCTGCAAAAGCTCCATGGTAGACTAGACTCATTTACATGGGCATCTAAGGGCATGAGAATTGCAAGAAGGAAGTTGTGGAAGAAGTACGATAAAGGGATGTCAGGGACCTGTTCCCTCCCCCAGTAGCACCGATAGCGATCTGGTAGGGTTTGAGCCTTCCTCTGTTGCCACCTGCCTTGTTGTGCCCTTTTTTCCAGTGCCATCCTTCTCTCTGCTTGTTTTATTGTAGGTGTGTTGCTAATCCTGTTAATTTGTCACTGTTTTGTGCCACTGTCTTTTGTCACTGTTTTCCCCGTGTTTGCTCATTTCCCGCCGCTGCTCCCCTGCGGCCCTATCCCCTTGCCGCTCACACTCCGCCTCCCAGCTCAGCTCCCCTCCCTCCACCCTCATAAAATGGCGGCCATTGTGCGGCCGCATTGCCGGCGCGACAAAGGCAAGCCCATCTGCGCCCGTCTGTGACCCGACCGCGACCATCCACAGCTACGACTCAGCTGCCCTCCTCGCACTCAACCCCGGAAGAAACAAAAACTGCCAGTTGTCCATGCCTAACAACACCCACGGCCAGTTCTCCTACTGCCACTGCCATCAGACGTTCACCACGGTCCCCGCCACCAACACAGCCAATGCCCTGGGATGCATCCACCTCAAAATATGATCCCTGCACAGACACGCCGTAGAGATCTGACACCTCCTCTCACCAGACGTCGCCTTCTCTACAGAAACCTGGACCAACTACTCCTCCGCCCCCGACATCACCATCGTGGACGGATACAAGATCCAGTAGGACCTCCCCAACCACCTAGGAGGAGGACTCGCCATCGCACACAAAAGCTCCCTCTGCCTCTCCACCTCAAGCGACTCCTTCTCTGCTGCCGAAAACCTGCCCTTCCAGATCCAGACCAGCCATAGAACCACACTTCGTGGCACCCTCGCCTACAGACCCCCAGCCCCTGCGCCCCATTCGCCGCCACCATCTTTGACCTCATCGCACCCCACGCCCTCGCCTCCATGAACTACATACTCATCGGAGACCTGAACTTCCACCTCGACAACCCCAGTGACTCCGAACTCTACCGCCCTACTGGACAACCTTGCCAACATCGGACTGAAACAGCTCATCACCAAGCCTACCTACAAGGCAGGACACACCCTCGATCTCATCTTCGCAGGAGGAAACGACATCTGCTTCAGCCACACCACGCAACCCCCATGGACGACCACCACTGCGTACACTTCCTCGTCGACAAACCCAAGCCACCTAAACCTGCCCCGCTCCCTCCACGAAGGAACTGGAGCAAAATCACAGAGGATCAGTTCAACTCCACCCTCAACCAGGACACCACCACGTCAGACGCCAACATCGCAGCAAGGAAACTGCAAAAATGGATCTCCAACTGGGCAGACAAGCTTGCACCCCTACGCAACGCCCACAGACAGCACCCCAGGAAGGCTTCCTGGTTCACCACCAACTTCCAAGGAGCCAGACACACCTGCAAACATCTCGAGAAAAAATGGAGAAACAGTAAAATACAGGAAGACCACACCACCTACAAGAAGCCATGACGGATTACCACCAATGCATCAAGACCACCAAAAGGACCTTCATCCAAAACAACTCCAGCAACTCCAAGGAACTTTCCAGCGTCATCCAGGAATTCACCAAGCCCCCAGCGAAACTAGTAATATCACCCCTTCCCAGGACCTCTGCGACAAGCTTTGTTCTTACTTCCATCAGAAAATCAAGAGCCTCTACGACAACTTCAACAATCGGACACCCGACTCCGCAATCACTCCCTTCTCCAGCAACGCCAGCCAACCCACCATCTCCTCCTGGACACCGGTCAGGACTGAAGAGGCCACCTTGACCATGAAAGGCATCCACTTGGGGGTCCCCACAGACCCCTGCCCATCCACTCGGGGGCTCCCACAGACCCCTGCCCTCCCAACATCTTCCACAGAGCCGCCAGCACCATTGCTCCAGAACTACAACGCACCATCAACACCTCCTTCAAGACCAGCACTGGCAACTGGAAACACGCAGAAGTCAGACCCTGCTCAAGAAACCCTCGGCAGATCCCACGGACCTCAAGAGCTACCGCCCCATCTCCCTCCTCCCCTTCATGGCAAAAGTTGCTGAAAAGACTGTCAACGCTCAACTAACAAGGTTCCTCAAAGATAACTCCATCCTTGACTTATCCTAATCTGAATTCTGCAGCAACCACAGCACCGAGAGGGCACTACTCGCCTCCAAAGATGACATTTGCACCCTCCTCGATCAAGGACACACCACAGCCCTGATCCTACTTGACCTCTTAGCAGCATTCAACACCGTCTCCCACCGCACATTTGCCACCCTTCCTCTCCGAACCCACTAAAATCAACTGCAGAGTACCCCAGGGATCATCTCTCAGTCCAACCCTCTTCAACATCTACATGGCCCCCCTAGCCATCGTCAGACAGCATGGCCTCAGCATAGTATCCTATGCCGATGACATTTAGCTCATCCTCTCGCTCACCAGGGACCCCACCACCACCAGACTCAATTTCCAGGAAGGAATGAAGGACGTTGCATCATGGATGAGAAACAGCTGCCTGAAGCTTAACTCAGAGAAGACAGATGTCCTCATCCTCGGACCCTCCCCCTCTGCGTGGGGCAACACCTGGTGGCTCACCGCGCTCGGCAGCCCCCGACCCCCACCCGGAACCTCAGCATCATACTCAACTCCTCCCTCTCCATGAACCGACAGGTCACGCTGTCGCTTCCAGCTGCTTC
Source organism: Lissotriton vulgaris (assembly GCF_964263255.1). Taxonomy (NCBI): domain Eukaryota; kingdom Metazoa; phylum Chordata; class Amphibia; order Caudata; family Salamandridae; genus Lissotriton; species Lissotriton vulgaris. The sequence goes on from NC_141700.1 coordinate 256,335,474, forward strand.
AACACCCTCCGCATCCTCAGAAAGACCTTTAAATTGATCGCCCCCTGAGTCAAGGAAGACCGTCACCCACGCACTCATACCCAGCAGACTAGATTACGGAAACGCCCTCTACGCTGGGATCAACAAGTCTCTACTCTTCAAGCTCCAGACAATACAGAATACTGGAGCCAGACTCGTCCTCAGCATCCCTCGGCACGAACACATCAGTCAACACCTACGAAACCTCCACTGGCTCCCGGTCAAGAAGAGAGTCACATTCAAGATACTAACCCAGTCCTACAAATGACTCCACAACACCGGACTCCAATACCTCAACGAGAAAATCTCCTTCCATGTACCCAAAAGAAACCTCTGATCCACCAACTTCGCCCTCGCCAAAACCCCACGCATCCGCAGAGCCAGAACAGGAGGAAGAACTTACTCCTACATCGCAACCAAGACCTGGAACGAGCTCCCGATCGAAATCAGATGCTCCCCCTCCCTGAACATCTTCAGGAAGACACTCAAGACCTGGCTCTTTGACTGAACGGAGCTGCTTACCCCCCCCCCCCCCCCCGCGCCTTGAGACCCTCACAGGTGAGTAGTGCACTTACAATTCCCCTGATTGATTGATTGATTGATCATTACACTGCCTGGTTTTTAATTACATGCATGGGCTTTTCAATGAAAAAAATGTAAGTTTCTGTTGTCTGAGAAGGTTGGGTTAGGAAGTGACCAGTTCTGGAAGGTCCTTCTAAATGAAGTGGAAGGTGGTGGCTCCAAGTTTATGTATAATTTTGGGGACTTCAAATATGTAAGGCTAAATGTTTTGCAGGCAGCGGCCCGATTGTGTGCCCAGATTTAGCGCTTAACAAACCTGTCATATTATAGTAGGTGTCAGATCCATGACAGGTAACCACTAACCTTCAAAGCTGGATACAGCAGGAGCGATGAATGATGCTGCGTAACCCTATCCCCAATATGGTGCGACCTGTGAGTATGTAGTTTTACTCAACAGACAACACCATGATAGGGAAAAGGGAAAAAAGGGACAAAGGAAACAGTAAAGATGCAGCTTCAAAACCACTCAATGGAGGGGGGCGTGGCTAGCAGCCAACGATGGCGGCCGCAGCTTAGGGAGGCTCCTGGGCAGAGGCGGCTTTCCGCGATAAATCCGTGACATAATCCTGATCTTCGCTGGCGGAAAGGGGCGGACCGGACCCAGTGTCCGTGCGGCGAGCAGCGCTGAAATTCATAGGAGCAGCGGCGGCCCGAACGGGCAGAAAATCGCTCTCGAGAGGCGGAGGAGGAGCGGGGCCTGATTGCAACGGTGAAGCCGCGGACTGACGGTGCCACTGAGTCCGACCGGAAGTGGCCTGAAGGCGGGGGTGAGTGTCAGGAAGCGTCGGCTCTCCGAGCGCGTCTCCCCGGAAAACACTGAAAAGCTCCCCTCGCATCCACCCAAGCACACGGGCACACACCTCTGCAACCCGACTGCACTCCCCGGTCCCGTACGCATCCAACTGTAGCGCGACGGGAGCTGCGCTGGCTCAACCCAGTGCCGCCATTACCCGGCCACAATGACGGACTGCCCCAGGCCCCAACAGCGACCAGCGAAGCCACACAGCGGCAGGAAAAGCTACACGGCGACCGCTGCGGGCGAGGGTGATAGACATTACGGACCTCCCGACAGGGGACCGGGAGCCATACGCACACTGAGCCACCGAGTGGGGCGAGAACCTGGGTGGCACCTACATCAAGGGGACACTGAGGAGAGACGCACCGCGACGACCCCAGCCGGTGTGGGACATAACTTGCAGCGCACCGCCAAACCCCCCCTTGAACCCAATACTAGGGGGCGACTCTGCGCCTGGCCTGACCTCCAACTCTAAGTGAGCATAACACGACGGCATAACGGGAGGAGACACCACCCCCCATTGCGGTGACCGTATACCGCAACGAGGCCCGCCGCCGGAGCGCACAGAAGCGGCCCTGCACAACCCAAGCACGATCATCCTAACCATCTGGCAGTCTAATTCACGGCGACATCATGTCTAACAGGGGCCCCAGAAACAACTCGACCCAGGCCAAGTTGGACAAATTTGCATATGAGAGGCACTCTCCACCCCAAGACCAACGCAAGGCCGCCGGAAAAACGGCCGAAACCGAGGGGGCGAAGAAGGCCACGCTTGATGATGTCCTGGCAGCGCTGGCCCAAGTACAAACGACGGTGGGTGCCACGGCAACAGAAGTCACCTTGATAAGAGCGGATCTCCAAAAAATGAACGAGAGGGTCAAACAGGTTGAGGTGGTCACCAAATCACTGGTTGAGGATGTGTCCGAATTGCAAATAGCAGTAGAACGGCTGCAAACCGATAACAAGCTGCTTCGGGACAAGCTGGACGACCAGGAAGGGCGTTCCCGACGCAACAATGTCCGAATTTTAGGGGTGCCGGAATCAGAAGACACGGGGGCACTGGACCTCTATGTGGAGGACTTGGTCAAAACTCGGCTCAAGCCCAAAGGACTCTCAAACTTCTTCTCCGTCGAGAGGGCACACCGCGTTCCGGGAGGAAAACCCAAGTCTGGGGCCACACCGCGACCGATACTGGCTAGATTGTTCAATTTCCGAGACCGGGATGCCATTCTGCAGGCCGCTAGAGTGGCACCGGCCATCCAAATCCAAAACTCGAAGATTGCTTTCTTCCCGGACTATACGGCAGAGGTGTCTAGGAGAAGGAGAACGTTCCTGGAAGTAAAAAAGACCTTGAGAGACAAAGAACTGCCGTACTCAATGCTCTTCCCGGCTAAACTGCGGGTGGTAGCGGACAGGAAAGTGTGGATCTTTGACTCCCCTGGAGCAGCCCGGGACTGGCTGGAGGGCTGGCACACCGTTGGACGACAGCGCAAAACACACAGACCGGATCGAGACCGTGGAGGAGGCAGTAGAAATGGCTCGCAAACATCGGGTCGGGCGGAAGGAACGGAACACTCGCCCTCCCATGGATTTGAAGGAGGGGGCGAGGAAGACTGAACCCGCGCTCGGACTCTGAGCAATGAGCAGTCACCAACCGCTGCAATAACTTATACTTTCCACAGCTGCACGTAGACGCCGGCATGGCTGCCCCAAAAGCCTTCAGGGAAGCCGCCTGCCTGGGGAGACACTCTCCCCCCTACAAGCAAGTACTCTGGTTTTGGGATGGGTAAAGCACTCTGCGCAGTTGGGGTGGCGGGCAGTTGGAGGTCCGTTAAGCAGGGGGGCAGGGAGGGGGGTTTGTTTTGAACTGTTCATGTTGGGAATGTGCATACTGGGTCAAAGTCAATGTTTCAGTACTTATGAGAATCAGAACACGTTGCTGGGAACGGACAGTGACACTATGCCCCCATGATGCTTTGGAACACTTTGCTGCATGGCAACGCAGCCATTAGACTGGTTATATCTCTGGGGCACTACATTATGTACCTAACACCCCCCCCGATGGCTAACAATCCAGTACCGGCAGAGGGGATGACTCACTCTGACACGCAATGCCCACCTATGACTTTGTTGTCCTGGAATGTGAGAGGTTTGGGGGACAAGGTTAAGCGGGGATTGGTATTAACAGCTATTAAGCGCCTGCGGCCTACTGTGGCCATGTTGCAAGAGACACACCTGGTGGGGGGGCTACGAAGGCCTTGGATAGGCGAGGCTACAAGATGTGGGCCCACTCTGCTTTCACGTCCGGCTCCAGAGGGTCTGGCATTCTAATACAGAAAAGCTCACGTTTCATGCCCCTATCAATCAAGACGGATGATCAGGGCTGCTTCGCGGCCGTGCAGGGACAATGGGAGGGAAAACTCTTCAATTTGGTATCAGTGTATGTCCCACCGGCTTTACATTCAGTTCACCTCCCAAGACTAGGGGACTTCCTTTTAACTCTACCCGAGGGTGAGACCATTCTAGGGGGGGACTTTAACGCGGTCCTTGACCCACAGCTAGATAAACACCCATCCCCCAACCAGACAGGGGGGAAACATACTTTCGACGATTTGCCACGGCCATGGGCATGACAGACATCTGGAGACACTTACACCCGGGCATGCAACAATACACATTTCACTCCGCGGTGCATGGCAGCCTGTCTCGCATCGATTATTTCCTGTCACTAGGGGAAGCCCTTTGTCATGTAGACACCCTGGTGATTCACCCTCGTGGTATTTCGGATCACTCACCGCTAACACTGACACTTTCCCTACAGACGAAAGCACGTAAGCGCACATACCCCATGCACGCATCTTACTTCAAAATCCCACAGGTTCGCAAAGCACTCAAACACACCACGAAACACTACTTTCTTGAAAATACCCATTCAGTGCGTTCCCCGGCAACGCTCTGGGAGGCCTATAAAACGGTCCTGCGGGGCCAAGCCATTAACGCCATAACCGGACATAAGAAACAACAGTCTCAGGAATTAGCTGACCTGGAGATTACACTGAGGGAACGAACCGCGGCACATGAGTCTCACCCCTCACCCGCTGCCCTGCACGCACTCACTCTTCAGCAACAGCTGTACAATGATCACCTACGGGCGGTAGTCAAGGGTCTCTTAACCGACACTCAGAACAGGATTTATGAAGTGGGGGACAAAGCTGGGAAAATGCTGGCGTGGCTTGATAAGCGCGATGGTAGCTCCAGGGGGGTCCAACGTCTAAAAGATGAACAGGGAGTGACACACACTGATCCGAGGCGTATAACCGAACTACTTGCGACCCATTTTGAACGAGTGTACACCCCGGCGCGTAAAATTACACCTGAGAGTGCCAGGGCGCTCTTGGCACCGATCGAGGTTCGGACCCTCTCACCGGAGGCGTCGAACGAGCTGGAGGCGGACATCACAGCCGATGAAATCCAGCTGGCCATTAAATCACTAAACCCGGGCAAGGCATTGGGACCGAATGGGATACCCATAGAATGGTATCAACTCATGCCGGACACCCTCAGTACGCATCTACTGGGGATGTTCAAGGACTGTTTGGAGAGGGGTTCCCTACCACCGGACCAGCGTGAGGCTACTATAGTACCAATCCCTAAGCCGGGTAAACCCCCAGAGGACTGCTCCTCCTATCGTCCGATTTCCTTATTAAACGCGGAGGTGAAAATCTTGGCCAAGCTTCTGGCACAGAGGATCCTGCCCCATCTGTCTTCAATTATACACCCGGATCAGTCCGGGTTTATGCCACATAGGAACACAGCGCTGAATTTGCGGCGACTACACGGTATCCTGGCCAGAGCGGACTCCATCGCCACGCCTGCAGTAATCCTGGCGCTCGATGCCACAATGGCATTTGACCTGGTGGAGTGGGAGTACCTTTTCGAAACGCTGACGCACATGGGATTCGGGCCTCGCTTTCTAGCGTGGGTCAAACTGCTATACACAGCCCCGGTAGCTCAGGTGGTGGCGAACGGCCACATTTCCCGCACTTTCCCGCTGGGACGGGGCACGCGCCAGGGTTGCCCTTTGTCACCCCTGTTATTTGCCATCTCGTTGGAACCCCTCGCGACTCTCATACGAGCCTCCCCCTTCCTCAAGGGCATACCGGGGACCGGGGGTTGGGAAGACCGTCTGTCCCTCTACGCAGACGACATGCTACTGTATCTAACAGACCCCGAGGAGGGAATACCGGCCTTGTTACACATATGTGACACGTTCGGCAGGATTTCCGGCTACACGCTAAATTGGTTCAAGTCAGAGATATATGTCCTGCGGGGTCCGGTTCCAGACCTTGAGAACAATTGCCCGCTGCGACTGGCGGGATCCTCTTTTAAATATCTAGGCATACACGTCACTAAAGACCCGGCTGAGTTCATAGCTAAGAATCTGCAGCCGCCCCTGGATAGACTCAAGCGGGATGTGGAGTTCTGGTCCGGCCTGCCGTTAACACTCCTCGGCAGGGCGGCGCTTTACAAGATGATGGCGCTACCACGCTTCTTGTACGTCCTTGACAATTCACCCTATCCTGTGCCACCCAAATTCTTCCAGAAAGTAGCGGCATTGGTCTCTAACTTACTTTGGGGTAACCTACCGGCGCGAGTGGCGCAATCCAAGCTACACAGAGATTGGTATAGCGGGGGCATTGCATTACCGAATTTGAAACTATATTACTGGGCTGCACAATTGAAACCCATTAATCAATGGATACACGCACCGCAGGCCGAGCCAGCATTTCACTCGGACAGGGAGCAGTTGGGCGCTGATAGTCTGTTGGGTCCACTGTATGATCAACGCAAGATACGCACTCTGCTCGGACCCACCAAATTAACGGTGCAGGTATGGCACGCAGCTACAGCAGCTCTGGGCTGGAGGGGGAGAATCACAAGGATGACTCCGCTGTGGGACTCTCGCGCACTGGGCAACCTGAGGAACACCAAGGGGTTCACACAATGGGACACAATAGGCATCTCCGTGGTGGGTGACCTATGGGAGGGGAATGAAGTGATCCCCTTTGCCCGACTAAAAGAACTCTATGAGCTCAACGACAGGGAACTCTACAGATACATTCAGGTCCGTCACGCATTGCTTGCAGCCATTCCAGTAGACACACCACTCCCGGAGTCCTCGCCCCTGGAAGATCGCCTACTCACAGATTACATGTTAGAACGGGCGACATCCCTCGCCTACCGTAAGATACTCAACAACAGCCCTGAACCCACATCACACCAGAAGGAGAAATGGGAGGGGGAGGTTAACGACATGGATGAACATGAATGGAACGCAGCACTGGGGTCCCCTAAAGAAGTAGGCATCTCGGCGCGCATGCGGCTGGTGCAATTTAAGATCCTGCACAGGGTTTACTATACACAGACAATGCTGCATCGCATACACAGGGCGCCCCATCCCTACTGTCTACGTGGGTGTGGGGAGGAAGGCACGTTCTTCCATACCATATGGGACTGCCCCAAGATCCAGGAGTACTGGAAACAAGTACTCCGCACAATTTCACAGGCATTAGAGCACTCCATACTACCTGACCCGAGGAGGTGCTTGCTGAATGTATGGGAACCTACTGACTTGACCCGATACGAGCAACTCTGGGTCACGGCGGGGCTAATGGTAGCGAAACGTGACATAGCACAGCGCTGGGGGACAGCAGAACTGCCAACTAAGTCCCAGTGGTGCTTAAACATGGATCGGGTGATGTTGACCGAGCGAGCAGTGTACATCAACCGAGCCTGCCCCGGGAAATGGAATAAGATATGGCTGAAATGGAACGAGTACAGGGGGGACATCTGCGAACCTTTGCGAGAGGAGGATCGGGAGGAATCTGACGATGAGGAGGAAGAGACCTAGCTTGGGCTGGAGGGGGGAGCGAGGTGTAAGCCTGGGCTGTTGCAGAGGATTTCCTCGTAGAGCGTAGACGGATGAGTCAAGGGGGGTAGGGACGGGTGGGGTGAGTTGAGGCATGCGTGCACAGTGTAGGGCTGTCAGATTGCCGTACTTCCGAGAGACACTGAAAACTTGAAATGCATTGATTCATGTCAGACCACACTGTCATTCCTAACTGTTGTTGTTATGAGTTTGTTATTTTTCAAAAAATCCAAAAAACTCCATCAAAACCTCAAGTCCTGCATTGAATAATTGCTTGATTAGCACTTCTATTGTTTCAGCATGCTCCATCACAAATTCCTCACTACGGTGGTAATACTATCATTCTTGCTGAAAGTCTATGTATACAACGATCCTCTGATAGCGGCCGGCCCACAGGGTTGTAGGCATTCCGCTGTGTACTATGCAAAGTGCAATAAAGGTTTTGGAAAAAAAAAAACACTCAATGGAAATGAAACTGGGAGTTGTAGGCTTCACTCCTATTCCTGTCACTCCTGCTGCCTAGCCCCGTGTTTCGTTAAAGCTTGCAGCACTCATTTCAATATACACAATGCAAATCCAAAAAACAAACTATAAAAATAACTATGTTCTTCTGCTATCGGTAACAGAGCTTCCCAGGAATCAAAATATAGAAGAGTGTACTTAGCTGGGCAGATTCTCTTCAAACTGAAGTGTGCCTCATCTCCTGCTGAGTAATTCCAAGGAATTGGCAAAATCCTCCAACCCTCTTGAGGGCTTCTTGCTATGCTGGAGTCTGGGAACGACTCCAAGTGAACCTGAAGACAAAATGTAAACTCCGAGCCTCTCAACGGCTCTTAGGTAGTGCTTCCCTCAGGATCTGTGGAATGTCCCCTGAAACAACCTGGGATCTGGCTCAAGAGACGCGCTCCAGCGAGTTACGGAAGGTAAACAATGAAGGCACGGCAACGTGCTCCAGCGCGTCGTGCTAAAGATAAAGGCAGCCCGGCAAATGCAGTTAGACGCGCTTCAGCCCGTTATGAAAAATAAACAAAGAAAGCATGACGACACGCTCCAGCGCATCGGGCTAACGATAAAGGCCGCCCAGCAAAAGCAGTTAGACGTGCACCAGCTCGTTATGAAAACCAAACAAGGAAAGCATGACGACGCGCTCCAGCGTGTTGTGCTGAAGGAAAGGTTCACCAGCACACGCTGCCAAATGCGCTCCAACGCGAAGGAAACTGCCAACTATGAGGGCTCACAGATGCGCCACAGCATGTTTCACTCTAGAAATAGGACGAGCCTAGCGACTAGTCCACGGGGAAATGCGGAACGATTTAAAGAAAGAGAACTCCTTCCAGAGGCTTTGCAAAGACACAACGTCTTCGCCTCAAAAGTCTGAATCAAGGTACTTGATTGACAAGCACCCGGCATAGGCAAGGTGGAGCCTATATAGCATAGGTCATACGGCATAGGTCCGAGTGCATAGGTCATACGGTCAGTTGCATGGGATTATGGGCGATGTAGTCCCAATCAAACATGCACAAACATACTGTGTGTACCAAACAATCCTATCTGCGCCGTAACGTGACAATAGATGTGCGCCAATATGGGACTCACCGGGCTCCCCAGAATGTCTAAAAGATAGACTGGTGGTGAATTTAAGGGAAGCAGGCATTACTGAATGGGGCCAGATCCTTCAAGAGGGGAAACTTTGCTTTGGGGAACAGTTTCAGCAGAAAACCAACAAGATGGTGTCCAAGTTTGAATTTCTCCAACTAACAAAGTTAGGCCTGTGCTGTGGAAGAAGATAAAGGTGGTACCAACGACTTGGAAGAGAGCTTGGTTAAAAATCCGCAAACAGAAGAAGTTGTGACAACCTGGTATGAGCTAACTATAGATATCTCAGAGGAAGGGCAGAGTACACCCAACTCTTTGTGGGAGAAATAATGCTGAACACAAGTCTCAACCAATTAGGGCATGTATCTTTTTGGTTATTATATAGGGTGGTTAAACCAGCATATCTGAGACAGAACCATCTCTTTTCCCTCCACAGAGCCTCCTGGTCACCAAAAAGGCTAGCCAAACAGAAGGGTTCTGAAGAGATATACTGCAAAAAATGTGGCCTAAAGAATACTGATGATGTCCATATGTTTTTACTCTACCTCAATATTTAGGACTTCTGGAAAGATTTGTGTAAGTTTGTGACCCATCTCTTTTACCTCCACAGAGCCTACTGGTCGCCATCAGGAGTTGGAGATCATTTGGATTATGGCAACAAGCTGACGTTCTATTTAATCTTGTTTGGAAGAAAACAGATCTGTAAATAGTTGATTCAATTGTTGTCCCCCTCAAAAGCAGAATGGCCTGAAGCAGTAGTTTATGTTCATAGGATGGATTGGAGTCGTAAATCTTCCAAAGAAGTGGCCAAATGATGAGTTCCTTTGTCTACCTGGTTTAAAAGGAATGATCGAGGATCATTCTCGAGTTTAATTAGGAAGGGACTGAGTTGGTATATTGCCGATTGGGTCTGATGTTTATAGCCATCTGGGGATAGGACATGGTAATCAAGACCCCCCTTCCATAATACTGTATTTCTAAAGGTTTACTCGTAGGGCAGACTACCGAGGCAGTAGGAAAGCTTAGAGGCTTCAGTAGAAAACAAGCATGGCAAATGGGGACAATAAAAAACATATATATATTGTGTCAAGAATAATGGGCTATCCAAAATATCTTCGACAGGATTATCGAAGGTTAAAATATAGTTTTTTGTGTTCTTTTTAATATTGTAAAAATATCAATACAGAAAGTATTGTTGTATGTAATATCATTTGTGGGTGTTAATTTGTATGTAATTTATTAGTATATGTTTATTATTTTTTATTTATGTCTTTAGTAAGAATTTTTATAGTTATGAAATTGTTGAAATTTGTATTTTTACTTATATAATGTATATAATTAATTGTTGAATACTTTTTTTCAGTAGCAGAATATTTAGTTTTTTGGGGATAAGAATGGAGGATTTAAAATTTAAAATTTTTAAGTTTAATTTGTTATATTTATACTTTAAACATATTGAAATTAGCACACTCAGCGCGGCCCACTGGGGGTCAATATAAAATTAAAAGCATGTATGTAATCAACTAATTAGAGCTTTCAGTGCACATTCCAAGCTGCCTATGAATAAAAGGCTGGAGCCTCGAAACGCTTCAGGCGAAATGGATCCAAACACCGGAATGAAACAGCTGGCTTTAGTTTTAAAATAATAAACTGCATGGTTGCATCGACTGTTGAGTGCATCCTCAATGCTTTCGGGCCTATATGTAGGTTTGTAGTTTAGATTAGTGAGCTTTTAGATAACACGTTTGTACATTTTATTTAAAAAATGTGTGAATATGGAGTACTGGATGTGTACGGACAATGTTTCATTTGTATTACATTGAGTAAAATGTTTTATTTTGAAGTGGATTGTGTACATTTCACCTCTTTAACATCCAACACTTTTTTCAAATTGTTTGAGATTGGAGTGGGAACAGTAAATGTCACCCCTTTAGGGTCCAACACCTTCCACAAATTGGTTTAGTTTGTAATGGGAATAGTAAATGTCACCCCTTTAGTGTCCAAAACCTTATCCAAATCAGTTTAGATTGGAGTAGGAATAGTAAATGTCATCCCTTTAGTGTCCAACACCTTCCCAAAACTGGTTGATATTAGAGTAGGAATAGTAAATGTCACCCCTTTAGTGTTCAAAACCATTCCCCAATATGGTTAGATTTTGCCTTTGTGCGTGTCTTTGCCTTTCATTCATTTTGTTATTTAATTTATCTTCCGGGAGAAGGCCAGTATCTGGTCTGGTAATATTGCCATTTTGCTGCCCTCATTTATTGTGTTGTTGTGTTTTGGTTTTGTCTTGGTGGAGGGGATCTCTTCATTAAGGGTTGTAATCACGTGCACTTACATCGATTCTTGAAATCCGGTAGTGAATTTGTCATCTGTGACGCCCTTTTATCTTGAGTGGGAATAGTAAATGTCAACCCTTTAATGTCTCATAATATATATTTAAACTACTACACTACTTTCAGATACAATAACAGAGGCTGCCAAGCCTACCACCTCACATAAAGTAAAACAGTTACTACATCACATTGGTGACACCTACAGCCAAGAAAGAGCATCATCAGAAAATATAAACTGGAAATGTACTAAATGCTATTCTAATGCATGCTACGGGAGGGCAACTACAAAAGATGGTGTTGTGATTCATGTAAGAGAGTACAACCACTCGCCAAATGTGACAAAAATAGAAGAGAGATATTGCATGTTATACGAAAGGCAAGCACCAGCTCCCAGGAAAAAACAAGCAAAATCCTTAACGATATACCACCAAAACTTCCCAAATACATAACAGGCCAACTACCTCGTACGCCCACTTTAAAACATGTAATTGCACAAACTAAAAAAGCCCCTAATGACATTGAGGCTCAAAATTCTCTTTTTCTCCTCAAGAGGCAGATTATAAGGGATAAATTGTTTTTTTTAACAAGGCAATTCAATCACTTAAATCCAATGAGTCTCTCATCGCTAAATGTGCCGACAAAGGTGGTGGTATCGTCCTTCAAGAAAAGGATCTGTACAGTACTGAGATCTTGAGAAAACTCTCTAATACCGACCTCTGCTGTAGATTGCCCACAAACCCTACCAAAGAACTACAGGGCCTCATTACACCGATCACTACAGAAGCATTGGAAGCAGGATTCATTAACCAAAAATAATTTTTATTCCTTAATGTAAAGTCACCATAAACCTGCGATCTACACACTTCCAAAAGTTCACAAAAATCTGACTAGTCCACCGGGTAGACCCATAGTTTCTGGCTGTGGGTCGATTTTAGAACCCCTAGGCCAGTGTGTAGACTTCTTTATAAAAGAGTTTGTACCCACTACTGCATGCTATGTGAGAGATAGCATGGCAATGATTAATTTAATTGAACACCACCCATTCAACCAAGACACGTATTTACTATGTTCAATGAATGTGGAATCCTTGTATAATAATATCCCACAGAGAATGGCTAAGCTGGTAGATCAGGAGGGGCTGGACTCTAGACCACGCCCTCATTCGGTATCCACACTTTTTATTCTTCACCTCTTGGAGCTATGCTTGACACAGAATTTGTTTTGCTTTTGACAATCAATTTTAGCTACAGGTGAAGGGTACCTCAATGGGGGCTGTTTTTGCCCCCAATCTGGCGATACTTTGCATGGACCACCTGGAAATGACAACCAGTCTTTCACCCTCAAACCCATTTTTCACAGAAATAACACTATGGCGCAAGAATATCAATGACATATTTCTAATTTGGCATAACAACACTGACACCCTTAACCAGTTCTTACACTGGCTAAACAACAATTGCTCAGGCCTTACATATACCATCACCACTGACAAGTCAGCCATTGCATTCCCAGACCTTACAATCTGCCACTCTGATGGAGCACTACTAACTAAGTTATACCGGAAACCTACTGAGCGCAACACATTACTAAGCTATAGCAGTAACCACCCCAGAGCTATTAGGGACTTCCTGCCGCATTCACAAATCTTGCGAATTAGGCGTAACTGTTACGCTAAGGAGGACTACTTTCGAGAAGCCACCATGGTATCTACCAAATTGAGAGACCAAGGGTATCCCAAGAGGCTAGTACGCAACGCATAAAAAAGAGCGTGGATTGCCCTGGGGATGTTCTGCTAAGCCCCAAAACGAAAGATCAGGCTAACAGAATTGCATATGTCACTACATTTTACTGAATATCTAACCCTGTCCGCAAATCAATACTCAGACATTGACCATTACTAAATGCAGGGGTTCTAAATATCGAAAGCCCCTTATTTGCATTCCGAAAAAGCCTCAATCTAAAAGACCTTCTAATAATAGCTGCACTTCCCAACCCCACACAAAGCTCTACCCTTAATGCACATTGGGGGCTGGCTCCTTTAATTGGGCATTCTAAATGTGGAACATGTAATGTATGATTTTACCATGGAAGGCAAATCCTTCACCTTCAATGTCACTGTGCATTGCCGTACGTTCTCCAATTGCAACACATGCAATGTCATTTATTTGATCCAGTGCACATGCCTCAAAGTGTACATTGGCCAGGATTGGCCAACACAGAAGTAGAGTGCATTGTAAAACTCTGAATGCACCACTTGTAGAACGTTTCTCACAGGCTGGACACAATGAGAACGATATTAAATGGACAGTCCTGAATGTACTCAAACTCCCTCAGCGAGGTGGTGACATGTCCCTTCTTTTGAATAAGGAGGAATTGAAAATGATAATCCGTATGGACAGCATCAAAACTGGACTCAATAGAACCGAGGACTGGACCTCTCTACTCTAAGACCCAAAGACTTGAAGTAATTGTAAATCGTGATCACCTGAGTGTACTCTTTGAACCCCTGCGAGACTTGAATGGGCTTCACCCATGATGTTACGAGGAATGATATTCATCTTAATGCGTAATAACTGTTTTCAACAATTAACCTTTTCCCTGATAATGTACTAGCATGTTGTGTTCTTTTTCCGGTTTTATTTAATTGACCACTGTATCTATACATTGATGGTAGACATCAACTCCCTTATTGCCATCTAAAGTTTCGTATTATGCCAATTTGAATGTTATTGCCACCGCTCAGCAAGGTTGCATCGCAACCATGTGCTTTCACACCGTAATGTTATTATCTGCTACAATGCCCCCATATTGTTATTTGCCACAATGCCCTCTTGAAATGGATCGCTATCTTGTGCTCGCACACTGTAATGTTCTTTTGCCACATTGACTATTTTTGCACGCAGTAATATGGCAAGGTATATGGTCGCTTTATTTGTTACATCCTGTAACTATAGCCCTGGATAGTTCTACCTCTATTGAACAAGTTACTTACCTTCGGTAATGCTTTTTCTGGTGGATACAGTATCTGCCTGTGGATTCCTCACCTTGTGAATATCCCCCTGCGTCAGCAACGTTCAGAAAATTATTTTGTAGCACGCCGGCGTGGACGACGTCATAGGAGCACGACATCGCACGCGACTCCGACTGACGTCACTGACTCCTTATTAGGCCTATGCCGGCGTGATGACATCAGTTCCGCCCTTTTTTCCGTGCCTTCGAGGCACCCGGATGGACCAATGACAGTAGATATATACATATACAGTGTACACAGTACATAATATCCAAAATTACACACATAGTGTGTAGCCAATGCATGAAAAACACAATATATATACAAATATACATATAAATACATTAAAATAATGTCATAAACCCAGGTACAGAAGAGTGGACAACGGGGAGGCGGGTGGGCATGTGAGGAATCCACAGGCAGATACTGTATCCACCAGAAAAAGCGTTACCGAAGGTAAGTAACTTGTTCTTCTGATGGATGCATCTGCCAGTGGATTCCTCACCTTGTGAATAGAGTCCCACAGCAGTCCCCACTCCCAGAGGAGGGTGTCCACTCTCCTAAACCAGAAAATCCTGGAGGACAGAAGCGCAAAGTGGCCGTCCCTCCTCACTTCTGAACCCAAGCAGTAATGCTTCGCGAAAGTGTGGAGGGAAGCCCAAGTGGCAGCTCTACAAATGTCCTCTACAGGTACACCCCTAGACAAAGCAGATGTTGAAGACTTTGCTCTAGTGGAGTGAGCTCTTATACCCTCAGGAGGGTCCTTACCCTCCAGGGAGTAGCAGATCTTGATGCATAGTATAATCCATCTTGAAAGTGTGCGCTTGTGCACAGCTCTTCCTTTTCTGCAGCCAGCAAAACCAACAAAGAGCTGGTCATCCACTCTATAGTCTCTTGTCCTATCAAGATAAAAGCTCACCGCCCTCTTAGGGTCCAGGCGGTGAAGTCGCTCCTCCTCCTTGGAAGGGTGAGGGGGAGGATAGAAGGTAGGAAGGGTAATGGACTGCCCTAAATGGAAGGGAGTTACCAGCTTAGGCAGAAAAGCAGCCCTGGTCCTAAGTACCATTCTTTTAGCATGAATGGTCAAGAATGGGGGCTTCGAACTGAGAACTTGAAGCTCACTTGCCCTCCTTGCCGAGGTAATTGCAACCAATTTTTTAAAAGATAAAAGTCTCATGGGACACTTGTGCAAAGGTTCGAAAGGAGAACCCATCAGAAAAGTAAGCACAAGATTCAGGTCCCATTGAGGCACAATGAAGGGAGAAGGAGGAAATGTATTTGTAAGACCCTTCAGAAATCTCTGAACTACAGGAGATTTAAACAAGGACGGCTGATCTGGCAGGCAGATAAAAGCCGACAAGACTGAAATATAACCCTTGACCGTAGCCACAGCAAACCCTTGCTGAGCCAAAGGAAGTGCAAACTGAAAAATATCAGACAACCGAGCGCACAAAGGATCAACAGACTTCTCTCCACACCAAGTAACAAATTTAGACCATCTGTAAGAATAGATAGATTTGGTGGAATCACGCCGGGCCGATAGAATGATATCCACCATGTCATGTGGGAGAGAAAAGGAATTCAGGTTGCCCTGTTCAATCTCCAGGCATGAAGGTGTAAGGTCTGGAGGTGGGGGTGTAGAACCTGCCCCTCCATCTGAGAGAGGAGGTCTGCCCTGAGAGGGAGATGGAGCGGCAGGCACAAGGAGAGGTGGAGAAGATCTGTGTACTACACCCTTCTCGGCCAATCCGGGGCGACCAATTTGACTTGGGCCCGGTCTTGGCAAATCTTCCTCAGAACCCGAGGAATCAAGGGTATGGGAGGAAACACATAAAGGAGTCGTGAGCCCCAACTCAACTGAAATGCGTCCCCCAAGGCTCCCTGCATCGGAAACTGGAGACTGCAGAATGACAGGCAGTGAGCATTCTCGCGAGTGGCGAACAGGTCCACCTGAGGGGTTCCCCACGTCCGAAAGACGTGCCGAACTACCTCTGGATGAAGCCTCCACTCGTGGTCGGCTGAGAACTGCCGACTGAGACTGTCTGCACGCACATTCAGAACTCCGGCCAGATGATTTGCCATCAGACAAATCTGATGATCCTGAACCCAGGACCAGAGATGCAGAGCCCCTCTGCAGAGACACTGCGACCCTACTCCTCCCTGCTTGTTGACATACCACATTGCGGTGAAGTTGTCCGTCAGGACCTGAACCGACCGAATGCGAAGGGAAGGGAGGAAGGCCTTGAGCGCCAGACGTATCGCCCACAATTCCAGAAGGTTGTGAAGCAACCTTTCCTCTGGAGACCAAAGACCCTTGATCTCAAGATCCCCCAGATGAGCACCCCACCCTAGAGTGGATGCATCCGTTATTACTGTGGCCACCAATGGAGGCAGTTGAAAGGTCTTTCCTCGAGACAGATTGCCTTCCACGCCCCACCAAATCAGATCCGCTGCAGCTTCTCCGGAAATCCTGACTGATTTCCTGAGATCTCCGTTGCGCTGATACCACTGCCTGCGGAGGCACCACTGAAGTGCCCTCATGTGCCAGCGTGCATGGTTGACCAACAGAATGCAGGAGGCCATCAGACCGAGCAGACGCAGGACCTTCAGGTCTGGAACAACCGCCCCATTGTAAAATAAAGGTATAATTTCCTGTATGTCGCAAATCCTTTGAGGAAGGAATGCCCGACATACAGTTGTGTCCAGTACTGCACCAATGAACAGGATGCGCTGGGAGGGCACCAGGTGAGACTTGGGTAAATTTATCGAAAAACCCAATCTGTACAACAACTCAGTTGTGACCTGCAGATTAAGGCATCACTGTCTCTGGAGATTCCGCTTTGATCAGCCAATCGTCCAGATAAGGGAACACCGGAATCCCTGACCTTCTGAGATGTGCAGCCACCACAGCCATCACCTTGGTGAAGACTCGAGGCGCAGTAGTAAGACCAAACAAAAGGACCGCAAACTGGTAATGCTGCGTTTCCATCGTAAAACGGAGATACTTCCTGTGCGACTTCAGAATCGGGATGTGAAAATACGCATCCTGCAAGTCGATCGACACCATCTTCTTCCAGTAGCGCCTGAAGAACCTGTGCAAGGGTGAGCTTCTTGAACTTTTCCTGTTTCAGATACAAGTTCAATATCCTGAGATCCAGGATTGGACGAAGTCTGCCATCCTTCTTGAGTATCAGGAAATACCTGGAGTAGCATCCCTGACCCCTTTCCTGCTTTGGAACCACCTCTATTGCGCCTTTCCTTAACAAAGCCAGAAGCAGCAGGTGGTCCTCCACGCAAAAGCCTTGGCAAGGAGGGTAATTTTGAGGGAATTCCCAAAAGGGAAGTGCATACCCATTCTCGATGAGATTGAGAACCCAAATGTCCGAAGTGACAGATTCCCAATCCTGCAGAAAATAGGTAAGCTGGCCCCCCACTGGACCCACATGATCCGGAATGGCGGATCTAGGGCTGCTTTGCTGTGGTGGGAGGGGGTTGGGAAGAGGAAGAGGAGGAGTAAGCTTGACAACCTCTAGGGCGAGCTCTTTGCCTGCCCCTGTACGACTTGTACAGCATATTTTGCTGCTGCTGCTGCTGTTGCGACTGTTTGTAGGTCCGAAAGGAAGACCTGCCAAATCCTCTGAACCTTTTACCCACAGACCCCTGGACTGTAGGCTCAAAGATCTTGCTGTCGCTCTGCTGTCCTTGAACCTTTCCAACGCAGCATCAGCCTTTTTCCCAAATAAACCTAACCCATCAAAGGGCAATCCATCAAGGCAGCCTGGACATCCGCAGAAAATTCGGACGACTTCAGCCATGCTGCTCTTCTGGTGACCACTGAAGATCCCATCACTCTTGCCACCGAGTCAGCAGTGTCCAACCCACTTTGAATGACCTGCCGAGCAGCAGCTTGAGTGTCTGCAATCACTTCTTGAAAGTCTTTCCTATCCCCCTCAGGAATTTTTGGAGCCAGCTGTTTGACGGAATCCATCAAGGCATGGATATAGCGTCGCATGAGAGAAGTAGCATTTGTCGATTTCAGTGCCATACTTGCCAAGGAAAAGACTTTTTTGGCAGCCTGGTCCTGCTTTTTCGACTCCTTATCCCCAGGAACCTGTGGAAAAGCGCCCACAGATCTTTTGAAGCAGGCAGCCTGCACAACCAAGCTCTCTGGTAAAGGGTGCGAAGACAAAAAGTCCGGGTCACCAGGAGCCACCCTGTACCTTCTCGCAACAAACCCTAAAACACCTGGGGATCTAAGTGGTCTTTTCCATATCTCTAATATTGGCCCCGCCAAGGCATCATTGATAGGGAGCATAGGCTCCACAACAGAGGATGGCGAATGAAGGACCTCCGTCAGAATGTTCGATTTGAACTCTGCAGTAGTAAGTTTTATGTTCAACAAATCCGCAGCCTTCCTTATAACTACGTGATATGGAGTCACATCTTTAGAAGGGGCATCAGAAACAGAGGCCAATTCCCAATCAGGGGACAACTCAAGACCACTAGCCTCCCTTAGATCGTCAAAAAGATCCTCCGAATCCTGCAGCTCACCCTCTTCCATTTCTGCATCACGGTACCTCTGCTCTTCCAGAACCCTCTGGGCTTCACGCCTCGACCTCTCTTCCAGAATGACGTAGACGGATCCTGAACCGATTCTGACGGAGCCGGAGCCGGCGTCGAACTCTAAGCCGGAGGGCCAAACCATTGTTCATGAGGTTGGTTCGGATTCGGCGTCGAAGATCTTGGTGTCGAAGGCTTCGGCGTCGCCGAGAAATGCCAAGGCAGCGTTGGAGCCGGCATGAATGGCATGAAAGGCGCAGGAGCATAAGCCTGGGGAATACCCAGATTGAATGCCAATGGACCTGTGGGACCAACCGGTGCTCCAAAGGGGTAAATAGCTCTGGAATACACTCCATATATTCAATTCAGAAACTGAGTAGGGTCCTGACCTGAAGCCGGAAAAGCAGGGTAAGAGCTCACAGGCTGCTCCCGAGAAACCGGGGTCTTCTCGACCTGGACCTCTACCTCAGGCTGGTGCACCGGGGTCGACGAACCCTCAGGCAACGGAGCCTTTTCTACTTCTTCTTCTTCCTCTTCATGTCCCGAAGAACGAGCCGGAACCGGAGACGGATTCAACACCGGAGCCGGTGAATGCTCTCGAGACTCCAAAGGCGAGACCCCACCTTCAGGATTCTAAACTGGAGAGGGAGACACCATGTCCTTACGATGTCTTCTAGAAGATGACTTAGTTTTAGAATCCGACTCCTTACCGGAATGGTGCCCTGAACTATGCTTCCTTCTCTTATGCTTCTTCTTTGATGATCTAGAAGCATGTCCCGAAGTCGACGTCGAAGCTGGCCCTGACCTGGACCTCGACTTCGACCTTGACTTCGGGCGTCTCGATCTCGAGCTCTTCCTGGCATCCTTACCCTTCAATTTGACAACAAGAAGTTTTGCTTCACGTTCCCGAAGAGCCTTTGGGTTCATCTTCAAACAGGATTGACAACCTTGGACATCGTGATCCAAACCCTGACACCATAGACAGTCACCATGCGGATCCGTAATGGACATCATCTTTCCGCATGAATCACACGGCTTAAACCCAGTCTTCTTCGACGACATCCCGACAGAAGAAAGCAACACGAAGAGATACAGAAAAACTCTCAATAGTAACAATGTTACTATCAACTTAAAAGAAGATCCCTCGAAACCGTTAGCATCGACGACGCAGAAAAAAGGGAACTAATGTCATCACACCGACGTAGGCCTAATAAGGAGTCAGTGATGTCAGTCAGAGTCGCGCGCGTTGTCGTGCTCCTATGACGTTGTCCACGCCGGCCTGCTACAAAAGAATTTTCCGAACGTTGCTGATGCAGGGGGATATTCACAAGCTGAGGAATCCACCGGCAGATGTATCCATCAGAAGTTTTCCTTTCCTTCTTACTCTACTCACTCACCCAACATGGCCGACATAATTTCCCACCACTGCGAACAGATTAAAAGAGAACTTGGCTCCACCCCCTTGCTAGATCACGGCCATCGCGCAATTCAGGAAACCAAACACGGCCACCATCGCCGGTCTGGAAGGTAAGCGCCCTGCACGCCTGTTCCCTTCTAAGGTTGAGTCCCATGATTACGGGTTACTTATGGTTGCTTAACCCTCTTCCACAGGCATTGTCCCGCTACGATTCCCGCATCATCGAATACAATGTTGGCAAAGGTACTCCCACCAGTCATATGTATATTTGAAAATGACTGCGTAATATTGAGGAGTATGTATAATAGATGTACTTTTACTTTTACTTTTCTAAAGAAGAAGCACAGTCTGGACAATGATTTATTGAGTGTTATTATTGCGTAACAGATCTGTTGACTGGGTGTGAGTGTTTGATTGGTTCACATGCTCCGTCCATCACCATTCCCTTTTGTACTGCTTTGTTCGCCATAAGTTGGCAGGGTAGCCTCAAACGTGAATCCCTTGGTCACTTTGCCACTGGTTTCAAGCAAGCATGGCTGAAGACGGCTGTAATGCCAGAAACCGGTCCTAGGAAGCTTGTTTCCGGTCCAGGGAAGGCATGGCTTGGCAGTTCGAGCTGGAAGGTTCCCAGGAGGCACAGGGTCAGACTAATTTGCATATGGCCATGTCTGAACTGGGGTGGCAGAGCGGGCTAAAGAACGGTGATGGATTGAACCCAGATCTGTTGACTGGGTGTGAGTGTTTGATTGGTTCAGATGCTCCGTCCATTGCCACCCCCTTTTGTACCTCTTTACCACCATGGCATAGGATGCCCCCTCCTCTGTAGCCACTGTTGGCGGAGAAAGCATGCTAGTATCTAGAGAAGTGTCTAGTCCACTGACTTCCACAAGTTCCCCATACCAGTCCAAATGCTCCACAGAGTCCTCCTGGTGTTCTAGATGGTCCATAGACCCCTCCCATACCTCTCCTGAGCCTAGCACATCTTCAAAGTGCTCAGACGACAACATAGAACCTCTGGGTTCAATCAGCACCGGAATCGGCGTCAAGCAATGTTGTTCCGGCTCCATGGAAAAGGATGAGGCAGGCACCAACTTCTGGTCTGATGCCGGAGATCGCATTGGCAGGACGGGCGTCGACCCAGATTGGATTCTTTAGGCCCCATCAGCGCCGTGGATGGAGCCGATGGCGTCGAACCCGATGAGGCCCCTTCCGACCCCGCTTGGCCCAAGGGCTCAACATCGGGGTCGTTCCACTCAAATACGCAGGCAGGGCCTTGTAAAATTATTTTATTTGAGCGGTGGTCGCTCTGACTCCCGGGGAGGGAGGCGCGAAGTTGGCCCAGGCTCCGGCTCCGTGGATCAGTGCCTAGAGCATTGATGCTCCTTACCTCTCTCGTCGACGGACGACAGCCAAGGTGAAGATTAAGTCCGCTTGGACTACTTCTTTTTCTTAAGCCTCTTCCCTGAGTGTCCCGAGGGCCTTGAGTGGGAAGAAGAGGACTTCGGGCTCTGAGAGACGTCCCGCGACCTCTTCTTCGACCTCCGCGGAGTCTCGCTCGATGATGTTGACTGCCAGGCTGCGAGGATCTTCATCGCCTACTCCCTCAAGGCCTTAAAAGCCATTGCCCGGCCGCCCGAGCACGACTTGGATTCGAGGTCACCCTCGAGGCACCAAAGACAGACTAGGTAGGGATCCGTGTCCGACATCATGCGGTGGCAGGCACCGCATTGGCTTGAAACTAGTCTTCCTCAAAGGCATTCCTTGCACACAAAGTGGAACACATTTACTAATTCCACAAAAAGTCGAGAATAAATCTGCCAAAAAGCGTCAGAGGGGTAGCTCTTCCCGGATCAGCATGGAAAGAAAAGAACTGACGTCCGCGTGCCTTGGTGGTGCCTATATAGGCAACGCAATGTCATACCAATGCCGACAACATCACGCAGAGCCAATTGGAGCTACCTAACGACACGCGCAAGAGTTATTGCTCAGCAAAAGTTTCCAGATCAACCCTGACGCCTGTGAAATTCAAAGGTAAGGAATGCAAATGCTACTTACCAGTATGCATCTGTTCTTGGCATGTAGGGCTGCTGACATTCATATCTGTGCATAGATCGCCACCTAGTGTTGGGTCCGGATGATTGCACATTGTTGTCCTGGAAGAGTCTTCGAAGTATCACGAGATAGGTGGCTCCTCCCCTGGACTACAGTGCGCATGGGCATCGCCTCCATCCCCAGATTGTTTTTAGCCATTGGCAGAGATGGAGTGAAGAATGTGAGTGATGGCCATGCTATGAGCATATGTGTATATATGAATGAACACTGCAGCTGCTACAGGCGCCGGGGAGGAGGGTGGGCGATATGAATGTCAGCAGCCCTACATGCCAAGAACAGATGCATACTGGTAAGTAGCATTTGCAGTTCGAGGCATGTGGGCTGCTGAATTCATATCTGTGCATAGAATACATAGCAGTCCCTCCATTATCGGCGGTCGCCCGTGCCAGCTGCAGCAGTTTGAAAAAGCGTTTTTAGAACAGCCTGACCAACAGCTGCCTGCTGTTTGGAATGCACGTCTACACAGTAGTGTTTAGTGAAAGTATGTGTGGTAGACCATGTGGCTGCTCTACAGATATCTTCTAAGGGAATGTTACCTAGGAAAGCCATAGAGGCCCCTAACTTCCTGGTGGAGTGGGCCCTCGGTGGGATAGTGAGAGTGCGCTTAGCTTTAGCGTAACAGATCTGAATGCACTTTACTATCCATCTAGCAATCCCCGCTTTGGAGATAGCGTTTCCCTTGTGGTGTGTGGCAAAAGCAACAAAAAGTTGTTTGGTTTTGCGGAAATCTTTCGTCCTGTCTACATAGTACATTAAAGCCCGTTTCACATCAAGGGTATGGAGCATGCGCTCCGCCAGCGTCTCTGGGTTTTGGAAAAACACCGGCAATTCAATTGTTTGATTCATGTGGAATTGTGATACCACTTTGGGTAGGAATTTAGGGTTAGTGCGGAGCACCACCCTGTTAGCATGTACTTGGAAGAAAGGTTCTTGGATGGTGAGCGCCTGCAGCTCGCTAACCCTCCGTAGCGATGTAATTGCTACTAAGAACGCAACCTTCCAAGTCAGAAACTGAAGCTCACAAGAGTGCAGTGGCTCAAAGGGAGGGCCCATCAGCCTCGTAAGAACCACATTGAGGTTCCATTCTGGAGCTGGTGGGGTCCTTGGTGGAATGACCCTTTTGAGTCCTTCCAGAAAGGCCTTGATAGCAGGGACCTTAAAGAGTGACAGGTGCTGCCTATTCTGGAGGTATGCTGCCATAGCAGACAGGTGAATGCGGATGGAAGAGTACGCTAGATTGCATCGATACAGGTGAAAAAGGTAACAGATGATGTTTTGAATGGAAGCATCTAGCGGGTCAATATCGTGGTTAGCACAGTAGATGACAAACCTCTTCCATTTAGCCGCATAACAAGCTCTAGTAGTGGGCTTCCTTGCCTCCCGAATGATGTCCATGCAATCGGGAGGAAGATTGAGGTAGCCAAACTCTAGGACTTCAGGAGCCAGATCGCCAGGTTGAGCTGTTGCGGATCTGGGTGCTGAATGTCGCCATGGCTCTGCGTCAGAAGGCTGGGAGTGAGATGAAGCCTTTGATGCGGTACCACGGAGAGTTCGAGAAACGTGGTGTACCATGGTTGGCGAGCCCACGTTGGAGCAACCAGGATGAGAGTCATCGAGTGCTGCCTGAGCTTGCGTGCCACCAGCGGTATCAGAGGTGCTGGGGGAAAAGCGTACGCAAATCTGCCTGACCAGTTCATCCACATCGCATTGCCCTGTGATTGCGGGTGTGGGAACCTGGCGGCGAAGCTTTGGCATTTTGCGTTCTCCTTTGTGGCGAATAGGTCTATCTCTGGATGACCCCACCTTTGGAAGTACGGTTGGAGTACTGATGGATGTATCTCCCACTCGTGCATCTGATGGCTGTGCCTGCTGAGCAGGTCCGCCATTTGATTGTCTTTGCCCGGGAGATGCTCTGCCATGAGGAAGATGTTCCTCTGAATGGCCCACTTCCACATGCTCTGAGCCAGATGAGACAGCTGTGGAGAGTGTGTGCCTCCCTGTTTCAGAATGTAGTACATGGCTGTCATGTTGTCCGTCCGGATCAACACGACTTTGTTGCACAGATGTACTTTGAACGCCTTTAAGGCCATGAAGATTGCCATCAGTTCCAACACATTGATGTGCATCTTCCGTTGCTGTAGCGTCCATAGTCCTTGCACAGTGTAATGGAGTACATGCGCTCCCCATCCCTGGAGAGAGGCGTCCGTTGTCAGGATAATCTGTGGGACAGGCTCTTGGAATGGTCGGCCCTTGCAAAGGTTTAGTGGATTCCACCAATGCAGAGAGTTGTACGCCCGACCGCTCACCAACACTAGGTCTGTCAGTTGCCCATGAGCCTGAGTCCACTGACGTGCCAGGCACTCCTGAAGCGGACGCATATGTAGTCTCGCGTGCGGGACAATGGAGATGCAGGAGGCCATCATGCCTATCAACTGCATGAACACCCTCGCTGGAAGCGAGTGTTGGGGTCTGAATCGTTGGATCAGCGCCTGGATACTGGCGATTCTCACCGAATTTGGCTGCGCAGTGGCTGCCAGAGTGTCGATTGTCGCGCCCAGATACTGTCGCACGTGGGCGGGCTGGAGATGGGACTTTGGGTAGTTCAGAGAGAATCCCAGATCGTGCAGGAGATGAATGGTGCGTGACACGTGGTCGACGCACTGCTGTTCTGTCCTTGCTTGAATGAGCCAGTCGTCCAGGTAGGGAAAGACGTGGACGTGCTGGCGACGGAGATGCGCCGCCACGGTCGCCAGGCATTTTGTAAATACCCTTGGTGCTGTGGTGACCCCGAACGGCAGAACCTTGAACTGGTAATGCTGGTTTAAGATTGTGAATCTGAGATACTTCCTGTGTGAAGGATGCAGGGGGATATGAAAATATGCATCCTTCAGATCCAGTGTAGCCAGGAAGTCCCCCTGTTGAAGCAGGGGAAGCACCTGCTGCAACGTGAGCATATGGAAGTGCTCCGAGAGGATGTACCAGTTCAGGGGCCTGAGGTCCAGGATCGGTCTGAGGGACCCGTCCTTTTTGGGGATGAGAAAATAGAGGGAGTAAACCCCTGTTCCCTGTTCTTGCAATGGAACGAGCTCTATCGCCCCTTTTCGCAGCATGAGTAGAGCTTCTTGCTGCAACAAGGTCAAGTGCTCGCTGGACATAGGACGGTTTCTTGGCGGTATGTCCGGTGGAATGGACGTAAGCTCTAGACAGTACCCGTACTGGATAAGAGACCTCACCCACCTGTCTGTGGTGATGGACTCCCACGCCGGCAGGAACTGCTGGAGTCTCCCCCCGACTGGTGTTGTGTGGTCGGGGGGCAGTGACAAGACGTCACTGCTTGTTGGTGGTGGTGGACCTGGAGCCATTGTTTCCACGTCCCCTGCCCTTGGCATTATTGCCTCTGTAACCACCTCTGCCCTTGTTGTTAAACGAGGCTTGGGTGTTACCCTTGTAATATTGTGTGGATTGGGATGCCTGTCCTCTTGAGGTGCCTTTTGAATTTGAGCGTCGAAAGGAGCCACCCCGAAACTGCTGACTTTGTAAAGCCCCCATTGACTTGGCAGTTTCCTGGTCTTTTTTCATTTTTTCCAGGGAGGCATCCACTTCAGGGCCAAACAGATGGTCAGGATTGACTGTTTGGTTTAGTATAGTAGTCTGGATGTCGGGTTTGAACCCCGAAATCCTAAGCCAGGCATGGCGTCTAAGCAACACGCTTGTATTGATAGCCCTGGAGGCCGTGTCTGCCACATCCAGTGCACATTTGATGGATGCGTTAGTAATGAGTTTACCCTCCTGAATAAGCATCTCCCCTGCCTCCTTGTATTGGTCAGGTAGGTGTTGTAGGATGGCCTCAAGTGTGTCATAATGTGCCCTATCATAACGTGCGAGCAGGGCTTGGGTGTTAGAAATCTTCCAGATGTTAGCTGCCTGTGCAGCGATCCTTTTGCCTGAGGCTTCAAAGATTTTCGACTCTTTATCTGGGGGAGGAGCGTCACCAGTTGTTTGAGAGTTTGCCCTCTTCCGAGCGTTGGAAACGACCAAGGAGTCCAATGGCAAGTGTCCCTTGATATACGTTGGATCTGTGGGTGCTGCCCGATATTTCCTGTCGATCCGAGGGTTGACCACACGCGCCCGTGTGGGTTCCCTGAAGACATCTGCGGCATGCTTGAGCACCCCCTTAAGCATCGGCAGCGTTTTGACCGACTTTTCAGCCACCGAGAAGGTGTCGAACAAGAAGTCCACATCCACGGGGTCGGAGTGTAGTTCGACGTCGTGGTTGGCCGCAGCTCTCTCTATCAGTGCATTGAAGGCCGCCGAGTCTTCTGTAGGGGACGTCTTGGCGGCGAAAAGCTGAGTGTCCTGACCCGACTGCGGGTCCTCGTTGTCGGCCCCGGTGGTCCAGGGCACAGGCTCCTCCTCCGGATCCGAGTACGCCGGATAGGTGTACTCGGCATCCTCCTCGTCGGCATCGACTGCGACTGAATGCGCCGGCGAGTGCCCCAGGGCCTGGGGGGACACAGGTTCCACCATAGCCGAAGATCCCGCAGAGTCCTTTTTGTTTTTAAGAGGGATCTTAAAGGGTTCCAACGCCGGCTCCGTCGTGATCTTCCTCTTGAGGAGCGACAGTTTTCCGGTGTTGGCGTCGATGAACACCGCACGACGTTCCTCGACCGCAAGTGACTGGAGTCGAGGCTTTGGCACCGCTGAGGCAGCTTTGGGTGTCAATGGTTCCTTAGCGGGTCCGCCCGGCTTCGGCGCGAAGGCCTTCGGCGCCGACTTGGGCGGGAGAGTGAAACGGATAGGCTTGTGGCCCGCGGTAGTCTGAGGCGCCACAGTGTCCTGAGCGGGAACCACCCCGGCTTTTCGAATCCGCTGCAAGGATTCCGCCACCTTCTTTGTGAAGGCTGGAGAGGGCTGGACTGGCTCGAGCGAATCCTCATCCTCGAGATCCACAACGACAGAGGGCACTTTCTCCGGTGCCGGCGGCCCATGCCCATCGGCGTCGTCGCCCTGACGTTTCTTCGGAGCCGTCTTCGGGTCCACGACCCCTTTCGGCGCCGATGCAGCCGCATCTGAGATCTTCGCCTTCGGCGCCGACCCAGATGCTTTCGGGTCGGCCATTTTGGCGCGACGCTTCTGGTCGGCCATTTTGGATGCCTTTGTATTTGACGCCTCCAGAACCTTCATCACCTGCGCCACTTTCGGTTTCGGATCCGATGGCGCGTGACCAGTTGGCTTCACTTTCGGTTTTATCAACTGAAGTGATGGTTCCGAAATGTCCGTGACCGGGCCCGGAGGCGGGGACGTAGGACTTATAGTGAGATCTTGGGTAAGGCCCGAAGGCGATCCCTCGACCTGGGCCGTTTGAAGGGGTATAACCCCTGAGTCTGGTTGGGGATGCTCCTCCTCTGAGCTATCCCCCATCGTGGCACAAGCCTGATCGTCGTCCCCTACCTCGTCGGAGACTTCGTCAAAGTCCTCCTCACCCGCGTCGTAGGTCTCCTCATCGTACACGGGACCGGAGTCCGAGTCTTGCGCGTCGTCTTCTACCTCGACAGATTCCTGGAAAATGTCTTCTGGAGGGGGCGCCGCAGCCGATAGTTGAGCCTGGAGTCGATTGGCCCGGCGAATTTTCAATGTCTTCTTGCTCCGGAATTTCGAACACGCCATGCAGGTGTCCTCGCGGTGATCCGGCGACAAGCAGGTATTGCACACAGGGTGCACGTCGAGGTGCGAATATTTTGAGTGGCACAGCGGACACTTTTTAAATGGAGTCCGCTCCATGGCTAGAGGTGTAATGTAGGCCCGTCCGCGCCGAAGGCACGTGGAAGGGCAGCAAGAAATCGGAGCTGAGAGTCAGAAAGAAAACCCGCACGCAACTATACCGACGCCCAGCCTAAAGACCTTTTGGTCTCGAGTAGAAATAGAACAACTATCGGTTCCGACAGAGGGAACCGAAACACATCCGAACCCAATGGCGGAAAAAAACAATCTGGGGATGGAGGCGATGCCCATGCGCACTGTAGTCCAGGGGAGGAGCCACCTATCTCGTGATACTTCGAAGACTCTTCCAGGACAACAATGTGCAATCATCCGGACCCAACACTAGGTGGCGATCTAAGCACAGATATGAATTCAGCAGCCCACATGCCTCGAACTCTACAGCTAGAAGTCTCTATCAGATATACTGATAACACATGCACATAGATCAAAGGACATTCAGGTACCCATGCACACAAGTTAAAAGACACAGCAATGGGCTCGCAAGCACACTCTCCGGTGGACATACAGGCACTTATTTCCGCAGCGGCGGAAGAGGTCAACACCCACTCATATAATCATGAAGGTACCAATGCATTCACACCAGCAATGCACGGTAAACAGCGTTCACCATGATTCTTTTTCCCTGCAGGGAATCACAACGCGGTCGTTACCACAACCGCGTTGTGATTCCGCATACCATTATTCCGCAAGTCGGAACAATGACTTGCGATGGGGGGGGGAAAGCTGTTGGATTTAAAATCCAACACCTTCCCTAGTGTCAGCACAGACTGGAGTTGGAATAGCAAATTATACTATTCCAACTTCCAGCGCCCCCCTCCGCAAGTCGTTGTTCCGACTTGCGGAGTAATGGTATGCGGAATCACAACGCGGTCGTGGTAACGACCGCGTTGTGATTCCCTGTGGGGAAAAAGAATGTGGGATGGCATCATATATTTGCAATGCACATGTAACCATCCAGGCACAATCTTGCTAGAGGTACCCACACTCAGAGATACAAACACATATAGACAGCCACCTAAAATACAGATACAGGCACTCACTGACAGTAGGATGGAGGAAAGGATGGCTAAGACAAACGTTACCTTTAATGCAGTTCTTCTGCATAGGTACCTTTCATAGAATCACATGCTTGAATATTCTCCATTGTACAGGTCAGAACACTTGGTAGCCAGTGTTATATATCAATGTACATAGATGCACACGGACATGAGAAAGCAATACACTACATATGTGCTTACCACCTGATTAGATCACCTGGTCTTTGGCTAATCAGAGGATAGGCACCTATATTCTACAAAAGGCTCAAAGCGCCTTATTTCCTCAGACATGATATCCCTGTGCAACAGAGCTTCATTGAAAGTGGAGGACGGAGGGTCGCATGTAAATATATGAAGGATACCAATGCTGAAGAACTGCGGTTAAAAATAACTCTTGTTTATAGTATTGGCTGTTTATAGTTTCACATGCTTGAATAGCAACATTAAAAGCAGTATTAAACAAAATATAAATCAGAAGATGGTAATGCGTCTCACCTTATGCAAGGAGATTCTTAAGTAAAGCCTGTCCAAGTGCAGGTTACGTTTTGGACTTCATGATAATGCAATGGTGCTTGGCGTGTACATGCGTGGGTCTCAATGTTGTTGCTTTAGATACCTCCTTTTGGCAAAAAGGGTGGATGTGACCAACATTTCTTTTGTAGAATGTGCTTGTATCCTGTCAAGGACTGACCTACCTATGGGTTCCTGAGTAAGCACAATAAATAATCCACTTGGCAATACTCTCCTTAGGCAAGGATTTGTCCTTGTTAACATGGTCATATGCAACAAAAGAATATTTCTTACAAGGGGGCGCTAGAGGGCGCCAAGCAAGATGACTGCACTTGCGTGAGGCTCTTGTTGTTCGGGAACTCATCCGGCAAATATCCTTGTCATCTCCATTTTATTCCTACTCTAAACGGCGTTACCTGAATACCAGTAACACAAGGATTCCTGCTGACACCTCTGTTGCCTGTGGAGCTGCCCTGAAGGCATTAAATCCAGGCTCCTGATCCCGCGCCCACGAGGCACAAGATGGTGGCCATGCTCTCTCGGTGAGTGAAACAACACAACATTGCTGACAGCGGGACAGACCCGCCACTGTGCCCGACCTGAGGAGTGCCCCTCTGTGGCTGTGCGGGCATCGGCTCGCGACTGCGGCACTCCTTGCCTTTGGCGCGGGGCCATGCGCCTCGGGCGGGGCACTGCAGCCTGGCCGATTCTACAGAAGGGCCTGAACTGAGAGAGGCGCCGGCCCGCCGAGGCCCCTGCTTGACACACGAAGACCTAAGGTGGTGAGTGGCCTGGGGAATCTAGATGGATAAAAAACACCCAAAGGAACAGACCAGGTCTATGGGACGGTGTGTCGCCATAACAAGAGACTGTGGAACAATAGGATGCGTGTATGAGCTAATGCTGTCAGAGACATAAGCTAGATCAAAACCCATCAGACCACCCTTATAGTGGAGTTAACGTCATGTGGGAATTGTTGATCATTCAATACCACAACCGACCATGTATTGCTGGTGTGGGAGTGAATGTCCGTGATCCTAGCCATGTTGTCTGTGCTAGAATGAGATTGGTGAAGGTGCAGTGCTATGGTGAAAGTGAAAAATAATACAATTGACTACATAGACTTTGAAAATGTTTAAAAGAAAGTCAGTGTGTCAAAGGTTAAAAACACGGAAAGTAGTAAGACTACCTGGTGGCGCTATAAAGAACGGTCGACATGTTTCAGCCATAGGGGCACTGCCCCGGCTTTCTTCAGGACCAAAGATCGAGAAAAAGCTACTGCAAATAAAAGTGAAGTGTAAAGTGACACATAACAATAAATGTACTCGAAAACAGTTACATATCTACCAGGAGTTTATCGTGTTTGGATGCACACTGGAAAGAAAGAAGGGTCTCTTCTTCCTAGAAAACAAGAATGTTTGACAATAACACTCAGTAGCACACACAACTACAAAGGTACACAGAGACTGTATTAACAAACACACCTGCATGAATAATTTGTATTCAGCATTTTGACAAAAGCATATTAGCTTGATCAACTGGAGGCATTTCCTCACAGTGATACTCACCCAGCTTTGTGTGGGTGACGGCCTCACCTCACCCGGCAACCGCTCGGGAAGTAAGAGGCCCCGCTCTGTCGTGTGGAAAAAGGACACTGTAAGTGCACAGCTCAGCAGTGCCCACTCTAATTAGTCCACACAATAACCCAACAGACGTGTGTAAGTGGCCAACTGTCACAGCACAAACTAACCCACATTACAAAACTACTATAGAACACTGTTAAAGGCACACTAGCTTTGATGTTCATAATATACAGGAAACCAACAGTGACCCTGATCTGTGCCAATAGACAACTCCTGTCTGGCTTCTGAAAGTTTATTTCAAAACTAAGGCCATTAACCTAAGTAGGGAGTCCTGTGGGGTGCCATAAGCATAGCTATCTATGGCACCTATAGACTGAAAACAAAAGGATAGTGGCGCTTCCAAGTTTCTTTCTAATCCTTTCTCATTGAACAGAGGTTATACTGAACTATTCATGAGCAAAAAATGAGCAGAAAATGACTAATTAGGGAAAAGAGGAACAGCCTACAGGTTTACTGACCTGTCCGTCGGTACCTCCCGTCATCGACCAAGCGGAAGTGGAGGTGTATGTGTATGTCAAGACGACCCTCCCCCTTATATGGCCTCCTTTAATTGGATAATGAGGCGTGTTGGGCGTGTATTTCAAACAGTCAAAATACACGGATTCTAAGTGCAGGCGCGTCATGAGACGCCGCTCCTGCGCGCATGCGCGGTACTTCGGTGTCGCCATGACATTATGAATTATTGCAGCGCAAACCACCGTATCTTAGTAATGAGAGGGGAAGCCGAGAACAGGCTCCATCTCACTCGTACAACCCGATGTAGTACGGGCTGTGTTGCATCAGACTCCAATGTAACAAGGAGGGAAGCGTGACGAGTGCAGTGTCTATTTCGATCACGCGCATGATCAGCACGGGTACACTGCTCTCATGACATGCACATCGCGAATTACCCCAAATCGGAATCCATTCAGTACCAAAGGTACCCTCAAAAAATGTTTTGGGGGCACACACTCTCCGAAATGGAAGCCGGCAGCACGCGATGAATCTCAAGGCATCCCCGCCACAAAGTCAAGTAGCCCACGAAGCAAATCACGTGGCCATCTTCATAATGGGAACATCCACACTTAGTCAGAGGAAGGCCAACCTACTATATTTATTTATTTATTTTATTTATTTAATTTGTATGGCGCGTTATAACCACAGGGGTCTCTAAGCGCTATATGCGTGGTCATGCATTAAAAAGGACATGTGCAGAGATACTTGAAGATGTAAAACTATCTTTTATACTACTACATGTCATAGATGCTTGTGCAGTTTTTTCATAGAATGAAAAAGAGAAGAATGTATATAGTCAAAGGTTAAAAACACGCCTAGAAGTAAGACTACCTGGTGGCGCTATGAAGAACGGTCGACATGTTTCAGCCATAGGGGCACTGCCCCGGCTTTCTTCAGGACCAAAGATGGAGAAAAAGCTACTGCAAATAAAAGTGAAGTGTAAAGTGACACATAACAATAAATGTACTCGAAAACAGTTACATATCTACCAGGAGTTTATCGTGTTTGGATGCCCACTGGAAAGAAAGAAGGGTATCTTCTTCCTAGAAAACAAGAATGTTTGACAATAACACTCAGTAGCACACACAACTACAAAGGTACACAGAGACTGTATTAACAAACACACCTGCATGAATAATTTGTATTCAGCATTTTGACAAAAGAATATTAGCTTGATCAACTGGAGGCATTTCCTCACAGTGATACTCACCCAGCTTTGTGTGGGTGACGGCCTCTCCTCACCCGGCAACCGCTCGGGAAGTAAGAGGCCCCGCTCTGTCGTGTGGAAAAAGGACACTGTAAGTGCACAGCTCAGCTCAACCTTTGACACACTGACTTTCTTTTAAACATTTTCAAAGTCTATGTAGTCAATTTTATTATTTTTCACTTTCACCATAGCACTGCACCTTCACCAATCTCATTCTAGCACAGACAACATGGCTAGGATCACGGACATTCACTCCCACACCAGCAATACATGGTTGGTTGTGGTATTGAATGATCAACAATTCCCACATGACGTTAACTCCACTATAAGGGTGGTCTGATGGGTTTTGATCTAGCTTATGTCTCTGACAGCATTAGCTCATACACGCATCCTATTGTTCCACAGTCTCTTGTTATGGCGACACACCGTCCCATAGACCGGGTTTTCCTTTGGGTGTTTTTGTCTAGATATTAGGGGTATGAACAGACAGGTCATTAAATATTCCCCTCGACCCTCCATACACATTTTTTGTTTTTGTTACAATTAAGAGCAACTGTTCCGTTGCGGGTCTTTAAATTAGTGCATCATACTTTTGGTTGCACCCCTTAGCTCACCCAACATAATTGTGTGTGCCTCTACTCTGTCCACCACATCTAGCCCTTTTTTACTCTTGACACTATATACATTTTTCTCTTTTTCATTCTATGATAAAACTGCCAAAGCATCTATGATATGTAGTAGTATAAAAGATTGTTTTACATCTTCAAGTATCTCTGCACATGTCTGTCCTTTTTAATGCATGACCACGCATATAGTAGGTTGGCCTTCCTCTGACTAAGTGTGGATGTTCCCATTATGAAGATGGCCATGTGATTTGCTTCGTGGGCTACTTGACTTTGTGGCGGGGATGCCTTGAGATTCATCGCGTGCTGTCGGCTTCAATTTCGGAGAGGGTGTGCCCCCAAAACATTTTTTGAGGGTACCATTGGTACTGAATGGATTCCGATTTGGGGTAATTCGCGATGTGCACGTCATGAGAGCAGTATACCCGTGCTGATCATGCGCGTGATCGAAATAGACACTGCACTCGTCACGCTTCCCTCCTTGTTACATTGGAGTCTGATGCAACACAGCCCGTACTACATTGGTTTGTACGAGTGAGATGGAGCCTGTTCTCGGCTTCCCCTCTCATTACTAAGATACGGTGGTTTGCGCTGCAATAATTCATAATGTCATGGCGACACCGAAGTACCGCGCATGCGCGCAGGAGCGGCGTCTCATGACGCGCCTGCACTTAGAATCCGTGTATTTTGACTGTTTGAAATACACGCCCAACACGCCTCATTATCCAATTAAAGGAGGCCATATAAGGGGGAGGGTCGTCTTGACATACACCTCCACTTCCGCTTGGTCGATGACAGGAGGTACCGACGGACAGGTCAGTAAACCTGTAGGCTGTTCCTCTTTTCCCTACTTAGTCATTTTTTGCTCATTTTTTGCTCATAAATAGTTCAGTATAACCTCTGTTCAATGAGAAAGGATTAGAAAGAAACTTGGAAGCGCCACTATCCTTTTGTTTTCAGTCTATAGCTGCCATAGATAGCTATGCTTATGGCACCCCACAGGACTCCCTACTTAGGTTAATGGCCTTAGTTTTGAAATAAACTTTCAGAAGCCAGACAGGAGTTGTCTATTGGCACAGATCAGGGTCACTGTTGGTTTCCTGTATATTATGAACATCAAAGCTAGTGTGCCTTTAACAGTGTTCTATAGTAGTTTTTAATGTGGGTTAGTTTGTGCTGTGACAGTTGGGCACTTACACACGTCTGTTGGGTTATTGTGTGGACTAATTAGAGTGGGCACTGCTGAGCTGTGCACTTACAGTGTCCTTTTTCCACACGACAGAGCAGTGCCTCTTACTTCCCGAGCGGTTGCCGGGTGAGGTGAGGCCGTCACCCACACAAAGCTGGGTGAGTATCACTGTGAGGAAATGCCTCCAGTTGATCAAGCTAATATGCTTTTGTCAAAATGCTGAATACAAATTATTCATGCAGGTGTGTTTGTTAATGCAGTCTCTGTGTACCTTTGTAGTTGTGTGTGCTACTGAGTGTTATTGTCAAACATTCTTGTTTTCTAGGAAGAAGATACCCTTCTTTCTTTCCAGTGTGCATCCAAACACGATAAACTCCTGGTAGATATGTAACTGTTTTCGAGTACATTTATTGTTATGTGTCACTTTACACTTCACTTTTATTTGCAGTAGCTTTTTCTCCATCTTTGGTCCTGAAGAAAGCCGGGGCAGTGCCCCTATGGCTGAAACATGTCGACCGTTCTTCATAGCGTCTCCAGGTTGTCTTACTACTAGGCGTGTTTTTAACCTTTGACACACTGACTTTGAAGTAAGAGGCCCCGCTCTGTCGTGTGGAAAAAGGACACTGTAAGTGCACAGCTCAGCTCAACCTTTGACACACTGACTTTCTTTTAAACATTTTCAAAGTCTATGTAGACAATTTTATTTTTTTTCACTTTCACCATAGCACTGCACCTTCACCAATCTCATTCTAGCACAGACAACATGGCTAGGATCACGGACATTCACTCCCACACCAGCAATACATGGTCGGTTGTGGTATTGAATGATCAACAATTCCCACATGACGTTAACTCCACTATAAGGGTGGTCTGATGGGTTTTGATCTAGCTTATGTCTCTGACAGCATTAGCTCATACACGCATCCTATTGTTCCACAGTCTCTTGTTATGGCGACACACCGTCCCATAGACCTGGTCTGTTCCTTTGGGTGTTTTTTGTCTAGATATTAGGGGTATGAACAGACAGGTCATTAAATATTCCCCTCGACCCTCCATACACATTTTTTGTTTTTGTTAGAATCTAGATGGATGTCAACCGAAACTTAACTTTGATACTCGTAAGTCTGCCCGCTCCCATACTGAACCAGATGAGGACCAGGCAGACGCCCCGCCCACCTCTATTGCAGACTTAAAAGAACTCTTACTAGCGATGCGGTCTAGCCTGATATCCATTGAATCAAAAATGGACTCTATGAACGCTAGACTAGATGAGGATTTAGATTTCCGCTCAAGACAAAACAACCTACTCATCCTGGGGGTGCCGGAATCGACAGCCACCGGAAGGATGGAAGACTATGTGGAGCAACTCCTCATAACTCTCTTTGGCAGAGAGGCCTTTTCGCCAGTCCTGGTTGTCGAACAAGCGCACCGCTCACCCGGTGACCCGGCCCGCTCCTGGGACCCCTCCACGTCCAATAATAGCCAGACTACTTAACTATCAGGATCGAGACGCTGCCCTCCGCATCTCCAGAGAACGTGGTCAACTCCCATACGAGGGGACAGAGATATTAATTTACTCCGACTTCACCATGGCCGTTCAGGAGCAAAGAAGGAAATTTCTCCAAGTGAAGAAAAAAACTGCAGCAACGCAACATGCCTCACGCTATGCTGTTCCCGGCCGTGAGAAAGTGAGTTTCTGTTGCAGTACACCCCCACTTTTTGCCTGACACCTGCTGCACTTTTCCTTGGTGTGCCCTGGGTCCCTGCCAATCTGGTACCCATGGCCTGTGTTCTTTCCCTAAAAACTATACTAAAGCCTAAACCCAGTTGGCATCTCTGGCCACATGTCAGCCCCTAGTAAATGGTACCCTAGGTACCCAGGGCATTGTGGCCAGAGAAGACCCCTAAGGGCAGCAGCACTTATTGGGCCACACTTAGGGGCCCTGTACCTTGACACCCACCCACTGCCTTTGCAGGCTGAGTGTCTAGGAGCAGAACTAAGCAAAGAGTCGACATGGCACACATCCCTGTGTGCCATGCCCACAAACCCACTGCCCTGGCATACATCAGCCACCCCTCTAGCTGGGTGCCCTATGCCAGTGGTGTGGGCACAGGTGCATGAACCCTGTGCCCCTACAATACCCAGGGCCATTCCTGGGCACTGTAAGTGCAGTGATGCCATTAAGAGTATATGGTGCTGGGAGGTTGTCATTACGAACTCCACAGCACCATAATGGCTACACTAAACACTGACAAGTTTGATATCAAACTTCTCAGCACATTAAAAACACACTGATACCAGTGTGGGATTTAATGTAAAATGCACTACAGAGGGTATCTTAGAGATGCCCCCGAAACCTAATCTACAATCCACGTCTTGTCTGAGGGGCTGCCTAGGCTGCCACGCAGCAGACATGTTGCTGGACCCCTGGGTGGAGAGCTCCCCGCTCTCCTGGGCCCTGCAACGATGCACATCCTGGGACGAGGTACCAAGCCTCCTCCCCCAGGATGGGCAGGGGAAGCTTCAAAGACATTCAGCCTTTGTGAGCTTCTCCACACCACTTGCTGTACTCAGCAACTGGCCCCCACCAGTTCTGACCCCCACTCTGGTGGGAAGACTGGCGGGAAAACCTACGTCAACAAGGGGGTGTACCAGCCTGTGCCAACTCCATCCCTCAGGTGGGAGAGGTGAGGTGATGCACGACCCCAGGCTCCTGCCATCTTGAAAATGGGGAGCCCGGCCCAATCACAGCTAGGCTCCTGCCCTCCTCCCACAGGAGAGGAGCAGGCTATGGGGTGTACCCACCCCAGGAGAGGGGCCCATTAGTCCCTGCCCTTGCCCTACCTGTAACGCCCCTAAATTTAGTATTTAGGGGCACCCTGAACTTTTTTCCACAGATCCAGATTCCGAAACAAGAAAGAAAAACAAGAAGACCTGCCGTCCAGCTGCTAAAAACAGGAAGACACCAACTGATATGGCCCCAGCCCTACCGGCCTGTTGACCCTCGAAACTGCTCCTGCTAAACCCTGGCGTCTCCAGTGGTCAGCAACCTCAAAAACCCCAGAGGACCTGACTGGTTTGTGACTCTTACTACCTGGATTTCCCGGGAGCAGTGGTACTGCTCAAAGCAAGTAACAAGCCCTGGCATCAGCCCGGAACCGCAAACCCTGCACACTCTGCACCCGCCAAGCCTGACCTGTGCTGGAGTGAATCTAGACCCTAAGAACGTCCCCCGGCGATTCTGACTCGGAATCCAGTGTCCAAGGACCCTCCTTGATGACCCCGACGACGCCTGCAGCCTCAGGACAAAGGACCCCCCCCCCCGACCGCTACCAGCAGGGAGTAAGATTTCCCGACCTCAAAAGACACCCCTGCACCCGGCGCCCCACGGCCCCCTGTGCCCAACTCCTGGGCTCCTACCTATCCGCCAAGATCCCAACTTACCCCTTGAAGTGTTGGTCGCCCCAGAAGATCCTCCGTCCCCGAGCCTGCAGCCTTTGTTCCCTTTTCAAGATCCTCATTGAATAACATTGGGCCACCGACGGCTTAAAAGCACTTTTCACCCAGCCGCCCGAGTGCCCCTGGCAGTGCAACCTGTACCCTATCCTACTTCCCCATTTGCCCTGAGCAAGTGACCAGAAGCCCAGCTCCCACAGCCGCGTGGCCTGCTAGCCAGCAGCCACCAACCGAAGGCCCCCTACCTCTCATTGGATAACATTGGGCCTAACTGCCTCTGCACCCGGCTGCCCCTGTGCCGCTGAGGGTGTACCAACTGTACCTACCTGACCCTGGGGGACCCCTGAGTCTATGCCCAGAACCTTAACTTCACCAGTCGAGTAATCACCTGAAAACCGATGACTCACTTTCCTGCCATAGGATAACATTGACTGGTTTGACTTGAAAAATCTGTGTGAAGTTTTGAAACTTTAAAATATTCATCTAAAATCAGCCAAATAACGAATTTTGAATTACTCACCTGTGATCAGCAGAGAAGCCAGTACTGTACCTTGTACCCCAGTACTGAACCGCAAAAGTAATCACAACCATGTTTGCTAGTAATCTAACTTTCTGCCATAGGAAACCATTGACTGTTTTTCTGTGAAATTTCTTGTCTACTTTTGAAAATTACAAATATTCCTTAAAAATCGTACCAACTACTAAAACGTAATTACTTACCTGTCTTAGGTGGAGACCCCAGTGCTGAACCTAGGAGTCCAGTACTGGATTACCAAAGTAACGAGAACCTACTTTATCTGGCTTTGAATTTCCTGCCATTGGATAACATTGCTGGTTTTTCACTCGAAAGTTTCTAAGTGTCAACTTTTAAAATACCTTTATATTCTTTAAAAAACATTGCAATAACTAAAACGTTTTCACTAAACTGTTTTCAGCCTAGACCCCAGGACTGAATCTAGGATCCAGTCCTGGAGGTACAAAAGTAATCGATAAAGTAATCAGCTGCATTTATGTAGAAAAACCCATTGAGCTCCATGTTAAATTGTGTTTAGAATTGTGTTGCCTACTGCAACCATTGTACCTATTGTGTTTACAAAGTTTGTTGCCTCTTTGCAAAGTAATTACATGAGAGTACCCATATCGAGAAAAGTATATTTTGATACCTGTTGGTTCTTAAAATAAAACAACTATCTTTTGATATAAAAACAATTTGCCTGGAGTTCAGTCCTTGAGTGTGTGAAACCCTTTGCTGACTGAGTGTGTACAACAAATGCTTTACACTGTCCTCTGGTACTGCCTTACTGCTCGACCAAGCTACCACTTTAGAGAGTAAGGTCAGACCTGACTTTAACCTCTGTTATACCTCTGGGGATTGTGG
Source organism: Lissotriton vulgaris (assembly GCF_964263255.1). Classification (NCBI taxonomy): domain Eukaryota; kingdom Metazoa; phylum Chordata; class Amphibia; order Caudata; family Salamandridae; genus Lissotriton; species Lissotriton vulgaris. The sequence goes on from NC_141700.1 coordinate 256,375,150, forward strand.
ACTCAATAGACACTGTACCTTACTTTGGTCCAGTATATATAGAGCCACTTTCTCACACCGGCCCATCTAAAGGTCAAGCAATTTTTTAATAACCCGCAACATTCCCAGGACTTCCTCAAGACCTTACCCAAACAACCTGCAGGCCGATCCTCTCCAACCCACTGACCGGAGGGTAATGGCAGCGCTGCCAACATAGAGTAAACCCGCGCGAGGCTGGCTATGCCCCCAAAGCTGCAAATCATGACGCAGCCCGGGCACACACTATGTAAGGAGATATGGGAGCTTACGAAAGATTGCATGCCACAATGACAAGAAAGGACAGGCTCCTAGAATACTGGAACCAAAACCAATCCCCAAGAGATGCATGCTTTAGTGACGACCCCCTCCAAACACATACTCTTTACAACCTTAGCAAAACATTCATGCTTGGTGGACTAGGGCTGAGAACTGGTCTTCATTCCACTAAGAATGTTCTGCATCATCTCATTAGAGGAGGTCGTCAAAACTGATAGCCGTAACAGATACTGTGATGAGATGACTATCTACAATGCTGCCCGCTCAAGCGAGGTGACTCTGGTCTGCCCTCTAGATTCCACCCGACAGTTAAACCCTACGAACTGCAGTTTACAGTTATGCTAATGTTTAGGCCATCTTCCCCAGTTGGGAACCTGGCACAACGGTCAAATTGGGAGGGGGGTTGGGGAGCGGGCCATGGCAGGATTGCGCTGCTGGTGTGGGAGGGGGCGGAACCTGCATTGCTCTTTGAGAGGGACAGGGGATTGTTTTATGCCACTAACCACTGGATCGATACACACATGTATGCCCAAGCTGCACGACCAAAGTAGACAGAGTCCACATTTTGATACCACACCTCTATATTGCCACCATGGAAGACTTTTACTGCGAGTAAGAAACTATCCTGAGCACTCTTAGGGCACAAAAAGTGCGTAATTATAAGGGTAAGAAAACTTGATCAAATTGACATTCCTACGGATCAATCCATCATTCTAACAACTATTGATGTGAGTTCCCTCTACACTTCCATTCCCCATAACTTGGGACTCGAGGCACTGGAAAATATTCTTCTACAAACCAAAAAACCCATTGATTTACAGGTCTTTATTTTGGAACTCATGCAATTTACCCTTCACCACAGTTATTTCAAATCTTCCAACAACCAGTACTATTTGCAACTGTCTGGAGTTGCTATGGGCAACTGTGCTGCTCCAGCATAGGCGAACTTGTTTATGTACTATTTTGAAAGTCAACACATCTTGAAAGATAAGAACTGGGAACCATTTTTGCTTTCTTACCATAGGTACATTGATGACATCTTTTTAATTTGGAAAGGTACCGAAATTCAACTCATCGATGCCATATCCTCACTCAATAATATCAATGACCGGATTCAGTTTACCCATACTCACAGCAGAACTGAAATATCTTTTCTTGACGTGAACATCAAATTGGTCAACAACCGTTTTGTCACATCCACACACACTAAGGACACCGATTGAAACAACTACCTACATTATCGCAGTTTTCATCAACCCAGTTTGAAACGCCATTTGCCTTACTCTCAGCTTTTAAGAGCGAAAAGAATTGCTTCCACTAACGAAATATATACACAAGACAGTAACAAAATCATCACAAAATTCCGACAACGGGGTTACCCCATTCAAATAACTAAAACTGCAGAAAACAGAGCTATGTGCCTTAACAGGGATGATTTGTTAACACCTAAACAATCTAACCGTGAAGATGAGAATCGTACAGTATTTGTATCAAAATTTTCTACCCAATCCAAAAAGATCAAAGAAGTGATTCGCAAACACTGGCCAATGCTTAATTTAGAGAAAGATTTCAATAACATTTTTGAGAAACCACCGATTTTTGCATACCAACGATCTAAAAATGTACAATCTCTTCTCAAACATCCTCCACAGCCTAATGTGGTGACACATAAAGGTACCCTTCCTTGCCACAACTGTGGCCACTGTAACAGTATTATACCAGGAAATATACTATGTCACCCTTCTAAAGGAACCCCTATCCATCTCAAAGTTACTGCTACCTGCGATTCCACTAATGTTATATACATGCTTAAATGCCCTTGTGGCCTCCCATACGTGGGAAAAACAGAAAGAAAAATCAAAATCAGAATTAACGAGCATCGCAGCAACATCCGGACAAAGAACTTGAAATCATGTCTAGCAGCTCACTTTGTGTCACATTTTCACAACCCCAGTCAAATTCGTTATCTAATTTTGGAGATTGTTGAAAAAATTCCTCACAGAGACAACAGTAAATACCTGTTGCAACATGAACTCCACTGGATTTACTTTTTACAAGCCCTTCAACCCAAGGGGCTCAATGACAGAATTGAACTTGGTTGTCATTTGTAATTATCCCTATTTCATTGGACATATGATCTCTCTTTAACCTGTGTATTTAATTCTTTTTGTGTATGCTTTGCACTGTGTTTCTTTTCCATACCTGCTTCTGTGTATTTTTTGTTTATTTGTGTTTTGAATTTAGAACACTGTTTATATTTCATATAGGTTCTTTTTTGTGCATTTTCCTTTTGCTCTCCACGCTTTGCTTGTTTCCTTTGTTCGTCTAGTCTCCATTTTTTCCGGTTTCACTCGTTCGCCTTGTGGGTTTGTTTACTTTTTAGTCCTTTGTCTATTACACCCTTTTCGCTATTCTGGGCGACCTGCCGTAGCTTGGCTTCCTTGAGTCCTACCTCTATTTCAGTCTATTTTCTTGTTAACGGGTGCCAGGATCCACTGGCGTCTTCCGGGTTGTGTCCCGAGTTACCTGACGTGTTTCTTTGTACGCGCCCGTTTCTTTGGTGATGGGTAAGCCCTACAACATTGTTCCTTTGGTTTAGGTGACGGACTACTTATGACACTGTGTCTTGATTCTGTTCACACGGGGCACGTTTTTCAAAAATCTGCGCACTTTTGTTTTCTACTTTATTTTCTACACGGTGTTTTTCGTCTACACTTGTTGAATCTTTATAACCTTGGTTCGTTTTACTACTCCGGCTATTCTCTATTTTCTTCGAAATTTTTTCTCAAGCAGTTATCTTTCCCTTTTTTCTTTTGAGTATTAACACCGCGTTTTCACATGGGGTTTCCTTGATTTTAAGGGTGCTCTCTTTCACACTCAGCACGTTTTTGTGTTCTCAAGTTCCTGTTGTTTCAGCGACCTACAGAGTGTTCTGTTTCTTTTCTTTTAGAAACATATCCCCCTGAAGAAGTGCTGCTATAGCACGAAATGCATTGGGGTTTCCATTTCACCTTGTGCTAATTTGTTCCATGAATTTGCAATGGATCTACTTTAATATGGATATATAAAACGTGATAACAAGACTTTGGTTTCTATGGATATCATTTTGGATTCATCTAAGGAATAAAATATTTCCTAAAAGTTTATGATTTCTATGTGATTTACCCTTATAATTACGCACTTTTTGTGCCCTAAGAGGGCTCAGGATAGTTTCTTACTCGCAGTAAGACTTCTCTTGAACTATTTGTGCCACACCTTATGGAACCAGAAGGTGTTTTTCTGAGCACCTAAAAACTATTCTACCTTTAAAACATTGGAATACTGATTCACCATTATTCGGAGTGCAGCGGCTTGCTCTTCTTTTGTCACCATGGAAGACTGCCTTAGACCCCCTGCATATCATTTCCTAACCTGGAATGTATGTGGCCTGGGTGACCAGCGGAAATGCCAACACATGCTGTCCTAGTTAGATCGCCTTAATTCCCACTGCGCTATGCTGCAGGAGACACACCTTAGCCCCACTGCCTCGACCACATTTGCATCCCGATGGGCCAATTATAGACGCTTCTCCTCATACTCCTCTTACTCAGGCTATATTGGTGAAGTGCTCTCTCCCCTACACCCCTATCGGATCCCAAGAAGACTCGCAGGGCTTCAACAGCATCCTTTGGGGACATCTGGCAACTAAATCCGTAACTCCCGTTTCTTTCTATGGGCCAAACCATGATGACCATGAATTTCTCCGTATACTCTGGGGAAAGGTCCTAGACATTGGGTCCACGCATCTGTTATAGGGCGGAGACTTTAACGTTACTTTAGACCCCACACTTCGCCTCTTGCACCCGCAACCGCACCACTGCTCCAACGCACATTACACCCTCAGAAACATTGTAGAAGACTATTAATTGATCAATGCCTGGCGTCACCTGCACCTGAAGCTTCGGGAGGGATCTTGCACCACTGCCCGGGCCTCCTGGACGATGGGTGGCTCCTCACTAAAGGCCTTGCCCCTTGGCTGTCACACGCCTCATACCTCTCCCGCACTTACTCTGACCACTCCCCAGCGCTCATCACCCTCACCCCCCCGCAAAACGATTCGCCCTTCCTGTCTTGGCGCTTGAACCCCCAAAACTGGCTAGATCCAGTGTTCAAACAAGAACTAGAACAGGAAATAACTGACTTCTTCCTGCGTAATGAAGACTCGGCCAAGCAGTATTCCACGATATGGGAGGCATTTAAAGTCACCATTCGAGGACTCTACATTGCAAAAAGTGTAGGAATCCTGCAGGATATCCGCTCCACGCTTTGGAGACGGGAACTGGAGCTCAAACAGACAAAATATGATGCAGGATGCCCCCACCACTGAATTACAGGCTCGGTTGAGAAGCTTGCTTACTGACTATCAGTAGACAGCCGAGAGTGAATGCAGGTTCAGAGGGAAATACCACCAAGCATGCCGATATGGAGAAGGTGAAAAAACAACTAGGGGTTGGCTCTGATCAGCAAGGCTGAGCCTCAATATCAAAGAACGAAAGTAGAGTGCCAGTACTGATGTGAATGATTTAAATAAACAACTAACCAAACAGAACTTGAAAGAACATTCAAGAACGGGAATTGCTAATTAATAGCTTTTTATTTGAGCATTTTTTGAAAAAACTCATACTTTTTAATTCATCATACAAAAGGACATATTCAAAAAGGACACATGATACATAAAAAAGGGGGGAGTAAGATAGCGGGCGAATGCCCGCGAGGTTTTCTTTGTACTTCATTCGTTCTGAAGTGAAGGCTGAATTATTTCTCCCTTCGTTGATTAAGTGTGTATTAATTTTTATTCTTTGTTTATGTTTTTCAAATTTTGTTTAGTGTTATAATTTTTTTCCCTTTCTTTCCTGTCTTCCAAGTAATGGCAGAAAAGGACACTTTTGCTTATACTGAGGACCACATCAGGAGCTTGCTTAGTGACCCACCCATATTCTCCTCGGTCTCCTTGAGTGAGACAGCGACATCGTCTAATGAATCTGATAAGCTGATTCGCCTAAAAAAGAAACAAATTAGGACTGATCTTCATGGGCATTTTTTGTTGCAACACCTCCGAGAAGGCACCATTCCAGGTGGGTTACAAATCAAAAATATACCAGTAATTTTCACAGAAGACCCGATTTAAAAAAAAGTTTTTTCTCTAATTGAAGCTAAATGCAGCAGAGACCTTATGGTCCTAACAGTCGAGACAGCGGTAAGAATTTCTAAGGAAGAACTAGCAGAAATTGCAAAATTAGAGGCTGAAATTAGCACCAACCCTACCATAGCTGATGCAAAAGCACTGCTGGAAAAGGTAGCCAAAGAGATACAAGAGTTTAAAGACTACACTATAACACAGAAGACCAACCAATTTGAGAAAGATAAAAAAAGTTTCTCATTGGATAATATATATCCTTACCTACAGGTAGACTTCTACTCGAAAGCAGAATCACGACGTTTTCTCTTGGACAATCAAGGGAGATCCAGGAAACAGTTCATCTCTTTTTCAGATACGTCATCTTCAGGGACAGATAGTGACACTAGTGGCAATTACAATCGCCCGATTAGGAACCGGAATTGGAATACCAATCAACAACAGCAGAATCAATCATCTAATTCTCATTTTTTAGCGAGAGGCCAGACACGTCCCAGGGGCAGGGTGAGATATACAATCCCATGGGAAATGAAAACACGACGCCAGCATTACAAAAACTAAAAGCGTCGTCAATCTTTAACCTCTCTAAAAAGGCACTTACACGAGAAGAAGAAAGTATCTTGGCAAAGGGTCTATCATTTGTCCCTTCTAAAAGAACTGACTTTGTCAAAATGAAATCCGAATTTATTGAATTCTGCAGAAAATTGAGACTTACTCTTTTCTTTAGTGATAATCCTATTCAAAACTCTGTGGAAGTTACTGGTTTAAGAAATAGATCTACCTTCTGTCCCCCAGCCAATAAAATTCCGAAAGAACTTGTGACCTTTGAAAAAAGCGTTTTGTCTGCTATCTCTGCCATGGAAAAAGAAAGAAAATTTGTGAAATTTAATACCACCAAAAAACAGATGACTACGTTAAATAACCTAAAAAATGACACCTCTGTGATAATTAAGCAGGACGATAAAGGTGGTGCTATAGTAGTGTGGGACACCATTGACTACACTACAGAAGTGATGAAGCAGCTAGATGACCCCAGTTGCTATCGAAAGATAGGTAAAGACCCCACTACAGAACTTCAGAATGAACTTTTTGCCCTACTACAGGAAGGTTTCGATCAAGGATTTGTTGGCCCTAAAGAACTTGAATATTTAAAAATCAAACATCCTAAAATACCGATGTTCTACGTATTACCCAAAATTCATAAGAACCAAGACCATCCGCCAGGCAGACCCATCGTGGCAGGATGTGGTTCTTTGCTTGAGCCAGCTGCTAAATACGTAGACTGTTTCCTTAAAGAATTCATGAGCCAGGTGATATCCTATCTACAGGACACTACAGACTTCATTAATAAATTGGAGAATATCAACTTCTGCGAGAACAGGGATTCTTTAGTCACCTTAGATGTGACGTCCCTGTACACACAGATCCCCCAAGATGAAGCCGTGGCGGTACTATCCTATTTTTTAGACTCCAGACCCCGGCCAATGCGAGTACCCACAAAATTTCTCGTAGACCTTGCGGCGTTTGCATTAAAGAAAAATTATTTCTGTTTCAACAGAGAATTCTACTACCAGGTCAAAGGGGTAGCCATGGGCTGCCCCTTTGCACCGGAGTTGGCGGTACTCTTTATGTCAATGTATGAGAACACTCACATATACAACAACAACCCATTCCATCAATACATCGGAGCTTGGCTCCGATCTATTGATGACGTGTTTATGGTATGGACAGGAGACAGTGACACCTTGTCCCTGTTCCATCAATGGCTAAACTCTAGGACTGCTGATATAAAGTTCAGCCTAACTCAGTCAACAACCAGAATTGCATTTCTCGATGTAGAGGTTTTTCCACAAGAAGGTAAACTAGCGACCACCTTGTTTGTCAAACCCACTGATCGAAATAAATCTTTGATGTTTGACAGCAACCATCCCAGAAGCCTCAAAGAAAACCTCCCTTACGGGCAGTTTCTGCATGTACGCAGAAATTGCACGTATAAAGAGGATTTCCACCATCACTCTGAGAATTTGATATCGAAGCTTTGTGACAGGGGGTACCCCAAAACACTAGTAAAGAACTGTATGAAGAGAGCTCAGTGGACCCCACGAGAGACACTCCTAGAACGGAAAGATAAGCCCGATTTGAAGCGACAAGTGTGTGTCACCACTTTTTGTCCCAATGCTAACCAGCTCAAACGGGTCATAGGACACAATTGGCACCTAGTAAAGAACTTAGATGAGAGCCTTAAAGAATTACCCTTGTTTGCTTTCAAGAAGGAAAATAATATTGCCAACCACATAGTCCGAGCAGCAATGCCAGGTCCGAAACCTTCAACGTTACGTCAAATGATGGGAATGCCTCCCGTAATAGGACGTACAACAACGGAGTTTGGTCCTGGGACAGGGGGCAGCTGGACCCAATTTACAAGTAGAAAGAAGAAATATTGCTGGCCCACCTCATTATTTAGTCTCACTAAAAGTTTTAAGAGACAACAAACAAATAACAACGTCTCTTTGTTTGTATGGGGAATTTTATTTAACCCTTTTGTTCATTATTTTTGGAATGATTTAACAAATCAGTAGGCGAGAAGAACACTCCCTACACCTATGTACAAATACAACACATTAAGACATATTTCACAAGTGCTAACAAATATCACATAAAAAATCAAACATTCATCAACAAACTCCTCGTGTGAGGAGCCTGCGTTTTCATTTCCTGGTTCGCTCTGGTCGAAGGAAGCGCGAGAGAAAAGGTTCTTGATAGAACGGTGAGGAACATGACTTCGCGACTGACATAGCAAGTTTTAGACAATCAACACACGGATTGGCGGCCGTTGACGCCCCGTGTCTACTACCAATAAATTGGGTCGCAAAGAAAGTATAAAAGGAGCACACGGAGAATTCAATACCGCATTCAATGCAGCATTTGAAGAAGAATACCTCCCATTATCATTGATTTCTGCGGCTACCCCTCGTGAACAAACACCACCACGAGAGTCCCCCGCATTCTCCATAGAGATTGAAAACATTGAGAGAGCCCTGAGGAGAATCTGTAATCTTTGACAGATTCGAAACGCGTTGGCAAGGCAAACGACAGATAGAGAGTTGTAAATAATTGCACTTTTTGGGTGCAGCTCTGATGGTCAAGACTAATTATGGATCAATTTCTGATGTCTGTCTAATCTTTTACAACCTTTTGGGTTCAATAGCGGTTGTTGATTATCTCGCAAAGAATAATTATTTGCGCACATAGAATTGTTATTGATTTCTCACACGAGGAGTTTGTTGATGAATGTTTGATTTTTTATGTGATATTTGTTAGCACTTGTGAAATATGTCTTAATGTGTTGTATTTGTACATAGGTGTAGGGAGTGTTCTTCTCGCCTACTGATTTGTTAAATCATTCCAAAAATAATGAACAAAAGGGTTAAATAAAATTCCCCATACAAACAAAGAGACGTTGTTATTTGTTTGTTGTCTCTTAAAACTTTTAGTGAGACTAAATAATGAGGTGGGCCAGCAATATTTCTTCTTTCTTCCCGTAATACACACCACAAATGTGGCACTTGCCTCTGTTGCGAGTCTACACTTGAGGGTCCCCTCTTCCAGCATAATGGAATCTCCTGGAAGCACAATGCATTCGGCAATTGCAAAACTAAGTTTGTAGTTTATGGCATAATATGCCCATGCCAACGCCTGTATATAGGTAAAACCAATCTAGAGGTACGTCAACGTATCTCTCAACACAAATCTAGATTAAAAAAGAAAGTTGAAAACGCCCCACTGGTACAGCATTGGACACGAATGCAACACAAAATAAGTGACCTCAGATGGACAGTGATATCACGAGTCGAAAAGGACCCACGAGGAGGCGATTGGAATTTACAACTGTCCAAAAGAGAAGCATTCCTCATTGTAAAATTCGATACGGCGACATCAGGCCTCAATGAATTGAGCGAAATCTTCAAACTGTGATTTAAAACGTGTGTTGACACTGCAAGTCTAGAGTACCTTGCCTAACCTTTTGCAAGTTTGCTGGAAAAGATGTTTTCCATTTCCACCTTTATCCCACTTGTATGTATATTAATGGGTGGTTATATATATTTTTATATTAACACCCCCGTGTGTTAGTGCCAACTAACCTACCTCCTTCTCTGTTTCATCCCTGTGTCATCACCTATACATTTTTTTGTAAACAACTGATACTCTGCATCTGGTCTTATACTATTCTATTCCGGCCCAGGTTTTAGTTCAAACCTCCACGTCCTTCTGTTCGAAGGCGGCGCCTTGTTCATCGCGTTATATAAAAACACAATAAAAGCCTCGCCCTGGCCTGCAATATGCATGCGCCCAGGTGTAGTGCTGATTAGAACGCCATCGGTCCGACAGTTCGCGTAAGCCTCAAGTAAGTGCACTGTTTCCCAACCCGCCCCCCCCCCCCCAACGTCCTTGTAATTCATTGAGCTTACAAAGATAAGTATAATGAAAAAGATTGTTCCCCCGTTTTTTCAGTTTGCTGCTTGGCTTCCCTACGTAGCAGACCGCTTCCATGATCAAAACTCTATACTTGAAACTCTTCTTCCGCATTAGTGGCGGTAAGTCTCGATTGTAGAAATATAAACGAAGCTCCAATACTCTTAAGTTCAAAATCGCTAATGCATCCGTATAATTTCCCGTTCTAGGTATCTTGAACGATGCATCACCCTCGGCTCGTTTCTACTGTCTAGACGTGTGTAAATGCGGTAAGCTGACGAAAATTCTCTTGGGCGTCCTAAGCTCGTTTTTCATCGACGACTGGTTCCACTATCCTACCGTTGCCTGCTCATATGTATATTCCTTATCTTTTGCTATTTTCAGAATTGAAAAGTATTCCAATCCCTGAAATTGATTACACTCCAGGCAATTGGAAACGCTTAAACTGGGTAAGATATTCATACGCTGCCATGTTTTTTTATAAAATGTGCCACTTTCCGTACCCCAGTAACCCACCCCTTCCATTTGTTTAGATGGCTGACTTTGAAATAACTGCTCCACTTTGCCCTGTGTACCGAAACCTGTGGTTGCGCTTCTAGGGTGAGAACCGATTTCAATTTACCCTCGGTCCTTAGAATAGGTGACAGGTTAATTCCAGTCTAAATAGACTTCTTTATTTCCACAACAGGCACGTGTGCGCATTTCCCCCGTCTTTTGGTTTATTGACCCTTTACAAACACCCTACAAAAGGAGAGACACTTCCATTCATTACATACGAGGTAAGTAATAAGAGTTACTCCTTCTTCTTTAAACCACCTTTTTGACTTGCAATCCATCTCGATTGACACCGCTTTATGCTTTTTAACTTCAGATCCAGATACTAGCCCTTGTTCTTTGACTCCGACGCTGCCCCCATTATCTGGCATTCTTACTCTTTGGTAAGCTGTTGGGGGTTGGTTTGGGTCCTGTGGCAGGCCCCTTGATGTTTGGTCCAGTTATTTTCCTTTGATGAATTACTTAACCTCAGTCTCTTACTTGTTTTTTCTGTTTTTACTTTATTTCCTCCTTGTTTAGATACTACATGAGGCCCTGAAGAGAATCCCAAAAGACTTAGTGGGATTCGAAACGCGTAGGCTCCTGCTACATCTTGTCTGCGAGAGCGACAGGCTATCAAATGAATTTTCCCTTGCCGCTCGCTGTTGTACATTACCTATAACTACTAGTTCCAGAAAGATTTCTTTGATCATTTGATTCAATATATAGGAATGTACTTAGTAGAAAACATTTTTCTCTAACACTATTGTAAAACTGTTTTGCAGACTGTGGCTTTGTTCTTCTTCTTTACTAATAGATTGTACATAGATTATATAGATTGTATTGTATTTCTTTGTAGCTTCTCTCCCTGAGTGAATGCTTTTGTATGCTTGTGATATGTATGAAATAATGAATGACTGATGAATAGTTACTCCCCCCCCTTTTTTATGTATCATGTGTCCTTTTTGAATATGTCCTTTTGTATGATGAATGAAAAAGTATGTTTTTTCAAAAAATGCTAAAATAAAAAGCTATTAATTAGCAATTCCCGTTCTTGAATGTTCTTTCAAGTTCTGTTTGGTTAGTTGTTTATTTAAATCATTCACATCAGTACTGACACTCTACTTTCGTTCTTTCATATGGAGAAGGTGACAGACCAGGGAAGACGCTTGAATCCCTAATTCGCCCTCCCCGCTTCTACAACATGGTCCTCGAAATTGAAGATGAAGACGGTCAATTACATAGAAGCACTCCAGAGATCGTAGGAGCTTTCGATAGCTTCTACAAAACTCTATACAAGACATTTAGAACTCATTCAGTGGATTTTACCCCTTTCTTCGAGGATACCGCAATAGCCTGGCAGGGAAACGTCCAAAGGGAATTTCTCCTACCACACCATGAAGACGAAGAGATTGTATCCGCCATAATGCAATTACAAACTAGCAGGGCCACGTGGCCAGATGGCCTCCCAGACAACTTTTATAAAACATTCCGCCATTTACTCATCCCTGTGCTTCGACATGTCTTTGAAGAGGCATGTGAAATGGGCATACTGCCCCCAACGATCAGAGAGGCGCACATAATTTCCCTGCCCAAACCGGGCAAGTTGGCCTTCCACTGTGACTCATATAGACCCCTTAACTAGATCAATGTCGATGTCAAAATATTAGCAAAATTGATCGCCATCCGCGTCAGCCCCCCCATGACTGCCCTAGTACTTCTAGACTAATCAGGATTTGTACCAAACAGACGTACATCTCCAAACCTGCGCACCCCGTTTGCGGTCCTCCAAGATATTGATCCCAATACGAATGCTGCTGCCATATTACTTGACGCCACTAAGTCGTTTGATTCATGAGGTTACCTTGACTTTGTCCTGCAACGCATGGGATTTCCAGCTCCCTTCCTAGCCTGGATAAACTTATTTTACACTGGTCTACAGGCTAGGGTTATGATCAACGGAGTCCAGTCCCCCCCCTTCACAATAGCCAGAGGCACTCACCATGGATGTCCCCTCTCGCCCCTACTTTTTGCTATAGTAATTGAACCCCTGGCGGCCAAAGTCCGACAGCATTACAGATATCATGCTCTTATATACCCAGAGAGGCAAATGCTAATTTCCCGGTACGCCGAAGACCTTACGCTGTATTTGCGCAATCCAGATGAAAGTCTCAATCCCATTCTCAGGCTACTCATCTTATTTGGCCATCTCTCCGGGGTCAATATCAACTAGGGGAAATCCCAGATATACCCCCTTACGGACACCACCACGCGCTTTGAGCATGACTTTCCACTCACATGGTGTGGGAATACACTTACCTATCTCGGAATAGTTATTTCTCGGAACTGAAATGACTTGATGTTGGCTAACTACGGGCACGCGCTTGATCTCCTAACTGAAAAGATCACCAGACGGATTGCGTTACCCCTCTCCATGGCTGGCAGAGCCTCCCTGATACAAATGGAACATCCCCTATGCTCCTAGTTGCCATTTTTTAAAAGAAATCAGAACCCAACTGATTCGCCTAATTTGGGGCGGGAAACAAGCTAGGCTGAGTCGGGATATCCTCACACGACCCTTTGCAGTCGGAGGATTTGAAGTACCAGATCTGGAACTCTACTTCAACTGCGCCCAGGCTCACTTTGCAGCCTACTGGATAAATTCCCCCACCTAACATGCCCCACCTGGCGATAGAGGACCGATACATGAACCCCATGCCATGCTCAGCATACTTGATCACCCCTGCGGGCACTATTCCATGCACTACTAGCGCCTGGCAGGACCTAGCTCGATGAACCCACTGTCCCCTACTTTACTCCCCCCTACTAGCCCTCCAGGGAAGACACGACCTCCCGGTCACACAAGAAGGGGGCTGTCGCTGCCTTCTCCGTAAGCTGTCCATCTTCACCTGGGGACAACTCTATGTAAAAGGCAAATTTTGCACAAGTGATGAATTCTTCAGAACCTCCCCCACACCCCTCTAGAATGGTTTTACTACATTAGGCTCAGGCAGGACATGCAAACCTTCACCCCATGTTTCCCACAGGAGCCTTCCGTCATGCCCCCCTCCACGCCCTTTTACAGCAAACTACTTCCACAGATGTAGTGTCACTCGTATATCGCACCACCCAAGCAGAATGCGAATGTGACCTCCCTCAGCTAAGAGATAATGGGAGGGTGAACTGGGGTTTCCGCTCGCTGAAGAGCAATGGTCCTTCTGCTGTCGCCAAACCGGGGAAGTCTCTGCCAGCAATAGACTGCTCATCATACACTACAAATATATTCACTGCTTGTATTACACCCCTGCATGACTGCATCGCTTACATTTACGCGATAATGATCACTGTTATCGTTGTGGGGAAGCGGAGCTGATTTCAAGCAGGTAGCTTGGGACTGCCCGCCGGTCCAACGCTACTGGGGGGAAATTATGCTCGCTATGGATCAAATGACTGGGATACACGTTTTGGAGGACCCCCTCACTGCACTTCTGGGACACACTGAACCGCTGCCCGCTAAAGTACGCTGGTATGTTTCCTAGGCACGTCTCCTTGCCAAACGACGAGTCGCCTGCAGGTGGGGCAGAGGAAGAGCTCCTAAATTTAAAGATTGGCTAAGCGATCTTACATTTGTCAAGAACAATTGCATAACTATGCTGAACTCTTACCACCCTCCTCTCGCCCACGCGACATATGGGCTTCCCTCCAGACTTATCTCTTGGAGCACACCTCAACCACAGATGCAACCACTGACTCCCACGCTGACGGGGATGGCGCACATGGCGGGGATGGAAACTGATGCATGTGGGAGATCATGCAGGTCGGAACATAACAACCAAATATGGTAACAGAGTATGGGGTAAAACATGTCTAACTACAACTGTGTGGCAGGAACCATCACATGTGGAAATGTTATCCTGTTAGATTGGTGAACGATGGCATCATTACTGTGTTATTTGGGTTTTTTACGCAATAAATGTTTGAGACCTTTTAAATGCCAATATTACTACTCGTCCACCTGACGCGGCCGGCCCGATGTGGTTGTAGGCGGCTTGATGTGTACCTCCTCTCCCGCCTCTAATGCTTTATTACACGTCAACTTGCATTGCCGGCCTGCCTGGGATGTAGGCATCATGCTTTGTATAGAACCTTTTGGCATCAATAAAGGTTTTTTGAAAATTAAAAAAAAAAGAATATTTCTTACAAAAAAATCTTTCAGAAAGATAACATTTGAAACAACTCTTGACATGGAGAGTGTAAAAATACATCCACTGCTGACAAAGGATGACGGAAAAAGTAAACAAGGCTATATGCTGATTTAGGTGGAAAAATAATGGTACTTTGTGGATAGTTCTCGGATTAGTCCTTTTAGCCACCTAACTTTAGTGAAAACAAATATACAGCGCTTGAATCTCACTAACTCTTATTGGAGATGTTCAGCCAAAAAAATCTGCCTTACAGGACACATGTTGATCCGTAGTTTGGGAATAGGTTCAAAGGGAGTCTTCAGCAAGGTAGTCAGAACTGTAGTCGATATCCCATGATGGGCCTTCTAGTAACTGGCAGGCAAGATCTGAGTACACCTTTCATAAACTACTTACTTTTTCTTGAAGAGAACGTCGAAGGGTGATCAGATATTCTCAGATACCAAAAGATAACAGCTAGATGCATTGCAACCAATCAATATCGTAGACCTGATCTAGATAGATGTAACAGAAAAGGGACACAACTATTGTGGACTTATGTGGAGTGCATCTAGACCATTCTAGCTCACCAAAATAAGTCCAAATGATTTCATGGTGGAGGGTGCTCCAGCTGCCAATAAGATCTGCCAAACGTATCCAGGGAGATCTAACACACTAAACTCTAATTCCTGAGAAGCCAAGGTGTGAGCTGCAGGAACTGTGGATCTTGATATAGAATCTTAGCATTGTTTTGTGATAGCAAACAACATTCTCTAGTCCTGGCACATGCTCCGTTGACAGATCTACCCTGTATTTCAGGGGCCAAAGACAAAGCATTTTAGTCTCTAGCTATAACTGGAAAGACCTTGTGTCACCTTTCTTACCGATACAGTACATCACTGGCATGCTTCTTTAAATGGAGCAGAAACGCCTTAAAAGCTAATCTCACTACTCTGAGTTCTAGGAGATTCCAAAAGATGGATTCCAATATATAATATTATAGCATGTTCCGGTCAGATAGAGGCTTCCTAGATTGACTTTCCATCCCTGCAAAGCAGCATCTGTTGTTAAATATATCTGCAGGACAGAAGGAGCTGGTGACCTGCTAATAAGTTCTTTAGCCCACCTCCGACATTTCAGTGACTCCCATTATGACAGTTACCCCGATGTTGCCATCACATTCTCCTTCCTCATAACACACTACATATTTAGCTGCTCTTGGTCAGATATATTCTTAGTTGACTCTGAGGAATTAGCAGTATGCAAGATGACATGCTAGCTAGCAGCAACTTCATCTTTCTCACAGCCATAATCTCTTGAGACTGCATGTGAAAATCCAACTGGAGACATTTGTGGATTTTTTTCTGTGTACGGAAATGCTTTCTAGTCACTGGTGAATATGGTTACCAAAAAAGCCTAGGACCAAAATATGAGTCTGACGGTCTTTGACCACCAGACTCACGGTGGCAGTCCTCTGGCCGCCATATTACCAGGCGCCCATTCGGACCACCACTGATACGCCAGGGAACCACCGTTTCCTGGCAGTGGTGCAGCGGACAGGGAGATACAATGTGTAAGACAGAACTGCCGCAGTCTGTCGAGCATATTACAAGTTTATCCACCGCCAACCTTGTCATGGCGGTGAGCCTGCTGTGGAAAGGCTGACGGGGGGAAACGAAGGGGGCCCATGATCCCACCACCATGGGAATGCATTCAGGGGGGCACAAAAAGTGCCCCCTGTTTGTATGCACCACAAGTTCAACCAAGGCATGGACTTCATGGTCCATGCTGTGCTGGAACTACTTTTGCATTCCTATTGCGGTGCCCGTTTTCAGGGCTCGGCGGGGGGAACGGCAAAAGAAAAGCCTGCCATACACGAGTTGAACTCGTAATCTTGTGGGTGGACTATGCATGGCTTAGGTGGAGGTGAGGTGGCTGTTGGGGACCGCTGCACAAGTGGTCGGACCGACGTATCATGCAGGTGGTGGTCGGACCGCCTAAACCGTTGGGGGTTAACGATACCTGGCAGTGGCTTGGCGGTCTGAGGCTGCAATATGGTTGGCAGTGCTGCTGTGGCTTCACCAAGCATATTACTAGTTTCCTCAACCCCAGCAGCCTCATGGCGGTGCTCACGCCATGAAAATGCTGACAATGAAGAAACTAAGGGGGCCTTACAAGACCCGTAGTGTCTCAGGGCCTGGGGATATATGCAGGGGGCACATGTTGTGCCCCCCTATGTGCATGTATCCCAATACCTGCACATGGACTGTGAAGCCCATGTCATGCAAGAACTTGCTTTGTCACTCTTTCGGCGCTGCAGTTCAAAGGCTCACATATGAGCCTTTGAACTGCACCGCCGCAGGACTGCCTACCACCCACCTGACCACGAAGTGACTTGCAATCTGGCGGGCAGCGGTTGACGTTGGCAGTGTGGGAGCGGGGCACCGGCGTGGAGAATGGCTCCCACACTGCCAAAGTCCGTAATCAGGCCCTAAATTTTGACAGCAGAGATGTTGTAATTTGCACTGCCAAGCAAGTTCTGACATACGATAAAGTGTATCATTCATCATTCTTTTTTATTTAAGAAAAACTCTGGAGTAATATCCTTTCTCCCTCTGATTTAGAGGTACGGACCTTAATACTCTTTTTTAAAGAACATTCGCAATTTCTTTCTTTAATTCTTTCAAATATTTGTGAGATGTTTAAATCTTTATATATGTATGTGTGTGTGGTATTTCCATAGAACTAACCTACCTAAGAGGCAGCAGAGAACTGTCCAGGCTCAAAGATAAAGTTAATGAATGATAATAGTAGTAACTGGTTTGTGGAATATTAATGCACAGTAAGAACAATAGTTACTTACCTGTAATCTGTGGTTCTCCAGTATTGGTGTCTTTCATAGATTCACATGCCTGAATCATTCCCCGTCGTCGGAGTGGGAGTCCCACGGTACATAAAAAAGCAATAAAATGCTATAAATATATAGTAATACCAATAGAAATGAACCAGGAAGTAAAACAGCCAATGGTACAGTAGGCAAAAACTTCCCATCTATGACTATCATAGTCATTTTGTATAGTCCAAACTACAGCCAATCAGGCGCCAGCACCCACCAGAATGTTCTCCCCAGAGGCTCAGGCTCTCAGATTTTCTCGCAAGGAGTGAAGGTAAACCATAATAGCCTAGAAAGCCTCTGAGGGGAGGTGGGCGGGTTGCATGTGAATCTATGAAAGACACCAATACTGGAGAACCACAGATTACAGGTAAGTAACTATTGTTCTTCTCCAGTATTAGGGGTGTCTTTCATAGATTCACATGCCTGAATCAGAGTAGCTAGCAGTACATATCTTTGCTGCACAGACGCTCATAACACCCAGCTTATCAGCTAGTAATGTAAATAACAATGCGAAGTGAATAAACACATATCATATAATGCATAACATAATGCAATGAAGAAAATATGTGAAAACATAACATAAGAAGCGTCTGACAGCAGAAACAAGGAGGTGGGAAACAGAGGCTCACCTTAATGAAACAGGTTCCGTAGAACAGCTCGACCCACAGAAGTATCAGCCTCGCTGATGGACTCTAGACAGTAATGTCTGGTAAAGGTATGGCGACTTGCCCAAGTCGCCGCCTTGCAGATCTGCTGAAGTGGGACTCCAGCGAATAAGGCCGTAGATGAGGAGACTGCTCTCGTAGAGTGCGCTCTGGGCGCAGATGGTAAAGGTCTCCCAGCCTGTGCATGGCAAAAGGCAATGGCAGCAGATATCCATCTTGCAATAGTCTGTTTTGATACTGCCTGCCCTTTACGAATCGCACCGTAGGTAATGAACAACTGGTCAGAGGTGCGTACAGCAGAAGTTCTTTGTAGGTAGAATTTGAGACATCTTCTAATGTCAAGCGAGTGTAAAGCTCTTTCCGCAGGAGTTTGCGGGTCTGGAAAAAATGATTTAAGAACAACAGGTTCGTTCAGATGAAAATCCGAAGGCACTTTCGGAATGTATTTGGGATTTGTGCGAAGTATGACAGAATCGCTAGTGAATTGGAGGAAAGGATGATGAACAGTGAAAGCTTGGATATCACTAACTCTCTTGGCGGATGTTAAGGCTAAAAGCAGTGATACCTTCCATGAAAGATACTTCAAGTCAGCTCGATGGATGGGCTCAAATGGGTGACGCATGAGTTGACCCAGGACCACATTCAGGTGCCACAAAGGAGGCGGACGACGTACAGGAGGGAACATTCTAAAGAGACCCTTAAAGAACTGTTGGATAATTCTTGATGAATATAGAGAATTGGACCCATCCTGTCGATATCTGGATATTGCAGCCAGAAATACCTTCAAAGTAGCATGGGACAGACCTGTTCGTGCCAACTGCAAGAAAAAAGGAAGAATTTCCTCAGGCTTTGCCAAGAAGGGGTGAACACCTGCTGAACGGCACCAGATACAGAAGCGTCTCCATTTGAGACTGTAAGTCTTGATGGTAGCGGGTGCTCTAGCTTTGGCCAACACCTCTTTACAGTCTGCTGGGATGTTCAAGTGTGCAAACTCATGGTGTTCAGGAGCCAAGCCGCTAATCTCAGCGATGCTGGGTCCGGATGGAAGACTTGACCTTCCTGAACACTGAGCAAGTTCGGGATAGGATGTAACTGAATTGGTTTGCTCTCTGATAGTAGGAGGAGCTCCGTAAACCAATACTGGCGCGGCCATCTGGGCGCGATCAGGATCAGTCGGCAAGGTTCCTTCCTCATCTTCCGCAGAACCCTGGGGACTAACGGAATCGGTGGGAAAGCGTACGCAAACCTCAGGGACCAATCGAGGGAGAATGCATTCCCCAGAGAATTCTTGTGGGGGTGCCAGCTGGCGAAGCTCAGGCATTTGCTGTTGGTACTTGTCGCAAATAGGTCTAGGTCTGGCCAACCCCACTGATGAAAGATGTGGTCCACTGTGTTCTGGTGAAGCTCCCATTCGTGGTTGGTGATTGTGGTCCTGCTGAGTGCATCCGCAAGGACGTTTTCCGTTCCCGGAACATGCACCGCATGCAACTGTACATTGTGGTGAAGAGCCCATGTCCATAATTCCTGCGCCTCTTGAGACAGGAGAAGAGATCGAGTTCCTCCCTGTTTGTTGACGTAGTGCATACTTGTTGTGTTGTCTGTTCTTATCAACACATTGGTGTTCTGAATGATGGCACAAAACGCCTTGAGGGCAAGAAAAATGGCTCTCAGTTCCAAACGATTGATGTGCCACCGTTTCTGTTGTACAGTCCATTTGCCACTGATCGTGAGGCCTTGCAGATGCGCCCCCCAGCCCTCGAGGGATGCATCTGTAGTGATGGTGAGACTTGGTGGTTCTTGAAGGAACGCATGACCCTGACTGAGATGACACCTCTGTGTCCACCACAGAAGAGACTCTTTCATGAGTGGTGTGATTTGAATGAGGTCCTCGAAAGTGCCTGACACCTGTTGCCACTGCAGGACTAGTTCCTCCTGGAGCGGCCTCATTTGAAGCCTGCAATTTGGAAGTAATGGAATACAAGCCGATGCCATCCCCAGAAAGGATTTGTATAGTCGGACAGAAACTGACTTTCTTTGCATGAGATCTTGTGCTAGCCGACTTATTTTCATTTGTCTCTCCTTGGAGACGAAAGCTTTGCATTTGTGAGTGTCCAACATTGCTCCTAAGAATGCTATTCTTTGAGACGATTGTATTTGGGATTTGGAGAAATTTATTGTCAGGCCTAGAGACTGAAACAGGTGGAGACACTGGTGAAGGTGACGTTGAACGGTGCCATGAGAATTGGCCTTTATAAGGCAATCGTCCAGATATGGGAAAATTTGTATTCCCTCCAGCCGAAGGTGCGCAGCTACTGGAGCTAAAACCTTCGTAAAAACTCTTGGAGCTGACCGTAGTCCAAAAGGAAGGACTTTGAATTGGTAGTCCCTGCCAGCCACCCTGAAGCGAAGGAATTTCCTGTGGCGAGGTAGGATGGGGATGTGGAAATATGCATCCTGGAGGTCTAGGGTGACCATGCAATCTCCCGGTGATAAAAGATGCAAAATTTCTTGAAGAGAGAGCATCCGGAATGTTAATTTCCTTAGGTATTTGTTTAATGCACGAAGATCGAGGATCGGGCGCCACTCCCCGTTCTTCTTTCTGATCAGGAAGAACCTGGAGTAAAATCCTAGTCCTCTCATCCTCTGAGGAACGCTCTCGATAGCTCCTTTTTGTATCATCATTTTGATTTGGGTAAGCAGCTCCTTCAGGTGAGCTGGAGGCGGGCCCTTTGGTGGTACATTTGGGGGAAATTTTTCGAATTCTAGGGCATGGCCCCTGGCGACAATATCCAGGACCCATTTGTCCGTTGTTATCGACTGCCAATTGGAGTAAAATTTGGAGATTCTTCCGCCAAGTCTTTTGAGAGGGTGAAAAGACGGTGGTGGCAGGTGAAAAATATCATTGTCGCTTGTCCTTGCCGCGGTATGTAGCCCTACCCCTGTTTGGGGTGTATTGAGATTTTTTCTGCCCATAAGACTGGTAGCGCTGATTTTGGTAGCGCTGATTACCCTGACGGTATGAGGATTGTTGATGTTGTTGCTGGTATCCACCTCTATTGAAGGACGTTCCTCGTCCTCTCGCTCCTCGAAAGGGCGGCTTGTGAAATTGCAGAGTGCCTAAGGATTTGGCCGTTTCGGTATCCTTCTTGATAGTCTGTAAGGCCTCCTCTACCTCAGGGCCGAATAAATATTCGCCATCAAATGGCATGTCTAGAACTCGGTTTTGCACTTCCTGTCTAAAGGCAGTGGAACGTAACCACCCCTGTCTACGGAGAACCGCAGCCCCTGCTAATTGGCGAAAACCTGTAGATGCCACATCAACAGCTGAATCAATTATCTCTTCAGAGGTCCTTTGACCTTCATGGAGAATCTGGAGTGCTTCCGCCTTGGATGGCTCAGGGAGTAGATCGATAAATGGTGAGATGTCAGACCACATTTGACGGTCGTAACGACCTAAGATGGCTAATGCGTTGGCAGCACGGACAGTTGTTGCAGCCATGGTGGAAACTCGTTTTCCTATTGAGTCTAGGCGTCTGCCATCTCTATCCGGCGGTGCCGTAACTGCAGAGGACGGATTTCTGGCCCTTTTCTGAGCCGCCTGGACAATTACCGAGTCAAGTTTTGCTTGTCCAATGAGACAGGCAGGCGTCTTGTCTGGAGCTTTATATTTCTTATCAATTCTTGGCAAGACTGGAGGAATGGAAGCCGGCGTTGACATCACCTTAACGCCTTCCTTCCAGATGAATTCCACAATGGGTATTGTCTTAATTTGTCGTCTGGGCTGATCTTTAAAATCGTAAAGGAAACATTCTTGTTGAGTATGCTCCATCTTCATATGAAAACGTGCGGTTGCACGCTCCATCAGCAAGTGAAAATTTGCTACATCAACAGGAGGGGAGGCCGACGCAGTCTGAGGAGATGTAGAAGGAGATTGGACCTGATAGTCCTCCCACTCCGATAAATCCTCCACTTCTCCTTCCTCTCGTTGGTCGTCATCTTCCGAGGATTGCGGGTCCTCTTCGTGAGCAGGTTGTGGGTGTGAAGGTGGGCACACCGATGGGAGCACGGGTGGAGGCGTTTCCGAAATTGGAGTTGCTTGTCCAGAACCTGCCGATTCCGAAGGTGGAAACCTCCGATAGTAATCGTCCAGCATAAATTGTAAGTTGGATATTAAATCCAAAGGCACTTGACCAACAGGGGTAGTGACAGGCATCGATACCTCAGCAGGAGTGTGAGGATCCTCATATTCATCATCTTGAAGTTTAATATGTAACTCCGATGGACTAGTGGCTTGTCCAAAAGTATTCTGGACCATCTCATTGTCACTATCAGAATCCAGTAGTTGGTCTGGGACTTCAGAGGACACCTTGTGAGGTGAAACACGCAGGGGTGAAAGCCTCATTACAGTGTTGCGCAGCTGTTCTGCTGCTTGGCGTGGTGTTAAAAACACCGTCGACGGAGACCACACCTGTAGTGCCGTGCATGAGGATAACTGCGGCGTCGTCGGAGGGTTAACTTCCGATGGATTTGTCGTCGACGGATCACCTCTCGTCGACGGGACACTTTTCGGCAACGAAATAGTCGTCGTCGACGGGACACTCGTCGTCGACGGAAGACCTGTCGTCGACGGGACACTCTTCGTCGACGGGACACTCTTCGTCGACGGGACACTCTTCGTCGACGGGACACTCATCGTCGACGGGACACTCTTCGTCGACGGGACACTCTTCGTCGACGGGACACTCTTCGTCGACGGGACACTCTTCGTCGACGGGACACTCTTCGTCGACGGGGCACCCTTCGTCGACGGGGCACCCTTCGTCGACGGGACCGTCTTCGTGGACGAGTCACTCCTCGTCGACGGTGGTATTTTCGTCGACGGCGTAGAGCTTGACGACGAGCTCGTCGACGGAGTCTTTTTCGTCGGCGGTAAAGTCTTCAAAGACGTCGACGACGAGGCGTCGACGACGGACGTCGACGAAATAGGCCTCACAGAAACAAAAACCATCGTTGGAGATGCCGTAGACGAGGACATAACCATACTAGGTTTAGGAGAAGAAAATGTTACCGTAGATGTCACTGAAGTCGTCGTTCTCGTCGACGAGGAAGCTGAAGAAGACTTCACAGGAGGCGGAGATGAATTCTGTGGTAAAATCCTGTCAGAAGATAGGGGAAGCTTGAGTTTTTTCCCCTTTGAGGAAGCAGAAACGCCTTCCATGCCCCTGGAGGTGGGGACAGCCTGAGAAGTGGAAGGCTGATCCAGACCTTTAGCAGGTGGTTGTTTTTTAGGCAGTTTAGCCTTGGGAGATGACATTCCCTCAGGCGCAGATCTCTTCCTGGAGGCTGAAGTGGAAGCAGATGTGACACTGTCTACTTCTGAAACAGTATTAGAAGAATCCTTTAGCCTCTTCAACCACAGCAGTAAACGACCCTCTCTATCTCTGAGAGTCTTCTGAGGCATGGTTCTGCAGATTTTACAATCAGAGGCCTGGTGGTCTGGGTAGAGACAATAAATACACTTTTTGTGTGGATCCTTCTCAAAAAGCCGAGGCTTACCACAGCAGTCACAGGCTCTGAAGAGAGATTTCTTTGAAGACATCCTGAAGAGAAGACACAGATGAAGTAGAAGTTAGAAAAAACTGAGCAGAGCTCAGGGAGACTCCCTTCACACGACGTGCGGTAGAAAATCTGAGAGCCTGAGCCTCTGGGGAGAACATTCTGGTGGGTGCTGGCGCCTGATTGGCTGTAGTTTGGACTATACAAAATGACTATGATAGTCATAGATGGGAAGTTTTTGCCTACTGTACCATTGGCTGTTTTACTTCCTGGTTCATTTCTATTGGTATTACTATATATTTATAGCATTTTATTGCTTTTTTATGTACCGTGGGACTCCCACTCCGACGACGGGGAATGATTCAGGCATGTGAATCTATGAAAGACACCCCTAATACTGGAGAATGAAGTGTTCTTTAAAGAGATGTGTCTTCAACTCTTTCCTAATTTGGAGCAGCACTGAGGTGCTTTTGATAGATACAGGGATGTTATTCCTGACCCAGGGTTCATAGATGGATAGGTCTGCTACCTTGTATTTTCTTTGGATGCATTGGTGGGGTTTGCAAAAATGCCAAAGTATAATCTAGCTTAAAAATGTCCAGGAACCATTTGTCGTATGTAATTTCCGGCCAAGATTTATGTAAGAAATGAACCCGCCAACTAGCAGGGTGAAATGGAAAGAGGATGGATTGACCAAGTTAGGTTCTTTAAGTCGACTATGCAAGCATTATTACTGCCCCCCTCAACGCCTCTGGTAAGATTTATTGGACCAGTTTCTCTTATGCCACTGTGGAAATACTTACTACTAAATGGGAGGGGGTTTGTGAGGAGTACGGGGGGATTAGGGAGTTAGGGAGGGATTTAGGGACCCACCCACAAAAGAATAAACCCAGAACTATTCCCAAACTGCATTTATAAAGTTACTACAGCCAAAAAGGACCCACAACGTAGTACATTTGCTCCAGCTCAAAGCTGGAGCAAGCGGGTCACCACACATGGCCAACAACTGGTACTGCAACACCCTCCCACAAAACATAATGGTGGTATGGACTTAAAATAACGCCCCTTGTTGGATTTCTAGACCGTCTGAGCTACTGACACTATAGAATCATTTTTTGTCTGATTTAAAAAACAAGCAGATTAATTATCCAGCACTTTATATTTCTAGTCCAGTCTAGAATCGCTGTCTGAAACGGAGCTGGGTTTTTCATTAGCAACAACCCTACTCCCATAGATCAACCAGGACTTGAATCACTCACATGGTCTTTCTCTGATTTTTCTTTAAAATGAAATAGAAAACACAATTTCCCAGAAACTGATCAGCTGAATTTGTTTGACGCTCTCTCTATAGATGGTGAATCCTACCGATGTCTCCTGGAGGAGAATCGTTCAGTGCTGGTTCAGGGCAATGTCATCTGGAGGCACAAACTCATCACATTCTGAGTTTTTAGCCCCTAATGTCTAGGTCTTCATTGTTATATTGCAAGCCTTGAGCTGCATCATCATCATTATCATCCCCACTTCTCTCAAACAGGGAACTTACCTGCTCATCATTAGTGTAACCTTCTTCATCAACGTTTCTGTGGTCTTCTTGCAGGCTCAGCAATACGGGCGCTAGGTGAAGCTATTGAAGTTGAAAGTGGAGGAGGAGGAAACAGTGGAGGATGCACCAGTGCTACTAGCTTGCACGGCTGACTCTTGGGTATAATATAAATTAGGAGGATGAGCAATTGAAATTGGCAATGGCAGCAATTTTGAAGAGCCCGAACCAGATAGGCTTGGATTCACCGGCCTCTGATATATGTCAAATATCATACATTGAAGCCATGCCATCATTGGAGGGCCACATTAACTATAGGCATCTCTGAAGTATAGTACTATGTATCTTTCCTATTGTGGGGTAAAAAAGGAGGCTTGCATGGTAATCTTTCTCCTCAGAGTCAATATTGACATATTTGATATTTAAACCCTTGGGATAGAGGAAGTCTTCCTCTCTGTCCTTCGTACACTTATTTTCTTTTTAACCCATCTTTATTGGGTTTTTATGAGTATACACTGAGCATTAAATAACATAGATGTTCATTGCAAACGTAGCCCTGTGTATCAAGATTGTATAACAGCTTTGAAACATGAATATAAGAGCAACAAACTTGTGCCTGATCCCTTCCCAGATGAGGGTGATGCAGTCACAATTTAAGTGCGCCCTCTGGCCTTGCAGGACTGGGGAATTGCCACACTGCCATTCTAGAGACAGCTAACCACTGTGTATTGATAATGACACCTCTGGGATACATCTGCCTAACTGCTGCCGAGCAGAGGGAGCAACCCCGGGATCCACAAAGGGAGGTGTGCTGGGGTGGAATTTGGGTGGAGGAAACAAAGAAGCAGAAAGGTTTATATGGTTATCAATATAGTCCTTATTAGTCAAAAGGACTCTAGGTTTGCCTGTGGAGGCACATCCAGAGAATTTCTCAATCCTTTTTATCACCATATGAAGATAGTCATGGATGTGTATTACCTAAAATTATGCAACCTTTCGACTTCTGGGGACCCCAGTGAAGCATTACTGGAATCCGGGGACACTCACTTAGTCATAGCTGGAATCCGGGGAACCCTTGCTTAATCAATTCCGATGATTTAAACCTCAAAACAATACACAAAAATAAAAAAAACAAGTATACCCTAATCAAATGCTCAAATGTTGAAAGGAAGATTTGTAATACTTTCTTTTACTACTAAGGAAAATGTGTAATAACATAGAGAGTGTGTGTAGAAATAGCAGTAGCTCTATGGTCTGACGGATATATCCAAGGAGGAGTATGTGACTTTCTACACAAATGATGACATCTCAGACACTGTCTGTTTTAAGGTGTGAATTGCCTCGTGAAGAGCAGAGTTGTTGTGAAGCCTATATCTAGGAGGTCACGATCCTTTTCTGTTTAGTATCAGCACAGTCTTCATCTGGGACAAAGGTTTTTGAGCAATGACTCGTACTGGTTAAACTGCTGGCAGTATGAGGATACATTGGTGCTGGAGAGGAATAACTGCCCCATTCTGTTTGGATGGACAGTAAGGAGAGTAAGAATGGGGAAAAGTCTGTATATGATGTACAAGGTGGGAATTTTGTAGGTGACTTTAGGTTCTTCAATGTCAAAGGGTGTAACACCCCTGAATGTTTGGATGTTGAAAAACTTGTCTCATTGTGAAAGTGATGTTGAGTGACTACTCTTCTTCAGCATCAAATGGTTCTTCTACATCAGCTCTGCCTTAATGGTGAGTAGAAGAAGTTGATGTCAATGCTGGGAGCAATAATACTGCTTCCAAGATCACATGTTCAGATGTCATTCAGTGCAGATCCTGAGAGAGGAGTGAGTTGCCTTTGATGGAGTGAGTCCCTTCACTTCCCCAGGCATTTTGAATGCTTCTCCTCAGCTTTCTGGCCACTAGACCACTCTTCCGCTGAGTCTGAGAGACAAATTATACATTGGAAATGAGGGTTCCTCTTAGCCATCTGCCACTGTTATTCCAAAGGAAGGCCACTTGAAAAAAGTAAAACATTTTAGCAAAAAGGTAGGGCAGACTGCAAATAATCCGGTCAAATAAGAATGGAAATTACACTTAGCTGAAAACAAATATTGGTCAAAAAAACATTAGTTTGGAAAGATGTTATCAGGGCTCAGGGATCTTGATTAAAAGAACCATGACAGAAAATGTAGGTAACCACCAGGTGAATGATGGCATATAGGTGATTGGTTCTCTTTATTTAAAACGCAGTGTTATTTTTCAGTCTTTTTTAAATGAAAAAAAATGTATTCAGACAGTTTGGCCTCTGTATAACTGGCAATGTGTTTTCATGTTTAATTTCTCTATTTACATAAAATATTTTTAAAGTGCTCCAGAATTGGTATACGAGGGATCTTTCAATGCTGAGCTACAGAGAAGCCATGAATGAGAACAATTATTTACACACCAAGGGACACTTCAGTTTGCACTACATAAATAGGCAATTATTCTTATTGTTACTGTACTATTTAAGAATAGTTTATGCCTACAAAAAATATATATAATGGTTAATTTTCATTTAATCATAAACACACAGAGTTTCTGTGTACTGTTCCTTTTCAAGTACCAAGGCATCCTAGCATTTCATGTGTCTTGTATAAGTCATTTTTAACCTGTGGTCAGGGGACCAGTGGTGGTCCACAATTGTTTAGGAAATGAAATAATATTAGCAGATTAATAAAGAATATATTCATAAAAAAGCAAAATCGAAAACTGGACATTTTAAAAATCTCTGTAAATGTGAAGGAACTTCGATTTGGAATTTAAAAATTTAGTTGGTAGACTTATCTTGATTCATGGGAGCAGCACAAGTATATCAAAAGGAATGTGCTATGGATGACTGGTGACTTAAAATGAAGCACTGGTTTGCACTCACAGAAATACAGCATGCATTTGTAGCAAAAAAGACAAAATCATATGCTAATGTTATGCATATCGCTTAGTCTTTTAGAAATAAAACTACATTTTTGCACATGTTTTTGAATGGGAGTTAAATATAATATTTAAGAATTGGTACATTTGTTTGTTGTACACTTGATCTGTATTTTTGTGTATTGTTTTGAGGCTCAAATCCTAGAAATGGCTTAGATGGGGGCCCCTGGCTTCTGGCAGTAATTTAGTGGGGGTCCACAGAAGACAAAAATTTAAGAACCAGTGCCTTATATGCATTGATTGATATATTGTGGCGTGGGGCCAGGAACTTGGAAGAGCATAGCCTTTTCGGCTTCTTCATGGATGCAGACATTTGCCTTCCAAATCAGGTGGCCTCTTAATTAAGTACCTTCCTCATGAAATTGGAATGGGATTCTACTACTGTGGAACAGGAAGAGCTAAGGCCAGGATGGGCCTGATCAGACTGGGGCTCAACAGAGGGTGGTAAATTGAAGAGTATATCTTGAATGCCAATCAACTTGAATCCCCAACAGATTCACATGAAAGGAATGGAAATCTACAGGTGAACACTCACAGCAAGCAGATGGGTAAACTCCCTGTTGATAGGCGTCTCCTAAGTTATTATAGAAGACAGAGAATGAATCTACTAAAATTTACCCAGTTAGAAGAAATAATGTGATCTTTCAGTACAACAACCAGGTGGTATCTTGCCCAAAGTGAGAAGCAAACCCAATCCTACCCCTTCAACAGTTTTCTGGAGACCCAACACCAAGAAGGATAGATGGATGCTACCCAATGGCACAACAGCATTTAAGGAGCAACTACAGGAATTGTGCCCAATGGATTTTGACAATCCGGTAAGATCTGCCCTTTAACTGGACTGAGACACTGATTTGATTTGAATGAATCCCTATTTACCTTCAGGAAAGACATTTTGACATGGTAATATCAGCTTGCCTTGGGTTACTACCACATGCAGCATTTAGCTGGTATCTGAAACCCCCACAAAGAGGAGGAGCAAGCAATTGGGTGCTTGGGTGGGGAACCTGGCTGTCTCATTGATAGAACAGGCTCTCAGTACCACATCTGGTTTCCAAGCACTGATCTAGTTTTAAAGATCTTCTCCTTAAAAATAAAATCTAACAACCCCTTGGGGAAGGGAGTTACTTTTAATCTGCAGATGCGCCAATAATGGCACAGAGATTGCAAGCACTAAGAGAATGGTTATTTCAAGGTAGGATATGGTGAACTGCTGCAAACTACCTATGGCCCTTTCCTCATGTCTTAAATCACAGTATTGTGGCAGCAAAGGCCTGGAGAGAAGATGGTGCACCAGCAGACACGTTACAGACCAAGCCACCTTCAAGTCAGTACTCAACGGATACCACTAATGATTCAAAGATGCGAAAAAAGACGCCCTTGCAGATTGCATCGAGACCACCCCCAACCAAACCAAGGAACTCTCACCATCGTTAGAGAATTCTCCTAACCTACAGACACTGACAACACGATTACTCCTTCACAGGAACTTAGCAATGCCTTAGCGAACCACTTCCACAACAAATATCCACCATCTACAGGAACTTCGAGCCCCAACCCACGACCTTCTCAGCCTCCTTACTCCAACAGAAGCCTCCCCCCGACCAGCTTCTCACCACATGGGAACAGCTCACCACACAGAACACCACAGCCATTAGAACTCCCTTCACTCAGGAGCACCCACGGACCCCGGACCCCACGCCTCTCCAACCTAGGAAGCAACAAGATCAGCAACTAACTCACCACCATCCTCAATGCATCGAGTGCCACAGCCACCTTTCTCGATGCATGGAAACATGCAGAGGTCAGACCTCTCCTCAAGAAACCATTCTACCTCCCTGAGCGAACTCCATAACTACCTCCCCATCTCGCTGCGTCATTTCCCCGTCAAAGCCCTGGGGAATGCTATAAATCGGCATCTCACCAAACACCTGGTGAAAAACAACCTGCTAGACGCCTCCGAAACCGGTTTATGCACCACCCACAGTACCAAGACCGCCCTGATTGCCGCCATGGATGACATCCGCACCCTACTCAACACTGAGGAATCTGCAGCCCTGATACTTCTCAACCCTTCTACAGCCTTCGACACCGTATCCTACCACACACTAATCAAGAGTGCACCAAATCGGGGTCAAGGGAGACACACTCAATGGATTGTATCATTCCTCACAGGACAAACACAGAGAATCCACCTACCTCCCTTCACCTCGAAACCCACGAGCATTACCTGCAGCGTCCCTCAAGGTTCATCCCTCACCCCCATCTTCTTCAACACCTCCATGACGCCTCTAGCCAACATTGTCAGATCCCACGATCTCAACATCATATCCTAAACAGATGATATCCAGCTCATCCACTAGCTCTCAGCAGACCCCACCACCACTAGACCAACTTCCACAACTACATGAAGAACGTTGCATACTGGATGAAGGACAACTGTTTAAAACTCAACCCCGGACAGCAAACT
Organism: Lissotriton vulgaris; assembly: GCF_964263255.1. Lineage (NCBI taxonomy): Eukaryota > Metazoa > Chordata > Amphibia > Caudata > Salamandridae > Lissotriton > Lissotriton vulgaris. The sequence goes on from NC_141700.1 coordinate 256,405,889, forward strand.
TACTACGAAACATCAGACCAACGCAAGCTCCTCTGTCTGCTTCCACACTCTCTGTATGCTCCGAAGAATTTTCATATTGCTCCCCATCAGCACGAGGAAAACAGTCATGCAGGCCTTAATCACCAGCTGATGTGAAGTATGTTGGGGAGGCATCCAAGAGATTGTGCATGTTTTATATGTCAGCCCCAGTAAAGTCTTGGTAGGAGCTAGGATCTGCTTTAATAAACCCATATGTTTTCAATAAAATTTATCCAGAATCAATGATCTGGGGCCCGATGTAGGTAATCCCAGATTACCGATTCTTAAATACCGAATCATACCGATTCGGTATTTAAGAACAGGCAAATGGGATGTAGGTATTTTTACCGAAAAAATTACCGAATCGGTAAGTTTCGGTAATTACCGAATCGGTAAATACAGATTTGGTAAATGCCATTCATTCCTATGGGCCTGGAGGCCCATAGGAATGAATGCCAATTACCGAATCAGTATTTACCGATTCGGTAAAAGGGGGAAACATTGAAGGGTGGCAGGGTGTCACTTTGACACTCTGTTGCACCCCTCAATTGTGTATGGGTGCACATGTTGCATACATACATGCCCTAAGGGCATGTACGTCTGCAACATGGCACTGTTGGAAAAGCAAAAAAAAATGCTTTTTCCAAGGTTCTCATTATTTACCACCAACTTGTAGTTGGTGGTAAATAACTAATCCTAAAAGGGGAAAAACACTCATTTGAGTGCTCCCTACATAGCAAAATCGGTAATTTACTGATTCGGTATTTTAAGGAATCGGTAATTTACCGATTCCTTAAAATACCGATTCGGTAAATTACCGATTCAGTAAAATGCCCACCTACATCTCATTTTCCAAATACCGGTCGGTAACGGCCGAAATTACCGAATTTCGGCCGTTACCGACCGGTATTTGCCTACCTACATCTGGCCCTATATCATTTGTTTTTAAACTGATTAATTGACCAGCTGGCTGGACTTACGCAACACACTGTGCACAGAAGCCAACACTGAACTCATGAGAAGGCTTTAGATGATACAGATCTAAGCGGCCAGTCTGATCCTCAATCAGCCCATAAGGACCCACATCACCCAACACCCAAGGAACCTCCCCTGGCTCCGCATCCAGAAAAGATGACAGTTTGAGATACTGACACAGGCCTACAAAGCTTTCCAGGACCTAGGATCAGCATACATTAACCACTACCCTAACTTCCTCCAACCATCCAAAAAACCTTTGCTCCCTCTCCCTCACCCTCGCACAGACTCTGTGCATCTGCTGTAGCCACATCGGAGGCCACTCCTTGTCCCACCTTGCTGTTAAGTCTTCCTCCACCTCAGAACATCACCCTCACTGATGGACTTCAGGTAGAGACTCAAGACCTAAATTTCAATTAATAAGCCCAGCAATACAGAGCCTGGATACCCCTCACGGGTGATAAGCTGCGCTTTGCAAGTATTGATTGATTGATTGATTAATTGAAGGCCATCTAGGATGAAGATGAGGAGAAGAGTTAAATAACAGAAAGAACCTAGAGAAAAATGGGGGCTGGGGTGCCTCATTATAAATTGCTACACATGCAAGGAGCAGGTTATAATCCACTTAGGAGATAAAATCCGGGAGTGTTTGGACACCGGCGGCAGGACGGCATTGATTTTGCTCGACCTGTCGGCGGAATTTGACACGGTCCTTCACTCACGGCTTCTTACGCGACTTACAGAGGTAGGGGTCTCTGGCACTGCTTGGGGCTGGCTCAGGTCCTTCCTGGATGGACGGGTCCAGCAGGTCTGGCTTCCGCCGTCCTCTTCTGCTCCCCAGACAGTGAACACAGTGGTCCCCGCTTAGCCGCCTCCTTTTCGACGTTTAGGGTACACCATTGGTTTACTTGGCTGAAGAACTGGGGGCGAAGATTATCACCTACACTGACGACACCCAGCTTCTTTTTACATGGGAGAAAAATACGGACTCAGTCGCCTCTGCGAAGCATTGTCTGTCCTCCATTTTTAAATGGCTTGCCTTCGCGCAGCTTAAAGGCAACAAAGTGAAGTCCGAGAATCTCCTCTTCGGGAAATTTCCACCTTAGTTTAGGGACACTCTCTGCCCTGCCTACCTCAATCGGAAAACCTGTCAAGAATTTGGGGGGTGTTTTGAAGAGAACCTTTCCTTCTACACTCAGGTCAAAAAGCTTGCAAGCACTTGCTTCAGCCTTCTTAAAACCCTAAGTAAGTTTCTCCCCCTTCTGCCTAGGGCTGCAAAGAAGATAGTCATCTGCGCCCTTATCCTATCTCGGCTGGACTACGCCAATATACTTTATGTGGGCATCCCTGGCTACCAATTGAAGAAGCTTCAGGTGGTCCAGAATGCGGCAGCCAGGCTTCTTCTTGACACACCCTCCAGAAGTAGTGTGAGCCACACCTGTGCTCATTGCACTGGCTGCCCGTGGCTGTAAGGGTTAAGGTTAAATCATTAGTCTTTGCCCATCGTGCTCTCTACGGCCTAGGTCCTACTTACCTGCAAAAACGCTTCTTCTATGCCCCTCTGAGACAACTGCGCTCCTCTTCTCAACTTCTGGCTCTGCTTCCCCGCTTTAAATGCCAGAGGTTAGGTGGCAGCTCTCTGGCCCGGAAAGCTGCTGTGGCATGGAACGCCCTCCCCTTTGCTCTTCGGAACATCACAGATCCACTGGCTTTTAAAAAGCTTCTGAAAACACATTGCTTTGTCTAGTATCTATCTCCACCCCTCGTATGGTTCCGCGCCCGGCACTCCTGATTATCTGTGCGCGTCATAAAATAAAATAACATAACAAAATATTTGCCAATGGCTAAAAAGACACAGTATCAAGTTCATTTTCATAAAAATTATAAATGGCCAATGAGTGTGAGAATAGTTCTCCTTCTAGTAAAAAAAACAACACTGAAAAGGATTCCTAAACAAATGCCAATCATTTATTTACCTATATTATTTTGTATCTGTGCCCAGCATAAATAATCTCAATCCATGTTCTAAAAATACTTGGAAAATACAAATCTGAACCATAAAAAGAAATAGACAAGAACGAAAGTTGCAGGAATTTCTCTATAGACAAGCAAAAGGCTGAGCATTGACAGGCAGGTTCAGGTGTCTATTCCACAAAATATATCTTTGCTTACTAAAGAATCTCTGCAGCATTCAAAGTATAAGGTGCAACTATTTCTAGATTGCAGTAGTTGCACATACACCAATTTTCACTCACTACTAATATCAAATATTTTTTTTTTACTAGATTTTGTTTTGTGATAACAATTGCCTCTCAGTTGTGGTCTTTCATGCAGCAATGTGATTTAAATGGAAGAAATCAAGCTCAGTTGTGCATAGTCTCCTTTGTAGGTTACTGCTTACAGGTAGAATTCTGCATGAAAAGGGAAGAAAATATTATGGTTTAGTAATCTGTCCTTAACATTCTAGGCAAATACTGTGTGAATGATGGGGAAGAAAATGAGTTATTGAACTGTTACTGCAATTCTTTAGCCAGAGTATCTTTTCATAAATTCACAAGCTTGAATCTTCCCCATCTTCAAAGTGAGAGGCTTCGTACCTGTTAAGCAGTGTAGAAAAAAAGCTTTTTTTATAGAAACGACTACAAAACCTTAAGCCAATGAGGTGGGACCATTCCTCCTAGAGTTAATTACCACTCATATTTTCAATGACACATGATGCATAATAATAACAATAGTAACATGTCAACCCGGAGGAGGGAGAGCTGCAAGTGAATTTATAAAACATACCAACACAGGAGAACTGCACTTACAAGGGTGTAACTCATTTTCTTCTACAGCATTAGGGGCCAGATGTAGGTAATCCCAGATTACCGATTCTTAAATACCGAATCATATCGATTCGGTATTTAAGAACAGGAAAATGGGATGTAGGTAATTTTACCGAAAAAATTACCGAATCGGTAAGTTTCGGTAATTACCGAATCGGTATTTACCGATTCGGTAATTGCCATTCATTCTCAACTGCAACTTGTCTAATTGGTTATGAACAAGTGCCCACATTGTCCCATATGCTCAATTTCTTTTGCAGATGCAGATGTCAATTTTCCCTGAGCGGTTGGGGGCTTTGATACTTACTGTACCGTCTTTTCATGTTTGGTATGTGGCTTTCCATGTTCTTTATCTTCCTATTTTGGTTTGGATACACTATTCTAAACATACCTATTCTATAATAGCCTTCAATTTGGACACAAGCGTCAGATGATCGTCTATATCAGCCGTGCCTGTAAGTAATGACAGCTTAGATTCTTAGTAGACCTCAATGTCCTATATCCCCCTTTCTGCATAGCGGTTCAGGATACAGCTGAGTGTGAATTTAGTTTGTTTCATTGCAGTTACTTTCATACAGTTTGCTGAGGATTTCCCAAGCAACTGCAATTGACACATCTGCGGTTGTGGGTTTCTTTGTCCCAATCCTCTGATATGTAAACTTGTTTTTTCTTCATAACCATGGCAATGACGTTACAATGTACAGCGATCACTTAAACTGATACATGGTTCTATTACTTTTAAGTGGCTCCTGTTCTTACTCTGTCCTGATGATGACCCTGTTCTAAGTAATTGTGTTAAGGGGTCGAAACTTCGACAATAACATAAGTGGACTGGTTTTAAAGTTTGCTTGAGGTTTTCGACACTCATATTATGAGTGCCATTTACAACTGTGACGGAGCGGGACGCCACCCTGACACCCGCAGTGCTGAACGCAATGTGAAAGACTGGTGGTCAGCTGTTCCGTTGTCACCCCTTTCTGTTTCTGACACACAGCCAAACTCTCACTGGCAGGAGGAGTGGACTTGCGCAGAAGAGGAAGGCTGGGGAATCGACGGCGAGAAGGAACGTGGCCCCTTTAATTCAGCCATCGAGGGTGACGAGACTCCGCCCCCCTGGGCGTCACAGAGCCAAAAGGAGGTGGATCCAGGAAGACTATGGACGGCGTTTCCCTAGGAGGAGAAAGCGTGAGGAGCTGGAGATCGAGACCGGGACCGGAGTGCGGCGAAGAAGACTCCATGACGAGCCAAGCTGTGGACGGCAAGCCAGGAGGCCAACGATCCGGCGATTCGCCCCGCCACGCTCCCACAGGAGGAGCGTGGCTCACAAAGGTACGGGGCAAAGTGGCGGTCTGGGTTGCTCGTAGCAGTGTAACAAACGAGTGAACGGCGAACTAGTGTATAGCCTCCTAAACCCTATCCCCCCCACGAGCACGTAAGGCACAGAACCGACCGCCTAGTATTACACTTGTTCACTTGGTGTCCCTCACTTCTCTGGTCCCTAAACGTCCTACGAGGAACGTCAGAGTGACTCCTTGTTTTCTTCTTTCTTTACACGCACGACCTGAGTTGCGGACCTCGCCCCGACGACCATTACAGAACTTCCGGTCTGGAGGGCTCCCACCCACTGAGTTGGAGAAACACCCTGGAACTGCCAAACTTCCCCAAGGGCGTAAGGACGGAGCCCGACGAGTTTGCTCGTATAAGTCTGGCCAGTAGAAGAAGAAAGGCATATCTCAAAATAAAACCTTCTTTGAAATCTCTACTCAACGTGTCAGACTCGCTCCCTCCCACCTCTCCTGTTACTGATCCCGTACAACAACATATTGTCCCAATCAGTCACATGAATATATTTCTGAGTAAAGCACAAGGGCTCTTTCATAACTCTATTCACTCTCACTGCGCCGTCACTTTGTAGGAGCACCTTGACTTTCGATAAATGTAAAACTGTGTCATATTATTATGAACCTATTATGCATTATACGAAAGTAATTGGCAAAATAAAGGCACTTATTGCATAACTAAACTTGCTGAAAAGTTTCTTTACAACGCTATTGCTGTGGAAGTATAAGGCTAGACTTCTCCCCTGGGACCACCTTTTTGCTAACAGTTGAAATGCTTCAGCTGAAGTGTAAGGCACAAGTCTCCTGTGCTGTGAAACCAAGGGAGGAGCAGACAGCTAAACAAGCCTTTTTGCAGGGTGTCTGCTTGCGTGCAAGACATTTAAATGTGCACAACTGGTCAATCTGCAAATGCAAAGGGCGCTTAAAAGCATGTGTTTGTTTTAATTGATGGAATCACTTGAAGCTTCCTGATGAGACACGTTCATTCTTTTTGAGAGATATTGTAAGGGATCTACAAGCTACAAAGTAAAGTGTGTGCCTTAAAAAGGCAATTATAAAACAAATTGCACTCAGTACAATCTGCAAAAAATCTATATTTTGGAAACACTTTTTATTTTAAAACTTTTGGGCGCATTCTGTAGCAGCCTATTTTATACTGTGTGTAATGCAAGTTCAAAAATAATTACTTAAGTGTTCACAGTTCTTTCTGTCATAGGCTGGGACCTTGTAGAACTAAACATATACAAGTCACTCTTCTCCACTGCACCAACCAGGATTCAATTCCGTGGCTCTCTGGTGCAGTGCATTAAGACCAAAAAAGTTACAGAATATTTAGTTTTTAGCCACGCCCTCACGCTCACTCACTCACCCGCTCCCTTGTGTGCAGCATCACAATTCCCATACTTTTTTAATGCAGTTTGACCACTGCTAGAGCTACAGTGACCAGCTGGACAGTGTAGCATAGTCAACAGAGTGGTGGAGAGCTGAGCACAGCCAGCTCAATAAGTAAAAGGAAGAGATATGATGGTGGCCAACACAATAGAGTAAGGGAGAAAGAAGCTAACCAGTGGTGCCCCACCAGAGGGATTACAGAGGCCTGGACTCAGGCTGGCCTGTGGCTGTGCTGGCTGGGCCAAGAATGAGAAAGCAGAGCTAGTGGGCAAGCCCAGAAGAGCATAGTTGGAGAAGGACTGAGGCTGCTACACATACCCAAGCCAATAGAGGTGAAGCTACCAGTGATGCCTCTGTCTTTGAGGTCAAGAAGAACCACATGGTAATAGTGGCGGCTGCCTGAGAGGTAGTGCGGTGGTACAGCTGCAGGAAGACCAGAGAGGGTTGGCAGTCTGGTAAGAGGCAGATGGGAGCGAGTTGCAGCCATGTAACAACGGTCTTCAATAACAGCTGAAAGAAGTCAGTGGCCATGACAGGAGGTGTGGTCAGGTAGCAAGAAGTGAAGGTGAATCTCCGGAGGGCGAAACACTACAAACATAAGGGGGTGGGGGCACAACATGGGCTTAAGAAATAAGATGTAAGCGTTAATGAAGAAGGAGGGGTCCAACAACTGGCCACATTCCATATAAAAGTAAGCTGGAATGTAGATGAGCCCCTCCGGCAATACTTCACAATAATACCAAAGCAGGGGCAAAAGCAAATTTCAGTGGGATGTGCATGAAATCCTGAGACTGAACTGGGGACAAGGTTATAAAGTGGCCTGGTTAGAAGGGAAAAACACAACAAATGAGCATCTACAAACCCCCAGCACGAAAGCTCCTAAGAAGTGCGGCTATGGCAAGAAGAACAAGTTGAGAGCTGGGTTTCACAAACAGCTAAGACCTCACCTCCTTAATGATGCACCCTGATGCAACTTGGAAATTATAAAGGGCTGACACAAAGCAGGCAGAGTCCACCCCTTAGTTCCTGAAGGCTTGGAACTGGGAAGGCTCGCCTAAGAGGGGCCATAAAGGCATATAAGGGACACAAAAGTAGGCTGCCCAGAGAAAAGAGATGTGTTCTACCCATTGAGCTTAAGAATACAAAGCACTTCAGTGAATCACAATCAAGGAAAAACAAGCCCAGTATGGCAAAGGACAGCAGTAAGAGGGAAAATACAATCAAGGTGTCACTCCAGCAAGTTTCCAGTACACAATCTGAGGGCTCCTTATGTTACACCAGGCAGGTGGAGGGAAAGCTCCAAGAGACAGGAGAATCTTGCAGTCTTCCCAAGAGATCAACACTGAGATAGGGGTAGGCAGAGCCTACCAAAAACAAGGGCTTAAAATGAGAAAACTAACAGAGGAGCCAGGCTATAGAGAACACGCTGAAGAACACCCAAGATGAGGCAGCTCTTGAATTTTAAGAGTATTAAGCCTGCCTAATAACACTAAATAAGCAAGTAATCAATCTTCCAGAAAAACGAGACGATGTGTTTCAAATATCTTTATTCGATTGTAAACGTTACAATCATAAAAGCACAATTCATCAACAAACAATTAAAAGCAGTCCGGATATTTCATTTATAAAATACAGGTTTCTTTAGACAATGTAAAAGGCAGAAGCAACGGGCAGAATAAACATTTTAAAAATATATAAATAGTTTCAGTACAATAAAAGGTTAAAAATGCCTGAAGGCATTAGCAGCATAATTATCCCTCCATACTTTTCCTGAAGGTAATCGCTAATTTCAGGAAGTTACAAACAAATAAAGTGCAATCCCATTTCAGTAGTTGAAGGTAATAAAGTGCAGGTTTTATCTGTGCAAAATTCAGTTTTTTAAGGCAGGGCTTTAAATATAGCCTCCGGGGTGTTATGTAATAAGGACAAATGAATAAAAAGTGTGCCAGGTCTTGCGGAGACTTCCCGTCGCAGCTGCAAGCTGGCAACACCTCACCCCGATGGGCCCCACTTGGTACCGCCAGTAGGAGATGAAACAGGTCAAAACGGAACCTTGTTAGCAAATAACGTTCATAGCCAGTCATAGGCCATGATAAATATGGTTCCATTTGTAGACAGGTTTTAAGTAGGACGTGTTTCCTAACACTGTCCTTCTGCAACTCAACCTCCTCCCTGGCAGTATACCTAGTTGTCATCATGGCATTTTTTACAAAAGTGACATCGGATTTGGTGATGCGGTTTGGGGTTAAAAACAAATCGGGCCGGCCAATTCCAGTCAGGCAGTCATTAATATACTTCAGCCACGGGACCTTAAACCTTCCATCCAATGTTAAGGCTTCTTTTAATATTTCATGAGTGAGGGGTATATCATTGTTGAGCCAGCAGTTCAGCCAACACAATACGGGGTTCACTGCTATTCTATCACTTAGATAGGGTACACCCAACTCCTCATGTACCAACAAATTTCATATTCCCCTTGGCAGCCTCAGAATTTTCTTCAAGAAGTTATTTTCTGTGACCTCCAGGTCCCTCATCTTGGTATAACCCCAGAGCTCGCTTCCATAACAGGCGATGGCAACACTTTTTGCCTGATATAGTTTAAGTAAAGCGGCCACCGGGCTATTGCCAATTTTTTTCGCAAAGCCAAGTATGGCCGCATTAACACGTGTTACCTCACCCTTCTTTTTACAGACGGCGGGGCCCCAGGATAGTTTATGATCTAAGAGGACCCCAAGGTATGAAAAAGTACTAGTGGTAGGAATTTTTTCCCCATTTATACAGAAGAGATTGGATTTTCGAGAACCCTGGCCTGTTTTCAAAACATAGGACTTAGAATTATTAACACTTAGGCCACGGGACTCCATGAAGTCAAAGAAAGAATTTAAAAGTTTCTGGAGACCATTTGCTGTCCTAGAAATAAGGACAGCATCATCTGCGTAAAGCAGCACAGGGACCCCCTTGCGGCCTACAAAGGGGTAATCAGCTCCTGTTTTTAGCAAGTACTCCTCCAACTGGTTAATGTACAATTTGAAGAGGAATGGGGCCAGGATACACCCCTGTCGAACACCCCGGTTTATTCTGAATTCCCCCGTTACTTTCAGGTCTTGGGTTTAACGAACATTGGCACTTGTGTCGGAGTGCAGGTCAACCAGAAGATTTATTAAATTCTTCTCTACGCCCATCTTTAACAGGGTAACCCATAGTTTGCCTCTGTCCACGCAATCAAAAGCGGACGATAAGTCCATAAAGGCCATGTAGACAGTTCCTTGCTTGGCCAGGGTATATTTACTTAAAATCAAATATAGGTTCAGACATTGTGTAATTGTCGAATGACCAGGTCTGAAGCCATATTGTATGGGGGATATAATGTTGTTTTCAGTTGCCCATATGGTTAACCTATTCAAAATTATACCACCTACCACTTTAGCTACAGAATTAATTAAAGATATTGGCCTGTAGCATAACGGGCTACTACGGTCGCCCTTTTTAAATACAGGGACTATGGTCGATATCCCCCACGACCTTGGGCACCCAGAGATCACAGCTGCATTTACTACAGAAGTAAGGACGGGGGCCCAGAAGGAGATACTGGATTTAAAAAGGTCTGGTGGCAAGCCATCCGGGCCTGGGGCCTTATTACTGGTTAGTCCTTGAATACCCCTTTCTACCTCATTTACTGAAAAGCACAGAGAATTCCCAGTTGGAATTAAAAAAGCATTTTCTGCCCGTTGCTCGTTACTCTTGAAAATTGCACTAAAGTGAGTAACCCAATCCTCCTCTGAGATGTTAGTGCCAAGAGCTGTATCACTAGGATTATCAAACAAAGGTTTGTTAATAATTTGCCAAAATTTATTACTGTTCCCCAACACTGATGGGTCAAGAAGAGACTCCATAGTACTAGCCTTGATTTCTTTTTTCCGAGCAGCTAGTGATTTCTTATAAATCAGGCGCAAATTTTTAATTTGACCATGATCTCTAGGTTTAATTTGTAACGCCTTTTTCAGGTCTCTGCTTGCCTTAGAACAGTTATGGTCAAACCATTTAGAGTTATTTCTGGTTTGACCCCTCATCGGTACTGTTAACATAGAGCCTACTATTGATACCAAGGCTTCAAAACCGGCCAAGGTTTTCTCAGGAGGTGTATAAGGTGACGTACAGGCTGCTAGTTCATCTCCACATAACTTATTTATTTCAGTGTACAAATTTACTTGGTTTACCATTGACCACTTCAGTCGACGTTTGCCATTTATGCAGCTCAACGTGCCCCGATCTTCGCGGGTCATTCGCTGCTCAAATAAAACCCCACCCAGACTAATAGTTATGGGGTTGTGATCACTGTAAATGCTCGTATGAATGGTAAATCTCGAAACCCAATTTACAAGGTCTGCAGATAATAATATGTGGTCTATAAAGGACCCCTGACCTACACCTTTAAATGTGGGGACATCAAAGACCTTGGTCTCAGGAACCATGGACATGGCTATAGTTAGATTATTTTCATTCACCAGGTCATTTAGATTAACTCCACCCCTAGAGTGGACAAAATGAAATCTTTCCACACTATTACACCCCAAAGATCCCATGGGGGTGACACCTGGGTTACCACATGGATGTACATTAAAATCACCTGCGATCAGCACCTTCCGTGACAGTGTACTTGCCCCCTTTCTCATCATCTCATTTAAGGTCAAGATGTTACATTCACCATTGCCGTTGATAGCATTATAAAAATTAATCAGGTTCAGAGCATATTTACCTCTCTTCAATTCAAGCATTTGAATGTTCCGATTAGCATTATAACAAGTACTTATTTTACAACAAAGTCCCAGGTTGATGAAAATAGCCAGGCCCCCCTTTGCTCTTCCCCTAGTTGAGGGAGCTGCAGGTATAAAAAAGCTTTGATAGCGCTCAATGAAGGCATTTTTATCTTCCAACCATGTCTCTTGGAGGCATATAACTGTGTGTTTCTTAACAAATGCTAACCAAGCAGAATCACATATTTTATCAGCCAAACCTGCTATATTCCAGGAGACTAAACTCACGCTACAGTCACCTGGCGCTATTTCTAGATCAGAATCTCTAGTGGTTGGGTCTGGCATCGGGTTGGTTTGTTCTGCATGTATAACCCCCATGGTTTCAATACTAGAGTTGTTTAATTCTATATGAATTAGAAGAGTTATGGGCCTCAGACAAATCAGACAATATACTGTTGTTCTTTGGGTTATCTATATTTGTCGCTGTCTGACTAGTGTTATCTGGTTTGATCATCGAGGAGGGAACTGTTGTAACTTGTTTGTATGCGACCCTAATATCCCCTTGTACATGATTACTTTGTATACGATCAACAGGCATTGGTGTGACTGAGCCAGCATGAAGTCAGTCGACCCCCTCCATGCCGCTCTGATCATAAAAGGCGTCAAACCTATTTGTGATGGGTACGTTATAGTAGGTACTTGGGTATGTTAATTGAGAGTGGTCTTGATGGTAGTACAACCCATGAGGAGCCTCCCAATTCTCTTGATAAATTCCTTGATGGCTGACCTGTCTAGGCTCCCAAGGTGTGCCCCTCCTAAATTGCCTTTGTTCTCCTGCAATATAGTGACCATGGTTTCTGGGAGTTACTCCATTATGATATAGATTAAAATTATCTGGAGTTCTTTCCTGCTCTGCAGTGGAATATGAATGCACTGTATTTAAGGAATGGTCGTTTTGGGGGTAGAAATAACTTAGATCCATGGTGCGGATCAGACTACTGATCGAACTATCCTTCCAGCCAGCTATATACCTTGCCACACGACCATCCTTAAAGTTAACTACAACACAGTCGCCCTCTGTAGATTTAAATCTATGGCCCACCCAGTCGACCCTCCTGACATTTGCTATTTTACCACTGATGTGGGGAGGAATCGGTCTATGAGCGGTTAACCAATGGCTTACTTTATTTTTCAAGTCCCCATAGCTCTCTGTCTTACCCGCTTCAAGTTGCGGTACACCAATCATTACTATGGTATGCCGGTGGGATTCAGGGGGGAGATGAATGTGGGTAGCTTTTTTCGGATGTAGCGTTTTAGGTGTTTGTACTGGGCGTGTGTTTAATGTTGCACTTCGTGTTGTTGTTGGCCTTTGAGGCTCGGCCTGGCCATCAAGTGGATCAGAGGATTAGCCTTCCGCAGCGCATTCACTCTCTTCGTTGCCAGATATAGGGCTCTCAGAGGAGGTGGGCAGGGTCAGTGCTACAGTTGTATCAATATTTGTTTGCGTAGATAATATTGGAATGTTTTGCACTGCAACATTTACAGGAAGGGAAGGTGTCAAGTTAGAACTGTCACTTTGAGTGTTATTCTTGGCTTGTGTCTTCATGATCTTCGATTGCTTAAGATTACTTTTAGGTGGTAAAGAGCTGTCCTTTGATACTGGCACGGTGAGGATCTTTAATATACTTGAGGTATCCTTTTTTTGCGATTTTTCAAGCTTCTCTAGGGTTTGCTCTATACTGGTAATTTTGTCACTCAAAGGTTGCAGTAGAGATTTAATTAAGTGTTCCAATTCAGTTGGGTATGTTTTATCTAGTAAACTAACTCTTTCAGTCTGACTCGTCTGCTCTGTGTGAGTTTTAGTGTGCTCTGACTGTGTATCAATTTGCGTTATTGCACTCTGGGCGGTGGATGTAATAGAGGAATTTGGTATTCCAGCGAGTGGTTTAGCCAACCTAAAGTTTAGCCAGACATCCTTTGCCGAGGGCTTATGAAGGCCTAATGGTCTATATATTTTCCTCACTATAGATTTAGTTTTTAGATGTTTCCTATGTCGACGCTTTGTCTTGTTCGGGGATAGTGTTTTGTCTACTGCTGTTACATTTACAATAGGCAAACTTTCAACAAGAACGCCCCTTGGTGAATTTAATGATATAGTTCCGGGTTGGGATGAACATATATTGCCCCCCGAATTGGAAACAAACAAAGGGCTTCCTTCAAGGCTGTTTACTGGTATAGGTGAGGTCAATTCTACAGTTTTCCTACTGCTTTTTTGTCCACTAGGCAGCCCTGTAAAAGACTGCATCAGAAGAGATTCCTCTAGGTTAATAGAGGAGTCCACAGTATTATTGTTCGCAGTAGTATGCAGTGAGAGGTTAGGAAAACACAAATTCGGAGTCAATGAAAGACGCCTCTCCGTATTTTGAATAGCGTCAGCAACTACACCTATAGTCTTTTGTAACATTAGATCAATAGCTGTAAGTGTCGGTAAAGGTGTGGTTGGGAGGGTCTTATTCCTGGTGGATGATCTTGTGGCCACAGGAGTCTTTCTTACTTTTGTCATTGTGTGGGAAATATCCGGATAGTCAAATAAAGATACCAAACTTTAAAATTAGTCACTTATACAGCTATTATAGCTTCATATAAGGAATCAGATATCACAGATTCACCTTATTCTTTATCCCAGGATGCTGGCGATGTTAGGGGGGTGGCCCGTCCCATCTCCTTCTGTCCCCTGAGGGCCACAGAGGGCCAGCCCTTTGCCCGGGCTTAGCCCGGCGCGCCCCCGCGACGCGGGGGTGACGCTGCCTTTATGCGCCGCCTGGCGCGATGGAGTCGGCGTCTGGCGCCGCAAAGCCTGTTGGGGATTGTAGTTTAAGTGCCCCCCTCCGCTCGGCGGCCGCTTCTCTTGATCAGTTGCGGCGGCGGGAGAGGGACGCTGCAGGGAAGCTCCAAAGGTCCGTGGCAAAATCTCCGTTCTGTTTAACTCCGCACTCGGTCAGGCTCCTGGGTATTAACTTTTATTCGCGTCACGAGAAGATGTGAAAATTGCTCAGGATGGTACATTACACGAAGGAGAGGCATTCTTAAAGGTAAAGAAGGGAAATACATGAAGAGATGTGCACAGGACCTTCTAGATCTCATACTAGAGAGAAGCAAAGGTGAACCAATCCAGATAGGCCATAGGACAATGTCAGAAAGTTCTGGGGCAAAAGGCCCACCAGACATTCTGGCATGTCTCCACCACTTTGAGGATAAAGAAAGTGATCATGGCATTGTGAAAATGAGGGCAAATTTCCTACAATGGCAGGGAAGAAAACAAGTTACTTTTTTTTTGTTCAAAAAACCTTTATTAAAGCTTAGCACATGAGATACACGTTTGAGACATTGCAATAATCGTGATATACAATCTCATATAAGTGAGGCAAGCATCTCCTCTTCAATCTACAACAAGAAACTCCCCCCTCCCAACCCCCACCCCCTTAAGATAGAAGCTCATGCAACTGGGCAAGGACTTTACACTCTGGAACGCTACAGAATTCCCTTATCACATTCCCTTCTGGGGAAGGCCTGATTGTATTATCCTAACAGGACGTGCGCAGCTCATATTTGCCATCTGATACCAAGTGGTGTGGGGCAATCTCATGACCTCCCACTCCATGCTGTCTCTCCGCCCCCCCCAGCAATATTATCCCACGGTATCAAGACCATCCATAAGTGCCCGCGGCACCCTACCCCTCCTCTGCTGCCACCACTGCGACATCATTATCCACATTATCCGCAGTTCGTGCCAGGAGGTACGCCACCAAGGGACCCCAGATGTCCCTGGGACGCGACTTAAGAGGAAGCTGCTCCGCATAAGTGTGCAGTTTTTCCTGCCATGTTGATAAATCATATATCCACTCTTTAAATTTAGGTGCCTGCCCCCGGCCCCACTGGCATGCCACCCTCCGTTTGGCAATCAGGAGTGGGGATGCAACTATTTGTATACCTAACATCTCGGACAACCCCCCAAAGGCCTCCGCCCAGTAGGCTTCCACCCTAGGATACTGCCATGCCAGGTGTATGAAATCTGTGGGCTCCCTACCACATTGTTCGCATCTATCATGCTCCCGGAGGCCGAAGCGGTGCAATTTGACAGGGGTATGGTACAGGCCATGTAGGAATTTGTAGTGTATGAGTCGCAACCGGCTACTGCCAGTGACCGCCTCTGTCTGTGTGCAGCTTCTCTCCCATTGGTCATCCGTCAGCAGTTCACCCAAATCCCTGTCCCACTCCACCTTAGCTCGCAATGACCCTTGAGGGATGCCCAGCCTGACCTGTCTATAGAGCAGGGAGATGATGTGTGTGGGAGCCTCAGGCTGCAGCAGAATATGCAGCGGTGCAAATGTAGTGGGCTCTGTTGGAAATGCAGGGGTTACTGCTCTAATGTTCTGCCTTAGTTGTATGTACAGGAACATGTCCATACTGGTGGGTGTGCGGTCTTCAAAAAACTGCTCAGACTTGTGGAACTGCCCCCCTGTGTATAGGTCACCCCAAGTATTGTATTTCAGTGCGTGTAGCATTCTGCAGCCAAGGCCCTCACATTTAACCCGTAGTAATGGATTACATAGCAGTGGGAGTCGGGGGGAGTACATGAGAGAGACGTCCATCTTGCGCGCCATCCATCTCCATGCCGCCACCGTGCAATCTACCGTGGAGGGGTCTCGGCCATGCTCCTATACCGCGTAAATAAATACCCTCCGGGGGGGGGTGGGGGCAATTTAACCGTCCTCCACAGGGATATGCTCCATAAACGGGGGTGGCTGAAGCCAGTACACGGCGAAATGCGCCTGTGCGCTATAATAATATTGCTCGAAGTTAGGGACGTCATATCCGCCTTGGTGGTAAGGCAGCATCAGGGTCGCCAAAGACAGCCGCGCCTGCTTCCCTCCCCAGATAAGCCAAAGTAACTGTGTTTTTAGAGTGGGGAAGAAGAAAATACCCAGATAGTACGGTATATTAATAAATAAATATAGGAATTTGGGTAAGATCGTCATTTTGATGAGGGATATTCGGCCTGCCATCGAGAGGGGCAGTTTCACCCATTTAGGTATGTTATCCGTGACCTTATCCATAGCTCTGCACATAGTTAGTACGCATTAGCAATTCTTTGTCTCGAGTGACATGGACCCTTAAGTATTAAAAGTCCTCCATCTCCCATTGCAACGGGTAGTCGAGCTGGTGTTGTTCTGTCTTATTGGTCAGTGGGAACACTGCAGATTTAGCCCAATTAATCTGGACCCCCGAGATAGCCCCGGATTTCGTGATTTCCCTCAACACTGGGTTTAGGTTTTCATGGGGTTTGTGAATATATAACGTTATGTCATCCGCGTAGAGGGAAATCAATAATTGTCTAGCGGGATATATCAGGTCTCTGTGTTTATGATGCTGTCTCACTTTCGCCGCAAGGGGTTCAATAGCTAGCGCGAAAAGGACCGGGGACAGTGGGCACCCCTGCCTCGTTCCCCTTGAGATGGGGAAACTGTCCGATGTGGTGCCATTCAGTAACACGAAGGCTCGCCGATTGCAATATAACAGTTTCACCCAATTGAGGAAAGTGTTCGGCATTCCCATGTAACTGAGGGTGCCAATGAGATAATCCCACTCGACAGAATCAAAAGCTTTGGTGGCGTCAAGAAAGACTGCCACCGCAGCACTATTAGGATCAATGTCTTGCAGCACTGCCATCAAAGTTCTGAGATTATGGGCTGTTGCCCTGTTGGGAACAAAGCCCGCCTGGTCGGGCAAGACGAGCCTCTCCATCAGGAGATTGAAGCGCTTTGCTAGCACCTTCGCCAGAATTTTAGTGTCGCAGTTGAGAAGCGACAAAGGCCGATATGAATCACAAGATGTCGGGGCCTTCCCTGGCTTTAGTAATGCGATGATCTGGGCTTCCCTCATTGTCCCTGGTAGCTCCCCCTCCTCTAGCGCTTCATAGTAGACCGCCTTCAATATGGGAGCTAAAATCGTTACATATGTCTTATAAAATTCCACTGGCAACCCGTAGGAACCCGGTGCCCGTCCAGACTTCATGTTCATTATAGCCTCAGTGATCTCGTCAACCTCAAGATCCAGATCAAGGAACTTATGCTGGGTATTGCCCAGCCACGCTAGGGCAGTACCCTCAAAGTAGCTCTGCAAATCTAAAGGTGATCCCCTCTGGAATGTATACAACGCTGTATAAAAATCCACAAACGTGCGTAACTGGCCCAGCAGGTTCCTATGTGCATGACCCTGCTCATCCTGTATTTCCACTACGTAGTTTGCAAACTTGAGGGGTCGTACAGCATTTGCTAACGCCTTCCCCGGCCGGTCACCCTCTCCAAACAGACGTGCCCTATGAGCTTTCACCCGAAACCTACATTCCCTATCGGCTGCTTCTTCAAATTCAGACAGCTTAGTGCGTAGCACTGCTCTGGTGGCCCCAGTCTCGCCCCCCTCCGCCAGCTCCCTCTCAAGGGATTTAAGTTCCCCTTCCTAGTTTTGTAAGCTCCTACGCAAGTCTTTCAAGATGCCTCCCCCCTTAGAGATGCACCAGCCTCACACCGTCACTTTAAAAGCCTCCCAAACAATGGTCAAGCTAGACACAGAGTTAACATTGCGCAAAAAAAAATCTAGGATTTCCTGCTCTATTTCAACTCTAAATACTTGGTCCTGTAGATGCTGGGGATTAAGGCGCCAGTGAATGTAGGGGGAGTGGTCCAGCGGGGGCCACAGCGTATCATAACCGGTGAGTGGTCCGAGTACGTACGGACTAGGTGGGATGCCTTCTCTATCCAGTGCGCCATACCCACCGTCATCAGCACGTAGGCAATCCTTGCCCAGGTCTCGTTCACCGCAGAGTAGTGTGTCCCTTCCCTAAGTGTGGGATGCATATACCTCCAAGCATCAAGCAGGCAGTGGTTGGATATGATATCCTTAAGTGTCCTTTGCGTATTGGTGTAATGCATGGGGCTGGGGCGAGATCTGTCAATGCCAGGGTTTGACACAGTGTTGAAGTCCCCCCCCAATCACGTACATAGTGCCTATTGTCTTTATCTTGCCCCATAACTCAAGCAGGGTGTGTGGGTCATCTGAGTTGGGTCCGTAGTAATTGGCGAACATACCGTCGTTAGAGTTCAGTCTCCCCCATAATGAAACAGTACCGCCCGTTCAAGTCCGCCTCCTCTCCCCCCCACACAAAGGGTACACCTTGTTTAATCAGGATAGCCACTCCTCATGAGTAACTCGAGTAGGAGGTAAAGCATCGCTGGGAAACCCACCGGGTGGCAAACTGGGGTCAGCCACTCGGGCCTAAATGTGTCTCTTGCAACATGGCCACCTAGACACCATGACTATCCATATAACTCAGCACCTGCCTCCTTTTCCTGGGGTCATTCAGCCCACGCACATTCCACAATAAGATAGTGATACCTCTCACAGTTCTAGGTCCTTCGCTCATCGTTCCGAAAGCCGCTGGAACATAGTCTTTACCTGTCCTGTCCATTGTCCATTTCCACAATTAAGAACATCACCATACCCCGACCTCCCTCCCCCTCCCACTGCAGCTCCCCAAACATGCCGAGCAATGACTCCCTCCCACTCCCCAACTGCGCAACGTAACCCTCCTTTATACATCCCTTAGCAAAAGCAATAAAGGGGTATGCCCTTGCACAGGGGTCACTAGGGGCTCACGCCTTGCCCACTCAACCCCCCTATTACACCCGCCTGCCGCTCCGCTTAACGAAGCAGGCAACATTAGCGGGACGGAGGTGAGCGTCCGGGCGGAACACGGCATAACAGATATAAACAAAGTAAATACATCACCAAGTCGGTATGGTTCCCAAACAATCTCGCAGTCCAGCAGGCTCTTACACAATATACCACATGATATGCCCTCATCCTGGTTCCGACGCGGGAGACGGCGGTTTGGATCTTCTGCGACAGTCATGTTGCGGGCTGCCTCTTTGCGGGCATGTTCGAGGTAGTCCTCCACTTGCTGGGGGTTATTGAAGAAATGTTGCTTTCCCAGATGGGTGATCTTCAGCTTTGCAGGGTACAGCATGGCATACGAGACGTCCTGCGACTGGAGCTTTTTCTTGACAGCTGCGAATTTTCGCCGGACCTCCTGTACTGCTTGCATAAAATCGGGATAAAAGGCAAGGGTGGCATTCTCATATCGCACTTGTCCCATCTCACGGGCTAAACGCAACACAGTGTCTCTGTCGTGGTTATTCAGGAAGCGGACAATTACAGGACGCGGCGACGCCCCAGGGGGTGGGCGCGCAACCAGAGATCGATCATCATATGCGCCGAGAAGGAGTCCTTTCTGAACAAATCTGTGATTAGTTTTTCCATGAACTCCTCCATTATTCCTGTATTCGTGGATTAAGCCAGGCCCAATACACGAACGCAATTTCTACGTGAGCGAGCCTCCACCTCCTAATTTTTGTCCGCAATCACTTTTAGTACCTTGTCCATTTGTAGCACATGATTCTTACTGGCCGCCGCCCCATCCTCCAGGTTCCGACACCCTATGTTCTGCCTCCCTAATCCTCTGATTGTGCTGGTCCAGCTTGGTGACCACTGCGTCCAGTCTGGTATTCATGACATCCATTTTGGCGTCGATTGAGGAGAGACTCTGCTTCATTCCCAGTAATATCACCTTCAAGTCTTCTACCCGCGGTTCTGGGGCGCCCGACTCCGCACGGTCCGAGGAGATTGATCGTGGCGCCCTACGCTGGTCAAAAGACAGCTTCGCCTGCTTGGCCTCTGACCTCCCCATAGCAGGTTAAGTGTATTTGGGGTGTATCCTACTTGTGAATGCGCAGTCACCGTGAACTACGTGGGGGATCTGCAGCTCACTCACGCAGTTATTTCCTCCCAATAGAGTGCTTTCTGTCACCCTCCTTCTCTCAGGATACTTCCAACACAGCGCCGCTGGGGCGCCGCTCCGGTCACAAAATGGGCGTCAGTGGCGGGGCAGGCGGCTCCGCCAGCATATTTTCCGCCTGGGCCTTTTCACTCCTTAGGGTTGCACTCCTCTCAGCCCTCCTCCAGACGTTATGAGGGGGTGTACTTCCTACAGTCTCACAACACCCCAGCCTCCTCTAGGTTATACTCTTGTGGGGGCTTATGCAGAGGAGCAGCTTCACGGTAAAGTCCCCACACAGGCCAAGGGTGGGTCCAAATAGCAGCCGCTTCAGCTCGCCACCTCACCTCGCGCTCCGCACCAGGCCCAAGTCACAGCCAGGTCCGCCGCATCACTCGCTGCTCAAAGTATTTGACAAAATACAAAGAAGAAATTATGAAGCAACTGAACGACGGGGTTAGCTATAAAAAACTACCGGGCGATCCACCTAGAGAGCTTGCTGCGGCTATCCAGCGGGTGACAAAGGAGGGATTGGATCAGGGTTTCCTATCAGAACAGGAGTACCAGTATTTGAATAAAAAACTTCCTTGTTTACCAACAATCTATACCCTCCCCAAGATCCACAAGGATATGTTGAACCCCCGAGGACATCCCATAGTCTCGGGGTGTGGTTCCATATTAGAACCCTTTTGTCGCTACATTGATTTTTTCTTAAAGTCGATTGCGGAGGGTACAGAGACTTATCTTCAGGATACCACACACACTATCCAAATCATGGACGGACGTCCCTTTAGTCCAGATAAGTAACTTTTGGCCACCTGCGACATTGTCTCATTGAACACTAGTATTCCTCAGGAGGATGCTCTAGACGTTGTCACAGTAGCTCTTAACCAACGTGAAGCACCAACTTGTGTCCCTACCTCATTCATTATCTTGGTCTTGAAAATCGCCATGATGAGAAATTTCTTTGTTTTCCAAAACACCTTTTATTTGCAAACAAAGGGGGTCGCGATGGGGGCAGCCTTCGCTCCAGATTTGGCAATTATCTTTATGTCAACCTTTGAGAACACCTTCATCTTGAATGTCCAGAACCCCTTCAGATCAAACATCGATATGTGGATGCGATATATCGATGATATCGTCCTTATCTGGTCAGGTAATGAATCTCATCTAGCATCATTCCATTCTTGGCTCAATATGAGATCTCGAGACATTCAATTTACGATTCAATCGGATAACAAGAAAATAGACTTCTTAGATCTATCGATTGTAGCTGAGGAAGATGTCCTACACACAACCCTTTTTAGGAAACCAGCAGAGCGAAATTCATTGTTACAATACTCGAGCCACCACCCTAGAGGACTTCGGGACAACTTGCCCTTTGGACAGTTTTTAAGGATCCGACGAAACTGCTCCAAAAAGGAAGATTTCATGGAGGAATCTGAGCGACTGATGGAACGCCTAATTGAGCGCGGCTACCCGAAGAGGTTAGTCAAAAAAGCGAGAAAAAGAGTGTGGTTTAATCCACGTGAGGTGTTGCTACAACCGAAGGAACGTGTGGACAAAATGGAACAGCGCTTGATTTGTGTCACTACTTTCTCGACAAAAAGTAATGAAATCAAAAAAACAATAAATAAACATTGGAATTTTATTTCAGACGATTTAAGAACCATCATTCCACCAATGCATTCCTTTAAAAAGGCAAAAAACACCCGCGACCATGTGGTGTGCTCCTTTTTAGATCCTCCTGCAACACCCACCATAATGTCACTCTGGAACCTCCCACCGGTCCTCGGCCACCATAAATGTGGCAACTGTAAGGCCTGTGCATACACGATTGAAACTAAAGAATTTCATTTCAAACAACATCAAGTTCCACTCAAATCTCACACCAACGGTAACACCTCTGATGTGATTTACAGCATCATTTGCCCATGTAACCTTATTTATGTTGGGCAAACTCAACAAAAAGTAAAAATGCGAATTTAAGAACATTGCAGCCGCATTAGATGTAAAGTTTCAGGTGCCCCTTTAGTGGAACACTGTATGGAAACAGGACACTCCCCTGACTGTCTCAAATGGATTGTCCTTGAACATGTCTCCCTGGGCCCAAGAGGAGGTGACATAGGCCCCATACTGAATATTAGGGAACTGAAATGGATCACTTTCTTTGACTCTGTCCACACTGGGCTTAACGAATCTGACAGCAGCTTTGCACAACTGGCTAATTTATAATCTGTTCTTTCTAATAATCTGTCCTCTCCTTTCCTTTATGCATAGGGATATATGTATTGGAGAGTCTTGAAATGGTTTTGAAAGTGACTGCGCTTAAACTACCCTGTGTGGCAGGTTGGCGCTACGGCTTTCCAAACTAGTGGTATATGATGAAGCGATGTCATTCTCTAGAACACAGTAATGGTCTGATATACACATTACACATGCAGCTTGTATGGAGTGTTTTAATGAATAATTTAATGCGAGTATTTGAGAATATGTAGATATTGCTGACCATTCCAGAGGTCAGCTCAGCTCACTTTGAAATGATGGAGTTTTGTATATATTTTTAAAATTTCACATATTTAATCTGCGTTTCACAAATTTATTTTTGTTTGTTTCTGTTCCCCCTCTATTTTGTTACTTCACTACCCTGTGCGGCAGGTGCCTACCGTTCTAAAGGGTTTTGGAGTAACAAAATCCACCCCATTTAGAGTCTTTCTACCTTTTCCAACAAAAGCGAGGGTAGGCCACGCCCCCTAGTAACGCAATACAACGGCGAACGTACACGCCAGGCACAGCCATAGCAAGGATACGAAGCTTGGTTGGAAATTGGACTAGCTTGTAGGAACTGAGACTTCTACTGCTGTCAAGGTATTACTTTCTCACACGCCCGTTCGAATTCCTACATGTTAAAAGATGCAAGTCTGACAGCGCAGAGAACTCCTATGGTTTTGTCATTTCAGCCGGCTGCTGACGGTCAGACGGTGAACAATAGAACGCGAGCCCAGTTTTGCATCGCGGTTTGCCCGCAGTGATCCACGTTTTGCATTGAGTTAAGGTAACTCTGTTATTTGCCCCGTTACTACTGGGTGTCATAGCGAAGGCCTGCCATTCCGTTGCATTCGGAGTAACTCTTGCACTATTATCTTTACAGCTCGGGCACATGAGAATTAAAAAGTGATATATGAACTAAGTCCGGCCTCTTGCCTCCATTATCAGGTATTTCTTGTGGGTTTGCACTCTTACATGTTAAAAAATGGAAGTTTGACAGCATGGATAACTCATATGGCCTTGTAATTTTATCCAGCGGCTGAGGGTCATACGGTGAACCAGAGAATGTGAGCTCGTTTTTACATCGCGTTTTGCCCGCGGCGATCCACGTTTCTAATTGAGTTAAGGTAACTCTGGTATTTGTCTCGTGACTACAGGATGTCATAGCGAAGGCCTGTCATTTCGTTGCAATATGAGTAACCTATGCACTATTATCTTTGCAGCCCGGGCGATATTATATTAGAATAGAAAAGCGATACACGAACTAAGTCTGGCCCCCATTGCCTCCATTATCAGGTATTTTTTAGTTTCTTTTGGGCTGCAAACCTTTTTCTGAGATCATACACCTTACTATGGTATAATAGTCTTTTCTGATTTTCCCAGTTTAAATATACCGTGATACAGGAAACAGTTACAAATCTGACAGCGCCGGCCGCCTGAATATTTAAAGGCGAGGTAATTATAATTCTATGTGACATGGCTATATTGTACCCTTCACCAGCAGTCGTTTTGAATAATTAATACACATATACTCTTTTGCCTTTAGCTCCAGTCGTCCCATTGAACAGTGAATGGACAGTAAACTTTATTGTGTAACTTGACGCACGATCTGCAGCTTTGCAAGGTAACAATAGCCTTGCCTCATGAGCATTTGTGTTAATTAAGTCACTTTTATACGTCCCCTTTGACACTGTCCTCTGTCGTAATTGTGTATTTTGTATAAATATGGAGTTTGTAGATGTCTCTCGTATTTATTAGGTGACTCTCTGGGATCTTTTGAGACCCTAATTTTGACTTATGTGTTTTTGTACGTAGACAGTCCAAGCTCTTCTTCTCCGCCCCCACTTCCTGTCCTGAAGAAGACCCGCATTGTAAGGGAAAACTTCATACTCTTATTAGGGTCGAAACGTAGACTACCAACACCTTATCGAACTGGCTCCCATCCCTGGCAGGATTGTTCTCCCTTTTTTGGAGCTTGGTTATTTGAACTATAGTTTGACCTTGTATGGCAATTATGTTTGGCCCCCTTGGAGAGCCACAAAGTGATGTTTTTACTGTAAATGTTTTTTTCTTTGCACTGAAGTGAATATTTTCTCTTCTCATCCAACACTTTTTCCCTAACTGCACCCCTATCCTCCCCCTCCCTCCCTTTTGGGCACAATTATAACTGAATTAATGAAGAATTTCTATGTGAAATTGTTGGTCTAATAATAAGAATGAGTACTATGTGATTAAAGAACATTGTACTCCTAAAAGTGTATCTTAATTTTTCTTCATGAACATTATTTGAGTACCTTTGTCTTTTGAAGTCCGGTGTTAGGATCAGGGCCCTGTCCCCTTTTTGTGACCATGTTTTTATCCATCACATGACTTACCTGGTGAGGGGATTTAAACTGATCACGCCCCTGCCTTGGGTCTTGGTATCTTTTCCATGTTTGGTTCCAGGTCCTGGGTTTTTGGTCGTTCAATTGGATCCTGTCTTTGAGTGCTCACGGGCTCGTGTGCATAGTAATTCCCTTTCCCTGCCTCTTGCTTTTTGTCCCGTGTTTGTGTGTCTCCCCCCTTATCCAATTGCCGTGTTCCGGATTCCTTTCACGTTCCTGTTCCTGCTTCCCATCTAGTTTGGTGACCAGGTTTTCTCCGTTCTAAGGAGTTCAGGACTGCTGGAGGGATACTGGGGCTCCGGTATCCCTAATTCGTTATCCTTGCCTTTGTGGACATTGTATTAGTGCTTTGGAGACGCTGTGGACATTTCAAGATAGACGCGCGGCTACGCGAGTAATCTGTGTATCACGTCCTCATTTCCGCAGTCTTGTGGAGCCTCTCTACATCGTTGTGCCGGTTTGGGCGCATTCAGCGTTTCCAAAGCAGGAACGGAGGTAGCGGTTTTGGTGTTTGGCGTTTTCCCACATGCTCCCTTCCTTTTAGTCTTGAAACACATATTAAGGGTTTTTTATGTCAGTACATGACTTTTTCCCCCTTGCTGTCACGGGAGACGGGTTTGGGATCTTTGTTCTTTGTTCTGTGATTTCTACGCCGGAGCTGACCCTTGGTAGTATAAACAACTTTGCCAAGACTCCTTCACGGGACCACCTTTTGCACCAAAGACTGGTAAGGGAGTCATTGTGTTTATAATGGGAATGACATGGTCATGGCCAAAGGTGGGATGGGTATGAATTGTGTTTGTCACTGTGTAGTAATGCTGTACCTTATTTCTTAGGCGCAGTGACGTGGAGGTTGTCATCTCTGTTAGAAGCGGTCCCCTTGTTTCTTCCCTTGTTCCCTCTCCCACTCTCTCCCGGTGCTCACCTGTTTGCTCATTGTGTGGTTTCCAGTGAGCTGTAATTGGGCAGGGGTAGAGGATTGGGCCATACTACGTTCCTGCAGTGTTACGGGCTTTGAGGCGGAACCCAACATCCGGGACCCCTTTTCCCATATAACAAAGTATTTGAGGGCAGCTCCGCCACGATCTCTAGGCACTCCCAATACCGCTAACACTCACACCCTGGCTACTCTCCGCCCGCGCAAATGTCGCGGGCCTCCGATGCAATGGGTCACTCTACTCAGCTAGGCCGCAGAAGCAGCGGCCTCTCGTAGTTATTCCGGCCAGCACGGCGCACCATGTCAGCTCCTGCACCACACGCGGCCAAGTGTTCCAGCTTGCCTGCACAGCCTGCCACACCGGAACCGCACACAGAAGGCACCGCTGGGCTCAGGGTAAGTTCCTTCGTCCGATGGTGCACATTAGGGGCCATTTTGGACAAAAAGGATGAGGGCTATGATTAATTTTCCGCCCGGTCTGGCGGGAGACTCACTGGTGCACAGCCATCAAGGTTGTGCGCCACCTAGCGCCCCCAGGAACAAAAACAAGTTACTTACCTATAACTGTAGTTCTCCAGTATTGGAAGCTTTCATAGATTCACATGCCTGAATCATTCCGCTTTGACAAGACGAGAGTCTCCAGTACATAACAAAACAATGCTTAGTAGTATAGCAAACTGAAAAGAGGCCTAGGCCCCTTTCCCTTTTGCAACCCATAACCTTCGTTATGTAAAAGAGACCAAACTTGTCCCTGAACCAATCAGAGCTCCCCACCCTTTAGAACATACCTGAGAGAACCTTTTACCCCTCAGATATTCCTCCACTTGTGCCATAAACACCTTTTGTGCTAAATCTGAGGTGAGCCTCTCAGGGGATGAGGGTGGGTTGCATGTGAATCTATGAAAGCTTCCAATACTGGAGAACTACAGTTACAGGTAAGGAACTTGTTTTCTTACTCCTGTATTGGAGCTTTCATAGATTCACATGCCTGAATTAGAATAGCGAGCAGTAGAATACAGCACATTTTTTTTTTCTAAATGCAGATCTGGTATAGTTATGTAAGACATCATCTATCACATTACATTTAAAAACTTTATTCGATTCAATACAAGAATCATAAAAGTAGAAGTACATTTACAACACACAGTAAAAAATTCACTTTTAAAAAAAAACAGTTTTACAGTTTATGGCACTACAAAAGTTCATTGGCAGGTAAAGTCACATAACCATATTATTACTTTGGGTTAATCATCTCAGGATAATACATAATTTTATCAAGTAAAATAAATATTAAAAAGAATCACGGTGCAGGATTATAAAGTGCACATGTCAAGTGGTCTAGTTCTTGGGGCAGAATTTTAGTCATAACGTTTCCTAATCTGGAGTGACACGCGTATAAAGTTCAACATCGCACAACAAACTGTAGGGGATGACAGAGATATTAAGAAATCATAACCCTCTTTATAATGGCGTATTTGTTCTTCCTTGAGAATCGGTTTAATAAACCTGGTTCTCGGGTCTTTATATAAGGAACAAAAAAGAACAAGATGCATTGTGTTTTGGCTATCTTTGTGATTACAGTTGCAAGGGGGGAGTTCCTTACACCAGCCCCTCTGTATCGGGAATGCAAAGAGAAAATGCAAAGTATGTAGCCTGAATCTTGTCAAGTAAAAACGCCATTGTACATGATTTGTAAAGGTCAGATAGAACTGGTGCTGTAGGACAGCCTTAGGGGCATAGGGGCTGTCCATACAATTTACAATCGATGATTTCCAGTAATTCGATTTAATTACATTTTTAATGTCTCCCTGTATGTTTTCAGGGTTATCAAAGATGTCACCCAAACCTATTTTATGAAACATTTCATTTACGTAGGATAGCCAGGGGATTTGATTCATATTTGACAGTTTCAAACAGTCCTGGATAATATCCTTAGTGAGCTGTAAATCCTCCGATAACCATATTTTGCCCCATAACAACAGAGGAGAAAGACGAATAATGTCGCTTACATAATTTAAACCTAGTTCATTGTGGGCAAATTTGTTTGAGGAGCCTGATGGGATGGCCAAGACACGTTTTAAAAATTTGTTTTCCATAATCTGTATCGTGTCAGGGCTATCTGTCCCCCAGACCCCCGCCCCATAGGTAGCAATCGACAGACATTTTGCTTTATACAGAGTTTTTAAATGTGAAATGGGTTTTTGGCCTAGTTTGCCACAAAAACGGAACATCATCTATCTATACGTATTCATTTTGGAATTCTGCATATCAGTAATGTCACCACTCCTATCAAACATAAAAATAAAAAAATTGCATTTATAACAAAGAAAAGGACGGAGGGATGGAAAAGAGGACTCACTGTTACTTGATAAGGTTTCTCAACACCACTTTTCCCACCGCCACATCTCTCTGAGGCTGCATCCAAGCAGTAATGCCTGGTTAAGGTGTATGTACTCTTCCAGGTCGCTGCCCTGCAGATATCCTGGATTGGTACTCCCGCAAACAAAGCAGTGGAGGTGGACACTTCTCTTGTAGAATGGGCACGAACTTGTGCATTCAAAGGCTTTCCAGCTGCCTGATGATAATACTCTATCTCACTGGAAATCATTCTGGCAATTCCTCTTTTTGACAAAGGGAAACCCTTCCTGGGTGCGCAGAAGGTGACAAAATGTTGTGAAGACTTGCGGAAGGGTCTAGTCATTTGTAAATAGAATTTGAGACAGCGTTGGACATCCAGCGAGTGGAGAGCTCTTTCTGCCGCTGTTGTTGGTTGAGGAAAAAGCCTTTTGAGAATTAGCAGCTCATTTAAATTAAAGTCAGTTGGCATTTTTGGAATACATTTTGGATTAGTCCTGAGTATCATCCTGTCCTCCCTTAATTGCAAGAAAGGGTCTTGAATCGTGAGAGCCTGTAACTACCCCACTCTTCTGAGCGCTATGAGAAGCACAACTTTTTCAATAGGAATTTAAGATCTGCCCTATGTATTGCCTCGAAGGGCTGTTTCATTAATTGAGAAAGTACAATGTTCAACTGCCAGAGAGGTTGTGGAGGCTTTACTGGAGAAAAAACCCAGAACAATCCCTTCATGAATTGTTTGATGACTCTTGCGGACTATAAAGATGGTCCTGAGGAAGTCCTTCTGTAGCGTGATATAGCGGCTAGATGTACCTTAATAGATGCATGGGCCAAACCCAATTTTTTTCAAAAGTAAAATGTATGGAAGAATCTCATGCGCTGCCGAATTCAGAGGATGAATGTTACATCTTTTGCGCCATAAACAGAATCTTCTCCACTTCATACTATATGTTTTGTTCATACTATCCACGCTGGCCCTCGATAGGATCTCTCTGCACTCCGCTGAAATCTTCAGATGTTGAAATTCACAGTGTTCAGGAGCCAGGCCGCTAAGTGTAGTGATCCCGGGTCCGGATGGAGCACTTGTCCCTGGGACATCGTCAAGAGTGAAGGTATTGGTTGGAGGCGAATCGGGTGGACCTCCGACAGTAGCAGAAGCTCTGTGAACCAGTGTTGCCTGGGCCACTATGGGGCTGTAAGGATTATCTTGCACAGCTCCTTCTTGATCTTCGTAAGAATGTGTGGCAGGAGGGGAATTGGAGGAAAGGCATAGGCAAAGATGCCTGACCATGCCATAAAAAACGCATTCCCCCAAGATCCCCGTTGGGGAAGCCAGCTTGCAAAGAACCAGCATTTCTTGTTCTCTGCTGTTGCGAAGAGGTCTAATGTCGGTTCTACCCATCTTTAGAAGATGCTGTCTAGAATCCCCTGGTCGATCTCCCACTCGTGGCAGGTGGATTTGAGCCTGCTGAGAGTATCTGCTTTGACGTTCTGGTACCCTGGGAGACGTTCTGCAGTTATGTATATCCCATTCCCATATCTTCTGGGCTTCCTGAGACAGGGAGAGTGCTCTTCAACCAGTCAAACCTGCTTAAAGTGGCACTATTTCCAATCTGATGAAAGTGAAAGCTCATCACCTTATCTATTAATGGAAATGAAATCTGTTTGCCCTTTTTGGATCAATGCCTTATATATATAGCAACTATACTGATTCACAAAAGTATCATAAAATAAATATAATTCACAAAAATATCACCTTTCTATACTTAAACTAACAAAAACACAAATATCGATAACCAAAATATTGCAGTTAAAATATTTATTTTTACTAATATCATTACTTTTAAAGAAACTTGTAATTGTCAGAAATATTGCCACATACAATATGAGACACATAAATATCACCAAAAATAGACATTCCATTACTAAACGTTAAAATAACAGCATATTATGTTAACCAAAAACGAAATTAAAAGAACATAAATATTCTAACAACATTATAATAATTTGATATCACTAAAATATACTTAAACTATCCCACAAAAAATATAAACTTCAACACATCCAAATATCATTTAAATAAATATCTTTGGGGGCATGGCCAAGATGGTTGAGTGAGAGAACGCACAATGCAGTCCCTCCGCTCTAGCCTCAGCAAAGCCACATGAATCTTGTGTACCCAGACATTTGTGGGTCCAGAGTCTCAGGGACACCAGAGGCGTCACGGGGTAGGTCCAATCTGCAGGGACAGCCCCAGAGTGCAGAGCACGCCACGAGCGCGGACGCCCAACCTCGGAGGCCAGGAAGGTGAGAGCTGCGGAGTGCCTGACATCTGGAGGAGTGGATGAGTACAGCTCGGGTCCCTCCCAGACACACTCGGAGGACAAGGGGACACCACGGAGGGAGGTCGGACCGGACGGCTGTGCCCCTGTGTGGTGAGAAGACTGCGGATGCAAGAGAGACCGGGGGACAAAGCCGCTGCGGAGTGAGAGGCTATCACGACTGCACCAGCGCTGCCCCGGGGGGGGGGGGGGGAACGCGTAGCACCCCCTGGGAGCGCCGCGAGGTGCTGACACGAGGAGGCCCTTCTGAAACACTCAGGCCCGACACAAGCCTCGACAATAGAGCCACGGGCAGCAGAGCGGTGAACCCCGGTAACAGCACATGCAAGAGTCCTCCTCCCTTCCCCCAAGCAAGCAGACGGAGACACCGTGCCGGAGTGTGTCCGCTCACACCAGGCATCCAGCCGGGAGCAAGTAGCGGGGACCGTGACTGTGGAACAAGGTTCGAGACAGGCTACATCCACATCACATCAGAGGCTGCAGGGCACTTTGGGAGACACTCCCGCCCAGAGCCTGGAGGGACCCAGCTCCACAGTGAGAGGAACTGGCGGTTGGAGGAACAAACACAATTGGTGGATGGATAGCTAAAGGGCATGATGAGCTGTAGGGGTACTCCTGTCAGGTCCTTTGTGGGGCCAGCTCCAAGGTGGGAAGAATCAGCACTTAAAGGGGTGTCACTGACCCATAAGCAAGCCACAGCAGGGGGTCCAGCCCCCGGGGAGTGACGAGTGCCGGACAACTGTGATAGGGGGGGGGGATTGGCTGGCGGGTGCGCGAACATGGCAGAGGAGCAACCCCCAGAGCATAAAAACCCACGCCCCCCCATCCCCCTTTCCTCAAAAGGGTGGTTAGTCAGACTCCCATCCTCTGGATTCATTGAAGAGGCAATCACGTACATAGCTGCGATCATAGAACCATACATCCCGGACTTACCTGCAAATTTATTCTCCACATTCGTGGAAGTCAAGTTAAAGGCATGGGTACATACAATCACGCAACTGTGCAAGCAGCGCCTTAAGCCCCTCCCCCGGCATGGACAGACATGGAGGCGCCTTGAGCCAAGAAATACCGCTCCCTAAAAGATATGCTTATCAAACAACCTGCCCCCCGGTAGATTCTCCTGGACCCTCCAGCGCCCCTTCGCCTCTAGGAGATGACAAAGGACGGAATGCACTGGTCACTAGGTCATACATGGAGACCTTGTTCTCGTATCTGAGGGAGGGCTTACAGTTGATTAAGAGAGACCTGGCTCAAGACCTACAGGGCGTACGGAAAGAGATAACGGAACTGGGGGACAGGGTGGATGCCCTTAAAAATCACGAGATCACCAGAGATGAAGAAATTGAGCAGCTCAGACTGGAACTAATTTGTCTCGCAGACCAACAGATTGATCTCCAGGCCCACGCCCAGGATCTTGCAAACATATCAAGACATAATAACATTAGAATCAGGAACGCACCGACAGCTGCAGAGGCAGAAAACGTGGAGGAATCCGTCATAGAGCTTTTTTCACAGATCCTGGGGAGATACACAGGCCACCGACATTAGGTTGGACAGAGGTCATCGGGTGGGTCCATGGGCCCACCCAAAGCTGCACACCTGCCTCCTTCGGTCATAGTAGAGTGTGTACATAGCTTCCCCTGAAGAAGCGTATCCTTCGAAAGGCGAGAGACGACAATCCAGTGCAATTTCGTGAATACCCACTTCAACTTTTCCAGGACCTGTCAGCGATCATGTTGCAAAAGCGGAGGGAGTTCTGCCTGGTGACTGCCTATCTCAGAGAACAGAATGCCTCATACTCCTGGGGTCACCCTTTCCGTCAAATTTTTAACTGGGAAGGAAAGGCTCATCAACTGTGCTCCCTTAAAGCAACTTATGATCTTCTCCAGATAGATCTTCTTAAGGGGCTTCCTGGGAACAAGGCGAGAGCAGAGTCTTTGTCTTGTAGACAAACTCGATGGGGAAGGGGACCACAGGGCAGAGCCTTGCTAGGCCGGACTCAGCCACAATGACCCAAGAGAGAAAAGCAGGGCTGGAGAGTTTGGCAGGAGATCTGGCACAAGACAACACAGATGGGGAGGTCAAGGTTAAACCATAACCATGCAAAGGTACACAACAGACAACCATCTGAGGTCGAGAGGGGAAGGGACACCTCATGGATGCTAAAGGCCAACATGGACCCCACCTTTTGTCTTGTTCGGGGAGTGGTCAGGACCAAATCTGGGGCCCCATCCCTTCCAGGGACTCTGTTTGCGTTTTAAGTTCAAATGTTAATGTTTCATAAGTATCAACCTGCAATACCATGGAGGGTTATAGAATCGGACAAAATAGTAGTTAACCTACATATGCTTGCGCGTCTTCAGGGTTCAACACATACAGTAGTACACCTTCCCGTCCAGACGAATTCTAGAGTGGCATCTAGCACAACAGTACACCCAAGCTGTGACATCTGGTGGCCACCTGAAGGTGATTTCCCTCAAATTGAAGGGACGTAACAATCCAGTCAAGAAAAGGGCCGTCCTTTCATATTTAAAACATACTGAGGCTGACATTTGCTCCTCCAGGAGACTCATCTCCTAGCAAGGGATGTTCACAGGCTCAAATCTAAGGCATTCCCTCACCAATTCTTCTCTTCCATAGGGCGTAAGGCAGCAGGGATGGCAATTTTATTTTCCTGTAGATTTCAGGGATCGATCGGACCTAAGCGTGTACATCTTAAAGGTCACCTGCTGGTATACCGCCCAGACACATCCACTGGGATCCCTGTATGCACCCAACGAGAGGCAGAAACACTTCATCCGAGCTGCCCTAGTGAAGACCCTCACGTCCCAAGACCGTTTAGTCCTAATAGGAGGCGACTTTAGCGCTAATACTGGAGCTGCACTCGGCGCTGACACTGGAGTTGCATAGCCCTAGACAGAGGAAGATGCGGCGACAATGGAGACTTTAGGAGACCCTGCTGCAACAGCCAAAGGTAGTCATGCAGATACAAAAAGTGATACTCGATTATATCCAACTCAATGACACTCCTGACATCTCTAAATCTACTTTATGGGATGCCTTAAAGGTGGTCATTAGGGGGGAGATCATCGCAATCTCTGTAGCTGAAAACCGCCAAAGAAAGGCAAAAAGGGCGAAACTCCAGGAGCAGGTCCGAGAATTAGAACACACACACCATCGTACAGGGGCCCCCAGGATATGGCGCCAATTAGAGACCATATGGAACAATTGGCAAGTCTAGACCAAGACATGGCGGAATACTCGCTTCTTCGTCTAAAACACTCCTTTTACCTAAATGGGAATAAATGTGGAAGGCTCTTGGCGTCCAAACTCTTAGCCCAGAGACAGACCATTAGAGTGCAATCCCTCCTATCTGGTGACAGAGACACGATAAACGGTGATACCCAGATAGCGGCAAACTTCAGGGATTTTTATGCATCATTGTACTCGGAGCAGTCCTCCACCCCTGAAGCTCCCTCCCATTATCTACGCACAGTGGTGACACCCCGTCTGACTGAAGCTCCTTTGAAATCCCTGTGCCTGGACGGCTTTTCCTCAAGGTTCTATAAAATCTTCATCTCAGACTTAGCCCCAATACTCACAAGACATTTTAATCATATCACGCACTCAACTAACCTCCCGCCCTCGATGCAAGATGCGGCAATAGTTGTCATCCCCAAACCTGGAAAAGACAGACGCTTTTGCGCCAATTACCGCCCTATCTCACTTTTGAAAGCAAGTGTAAAGATGCTTACGGGAATCCTGGCTGCCCGTCTGAATCCCTTTATTCAGGGACTGATAGGCCTGGACCAGGCTGGATTTGTACCGCAGAGGCAGCGTGCAGATAACACTAAACGGCTGTCACATATTATCAACAGAGCACATTGCAGGGAAGGGTCTAGCATGCTACTTTCAGTTGACGCCTAAAAAGCGTTTGACCGGGTTCACTGGCCCTTTCTGGAAGCAAAACTGGCACATTTCGGGTTGGGGGAGCGCTTCAGATCATGGATCCTGAGCGGCTACATGTCTCCATTAGCCACGGTGCGGGTGAATGGTCATAGCTCTGAAAGTTTTCCAATAGGGGTACTAGACAGGGCTGCCCCCTTTCTCCTCTCCTTTTCGCTCTCTACATAGAACCCTTTGTGCAGTGAGTGAGTGGTCATCCTGGCATCAAAGGAATCCCTATTGGAGGGCAGGAACACCGAATTAGCTAGTACGCCGACGACATAATGGTCATGCTTGATGACCCCCAAGAGAGTTTGCCCCACTTCCTAAGAGAGATAGAGGAATTTGGGATAGCTTAGGGGTTCCGCATTAGCATTAAGTCCCAGGCCCTCAACATCTCTGTACCACCGGCACAGTTGAGAATCTAAAACGATCCTACACATTCAGTTGACGACAGATCCATTCCATATTTGGAGTCCAGCTGTGTTCAACCCTGCAGCGCACAAATGCTCTCAACTATCGAGAACAGGTGAAGTGTGTGTGCACAGAGTTGTATAAATGGCGCCACTACCCACTCTCTCTGCTCGGCCGTATAGCGGCCTTAAAGAGGTCTACCTGTGATGGTTTGGGACCATCAGATGAAGGCGACCGACCGCCGTAGACCAACCAGGAAGTGGAGTCAGCAGTCTAGCTGACACGCCATGTCGGGCGGACGTGCCCGCTGAAAAAGACTGGTGGGAGGCGAGAACGCTGTCTGTTGGGACCGATTGGAGTTCCGGAGAAGGGGAAAGGACCACACGACCGGCTATGGAGGAAGAGTGGAGTGTGAACGACAGGAGTCATACGGAGAAAGAGGACATCAGCTGGAGCGAAGACGGGACGACATAAGACGACCTCACCAACCGGGAGGACAAAGAAGACCACGGAGCCCGCTCGAGGAGCACTGCGCAAGGGACCTCTTCTTCCCCAGAGGTTGTGGAGGACAGGTTTTCCATCACCACGGCCCAGGAGGGTCGTGGGATCAGGCAATTGCCGAAAACTTTCAGGATTAAAGGGTTGTGGGTGCGTTTTAAGGGCACCAGGGAGTGAGCACATACATCCCTTCACTAGGCACCAACAACATTAGGGCTCTGGTGGTGGTGCACTTATTTCCTTCCCCATTATTGATTGAAAGGTAAAGCAGTAGCCTGAGCCTTTTTTTTTCTTTTTGATTGTGTCTCCTACTTTCTGGGTCCATCCTCGCCTGACACTCCGTGAAGAAGCCAAGAGTACAGAAACCAGAGGAGCCAAGTACAAGGACACAACCAGTTAAAACCCCTTCCCCAGAGACTTATATAATATGTACTGTTTCGAGTGTGTGCCATTAATATACTTAAAGCAATAAAAAATAGGAACAGAGAAGCGCAGCTTCGTGTATCAGACCTGCCTAAAAAGAGGGGTGGGAGGTACGGATCGGGGGCTCATGACCACACTATCCTACCTAGAATACTTTTTCTCTTCCAAGCCCTGACTTTAACTACCCCAATGAGTATTTTACTGACTATGCAGGCTGTTCTCAACCTCTTTATTTGGGAGGGTAAGGGACCTAGGATGGGTAAGGAGTTTAGCTGGCTACCGACAGCGGAGGGCGACCTCAGAATACCATGCCTTCTCCGATACCTCCAGGCGGCCCAACTCCGATACTTAGTCAAATGGTCTAGACCAGAGTTAGAGAAACACAGCCTCTTTATGGACAGGGCTATAGCCGGGACCTCACTAAAGAAAGTCCCATTCCTACAGCATCAGCATCGAGTACCTAGTCTCTACATCTCCCCAGTCACAAGCTCCCTCCTGAAAGTCTGGGATGGTTGCACGTGCAGGGGGCAGTTAACTGCCTTTCCATTTTCCCTTACACTGGTTGTTGATAACCCAGCTTTCAAACCAGGGAGGGGGCTGTCCTTTCCAGCGTGGAGGGGGGCCGCCTGTAAGGTGGCTGGACACTTTTTCGACCCGGAAGGCCCTGTATACTTCGACGTCCTGAAGAACGATTACTCCATCCAGAGGACGAACGTTTTTGATTAGGCACTGGCTATTGCACCCATCAATGAGATGCAGGGTAGAGCGCACATTGAACCCCTGCAAGAAATGGCTCTTACACAAATGCTCAGACAAACTTCTCTTCACAGAGTTGTATGTTCTTTTGCGACCTACACAGACTGTAGACAGAAACCCAGCCCAACGCTGCTGGGAAACAGAACTGGGATGCCAGCTTTATCAGAAGGAGTGGAAAGACATATACCACAGAGCAAAACACACTGCCTATAATGCAGCAGGTATAGAGACAGCCAGAAAAATCACCTCACATTGGTACCTAATCCCAGTATGGCTTCATCAGGGTAACCCGGCTCGTAGTGGCGAATGTTGGCGGCAATGTGGGGAGAAGGACATGTTTACTCATATCCTCTGGGAGTGTCCCAAAATAAGTTCATTCTGGGACTCAGCCATAAACGACATAGACACCCACCTTTCAACACAGCTCCCTAGGTTCCCGTTATACACAGTACTGGGCCTCTCTAACCCATTAACTTACCCCCTAGCATCCTGTAGAGGGCGTCAAATAGGAATTGCGTTAGGCGCTGCTCACCGGACTATTCTCTCGCTCTGGAGGTCAGCCACCATACCGACACACCTGGGATGGTTTAATCGTGTGTGTTGTATCCTGAAGATGGAGAGACTCACCCTCATGCTCACTGGCCGGGGGGGGGGGACATTTATTACCACATGGTGCCCCTTCTAAGCACTGCTTCACCAAGAATTACGAGAGTTGACGTGTCCCCGCTACCTACTATCATTAAGGCTTACAGACTTATCTCAGGACGTAAGAAGATAGGGCACCCAATGAATAACCCAGATGCAGAACCCGAGACACTGATCATTGCAAAGTTATTGGTACTAGGGAGGCAGGGATGTTATGGGGGTGGGTTAATGTTCCTTTTTCAGTTATTGAAAATAAGTCAAGCTTGTGTTGAAGCTTACAGAATTTCTTCCAATACTGAAAATGTGCAATACAATCTGTACTGAAGTTGTGATAATAAAACCGATTTAAACCATAAATAAATATCTTTACAAGTACTAACATATAAAGATTAAAAGATTTTTTAAAAATATATACATATACATAACTACATAAACAAATACAAATATATATTCAACATTATAAAATAAACACTAAATATTGTTCAGCAATAAAAACAAACCATAATGCAAAGAAACCAATAAAATTATGCTATCAATTAAACTAACAATTTAGAAGGCACACAACATGTGACCACTTACAAAACCAAAAACTACAGAAGCTGCAAGACAGGGATACTCTGCCAAATCTGCCAAATATAATCTAAGAACAAAAGTGGAAGTAAAATAAGTACCAAAACTCTACTCATGTTATCTCATACTGTGGATACTACAGAGAAATTACTACACGATTGACAAACTACTAGTCCACCAAAAAAGTACAGCAATCACATATCTGGAAAAGAGGCACAAAAGTAAGTAAATAAAAAATATTTTTAAAGACCAACTCACCCTAAAACACAAAAACTAACATTAAACTTCCTCAGTCTCTATTTAAAATAAAACGAAAGCTTTTTTTGTCCAACAGAAAAGGAGCTATCTGACCCACATTACAACACCCCCAATGAAAACATTGAAAATATAGACTACAATTATCAGCAAGAACACATATGTGAGCATAAAATTGAAAAATAATAGTATAACTTTGTATGTCAATAACAAATGTAATATAAATATTTTAACATTTAATTATTTGTATTATTACACTATTTTCAGATAAAATTACAGAAACTACGAGATACCTCACATCACAGAACGGGAAACAATTACTCTTTCACATGGGCTGCACTTACAGCCAAGACATTGTAAGTATGGAGACTATCAATTGGAAATGTATTAAATATTACTCTAATGCTTGCAATGGGAGGACGACTACAAAATATGATGTTGTTATTAATGTAAGAGAACACAAGCACCCCGCAAATGTCACCGAAATCGAAGTACGATATGCACTACAAGATTTAAGAGAGGCAATCATTAGCTCCCAAGCACCCACAACTAAAATACTAAAAGATATACTCCCTAAAGTCCCTGAACACATCACAGGCCAGCTACCTGCTATACTCACCTTAAAACGCTTATTAGCACGAACTAAAAAAGCTATCTATGATACACTCCTGTCCCTAGAAGATACTAAGTTATTCAAATTTCTAAACACTTAACCACCAAACATGAGTAGCCCTTCCTTTTACATTTTAACCTTAGCAATGAAATACGTATTACATTTGTTACAGCTGATAACTTATCAAAACTAAGCCAAGCATGGATGCTAGATGGGATATATTCAAAATGTGCCTTCAAGTCATTCACTCAGATATACACCATACACAGTAAATATCAAAACACTTATATACCATTTGTATATGCCCTGCCATTTAATAAACAAAGTAGCACATACTACGGCTATTAAACCATATTAAAATTAAAACAAACTACTCCACACATAAAATAATTGATTTTTTTTTATTTATTTATTTTTTTATTTTATTGAGAGTTCATACAAATACAATGCAATACACAGTAAAACGATTTTTCCCCTCATAAATACATACATACATATATACCATAATATAATAAAAAATTACCTCATATATTTAACTAATGCGACAAACCCGCTGACCGACCTTCTCTAAAATTCTTAAAAAATATTAAGCAGACAGTATTGCTACTTTACCCTGGAAGCCATTTAAACTCTTGCCGCCCTCCAGGCAGCTACTGGAGCCCAGAGTCGCATAACCATTTCCCTTGTCTTAGCTCCCTTTAATTCATAAAGTGCTTCCTCGATGTTATGTATACCCAGCATTCTACACACCCACATTTGAAACGTCGGTGCTTCTGTATCCTTCCATGCAGCACTAATTAAAATCCTCAAAATTGCTACAAAGATAAAAACTAGAGCTTCAGCCTCAGTGCACAAATTGAGTTTAACATCGCACCCAGTGATTATCAGGGTTGGGGATAGATTAATTTTAACATCTAGCAGCCCCTCTAATAACCGCTCTATTTCAGTTTTGATAATATTTAATTTTTCGCAGCCATAAAACATGTGTATAATATCAGCAGGCCCATTTTCACATCTAGGACAATTGCTGTCAGCCATTTTTCCACAGGAAAATAATTTTGCCGGTGTGTAATACAGATTAAATAAAGTTTTATATTGTTGGGCCCTAAGATTCGAGGAACAAAGAAATCTTTTATCCATCGCTAGGGCATTATCAAGATCTACTTCCAGATCTCCCAACTTTATGGACCAAGCTGATTCCATTTTGACCATATCATCCATTAACCCTTCAATAAATATTCTGTATATGTCCTTGATTCTATGACCCCCCCGACTTCAAATATTCCAATAATTCACATCTCCTCGTCAGGGTGATACGTGGCCTTATTGATTTAATTCCGTTAACAAGCTGTAGGTACTTAAACTCTTGACAGCCTTGTAACGAATACCGCTGCGTGAGTTCTTCCAAGGATCTGCACTCGTCCTTAACCATTATATGCCCCAACGTGACGATGCCCTGACTCTCCCAGTGGCGCCAGGGTCCGTCCCTACTCAGGTTTGGAAATAATGTTGAATTCCAAAGTGGTGTGAGATGGTGATAACTGGGTATAGCTAGAGTTTTCTTAACAATTGACCACATACGCCATACATCTTCCAACATTCTATACCCAAATGTCTTATTTTTTTTTTTTAACATCGTTTTTATTGCATCACCAATATAAATGTACAGACATTGAAGTCAAAGTGCAATCAAAAACATAGCAAGAAAACACAGTGATTGTCGACCCCCGTTCTGAGTGGCACGTCCCCATACCGAAGACAGTTCAGCCTCCATCCGTAGATCAGTCCTTGCTGTATCTTACATTGTCTGATGTCATTACTGCAAAAAAAGAGTGGGCTGCTTTTGTGGTTTTCGCCCCTCCCCCACCCCAACAAACATCTGCCCCTCAACAACCCAACAATTCCAACATCCCCCCCCCCGTGGTCGCGCTGTACAGAATCACTACTGAAAAGAGAGTCTGGTGTGTTGTAGGAAGTTTATACATTCACTAAGGTGTGTCCCCCGGTAAGGTGACGGGGTTGGCTGTACCCAATTCCTCTAATTCCTCATGCTCCTCGTCAGCAGCATCTCGGAGCGCTTGTACCATCAATTCCCATGCAGTCGCCCTCTCCATAGCCTTCTCATCATTCGTTCTCCAGGCCACCTGGTACCTCAAGGTACTTTCACACGCCGCCCACCGAAAACATTCACCATACCATCTTTTAAATGTGGGTCCCGTCCTCGATTTCCAATTTCTCGTGATCTCCCGCTTAGCAAGGATCAGTCCCAAATCTATGAATTTACTGGTATTTTTATTCTTAGGCGTGTGTGGAAACCAATGGAGGACCCCCACTGCTTTGGTGTACTGAATGTCTCTATCCGTTGCATTGTTGAGGGCCCTCCCAATCTCCTGCCAGTAATCTCCCAAGGTAGGGCAATCCCACAACATGTGACCCAAGTCTGCTCCAACTGTGTTGCATCTGGGGCAGGCAGCCTGTTCCACCCCAAAGTGTTGTCGTATTTTCCCCGGTGTGAGGTACGCCCTATGAATGACATAGAAATGGATTCGCTGAAACCTGGCATTTCTCGAACTTTTCCGCGCCCGTCGCAGCAGCTGACCCCAAGTCGCATCCGGGATCTCCAGTTGAAGGTCCAACTCCCACTTGGCCTTCAGAGCTGCGAGAGGCTGCAGAGCCTCTCGCAACATTCTGGAGTATAAACAGGTGACAGCCTTAAAGGTCCCGGCTGCCATCATCGTGTACTGACATGCCATGGAGGTACCCGGTTCCTGCAAACCTTCTCCCCAATGACCCTGCATGGCGCCCGTGACCGCCGCATGCAACAGGTAGTCGCCTCGCGGTAGATCGAACCGCTCTTGCAGTTCCTGAAACGGAAGCAGCACCCCATCCTCGTATAAGTCGCCCAGCATCTGGATCCCAGCCTCTTCCCAACCTAGCAGCCGTGACCAGTCCCCTCCATGAGGGAGGGCCGTAACCATCCCCAATGGGATTTCAGGAGCATACATAAGGCGGATCCCCGCTCGTTTGCACGCCCGATTCCAGCAGAGTCGGAATGTCTGTTCCTCCACCGTCAGGTCCCTGACCAATAGCTTCTGGTGCAGTGTAATATACGCCAGCACATGCCGCGGAGTACCCTCTTCCCTAGCATGCTCCGGGCCTCTATATACCCTCGCGACCTCCTGGGTGAAAACCTGCAACTGTGCTGCTAGATAATACCCTTCAAAATCAGGCACCGCTAAGCCTCCCTCGTCCTTGGGACGCAGAAGGGTGTCCAGCGCTATGCGCCTCCTCCCTGTGCCCCATAGGAATGCTATGACCAGAGACCTTAGGCGCCGAAAAACAGAGCCCGGGATCCATACCAGGAGCGTCCTGAAGTAATACAGCAGCCTGGGCAGAGCCACCATCTTAAGTAGGGAGATCCGACCAGCCAGGGACAGAAGAAGAGTGGACCAAAAATCCATACTCCCTCTCAGGGCAGTGATACAACGGGTGATGTTGCCATCCAGCATATCCGCCGGGGTGTGGTAGACGTAGACTCCTAGATAATGCAAACAATGTGGTTCCCACCGGAGTTCCTGCGCCGTGAGAGGGCACGGTTCTCCCAATCTTAAGGGGAATAAACAGGATTTGGGCCAATTGACCTTCAGGCCCGATAGTTGCCCAAACCGCCCTAGCAGCCGTCTCGCCCCTAGAAGCTCTGCGTCCGCGTCTGCCAAGAACATCAGCAGGTCATCCGCGTACAATGAGATGAGATGCGGCCTGTCCCTATATAGCAATCCGGCGTAGTGGCGGCCCGATCTGGCCTCTACAGCAAAGGGTTCCATCGCCAGGGCAAACAGGAGAGGGGAGAGGGAGCACCCCTGCCTAGTGCCTCGTCGCACGGGGTACTGCTTCGAGATCAATGTGCCAACCCGGACTCTAGCTACTGCATCGGTATACAGGACTTTGGTCCAGTTTATGTATCCATCCCCCAGCCCGAAGCGCCGCATCACC
This sequence comes from Lissotriton vulgaris, assembly GCF_964263255.1. Classification (NCBI taxonomy): domain Eukaryota; kingdom Metazoa; phylum Chordata; class Amphibia; order Caudata; family Salamandridae; genus Lissotriton; species Lissotriton vulgaris. The sequence goes on from NC_141700.1 coordinate 256,448,487, forward strand.
TCATATAAGTATCCCCATTCAAGACTGTCGAAGGCCTTCTCGATGTCAATAGAGAGCACAAATGGAGTGATGGCGTCCGGCCAGTGGGCCCCCATCAATCTTGTGAGCCTGCGGATATTATGAGTGGTGTTACGTGTAGGGATAAAGCCGCACTGATCCTTATGAACAAGTCCAGTCATGTGGACCAGTAGTCTGTTCGCTAGGATTTTACTTAGGATCTTATAGTCCGTCGTGAGCATGGACAACGGACGGTAGGATAAAGCCGCCCCCTCCCTGCCCGGTTTTAACAGCGGGATCATGAGGGCTTCACACATGGAGCCCGGGAGCCGACCTCGCGATTGCGCTTCGTTGTAAACTGATTGCAGCTGAGGGGCAAGGTACTCCAGATATTTACTATAGAACTCAATCGGGAGACCGTCAAGACCCAGAGTTTTATTTCTGGCCATCTGCTTTACTGCACACCCTATCTCCCCGATCGTGATGGGCCGACCCAACTCCTCAGCCTCCGAGTCCTCCAATCGCGGTAGCTGTAACCCGTCCAGGAAGACATCCAGCTCGTCCGCCCCGCCCGCCTCCCCGCTCTCGTATAGACCTTCATAGTACGCCCGGAACCTGTCCAGTATCCCGGCTTGGGTATGGCAGGGGCGCCTCCCCCACTTCCTGGATCATCATAATCGGCATGCCCCGCCTGACTGGGTTGGCAAGCCACGCCAGCATTGACCCCGCCTTGTCACCTTCCGCATGCGCCTTCGTCATGTACGTTTTATGGTCAAAGCTACGCAGCCGTTCCAGCTCCACCGCTAGCGCCTCCCTGGCACCACTAAGCTCCTCCTGTAGCTCAGGGTGATTCGGGCGACCGATCTCCATCTCCCTCAACCGTTTTTCTGCCTTCTCCAGATCATCCATCAAAGTCTTGTGGGCCCCAGCCACGTTCCCAATACAGTGCCCCCGTACCACCACTTTAAACGCATCCCACTCCACTGCCCTAGTGGAGGCAGAGCCACTGTTCTCCTCAAAGTAACGCTCTATACGTTCCCCAAAGGCCTCCCTAAAAAGCAAGTCATCCAAGGTGTCAGGTTGCAGTCGCCATGTTGGCACGCAGTTAACTTCCACCATCCAGTTCAGGGACAACAACAAAGGATTGTGGTCCGACATCGTCCGAGCCAAATACTCCGCCCCACCCACCGTGGAAAGCACATGTGATGAGCACAGAAAAGCGTCCAACCTAACATGCAGATCATGCAAATGCGAGTGAAAGGACTAGTCCCTAGTGGTGGGGTGCAGTGTCCTCCAAGCATCTCTAAGAGCCCAACTCTCCTGCCACTCCAGCCTGCGCTTGGCCATCCTATGTGCTGGGGACGCGCGCAGCGGGGGATGGGACCTGTCCAAAACCACATCTACCACCAAATTAAAATCCTCCCCCTAGGAGCATCGGCCCTGCCAGATAACTCGTCAGTTTACCCGAGAGTGTGGACAAAAATGCGGGTAAATCCACATTGGGAGCGTACACGCTACAGAGGGATACCACCCTGCCCCTCAGCCTCCCCTCCACCGCTACATATCTACCCTCAGGGTCCACCAACGTTTTAGTGACTTGAAAGGGGACCCCCGCACGTATCCAAATCAGCGTCCCCCTTGCAAAGGCTGAATACGTTGTGTTAAATAACTGCCCCCTCCACCGCCTCTGCAGCGCAATCCCTTCTTGCTTGTTAAGATGTGTCTCTTGCAAGAACGCTATGTGCACCCCCCTACGCTTGAGGTACGCCTGAACCTTGTGCCTACGTGTCATAGTCTGCATACCCCGCACGTTCCAGGTCACACATTTCAAAGCCCCAGTACTAGCCATTCCCCTTCGCATACACAGACAGAACAATAGAAATCATCGACCACGCGCGCTTACCCACCACGAACTGTCCCCCCCTCCCTCTCCAAACAGAAAAATTCCCCCCCCATCCAGAAACAACATCCAGAGCAACCCCAACTACTCTCGATTCCCACCCCCCCAGGACAGGCCCCCCCACAATTGGAAGTACCCCATCCAAACTGTCATGCCCAACTACCCCTCAAGGAAAGGCACTAGTGTTCGCAGTCTCCACTGCGATGACCGTAAGGGCCAGTAGGGCGCGGATCGATGCGAAAGGTTCGTGAAAGCAAATCAATCCCGCACATTCCGCCCCACAATCCCCACATTACAGCATCTCGAAACCCCAAATAACAGTGTCCTGCACCCACGGGCTCAGCGCCCCAGTGTCTGACCAGTAGGCCGCTCCTTTAGTCCAGCGTATCATGCCTCAAGGATCTCCTCCGAAGTTTGAGGCGTCACTATAGGGCCTTTGGCTCCACCAAATTCCGAGAGACCCGTCTCCGACCCCGTGCCTGGTTCCTCCGAGTCTGTGCCCTTCCCGGACTGGCTCCTGGTTGCGCTAGATAAGTTCACCACTGCCTGCAGGGCCGCCTGCCTTTCCGTCTCTGTTTGTGACACTGAAGGTCTGCCAGTCCTCCGACGATTCTTCCGGATCCGTTGGGATTTCCTGATCGGCTGTGCCACTCTAGCCTCCTCCGCCCTGTCCTTGGCGCCATCCGTCCCCGCTTTGTAAGTGTCCCACCAGGCCCAGGCGTCCGCCGAGGTTGTAAAGAAGAGTGCCTTTTCATCCACCACCACTCTCAACTTCGCTGGGAAGAACAGGGAATATTTAATGCCCTCATCACGGAGCTCACGCTTGAGGGACAGGAAATTGGCCCTGAGCTTCTGAGTCTCAAACGTATAATCTGGGAACATGGTGACCCTGTTGTTATTCACCTGAAAAGGTCCTGCTTCCCTAGCCCTCTGCAACAGCCAGTCTCTGTCTCTGTAGTGGAGCAACTTGAACACCACCGGGCGAGGTGGGAGGCCCGGGGCCGGCGGCCGAGCTGGCACCCTATGGGCCCGTTCTAGGGAGAAGAAAGGGGACAATCCCTCCGGTGCTACCTCAGTTCGTAACCAGTTGTCGAGATAGCCCACCATATCGTCGCCCTCAATTTTTTCCGGCAGGCCTACGAGGCGCACGTTATTGCGTCTATTCCGGTTTTCCGCATCCTCAGCCCTTCGCTCCAGCACCTTCAACCGATCCGTCACATCCGCCATCTGTGCCTTTACCGCTGCATGGTCCGGGGCCAACTCTTGAACTGTAATTTCCACAGATTTCACTCTGTCCTTAAGCTTATCGTGATCTGCTTTCAGGAGGCCCAGGCCCGTCGCCACCTGTGCTATGTCCTGCTGCAGGGCGTCTCTTGTGGTGGAGATGGCCTCCAATATACGGTCTTGCATGCGTTGAAGAGCAGACTGGTCACGATCCGCTCCTTCCGCAGCCTCAGTGTCGGTCGCGCCATCCCCCTTCCCTTTCGGCTTCCCCATCTGGGCTGTAAAGAGCGACGGCCTCCGGTGTCACCTCTTCACCCTCTCTTCACTCCGCAGGGCGTCGCCCCTAGGGAAAGTCCCCGTTCAGTAGTAGCAAAAAGGCCTTCTGCGCTCCGCTCCTTGAGCCCCGCTCCAAACACTCAGGCCAAAGCCGCCTCCTGGGGCTGGGGTCCCCGATGAGCTGTTGAGCCGTCCGATGCCAGTTGTGCTCAAAGGGCCGGGGCCATCGTCACAGGGCTAACGCCATGTTGTCGCCACCGCCGCGCACACATCCAAAGTCTCGACGCCCAGCTACTCGCGTCCGTGCGAGGAAGGTCCGCTCAAGACCGCCGAATGAGTCAAGAAGTATCCGCCAACTCATCCAACACCATTAGCAGCAGGATAGTAAGGGAGTCCGGCCTCGTGTCCCCGTCGTTCCTGTGTCTCAGGCCGAAGACGCCATCTTAGCTCGATGACTTCACGCCTGATACGAACTTTCAACCCAAAATTCTGGGCCGGGAACAGCCTTAGGTCGACCGCTGTAAGCGCCGCACCCTCCGTGATGTCATTAGATACCGGATTTTCTCAGTTTTGCTGGGGTCCGATCAGGTATTCAGGATGATTTTCAGGATCGGGCGCGGAGCTCCGGGCTCACGCTGCCTACCTCCTCGGCATCCAAGCCACGCCCCCCCCTATACCCAAATGTCTTCTAATAGCTCTTCTGGGTTCTCCTCAGCAACACACCTACTGCTTCACTACCCAATGTTAGCTGGAAGATTGATGGTATATCTACCTGTCTAAGGGTTGGCCCCCTGGATGGAATAGGATTGCCATATCTGTAAGAAGACATGCATAATGGTAGCTCTTTAGATCTGACAGCCCCAACCCTCCTCTTTCTTGTGGCAGTGACATATCTATTCGAACGCCTTATTTTGCCATAATGCCACAAGAATTTCATAAATATGGCTTCAATCTGCTTAATTACCTTCTCATCAATTTTAAGTGGAATTGCCCTGAATTTATATAAAACCTTGGGAAACATTGTCATTTTTATGACATTAGCCCTACCAATTAATGACAACTGGAGTGAATCCATTCTTTTTAGATCTGTTTCCATTGATTGCATGAGTGGTGAGAAGTTATCATTGATTATTTTTCCGGGTTCTGCATTTATTATTATACTCAAGTAGACGACAGAGTCTACATATCTGGCATCCTGCTTAGCTACCTTTTTAGAACATAATACTTGCGTTTTATCCACATTTAATCGGTAGCCCGACACACCACCAAACTGCCCGGTTATATTAACTACTTCCCTCATAGCTGACTCTGGGTCTTTGGTGATAACGGCTAGGTCATCTGCATATGCGAGAAGTTTCGTCTGAAACCCATTGGTGACTACTGGTTTGATGGCCGCGCTATTCAGTATTTGTGTAATTAAAGGATCTATATAAAGCGCAAACATTGGTGAACATGGACACCCCTGTCGCGTACCCCTTGTTATATTTATCTTCCCAGATCTTTCTCCCATCAGCTGGATTCTTGCCGTAGGTGTGGAGTACATTGCCTGGATAGCTTGACAAAATCTTGGTCCGAACCCCCTTGCCTCCAGGACCTTCCAGAGAAAGCCCCATCTAACGCGATCAAATGCCTTCTCCGCATCGAGGAGGATCATTGCAACCCTTTCACCCCTAGCAGCCCCGATGTCAAATAGGGTTATAGCTCTCCTAATGTGGTCGGTGGTACCCCTACCTGGGATAAACCCGTGCTGCCAGGGAGAAACCAAGGTCGCAACAATCCTCCCCATGCGAGCGGCCATGATTTTTTCATAAAGCTTATTATCGCTATTTATCAGAGATATTGGTCTGTACGAACCAGGGTTAGTCTTTGGTTTTCCTTTTTTATGGAAGATCACTATGTTGGTTTCTTTCCAGGACTCGGGTATTACACCTGTATTCATGACACCTTTGAACAAGTCTAAGAGCATCGGAATTGTTTCGTCCCTTAAACTCTTATACAACTCTAGCGGTATAGCATCCGGGCCCGCAGCCTTCCCACTAGCCAGATCTTGCAGAGCCTCTGATACTTCAGACATGGTAATATCTTGTTCCAAGGGATCAATGTGGGCCTATTTTAACTTGCTGCCCATGTCTAGCCAGCTTGTATTTAAAACCTCTGCTCCCACCTCCTCCTGATACAGTTCTTGATAAAATTTTCTGAAAGCCTCTAGAATTTCATCTAATTTATCATATGTTTGGCCCTCATATTCTATTTGTGTCACTGTATTCTTGGAAGCCACCTGCCTGGTTCGTAATGCCAGTGCCCTTCCTGCTTGCTCCCCTGTTTCATAAAGCCTTGATCTCTGCGACTGGTATTCAGATGCCGCCTTTTTAGCTAGCTGTTTCTGGATCTCTGCTTTTAAGGAATTTACTCTTTGTAGACTCTCAATGGATTGAGCCCCTAGAATTATATCCTGTCTGTGTTGTGCCTTGGCCTCACTCAACTTTCCCATCAAAAGTTCTTTTTCCTGATTGATCCTTTTCCAAACCCGAGTAGTGTAACTTATGGTCTCGCCTCTTAGTCCTGCCTTGAAGCTGTCCCAAACAGCACCCCTAGATGCACTGTACCTATTAGCATCCAAAAAGGCCTGGGACCAAATCTTCATATGTTTTAGATAATCTATATCCGCTAATAATTTTTTATCAAAGGTCCATGGCCTTGGGGCTTTACGTGGTTTTTAATATCCATGGTTAAAACTAAAGGATTATGATCTGACAAAACTTTCGGAAGTTTAGTTATTTGGACCCTATTTAGCTGGGTGGTCGAAATCATAAAATAATCCAATTTCGAGTATTTATTAAAGGGATACGAGAAGTAAGTGTACCCTGGGTCGCCTATCTCTAAGTTCCCCCACACGTCTGCTAAACCATGTGACTGCATCATTGATGTTACTGCTCTGTATACTCTCGGCTTCCTACCTTCGTAGGATCTATCATCCGAGAAATTAGCTGAGATATTGAAGTCCCCACATAATACTATAGGGGTTGGCCACTCAGTTAATTCATTTTCTATACGACTGAAGACCTCAGACACATTGATGTTAGACCTGTATACCGAACATATAGTAAAACTCAAGTTCATTTCACATATAGCCCATCTACCCAAAGCATCCGCCTTACACCTTTTGGCCCCCCCTAGCCCGACTTTACTTATAATGGCCACCCCCCTTATCATGGAGGTCTGGGTTGAGCATGACAGCAATTCTTAGCCTTTAAGATTTAACCAATGTTTTTTCTTCCAGGGTAGGTGGGTCTCCTGTATACATATGATGTCTAGGCCCAACACATTAAGGTATTGTTCGAACCTCCCCCTCTTTTTCCAATCATTTAATCCTCCTATATTAAGAGATCCAATCCTAAGCTTAGGCATAGCTGTGCATCAAACATTGCCAGCTCATCAACCTATCCAGGTAACTAATACATACATGATGGAAATATATCCTTTGTTTCGAATTTACTCTTGCATTTATAAACACATTGACAGTACAAACTCTCTTCATTTTTATGTTTATGCCCCCCTCGCCCACCTCCCACCATCCCACCCTCCCCCCCTTCCCTTACCCCCCACCTCCTTGCTCCCCCCGCACTCTCCTTGGCAAGGCGCCCAGATTGAGTCTGTGCATGTGATGGGTGCAGCACAGCAATGGACTCAATAAACCAACTTACTAGTGTATACCTCGAAAACAAATAAAAGAAAAGACCCAAAAAAAAAAATATGTGACTTATAAATTATTTCCAGTTATTTCACCATAAATCATCCCAAATCCTCACATAACCTGTTATTGCTACCTCATAGGCGCTTCACCCTCCGCATAAATGCCCCTAGTACTAGAACGTATTATTAGAATGCCTCACTTTCAATTCCTTAGTTATACAGAATCAAGGAACTCTTGGGCTTTAACCTCTGAGGAAAAGTACATTGTTTTACCCAAATAAATTACTTTCAGTTGAGTCGGATTTATAAGATAAACCTGAATTTTTTTATCTTGAAAGGGTCTAATTAATTGTCGTAGCCTCCACCGTCGTTCCACCGTGGAGTGGCAAAAATCCGGTCTAACGAAAAAAGTGACCCCCTCTCCAGTTCTCCTTGCATCCGGTCTTGCTTTCTCTGCCACAGATTGTCTCAGGATAAAGTTCCCGAAGAATACCAAAATAGCTCTGGGCTTGTCACCTTCTTTCGTGTTCTGGCGTATCCTAAATGGTGTCCGATGTACCCTCTGGATTTCTAGAGCCCAATTCCAGCTAGCCAGTTCCGGGAAAGCTTTCTCAAATAAATTCACTATATAGGCTTTAACATCGCCCCCTTCCCGACCTTCAGGAATGCCAAGGACTCTTAGATTGTTTCTCCTCAACCAATTCTCCAAGTCTTCCAGCTTCCACTGGACATCCTGTGCTTGAGCTCCAAATGATTCCACCTTAGCAGTGGCTGCAGCGGCTTCATTCTCGGTGGCAACCACTCTTTCCTCTAAATTTGAGCGACGAGGCAAGATGGCAGCCGCTACTAGCGGCTGAGCGGCAGCATTAGCAAGGGCTCCGGTCTTAACAGTATAGCGTCATGTGTACCTCGCGGATTTTGTGAAAACCTTTCATTAAACCCGCCTCGGAAAAGAAAACCTGTGACGGGCAGATGGATGTAACATATCACCTTCCATTAGACCTGCTCCGAGCTTTCTCGGATCTGTGTACCGACAGACTCTCAGCGGCTCCCAGCAGCGGCATACCAATCAGAGCCGGGGGAGCGGGTGGAGCAGGCGGAGTTCGTGGTGCAGGAAGGCAGAGTGGATTCAGAGGCACCGGAGCTGCCGGAGTGAAGCTCGCGGTCAGAATCAAGGCAGAGATCACGGGCTGGGTGATTACAAGGCGGCGCGGTGCGGTGGAGAAGGGGTGGCTTTGCAAGATGTCCCCAAAGCAAAGTAATGTTGGTAAAACCGCCAAAAAGAAAGTGGTAGAGAATATTAACTCCGGTCCAGAAGAGCAAGCAAATCTGGACAATGGCAACACTCAACCCGAAGTGTGCGGAAAAGTGAAGCTGAAATTGCAGGAATCATCAAAGGAAATGAGGCCACCTGCAGTAAGGACCAGGTTGGCCGCGGCCAATCTGAGCATTGTCGATATGTTCAATCGTGCTGGAAAGGAGAAGGAGACTAAAGCCCCAGGAGGTGAGGCGGATATCGAACTGGTGATTGAGACTGAGAAACGCGGCGAGGCAGAACTACAGGAAACTGGGGTAAGCTCAAAAATGACTGGTGACCCTGAGTGTATGGTTGGAAGTAGAACTCAGGGCCAAATTTCTACCCTAGACTTGGGCGTACTTTGCATGACAGGAGGCAACGAGTTCGACCAGGGTGAGGAGACTGGAGGCAAGGCCAAGAGCTTAACAGGGGTTGATAACAGGACCGGCAATGGCCCTATAGTTAAGAAGGATATGAGCAGCACGGGGAAAATCATGATAGTGCACAGCCAGGAACCATGCAGTCAAATGATATCCCTCAGACAAACATGAATATGAATAAGGAGCAAGAAAGGGAGGAGGAAAAGACGCCAAGCGAGGGCTTTGTCTCAGTGCCGGAGGAGGCAGACTGGTCAGAGGATGAAGAGGAACAAAGCTCAGACATAGATGGAAGTAACCCAGAGACAGAGAGCGATCCAGAGGGAGGTCAGGTTACTACTGCGGTTAAGATGCTGGTACCTTCAAAGAAACATTGTTCATCCTGTCTTATCTTCATTTTGTACAGACGATGCAGCGTATAGAACAAATCATTCAGAAATTTAAAATGGTGGGCCTTGATCTGCTAAATGTTCAAAACTGTATGTGCAAGGATATTACTGCTCATAATTTGATTGTATGCCACCTCAACCCCCATATATCCACCCCATTTATCTTCCCTAATTTGGAAGAGGTCTGGTCTCTCCTCAATCTCAGTCGCAACAATCATTTTATAGGCAGAGCTTACATTGCGCTTGCGAGTCAGTTTCATGAGATACTCAAGAAAATTATTCAGAGAGCAGTTCACCCCTTCCACTTCCAAACTCAAAAAGAAATGAAGGAGTTTGAGATACTTGAAGATGCCCTAACAGGGTAGAATGGAGAACTGTTGAGGAAGAGCCACATGAGATAATGATATTGTATCGTCATGCAGTTTTCCTAATGTATAAAGTTCTGAAACAGTCCACCACCCAAGATAGCTATGATGAACCGACAGTGGCAAATTTGGGTTGGACCCCAAAAGAGTATATTGATTATAAGTGCTAATACCAGGGAATAGTTTTTTCTGCACGTCCATATTTGATGATAGACCTGTAGGGTCTTGAATGTTGTCCTCTTGAAATACACCCTATCTATAAAGCCTAGATATGGTTTAATGGAGTCCCAAAGGGTAAATTATTAAATGAAATGTGATTGAATGGCCAGGATTATCTGCCATGGACCACAGTAAGACAAAATATAAATATAAAAGCAGCCAAATAGTACCCCTGTATTGCTGGTAAAGAAATTCTGAATTTGTATCACAAAGTAGCACCTCCGGGCTCTACAACACAGGCCGTGGTTTGTTGGTTCTTCAGAGGCCTGACCAGTCTTCCCTGCAACTTGGGAGACTGTAATCGCTCTTCAGCCAACCAGAACCGCATTTCTGTACACTGCATCTGTTTGCTGTTGCCCAGGCTTGTTGTTTATCCGGACCAAAGAGCTTCAAACTCCAAGAAGCCCCAGCATCCAGTATCACCCAGCTCCAAGAGTGACATCCTCCCTGTTTCTCCAGTGACGTGGTCATCCATCTTCTCTGTGTACTGCAGAGGCCTCCCTGCGACTCCGTGTGCCTGCTGCCATAAAGTCCTGCTGGCTCTCCTGCTTGCTTGCTTGCTGAGGGCTGCTCATGATTTACCATTGCTGGGTGAGTCCCACAGACCTTGCTAGTATGAAACTAAGCATTTCTTCTTGCAACACGTCTGTTGCATTTGCCAAAGGTTGTTGGTGGTTCTGCCAGCCACTGACCTTTCTGCATTAGGTCAGCCGACATGGGACAGCTCGTGGACGTCTTCTGTGCAACAGCATCGTTGCCTGGGCTCCACAACTGCATCTTCAAGACCTCCGTGCTATCTTCTACAAGGGCTGGAATTATGCTCCTGCTCCTCCGGGACACCTACGTGTGGTTTGGACTCTGTTCCCTCTTTTTGCAGGTACTCCTCATCTGGAATCTATGCCTAGGTTCCACCAACCTGGTCCTTGAGACTCTGTAGCAGTTGGATATCCAAGGTTGCCCATTGGCGTAAACAGGCAGTTCTGACACCACTTTGCACCTATGCACCTGGACTTCCTGGTGTACTTATCCTGGTTCTCTGGGTATCCACGGGAGGGGGTGTCCTCCAGCCTCCCTGGTTCCAAAGGATTTCCTCTGGGACCTCTGGGAAGGGGTCTGAAACAGTGAAACTCCAACTGCAACTTCTCCATGTTATCCTATGAACATTGACCCGGGTTATCACCTCTGCACACGGGCGCCTAGGAACACTTAGTTACTTACCTGTGGTGGTTCCGTGCTCAAGGTATTTTTCCAACACTGGTGTGATTCTTTCTTGTGTGTAAGCTTAACTGACTGACTGTACCTGCTTAAAACCCTCCTGAATAAGCCTTAGCTGCTCTCCACAGCTACCCCCTGGGGGCTTTGGTTATCAGGGCTACTTCTTCTATCAATAAGGTTGCCTGGACTCAGTGCAGGTTGCCCCACTAATAGGTGTACACCATATACTGAACCGGCCTCCTACAAGATGGATCGGCGATACAATTTCACACTAAAAATTCCTGGCTGTTCAGGCAGTAGAGCTTTGTAATGTGTGTAGAGGTGCCAACCTTGCTGCCTGGCTGATATCCAGAACCGGAACACCACGTGCTAAAGAAGTGGTCGCAGCCTCAGGGGGTTAATTGTTGGCCAGTGAGTAGAGGATATTGATACAGAGTACGATCCATTGGGAGATAGTTCGTTTCTGTAATGTCTTCCCTTACTGGACTCTGGCATACCCCACAGAGAGTTGTTCATCTGCCCAGAACTCTTTGGTTCGGTGAAGGTAGAATGACACTCTTTTGGGTCCAGCCCGTGGCCACCCTCCTCTTTTTTAGAGTGATGAGGAAGAGCAGAAAAGGTAGGCAGGGTGATGGAATGGCCTCAGTGGCGTAGCTAGGCCTTAGGCTGCATGCATCGGCCTAAACGAAGAGCTGCAGGGGGCGGCGTTTCCTGCGGCTGCGACAGCCGGAGGTAAGAGTGGGGGCAGGGGGGGCGGCCGCTGCCTCCAAAACTTGTGCTGCCTGTGACGGTCCGCCACTGAATGGCTTACATGAAAGGGAGTAACCACCTTTGGTAGGAAGGAAGGTCTAATGCGAAGGACCAGCTTCCCTGGAAAGATCTTGAGGTATGGGGCTTAGATGATAAAGCCTGGAGCTCACTGACCATCCGGGCAGATGGTAATGCCACTAACAAGGCAATTTTGATAGAAGCCGGAGAGGACAGTTGTGGAGCATCTCAAAAGGAGCACACACTAGAAAGTCCGAAAAAATATTCAAATCCCACTGAGGCATGATGAAGGGTGAAGGAGGGAACAAATGTTGGCAACCTTTGAGAAACCAATGTACAATAAGGGACTTGAAAAGGGATGGCTGATGAGGCAACTGCGGAAATGCCGAGATGGCAGAAAGAGAGCCTTTTAAGGTGCCCAAAGCACAGCCCTGCTGGGCAAGAGAGAGAATAAGCAGAAGGACCTGAGAAAGGTAGGGCAGAAAGGGACTCAATCTGCTTCTCTGCACACCATGCCACAAATTTGCCCCAACGGTGGAGCGATGCCTGGCTGCAAAGATGACATTACAGACTTCGAGCGGAAGGACGAAAGCAGACAACAGTTTCTGCTAAATCTGCACACATGAAGGTGAAGTATAGACAGGTTCGGGTGGAGAGCCACCCTTGCTGCTGTGACAGAAGATCCTCCGAAGGGGCAGCCAGATTGGAGGACCGATTGCTATGCTCAACAGCTCGGGATACCAAACTCTAAGGGCCTTTTGACAAAGGGTCAACAACCCCACCCTGCACTGTTTGTTGCAGTACCACATGGTGGTGGTGTTGTCCATGTACACCTGTATTAACTAGCCTTCCCTTGATGGAGGGTAGAAAGTCCTTCAATGCCAGTTGGATTGCCCGGAGCTCCAACAAGTTGATGTGGAGGCCAGATTCCGCCAGAGACCAGAGTCCTCTGATCTCCACCTCTCCTGGATGTCTGCGCTAGTCCAGGAGTGACACATCTGTCACTGCTGTCAGATCTGATTGGGGAAGGGAGAAGGGTCTGCAGCTGACCTTTTCGCAGTTTGTTGCACCAATGCAGATCTTTTGCAGTGCCCTCGGAGTAAGTGGGTAGCATGAGTGTAGTAGTCAAGAAGAGGAGGGAGTAGCCCCTTCGGACAGTCTGTTATTATAGACCTCCAGTAGGGCAGGTAATGGCATACCTTGCCACCCACTGGTTGTCCATGATGGTCAGAGGTGAAACTAGAGAGGCTTGGAGGCTGTGGCTGCCGGGGCAGAGGGGGTGGACTTGGCCATCGCTGACTGCCTGACTCATTGTGTCTGTGGGCACAGCGTCATTGGCCATAAAGGGCCTGGGAAGCTTGCGGGTCATGGTGGCTGGGCAGATGGAGATGCAGCTGAAAGCCCCTTCCGTAGCAATGAAAGTAGAGTAAGGCAGACTGGGGTTGTCGGGGCCATGGAACGGTCCAAGGACCTGGCCATAGCTCTGCTGTCCTTAAAGCGCTCCAGCGCTGAGCCCACCTTATCTCCAAAGAGATGGGAGCCATCAAAGGGCATGTCCGAAAGCGAAGCTTAGACATCCCCTGAAAAGTCAGTTGTCCTCAGCCAGGCATGGTGAAGTAAGGTCACCAACGAAGAAACCGCTCTGCTTAGCAAGTCGGTCATGTCCAGCCCACATCAGTCTCTGATTTTAGCTGTGTCTCTCCTATCAGCCATAGTCTGACAGAGTATGGCCCGGGTCACCTCCAGGACCATAGGCAGCACCTGAGCAACCAAATCTCAAATGTAATGGGAGTAACAGCCCAAACGGTATGTGGTGTTCAGAGACCGCAATGCCAGGCTGGAGGAAGAAAACATTGTCTTAACCAAGGTGTCCAACTTTTTGGATTCCCTATCCGGTGGGGTGCTAGCGAACGCACCAGGATTTACTAGGGAAGTGAAGAACTGAACGCCCAAGCTCTCTGGGGTGGGGTGTTGGGTGAGGAAAGAGTGATCCAATGGGGCGGGGCAATGGCAGCGGGCATTTGTCCTGTTCACAGGGGTTCACTGACAAAACATCGACACCCAAAACATCCCACACCACAACATCGAGTCATAAATATAGATGTAAAAAATATCGACATCCTATATTTATAAAGGTAAATACAAAAATATCGGGTGGAAAATATCGATGACATAAATATAGATGTAAAAATATTGTTTTTATATATATATAATGAAATAATAAATATAAAATATATTAAATAATAAACTTAATTTTTAAAACATTGATTTAATATACATTTTAATAAAAATAACAAATGAACTTAACCTAAAAAAGTTAAACAAACACATATATTAATTATGATATATATTTATTGTAAAACAATTAATAAACTATTAACCCCTTCCATGCTGGGCCGTTTCCGCCGCTGTGCGGTAAACAAAAGAACAGGGCGGGGCCGTGACGAACCCCAGCCGTCATCAGCACACGAGCGCCGCAGAGCGTGACGGCTGGGGTTCGTCACCAGCATGGAAGGGGTTAAATTAAATTTATTTTAGAATCTTAAAAATATATAAACATGTAACAAATAAATAAATAAATAATAAGAAAAATATATATATATATATCACCACCATTCTACTCCCTCCTGATAAGGATGTAGAGCCGCACTCACAACATTTTGCTTGAAGCAATTTATTTGACTGTTGGGGCTGAAAACCTGACGCGTTTCGTTTACTCCTGTAAACTTCCTCAAAGGTTGGCCCACACAGACAGGAAATGTTCTCGGGCCCAGTAGATCTTATTTTAAATCCTTGCCGGCCCTCTAGTGGACATCCACAATGTGTCAGTGGCCAGGCATGATGGACAATGTAGTCCTGTGTTTCCTGTTTTCTGCGATATTCTTTTTCAAGATGTTGCCTTTGTTTTTTCGGTGTCGCTGGAATGCTGGAAATTCCAGAGGTATATATATATACCAATAACATAAAGGGGCCAATTCCGATCCGGTAAAAAGCGTCCCGATAAACTGTTCGGCGAGTTTTTCCCGTACGAATCGTACCCTGCAACGTCCCCCGTACGTACGACGAAGTACGATTCGTACCAGGAGCTGGACTCTGTACGAATCGTACAGAGACCGTACCCCATGTACGTTGGGTGTACGGCGCGTACCCCCCATGATTGCAGGGGTACAGCGTGTACCCCTGCGATCATGAGGGGTACGCGCCGTACGGTGTGTATGTGTTTGTGCGCTTTTCCGTACCAATCGCCCTTACCTGACATGGACTGTACGACTCGCATCCTGATACCCCGGTCTTGATCGTACTCGTCGGGCCGTAAGGCGTGTGTACGAGTCGTACGGAGACGGCTCCGGATACGGACAGTAATTTTACCGGATCGGAATCGGGCCCAAAATGTATGTTCAAAAACATTCTGTTGTTAATGTAAACTTACATATCCCACTCCAGTCAATGCAGTAGGAAAAGTGTTGGATAGCGGAGGAGTGAAAATTACTATTCCCAGTCCAGTGAGTGCAACAGTAGGGAAAGGGATGGATAAGGGAGGGATAACATTTACTATTCCCACTCCAGTCAGTGCAACAGTAGGGAAAGTGTTGGATAGCGGATGGGTAAAAATTTCTAGTCCGACTCCATTGAGTGCAACAGTAGGGAAAGTGTTGGATAGCGGAGGTAAAAATTACTATTCCCACTCCAGTCAAAGCAACAATAGGGAAAGAGTTGGACAGCGAAGGGTTAAAATTACTATTCCCACTCCCATGAGTGCAACAGTAGGGCGAGTGCTGGGTAGCGGAGGGTTAAAATTTACTATTCCCACTCCAGTGAGTGTAACAGTAGGGAAAGTGTTGGATTGCGGAGGGGTAAACATTTATATCACCACTACAGTCAATTAAAAGTTAAAAACAAAACAAAATATCAACGACAAAAAATATTTGAAAAACGAAATAAATTAAAAAATATATAAATATGCTAGAAATGTAAAAAACAAATATATTTCATATTATAAATGTAAACACAAATAAAAACATATTATAATGTTACATACATATCACAAATACCTAAAAATATATTAACTAAAATATGAAAATATTTTTCAAACAAATATTTTTATTAGAAATTATTGATAAACAAAAACATTATTACATGCATTTATTTTATTTACATCCTACTCTATAACACCACACAATTCACAACCCACATCTAAATTAAAAATAAAATGCACTTCCATAGTTAACATAATTATCAATGAAATAAACATTATTAATTAAAAAACAAATTAGAATACATACAAATGTATTAAGGTCCCACCCTTTACCCCTATAAAGCCCAAAACGCACACCTAAAATTAATTAAAAAATGTCCATATTTAATTTTCAACTAATGAAATAATATTAACAACTAATTATTAAGTAATTACAAATACATTACTTTCCACCCATTAACCCTATAAACCCAACCCGCACCTCAAATTAATTACACAATTGCCATATTTAATTTTCAATTAATTAATATCAATTAACAACAAATTAATAATGAATTAATACATTACTTCCCACTATAAAATCTAAATCATATATTAATAAATTAAAATCTATCATTCATTTATTATAATTAAATTACTTCCCACCCTATTCCTCTATAAATCCACAACCCGCTACAGAACTAAAAAATGCTAATTTAATTAAAATAAAATTGATAACTACTAAAATGTAACGCATATATTAAAAAACATAAACAATACATAAAAAAATACATCACATACATTTAAAATATATCCTAAAATACTTAACATTATTTAAAAGAATCAATATTTTAAACAACTATATTTTTACTAAACAATATTATTGACATATATATATATATATATATATATATATATGTCTGCTCACTGTTCACAGGAGCCCCGGTGCAGGGCTTGGACCAGGCTCCAAGCAAAACATCTGTAAGGGCTTCATTAAATGGGAGAAGTGCCTCTGAAGGGATGACACCCAGTTGAAGCACCTCCATCAAGATGTTAGTCTTGACAGACATGGAAGGCAACTGAAGGTCCAGGCCCTAGATCGCCCTCCTCACAACCATAGTAAATGTGGCTCCCTCCACCACATCCATGGTAGGAGAGACCAAGCCAGTACCTGAGGAGGAGTTCAGCCCAACTGGTATCTTCCAATTCCTCACACAATTCCATATCAGGGTCCATGGGGTGGCATTCTTCAGGGTCCAATTTTCCCCAAGTCCTAGCTTATAGGAATAGGGCTCAGGCAACGGCCTGGAGGGATTTGCTCCGGTCAGTGCTGGAGTCACTGGCAGGTGACACCCCTCCAGCTCCGTCAACAGTGGGACTGGTTTCGGGGGAGGTCAAGGTGGCATAACCAGTTCCGGTCTGGATCCATCTGTAGATCCAAGGGGCCCGACTGGAGCAGAGGGCGGACTCCCTGGCTGGGAACCAGTAGGAGCCCTTTCCAAGTAAGGGGGCCACCGAAATATGAGGCGCATGGCCTTACAGAATTCTCAGATTTAGGCAGGGGTCTTTCCAACTCCTGTAAACTCAGGGAGGCACAGAGATGGCCCAGCGGCAACCATGGAGCCAGGCTTTAAGTGACCAAGCTCCCTCGACTGGTCAGATGACTTCGACAGACATGGTGAAATCGAAGACCTCTTTAACTTCTTGCTCCTCTGCTTCTTGTAGGACTTATTGGAGTGGGATGACTTTAATGAAGAGCTATGGCTCTGCAACCGATCCCGGGACCTTCCTTTCGACTGGGATCAAGACTGTCATGGTGTCGCACGACAAGAGACAATGAGCTTGGGGGATCGCTCCCTCAAGGCCCTGGGGTGCATGGTGCGAAAATCTATGCAGGTCTTAGCATCTTAGTCACACTCAAAGCACCAGAGACAGAAGAGGTGTGGGTCCATCACCGACATTTTTTGGTGACAGGCACTACAGGGCTTGAATCCAGCCTTCCTCGTTGACATCTTTGCCACTCAAGGAGACAAGTCTCAAAAAAGTTCTACAAAAAGTCGAAAAAAGTCTGTCAAATGACTGGGAGTAGCTGACTGGTGCGAAAAGAAAAGAACTGACTTCAGCGCACTGGGACCGCCCCCTAGATAGGCACCATGCACATTACTTCTGGTGCAGAGGACGCTGACGATGCCAAGCAGAGCCAATTGGCGCCACCTACCAGTGTGCAGGGGTACTGCTTACAAAACATTTCCCAATCTAATTTAATGCCTGGGGATAATTCTAAGGTAAGAAATCTGTGGCTAGGAGTCTTTATCAGATATAGAATGACATCAAAACAATTGTGACTCTAATGGAGTACTGGTTCTACTTCTAATTGATCGCTTGTTTGCGTCCGACACTTGCCCCATCCAACCCTCCTTCAAAATCTACCTAACCCAGGAATTCAAGTAACCAGCTTAAAATGGTATACATCGCACATCACAGACACCAGGCTCTCCATACGACGCTCCCATTTCTCCTCTAAACTATTCAACGCTTTGTTCTTTTCACCAGGGATGAGGGAGGCCTGCTTACAAATTCAATGGAGATTCCACAGGAGGAGTAGGATTACAAATGTCTGTACTGATTCGTTTAACTTCAAGGGGTCTCCTTGACAATCAGAAGCACTGAATACAATAGCAAGCCCATCCCTTCTAAAGGTGGTGCCAAGAAAAAGGAAACATGGCAGAATAAGAAATTTCTCGTAGATGCTTGCCCAACTTGGCCGTGAAATCTAGAATCTAAATCAAGACAGTAATGCCTAGTAAATGTATGCACAGACCTTCAGGAAGTTGGCTTACAAAGGTGTCATGGGAATATTCCCCAAGAATGCATTAGTTGCAGCTTTACCCCCAGTAGAGCAAGCTTTTAATCAACTTGGAAAAGATTGTATTGGCTTTTTCGTGACATAAAAAAATGAAAGAGAGTATCTATCCAGAATAAAACTGTTTTGAAGTTGCTAAACCAGTCTATAATGGACCACGGTTAAGAAACAAATGTTTATTTTTTCTCACATTTTTGGATTTGTCTAAACAGTACTTATGTACTGTCCTGCCACCTAGCGAATGAAGAGAACTTACAGCAGGGGAAGGCAGAGTCTAAAAGAGAGTAGGTTAAAAAATGGATGGATTAAGATAAAAAAACAGAGATTACTTTATAAATTCTGCATAACCACTTTGTTCTTATAGAACAGTCTATGGTGCAAAGCTGGAATTTTGCTAACGCTGAAAAGAAAGCTGTTTTCCATGACAGATGTAGGGAACTCTTTGTGAATCAATTCAAATGGAGGGCCTGTGACTCTTGAGAGGGGGTCACAGGAGAACTTACCTGGCATTTTCTACTCAGCCCTTGCCGTGAGGGGAACGGCTGCACCGGAGTGTGTCCCGCTAACGCCGTGAGGGGAACGGCTGGACTACATTCCCCAGGTGCCCCGGCGGCGCACACCTGACGCCAGTGAGACCGCGCCCGAAGGCGCTTGAAAAGCAAGGAACGCCTCCCGCAACCGCGGGACGCGCGCGGGACGTAGCCGGACGATGCCTGGACAAAGGGCGGACAGTCTGCGACGGTCAGAGACAGAAGGAGACTGGGCTGGGCCAGAAACCCTAAATCAATCTAGCTGGCAATATATGCAGTGAGAAATTATTATTTTTATTTTAACTAGTGACTATACCAGTTGATGGTTTGTTATAATTGGTTTAATTTCTGTGTTAAACTGAAGAAGCTCTCTATTGGTTCTTTTAATAGCAAATTATGTCTAAATTAAAGGCTACCCAGGTGCCTCATACCCTAGACAATTATTTAGTGAAGGTTATGAGCAAGATCAACAATTAGAGACGGCAGTCGCTGGGTTTAGCCATTCCCCCCCTGCCATCCATCATGGAAGCTGTGCTGGTTTCACTGGTATTGGATGAAAGTAGTAGCACTAACAACCCCGAGGCCCCTGCTAAAGATATATCTGGGCAGGACATCCCTAACTTGGTTGACTTGGATGACTCTATTAATACCATAGTAAAACACCTACGTACTCCAGTTTCTAGAGTGGTAAGGGCATGCAGAAAAATTCAGACTAAACGGGGAGTGTCACGCACTACAAGGAAAAGAGCAGTTACCCCCCCTAATACTTCGGACAAGGATGATACCATCATGGTCAAAGTTGATGCAGTTACATTGGATGCCGAACTAATAAAGAATTTAGTGGGTATTATTGACTCTAAGATCAAGGGCATTGTTAAACCCCTCATGACTAAAATTGACCAGCTAACTGCTGAAGTCAACAGATTAGGTGGACTACTTAAAAAGTCGGTAGACTTAGCGGGTAGTCAAATGACATTACTATCAAGTAATTGCTTTAATGAGGATGTTGCCCCTCAGAGAGGCATAGGCCCTAATGACAACGGTACATGTAACCCATCAACTTTCGTGCCTCCAGTCAGTAATGACAGTCAGGCTGTAATAAAAGCCGACGGTAACGAAGACTGGACCGAGGTAAGACATAGGAGCGCTACTAATCTCCCGCCTGATTGTGCCCCATACGTGGTAGTTTTAACCAATGTCCCCCCAGCTGAGAATGGTAAATAACAAGAAACACATGAGACCTTAAAAACTAAAACGGTATCTTGGTTGCATAGATACTGTGGTTTCCCAACTGCATTCTCAGACCAAGTTTTGACGACCAGAAGGGTGAACTGGATTGGGAGTTCTAGAAAATGTTTTAGGGGCGATTGTGTTATAATAAATTTTAAGCACCCACAACATGCAGCCACTGTACTTCTGAGAGATGCATCCCTACCGATAACTGATGGTAACGTGTGTGCCCGCTCACTTGGGTTTTTCTACAGCCCTCTTGGTATTCTCCCTCGTGATGGTAGAAGAGGTAAACCCTGGCCGGTTATTCAGAGGCCACACCCTGACCTCGTGATGCAAAACCGATACCAGATTCTAAATTCTATGGATGCCAACGATTGACCCCAGGAGTCTATTGGCCCTCTTGTGGCTGTTTGTGAGGGCAACAGTGTGGCTCCAGAGTTTATAATTAGTACAGATATCGATCAGGGGCTGGGTGAAACTGCCCTATTTGAATGTGGGGACCTAAGCAAAACAATTCAGAATGAGAGTGGGGGGAGAAATAATAGTCTGGTGCATGACAGTGATAGTGCTAGGGAAAAAGGCACAACAATTATCTGCTGGAACATGGCGGGCTGAAATCAAAGGAGAGGGACCCTGGTTGGACAGAATTTATCAATGCCTATGATATATTATGTTTTCAGGAAACGTGGAGTACGAGTGAAGCTAACTATGATGGATTTGTTTCCTACAATTTATTAGCGGTGGGTGGGGGACCAGGTAGACCTAATGGGGGTCTCCTCACACTTGTATTCATTTCACGTCCTATTTTTGTTAACAGGTATATACCTGTAAATGATCTTGTACAGATCCTTTGGATGATAGAGGGTAAAGAGCATAATATCTTGTTGATCAATTACTACAACAATATTTTCGATGGTACTAGGGCTAAATTAGTAATAGATTTGGCTGCAGCTATTGATAACTTACTTATGCCAGGAAGCGAATGTTGTATTCGATTTTATCTGGGTGGGGGATTTTAATATTGCATTGTGCGAAATGTCAGCACAGAAGGTTTGTGGGGTTACCAATAATGCGGGGTGTGATATTTTGCATTTTGGACACAGTGGGTATGGCGAAGCATTGCATAAGCTCATGGGTTGTTATGATTTTGAAATAGTGGAGTGCTGTAAAGATGTTGATGGATTGCCCATCCCTACCTTCAAAAATTGGCATGCCACTTTGTTACATTCTGCTTTGTACATATTCATTACATTTATGTCCCTTTAAATTCCCTGCATCATTCACTTGTATTCCTGTTCTATTTAGAATGTCCACTGCTGCTAGGCACCCTGGTCAGTTGCACTGTTCCTGCCTGTCAGCTTGATGCAGTTTGTTGCTGTGCCGCATTACCTGGAATAAATATCTTAACTTATATGTTTCAGTCTAATCTGTAACATATTTTGGCGATGGGTTAAAGGACAAGTGTTCCAATAAATCGTTTTCTGATGATCTGATTAAAGATGTTGTAGAAAGAGTGGAGTGCAAACAAGCCAAAGTCAAAGAATGGTATGACAACAAGTGGAAGGTGAAGCAATCTAATTTTTGCATTGGTGATTGGGTCGGGATTAGGAAACCTGGTTTTCTCACTAAATGTTCAAACAAATTTGGTAAACCTATGAAAGTTGTTAAAGCTTTTAGTAACAGTGTCATTACTCAAGATGGTAAGTTATGGAACATCAAACGTGTTGCTAAATGTCCTACTTTGCAAGGTCTTACCAATTGTCCTTCTTTGCCAAATACTACTGTGCCTGATGTACAGTCAAGTTCCAATGGTGATGTTTCTTCTAGAGTTAAGATGTCTGTTCGCTCCAGATGTCCACCTAGAAGATTAGCTGACTATATAATCTGAATGTTCTGTTCTTTTGGCAGATCACATCCTTTCTATTTTCTTTCTCTTGATTTTTGTTCTTCTTTTTCTTTTGTTAAGAAAGGAGATGTGTTACATTCTGCTTTGTACATATTCATTACATTTATGTCCCTTTAAATTCCCTGCATCATTCACTTGTATTCCTGTTCTATTTAGAATGTCCACTGCTGCTAGGCACCAGGTCAGTTGCACAGTTCCTGCCTGCCAGCTTGATGCAGTTTGTTGCTGTGCCGCATTACCTGGAATAAATATCTTAACTTATATGTTTCAGTCTAATCTGCAACACACTTCTGTCATCGACCATGTGATTGTGTCATCAAATACTATCCCTTACTGTGCTCCCCCACGAATTGAAGTCACTACATTAAGTGATCACAACCGAATTATTTTGAATATCAGCCTTTGGGTAGGTAGATCGACTGTTGTAGGTAATATAATTACAAATGTGGAACCACACAGGACCAATGGGGTTAGGCTGAGATGGGTAGGAGAAAAGGCTAATGAGCTATCCAGTTCTATAATTAAGGAGAGCCTGCCGAACATTACTTTTATTTTAGAAAATAGATTTGATACTGAAAGAGTTTTATTACTTTTTAATGTAATTAATAAAGCGATTGATGCCAAATTTACGGGACGTAACAGTAGGCAATGTAGGAGTGGACCGGGTTGGTTCAACCATCAATGCACTGCCGCATTAACTAAACTCAAGCAGGCATTAGCAGACAAGCCCAGGGACAAAAATGTAATAATTAATCTGAGAATGGAGTATAAGCGAGTGCTCAAACAGAGGAAGTGCGAACTTCAGCAACTGGCTTGGGACTCTCTTAACCAAGCGGCAGAACTTTCAAACTGCACCCTATTTTGGACCACTGTTAATTCCCCCTTCCTAAAAGAAGAAAAAACACAGAGTTAACATCTAATGTACCGAGTGAAGGGTGGATTGCCCATTTCTCTTATATTTTTGATTCCAATAGAACTTTAGAGACTTGCCCAAATCAGTGGGCGGTCTTGCCGCTTGATATTTCAGTTCAGGAAGTTAAATGCGGGATACATAATAGCAAAGGAGGGAAAGCCCAGGGCCCTGATGGGGTACCTATAGATGTTTATAAGGCAGCACCAGAAGTGTGGGGACCTCTTCTCACAACTGTTTTTAATGCAGCTGTGTGCACCGAGCCCCCTGCAACCTGGGGTGAATCGATTATAGTACCAATTTATAAAAAGGGTATGAGGTCTGACGCAAAAAACTACTGCCCAATCTATCTCCTTGACTCATCAGTCAAGGTGATGAGTAGAGTTATGCTTGTGAGACTGGAGGATTGGGTTGAGCAGAATGGTATACTGGCTGATAGTCAGTTTGGTTTTAGAAAAGGCCGGGGTACGCTCGATCAATGTATTAATCTTGATCTATTGATCGGGAAGTACACTGAAGCTAAACCAGGTTCAATGTACCTCTGCTTTGCAGACCTGAGTAGTGCGTTTGATATGGTAGACCATGCACTACTGTGGCCAACGCTGTTGAAGCTTGGAGCACCAGAAGTTATAATCTTCTTCCTGGCCAGGTTATATGAGAAGTTGAAAACTAGTGTGCGCTTTGGTACTAGAGGAGAATGCACCCAAAAATTTAGTGTCAGAAGAGGAATTAGACAGGGCTGTGTTTTGGCTCCTCTCCTATTTATTTTATTTATTAATGAAATTGATGTCATTTTAAAAAAAGTTAATGCTGATGCCCCTCAGCTCAACGGTGTACCAGTGCCGGTGCTATTATACGCCGATGACGCTGTTTTATTATCTAGGACCCCGGTGGGACTACAGCGATTAATGGACAGTTTTTCCTCTTTTATTAAAGATAGAAAACTGGTAATTAATAGAGGGAAGACTTACACCATGACCTGTGGAGCTAAAGCTAAAGTTTTAAATACTTGTTTTGTAGATAAAGAGAAGGTGCAACAGGTGGAAAAATTGTGTTACCTAGGTATTACTTTTTCTAATGATAGGAAATGGAAAAATGAATTTACTGATATCCGGAATAAAATGGCAAAAAATGCCCATGGCATTTACAGATTTGCTGCTAAGGTAGGGGATCGTCGCTCCAGGGATATGCTTAAGATTTACCAGGCAAGATGTGCTACTATAGCTCTGTATGAGGCAGGAGTGTGGGGCCACAGCTGTGTCTCAGAACTACAGCTGGAGGAAAATTCTTTTTTAAAAAGGCTCCTTTGTTTGCCCATGTCAGCTTCGACTGAATTAATTCACCGAGAGCTAGCAGTCAATCACTTAGCTGATCTATTATGCCTTAGGCCTTTGATGACCTGGTGGTCTATTTGGCTAGAGGAGGATAAGCAATTTAGTAGATCTATCGTTGAGGATTGTCTACGCCTGGACAAGTACCAAAACATTCCCTGGTTAAAATATGTTGTTGCTTGTTTTTCAGCTATTTTTAATCTCAATCTTTTAGCTGATCCCTGTGCAGCATCTATGATCTCCAAATCCAAATGAAAAATATTTTCTTGACATTTATGGGGAGAAAGCGGGCAATTGCAGCCGGATCTCTGTCTACTGTTATTTTCTATAATAGGTATATTACAGTGGAAGGTTTCCCTTCGTATTTAACCTTGGTAACCAGGAACTCTCACAAATTTGTACTAACTAGGCTCCGATTCGGAATGGCCCACTATTTGGTAGCCCATCCTAATATCAAGAATCACCCGAACGGGCCTTGCAGGTGTGATGATATATCAACCCAGAGCACTGTACACTTTCTGTTGTTTTGCAAACTGTATACGCACTTTCGTATTGCTTTTCTGAAACCTATATTTGTTAAATACGGAGTAAGAACAGTTACAAATGCTATGACTTTAATTTTTAACTTGGAATCGGCAGACATCTGTTTTTATAGGTGAACAGTCAAAATATCGAGTCCAAAATATCGATTGGACATAATATCGAGTTTTAAATATAGATTGGACAAAATATCGAATGGACAGAATATAGATATCAAAAATATCGTTTTTAAGGTAAGTAATGTAATATCGAATGTTAAAAATATAGAAAGTTAAAATATCGAAGTATATAATATAGATTATTAAAAATATCGATTTTTTAATAATATCGAATTTTTTGTAGTGTTTTTTATGTTATAATAGGTGTGAAAAGTGTGTATTTATGTTAGAATTAAATTTTATTATTGATTTTTGTATTTTTCTTTTTTGCGTAATTTAATTCTGTAGCGGGTTGTGGGTTTATAGGGGAATAGGGTGGGAAGTAATTTAATTATAATTAATGAATTATGTAAATTTATTTATTGGTATTAATTTATAACTAATAGTTAATTAATTTATATTTGGTAATTAATTATATTTTAATTGGTAATTAATTTTAATTAATTGATTAATTGATAATTATGTTGATTTACCAAATTTATTTTCTGTAGCGGGTTGTTGGTTTATAGGGGAATAGGGTGGGAAGTAATTTATTTATAATTAATTAAATAATTAAATTAATTTAATTGTATTTAATTCTAATTGATTGTAAATTAATTTTTAATTATTAAATTATTAATAGTTAATTAGTAATTAATTTGTATTATTAGGTAACTAATTGTAATAATTAATGTTAATTAGTAATTGTAATTGATTAATTATTATATTATATTAAATTGGTAATTACTTTTAAATAATTTTTTATAGATATTAATTTAAAAAAATTACAATAATATATGAAGTATTTACTTTCCCTAATGTTGCATTCTCTGGAGTGGGAATATTAATTTGTACTCTAACCAACGCTTTCCCTACTGTTGCACTCACTGGAGTGGGAATAGTAATTTTTACCCCTATGCTATCCAACGTTTTCCCTACTGTTGCACTCTTTGGAGTGGGAATAGTAATTTTGACCCCTACGCTATCCAATGCTTTCCCTACTGTTGCACTCTTTGGAGTGGGAATAGTAATTTTTACCTCTACGCTATCCAACACTTTCCCTACTGTTGCACTCTTTGGAGTGGGAATAGTAATTTTTACCCCTACGCTATCCAACGCTTTCCCTACTGTTGCACTCACTGGAGTGGGAATAGTAATTTTAACCAATACCTTATCCAACGCTTTCCCTACTGTTGCACCCACTGGAGTGGGAATAGTCATTTTAAGCCCTACGCTATCCAACGCTTTCCCTACTGTTGCACCCACTGGAGTGGGAATAGTAAATTTTACAACTACGCTATCCAATGCTTTCCCTACTGTTGCACCCACTGGAGTGGGAATAGTAAATTTTACCTCTACGCTATCCAACGATTTCCCTACTGTTGCACCCACTGGAGTGGGAATAGTAATTTTAACCCCTACGCTATCCAACGCTTTCCCTACTGTTGCACCCACTGGAGTGGGAATAGTAATTTTTACTTCTACGCTATCCAACGCTTTCCCTACTGTTGCCCTCTTTGGAGTGGGAATAGTAATTTTTACCCTACGCTATCCAACACTTTCCCTACTGTTGTACCCACTGGAGTGGGAATAGTAATTTTAACCCCTATGCTATCCAACACTTTCCCTACTGTTGCACTCTTTGGAGTGGGAATAGTAATTTTAACTCCTACGCTATCCAACACTTTCCCTACTGTTGCACTCTTTGGAGTGGAAATAGTAATTTGTACCCCTACGCTATCCAACGCTTTCCCTACTGTTGCACTCCTTGGAGTTGGAATAGTAATTTTTACCCCTACGCTATCCAACGCTTTCCCTACTGTTGCACTCCTTGGAGTTGGAATAGTAAATTTTACCCCTACGCTATCCAACGCTTTCCCTACAGTTGCACCCACTGGAGTGGGAATAGTAATTTTTACCCCTACGCTATCCAACGCTTTCCCTACTGTTGCACCCACTGGAGTGGGAATAGTAATTTTAACCCCTACGCTATCCAACGCTTTACCTACGATTGCACTCTTTGGAGTGGGAATAGTAATTTTAACACTTCTGTTATTGTACGGTAATAATATTGGATATTATTTAATTATTTTATGTTACTATATATATAGGTTTTAACAATTGTCATTTAATTTTTTTTATAACTTTTATTAATTATTTAATTATTATAAGTTAATTTAAGTATTTTTAAGTGTATTTAAGTAATTAATTTTTAATATTAATTTAATTTAACATTGTTTTTAATAAAGTCGGTATTTTTATAAACTATATTTTAGTAAATGATATTTTATACTCGATATTTTTGTACTTACCTGTTTGTAGATACAAACTCGATATTCTGGCTGTCGATATTTTTACATGATATTTTTGATAGTCAATATTCTGTCCCTCGATATTATGTCAGTAATCCGTTTTTATACTGCGACGTTCTTAAACAAGTGCATCAACGCTAGGAAAAGCTTGATTTTTTAATACTATGGATTAATTGGTTAGATATGTCTTTCTTTTTATTGTAAATTACTACGTCATATTTGATATGATGTTATGAAATATGTATTAATAGTTTTAGCACTTTTTAACATGTGTATTCTGTTTGTGCTTTTATGGTCATCTATTTGAACCGAATAAATCTTCATGAAATGAATGACTCTTGAGAGGACAACATTCAATTTCCAAGGAGGAGAAGGTCTCCTGATCAAAGGAAAAACCTTTTAATTCCCTCTAAGAGGTACTTAATGCCTAGCTATTTCAAAAAGACGAGATTCAAGGTTCTAAAAACAGCATATATGGTATGGAGATTAAATAAACGTCAAATAGGAATCTCGAATATCACACTATATACAGCTTTTGATGCCTCACACATCGTGCCAGTTATTTGGCAAGATAATATGATGGCTAGATGGCTGGTGAAGGGTATTTGCTGGCTCAGTGATTTAATGTCCCATGGGATTCTTTTATCTTTTAAGGATTTACAGGATACATTTAAGCTGTCTAGCTTTGATTACTTTAAGTATTTGCAAATCCATAGCTATATCAATAAATTGAAATCCTCCTTAGACAGAATCCCTATTATTGACTGTTTGTATAAAAAAACCTCAATTGGCCTGTACTATAAATTGTTGCTGGAAGCTTGTCCTGACGATTTGGAGCTGACTCAAAGAAAATGGGCGATTAAATTGGAAGTAGAATCAGTAAACTTAGAGGAATCAATTAAATTAGGCAATCAAATCTTAATTATGGGACGCTCTAAATCACAATATTATATGGCAATATTCAATCTTTATTACACTCCCAATAAAATCGCGAAGTGACAGACTGCAGTAGGAGCATCTTGTAGCAGATGCAGGGGTTTTGCTGCGGATGAAATACAGATGTTTTTTTATGTCCAAAACTGAGGGATCTGTTTATCTCTATTGAAAAATTTCTCTCCATCGTGCTGCAGTCGGCAGTTCTCATATCGGGGGAATTAGTTTTGATAGGGGTAACCTCTGACGATATGCCTATAGAAAGAAAACAATTTTGATTTATCTGTATGGCGGTTGTTCGGTCTTGTATTACTCGAGAATGGATTAGTAGCACACCCCCTTCATTCAAGACCTGGTGGGCCATATTATTTGCTAAATACAATCTTGAGATGGCTATATATAAGACTAAGGGGAGGAAAAAGAAGGACATGGGCTTGAAAATTTGGACACCATTAAATACCTGGATTAATGGATAAAAATATATTCATCCTATTTTGTGGCTGTTTGTAATATGGATACTGTAAACTATAAACTATATTTGTGAAATTTTCTTCTTTTCTTTTCTCTCTTTCATCTCTTTTTCTCGATAATAATCCACTTGTGTATATCTCTTTGTTTTTCCGTTTGGTTGTATACTATGGTATAATGTAATAATCCGTTTCTTGTACTCGCCTGTATTAAAATATAAAATGCCTAATAAAAAAAGTTTTTTAAAAAAAGAGGTCCTTAATAACAGGTACTCTGGGAAAAAAAAGAGATTTGCCATAGACATTTTCTACAAATAGCAATATGTACCTTTACAGAGGAGACTGAAGGCCTGACCTGGCCAAATAAAGAAGATATAGCAGCACCACTTCTTGATCGGTAGTAGGATCGAAGTTCTTCTGTGTGCACCAAATGAAAATTCTCTTCCACTACAAGGTGTAAGAAGTTCTTATAGATGGTTGTTTAGCTTCCTTTAGAACGAATGTTCAAGTGTACATATTGGAAGACTTTAGGAGTCAGTAAACCAAAGTCAACGAGGCAAAGTTTGGTTGAAGAATATTCCCTGAACTTGTGAGAAAGATTTGGTCTGCATGTACACCTTCTATGTGGGATCTCCGACAAGTGAAGATCGGTGAACCGCCTTTGCTGGGGCCACCCAGGTGCTATTAGGCCCATGCTGGCCATTGAGTAGGACAGTTTTGAATCAGAGGAAAATTGTATAGAAACTTTCCAGATTAGACAATCCAGAATGCGTTTATCTCTGGTTAGTCGTACCTGAAGACAAAATCTGGGTATTGTTTTTGTCTGCATTTGCGAAAAGACCTCACTGAAGAAAACCCCCAGTCACAGACGATGTTGTGGTGCACATGGGAGGTTTAGAATTCTCTTGCAGTTTTCTTGAAAGACCTGTTTGAGCAATTTTACTTGTGCATTTAGATCACCTGTGAGGAAATGGGCTAATCCTCAGGTTACTGGCTAAGAGCCACTAGCAGATTGACTGATTCATGTGACTGTACTCTGGACTGTGTTCCCTCTTGATTGTTCGAGTAGCGCATTGTTTTCATATGGTCTATTTGAACAAGAAGAGAATCTGTCCTTAAGTCAGGATGGGATGTCTTAAGAGCGAGATGTACGGCTCCAATTTCATAGAAGATTGATGTGGCATGTGTTGCGAACTTGCGAGCCATTCACCTGAACTCCAGGACGTTTTGATGGGGTGACGCTATTCCATAGATCCTGCTGAGACCTGACGTGGCAGAATTTAACTGAAACACTGCTACCTTGCAAGTTCTCAAGGGGAAAGGAGTTTGTGAGACAGACACAGAAATACCGGCTTCCAGTGATGTGACGTTTGGGGTACTGGACTCTGGGCTGAGGACAGGACATAGCAAAGTCTGATGTGCTGGACTCTGGGTTTCAAGAAGGAAGTAACACAGGGATTTATGGACAGCATTAGACAATTCACACGAAGCAGCGTGAGTGTCTGCAATAAGAGAATATCTTATTAACGTACAGTGATGTCAAGAATTATTCATATAAAATCAGCATGTATAACAGCATTACATACACTAAAACCTTTAGTTGACTCTTATATTGAGATGTCTCTTTCTGGACTGCTTTCTGTTCCTAATAATAAAGTAATCACTTTTAGATAATAACTGTTATCCAGCTCATAACAGCTGTGCACAAAGAACGAACAACTTATCACATATTAAAACTGCTTTTCAGATTGCTCCAGTGATTATCTAACTAGAACAGTTCTTGGCAGTGCAAATCTCTAGTCTTTTTAAGAGAACTACGTCTTTCTCTACGGAATAAGGATGCACTGTATAGATACCTTTAAATAGTTTGTAGTTTGTCACAATTGTCTTCAAACATTAATATGCCTGAACTTCACAGTCTTTCTAGACGATGCTGCTGTTACCTAGAACTGTTATTGGAGAAGTGGATAAGTGTGGCTCAATGGTTAGAGCGGCAGACCCTGATGCAGAGGTCTAGCCCGGGACCAGGGTTCAATTCCCCGCCTCGGCGGGTCCTGGGCTCAAAAATTCCACGGACCTGATAATCCTCGCCTCGGTGCCTATTCCAATCATGGAGTCCCACTCTGCAACTCTGGGCAATAGCTTGCTTAATCTCCACAACGGCCCCCACAACGCTAAGGATGCCTGGCCTCCACCTTGGGGGTGCCCAGGAGTGGACGCCTCACAGGGAAAGCCAGGATGGGTTCCACAGCGGTGTTCGTACAAGCGCCTTGAGACCCTTGTGGGTGAATAGTGCGCTATACAAGTATCAATTAACATTACAATTTACATTATTAACCTAGTCTTTTGCAAAATTCAGAAAAGCAGGAAATAAATGAAAAAGAGTTCCCCTTCATATCATGCTCTTCTTTTCCAAGACCTACAGGGCATGCCAGAAATGCTGAAGAGAGCATCAGAGTCTGGTCTGCAGGTGCCCTGGGGATCCAGAAGGAAGGACTGCTTAGCTGGAGTCATGCGAGTAGAAGGTAGGAACAAGGATGCGAAGCAGTAACTAGAAACAGAGTGCAGCTTTAAATAGACACAGATGTGCACGTATTTTCCTATCAGTTGAGCCACACATTGAGAAGGAGCAATTATAAAAACAAATTAGATGGCGCATGTTTGGAATACTTTACATGGGGGCACATTGATCATTAGGCTAATAATTAGTTGCACGTGTCTAACTGTGACAGTTAAATGGCTGACTGCATGTGTCTTGATTTAAACTACGTTCCAGATGGTGCTTATTCATTACATGAACAACAAGCATTGCAATTGCAAAGTCAATACATGAGCAACAATAATTGCCAATTGCAAACCAAATACTGAATGACTACAAGGATTATCATGAATTAGTGCTTAAATCAATGAATCATACATAATGGCATATTCATTTGATAACACCATGTGGCTGAACATTACCCATGACAGCAGGAAATCTCCTTATAAGACCCTGTCCCTTGCATCTCAAGATGTTCTATATGTGCATCCCAACCAAGCAGACAGGCATGGCACCTGTCCCAATTGTCTGAGTTGGGACTTCTTGATGGAAGTGCACCCCACATAGAAGGTTCTGCACTTAGCACCTCAACTGAGTATACTAGTCCCCACGAGGAGACAAGGTAAGTCTGTCCTCCAATCTTTTGGAATGAATATCAGCACCAAGGGGCTCCTGCGTAGGCAAGTACATAGAATCAAGAAGATGGAAGTTGTCATTAAACTCAGAAGAGATGAAATCGGCCTTGTAGTAGAATGAACCAAGATAGTGACACTTCAGAGAGATAAATAACAGTTCCTCCTCCAAAGGAAAAACCTTTGCCTTTAGTATCTTCATTTACAGGCATTGAATGGATTGTACAAGAGTTGATGTTGACGTTTTCTAATTGACATGGAAACATAGGTGATGCAGAGTAAAGACCGTCATCTGAATATGCCGCTGAGCGTGCTGTGAGTTTGAGGCTTTGATCAGCCAGTTATCTAGATTGGGGTAGATCTTCTACCTTCTGAGATAAAGCAGCATCTCCGCCCTGCAGGCCAAAAAAGTTCTTGGTGCCGGACTGTGCCAAATGGAAGGAGCTTAAATTGGTAGTGGTTGTTCCCTACAAAAGCCTCAGGAACTTCTAGGGTATCCTTGCATCTGAAGCTTCAGGTGCCATGAAGACCAATGTTGCATAACCAATTTTTCCGAAGAAGCTGAGGGTAGATTTGGTGTAACACTAGCATTCTGAATTTCTCTTTACATATTTGCTTTCCTGCGATCTAGAAAGGGTCTGAACTCGTACTTGAATCCTTTCTTTTTCACCACAAAGCGCAGTGGGAATAAATTTCCATTCCTTTTTGAGGAGAATGAACCTTTTTCACAGCATGCTTCTGAAAAAGAATCTTGACCTCCTGCTGAAGTCTTTCCAGATGACACTGATTCAACTTTTTGGCGGTATTGCTGGAAGAGGAACTTTGTACAGAGAGAATAGTCAATTTGCACAATACACAGTTGTCTTTTGAGATTGCCTCCAACTCTTCCAAGTTGTTTGAAATACTTCCAACCACAAAAGTGGGTAGCAAAAGAGGGGGAAGAGAATAGTCACAGTTTGCCACCTATGGGAGGTTTCCTGTGCCAGAAGCTGATTACTGCCTTTACACGGTAACTGATGCCTTTGTTGTTGCTACAGCTGTTTTTATTGTTGATCTGAGGCGCTAGAATCCTCAGTGGGAAGTAGCAACCGTCATAGGACTTGTAACCAAGCTTCTTGTATTCTTTCCTTTTTTCTAAGCCTGCAGCCTTTAGTGTTTCCATCTTTATATTCATGTAACTCATTTCTTCATCTGTATGACAACCAAAGTATTTTAGAAAAACTGAGATTTATTATCCTATCATAAATTCCAAAAAACAGAAATGAAAGGGAACCATGAATGGACCAGCTCTTGTGTGTCAGAGCTCTTTCCAAGCTTTACCCAAAATTCGATAGACAAAGACAGGTTCTGCTGTTTGGAATTATGAAAAAATTATCACAGTTCATGAGAGAAGTTGTAGAAGTCTTTTCAGTAAACGTTTTAACTGAAGTACTTCTGAAAAGCTCAAATTTAGCATGAACAAACCAAAGACAATTTAGCATGAAGAAACTCAAGCCAACATAATTCACAATTAATTGTTACAGTGTTGCTTTCTGAAGGTTAATTTAAATAATGAAAATTAATATAACCTAAAACATCTGGAGACTGCTTTACATGCGTTGGTTTTTTTAAAAGAAAATACATTGAATTGGCCAATATAGCCTTTAATAGACCTCTAAATTGCTTTAAACAAGATTTGTCTTTTCTATAGAAAAAATCATAGAAAATGATTTATCTTTTTGAGAGTGGTCTGGGATCCTGCGCCTAGATAGGGCGATATATTGCTTATCATTCTCAATGGAGGTCCATTGAAGGAGAAAAATATATTCCTACATGCTGCATATGGATGGAGATATGCTTATGTTTATGAATATCAAAGAACATTCCAGCTAGAAAACTGCTATACATTAGCACACTCCGAAAGATCTGTTGGAGCTAACTTTACATACAGAAATCCTTTCCCTGCTTTTACCATTCTATTGTATGTATTTAAACACGTTACTGATCTCTGGCACTAATCTCCCCTCCCCCCAGTACAGATTACCTTGTCCTTGGCCTGAATGGGGAGATACAGCTTAAACTCCGAAGGGAGTTCGTCCTCCGAGTAGAGTCTGTCTGAAAAGTATACCCTTCGGATCCGACAATTGGCATGGATCTGAGAAGGAAAAGGAAAGTTGAGAATGTTATTAGTATCCACTACCAACAAGTTAAGAGCCAATATATTTTTGCACTGACTATTAGTAGCCCAATCTCTTTCTATTAAATGTCATAAAAACATCATCTCCCTTAGTAAACTTTTGGGACCTAGATAACCAATCAGAATGCTTCCTTAGTCGGGTATAACTACCATTACAAGCCGGCTCAGGGCGCCTCCCACGGCTTGCAGCTCCCAGTCTATCTGGTGGATTGATGTGGGCAGGGCCTTGCACCGCTCAAGTACTTTTTTCTGTTTTCACTTGTGAAGGCATTGGTGATTCCATTACTCACCTCTAACGGAAAGTGGCTTCTCAGATAGGTAGCACACCCACCGCTTCTCTCCTGGTCCTGATGATTAAATTGAAACAGGTTTACCTTTGAGGTTACGGGACGACAGATATGTACCTTTCCTTGCTATGGGTACAGTAAGGCTGAACACTAAAGAGCTGGAAAAAAATACCAGTTTTTTCTCCTCCAAGTGTCTGGCAACAGGCCTTATTTGATTCCCTCAGTAAGGAAAGAGGGGTAGCTGTGATGCCATAACTTCAAAGGGAGAGCAGTTCTTCTACTCCAAGGCCCAGGAGAAAAAACATGACAGAACCACTGCTGGTTTTGTTGCTTAAATTCACAGCTCCTCTTTTTTGGAGCAGGGCTGGAGGTCTAATAGCCTTATTGCCATTACCTGAGCTACAATTACTTTTCATTTCAAGCTATCTGCATTCAACCCAATGCAATGGTTGAAAATACGAATTCGCTCAGACAGTTATTGTATCCTACAATAACATTAATGATAATACGAGAGAGGAAAAGTTAATTACCTGTAATCCTAGTTCTCAATCAGAGGGCTCTCCACTGCGCCTAGATAGGGCGATGTATTGCTTATCATTCTCAATGGAGGTCCATTGAAGGAGAAATATATATTCCTGGATGCTGCATATGGATGGAGATATGCTTATGTTCATGAGTATCAAAGTACATTCCAGCTAGAAAACTGCTATACATTAGCACACTCTGAAAGATCTGTTGGAGCTAACTTTACATACAGAAATCCTTTCCCTGCTTTTACCATTCTATTGTATGTTTTTAAACACGTTACTGATCTCTGCCACTAATCTCCCCTCCCCCAGTACAGATTACCTTATCTTTGGCCTGAATGGGGAGATACAGCTTAAACTCCGAAGGGAGTTCGTCCTCCAAGTAGAGTCTGTCTGAAAAGTATACCCTTCGGATCCGACAATTGGCATATCAAATATCAAAAGTAATATCAAAGAGCACACTTTACAAAGTATACATATGTAAACTTTTCTTTTAGAAAGCCAATATGTAAAAAACAAAAATTTTTAACAGCCTGTAGCAGATTGCAGTGGTCAATTTGCTTACTTTTTTTTCAAAACACAATTTGAAACAGTTCCTAAATTAATAAAAGTGACAAGAGAACATTTAGCAACCTTTTTTTTTTAAAAAAGAAATCAGTGAGAGAAAAGCAGGGCAATGTAGCTAAATAGGATGCAGCTTCGAGAGGGTGAGAAAAGGACACTGCTCCTTTATGGAAGCACACTCACCAGTATCCCATCATGCCATGTCAGTGGCACGTGCTCTATATTTGTACTCCTGTCAGAAAGGCCATACGTATTTAATTTTTGAGTTGGTGAGAGGGGAGTGTTGCCTAGGATTTAAAATGATTTTTTTTTAAGGAGAACTATGCTTACAAATAACCATGTTTTCTCTCTCCTTCAGAGGATCTCCACTGATCGCCATAAGCAATGAACAGAGTAAAGGTTATCCCTTAAAAAATGGCTGAAGAGAAGAGACAAAGAAAAATGTCTTAAATTCTTTTTCCACACAGATTTGAAAGAGAGGGGCCGATTTCTAATGGAGGTGTGTCCCACTTGAGCATCAGCAATAGAGTCAGACAGTATTGTCTAGTGAATGCATAGACTGACTGCCATGTCGTTTTATTTCTCCAAATGTCCACTTATGGAATATTTTTTTAGCAATGGAGTAGTAGAAGCTTTGCTTTTCTTTTCTTGTGAAGAGACCATAGGTCAACTTGGCTTTCTGATAACAGAGTAAAATACAGGATACACCTATTTGAAAAGACTCTGAATTCATAAACAACTGTTTACATGTATATATATCTCTTTTGTTTTGTCTAGATAAAATGGAAGAGACTTTAAGGATGCAGTGGAAGAATTTTGACAAAAAGGTTGGAAGCGATAAAGACTGATTAACAACATGGAAGTCCAAAATTACTTAGAAAGGAAACTCAGATGCGTCCTCTTGACTACAGTATTCCAATTGAATATTGTGCAAAGCTCAAGGGAACATACAGTCCGGATTTCGATAACCCTACAGACATGACTGCAACAAGAAAAACACTTTTTTTTACAATATACCATTAAGGGACATGTTTAGGATAGGTTCAAAGGGGGGACCTGTGAGATTTAAGAAGACCACATTAAGGGCCCCATTAGAATAGCGGGCGGAAAACCACCCCGACCGCCATGGAGGCGGGAAACAACCGCCCGCCAGGACGGTGGATAAACTGGCGGTCAAATTAGGAACAACAGGCAAAAAAGACCGACCGCGGCGGTAGCAGGTTAACAAAAACCGCCCAACGCGGGCAGTGACGTCCATAAACCTACACTGGCAGTCGGAAACGCAGCGGAAAAGCTACA
This sequence comes from Lissotriton vulgaris, assembly GCF_964263255.1. NCBI lineage: Eukaryota > Metazoa > Chordata > Amphibia > Caudata > Salamandridae > Lissotriton > Lissotriton vulgaris. Next base: position 256,485,348 of record NC_141700.1, read on the forward strand.
TCCCACCGCAAGCAAAGCGGAGACACCGCACTGGAAATGAGTTTCTCCAGTATTAGGGGTGTCTTTCATAGATTCACATGCTTGAATATTCCCTGTCGTCGAAGTGGGAGTCCCACGGTACATAAAATAGCAGTAATATATGCATGTATACATGAGAAATATCATAAATAAAAATATACATACATATAATGCAATAGAAACGTAAACTTAAAAAAGTACCATAGAACAGAATAGGCCCATTGAAAAGCCCAAGGGAGAATTCACTTTAGTAACATATTAGAGTCATTATGTGTTGGTCCACATTCCAGCCAATCAGGCTGTAGCCTCCTCTAGAACCTTCTCCTCAGAAGCCCAAGTCCTCAGATTTTCTACCGCACGTCGTGTGAAGGGAGTCTCCCTGAGCTCTGCTCAGTTTTTCACCAGTTCTAGCTGTTTTCTCTTCAGAAATGTCTTCTACAAAGAAAACTCTTTTCAAGGCTTGTCCATCCTGTGGTAAATTGCGCCTTTTTCATGAGGACCCACACACTAAGTGTATTTACTGTCTTTACCCGGATCATAATGCCTCTACCTGCAAGTTCTGTCGCACTTTTCCCCCTAAGACATTGAGGGATAGAGAGGCCCGTCTCCTTCTGTGGCTACAGAAGTTGAGATCATCTGAAAATGTGGTTTCTGATACTGAGAGTCTGTCATTTGGACTTTCAAAATCCTCTCAGAAGCGTGGGTCTGAGACTAAGGTACCATCTCCTTTTCTTAAGAAGAGTAGAATGTTGGGTTCCTTCAAGGATGTCTCCCCACAGGATTTGCTTCAGGGCGCGCCTACGGGACCTGGCTCTCTGGCGTCTAGACCCAAAGCTATGCCCTCCTCTTCAAAAACGGGCATTGGCTCGTCGACGGGCTCGTCGACGCGTCCGTCGACGTCTTCAGCAACGACGAAGTCAGTCATGGCTGTTTCTACATCGACGACCACTTGTTCCCTGTCAACCAGTTCTGCAACGATGACGACCATCTCGTCGACGAGCAGTCAAGAGGTGAGACCAATCTCATCTATAATTAAAATCTCGTCGACGACGATTCAATCCAAATCGTCGACGAATAAATCATCGTCGACGCGCCTCTCGTCGACGGGTCCTCCGTCGACAAAAAACAAGCCATCATCGTCGACGACTGCTCCGACGACGGGATCTTCATCGTCGACGACTGCCTCGTCGACGGTAACCACTCCGTCGACGGTAGCCACTCCGTCGACGACTGCTCCGTCGACGGTTCTACCTTCGTCGACGGCTACATCTTCGTCGACGAAAGCATCTTCGTCGACGACTAAGGCTGCAACCTCGTCGACGACCAAAAAATCATCGTCGACCAAAAATAAGCTGCCAATTCATACGCCTGTTTCTTCGGCAACGGCGCAAGGGTCCCAGGGTGGTGCAAAGACTATGGAGATCTCGTCAATGGGCTCGTTGACGTCGCACCAACCCCTAACCACTGCTACCACCTTCAAAGTGGTTACTGCCTCATCTCTCAAGACTATACCACTCATTCAGTTAAGTCCAGTAAGGAGTGGATCTCAGCTTCCGGAGAAATTATTTCAGTCTGGAGAAGAGGAATCCGGAAATGACTCTGACATGGATCAAACTTATGGGCCAGCATCCAGTCCTTCTGAATTACACATTAAGTGTCAGGATTATGACGACGAGGATGAGGACGAAAATAATGACGTCGAAGATGGGAATGCTCTTTTTCCAATTGATGAGGCAGAACCAACTAATTATGAACAGGTTACACAAATCCCTTTGTCTTTGGTGCAAAACCTGCAACACATGCTGGATGACTACAATCGTAGGTTTCCACCATCTTTGCCTACTTCTCCAGCACCTCAAGTGCCCTGGTCTCAGTCTCCAGCGCCTCAACCTCAGTCTCCAGCACCTCGACCTAAAGCTCCGGCGCCTGTTGCACCTGCGTCTCCAACTGGTACTCTTCCTGATACCGATAATGAGGACCAAAATCCTCATAACACTGGGGATAACGGCACCGATAACGAGATGCAAGATTGGGACAATTATAGGGCACAGACACCTACTACTCCGCCTGCATCATCAAGAGCCTCACCACCAGTAGATATCGCGAGATTTCATAACCTTGTGGTTTGTGCTGCGAAGAGGTTCCATCTAACAATTGAGGCGCAACAAACTGATTGTTTTTTATACGATTTTAAGGACTTACCTCAAAAGCAATCGCATAACATTCCTATAATCGATCATATATGGCAGGAAGGTCTGAGGTAAATGGAACGTCCTAATTCCATTCCAGCTGTTTTGCCCAGATTGGACAAAAAATATAAAGCGCCACCTACTTCTCCGGCCTGTTTGGTATCTCAACCTAAAGCAGATTCTGTGATCACTCAGGCGGCACAAAAAAGATCTCTAAATCCTGCCATACCTCTGACATCTCCGCCTGATCAGGATGGCCGTAAGTTGGACTCCATTGGTAAAACATTTACAACAATGGCAGTGACAACTGTGAGAGCATCCAACGCCTTGGCCATTCTAGGCCGCTACGACCGCTAAATGTGGTCTGAGATCGCTGGTCTGATCCCTCAGATGCCCGATTCCATCCGGGATGAAGTGCAGGCCATAATTCAAGAAGGAGAAAAAAATTTCGGCCAAAATAATCGACTGTGCCGTCGACATATCATCCACTGGTTTTCGGCAACTAGCGGGTGCTGCAGTCTTGCGGCGTCAAGGCTGGCTAAAATCAACCACCTTCCGCCCAGAGGTTCAAGCCAGAGTTTTAGATTTACCCTACGACGGTGAATCTTTATTCGGCAAGCATGTCGACGATGCATTGGAATTGATAAAGAAGGACACTGACACAGCGAAGTCCTTGTCAACTTTACAATACCGAAAACGGCCATTTCGTGGGGCACGCGGTAGAGGAGGAGGAACCTCTACTTTTCGTGGAGCAGGCCAAAATCGATCATACAACTACAATGATCATAGACAGAGGGGCTCCTATCAGTCCCAGAGTCGTCAATCCACCTCCAGACCATACCAGCGTAAGTCCAATTACAGAGGTGGTGCGAATAACAACAAAAAACAGTGACAGATCCAAACTTTTTCCTCTGGCGACTGTGCATCTTGGAGGTCGGATCTCAAAGTTCTTCTACAATTGGTCCAACATTACCACCGACCAATGGGTCTTGGACGTTATTTCAAAAGGGCATACCCTGGAATTCACGAAATTTCCCCCCACTCGTCCACCTTCGGGTCCACCCTCTCACCATCTCAAGGAACTTTTGGCTCAGGTGAAGCTAATGATCAAGAAAGGAGCCATAGAAGTGGTAACGCAAGGTCAACGCGGCAGGGGGTTTTATTCCCGTTTCTTTCTAGTAAAGAAAAAGACAGGAGAGTGGCGTCCCATCTTAGATTTGAGGGCTCTAAACAAGTTCATCGCATCAAAGACTTTTCAGATGCTAACCCTGCTTCAAATCTTGAATTTCCTCATTCCAGGAGAGTTCTTTTCAACGATAGACCTTCAAGATGCATATTTCCATGTACCTATTCACCCCAGGCATAGGAAATATCTCCGCTTTACAGTCGGACAGTTTCATTACCAATTCAAAGTCCTACCATTTGGCCTTCGTTCAGCACCGAGGGTATTTACCAAAATTCTAGCCCCGGTTGCTGCCTACGTGCGTCTCCAGGGCATCCAGTTCTATCCGTACCTGGACGATTGTCTAATAAAAGCCAAGACTTTTCAGTTAACGGAACAGCACATTCAAGTCTGCACCTCCCTCTTCGAAACGTTGGGCTTGTCCATCAATTACCAAAAGTCACACTTTCAACCATTTCAACAGCGAGATTTTCTAGGAGCCTCGCTAGATTCTCGGCTGGGGCAAGTGTTCGTTTCTCAGGAGAGACAAGATCGAATGATAAAGAAAGTACACTTTCTACAGTCAAGACAGTACGTTTCTGTCCGGATGTACAAATCATTCCTCGGCATGGCTTCTTCGTGCATTCAGCTAATTCCCAACTGCAGATTGCACATCAGGGTCCTACAGGAGGAATTAGACAAGCAATGGAAGCAGGTATCGGGGTCGTTCGAAGACAAGATCCAACTAACGCCCCGCATTCAAAAGGCTTTGGAGTGGTGGGCTCATCCTCCAAACATAGCGACAGGTCGTTCATTCAGAGACGAACCACCAACACTTACACTGACAACAGACGCATCCCTAGAAGGTTGGGGGGCACATCTCGATGGGATGTCCGTGAAGGGGAAATGGACGGCGTCTCAGCGCACTTGGCATATAAACCGCTTGGAACTCCTAGCGATTTTCTTGGCCATGAAGTCCTTTAAGAGGTTAGTGCAGGGACAAACATTGCTGGTGAGGACAGACAACACCACCTGCATGCACTACCTCAACAAACAGGGCGGCACAAAGTCTCTCGTGCTATCACAACTGGCACAGGAAATATGGGATTGGGCTATCCAGCGGCAAATACATCTCACAGCTGTCCATGTGCCAGGTGTGGCCAATGTTCTGGCGGACTCGCTCAGCAGAGCCCTCTCAGACAACCACGAATGGGAAATCAATCAGCCAACTTTGGATTTCATCTTCCAACAATGGGGCCAACCGCAGTTGAATCTCTTTGCAACTGCTCTCAACAGAAAGTGTCAACGATTTGCGAGTCGGCATCCACACAGAGAGTCGAGCGGGAATGCCTTTTCAATAGATTGGTCGAACGACTTCATTCATCTACGCATTTCCCCCACTTCCGCTCATTCCTCGCCTGTTGCACAGAATGTGGTTCCAACCGTGCCAAATAATCCTGATCGCCCCCAAGTGGCCGAGACGTCCTTGGTTTTCGGATCTTCTTCTGTTCTCTCTGACAAATCCGATACCATTGCATCCTCTGCCTCATCTTCTCACGATGCAGCAAGGTCAGATCTGCCATCCGGATCCAGCATATCTCCAACTTCATGCATGGAACCTGAGTACAATTAATTTGCACGCATAAATATCGACGAGGATTGTAGGGTGGTACTAGCAAGTGCTCGCGCTCCATCTACCATCAAAACTTACCGGCTAAAGTGGAAGCGTTTCTGTGCTTGGTGCTCTACTAAGACCTTGGATGCCATGTGTGCTCAGTCTGAGCAGATCTTGCCGTTCTTCCTGTCATTAGCAAGATCAGGACTATCACACTCCACTCTAAAGGTGTTTCTAGCTGCAATTTCCCTTTTTCGCCATGATGGCGTAACATCTTTGTACTCCTCCAGAATAATTAGGCAATTCTTCAAGGGCCTCTTTCGGATGTTCCCACCAATCCGTTGGCCCCCACCTACTTGGCGTCTGAACTTGGTTTTGTCTCAATTGCTTTTGCCTCCATTCGAGCCCATCCATTCTGCAAATCTAAAATTCCTCACTTGGAAAGTGGCTCTTTTGCTTGCTCTGACTTCATCCAGACTTGTCAGCGACATCCAGGCATTTACTATACAGCCACCGTTTCTACAGTTCTCCAACGAGGCTGTTACGTTGAGAACAAATCCCAGTTTCATTCCAAAGGTTCCCAGTGATTTCCATCTCAATGAACCAATTATTCCTAAAACTTTCTTCCCTGCACCACAATCTGCAGCGGAACGCTCTTTGCACACTCTGGATGTGAAGCGCTGCCTCAAGTTTTACATTCAACGCACAGCAACATTTAGAAAGACAAATCAATTATTTGTGGCATATGGCCCAGTGTGCAAAGGACAAGCTGTTACCAAACAGACTATCACCAGATGGATATCCTCTGCCATATCCTACTGTCATCAACGGGCTGGCAAGCCCCTTCCTGCTCCGGCTCGAGCTCATTCCACGAGAGCTGTATCAACTTCTGCTGCCCTCTTTGTGGGGGTACCTCTGAGACACATCTGCAGAGCTGCTACTTGGTCTAGAAGCCATACTTTTACGAAGCACTACTGCCTGCAATCAACAGATACCGCGGATGCGGCAGTAGGTCAAGCGGTGCTGCGGAATCTTTTCCAATGAAGGTGAGCCTCTGTTGCTACCCGCCTCCAGTCATAAAGGTTTTTTCTCATGATTTTTGGTATTTATTACTTATTAAGTGATATGTTTTACCTTGACTTTTATTGTGTACCTCCTTTATGACTTATGTGATAATTTACTGCTTTCTAATCTTATTCAAGCATGTGAATCTATGAAAGACACCCCTAATACTGGAGAAGAACAATAGTTACTTACCTGTAAACTGTGGTTCTCCAGTATTGGTGTCTTTCATAGATTCACATGCAACCCTCCCATCCTCCCCTCAGAGGCTCTCTTCTCCTCAGGCACTTATACTTACTTTGTGCTACAAAAATCTGAGGACTTGGGCTTCTGAGGAGAAGGTTCTAGAGGAGGCTACAGCCTGATTGGCTGGAATGTGGACCAACACATAATGACTCTAATATGTTACTAAAGTGAATTCTCCCTTGGGCTTTTCAATGGGCCTATTCGGTTCTATGGTACTTTTTTAAGTTTACGATTCTATTGCATTATATGTATGTATATTTTTATTTATGATATTTCTCATTTATACATGCATATATTACTGCTATTTTATTTACCGTGGAACTCCCACTTCGACGACGGGGAATATTCAAGCATGTGAATCTATGAAAGACACCAATACTGGAGAACCACAGTTTACAGGTAAGTAACTATTGTTCTTCCATGTTTGGCTATGTTGGTTTACTTGTCAGACCCTAGTCTAGTGCACTGAGTGTGCCAGGGCGTGTAATTTAAATGCTGCTGGTGGGCCTACAGCACTGGTTGTGCCACCCACAGAAGCAGCCTTGTAAAATGTGTCTAAGGTCTGCCATTGCAGAGCCTGCATGCAGTCTGGTACTCTCATGCTGACTGGGCAAGTGCACCCACTTGCCAGTCCCTAAGCCTTCCCTTTTCTTCACATCAGTCACCCCTATGGTAGGCTCAAGGGCAGGGTGCATTGTAAGTATAAGGTAGGAAAGCCCTGATGTGTGTGGCATGTCCTAATAGTGAATTACAGCCATTTTCGGTTTTCACTATTGCAAGGCTACCTGTACTCCTTAGGCCAGAATGGGCTGTAGAATTGTTACACTTTATAATCCTAACAGGCTCAGAGAACATGGTAGAAATTCGAGTTTAGTATGCCTGAACTCAGAATAATAAAACACAGCTCTTAGTAAAGTTTATTTTAATATTCTGTGTTTGCAAATAGCACTTTTAGAAAGTAGGTATTTGCTTGTCTAACCATTCAAACCTATCTCTGCTAGGTTGTGTATTCCTATGTTTGGTTTCTGTGAGTGACAGGGCTGGGGAATTCCAGGAGACAGGCTGAGTCACCCAGTGGTGAATAGAGAGATCTGCATCTAGATGGGAGAGAGGAGTGCACCTGAACTCTGAATAGGGCTGTGCCTGCCTTCCACAATGCTGGCTCCACCCCCTGGGGAGCGGCTGATGTCTCTGCCCTGCACACTGAAAAAAGAGAAGGAGTCCTGTCAACAAAGTGCTCCAGGACTGTACTTGCCTTTCACAATGCTGGCTCCACCCCTTGTGGGGCATCTGATGTTTCTGCTCTGCACTGTGAAAGGAAAGGAGAGGTCTGGTAAACAGAGTGCTTCAGAACTGGTTTGGACTGGGCAAAGGCCCCTCTCCACTCAGAGAACAAAGGATTTTGGGGTATAAGTATTGGGACCCTGCTCCCAAGAAAAATTTTGGACTACAAGAAGAAACCTTTACTGAGGAGAGGAACCTGAAGAAACTGAGGAGAGACTGTTCCCAAGCTGAAGTGCTGCTTGGGGGATTGGCCTGCAGTGGTTGCCTTACTGCCAAAGAAAGGAGAAAGGAACTTTGTGTACTTTGCTTTCAACTTGTGAAGGATTTCCAAAGGCTTGGAAAAGACCTTGCCTGCTGCTGAAGTCTCAGGGACAACAGACTTCACCCCTCAGCTCCCCAGAGTTCTTGTGGGAGTGCCTGCTGCTGTTTTGGGCCTTCTGAGGAACTGCGTGTCGCAAGAAGCTGGAAGTGTGACTCAACGAGAAGAAGCGTGTCCCAAGGAGCGGTGCCTGCCGTCACAACTCCGGAGAAAGGAGGGTGTCGCCGCTGGAACTGTCGCACTGCACCGCATCAGAGAGAAGCGTTCCGCAACGAAGAGGAAGTGTGTCGCCGTCACTGCTGCTGCCATCGCAACTCCGAAGAAGGAGGGTTTCACCGCTGGAGCTTTCGCACTGCACCGCAACAGGAGAAGAATCTCGCAACAAGGTCGGAGTGTTTCACCGTCGCTGTGCCTGCCGTCGCAACTCCGAAGGAGGGTGTCACTACTGGAGCTGTCGCATTGCACCACATCGACCAAGAGCACCTCGCATCCCTGAGAAGCGTGCCGCCATTGAAGCTGCTGCCATCGCATCTTGGATGTCGCCGCTGTAGTTGTTGCATTGAGCGGAAGCTTCACGCATCGTGGGAGAAGAGCGTCGCCGCTGGAGCTTCTGCCGTCGCATCGTAGATGTCGCCGCTGTAGTCCACGCATCAGACCAAGAACTTCTCGAATCCACGAGAAGCGTGCCGCATCTTTATTTCTTTGCACCTGAACTTTGCTGCATTTCCCATCGCTGCGACATTGCTTGTCGTAGAAGCGCAACACAACCTAAGGTACATTGACGCAGAGTGTCGCAACTAAGAACTAAACTGAACTAAGCTTAAATCTACGATCTTAAAGTAATCATAATGTGTATTTTGTCGTTTATGGTCTTGTGGTAACTCTATATAAAGTCTACTTGTTTTTTATATAAAACCTGTGTGGTGTCCATTTGTAGTGTTGTCACTGGGTTACTGTATGTGGTCACAACTGCATAAGTTACAACGCCTCTGAAGTAAGCCTTGAATGCTCGCGCCACGCAGCCTAGAGGGTGAGCAGGGGTTATTTTAGGAGTGTAATCCCCTTGTCCTGACTAGAGGAGAGGGTCCCTATTTGTCACAAGTACTTACCTGTGCCAACTAGAGACCCCCAAATCTAACATTGGAAGTCAAGCGGACGGGATTCCGAATTTGCATTTGTGACTCATGTACAGTGACTGGTGAACACTACCTAGTGAGTGCAGACCATAACGATACCACATATTTTTTGGTAGAATCCTTTCTTTGGGGGGATTGCCTATTTTTGAAAAATGCCTGGATCAGTTGTAGTAGAGAGAGCAGAATCTGTAGCCTCCCTTAATTGCGAATGGGAAGAAGATAGGCTGGAATGCTACACAGTAAGGCAGATGAAGTACTTTTGCAAGAAATTCAATGTTTCCACTTCTGGATTTAAAGTGAAGGAAGAATTCTACAAGGCGCTGAGGGCCTGGGTAGAAGCAAGGAAAACTCCTGTGATTGAGGAGGATGATGATGCAATTGTGCAACAGGAAGAGCCATTGGGCTCAGGGGGAAGGAAGGTACTTTCCCGTGCAGTTAGCATTGGCTCTAGCAAAAGTCTGTCCCAAGAAGAATTGAAGGACAGAGAGAGATCAAGAAGGCATGAAATGGAGATAACCAAGTTCAAGGTAAATAGGCAGCTGGAAATAGAAAATAGGAGATTAGATCTTGAGGAAAAGAAAATGCAGTTTGAGCATGAAAATGTTTTGAGGGAGCTGGAGTTAAAAGCTAAAAGTTTAGAAGTTACTCCCTCTGGAAGCAGCGTGCCAGCAGTACATACAGAAAGTAGAGTGTATATTCCCAAGGATGTGGTGAAAGAGTTTTACAAAAATTATGATATTGGTCAGTGGTTCAGAACCTATGAGGTAGCCATGTCTTCCCACCGGGTCCGTGAGAGAGATTGGGGAGCGGGGTTGTGGGGAAGGTTCCTTAGTGAGGGGCGGGATAGACCTGCCTTCTGATGTCCACAATTCATACAGCCACATGAAAGATGCATTGATGTCTAGATATGGTTTGACACCTGAGCTCTATAGGCAGAGGTTCAGGAAATGCAAAAAGTTAGAAAACAGTACTAGGGTTGAATACGTCACTTTCTTTTGCAGAGCATTGGATGGTTGAATAAAGGGCAGCAAGGTTAAAGATTTTCAAGGTCTCTTTGATTTGATTGCATGGGAGCACTTGTCTGATAATTGTTTTCCAGAGCTGCGCCAGCATCTGATAGATAGCAAGCTGACTAACCCTAGGAAGCTTGCTGAGGAGGCGGACTGCTGGGTCAGTACAAGGGTCCACAAGGGTCACATGGGAGACTCAGCCAAAGGTGGGCAGGGTCCCCAGCAGAAGAGTGGGGGGGACATGGGTAAACAGAAGGAGTTCCTCAAAGGGCCCCAACGTAGTCCCCAGGGAACCCCGTGAATGGTTCCCAGCCTCCCCCTGAGGGAAAGCAAGGGGCCCGACAGGTAGTCCTGGTCCCCAGGGGCCCCTAAAATGTTACAAGTGTGGTGACCTGGGTCATAAGGCGAATGAAACCAGGTGCCGTTGTTGGGTAAACAAGCACCCACTGGTGCTCTGCACCGGCAGAGGGCTAGTGTAGCCTTGAGGGAGGAGATGGAGGTCCAAGGTGGGTGGGGTCCCGCCCAGATGACCCTTGTCTCTTTAGGAGACTCTGAGACGGTCTCAGACACTCAGCTACCGAGGAACACTAAGAAATATGGGCAGCGAGTGACCGTCAATGGCCAAAAGGTGGAAGCTCTTAGAGACACAGGAGCCAGTGTCACAGCTATCAGGTGCCACCTGGTGTCTCAAGAGCAGATTGTCCCTCATGCATTTTGCTGAGTTGTTAAAGCCGACAACACAGAGAGTCATTGTCCAATAGCTCAGGTTCCCTTTGAGTGGCGGGGGGGGAGTCTCTGGTACTCTTCAGGTAGCTGTGAGGCCCGCCATGCCTGTTGACTGTTTGTTGGGAAATGATTTGGAGAGCTCCCCTTGGGAAAAGGTGGAGAAAACAACTTACTTGAAGATGGTTGGACTGCCTGACTGGGCGTGCGTGACCACCCGGTCAATGTCCGCCAGCAGGGGTTCTCAAGAGGACCTGGAGCCTGAGAGGGAGGCCCAGGAACCAGCTGAAGAGAGAAGTGGCGGGGTTGTGCGGATAACCGGCCCCTGAAGTTCCCACGGCCCAGGAGGAGGTAGACCCTGAGGGGGATGCCCTGGAGCCTACCGGGGAGCAGATAGCTGAACTGGGAGACCTGCCTGAGCTGACCCATTAGCAGAAAGAAGGAGGTTCCTCCAGGGAAGAATTCTGCTAGGAGCAAAAAGAATGCCCTTCTCTCGAGGGCTTGCAGCAACAGGCTGTAAGCCAGGCAGCAGGTGATCAGTCAGGATCACATTGGATCTACTGGGAGAATGGTCTCCTGTATAGTGAGCCTAAGGTTGCTGAACCTGGGTCAGCCCGTGTCCTGGTGGTACCCCAGAAGTTCAGAGCCTTCCTACTGGGGCTGGCTCATGATGTGCCATTAGCAGGACATTTGGGGCAAGACAAGACCTTTGAGAGGCTTGTCGCCTACTTTCATTGGCCCCAAATGTGCAAGAGTTCTGATACTCATTGCAGGACTTGCCAGACTTGCCAGGCAAGTGGAAAGGGTGGGAGGAAGCACAAGGCTCCTCTACAGCCATTCCCTGTAGTCAGAACCCCCTTTGAGTGGGTGGGGATTGACATTGTGGGGCCACTGGACCCCAAGACAGCCATGGGCAACAGGTTCACCCTGGTCTTGGTGGACCATGCCACCCGGTAACCGGAAGCCATACCTCTAAGGACAGTGAAGGCCCCCGTGGTGGGACAAGCACTGATGGGAATTTTCTCCCGAGTGGGATTCCCTTGCGAGGTAGTGTCTGACCGGGGGACCAACTTCATTTCCAAGTATATGAAGTCCCTGTGGCAGGAGTGTGGTGTAAATTACAAGTTTACCACTCCTTACCACTCCTTACCACCCCCAAGGAAATGGGTTGGTTGAAAGGTTCAACCGAACCCTGAAGGTCATGATAATGGGTCTTGAGGAACCCATGAGGCATAAGTGGGACGTCCTCTTACCATGCCTACTGTTTGCATACTGGGAGGTGCCACAGAAATCTCTAGGGTTCAATCCCTTTGAGCTTCTCTATGGACACCCAGTCAGAGGACCTCTGAGTCTGGTTAAAGAAGGCTGGGAGCAATCTCCCAGGAAACCTCCCCAGGATGTATATAGCTACATGCTGGCCTTCAGGAACCAGATCAGGCGCTTCAGTGAACTCGCTCAGGCGAATCTGGAGGCCAGCCAGGAGGAAATGAAGCATGGGTATGACCAGAATGCCACTCTGGTAGAGCTTCAACCTGGACAGAAGGTGTGGGTCATTGCCCCAGTAGAGCCCTGTGTGCTCCAAGATAAGTGGACCAGACCTTTTGAGGTTGTGGAGTGCAAGAGTCCAGTTACCTACTTGGTCTCCTAGGAACCCCTTGAGGGCCCTACATGTCAACCGCCTTAAGCCCGACTTAGAGAGGTCTGACGTGGGCATGCTCTTAGCAACAGATGCCGGGATGGACGAGTGTCACAGGGATTCTGCTCCTGCACAGAACTGTGCATAGAGACTTGGAACCTCAGTGAATTAGGGTGTGCCAAAACTCACCTTAGTATCCAAAATCCCCTACCAGACTAGCAATCAGTGTCTCATTGGTTCTTACACACCCCCAATGATTAGACAACCCAGAACATGAATTTAGAACACCTCAGGTCACGTGGAACACATGAACACTCTTTCGTTATACTAACATACATGTTTATTTCTAATGCCATGTTCTCAGGCGCAGTATCTTAGCTAATACAAGCAAACATATTATAAGCAACAAGGTTATCAGCATAGTTACTATTCCATAAAATTCAAAGGGAGAAATCATGGTAAAATGCTAAAGGGAAGAAGGCTAAATTACATCTAAGTCTTACCCTCCCTTGCTAGTATATTATATTATATCTAAAGAAGGTCTCTTTGGGTTTTATTAGAGGGGTCCCATACCTCTGGTCTTTGTAGAAAGGGATCACATCATCTTCTACACCAACTCTCTGCATGCGAATATTCATCAAGTGTGTGTGCATGCTCTGCGCAGTGCATTATTAAACACGCCAAAAGCCAGAGTTGGCCACAGCTGCATATGTGTTATGTCTAGGACGTGCGCTGATCAGACTGAACAACAACCACTGTGTTGAAATAACCTTGAAGGCCTCGGCACTCACTGTTCAGACATAGCTTACCAAGCAAAGCTGATACTATAGGAAACATATTATTCTAGTTTGAAGCAAAATATTCTACTAGGCTCAAAGCATTAATAACAATATGTGCCGTGTGCAGAAGCAGCAGAAAGGAAAAATGGCGTTTAAACTTCTAATAAGCTCATGCTAACTTAACACAGTGTGAAGGCAAAGCCTATCTCCATGACACCCTCCCTTGATCCGAGCACAAATAAGATAAGATAAGATAAGGGGCAGATTTGGGAATGCAGAGTTCAAGAACAATAGTCCGAACACAAGTCTCCAATTTGCTCCTAGAAGGATAGAGAGAAAAAATAATGAAGAAAAAAAACTCATAGTTTGTTAACAGTTCAAATGTTAATAAAAAAATGTAGCCTTCGGACATAGTGAAGTCAATAGGTCTGGGCCAAAAATCGATGAAAAAGTAAAAAATAAATAAGAGATGTCCAATAAGTGGCGTCGGTCATGGAAAAGAGACAGAAGATATTTGCAACTCGGCAATCCAATTTAACAAAGGGAAAGAACATACATGTTCCTCAATTACCGGAGCCTCTAGCACCATCAGAGGACAACTCGTGGGTTTTCAATGAAGCTGCGTGCCAAGAAATCTTGCGCCGCTACGATCACATTCCAACGACCCAGTACTCCATGCATCGCCATAATCCCTCCATCAGAACAAAGCAATTCATGAGCAACTAAGGGGCTCATAAATTGATTATAATCCGCATTAGGAGACACCGTTTTGCAGAGACACAAATCCAGGGCCCATTAAAAGTCGCAACTGAGGAAAGGAAAGACAGGCTGGACGCATGTAAAGTAGGAAAATCGAAACGATAATCCATAAGCTGCACTCAATGTAGCAAGAGGCAGCGCTCCATAGTACTCAAGCATTCGGACGCGAAGCAGCCCCAGCCGAGACAGCTCTCCTTGTAACACAGGATGTGCATCCATTTTGAAACAAGCAAAACAGTAAAAGCACGCCAGCAGCCAGAGCCAGCAGTAAGGGAAATCCACCAAACAGGCTGGAGAAAATAGAATGAAAAAACGCTGCAAAGACACCAAATATAGTCGGAAAAGAAGTTACAAGGCCACTGCTTACAACTTTAAAAAAGTGAGCCAGCCCAGTTGTGGAGGATGCATTGAAGATAGTGTGAATTCACTCACCGAAATGCAATGGCAAATCAGTATTCAATAAAGCATGCACTTCTGTACGGGTGTTAGCGACGTGAAGGGCAAATGTTTCACAAGCAGATGTGAAGGCAACTTCTTTTTGGGACAATAGAGCTCTTATGCGACTCATCTTGTTGAACTCTGCTTTCAAGGACCGAATCTTGGGCCAGATGGAAACATCAAGTCTCCCATGCGGAGGAGGATACATTACAGTTTTACAGCAAACCACCCTTTCACTGACGGTAACAACATAAGCAATTTCCGCTACTAACCCACAACAATCTTCATTATTAAAAAGTAAATAACTCCAGTTTGCCAGTAATGTGAATGTGGGTACGATAGCAGGCACAGATGTACCTTTCAAAATACAGGCCAAATTCGGCTCATTCTGATTACAGGAGCCGTGTAATTGGATATGTCTACACATCAACGAGTGATCTGGTGTTTCAGTGCAATCTTCACCATTCAAATAAACTTCCATTACCTCCCTAAGGCATCTATAGGTAAATGGAAGCGACCAAACTTCATGGAGATAAGCACTGCCAAGAGGCTCATATCTACCAATGGCAAAGTACTTCATACATCCCTCGAACTTGAATAAAGGAAACGGGAGAGTTATCAACCCGTGGATAAGCCACGTTGCAGTATTGGCTTCTGCCACAGAAAATGGTAAAGGTTCCAACCTTTCAATGTGTAACATAGAAAAAGATGCATCTTTCATCGACAGTAAACGTTGCTTGTCAGTTAAATTAAACGGGGCAAACAAGGACGAAATATTCATGCAATGCCAGGGCACTTTTCCTGCCTTTAAGGTCTGCAGTGTCCATGCAAACTGCATAATAGAACGCAATTGATTTTGACCATGGTACAGAATAGGCACTTCATCTTGCACAATATCAACAACAGATGATTCAATATTGTCTAATGTGTAAATGTAGGAAAAGAGCGTGTTTATGCTATTATCTACAACCGCAAGCACTTTCTCTAAATTGGCTTGATCTATAGCCCTAATGCGGGTCGCCGCCTCAATCTGGGATGTTTTCCAGACTTTGTTGTAAATAGCATATATCCATCTTTTAGATCTACCATTAGCCAGGCCCTTAATAAAGTCATTCAGATCAACATCGTCAGTCAGTTTAGACAAATGTAGTTTAACTGACGCCAAGGTATAATGTTTGAGCCAATTCCGACACAATTTGCATACAGAATAGGTAGTCACAGAATGGCCACTTTCAAAACGGGGACCACCCTGACCTGTGTAAAGCCTTCTGCTAAACCCAGAAAATGATGCTGGCAAGAGTCAGCACTTTTGTGCCAGAGCAATCAGCCTTTGGGATCCAAACTGGAAATGTTAAAGGAAGAATTTAACAACAGAGTGTGTAACTAGCTCATTGAAAATTTAGTGGCATTATTCCAACCGGAATACTCCTCTAATTCAGGAAAAGAAGGAGCATTTAATATTTTAGAAGTAGCCAATCCAAAGCAAGTTTTCGGTGAAATTGTAGAATTCAAAAACAACATATGGTTCGGGATGAGGCATGCACGGTGCAAACCATCAGTGCCTTGCACTTACCAGCTTTTAGAACCCCAAACTGATTTAAGGTCAATGGTATCCTTCCACAACTCGTAGCCCCCAACAGCCAACTGGTATAGAAAAGACTTTGAATACAATAATTTGGTATCGGTAAGTCTAACTTTGGATGTGGACTTTTCAGTCATTTTAAAATAAAATGCATTGGGATTCGACTGATTAAAATTGGTAAAGTAAGAGAACCTTTTCAAAAAGGAAGTAGAACTGCCTTGTATAGGAGCTGGTGCTACCAAGCGTCCCCGCGACGCACCCATGGACCCTTCGTCTGCCGATCCTACAACTTCCCCTGCCTTCGAACAGGCACAACGCCCACCAAGACGGACAACAGCAACCACCTCAAGTGCATCCTGGTCAACACCCGCTCCGTCCACAGACACGCCGTGGAACTCTGGAACCTCCTCGACACCGCATCTCCAGACGTCGCCTTCCTCACGGAAACCTGGATGAACGCCTCCTCAGCCCCCGACATCGCCATAGCCATCCCGGACGGCTACAAGATCATCAGGAAGGATCGCATCAACCAGACCGGAGGGGGCATCGCCATCGTTCACAAAAGCACCATTCGCATCTCGACTGACTGCATCGACGCATTCAACGCTGCCGAATACCTGCACTTCCAGATCCACACCGACCCCAAGACTACCCTAAGAGGCACCCTCATCTACAGACCCCCGGGACCACACGCACAGTTCAGCGAAGACATCACAGACTTCATCAGCCCTCACGCCCTCCCCTCCGCCGACTACATCCTCCTCGGGGACCTCAACTTCCACCTGGAGAACAACAACGATCGCAACACCACCGCCCTGCTGGACAACCTCGCCAACCTCGGACTCAAGCAACTGGTCTACTCCCCCACCCACTACGCCGGCCACACGCTCGACCCTCTCTTCTCATCCAGCAAGCACGTCACCTTCAGCCACTGCACCGGACTCCACTGGACTGACCACAGCTGCGTCCACTTTAGCTTCAAAAAGAACACGGTCCACCACCACCCGAAGCAGGTTCCCCACAGAAACTGGAGCAAGATCACCGTCGACCAGCTCACCACCTCCCTCAGCCAGAACCCACCTATCAGGACATCGGACCCTAACACAGCAGCCCTCGACCTCACGCAATGGCTGACCTCCTGTGCCGACGACCTCGCCCCACTGAAGAACCCACTCACCAGGCCCAGAAGCAAGAAGGCCCCCTGGTTCACCAACGAACTCAAGGACTCCAAGAAGGCCTGCCGCACCCTCGAGAAGGCCTGGCTGCTCGACAAGATCACCGACAACATGACCGCCCTCAAACTCGCCACCCGCAGACATCACCAGCTCATCCGCACCACCAAGAAGAAATCTCTGAAGGAACGACTGGACAAGAACGCCCATGACAGCAAGGAGCTCTTCAACATCTTCAAGGAGTTCTCCAACCCCAGCACCGGCAAGAACAACATCACTCCCTCGCAGGACCTCTGCGACTCCCCCGCCTCGTACTTCCACCGCAAGATCGCCGACATCCACAACAGCTTCGGCGTTCCACCCCCGCACCCATCGACCGAACCTACACACCCCGCCGCCATCCTCCAGACATGGACCGAAGTGACCCCCGAAGACACGACACGCATGATGAACACCATCCACTCCGGATCTCCGACCGACCCATGCCCCCACCATGTCTTCAACAAGGCCGCCTCTACCATCGCTCCCCACCTCCGAGACATCATCAACACCTCCTTCGACACAGCCACCTTCCCGGAGAGCTGGAAGCACGCCGAGCTCAGCGCACTACTGAAGAAACCAACAGCGGACCCGACCGACCTCAAGAACTTCCGCCCCATCTCGCTCCTTCCCTTCCCAGCCAAAGTCATCGAGAAGATCGTCAACAAGCAACTGGCCGCCTTCCTCGAGACGAACGGATCCCTCGACCCATCGCAGTCCGGATTCTGAGCCAACCACAGCACCGAGACCGCCCTCATCGCAGCCACCGACGACATCTGAGCCCTGCTCGACAACGGTGAAACAGCGGCACTCAACGACACCGGCATCCAGGGGAAGGCTCTGGAATGGATCATCTCATACCTTTCCGGCAGGACACAGAGAGTACGCCTCCCCCCATTCCGATCTGAGGCCACCAAAGTCATCTGCGGCGTCCCGCAAGGATCGTCGCTCAGCCCTACTCTCTTCAACATCTACATGAAACCCCTCGCTGCCGTCGCACGCCAACACAACCTCAACGTCATTTCCTACGCCGATGACACCCAGCTGATTCTCTCCCTCACCAGAGACCCCGACACCGCCAAAGCCATCCTACACGAAGGGATGAAAGACGTCGCAGAGTGGATGAACATCAGCCGCCTGAAGTTGAACACGGACAAGACAGAAGTCCTCATCCTGGGACCGTCGCCCTCCGCATGGGACGACTCCTGGTGGCCCCTGGCCCTAGGCATCGCACCCAAGCCAACGTACCACACACGCAACTTGGGCGTCATCCTGGACTCCTCCCTTTCGATGACTAGACAAGTCAACGCCGTCTCCTCATCCTGCTTCCACAACCTCTGCATGCTCCGCAAGATCTTCCGATGGATCCCGACCGAGACCAGGAAGACTGTCACCCAGGCCCTCGTCACCAGCGGACTAGACTACGGAAACACCCTCTACGCCGGTACAACAGCCAAGCTACAGAAAAGACTTCAGCGTATCCAGAACGCCTCCGCCCGACTCATCCCGGACGTCCCCCGTCGCAGCCACATCTCGAGCCACCTGAGAGACCTGCACTGGCTCCCTGTCAACAAGAGGATCACGTTCAGACTCCTCACCCACGCACACAAATCCCTCCATGACCTAGACTCAAAGTACCTCAACGACCGCCTGACCTTCTACACGCCCACCCGCCTGCTACGATCCGCGAACCTCGCCCTCGCCGTCGTCCCTCGCATCCAGAGAGCCACCGCCGGAGGAAGATCCTTCTCCTACCTGGCGGCTAAGACATGGAACTCCCTGCCCGTCCGCCTGCGGCTAACCCAGGACCACCTCGCCTTCAGGAAACAGCTCAAGACCTGGCTGTTCGAGCAGTAGCAGACCCCCTCCCCCCAGCGCCTTGAGACCCTTCCGGGTGAGTAGTGCGCAATATAAATTCCATGATTGATTGATTGATTGATTGACAATGTTCCCATTGCGTATAATTCACAGTGTTCCTCCTGGTATTAGCTTTATGGAGGTAATGATTGTCAAAATGTTGGTAACAATATAAATCACAGTAATTAGCAGATTCTATATACAAATCTTCAGCATCAAAGGCAGCATAATATTTCAAATCAGAAAACAAAGCTTCTACGGCCAGAACATCCCAATCATCAGAACGTATATTTTGTTTAATTACATCCCCCATAGAAACTCTAAGCACATTTGGGACATTTTGTAACATTGCTTGGGGGTGCAGGTTTGAAAGGAAGTCCAAAATGCAGTACTTATATGAAAAATAATCCTCTTTATTTGTAAATTCTTTCATAAAAACTCTTCTCAATATCATAAATCAGCCAACGCGTTTCTCTCCCACACAGGGAGCTTCCTCAGGGCGAATGGAAGTTGGCGTGTGAAAAGCTTGAAGTAGCCAGCTAATTAGTTGCGCAAAAAGTTCAAAAGCCAGCAATTGTTAGATCAGAAACGAATGGCCACGGTTTCAGCCGATCAATATTTCATATGGATTTTATGATTGACGCAAAATCGGTGTTCATGGATAGTGTGAAGGGATCAGGAGGTCCTTGAATATCAGACCTCTTTCGTAAGTCTACCAAATTACAAGAAGTTCCATGACTTCAAATATCCCCGTTTGGAGTATACTTCGGGGCGAGTGTACCGGAGACGAAGAGATAGTGTCTCCAAAATTCCTGATAATAACTACAGTTGAAAAGCCCTTGGGGGGCATCAATCAACGATTCCTCCTAGGGGGATCCGTGTGCTATTCCAAGTCCGTCCCGTAGATAAGGACCCGATCTCGGTCAGCACAATAACCAGGATGGCGTGGCGAAGCCGTGCACATTAGGGACATTTATAACCTCAGTGGGCCCATCGATTTGAAATCGAACAGCATCCCATACAATGCCATCAAAGACTGGCCAAGCAGTGATGTTAACAAAGGCCAAGTCTCTCTTCAATCTGTGTGATGAGGAATGGGGACCCAATGTTCCATTGATGTGTCGGATGCATGTTCTCTCCTTGACATAGTGTCCATTCACGAGTCGGAAAAAAAACACCACAAAGCCAATTGACATAAAAAGGTAAATTGAAAAAAGCACCAGCCAAATGTAGGTCCAATGGGGAATCAAAAAAGGTTTGTTAAACAGTCTTCCCAAAACAGAAATTCTTGAATGTTTCCCCGATGTGTGTGAATCAGTGTCAAATGAAAATCTGGATTCCGTAGCCAAAGGAGTTTGCAAATCAGGCATCGATAAGTCAGTTGGGTAAGTGTAGTCTGTTTCATTAAGTTGAGTACCAGGCAGTGTACTCAATAAAGGACTAGAAATTTCAGGATTTCGAGGGCGAACATCAGGCATTGGATTAGAAGCCGGAGCCAAAACTGAATTTCTCAAAATCGAAGGACATGTGACTGCCGGTGTCATACTAAGAAGAATCGGCCACTCTGTGTATCTTGATATTGTCAATGGAGATGTACCTGTTTTCCTTATGACCTGGAAGTGGTGGCAAAATGACTGTTCTAGTGCCCTTCACACCAAGCACTGGAACTGGAGCTCGATAAAAGGGACCAAATTATTTCTTGTTTTCGATCTTCTCTCGAACCAGTTCTTCAACTTGGGGTAGCCAGCCAACTACCGGGATCATCCAAGGTGGAGGGCAAATGTTCCCTTGCAAGACTGTCTCTTGTCTCTTGTAGATTCTGTAAAACATTGCAATGTTCATCTACGTCAAAGGAGGCAGCAACAGCTGCCTGGTCTAGACCGTCAAGGTCCGGTAAAAACATCTTGATACCAAAGAGCATGTCGTATGGTGTCCGCCCACCCAGAGAACTTCTAGGGAGATTATTAAGAGCACGCTGCACGCCATTGAGGTGGGCCAGCCAGTTCCTGGGAGTGCCTATAACTCTAGCTGTCAAAGACTGCTTTAAATCTCGGTTCATTCGTTCCACAACACTATTACCCTCAGGTCGGTATGGAGACAAAAACTTGACTTGGACCCCCAAAGAAGTTATGGCATCCTTATACGCCTTAGAGGCGAAAGCCGGACACTGATCCGAATGGAAGGTACCACAGGCAAAAATCCCTACAAAGATACGCAAGTCTCTTATGACAGCTCGTGAATCAGCGCTGCAGTGTGGCCACACCCACACAAAGCGTGTGCATGACTCAACTGCTACTAAGATGTACTTATATGCAGTATCAGAAGAAAAAGGACCGCAGTGATCTAAATAAACACATCCAATCGGTTTATTAGAAATGTACAACTGTGTCTGTGGTGGCCGCATACCAGTTGAAGGCTTAATCTGGTGGCAAATGTCACATTGAAGGACATAATCACGCGTCTGTTTGTACAGCCCCCCGCCACCAGAGACGTTGTTGTAACTGAGCTACAGTAGCCGACACGCCCGCATGCGCAGACGCAACACCTTCATGGGCTGCAGTAAGCAGTTTGGGCCTGCGGTCCGCGTTGGGAATTAACCTTTCACCAACGTCAGGTATTTTCACATAAAGAACTTTATCAGGACTTAAGTGGTATGAATAATTAGAAGGGAATCACTTAGGATATTTACTTCCCCTCTCAGTTGCAGCAACAGCTGCCAAGATATCATCATCGATCTTACTTTTGGAAAGTGTAACTGCTGCAACCAAATGTGTCGATACTGCTGATTTTGCGGCTTCATCAGCCAACGAATTGCGAATTACAAACACGAGTGGCAACTGTTCTTTAAGTTCAGCCACTCGGACCCAGATCATTTTATGTTTTGTTGTGCTGCCCTTGGAATCCCGAAAATCATTCTGAATCCAAAAGAACAAGTTTTCATTGTAAAACTGGACACAATAATAAGAATCACTCACAATAAGAGTTGTCACACTGGGATCAGCGTACTCCAATGCAAGCATCAGAGCACAAAGCTCTGCCAATTGTGGGGTGCAGTCCCCTATTGTCTGCGTGTGCACGACTCTGGACTTGAACTCATCATTCACCATGGCACCTACCACAATTTCGCAAGTGGAAACGTATGCGTGCTTAGAACCATGCGCAACTCGCGCTGAACCATCAGTGTACATGATGCAATGGAAATCCTCCAAAGGCTGCATAGCCAAAGGCGCAGGATGAACAAATTCATACTGCAAAATCTCCTGCGACTGTAAGGAGGCATCAAAAATAAACGTGACATCCGGAGATGTCAATGATGCTGCCCATTGTATCCACCGTGGGTGCAAAGCTTTAGAATTCGGTACACTGGCCTTTGTCACTGCCTCTATTGCAGGATACGGGGTAACAACCAATATGTGTTTTCCCTGCGACAGTGAACATTCCTTAAGAATCGCCATTTGCACTGCTGTCAAAACTTTTTCCACAGAGGAAAACCGCATTTCAGCCGAAGTGTACAAGTGTGACTTGTAAGTAATAGGTACTGTGTTTCCTTCGTTAAAAGTAAGGTACGTGAAACCCACCACCCCCACCGCCCCAGGGATGATTCTGATCACCAGGTTGGTGTGGTTGTCACGAGTCAGTAAGAATTTTGATGCTAGAAGATCAGCCTGCAAAGATTGCAAAATAGATGAATGTTCTGGAAGCCAGCAAGATTTGGTAAAAGTAGGTTGTATCAAAGCATACAAAGGCTTGATACGCTGGGCATATTCAGGAATGTAAGTATGCCCGAAATTAAAAAATCCCAGCAAGGACTGTAATTTTTTCAGAGTTGTAGGAGCGCGCAGTTGTGCGCATTTCTCCAGGAAGTGAGGGGCCAATCCTCGACATTTATTGTTGAGCTCATAGCCCAGAAACAACACTGTGTACTCTGCAATGTGAGGCTTTGTAAAGTTGAATTTGTAACCAAAGTCCGCAAAGTTACAAATTATGCTGTTAACGCAACACAGATGTGCCCAAAGCTCGTCGTCTGTGAGATATATGTCACCAACATACGAACACGCATCCGTGTCCACTCTCTCCAAGAGGGAGACAATACGGGCAGCAAACACGCCAGGTCTATTCTTATAGCCCATCGCTAGGCGTTTAAATTAGCGCTGTTTGCCGCCACAGGTAAAACTGGTCCATTGGGAACTCAGTCCATCCAAATTGTGGGCAAAAAAAACATTGGAAATGTCAAGTGTGGTTTTAAACCTTTTTTGCACAAGACCATCCACAAGAGCAGAGCCGTGGGTATTCTGTACTTCACAGGTACGGCAATGCAAGTTCAAATGACCGTAATCCAATACCAAATGGTACGAGCCGTCCGGCTTGGTCACAATAAAAAGAGGGTTAGTCATCGGTGACACACAAGTTTCAGTTACACCTTGATGTTCCAATTGTTCAAGGATTTCCGCGACGGAAGCCTTAGCTTCATGTCGGATGGGATATTGATGTTGAGGCTGTGGCATAGACTGTAAAGGAATCTCGTGGTGTGGGGAAAATGTATCCCACCCACAATGTGTACAAAGCCGGCGCAAGAGCCTTAGCCGACCCTTCTGCAAAATTCGAGACCGTGTGCGCCAAACTAGGGAGGATCACCTCGTACCCTCTCGGAGCCGCGAGCACAAAAGGTGGGGGCCAGTCAGCCTCCGCTAACAAAATGTCATAGGTAGTTGTAAGATTTTTCCAAAATACCCCCTTAATGGTACGTTGTATGTCACCTTCAATTAAAAGGACTATTTCATTAAGTCTATCAGGGGGAGCTACTCTAGTGTCAGCTGTCTCCACAACAACATATTGGTCCGTCGGGGTCACCTTCAGTAGTGGACGCAGGGCCTCTCGCACTCTGGTAAACTCCGCTGCGCTGTCCAACAATGTCAGCGCCCATGTCAGATTCCAAAGCCGCGTTTTCACTATCTGTGGCATATCTCGCTGTTAAAGCGGCAACTTTCTTTTTCTGAAACTGGGGTCTTTTCGGTGTTGAATCGTCCTGCTTTCCTTTACTGTCTTTGGGGCGGGGCGGGGCGGGGCTGGTCGCGTCCCTGCTGGCCACCCTGACCTCTGCCGCCTCCTCCACCACCGGTCGATGAGGCCGATGAGTCCTGAAAAGAACGAGGAGAGCGTTGTTCAGAAACCTGAAAACAATAGGGTGATTTTATCATCGCGCGATCGCGCAAGTCATAAACACGTTCTGTAGACGCAGGCACTGGAGATGCAGGACGTGACTCCTGTTTCTGCTGTTGTTGTTTACCCTGTTTTTTATTTTTTGGCCGATTTCGTTTTTTAGCCTTGGGCTGATCGTCTGTTTCTGACTTTGGCCCTTGGAGTTGCTTTTTCTCCTTAACAGAGAAAGGCTTGACACCTAAACTATTGCAGCCCAGGGTTTTATAAGCCGCCACAATAATTCTTGGTAACTGTTGGGGTTTATCAGCATCGGGAACCGCCTGCAAAGCATTAGACACCTGAAAGCTTACTGCATCTCCCTTGACATTAGCAAGTACGAGATCAGAAACTATGTAAAAACTGCTGCATATGCGCATACCCAATTCAACCGCTGCCTCAGATCCGTGCTCACCTTGAACATGCTTTATGACTGAGGGAAGGACAGTCATTGACGGAGTGCCGAAGCACCTCATATACACTGACGCAAAAATCTTACCCCAAGACTTACAGTCACAAACTCCTGGGATCAAGTCTTTAGGCATACTAATTGTCAGAATCCTGTGTTTTGCACCAGGAGTTGTGTTAGGAAATACTGCTTCCAGCTGGTCAATCTTCTCGGCAAGCCATAAAAGAAAGTCATCCTTATTCTGGGGGCGCTTGCCCATCACTGCTTTTACCATCACAGGGCTAAGCTTCATTCCGCCCTGTCCGGCCGGAAGCACCGCAACACCTGGGCCCCCGCTCAGGAGATTGCGGATAATGTACTGTACCAACGACCTAATAACGCTAACTGCGACTGTATGTAGTCGTCTTATATCTGCAAGGGGGCACGCTCCTGCTTGAGGATGAGGTGTGATTTCAGCCAAAACAGGCCAAGTAGCACCTGGAACGGACAAAGGACCTAGTCTCGGAGTCAATAAAGTGTGGGGGAGGGCGCCATTAAACCAAACTCGGTGCTGCCAAGCATTAATCGAAACTTCCTGTGTCCTATACGGAACATATTCCTGTGGCACGGCAGTGGAAGTGTACGCGTCAAACACATTAGTATTTGCGTTCACTGCTGGGAAGGTCACCCATGTGTAGAAAATCTCAAAAGGGTAAGCCACTTCCGCACTCAAAACCAAAATTACTGCCATGTCATCCACGGGGACGTTATAAGTCTGCAAATGATTGCGCACCGCAATGCGACTATGCTGCGGTATGTCAACACCAGCCATAACGACACAGAAAGAAAGCGGTACAATAAGAACCTACGTAGCACAACTGGGTAGTAATTCAAAAGGAAACCGTTTGAATAGGAAAGGTTTCCTTTTGAATAGGATTGAAATCTATTAAGCAAGAAATTGAGAAGTTTTTAACAACCATATTAGGAAACACAGTAGCCTTGTCTAGTGCTGTAATCTTACTTGGGACTGCAGATCCTAATAAAGGTTTGGTAGGACATGAACTTATGATCATAGCTATGGCGGTACTTAGATTGTGCATTGCCTCAGCATGGCTAGATGCCGATGCCCCCTCTTTCCAGCAATGGCTATCTAGATTTCTGGCAATCTCTAACTTGGAGACTTCTATATATAGACGAAAGGGTAGGAGATGACGCAAAATAGGCTTAAAAATGTGGTCCCCCCTGCTAGAATGGTCCCAGCTGCAAAACAGGGACTGAATATGAAGTATTGTGTAAATTGTATCTTAAAACGCAATAATTATACACAATGTGAAAGGTTTTTCTTTTTCTTGCTTTTGTCTTTTTTTTGTTTTGTTTTTTGTTGTTGCATAAACGTCATAATAGTGTATTGTATATATTTCACATTTTCATTGCTGTCTGACCGGTGGGTGGGGGTGGGGGGGAAAAATTATGTGGTATGAAAAAAAAACAATAAAGATATATAAAAAAAAAAGGAAACCGTTTGAATAGACTCAAGCTTGAAAAGACCTATGTAATTATAGATAGGTTTGTCCTGCACTACTGTCTTCCGGAAACATTAGCGAAGGGGGTTAAGGACTGAATGAAGTACTACTCAAGAGTCATGTAATAAGACCACCAACGGTTGGGCGCCATGTCGCAGGGATTCTGCTCCAACACAGAACTGTGCATAGAGACTTGGAACCTCAGTGAATTAGGGTGTGCCAAAACTCACCTTAGTATCCAAAATCCCCTACCAGACTAGCAATCAGTGTCTCATTGGTTCTTACACACCCCTAATGATTAGACAACCCAGAACATGAACTTAGAACACCTCAGGACACATGAACACTCTTTCGTTATACTAACATACCAGTCCAGAATGAGGAGTAAATGAGGACACATGCAAGTTTGAAATATTTATTTCTAATGCTGTGTTCTCAGTCGCAGTATTTTAGCTAATACAAGCAAACATATTATAAGCAACAAGGTTATCAGCATAGTTACTATTCCATAAAATACAAAGGGAGAAAGCATGGTAAAATGCTAAAGGGAAGAAGGCTAAATTACACCTAAGTCTTACCCTCCCTTGCTAGTATATTATATTATATCTAAAGAAGGTCTCTTTGGGTTTTAGCAGGGCGGCCCCATACCTCTGGTCTTAGTAGAAAGAGATCACATCATCTTTTACACCAACTCTCTGCATGCGAATATTCATCAAGTGTGTGTGCATGCTCTGCGCAGTGCATTATTAAACGCACCAAAAGCCAGAGTTGGCCACAGCTGCATATGTGTTATGTCTAGGACGTGCGCTGATCAGACCGAACACAACCACTGTGTTGAAATAACCTTGAAGGCCTCGGTACTCACTGTTCAGACATAGCTTACCAAGCAAAGCTGATATTATAGGAAAACATATTATTCTCGCGTGAAGCAAAATATTCTACTAGGCTCACAGCATTAATAACAATATGTGCTGTGTGCAGAAGCAGCAGAAAGGAAAAATGGCGTTTAAACTTCTAATAAGCTCATGCTAACTTACCACAGTGTGAAGGCAAAGCCTATCTCCATGACAGGAGGAGACTGAGCCTCTTCCTGACCTCCTGTCAGCCTCAGAGCAAGATCGGTCAGTGGATGGTGTTAACCTCTCTTTCACCCTGACTCAGGAGCAACAGAATGACTGCCACCAGTTGCTGGGACAGTCTTCTGATCTGTTCTCCCTGGTTCCTGGTGACACAGATTGGTGCGTCCATGATGTGGACACAGGAGACCTGTGAAGCACAAGTCTTACAGGGTAACTGACAGGGTAAGGGCTTGCATTAAAGAGGAGGTCTCAAAGATGCTTGCACGTGGGGTGATTGAGTCATCTAGCAGTCCTTGGGCCAGCCCAGTGGTCTTGGTCCCGAAGGCTGTAGCGCCGGGTGCCACATAGAACTCCGGTTCTGTGTGGACTACAGAGGACTCAATTCAGTTGCGAAGACTAACGCGCACTCCATCCCCAGAGCTGATGAGCTCTGGGGATGGGGTCCGCGTCAGACGTTTGACTTAACGTCTGAGTACTGGCAGATTGCCTTGACTGATGGGGCAAAGGAGAGGTCAGCATTTTCCACACCAGATGGGCATTTCCAGTTGCATGTTATGCCCTTTGGGATGAAGAATGCCCCTGCCACCTTTCAGAGGTTGGTCAACCAGGTGTTGGTTGGACTGGAGGAATTCAGTGCCGCCTACCTGGATGACACCGCAGTGTTCAGTCTCAGTTGGGAGGAACATCTGCGCCACCTCTGGGAAGTGTTGATGGCGCTGCGGAAAGCAGGCCTCACGATCAAGGCGAGTAAGTGCCAGATCGGGCAGGTTTCTGTGGTGTACTTGGGACACCACTTTGGGAGTGGCCAGGTGGCGCCCCTACAACCCAAGATTGAAACCATACTGGCCTGGGAACCACCCAAAACCCAGACAGAGGTGAGAGCCTTCTTAGGTCTCACAGGATACTACAGGAGGTTTGTCAATGTGTATGGCAACATTGTTGCAACCTTGACAGAGCTGACTTCCAGGAAGCAGCCCAAGAAAGTGATTTGGACTGACTCCTGTCAGAAAGCCTTTGAGGCGCTGAAAGCTGCCATGTGCACGGTGCCCGTGCTCCAGGCACCCAACTTCTCAAGAGAGTTCATTTTCCAGACAGACGCTTCAGAGCATGGTGTGGGGGCTGTTCTGTCACAGATGAATGAGGAGGGCCTAGATCAACCTGTAGCCTTTATCAGTAGAAGGTTACTTCCATGGGAACAGAGGCTATTGAGCGTGAGGCATTTGCTGTGGTCTGGGCTCTGAAGGAGCTGAGACAATACCTGTTTGGGACTCACTTCCGGGTTCAGACAGACCACAACCGGCTCAGATGGTTGATACAGATGAGGGGTGAGAATCCAAAGCTGTTGAGGTGGTCCATTTCCCTACAGGGTATGGACTTTATGGTGGAACACCGCCCTGGTACAGAACACGCCAACGCTGATGGTCTGTCCAGATTTTTCCGCCTTAGTGAAGAGAACTCCCAGGAGTTAGGGTAGTTCTCCCCACTTTTCAGCTGGAGGGGGCACGTGTTAGACCTCATGTGTTTTTGCTGGTGTTAGATGCTTTGGGCACTGTGCCACTGCTATTCAGTGCCACAGTGCAAGTGCTCCCTATTGTAAATTGATGTATGGATTAGTGATTCCATGTTTGGCTATGTTGGTTTACTTGTCAGACCCTAGTCTAGTGCACGGAGTGTGCCAGGGCGTGTAATCCAAATGCTGCTGGTGGGCCTGCAGCACTGGTTGTGCCACTCACAGAAGCAGCCTTGTAAAATGTGCCTACGGTCTGCCATTGCAGAGCCTGCGTGCAGTCTGGTACTGTCATGCTGACTGGGCAAGTGCACCCACTTGCCAGTCCCTAAACCTTCCCTTTTCTTTATATCAGTCAACCCTATGGCAGGCCCAAGGGCAGGGTGCATTGTAAGTGTAAGGTAGGACACGCCCTGATGTGTGTGGCATGTCCTAATTGTGAATTACAGCCATTTTCGTTTTTCACTATTGCAAGGCTACCTGTTCAGAGAAACTGACATAGTCTTCCTTGATGTGGTCATCTCTGTTAATGGGGTCATCTCTGTTAATGGAACTGGGCTTACAACCAAGACCCACCATAAGCCCACAGCTAAAAACAACCTCCTTGAATTCAGCAGTTTTCATCCACGCCCAATCAAAGAAAACCTCCCCTACGGGCAATATCTCAGACTAAGGAGAAATTGCAGTACCCTTTCTGATTTCAAAGAACAGTCTTCCTGTCTTACAGAAAAACTCAGAGACAGAGGTTACCCAGCACCTATCTTGAACAAGGGTTTCAAAAGAGCTAGAAACCAGCCAAGAGATGCACTCTTGGAAGAAAAGGTCAATAATCCTGACTCAATTCCACTCACATGTGTTACCACATATAACAGTCTATCCAACTTAATGAAGAAAACTATCAATAAACATTGGAATATCATAACATCCTGCAAAGAGAACTGGGAGAAACCGCTCTTCTCTTTCAAAAAAGGACGGTGCCCTGGTCCACACTCGGCCAAAAGAAAAGCCTCCTGACAGTTTGCCCACAATAACTGCAGCATGGGGTTTACCAAGAATCACCGGGCACTACCCCTGCTCTGACTGTAGTGTCTGCCATCTGACTGAAGCAACATAAACTCTTTCGCTGGAAGCAGGAAAGGTTTGGACACAGAGAGAACATACAAACTGTAACTCAATGAATGTACTGTATCTGATTACCTGCCCCTGCCAGCTTCGCTATATTGGCATGACCACACGCAGGGTCAAACAGCGCATCTGCGAACATCGGAGTAATGTCAGGTGCAAAAAAGTAACAACCAAGCTGAGCCGCCATTTTCTAGACAGGAACCACACACCTAATGATATGAGATGGACTGTTATTGAAGCAATCAATGGCACAACAAATATTACAAGTAGACTCTTTGAAAAAGAGCAGCGTTGGGTGTATCGTCTAGGCACTAATACCAACGGCCTCAACGATGACATCCCGTGGAATACTGTGCTATCTTGAGCAGGATATCTGGGTACCCATAAGACAATATGAATAATCTATCTCGATAATGATAAGGCCATTTGGATGTATGCCATTTGGACGGGTACCTCTCTGTGCCCTCTATCAGTATCATCCCTTCCTAGGCACCTTGCAATTTTCAGTATAAACCCAGAAGGTAACCAGCTGCCCTGTATTGAATTCCATTAGTCAACAGGCTAACTTGTTCCATCACCACAAATACATTAACATTTGTGTATACCATTCCTATCACCATAGTGCATCCTAGTACTCCCATGCACTGTCTGCATGATAGTAATGGCATTCGATTTTCCATAACCACAGAAAGACTTTAACTTATATATTTTGTCACAAATGACCATTAATCCAAGCTTAGAATCGGCTCAGAGGCCGGTGAGGCTTTCTATTTTGATTTCGCCACCAAGCCTCGACTTGGTGCAAAGCCGCGCCCCCTCCACACTGGGCGGGCGCGTCCCAAGCCTCGTTCGGGCTAGACACGCCCACCCGGAAACACGACACGCCCACCCGGAAGAACGCGACGTGCAGCCCGACTGCTTTAATACTCAAACACCGGCCCCGCTCTCCATCGTCGGGGTCCGGTTCTGAGGCTGAACACAGGTTTCTAGCGGGCTGAGAGCGTTGAGGGCATGAGTGCACCCGGACCACAAGATCGCCGATCTTCCACATAACAAAGCTAAGTGCCACCCGTATAACGGGAATCTAACAGCTAACCTCTTTCCCTTGCAGGATGTGCCAGGCACGCTCCAACCCCCCTCCCGAGACCCATGGTGCAAGTAGCGCCAGTTTTTAAAGTGAGATATCAATCTAAGGTACCATCTTAGGGGGTCACAGACCTTTGGTCCATTGATCCCTTCATAAGGAGTGCATATCTCTTGTTTTTAACCCTTCCTTTCACCAATTGAGTTTTTAAAGACACCCTTATCACTTCACTTCCCAGAGTTACCGATATCATCCCCATAGGGTTACGTGGATGGTGTTAAAACTAATGTCTACTTTGGGAACACAACTTATGCCACAAATTAAGGAGCACTACTACCAAACGCAATGGCATATATTAATCGATTATGTTTATGTTTGTTTGTGTTTGTATGTGTACTTCACTTCACAGGTGCTGAGATACTCCTGATTTTGGAGCATTTTTGGAATGAGCAACCAGCTCTTCCTTTTTTCTAAAGCACTTTTTTCACCTTTTTTATAATTTTCACTTTCACGCCCCCAGGTTAGGGTGGACGATTAGAGAGTCCATACCGCCGGGGTTTAGTCCTGATGAATGCCTTGGTAAATTTATACCACCCATATGGCAGAAACATGTTGACTGACTTAATGTATTTCCTCTGAATTTAACCAATCCTTAACCTTGGCATATAAATTCAGACACATAATACTCTGTATCTGTGTCCTAGGGATCACCCATTAAACTTTTTTCTGATACCCTTTTAGACACTTTTAATTTTATTTACCCTCACAACATGTCCCTCTTCACACAACCAGCTCCGCAGTCTTTCTGGCGTCGCAGCACACCAAAGGGGCACTCGGCCTCTTTGGTGGGGCCCAGTGATGAAGCATGACACTGACTAGGTTGGTGTGTGAGGGCCTTCCTATCCACCCAAAGTGAGTGTGTGATCCTTATCTCGCTCCATTTTTGTGGCAGTTCTGAGACTGAGTCGACCTCTCTTTTTTGTTTACTTACATGTCAATGACAACCATCATGAGATGGCCACAGCACATCCCGTTAAGGATGTCACGGAAAAACAAAGACTGCCCTGAGAAATGCGTGGGACTACAGGTTACATGGTTGGACATATGAGACACACAGAGGGCACACCTCTACATTTACAATACACAAGTGCCACAAACAACACATAGGACAATGTGAATGCACACATACTGAACCCCACATTTCACATGTGCACGCCTTGTACCGTACCATCACCAATGTGTGTTAAATGACCATGACTGTCTCATACCCATCTGCTGTATCTGTCACACCTCAATGCATCATGTAAACTTGGCACACATCCACAAACCAATGATCACACTAGCCGGAAAACTGTCAGTTGTGTGCATGAGCTGATATGAAAGCACAAGTAAATAGCAACACCATACAGTGAAACAAGCCTTGCCAAGGTCAGAACTGACCCACAACACATTGATTGGTTTCACAATATTGACAAACTGTCAAGCATCATCAACCATCAAATGCATAAGGGACAAGGCAGGGACCACAGACCAATGTGAGTTACACATAACGTGCTCCACCTGTGGATTATATGGTATAATGGCATTGTATAAACAATGATGTGCCATTAACAATGTTGCTGCTGTGTACTGATGCAGTGTTCAAGATGGACATTGCCGTTGCATGTGCCCCAAGTTGCGGTAGCTACCGCCTTGCCCCGGCGGTGTGACACCAGCAACACCCCCTTCACAAGTGCGGTAGCCATTGCCATGGAGACATGTGTAGATGGCGGTAGGCATGCTCCGCAGGCCAAATCGCGGTAGCTACCGCCTGGCCCCGGCGGTGTGACATCAGCACCACCCCCTTCACAAGTGCGGTAGCCACTGCCATGGAGACATGTGTAGATGGCGGTGGGCATGCTCGCAGGCCAAATCGCGGTAGCTACCATCTGGCCCCGGCGGTGTGACACCAGCACCACCCCATTCACAAGTGCAGTAGCCATTGCCATGGAGACATGTGTAGATGGCGGTGGGCATGCTCTGCAGCCCAAAGAGCGGTAGCTACCGCCTGGCCCCGGCGGTGTGACACCAGCACCACCTCCTTCACAAGTGCGGTGGCCATTGCCATGGAGACATGTGTAGATGGTGGTGGGCATGCTCCGCAGCCTAAAGCGCGGTAGCTATCGCCTGGCCCCTGCGGTGCATCACCGCCATGGAGCATTGCCTACAGCCAATGGGAGTGATGATTGCTGTGGCATGATGCAGTTTTGAAAATCAGGGAAGGTGTGCTCCACCAACGCGGAGGTGGACATTGGATGCTTTTGAATGATGCACCATTGTGGTAGCGCACCCCGGGCCCCTGCGGTGCATCACCGCCATTGAGCATTGCCTACAGTCAATGGGAGTGATGATTGCGGTGGCATGATGCAGTTTTGAAAACCGCGGAAGGCGTGCTCCACCACTGCGGAGGCCGACATTGGATGCTTTTGAATGAGGCAGACCTGGACGACCAATTGTTGCAGCTTTGCACCTTACAAACGACTCCAGGGGGCTATACATCTGTGGGAGTGAGCCTCACATTTCCACTGCTCACAGAGCCTGCTGCCTGGGACCCTCTCCTGCTGCTGCCTCAAGTGCCTGCTGCCTGGGACCCTCTCCTGCTGCTGCCTCAAGTGCCTGCTGCCTGGGACCCCTCACCACTCACTTCCACCACAGGTGTTCCATGTCCACAGGGATGGCAAGGACAGAGAAGATCTGTGCCAGTCCATTCACAAGCGAGGAGCTGGAGGTCCTTGTGGACGAGGTGCTGGCACAGTACCCAAGGTTGTATGGTGCCCCCAATGTATTGGTAAGTCATCATGAAGGGAGGTGTAGGGCACGGGGGTGTCAGACATGTAGTTGTGCTGCTGCAGTATATGCCTGAGGGTGTGGGGTTGTGTCATACACTGACATACAAGCTGTCTCCATGGTGAGGGAGTGTGTATGTCCCAATGTCACTGTTTACCTGCCTGCAGTTATATGTGTGAGTGGAGTGTGTTACATTCTCAGCCATACAGAGCCACAGGATGTTGGACATGCAGGTGCCAGGACAGTAATTGCTCGGGTGATTGTCTCTGTGTGCCCCTGTTGCCCGACTCAGTGTGAACCCAGAGACTAGGCTCAGTGCCCGCCCACCCAAACGAGATCACATCACTGAACTTACTGGGTACTTACTCCTGTTCATTTATACTGAAATGAAGATATGCACCATCTCAGCCCTGTATATTTGCACACGACCACACTTGTGTAGATGGATATTTTGTTGGTGAGTCCATGTGCCCCGATGCCACACACATTACATACACATATGTTCACAAGACATGCTCATTGAATGCTGCCCATTCATGCACATAGTGATTCTACACACAGACACAGGTTATATATGTGATGTATGTAGTGGCCAGTCATGCATGGGATAGGAGATGTGTTCAAGCCACTCAGGGGGTTCAGTGCAGTCATCCTGCATGTGTGTGTGAGATTATCAGGGACCCTGTACGCACTCATGAATGCATGCAATCACATCTGTTTGGCCCATGCAGAGTGCCCTTGTGAGGTGTCCCCTAGTTTGTTATGGAGGGAGATTACAATTGGTCATTAGTCTGTGTCTTGCTACTGTACTGCTAGATGTTGATACATGACACTGTGTCACTGATCATTTTCCCTTCTTTTCTCCCATACCTGCAGGTCAAGGTACACCAGCATAAGGCCATTTGGAGGCCATTGCAGCAAAGTTGCGAGCCCTGGGGGTATCTAACCGACGACGCACCCACTGCCACAAGAGGTGGGACGACATCAGCCGGCTGGCAAAAACAGTAGCAGAGATGACATTGGGCCTGCTACCGCGCACTGGGCGTTTGGCACGGCGCAACATGACACCACTGATGGGCCGCATATTGGCAATGACTCCTCCTGAGCTGGATGCACGTCTGAAGGAGCATCGGCAGCAAGGCAGGGGTGAGTATTTGGGGAGGGTGACTTTGGCTGGGAGCGGATGCATGTGTACAGGGCCTGTGGCAGCGGTGGGCCATGTGATGTTCGTGTGGTGGTGCTGTGCAGTGTCATGTGAGTGGCTGCTGGGATGGGTGCCAGTGTCATGCATTGGGCCAAACTGGCCATACAAAGGTGATCATCCCTGCTGTGCTTTCTCATAGCCAGATGTGTTAAGATCCACATGGTCATTCAGAATTGGGATAGTGTGGGGAATCTATTTGGGGGTGAACAGCAGGGTCCACTATCTGAGTGTGACTTCATGTATGCCTACTTTGCATGCACCATGATCGGTGAGGCCCACACATCTGACAACAAGGTGCCCCAGAGTACCACATGGTGCTTGGTATGGCCTACTTGGTATTGTGGACTGTCATGTCCTAACAGGTGGGTGTGTTGTCCCCTCCTGTTGCCAGAAGGTCTGTCAGTGGTAGTAAGTGTTGTCCCAACATCATGTCCCTAGGTGTGGGCTGGGCAAGTTGTGTGTTTGGTACACTTCATCCATTGGCAGGGTGTTGTGCTGTGTGGCCTCAACATGTCTCAGTCATGGAAGAGATTCAGTGTTACAGGCACTGTTGTGGTCTATGTAGTGTGTTGCTGCAATGTGATTGCCCAGGACTCCAGAGGCTTCCATTCCTGGATGCACCAAGTCATTGCAGAATGCGTCCCGCCCAAAGGACGCCAATATAAGGGCACAAAGGGAAAACCAAATGCCCCCTGGTTTTCTCAGGCACTGGCAGAAAGTCATTTACTTTGTAGGAAAATGGAACGGAAATCGAGAAAAACCTACGATCAATCAGCCAAAATTCTCTATGCCCAACAAAGAAAATCCTATTTGGCCAGCATTAAATTGGCAAAAAAAGAATTTTACATCAAGGCCATTAATGAGGCACAGCAGAAGCAAAGAATGGTCTTTTCAATAGTAAAGTCCTTCACTCATCCTAAAGCTCTTCAGCCGGTAATTCCTCCATCCACAGCCTTTTGCAACCAAATCGCGGACTTCTTTGAGGAGAAGATTGTACTCATTCAGAGGCATTTTTCAATCACCTCACCCCCCCCTTCCCAAGCCAGCGAGAGCAGAGAGAGAACAAGCCATATACCCTGAGTGCCTTTCAACCGGCCTCTCTTTTACAGACCAGGGAAGTCATCCTGGCCTGTAAATCAGGAGCTCCCTCTGACTCATGTCCCCCTTTAATACTCCATCAGTTAATTGATGTAGTCAATCCCGTCATCAACGCGATTGTCAACGCTTCACTATGCTCAGGAGTGGTCCCCCCCAGAGAGGAAAAAGGCGATTGTTAAGCCTCTTATGAAAAAACCCAATAAATCCACCACCGACCTGTCCAATCTCCGCCCAAGATCACTTCTCCCAGTTTTGGGTAAAATAACCGAGCAGATGGTACTCCAAGAGTTAAAAAACTTTGTTGACACTCACAATATCCTACATCCCCAACAGTCGGGCTTTCGACCTAAGCACTCTACCGAAACCGCCCTTATTGAGCTCACTGACTCCATCAAATTTTTACAAGACGAGGGCAGAAATGCTGTCCTGATCCTGTTGGACCTCACAGCAGCATTCAACACCATCTCTCATGAAATCCTGATCGATAGGTTGAGAGATATAGGTGTAACTGATGTTGCCCTGGCCTGGATAGTGTCTTTCCTGACCAATAGAATCCAAACGGTCTCCCTGGGCCCTTTTCTATCCAACGAAAAAAAAGGTCTTATCTGGGGTCCCCCAGGGCTCCATTTTAAGCCCTCTGCTATTCAATGTTTATATGGTCCCCCTCATTACATTGATAGAGTCACACAGGATACTGGTAACATCATACGCCGACGATACGCAACTTGTTGTCTCCATGGATAAAAATTCCACGAATGCGGAACAAAAGTTCAAGAGCTGCTTGACGGAAGTTTTCCGTTGGATGGACAATAACCATCTAAAATGTAACACCAACAAAACTGAAATCTTACCTCTGGGTAAAGATGTCCACTTTTGCCCCAAGGATTGGTGGCCCGAGGATTCACCTGCTCCTCCCCGCTCAGTGGAAACGGCAAGAAATCTAGGTGTACTATTTGATTCTGCTCTTTCCTTTGACCAGCATGTAAGGAATACGGAAGGAAGCTGCTTCAGTATTATTAAATCACTAAAAATGTTTTTTGACTTCCTGCCTACGGACTCTAGAAAGTCGGTAGCGGTTGCGGTGATATTATCACGTTTAGACTACTGTAAAAAAAGCCACGCTAAAAAAAACTGCAGAGTGTGCAACACGCGGCGGCAAGATTGGTACTTAAATTACCAAGAAGATCTTCCACCACGGCTGCACTCCAGACCTTACACTGGCTACCCTTACATAAGAGGATCTTGTATAAGACCTTGCTGACCTCTTTCAGAGCTCTTAATAACATAGGCTGGAAGTACTTGGTGAGACGTTTTGTACGCTATGATCCTTCGCGTTGCCTGAGGTCATCTGGCGGTAATCTAATTAACACCCCTAGATTCAAGTATAAAACCAAGGGAGGTAGGACCCTCACGGTTTTGGCTTCCAAGGCATGGAATGCCATGCCTAAGGGCCTTAGACTCCTAGCCCAGGAGAGAGTCTTCAGGAAGCACCTAAAAACCTGGATTTACAGTTTGTCAGACAGTTTGGTAATGGCTGCTATTTAAGTTTCCATCTTTGTAGTACACACTAGCTCAGCGCCAGGATGCCCCTTTCGGAGCGACAGTTAGCGCTTTAGAAATGCCTTATACAAATACCAATACAAACACAAATTGCAGGGTGTGGTGGTGGTCACCATGTTGATTTGGGCATCTCCTGTACTACATTGATTGTCCTGATGATGACACTAACACAACTCTGTATCTGTCTCTCATGCAGAATCACCAGTGGACACGGAGGAACGGGAGCCGGAAACCAGTGGTGGCGAGAGTAGCACCAGAGCCGCACCAGAGGCCAGTGACACAGAGCTCACCAGCGCATCTGAGGGGGACGGGAGTATGCAGGAGGAATCCGTGCCTGAGACACAGAGTACTACATCATCTGATGCCATGCGGTGATGCATCTATGTTGGTAGGCACAGGGGATGGTGAGTCTGCATCATCATCTACCACACAGTGGCCAGTGGCCACCCTCCCATCCACTTCCTCTGGTGCTGCCCGTGTCCGTGTCAGTAAGAGGGGACTTGTTACATTCACACCTGGCACCGCTGAGTCTGCACCTGTCCCCCCTGCTACCCTCAGTGCTGAGTCTGTAGAGCTCCTGCACCAACTTTGTGTGGGCCAGACCGCCCTGCTCAATGCCTTCAGTGACCATGACAAAAAATTAGGCCAGGTGGTGGCATACATGGATAGTATACACTCTGACGTAGGTGGCCTACACCTTACAGTCCAGGCTTTGTCATCCGCAGTGACATCTGCCCTTCAACAGTTACATACTCCCATTCCTGCTCAGGTGCCTTTGTCCACCCCCCATGTGAAAGGGCCTGCGTCAGTCTTACGCCTGCTGTGAGGCAGGCGCAAGAAATTGTCGCATTTGTGTCCTAGAAGTGGCGCAGTGAAATCTTATAGATTTCACTGCGTCAATTCTATGACCCTTTCTTGCGTCAGAACGCCCCCCCCTGCATACATTATACCTGGCGTAGGTATAATGTAGCACAGGGGTTTACAAAGTGACGCATTAACCTAGATGCGTCACTTTGTAAATATGGTGCAACAAGGCACATTTTTTATGCTGCTGGTGCGTCACAAAAAGTGACGCACCGGTGGCGTAAAAGTGACGCATGGCCTCACAAATGAGGCCCTAAGTCCTTTGCATTGTGGTCACCCAGTCTATATTCAGTAAACTTCTTTTTTAAAAATAGCCGAAAGTGCGCCATTAAATAGGGTTGTGGTTTTAATGAGGTATACGAATTTATTACCGACCATGCGTGTCGTCGTTTGGACAGTCTTTTTTTATCTTCCAAGAATGACAGTTTTTTAGCCTTGGCGTTACATGCTTTATTAAATGTAGCTCTCTCCGTTTTTTGTTTCCAGACTTCTTCCATGTCTAGTACCGCCAGACCAGTTTGCAGGGAATCTCCCCATGTGTTTGTTATTCTTTTAATATATTGACTTTGTATTTCCATCCAACATAAGTAGTTCAGCGACCCAGGGTCAGAAGCTCTAAGTTTCCAGCACAGTTTTACAAATGTTGCCTTTCTTTGGTATTCCTGGTTCTGGAGGCCGAATTTGAGGCACACCTGTGCTGGTGATGCTCCCTTTGGGAGATTAAAAACTGCTTTAAATGTTTTTGTCTGCAGGTCATTTAAAATAATAATTTCTTGGCCGTGCCAGATTTCCAGGCCGTAAGACTAAGTCCGAAGCAATTGAGCTGCCATTATTTTCAGAAGGTGTCCATGTGAAGGGCATTGCAATTTCTTGCGGAGTTGTTTATAGGCAAAAATCAATGACTGGGCTTTCGCTTTTATGTCCATTTTTTGCTCCATAAAAGACATTCTTTGGCCCAATTTGATGCCTAGATATTTGTATGTTCTTGTTTCCTCGATTTGAGTCTCCTTGGCATACCATTTATATTTTGACCCTACTTTAGGTCCTGCTAGGCGAACCACCTTGGTTTTTTTTCTTATTTATTTCCAAGCCTACAAGATCCAAGTATTCAATCAATTTATTTATGGTTCTTTGCACTCCTATTGGTGTTTGACTCATAACCACGATGTTGTCTGTGTACTGCAGATACTGAATTGGCTCATTTGCTATGTTGGGTGGGTGTCCGTTGGTCGATTGCAGATAGTTGTTTAAATCTGCTAAATATGGATTAAATAGACATGGTGATAAAACACAGCCTTGTTTTAAGCCGTTGTCTATTTCTATCTTTGCAGATAGTCTACTTCCATCTCCTAGCTTCACCCTTGCCAATGTTTCGCTATATAGTGCCATTATTGTGCTTAACACATCCTGCGGTAATCCCCATTCTTTTAGTGTCCGCCAAAGTCGATCTCGTGGCACTCTGTCAAACGCCGATTTCAAATCGATGTAGCATGCGAGTAGACTTGTTTTTTTCCTTATGGCTTTTTCAATTAGTATAGCCATTGTTGCCAGATTAGTAATGGTACCCATACCCTTCCTGAAACCGGTTTGGAATTTTGGGATTAATCTTTTTTCCTCCATCCACTCCTGAACGTGTTGTAAAATGCAGGATGAGAACAATTTTGCCTCAACGTCAATTAAGGCAATGAGTCTATAGTTCCCGGGTTCCATTCTACTTCCATTTTTATAAATTGGGTGGAGCAAACTTTCTCTCCAGGAGGCTGGTAACGTGTTCGCGGAGTGCATGTGGTTAAAAAGGGGAGCAAGATAATTAGCTCAAAACTCCGGGTCTTGCTTGAAGAGGTCATTCGGAAGACCATTTGGCCATGCTGCACCAGAGTGCTACAGCTTTTTTATCAACACCCTTAAGTTTTTTGTTGTTATTAAAGTTATTAGATCTTGTGAAACTGTGGGCCCTTCTTTCAGAATTGGATTTTCAGCTGAGGTTGGTTTCTGATTTGCATCCACCATTTCGTCAGGTTGTGATACTGCACATCTGTGAGTACTTGTTTGACTGTTGTTATACAAATTACCTATATGTTTAGTCCAGGCTGACTCACTTATTCCGGTGTTTTGCAGGATCTCGGTTTCCTTGGACAGTTTGTTTATTAGACCCCAAGACTCACTGCTACTTGGTAGTTTGCTTGCCCATAATAATTTCCCCCAGAGGTTTTCGATGTAAACCTTCTTTGCCTCTCTGCACCTTTCTTTATATATATTTCTCATTGTTTTGATCTTACTGGAGTCTATCTTATTTCCCAATCTGGCCTCTGAGGCAATTACTCTTGCTTCCTTTCCAATTCTTCTCTTCTGGTCTCTCAGTTTTCCATTAAACCATGGTGCCTTTCTTGATCCATACAAGGATTTTCCTGCTAGGCCTGCTGGAAATTTGTCTAGCAAGAACGTACTCAGGCTCTCCCAGTCATGTGGTAATGAATGAATTACTAATGTCTCCTTATTCCCCACATGAAATGTCACTGTGTTCATTATGTCTTCTATATGTATATTTGTCCAACTCCAATTCAGTTTCCTTTGATTATACACACTCGGCATTACGGCTAAAGATGCTATGCTCGTATTTTGCGTCAAGTTCACAGACAATGCTATTTCTTGGGGAAAATTATCACTCTCCGGTCGAGGTTTTATGAAAAAATATTCCACTAAATTTAATTGATCCTTACTAATTATGGTGTAATCGATCGTCGATTGATTCTTTCCGCTTAGATAAGTACTTCCCGCTGGTTTGACACCCTTTGTATTCCCATTCAAAACGACCAGTTCTAGGGCTTCCAGTTCTTGCTCCCAGTTGAGTCCATCAGGTCTGCCTTGTCAACCTTTCTTGATTAATGGGAACCCTATTAGTTTACAATTAAAGTCGCCAGATATTACCATACCGTAATCTTGATATGTTACTTGTAAGGTTTTTATTAGATTTGTCAGGTATGTAAATCTTTATTTATTTGTTAAGTTTGTAAGGCGTGCAGCAACCCAAAAAGGGTTTCCCGGCGCCAAGACGGAGCATAACAGCAGAACATAACCTAAACATAGATTTTATTGGTCAAATAGCAATGTCTTGACGTTTTTTCGGAAACGCACATAGTTGGTTTCTTTCCGTATGAAGGTGGGAAGTGTATTCCAAATGGAAGGACCTAAGTATGAAAACGATCTCCCACCTACTCTAGTAAGTTTAAACCTCGGCACACAGAAATTAGCTGCAGTTTGAGATCTTAGATGACGTGTAGGTACATAAGAATGCACTAGTGCTCGTAGGTATTTGGGAGCGGTACCAGCTTTTATCTTAAACATGTAGCTCAGGGCTTTGAATTTGATGCGATTCTCCACCCTGAGCCAGTGTAGGTCACGTAGATGGCCAGAGATGCTAGCTGTTTTGGGAACCTTGCAGAGCAGTCTGGCCGCAGATCTTTCCAATTTTTTTGACTTTTCTGGATGGATGTAAATATTTAAAATCAGTGTTTTCCATGAAGCAGTGTGGCAGGGGCTTTTACATTCCAGTTTAAATGCTTGTAACCAGTTTGCTCCGGAATCTATTTCCTCTACCTCCCAGTTATATTTTACCGTTAGGTACATTGATAAGCCCCCCCTAGGATGACCATATTTTGAAACTTTTTCTGCCATTACATGGTGTTCTTCGTATTCTGCTATATGCCTTGGAATTAGATTCCAGGTTTCTTGCAATAAGATTATTGCGAAGTTTCCCAAGTAGGCAATGGTGTCTTGATCTTGTTCCATTTCTCTGAACCCGTGAGTATTCCAGGAGCAGATTCTTATTGATTCTTCTCTTTTTATAGATGACTGATTTACTCCAAAATGTTCCCTTCTATCCCTTTGATTTTCGTCAGGGTCGACGTTGGTTTAAGATGAATGGAACCCATGTTGGGGCTATTTACGTGCTTATTCTGATTAGCTTGATCTATATAGTTCGTGCTTCTTGCCCCCTTCAACACTGAAATTGTTGCTGTTTGATTTACTTTCTGTGTCCAAGTTGTCTCCTCATTTAAAAGTGGATATGGATACTTTGAGCGCTTTGGATATGTTAGTAAAATACCCCACGCTTCGAATACCATTTTTGCCGAATATATCAGCTCCATTATTTCATTTGACGCCCATGTTGTACAGGTTGCTTCTTGTTTTGTCCCATTTTCTGCTTCCCTAAATTCAACCGCCAAGAGGTCTGCTGTTGTTATTTGATTTAATTTTGGGATTTCATTGAACAACTTCAATAGGTTTCCCCTATTTAAAATTTCCAATCTACTTTTAGATGCGTATTCTGGCAGAAAAATCAATTTATATCCCTGGTCTTCTACCTTATTATGTTGATTTTGGTCCGGGTCTTGTTCCATTTCTTCCCTGCTAGGTGCTTGATGCTTGTTTAGTTGCTCCTTTGTAATCTTGAACCTTTCTTGTATGAGTGGGGTTGGACTTAGTAGTGTTAGGTTCACTCTATTTATTGTTTCTTTCTCTATCTTTGAAGTTTTTTGCCTTATTTCTGGTCCTGATTTATCCACTATTTTTTCCTTTTCAGTAGGAAACTCACATGTCCTTCCTTCCTTATTGAGTATAATTTTCATTTTCTTACCGGAACATTTCACATTTTCTTTTAGTTTTTTTGTATGTTCCCATAATAAGATTGTTCTATTTGGCTGATCTGCAGTCTCCATCTCCAATTCCTCAATACCTCTATTTTCTTGGTCTTTGTTTTTTATTATTCTTTTTGTAAAAGCCTTTAGATCTTCGACACTTCATTTGTTCTTCCTGATTTTTTGTTAATAATTTAGGTTCCAACCCTTGGTCATCCTGTTCCTCATTTTCCTTTGTATTATTTGCCTTTCGTTCTCCTTTCCTCAAATCAATTGATGTTTTCCCTTGAACCCTTGTATTTGCCTTGTAGTTACTTTGCATTGACGTGCTAGGACTCCTAGGTTTATCAGGTATTTTTATTCCTGAACTGTGTAGTTCCCCTTTTGTGAGATTTCCATCCTGGTCGTTGCTTTTTTTACTTAACTTTTGAGTAAATATTGCGTACGTTTGGCTTCTTTCCTAATTAGTCTATTATCCGGCATTTTTCCTGGCTTTCCGCAGCCTCTTCCGTTGTCTTTTTCTTGGATTGGCTAATAAACTCTGTGTGTCTATTGTTTTATTTCAGTCTTGACCAAGACTTTCTTCATTTATTATCTTAGCTTCTCTTAGGTTAAAACTATCTT
Source organism: Lissotriton vulgaris (assembly GCF_964263255.1). NCBI lineage: Eukaryota > Metazoa > Chordata > Amphibia > Caudata > Salamandridae > Lissotriton > Lissotriton vulgaris. The sequence goes on from NC_141700.1 coordinate 256,529,089, forward strand.
CGTGCGTTGTGTCGGGCCGCATCTTTCCTAGTCCTCCTGTTTTAATTTTTTCATTATTTTGCTCTGTTAATGGTTTTTCTCCTAACTTTCCTGAGGATTGTGCAATACACAGGATTTCTGTCAGTATCTCCGGTAGGGACTCCAGTGTGTCTATTATTCGCCCACATCTGCAACTTTGATCCAACAATTTATATTTAGTTTGTGTAGCAATATTGTTACCATTTGTTATTTGCGCTACAATTTTGTCCAATTTTGTATTCATTCCTGCAATGTGCATCGCGATTAGATTCATTAGGTCTACTTGGACCTCTAGTTTGTCCGATTGAAGGTTTAAAACATCAATTGCTTGCTGCAGGGATTTTAACCAAGATTCGCTCCAGGTATTTGTTTTATTAATATTGTCTAGTGTCAAAATCCCTGAAATTGAATCAATACCACTAACTGATGAGATGGTAATTGGTGACTGCATTTTCTCTCTTTCTTTTAGGCATCCGTTATTCTCATTGTTTTGTTTATCCCATTGATCCTTGTTTGATGGGGGTTTGATGGGTGTTGAAGCTACACCCCCTTCTTCCCCCGTTATCCTTTTTTGAAACGTGACCGGTTCTGTCATATCCATCTCCCTATTTACCAGTGGTGCCACTTCAGATTGTGTATTGCATTCTAAGGCTTCCATAAGCTCTTTTTCCTCGGAAATTGAAAACGATTTTGACCACCCTAAGGATTGTGCAAATTCTTGTATTTCTGTTTGACCTAAATATTCTTTTTTCCTTTGTCTTTTTTTACTTTCCTCTTTTACTATCTCCTCCCTTCTTTCTTGTGTATCCAGTGAGTGATGTACCGGCGCTGTTGTTTTTATCAGCCATTTTTTAATTGAATTTTTGTCTTGGATAGCCACTCCTGTATACTTTTCCTGTCCACTCTTGTCGATTTTTTGTTGTTTCTGATTTGTTTGTAGTTCAAGATGAAAAGGGCTAATTTCTCTTGATTTTTTGGGAGTTGTCAACTTTATCGGTTTTATTGGGTTTTGAAGGCCAGGCGTTTCTCCACAAGGCGCTTAAATTGCTGCCATTGGGTCTTTTAGGAAATGAAACTTCTGCGTCTCGTTTTTCCCCCGAACTTAAAAGGTTCTGGTGTTGAAAGCGAGAGAAATCTCTTTTTTTGTATAAAGTCCTCTTTTATTTTGTTTTTGTTTGCAATCCGTGTTGGATCTTCTGAAAGCACCTTTCTCCTGCTTTTACGTGTGGGAGCTTTCCGAATCTTTCCTGACCTCATCCCCACTATAATTATACCAGAGGCTTTTACTGTGATGTGTTTTCTTTTGAGTACACCCACTTAGATGTCATAGCCAGTTGATCAAATATTTAATCTATTGTAATCCCACCGCTCAAAAATTGGACTTAAAGGCAAATAGAGAGTGGGCCTAGTTCACCGTACCTCAATAAAATTCCAAGGCCAGTTCTCCAGTTTTACACTAGCGTCACTTGCTCCACTCGCTCCACTAGCTCTGCAGACTTCGCAGACTCTCTGAGATCCTCAGTGCCCACGGAGTCCTCAGTACTCCCGCTGTCCTGGCGTTTGCTGCTATTATTTATATAGCCATATGCGGGAAGCCAATGATCTAGAATGGGGAATAGCGAGGTCACAGGGAGAATTAAAATGGGAGTGACAGGGTAGGCTGGGGAACGAGGAGCAGAGGGGCCAAAAGTCTCACCACCTTCCTCACCTCACCTCCCCTCACCTGGGACACAGCTTTTCTGGATTTCCTAGCTTTTACAGCAGTTTTTTTCCTGTTCGCCAAACGAGTCTGATGCCCCACTTTGCCTCCCCTCCCTTCAGTCCCTACCTTCTGTCGCCACTCAACTGTATCCAAAGATAGTCCACAAACAAACAACTCACTGCTGCCTAGAGTCACAGCCCAGAGCCGATGCCACGCACCTGTGTTGAAAAAACGCTTCATGCGCCTCCTACCTACTGCCGCGTTGAGCTCTCACTGCCAGGCAGCCGAATCAAGTCACCGTTCCGGCTTGGATTCGAAGGAGGTGCTCCTGCCACCTAGGAGGTTTTTCTTACTGGGAGCTGCTCTCCCAAAGCAACTCCCTCGCAGCTCCTTCACAGCCGCCCACCAAACCGCGTCTGCAAATAGGGGTCTGGCTCGGGCGGAGACCCCCCTGGGGCCACTAGGCACCGCAACCCAGCCTCACCACCTCGGTGTTGGCATTGGCCGTTAGTCTCTCCGTTTTCGGCGTTCGGCAGCTCACTCGCGGCTCACCAGCGGCTCACTCACGGCTCATGGAAAACCAGGCACGGATTCAGCGGTCCCCAGTCAAGTGGTCCTGCTGTCCCCGACACACAGCCAGCTCCAAGTCCGCCTGACAGCCAAGAGTGAGTGGTAGTCCCCCTCATACATGTCTCTCATACAGGTGTGCAAGTCCTGCCCATTGTTTACCACCTGAGTGTGTTGCTGGCCATGGAAGGGTACTGTCAAACACACTCACTGTGCAGCTTCTAATGTCCTGACTCTGCACTTCTCCCTGGCCACTGGCCTTGTCATTCACTGCTGTTCTGGTCTTGCCTGTGCAGCTTCACATGTCCTGACTCTGCACTTTGCCATGCCCACTGGCCCTGTTGCTCTGCTGTGTTGTACTCTACTCTGTGCCATGGACACTGGCCTTGTTGCTCTGCTGTGTTGTACTCTCACCTGTGCCATGGACACTGGCCCTGTTGCTCTGCTGCGTTGGACTCTCCCCTGTGCCATGCCCACTGGCCCTGTTGCTTTGCTGTGTTGTACTCTCACCTGTGCCATGGACACTGACCCTGTTGCTCTGCTGTGTTGGACTCTACTCTGTGCCATGGACACTGACCCTGTTGCTCTGCTGTGTTGGAGTCTCCCCTGTGCAGCCTCTCATGTACTTGCTGTGCACCCAGCCATGGACACTGGCCTTCCTGATTGTAGTTTGCCTGTGCAGATTCTGTTGCATATGATCAGCATTTTGTACCTTGCTCTTATCTACTGTTGTTCTACTGTCACATCTGTGTAATATGTGAATAAAGTCAGTTACTCCTGTTGTGTGTTTTGTCAGTGTCCTTGCTGATTAAAGTTCTTTTGGTGTGTGCATTGGGTTGCCTGTGCACCATGCTCTATGTGTCACTTCAACACTGCCAAGATCTTTGCCCGCATCACGTTTGTAACCAGGGGTGACAGGGTCTTCAGTCCATTCAGACACTGATACTAGTGTTATCTGTGATGGCTATTGTTCCTGTTATGTAGTTCTCTTTTTAGTGGTTTGCTATTGTTGGCTACATTGTTGCCATGTCAAGTTGGGGGACACTGCCAGCACAGGATGTGATGCTGTGCACAGGTTTGCATGCAGGCTGGGCAATGTCATGATGTATGTGTGTTATTCCTTTATGTGTGCCCAGCTGTGTATGTGTATGGTCATCTTGTGTTGGCCCTTAGTCCTGGTCCCAGGGCCTACATGAGATGTGTGGTCTTGGGTGGTCAAGAGGTATGCATTGTGAAGGGTGTGACTTTGTAGTTTGTGTGGATGTGTGTGTGTGCCCCTGGATTCTGATAGCCACACATGTGTCACCCAGGAGTTGTGTGCCTGTTGTTTGGATTGTCCTGCCCTGTGTAAATGATTGTATGCACATGTGTGAGTTGTCTGTTGTGCACTGTGCAGTGTGTTGGTGTGTCCATGCAGTTCTGTCCGACTCATCCTTGCTGTTTTGGTCACTTAGAAGTGTGCAAGGTGTGTGAGTTGCACATCAGTGTTGTGTTTGTTTGATCATCAATGTGTCTTGGGTGTGTTTGTGTAGACTGTGTGGCCCTGCTGCTCCACACTGCCATTGTGGTTGTGTATCTCATGCATTGCAGGCACATGGTGCCTTTTCTCCTCCTGCATGGCATGGTGTGTGTGGTGTAATGCCATCCCCTATGTGTGCCACTTATGCCCACGCATTGTGGGTCTGCACTCCCTCTATTTGTGTATGGTACACCCCTTACATGTCTACTACTGACATGCAAGTCAGTTTACTTTGATGTCAGCTGTCCCCTTTGTTTCCATGTGTGTGTGCCTCCCCATCACTTCATTTGTGACACTGTGCTTTGTGGTGCAGTTCTTGGGCCAAGAGTGATGTCCCACTCTGGACATTGCCCCAATGGTTTATGTGTGCTGTTCTTGTGCTATTAGTCATTCAGGATTGGTCATGTGCACTTCAGCTGTGTGTGCTGCCCAGTGCTCTGGTGAAGATGGCTGTGCTCTTGTATCCCAGGGTGGTGCATCTGTTGTTGTTGTGTTGGATGTATGTGTGTTGTCTGTGGTATTACTTCACTTCCTGGGTGTGCTGTGCTGATTTGTGGTGTGTGTGTGTTGAGGTTATGTCAGTCATGTCTGTGTGTGGCTGTTGTGCTTGGTGTGCACACACTGCTTGTTGTGCATACAGTGCTGTGTGTATGTGGGCTTGGCATTGCCTGATGTGCATCCCCTGATGTCCTGTGGTGTTTGTTGATTTAAATTTCATGTGCATCTGTGGTTGGTTTGATGTGACAGTGTAGTTCTGTGCTGGTGCACTTCGTGTGTGGTTTGTGTTGTGTTGTGTTGTGTGTGTTGTGCTCCTGAGTGATGAGGTTGTGCACTCATGTTGTGTTTGTGCTCCCATTGCCTTTCCACAGTTTGGCTGACAGGGTATGTCTGTTTCTGTTGGGATTCCTTGTGTGTTCCTGTGGTGTTTGTGTGTTGATTTTGCGCAGGCATCTGTTCAGGCTTCCCTGTGTGTGTGTTCTGTTTGTGGCTACACCCAGGGTGTGTGTTTGTTTGTGTGCGTATGTGCTGGCAAGTATTGTCAGCCTTCAGTGTGTGTGGCACTGTTGTTGTGTGTTCACTGTCAGCCACTCCAGTGGCTGTCTCCCTGGTTGTGTGTTGTGTGGTCCAGGGTGTGTATTGGGCTTGCTTGTTGCAGCGCTTGTTGCTTGTTGCTGTGCATGGGGGTGCACAGGATGGGCACCTGGCCTGTGACTTGATGGGATGTGTTGATGTGTGGTTGGGGGTGGTGTGTCCATGTGGTCTTTGTGCCCTGCCCATGCCTTGGAGTGACCCTGCCTTCTGCATTGTGCGCATGTGTTGCCCGCTGCGTTGACGTGACTGGGACATTGCTGCAAGTTTGCGGTCAATGTGTGTCCGGGATGCAGTGGGGTGACTTGTTGGCAGGTGGGTCATGTGTGGGTGCCCTTGTGGATGTGTTGTGAACCCCAGCAGGGTGTTTGTGGTTGAATGGTACCCTGTGTCAGCCCGTGTGTTGTGTGTTGTGTTTGTGTAGTTGCGTACCTGCAGCGGCGTCCGCGGCGGCCCATTTGATGATAGTGCTGTAGCAGGTACAGCACCGGAAACACATGTAGAGCTGGGTCCATGGCGGTCGTGACCGGGTGGTGTGGACCAGGTTTGTGCTATCGCGCTCCGCTGTCGAGTTTCCGCCATGTCAGGCTGGGCGGTGTCTCCGCTGCGTCTGCTTGTTTGGGCCATCCTAATTTGTGGAGCGGGCGGATGTCATTCCGCACGGCGGTGAGGCTCCATTTGCTCAAACCACCGCGGTGGTGGGCGCACTTTGATGGCGGTGCAGGTCGCTCCGGGGCGGACGGTAAATAACCTATGTTTTGCTTTACTAATATGGCCGACGTGATTCACGCTGCTTGCGGGCGGAAAAAGGCGCTTTCCCGCACGCCAGCACCACGGTGGTGTCACCGCCCGACATCCTAATGGACCCCTAAGTTCCCTTATTTCCCACAAACCCCTTACAAAGTCCCTACAGAGCCTTTATTCACTGAGACTGTAAGAAAAATAAGTTTGTAAAGGAGACATTTTCTGTAAGCTGTCTGTAACGCAGGTGTAGAACACATAAGTATAAAACAGGTTCTTTAAAGTAAGACACCTCAGTCTCCAGGCCATAGGGCAGTTTCTCATAACAGCTCCTCACATTTGAAAACTGCACATTCTATATTCGAAGTACAATCAAGTAACACCGGGCGGGGACATAATAATGCTGATACAGGTCCAGTAGGAAAAGAGAAGAAGGAACAGAATATATCAAGGAGTACGAAATAGGAAAAATAATGGCAACACATGTTTGCTTTTTACAATCAAGATAAACAATGCAATAATATACAAAAGCATATAGCATCAATGTTTATTTTACAGAGAGCCATCCTGTTCAAACTCCACTGTTTCCCATCATTGGTTTTCACTGCATTCTTGTCACCCTACTAGTTGGGTGGATTAGTAAATCGAGGTGATGACTTGCATTCAACAGAAGCTTTAACAATTACCCAGTTTGCAAACTCCAGTTTAATACGTCCAATCATTCCTAATGGGTATAGCTATATTTTCTTTACATCATTATTATTATTATTATTATTGCAAACTCCAGTTTAATACGTCCTTTCATTCCTATTGGGTATAGCTATATTTTCTTTACATCATTATTATTATTATTATTGTTAATACATTTATATCTAGGCGCCACAGCTACCCAAAAAGGGTTTCCCGGCGCCCGGCAGAAACAGCAGCCTAAAAAGAAATGGAACCTACTGATTAAAAAGCCAGGTTTTGAGGGATTTACGAAAAAGTGTAACGTTTGTCTGAATTCGAAGGGACAACAGAAGATTATTCCATAAAACAGGGCCCAAATGGGAGAAGGAACAGCCGCCCATACGGGACAGTCTGATCCTTGGCACCTGAAATTTAGCCTGAGTAATAGATCTAAGAGTACAGGAAGGTAAGTAGGGGTGGACCAAGTTTTGCACATACATAGGGGCCATGTCGTGCTTAATTCTGAACATATAGTTCAGAGCTTTAAACTTAATCCGGTTCTCAATTCTCAACCAATGAAGATCTCTCAGGGAAGTGGAAATATAAGCCGTTCTCGGGGTTCGACAGAGCAGTCTGGCTGCTGAGTTGTGTACTCTCTGAAGCTTTCGGATAACATTTTTTATTGGCTCCAAGATAGAGGATGTTACCGTAGTCCAGTCTAGCTGTAATAAGAGCCTGGACTACGGTTCGCTGAATCAGACCAGGGAGCATCCATACTATTTTTCTCAACCACTTTAGAATGGTGAAGCATGTTGCAGCAACCTTTGCGGCATGATGACGCATAGATAGTGAGTCGTCAATAATAAAGCCAAGGTTGCAAACATGGTGGGAAGGCTGCGGTACAGCACCCATTTCCGTGGACCAATGTTGGGGACCCCAAAGCTCTTTGGCTTTTCCCAGTACCAAAACCTCAGTTTTTTCACCATTCAACTTGAGAAAATTGTCATGCATCCAAGATGCAACTTTGGTCAGCCCCGTCCGAAGATCAGAAAGCTCTGAATTTTTTCCTGCGCACAGTGAAAAAATAATCTGAGTGTCGCCAGTGTATGAAAATAACGACAACCCCGCTTTTCAACAACCGTTGCCAAGTGTCTAACATATACATTAAATAACAACGGACTGAGAATAGATCCCTGAGGGACTCCATATGGGGATGAGCAGACCTTGGATTTTGCTGCAGAGGAAACAATCTGAAACGTACGGTCCGTGAGAAAAGAGGTTACCCAGCCAAGAGCAGAACCCGTAACCCCTATAGAGTGTAAGGCCTTTATCAACACAGCATGGGACACCGTATCAAAGGCCGCACTTAAATCCAATAGGACAAGTGTGACCGTGTTTCCTGCATCCAAATTTTGGAGCAGCATTTCGGTTACACCAGTGAGGGTCGTCTCAGTAGAGTAACCAGTCCAAAAACCAGATTGAGAAGAATACAAAACCTTGCTTTTTTCAATGAACTGAGACAGTTGACCATTAATATACCTCTCCAAGATTTTAGAAAATACAGGAAGCATTGGCCGATAATTCGACAGCACCGTAGAATCAGCATTAGCCTTTTTCAATAATGGAATAACCATTGCCTGTTTCCATTCCAACAGAAGATTCCTTTAGAGAAGTATTTAAGAGTTCCGTAATGATTGTAAGCATTGGCAGGTCTAACTGTTGCAGCACAGAAATAGGAAGGAAATTGCAAGGAGAACCAGATTTAATGCGGCCCTGATGCAATTTAAGGGACGTCGTGTCCAATAATGCCCAATTCTCTACTTTATTAATGGAATTTATATCAGGCAGATCATCGACAGCAGATGGCACAGTTACTTGACTGGAGACTGATCGTATTAACACTGGAGATGATGGCAAATTCTCAATTAGAGAGGAGTATATTACTTCCACTTTATTAATAAAAAATTGAAAAAGATCTTCGCATTGTGTTTCGTTCAGAATGGGGGGAGTGGGCTGTGTTGTGGCACCTGATAGTTCTTTTACCATTTTGAACAACGTTTTAGAGCAATTCTTAGCATTAGATAAGGTTGAAGCAACATGTTTTGCACGCGCAGCCCTACAAAGAGAATGATATTCCCTTTTAACGTTCAGGTTAGTGGTTTTCGCTTCAGATGCATATGCCCTTCTCCACCGTCTTTCCATATTTTTGCAATTGGTTTTCTCAGCTTTTAGCAAGTCTGAGAACCTAGGGGCTGGAGGGCGGTGGTTGTTAATCCTCTTACTGGAAATCGGTAAGCAAATGTCTGTAGTTTCACTAATCCAATTATGAAACATTGCTAGATCAGTTTCAAGATTGTTTATAAAAGTAGGGGCCATGTGACAAAGAAGTTTATTAAAATAATTTATATCCAGCTTTTTCCAATTCCTTGTTAATTTTACAGTACCACAAGACGCCACATGTGCATTGTCGGTGGTCATTATTTTAAATTCAAACAAGAAATGGTCGGACCAGCACAAGGGAATTGCTGTAGGACATGCAATATTGGATATGTTCGAAAATATGAGATCCAATAGATGGCCAGCTTTGTTCGTAGGTCCAGTATTATGAAGCAGAATATTAATAGCTGCTAAGTCTGAAATAAGGGTGTCACTGATGGTACAGGCAGAATCTTCCAGATGGAGATTGAGGTCCCCTCATCTCATGTGTTTCTCTCTCCAAGCCATTATCACAAATCCTGGCTCACAGCTCTATCAGTATTAATGAACTCATTCACGTGATACCAGTGAGTTGGCCTTTCTCTCTCAAAGTAACATAAAAGGAATCTTACCAGTAGTAGAATGCAGTACACCGGAACAAAATCTTTCATCTCCTCCCACCATGTTCTACCAGCACTCTTAATCAACTGAATCGATTCTTTCTGAGATTTGGTTAAGCTCTCTAGGAGTACATGACTCTTGGGATGATAGAGAGCTCACTTTATATGCAGGATAACCCACCCTGACAGAATTTCTCAATTTCCTTGGAAACAAGATCCATTATCAGTCAACATGTGTGAAATCCCTAATTCCTTTAAACTTGGGTGAGAAACTGTTGTAAATATTATAAGTACGGCAGGTAAGTTTCCATGTCGATTTATTGTAGGTAAGATGTTTCCAGGATGAGAGCCCGACCAGGAGCAGCCTCACTGCTGCTCAGTCCATCTCCAACTGACACTCACACACACGAACATTCCAATCACCCACATTCTCTCTTTCAGGCACTCAGGCTGAGCAGCAGCATAACACATCCCCTTTCTTTGCAAGGTAAAAGAAATTTTACAACAGAATCTTACAAAAATATTCTCAACATTAAGGGGAGAAAAGGTAATGCAGGGGAGGGCTCATCCTCCCCAAAAATCAGGAACTATACTCGATCTAAAGAGCCTTACCCTGTCAACTGGACTGGCCAGGAGTTCTTTACCAAAAAAGAAAATCATGCTTTTTGTAAGTAAACCCTCACCCACCACGGCAGCCCCTTGGTGGCATGCGTCATCACGGGTTTCCTTCCCGTTCAGCTGTGGAACAAGGTGTGCTGTTACCTGTGAATTGAACTGGAGCACTGAATGATACTGAACCAATATCTCATGTGAACGCACAAATCTGGTACACTTGTCTGTTAATAAGAGACAGCAATAAAACACAGGAGGTACATTTATTTAACCTTATGCCTGAGAGATAAAAAGCCTTACATCTTACAAGTATACTCTGCCAGATGCAGCTGGTGCAATCTATTTATACGATTTAAACAACATTGACATACACTGAATTAGCTGAGTCAGACATGTATACACACAAATATATTGGGTAAGATGAAGAAAATCATTAACAGGAATCTTAACACACCATGAATACACTCTCACAATGCTGTGGACAAGTGTGGTTTCGAAATCTACTGTTTGTCGTCTTTTCTTAACTACCTGATCCTTCAGTTCTTAAAAAAAAAGAAGAATCTACGAGAATAAAAAGTTAATGGACTTGTATCCTTCTTGGCCTAACTGCAAAATCCAGGGTTTCTACAGCTTCATGGTTTAATGAAATCATGGTGAAGACAACAACTGCTTCTACAAGCTACCCTTTGAACAACTGTTCAACATAGTTGTTTTAACTTTTACTACTCAATATGTATTTGCATTAGTGCAGTCACTTCTGTCCGCTGTATTGTGACACTTGGAACATGAACATATCTTGGTGGGGGAATGCACAATTTGGTTCATGCCTGACAGCAAACAGGTAGCATATTTACACATAAACAAACAGCTAATAGTACAATAACTAATTATTATGGCCTTTAATGTAGTCCAACCTCATGCTCCAAATAGTGAAAAAATACTACTCTAAGAGTCAAACTACAGAACTACTAGGCAGAGTTATTCCGTCTCCTCCACCTCTCTTCTTCCTCTAGCTATACTGCGTGTTTGCCGATATTTGCTAGCATGCTCCTTGGAATGGAGTTAAATACAGGGAAGCACTAGGCCCAGATAAGAAAACCCTCCCCAACCCTTAGGCAGTGAAAGGTATGCCTTTTATCCACAGATGATAACGAGGGCCAAGACTCATTGGCCAGACTGAATAAATGGGTGCAGTTACGCCGTCCCATCTTTCGCGATCCATCTGATGCGAGAAATAAATTCCTGTGTCCTCTTATTACACATAAATCCGGGGCATTGTAAAATAATGGGGAGGTGTTGGGAAACAAATTATTCATCCCTAGGATGATTTGTTCATATCTTTTACTCTTGACACTATCATTGAAGGCATCCCTGTAAGGTGAACCTTCGCCTCTGATGGAACAACCCATTAAGTACCACTATTTCCCATCTGCATTTGCATTTGCGTCTGACATCAGTACCCTTCGGGCCAGAAAACTAGGTGATCACTGCTTTAAATACAACATAACAAGACTCATTAAGCACCAAGCTCAAAGGTAACAAAGGCAACCATGTTGTGTTACACAAGGAAGTTTCAGACAAATCTAACAATCTGAGACATTTAATTCATTGTGATAGGCGTTCAATATTTGTATTGCAATGTGTTCATGGTACTCTTTGGAATGGTGGTTATGCAGATCTTCAGTAAGCGTGCTGTTGTTTAAATCCATTAATTTTGGGAAATATAGATCATACAATTAGATGACAACAGCTGTTAGGGGAGTAATGATGATCAGATCAAATAGTATGCACAATTTCTTTGTCAGCATTGTTCCTTTCTATCATAATTATTCCTCCTGAACAGATGGGCCACTTTGTTTCTTATTATTCACCATCACTAGGCTATGCAAGGTCGCCAGTACTTCTTGGGGCTAGATCCAAAAGTATACTATTGTTGGTTCGGTTGAAGATGATGGACTTACTGTACAGTGTGGACGCATGTTAAACGGAGGGCCAGCGTCCTTGATGGACTGAGGTAGCACAGTCATTGGCGCAATCATGTGCGCTGCAGTAGGTGGCAAGATCTGAGGCAAAGGAGGTTTTTTCCCATTTGAGTCATGAATCCAATTCTTATGTCCTGTATATTTCACACCTGTTTGTGTTTCCAGCAGAACTTGTATGGGATCCTTCCAGGGTAAACGTAGGCAATTAGATCTCTAAAAATCCTAGAACATCACTCATTCGTGATTTTGAAAATTATGTACAGGCACCTGCAAAGGCAATGGCAAGGCTTCTTTCACATGTTTATTAATAGCAGAAACGGATCACTGACAAAATTTCGACCTCCAAAATATCGACCTACAGGAATATCGAGTCTAAAATATCGAGGGCAAGAATATCGACATCCTATCTACAACATGGTAAGTACAAAAATATCGAAAAAATAATATAGATGTTAAAAATATCGATGTTAAAAATATCGTTTTTTTTTATGTATAAATGTAAAATAAAGTAAATAACACTAATAAATAACATCTAAATAGTTTAAAGTATCTAATGTTTAAAATTAATAAATAATACATATATAATTATAATACATAAATTAAATATATACAGTAATTATATAATATATATGTACTGAACAATATGTTGTAATAATTATTTTACTAATTTATAAATTAATAAAATATATTCTAAATTACAAATACATTTACAAACATAAAACAATAACATAAATAAAATGTAAAAAAAAAATATATATATATATACTTTTTATATTTTTACAATTAATTATATAAAATGTTGGATAGCATAAGGGTAAAAATTACTATTCCCACTCCAGAGAGTGCAACAGTAGGGAAAGCGTTGGATAGCGTAGGGGTAAAAATTACTATTCCCCCTCTAGAGAGTGCAACAGTAGGGAAAGCTTTGGATAGCGTTGGGGTAAAAATTACTATTCCCACTCCAGAGAGTGCAACAGTAGGGAAAGCGTTGGATAGCGTAGGAGTAAAAATTACTATTCCCACTCCAGAGAGTGCAACAGTAGGGAAAGCGTTGGATAGCGTATGAGAAAAAATTATTATTCCCACTCCAGAGAGGGCAACAGTAGGGAAAGCGTTGGATAGCGTAGGGGTAAAAATGACTATTCCCACTCCAGAAAGTGCAACAGTAGGGAAAGCGTTGGATAGCGTAGGGGTAAAAATTACTATTCCCACTCCAGAGAATGCAACAGAAGGGAAAGCGTTGGATAGCGTAGGAGTAAAAATTACTATTCCCACTCCAGAGAGTGCATCAGTAGGGAAAGCGTTGGATAGCGTAGGAGTATAAATTACTATTCCCACTCCACAGAGTGCAACAGTAGGGAAAGCGTTGGATAGCGTAGGAGTATAAATTACTATTCCCACTCCAGAGAGTGCAACAGTAGGGAAAGCGTTGGATAGCGTAGGGGTATAAATTACTATTCCAACTCCACAGAGTGCAACAGTAGGGAAAGCGTTGGATAGCGTAGGAGTAAAAATTACTATTCCCACTCCAGAGAGTGCAACAGTAGGGAAAGCTTTGGATAGCGTAGGAGTAACAATTACTATTCCAACTCCAGAGAGTGCAACTGTAGGGAAAGCGTTGAATAGCGTAGGAGTATAAATTACTATTTCCACTCCACAGAGTGCAACAGTAGGGAAAGCGTTGGATAGCGTAGGAGTAAAAATTACTATTCCCACTCCAGAGAGGGCAACAGTAGGGAAAGCTTTGGATAGCGTAGGAGTAACAATTACTATTCCAACTCCAGAGAGTGCAACAGTAGGGAAAGTGTTGGATAGCGTAGGGGTTAAAATAACATACTTATAAATAAAAGCTTTTTTTAATAAAAATAATATAAACTATTAAATAAATATAAACCATATACTATACCTATACATAATAATAAAAAACATGATTAACTAAATATATTTGACCTAAAATAAATATTAAAAAATACCATTTTATACTATTTAATTACCAATTATAAAGTAATTAACAATTATATTATTAACAAAACAATTATTTTCAATACATAATTAATTACATTTAAATTACTTCCAACGATATTCCCCTATAAACCCACTACCCGCAACAGAACACATTTATCTATTTATGAATTAATTAAAAGTATTTACCAATCAATTAAAAATAATTACCAATTAATTAAAATAATTTACCAATTAATTACAATTTTATTATAATTCCTACTAATTAATAATTAACTAAACATAATTAATTAACTTCCCACCCTATTCCCCTATAAACCCACAACCCGCTACAGAACATATATATCAATTAATCAATTAATTAAATTGAAATACCAATTAATTAAATTTATTTACCAATTATTTAAAATTATTTAATAATAACTACTAATTAATTTTTTTTTTTAAATAATTAAATTACTTCAGATCCTATTCCCCTATAAACCCACAACCCGCTATAGAACATATTTATCAATTAATTAAAATGATTTACCAAATAATTAAATGTAATTACCAATTATTTAAAATTAATTAATATTACCTACTAATTATTAATTAATTTAACCTAATTATATTACTTCCCACCCTACTTCCCTATAAACCCACAACCTGCTATAGAACATATTTATCAATTAATCAATTAATTAAAATACATTTCCAATTAATTAAAATTAATTACCAATTAATTACAATTTAGTAATAAATCCTGCTATTGAATAATCAATTTAACTTAATTAAATTACTTCCCACCCTATTGCCCTATAAACCCACAACCCGCTCCGGTACTAAAACATATAATGTGCTTATAAATAATTTATTAATATATATATAATGAATACACATATAATATTAATTATTTTAAATACTTAAGTAAAACATATCACACATACTTAATAAAAAACACAAAAATTATACAAATATCGATATTAGTGTCATCGAAATTAGTAACATCAATATATATGCTATCGATATTACTAACTTCGATATTACTTACATCGATATAGTCAGTCAGTCAAAATTGACTTTATTTGGTTTGTCACAACCATAAAGCATACATATACAAAGTTTCAATTAAAATAGCAAAGGATAAAAATGTATTTACTTAAAATATGTTTTCTCATTCCTTAATTATACACTATATTCCAGACCCTGTCTTTAGTCTGTTTCTGCTTTTTGCAACTGAGTTTCTACAAAGTTCATGAATTTTACCCCGCGGCATGTTAGGATGTTTGAACCTGCTCCCATCCAGCCGGTAACAGCTTGCCTGCAGGTACGGATCTGTAACATATTAAAAATTGGTTTCAGTAAAGTTCTTCTCTTGTCGTTGGAGGCCTCACATGTACACAGGAGATGGCACAAGGTTTCCGTGTGGTAATCACATAGTCTACATCTTGGTCCCTGGTGTGTGTCCTTCCATGACGGGATCAAGTCTTTTGAGAAGTGGTCACCCATTCTGAAGGCCATAAATTTTGTTTTTAAAGATAGTCGGAAGTGCGCCACAAGGTAGGGTTGTGGTTTTAATCGTTTGTACGAGTTTAAAATGGTCCATGCATGTCGCCATTTGGCCAAAGTCTTTTTATCTTCTATCAAAGATAAAGCTTTTGCATTTAGCTTGCAAATCTTTTTAAAGGATGATTCTTCTGGTTGGCTATTCCAGATCTCCTCTATTTTGAGGGTTTCTAGTGACACTCGCAGATCTTCACCCCATGAGTGGGGTTCCTGTTGGTCATATTGTTTTTTTATTTCTTGCCAACATAAGTTATTTAAAGATCCTATTTCTGCGGATCTCAATTTCCAGCACCACTTCAGTAGGACTGCTTTCCTTTGATATATTTGATTTTGCAAGCCAAATTCCAGCCTTATTTGTGCCGGGGCTGATCCTTTGTAAAGGTGAAACACGGATTTGTATATTTTTGACTGGAGAGTGTTTAAGATGGCTGCTTCTTTCCCATGCCATATTTCCAGTCCATATGAGAGAGATGGTAAAACTTGGGCTGCCATTACTTTTAGCAGGTGGTCGTATGATGGGCATTGCAATTTCTTTTGGAGCACTCTGTACGCAAAGCTCAGTGATTGTGCTTTTGCAGCGATGTTTCTTTTTTGGTCTAGAAGGGACATATTTTTACTTATTGTGACCCCCAGATATTTGTAAGCAGTTGTTTCCTCGATGTGTTTGCCTTTTGTGTACCACTTGAAAGATCGTCTGCTAGTGCCCGCCAATCTCACCACTTTTGTTTTTTTGGTGTTTAATTCCAGGCCTTCTCTGTCGAAATAGTCTGTTAATTCGGATATTGTTCTTTGTAGGCCTATCGGTGTTTGGCTTAAGACTACAATATCGTCCGCATATTGGAGGAACTGGATGCTTTCATTGGCCAATTTTGGCGGGTGTCCGTTCACGTTCTGAAGTTCGTCTTTCAAATCTGCCAGATATATATTAAAAAGGCTTGGAGAGAGCACGCAGCCCTGTTTGAGGCCGTTTCTTATTTTGAGTTCTGCGGATATTCTTCTCCCATCTCCGAGCTTTACTTTTGCCCATGTTCCGCTATATAGTGCCATTATTGTTTCAATTAATGCCGGCGGAAGGCCGCAGAGATCAAGTTTTTTCCATAGGCGTTTTCTTGGAACTCGGTCGAAGGCGGATTTCAGGTCTATGTAGCAGGCTATTAATCCGGTCTTCCTTTTACCTGCTCCTTCGATTAATAATGACAAGGCTGAAAGATTGGTTATGCAGCCCATGCCTTCCCTAAAACCGGTTTGGAATTTGGGTACTATTTTATTATCGTTTATCCATTGTCATAGGAGAATCAGTGATGAAAAAAGCTTTGCCTCCACATCAATTAAAGCTATTAATTTATAATTCCCGGGTTCCATTCTGCATCCATTTTTGTGTATCGGGTGGAAGATGTTGCCTTGCCAGGATTGTGGAATCTTTTTTTCTTTATGAACGTAATTGAATAGCGGTGTCAGGTATTTTGCCCAGAAATCGGGGTCATATTTGAATAAGGCGTTTGGCATTCCATTTGGGCCTGCTGCTCCTTCCGCTTTCATTTTTCTTATTAGGGCGGTTATTTGTTTAATAGTTGTCAGAGGTGTCTGTTCCTCTTGGTCAGTACTTTTTGACTGATCATTTTTCATTTGTCCAAAATCTGTTTCTTTTTGGTCTTGACTTTTTTTAGGGTTTTTATTTATTTCTTTATTATTCGGGTAACTATGAATGTTGTATAGACTGTCAATATAAGCGGCCCATGTTGTTTCGCTTATTCCTATGTTGTATTGACCGCCCGCTCCTTTTGATAATTTGTTAATTATGTTCCAAAATTCTCCACTATTTGGCAGCTTACTTGTTCTTAATAGATCTTCCCAGATTTCCTCTGTGTGCAATTTTTTCGCTTTTCTGCAATTCTCTTTATAATCTTTTCTCATTTTTTGTACATTGTTGCTATCTACTTCTTTTCCTAACCTTTTTTCTGCAGCCTTTATTCTTAATTTTTTTGCAATTTCCCTTTCCCTTGGGTGATTGATTTTCGATGGCCTTCATATAAATTTCATGTTCCAGTACTGAGTCCATTATCTCCTTTTTTACAGGACCCTTGCTTTTGATTTTCATCAGTTTGTGTATTTCTGGGATTGCGGTGAGAAATTCTATTTGTGTTTTCTCTTCAATGTTTTTCCTCATTGTGGTCTCTTGTGGGAAATGATCACTCTCCGGTCGAGTTCGTATTCCAAAATGGGCTACATTCTTTTTTAGTTCGTTACTTGTTAGGGTAAAATCAAGTGTGGAGTTCTTTTTTCCACTAGAGAAGGTAGTTTTGGCGGGTTTGTCTCCCTCCATATTTCCATTTAGGATTGTTAAACCTAGGGATTCCAGTTCGCTCCATATCTTATGGATTTTATACTTGTTCTGGTTGGCTTTTATTAAGTTGCAGTTGAAATCACCGGAGATAAATATCTCGTGGGATTGATGAGTTTTGTGTAAGGGTTTTATCAGATTTATTAGTGTTAGAGCTTTTTTAATTTTTGTGACCTTGTCTGGATGAATATATAAATTTATAATTAGTAATTTCCTTCCTGGACTCTTTTTGCTTGCTTTTGTCTCTACTTTGATCACTTTTAACCAGTTCCCCTGAATCTAGCAGTTCGGTTTTCCAGTTTAGGACATTCGTAATAAAAATGGACAGACCTCCCCTTGGGTGTCCATACTTTGCAAATTTTTCTGCCATTATATGATGTTCCTCATATCCCATGATTTGCCTCGGGGTTACGTTCCATGTTTCCTGGAGTAGTATTATTTCAAATTTACTCAGGTAGTCTATTGTCTCTTGGTCTTGGGACATTTCTTTAAAACCGTGTACGTTCCACGAGCAAATCTTTATTTTTTCTCTGGTTTTGAGGTTGAATTGGTGTTTTGTCTTTGGTTTTTTTGTACTAGTTTACCTACATCAGGATTGATGAGAGTTTAGTGCCTGTGCTAACCAAGAGCAATCTTTAAGTTCCTTCAAACCCTGGTACTGCTGCTTTGTTTTTATGCTACTCAGGTCTTGTTCAGTAATTGATTTATTTCTTGCTCCCTTCAAGATTGTATGAGTTTTTTCATTTACGTTGTTAGGTTGAGGAATCTTATTGTTCAATAAGGGGAATGGATATTTTATTGGAGTTTGACGCTCTAAAGTTATTCCCCATTCTGTAAAATGTGTCCTAGTCGAGAAGATAAGCTCTGCTATTTCTTTAGATGCCCAGGTGGTACTGCTTATTTCCATATCCTTATCTTTGTTTCCTTGAATGAATTCTACTGATTTCAGGTCGCTTGTTGTTATTCCCCTTAGTTTCGGTATCTCTTCGATTAGTCTCAGAATATTTCCCCTGTTCAGCGTGTCTGATTTACCTTTTGTTTGATATTCCGGCTTGAACAGTAATTTACATTCTGTTTCCGTGCTTGCTGTTTCGGGATATCGGGTTTGATAAACTCTCCTTTTTCCCTCTGTTGGGTCAAATCGAATGTAGGGTATTTTATCGTTCTGGCAGACCGTGGCTGTTGATTCCGGTCGGGTGTAATCTACCGAGGATACTCTTTTTAGGGGGTTCGTTACTTCTCGACCTATTTGTGTATTGCTTGTGTTTTGTCCTATTTTGTCAGTTGACTCA
The DNA here is from genome assembly GCF_964263255.1 of Lissotriton vulgaris. Taxonomy (NCBI): domain Eukaryota; kingdom Metazoa; phylum Chordata; class Amphibia; order Caudata; family Salamandridae; genus Lissotriton; species Lissotriton vulgaris. The sequence continues at coordinate 256,547,947 of NC_141700.1, forward strand.
ATTTCGTGATAGTCTCTGCAAGTTCTTCCTTTATTTCCTACAGTGATGATCAGACCTATATTTGGTTCCCTCGCTTGGTCTGCCTGTATTTTTTGGTTTTGCTCTTTTTCCATTTTTTTCTGGTTATGTGGTGGATTTCCTCCTGTGAGCCAATTTGAACCTTTATGAGCCGATGTTTCATATTCCCTTTTTAGTATAAGCTTATTTTCCTGTGTTTTTTGTTGTTCTGTGGCCTCTCTATGATTTATTTTTAGTGTCTCACTTTCATCATTGACTTTGTTTGTATTTGATTTTTCCTCGTCTTTTGATTTTCCTTGTATACTTGCTGTTGTTTTATTCTGCTCTGGAGATTTTGATTGTTCTTCGGCTTCTTCTCTGTTTTTTTCTTTATTTACATCTTCTTTGGTAGAAGTATCTTTGATCTGATCAATTGGGGCCTCTTTCTTCTTTTGTGCGAAAATGACAAAGAGTTGTTTTACCTGCTTACTTTTAGAAGCATTTTTTCTTGCCTTCCTTGCCCGTTTCAGCTGTCTTTTGGTTAGGGGTTCTGCCGTGCCCGATGAACCCATTGTTTTGTTTTCTTCCGGACCTCTCTTAGTTGGCTCATTTTCTTCTGTGTCGTTTTGAGTTTTTTCTTCTTCGATGGTGTGAGTTGTTCTATTTTGTTTTCCAATTTTTTTGGCCTCATCGTTGGGATTATCACCCTTGTCGATTTTTAAGTATGTTACTGCTAGTATTTCTTTCAAGATGTCTGGTAGGTTTGCTAATTTATCTATTATGTCCTTACAGACGCAATTTTGTTCTGTTAATTTCTCTTTCCATTGTTTCTCTTCCTCCTTTTCTTTTGTGAGGTATAGCGAAATTTTGTCCAATTTCGAATTTATTCCCGATATATGAGATGCAATTAGGTTCATCTGATCTACCTGCACGTCAAGTTTGTTTGATTGAAAGTTCAGCGCATTGATTGCTTGTTGTAAGCTTTTTAGGAGAACGTCCCCCCAGAGTGCGGATCTTACTTCGGTTTGTTTTAACTGTACCCCTATTGTCCTGTTTAAACTTTCTGAGGAAGAGATAGTTATAGGATGTTCTTCTTTTGTCATATCTTTTGCTGTGTTGGAAACCTGGCGCTTACTAGTAGGTTGTCTAATTGGGCTTGATGTAAGGATTATTGGAGAAGATGTTGGTTTCCTTTTGTCTCCATTTATGTTAGCATTTCCAATGCTTTCGGAATGTTGTAATTTTCTCAAATTTTCGAGACTCAGTTGCATTGGTTCAGCTTCCTTGTGTGTGTTTTCTTCGAGCATTCTTCGGAGTTCTGTTTCCTCGAAGATCGAGAATGATTTGGACCACTCAATCTTTTGTGCGCTTTTCTGCAGATTTGTTTGGGATCCTAAATTGCTTTGATTTATGAGTACTGGGTTGTTTTCGTTGACCTCATCTGATGTTTTATTTGGTGTTAACTTTGTTTGATTGAAGGGTGCATGAATTTGTGCCGAGGTTTTTATCAGCCAATTTTTTAGTGTCGATTTTTCTTTTAGATTGGAGCTCATACTTATTTCCAAATCGTTTCTCATCTTACGTTTTTTACGCGATGAAGTCAAGCAGATTGTAAAGGGGCGACCACTCGGTCCCCCCGAACGTATGGTTGGGGGCCCGGATCCTCCCGGGAAACCATTTTGGGCGGGGGGCGTGTCACGGCTGGTATGCCCGAAGCGGCGTAGCCGGGGCGCGCCTTTTCCCGCCCAAGAAGGGTTGTCCTAGACACCTACACCGATGGCCACGCCCGGTAGGCGTACCGGCGGAGGGTTCACGCCCTCCCGAAGAGGAATAAAGAGAGCGGGAATCCGAAGAAGAATCCTCTTGTTCCTGTGCTTGGAAGCTGCACCCACTCGTTGCACGTGAGCCCTCGACGGAACAAGGAGCAATTTTGAGAACTTGTAATTCTTGTGTTTCTCTTTCAGCGACTTCGAGGCTAAGGATCCAGGACCTTGTCGATCAATTTTGGATCGGATATTCGAAAACAATGTCTGGCAAGAAGGCAGGAAAGAAGCCTGAAACTGACCAGGTGCTTCGCATGCTGGTGAGCAGAATGGCGAAGATCGAACGGAATGTTGTTATGGTCCCGGCGCTTGGCCGAGATATGGCGAACATGAAGAAGCAGATGGCTGCAATGAACAATCCGAGTAAACCAAAGAAGGTAATAGGCCCGGCATTGCCGGGAGTTGTCCCTGAGGGTAGGGGTAAACGGGTCAAGAATAGGGCGGCAGGGGGGGAGGTTCCGGTCCCCAAAGTACCCCCGGCGACCCCTGCCATTCCAGTCGAGGCCCCGGTACCAATCCCTGACGCGGGTCAACCGATTCCGGTTGTGGTGACGCCCGCCAACAAGGAGGACATGCCTCCCGAATTAGCCGCCCAGTTGGCCGCATGGCTCGGCAAAAAGACAGGGGGTGCTACGGCGCCCGGAGACACGGCCGAAGAGGCCAGGTTACTAATGCAGCAGTTGCGGCAGACGCAAGATGCCGCAAAGGCGAATCTCCCTTTTGTCCCCCCACAGGTGACCCCGGAAGGACCGGCAGCTGGCGTCGAAAAAACAGCGGGAACGTCAACGGAGCCGGGTAAGCAGGCATTGCCGATTGCGGGGGGGGGGGGCTCTTTGCCCTCAAGATGGGAGAAAGTGGTCCAACATATCCCGTAGGCCACGAAAGAATTGATATGGGCTGACAAATATATAAATATGTTTTCTCTGCTGACTGACCATCGCGAGATGGAGTATGCTAAGGCGCAGAAAGATTTGTGGCACCCGAGTGTCTGGCGAGCCAAGATGGCGGGATTCAGGGTTGATGAGACAATCACAAATTGGGCCAAGGCCTTTGCGATGTTTACTGCAATTATGGGGGAACGTAAGCCCGAGGTTTTGCCTGAATTGTCTTGCTATCAGGCCCGGATAATGGACTTTCATGAAACATACGAAGGCAATGAGTGGATGGGTTATGATATGAAATTCCGTAAGGCCAAGGAGTACGATTCATCTCTGACGGGGGATTGTCTCGACTCGGTTTCTTGGCAGAAACAACTCCTGCCGGGCGCGACGAAGACGTCCTCGGCAGGCGGAAATGGGTCGGGGTTTTCCCGCCAACAGCCCGCGGTGCCCTTTCGAGTGGGCCCCGGTGGCGACCACCAAGCAAGGACTGGTGGGAATGGGGGAAAGAGAGGGGTCTGTTGGAGCTTTAACAGGGGCAACTGCATCAGACCACAGGGGACATGTAAGTTCAGACATGCGTGTGCAGGTTGCGGGAATTCCTCGCACCCCGAGAGTTCGTGCAGATCCAAGAATGGCGGGTCGGGAGGTAGAGGAGGGTCCAAACAGGACTGAGGGGGACCACTGTGTACCATTACCCACCCCCGTCGATATCATGGCAATGATCCCCTGACTAAACGAATACCCTGATCATGTCTCCGCTGGGGTGTTGAGGAATGGATTCTTATATGGTTTCCGCATCCCGGCGGGGAATTTTCGTGGGGAATCACTATGTAGAAACCAACTATCGGTTCAGCATAACCCAGCGGTGGTAGAGAGGAAGATTGCAAAAGAAGTTACCCTGGGTCGGGTTGCAGGCCCATATGGGCACCCGCCAGTATCAAATTTTATATGTTCCCCGTTAGGAGTGGTCCCCAAGAAAGACCCCGGGGAATTTAGGCTGATCCATAACTTGTCGGCTCCGAGGGGTCTCTCGGTAAACTATGCGATTGACCCGGGAGTTTGTTCGGTGCGGTACGCATCCTTCGATGATGCCGTCACCATGTTGAATCGCCTGGGGCCCGGAGCGCTGATGGCGAAGTCAGATATCGAGTCGGCGTTCCGGTTGCTCCCGGTACACCCACAGGATCAGCATCTGTTAGGCTTTGTGTTCCAGGGACGTTACTACATGGATAGATGTATGCCAATGGGTTGCTCCATTTCTTGTGCTTACTTTGAGAAATTCAGCTGTTTTTTGGAATGGGCATTCACCAAAGCCACTGGGCATAGCCATGTTATGCATTACCTAGACGATTTTCTGTTCTTGGGGGCAGCCGGCGAGACAAAATGTGCGCAGGCGTTACAGGATTTTTGCATCCTCATGAAGGAATTCGGAGTGCCATTGGCACCAGGTAAGACGGTTGGACCAGCTACTTCACTGGAGTTTCTGGGAATTGAACTAGATTCTGTGGAGGGATGTTTCCGTTTGCCAGTAGGGAAAGTAGCGAAATTCAGGGCTTCCCTGGAACTGTGCCTTAGTAGGGAGAAGGTGACCCTGCATCAGTTACAACAAGCAGTGGGTCAGCTTAACTTTGCCCTGAGAGTAATACCAATGGCCCGCCCCTTTTCCCGCTCTATTGCACAAGCTATGGTTGGTCTCAAGGAAGGACACCACCGCACGAGACTGTCTGCAGAGGTTCGCCAGGACATGCGCATCTGGTTGGCATTTCTGGCGGACTTCAACGGTCGAGTGGTATGGAGCAAGCCACCAGCGTCTTCGGACGAGCTAGGTTTGTGGACAGACTCGGCGGGGAGCGTGGGTTTTGGCGCCATCTTTGGTAATCGATGGTCGGCGCAAACATGGCCGACGTGGTGGCACACCAACGGTCTCACAAATAACATTGGGTTCCTCGAGCTATTCCCTATTTTTGTGGCTCTGATGGCATGGCCGGACGAGTTCAGAGATCGCTCTGTGGTATTTTGGTCCGACAATATGACTGTTGTAGAATGTATAAATAATCAGGCAGCGCGCTGCAAGAGGATATTGAGATTGTTGAAGGAAATTGTACTACTTTGCATGAGACTGAATGTGCAGTTCAGGGCAAAACACGTGCGGGTGTATTGAATCATGCGGCTGATGCACTCTCTCGTTCACATATGCAGGCGTTCAGGGGTTATCTACCTACAGCGGACCTAGCGGCAGCACCATTCCCCGAAGTACTCTGGCTACTCGGTGCCCCGGATTACAAGACCTCGTGGCAGCAAGCTTAGCCCCCAGGATGAGGAAGGCATACGAAGGAGCGTTTCGTTCCTATTGTGCATTTTTGGGTCCGGCAGGGGAGCAGAATTGGGGTCAGGAGGATTCCTTCCTAAAGTTTCTGGTAGCATTACACAGGGAAGGCCGATCAGTGGCAACGGCCAATAGGCACCGGGCGGCCATTTCATTCATGGCGCAGGTGCATGGCATCAAGGACCCGACATCTTCCTTTTTGGTAAAGAAAGCCCTTCGTGGCTGGCAACGCCTTAAGGGTCGTAGAGTAGAGGAGAGGCGCCCGATTGGGTTAGAAAGGTTGTCCCTGCTTATGTCGATACTACCCACGACATGCTCCTCCCATTTCGAAGCAGTCTTGTTCCGGGCCGCTTTCGCATTAGCGTTCAATGGGGCTATGCGGGTGAGCGAACTGGTCGCAAAGAATAAGAAGGATGTGGAGGGAGGTCTGTGTCGGGATCACATCATGATCAGGGGTGATTCCATGGTAGTCACAATAGCTAAGTCCAAGACTGATCAAAGAGCTATGGGAGACAGTGTTGTTGTCCAGCGCATGCGAGGGTCCCCCATGTGCCCGATAATGTGCATCGAGGAATACTTGGCGCTGAGGGCGGATACATGGGGTGGGAGTTTGCTGAGACACATCGATGCCACCCCACTGACGAGGTTTCAGTTTCAGAGGGTGCTAATAATGGCAATCGCAGCGGCGGGCTTGGACCCGAGCGATTTTGGGATAGGGGCTGCTACTGAGGCTACAGCCAGGGGTCAGAGTGCTGAAGAGGTGAAACTGTTAGGACGATGGTCCTCAAACTGTTTTAAAAGGTATGTGCGGTTGCACATGTTGTGAAGTCAAGTTACATGCACTCATGCTTCTTGTCTTCTGTTTAATTTACAGTTTCGCGAGCATGTTATGCGGGGCGGAATTTGCAGTCGACCCGGCACCAGGGGACCAGCGGTCAGAGATCACCGGCTGAGGAGAGAGAGGTGTGGGTCGTGGGCCACTCATACGTGAGGCGGGCCGGGGACGTATTCAAAGCAGGTGACGCGACTCACGCAGGTGGGGAATACGGGTACAGAGTGACCTTCCACGGAAGGGGCGGGCTCTGTATTGACCAGTTCGAATCTTTTATCGAGGGACTCTTAGGGCGGCAGAGGTCACCGCCATCTGTAATCATAGTCCACCTGGGGGGCAATGACATTGTGACACTCGGTAGGAGAGTATTACTCTAACAAGTTTTGTCCACCGTTAGCTGGCTGGCGAAAAGAATCCCCGCGTGCACGATTGCATGGTCCCACATGATTCCCAGGAAGGTATGGCGGGGGGGCCTTTTGGTATCGGCACTGAACCATTCAGTAAAGAAGGTCAACAACAAGATTGGTAGGTTGTTTCACTCGGCGCAGTTGCACAGTATTCCGCATGGGTGTATTCGGGGTGACCACATGTATCTAGATGATGGGGTTCACTTGTCCCGGGAGGGGAATGTCTTACTCATAGGAGACTTCATAGCTTGGCTAAGGGGTTTGAGGAAGCATGACATTTAGGAGGAGTTGTGGGGGGGCCGGATAGCCGGTCAACTATCCGGCCTGTGGCGGTAAGGTCATGATCGGTGTGCAGTAATTTCAAGGTCCCTAGAGGGGGGGCCACCCACTATGGATGGGAGCGCCCGGGGGGAGGCGGCCATTGGCCCCTCCCACGGGGAGGCGGCACCCACTAACTATGGGTCGCCTAGGGGAGGACGGCCATAGGCCCCTTCCAGGGGAGGAGGCGGCTATATGCCCCTCCTACGAATTTCCCGGGGCCCGGATATCCGCGACGGCGGATGTGATAGACAGTGTGGGGTGGGGGGGGAGTCCACGCTGCCTTCTTACAGACACCTCACACGGGTCCTCGGACGACCTTTAAGATGGCGTCGAGTTTAAATGGGGGGCCCCCAACAAGACAAGGGAAATTGGAGTTGGCGCAGAGGGTACAGTCCTCTGCGCGGCCGCCACTCACACCGTGAGGGCGAGAGTTTTGGTAGTAGGGATCTGACACCGGTTGCGACCGTGCCGTTGGCCCGTAATGCTAGGGTGTACAATTTTAATTTAGAAAGTATGATTTACAGGATGTTAGACTCGGCTAGGAAAACCTTTGTATTAGAGACTTGTTAAGGTTAGCCAATGGACATGTCTGCATCGGAATGTAATAAATGAAAATTGTACATAATATGAAACTTTTATTTAATGTTTTAATTTTGTTTCAAATTTTAATAAATACAGCCGGGAGGGTAACTCACTCCCGCCTTCCAAAAAGTTCAGAACTGCGTCCGTCTTCCCATCCTTGGGGATTGTGTTGGGAGGGGGTGACAGGCATCCCGGCCATATGGAAAGGGGCGACCACTCGGTCCCCCCGAACGTATGGTTGGGGGCCCGGATCCTCCCGGGAAACCATTTTGGGCGGGGGGCGTGTCACGGCTGGTATGCCCGAAGCGGCGTAGCCGGGGCGCGCCTTTTCCCGCCCAAGAAGGGTTGTCCTAGACACCTACACCGATGGCCACGCCCGGTAGGCGTACCGGCGGAGGGTTCACGCCCTCCCGAAGAGGAATAAAGAGAGCGGGAATCCGAAGAAGAATCCTCTTGTTCCTGTGCTTGGAAGCTGCACCCACTCGTTGCACGTGAGCCCTCGACGGAACAAGGAGCAATTTTGACCCACCCACCAGCCCCTTATGGCAATGTTAGTTCTGCAATAAAGTCTTTTTTCTCTGATAACATCTTCTTCCCTCTGTTTAGCGGTATATGAAGGTCTAGTTTAACTATATGACTTCTGTCTGAAGGTACTGTTTTTTCTTGTAGTATAAACAAATGTTGCAAGTAGACGAGGATGTTTTTCTCCCTTAGTAGGTAATCAAATGTCGTATTTATTTTTTGGTCGGGCGGTAAGGTCATGATCGGTGAGCAGTAATTTCAAGGTCCCTAGAGAGGGGCGCCACCCACTATGGATGGGAGCGCCCGGGGGGAGGCAGCCATTGGCCCCTCCCACGGGGAGGCAGCACCCACTAACTATGGGTCGCCTAGGGGAGGACGGCCATAGGCCCCTACCAGGGGAGGAGGCGGCTATATGCCCCTCCTACGAATTTCCCGGGGCCCGGATATCGGTGACGGCGGATGTGATAGACAGTGTGGGGTGGGGGGGGGAGGGGGGGGGGGGGGGAGTCCACGCTGCCTTCTTACAGACACCTCACACGGGTCCTCGGACGACCTTTAAGATGGCGTCGAGTTTAAATGGGGGGCCCCCAACAAGACAAGGGAAATTGGAGTTGGCACAGAGGGTACAGTCCTCTGCGCGGCCACCACTCACACCGTGAGGGCGAGAGTTTTGGTAGTAGGGATCTGACACCGGTTGCGACCTTGCCGTTGGCCCGTAATGCTAGGGTGTACAATTTTAATTTAGAAAGTATGATTTACAGGATGTTAGACTCGGCTAGGAAAACCTTTGTATTAGAGACTTGTTAAGGTTAGCCAATGGACATGTCTGCATCAGAATGTAATAAATGAAAATTGTACATGATATGAAACTTTTATTTAATGTTTTAATTTTGTTTCATATTTTAATAAATACGGCCGGGAGGGTAACTCCCTCCCGCCTTCCAAAAAGTTCAGAACTGCGTCCGTCTTCCCATCCTTGGGGATTGTGTTGGGAGGGGGTGACAGGCATCCCGGCCATATGATTTTTTTGGACTTTTTTGGGTTTTTTCTCCATTGCTTATGGTATGCATTACTGCCCCTTGCTCTTTTGAGAACTGAAAATTGTACTTCAATTTTTCACCCCCAAACTTAAACGGTTCGGCCATGGGGATATGTGCCTGTTCGTTGTCTCTTAACTCTTCTAAATTGCTTTTGTTCCCTTGTTCTTTTTTTCCTTTTACGGCCAGCCTTCTTATTGCTTTCTGTATTCGAGTCTGTCGGATTTTTCCTGACCGCATCTTTCAAACTGCAATTTTTCCTGGACGTTCTCCCTTTCAGCTCATATATTGCGTTGTCTTTCCCAAAACTCCCCCAGCCCGTCTGCCGCTTATGCGACAGCTGCCGTCGGGGGAGTACACGTGGAAATGTGGTCGGGGTTGGATGGATGGCTTGATGGTAAGAATGGTGAAAAATGGTTCTGTATTTCTGCAAGGTGAACTCAATTTAAATAGATGGTTCCACTCACTCGACTCCCTTTATGGCTTGTCTATCCGTCCGTCAAATAATGCCCGTTCTCATAGGTACCACTCCCCACCCCCTTTGCTCCGGTTCCAGAACTAAGTCGACTCTTTCAGCATGCCCAGCTGGACTAGTACCGGAAGCTTTTGCTTACCCCTCTTTTTTCTGCTGTCCCCTTAGACCCTGTTCATTGCCTGCTCCTTACTTGTTATGTTATGTTATGTTATGTTAATTCTGCTTATATAGCGCATGGCTACCCCAGCAATGGGGCGTCCCAGCGCTGCGGACATACCTGGAAGCAGAGCAGCTTGAGTCCGTAGCTTGCCTTCTGGAACTTTGTCTCTGCCTCTTATGCTGGCTCTGGCTTGTCCCAGCTCTCAAAGTCTCTCCGAGTTGCTGCTCTTTATGGCTCGTGAACCCTTGTGGCTCCTTCAGCCCCTTGCAACTCACAAACCCGGCTCGCAGCCCCAGATTATGCTTGGCTGCTCCGCTGGCCTCTCAAAATTCCGGACGTCTCCTTGCTATTCCTTGTAGTTAAAAACCTTATGGATTTGGGGGAAGTCAGGAGATCTGCTGGTATTACTGCCCCTTTTTTTTCCTCAATCGGCCGGCTTTTACCGACTTAACGGGCGGGGCCGCAGCCCATACCCAATGCCGCCTAGCGCCTGATCCCAGGGTCCGCCTGCTCCCGCCCGCCGCTCCCGCGGCGCCTCAGCAGTTTCCCACAGGTCTCCTCTCGGCTTCCCCCGGCTCGGTGCTTCACCACGCCCTAAGCCGCTTGGGAAAACGCTTTGTTTTGCTGTATTTCGCCTTCTCAGTGAGACGCTTTTTCCAGCTTCGAGCTTCTTACTTCCTGACGTCTCTCGATTGTGCCTCCGTTGTAGCTCTGTTGTAGTAAACGTCCGCGGCCGGTTCCTGTCTGACTTCACGGCTGGTTCTGGTGAAAAACGCTGTGGACGCCGCGGACACCGCCGTTACAGCTCCTCTCCTCTGACCCGATGGTCAAGCACTCTGCAGCACGTCACAGACACTCTTGATCGCCCTCTAGCTTTGAACTCCTAGATTCCCGCCTCAGGAAATGCACTAGATTTACAAAAGGGGGTGGTGATGAACAGAGTGTCTGAATTGAGCAGACCACTCTTACCCAGTCCAAAGATCAGGGCTTGATCCATCACCGTTATTTATCTCACTGCCCCATCCCAGCTCAGAACCTGGCTATATGCAAATCAGTCTGTCCCTGGCCCAGTGCATCATGGGAACAGGGCAGACTAAACTACCAAGCCAATTCTTTACCAGAAAGGAGACAAGCTACCGGGGACCGGTTTCTGGCATTTCAGCCTCTTCGGCCCGGCTTGCTTGAATCCTGATGGAGCAGTGAGAAAGGGACTCATGTCTGAGTATACCCTGCCACACCTATAGTGGCCAAAATCGATTTACAAAAGGGGGTGGTGATGAACAGAGTGTCTGAATTGAGCAGACCACTCTTACCCAGATGTGAGACCCTTGCTCATTGCACCATCAGGATTCAAGCAAACCGGGCCGAAGACGGCTGTAATGCCAGAAACCGGTCCCCGGGAGCTTGTTTCCTTCCCAGTGTAAGAATTGGCTTCTGTAGTTTGGTTTGTCCTGTTCCCATCATGCACTGGGACAGGAACAGACTAATTTGCATACAGCCAGGTTCTGAAACTGGGATGGTGCAGTGAGCTAAAAAACGGTGTTGGATCTAGCCCTGATCTTTTGACTGGGTGAGAGCTTTCTGCTTAATTCAGAGACTCTGTCCCTCACCACCCCTTTTTGTAAATATTTTTGTCCACCCTAAGCGTGGAAGGGTATTCTCAGATGTGAGACCCTTGCTCATTGCACCATCAGGATTCAAGCAAACCGGGCCGAAGACGGCTGTAATGCCAGAAACCGGTCCCCGGGAGCTTGTTTCCTTCCCAGTGTAAGAATTGGCTTCTGTAGTTTGGTTTGTCCTGTTCCCATCATGCACTGGGACAGGAACAGACTAATTTGCATACAGCCAGGTTCTGAAACTGGGATGGTGCAGTGAGCTAAAAAACGGTGTTGGATCTAGCCCTGATCTTTTGACTGGGTGAGAGCTTTCTGCTTAATTCAGAGACTGTCCCTCACCACCCCTTTTTGTAAATATTTTTGTCCACCCTAAGCGTGGAAGGGTATTCTCAGATGTGAGACCCTTGCTCATTGCACCATCAGGATTCAAGCAAACCGGGCCGAAGACGGCTGTAATGCCAGAAACCGGTCCCCGGGAGCTTGTTTCCTTCCCAGTGTAAGAATTGGCTTCTGTAGTTTGGTTTGTCCTGTTCCCATCATGCACTGGGACAGGAACAGACTAATTTGCATACAGCCAGGTTCTGAAACTGGGATGGTGCAGTGAGCTAAAAAACGGTGTTGGATCTAGCCCTGATCTTTTGACTGGGTGAGAGCTTTCTGCTTAATTCAGAGACTCTGTCCCTCACCACCCCTTTTTGTAAATATCAGGAAATGCACTAGCCTTACTTACATCGATATAAAGAATTTCGATATTACTTACCTTAGGGTCGATATTCTGTCCAACGATATTCTTGACATCGATATTCTGCACCTTCGAAATTTCATACACGATATTTTGGTAGGTCGATATTTAATACTCGATATTTTGACTGTGTACCAGCAGAAACACGTTCTGTCCATTCAACACAATACTCCCAAAGCAGTGTATCAGTTATGGTGTTGATAGTTGATGGAGCAAGGTAAAGAACAAAATTTTGTTCAAACTTGTGAAATGGATCTCCCATAACGTTAATCGAATTGACAAGCTTGTGGTGAAATTATTAATCAACCTAGTTTAAGAATACATTCAACATTACACGTGGGAAAAACTAATGTGCTTTTTGTTGCATACGCAAAGAAAAAATATTAAACTAGCCTTGTCTATTGTCTTTGTCAGTATTGTCAGTATTAAATGCGGCAGATAAATTAATGACATGTGCTTATTTTATGTGCTTATGTTATGTCTTTCTGTGATAGAGAGCTCATGGAGTTCCTGATATTCGAAAAAGGAAAAGGTAAATATAATGCTGCATTTATGTGCTTTTGCTAGGTAACATAATTAACAGGATTAATTAGTAAAGGGGGAGGGTAACAGAATGGGTCTCAATTCTTTAATTAATTGATGTCTTGTGTTTGTTTAATAATAGTTTCCAAAAGTGAGGGCTAAAGTGGTTCAGAAAATATGGCTGACAGAGCTGCAGACGCAAAACCTTGTTCAGAGTGGAGCATTTGCACATGCGTAGCAGTGAAGATTTTTACTGCATTGTCACCGTGAACTGAAAAGCAGTTCTTTGGTTGTGTTGAACGTGCTCATGGAAAGATTGCTCAAGGACAGGAACTTGATGTGTCTGCCAAGGTTAGGAAGTAAATGTTCGAGACTCGAGGAAGAAAAGTATCTTTCTTGAGGAAGCCGAAAACGTGGAAATAAAGAAAATAGGGCTTCTATGAAGCCTGGACTTTGTCAAGAGTCGGAGATGACCTAACAATTTTTTATCATGGACTGACACAGGACAGCCAATGAAAAGCTCGGATTTGTTAAAAAGAATGTAAAATGTAGAAAGTTTAGCTAGAGAGAAAGGTATAACGTCTGACACTATGAGCAAGGAAAAAACTCTTAATTTCCGATTCCTGAGTGTCGTGGCATGCTCATGGACCTTTGGTGCATGTAAGGACAGCAGACTTTTAAAAGATTTTTTCCCTTTTTAGGTGAAGTAAGATATAGTCAGGGAAATAGATTTAGGGAATGGAAACTGTTATTCTGTTAATACTTCATTTTCTGATCTTGCTTTATAAATGTCACTCATAAATTCATTTCCTAAAATGCTGCTTTCTTAATTGCTTATGAAATAAAGATTCTAAAACGTTAAATGCTTTTTCTTATGAATAATAAAGTAAATAAAATTAGATTTGAAGAAGACAAGCTGGTCTTGTTTATTCATGGTCTAGTTACCATCAGTTGATTCAATCGCCTTAGTGGTCTGATTAATAAGTAATAAATGTTTAAAACCATGGTAAAGATGATAAACTGCAGTTGTATATAATAATGTAAATAATAAGTGAGTAGATTTATTAATCATACCACCTGATTCAGTTGCTCAGAAATTGTCTCATTGGTTTATGGGCCTTTCTATGTGTTTTGTGATTAATGGTGAGTATTGAGGTGTTATGTAGCGTTTATGAGACAGCTTTGCAATCGGAGCGCTGGATCAATTACTTGGTAGCAGAGTTACGGTTTCTATGGTAACTAGCATGGTACATGGTAATTTCATAGGATTGATGTCTAAAGCATGTTAAGTCTGTTTAGTTGTTATATGTAGTCGAAAGATTTTTTCCAGCAGTGTGAAAATTCCTGGTTTGTGCCGGCATGAGAAGTGTGAGAGGTGAAGTTACACAGTGCATTTGTTCTGTTTCAAAATAGTAGTATCGTCGTATATCACAAGTGTTGTGGTCGTACAGCACAAGTTTAGGGATTTTAGGTGTGTAAGGTAAAATGTATAGTGAGGATTGTCTATGAAATTGTAACTTTCGAGTACAGGGACTTCTGTTCTGTTTCAAAACTCACTGTGAAAAGAGTAGTAGAATTTATCTAAGCTTGAGTGAAGGGTAAGGAAGCGTTGTCTCCTAATGGAGATTTATGTACGTATGATTAGGGATTTTTCCATATGACTGTGTGTAAATGAATTTGTAATATATGATCGAGTGAAACTCTAAATTGTCTCTAAGGAGGTATACAATATCTCTGTATGTGCATTTAGAGAGAAACAAGTTCGTTATTACCTGCTAGAAGGGTAAAGTAGCCTTACTTTATCGACAAATTTATATATTCTGTGAAAATAGCGTCGTCTATTTCACGTGAAAAAGAATACTTGAATGTTTGGAAAAACTATCACTTTATTTTAGCGAAACAGACAAATGGTTTGTTTTTGTGGTGTTATTAACTGGATTCAATTGAAAGTTTTGTAAATATGGCGCTGTGAATTTTGTTTGTAAAGGAGGGGTCAGTTTAAGGAGTGAGTTGAGAGACAGAGAAGCTGCAGCTATAGCATACTTCACAAGAGTCGCGCTGTGATTGGTTAACATACGTCACAGTATTCGCGCAGCTGATTGGCTCATCCTGAAAAACTGTAATTCTATTGGTTGAGCAAAATAGTGAAAAAGCTTAACCTGATTGGTTTGTTGGTGACTTTCGCGCAAGGATTGGTTGGTGTTACTGAATAACAAGGAAGTTGTTACAATCTTTTCCGAAGTAAGGGAAAGTGTTTATAAACATGGATTACTATTTTATGAAAGAGAAAAAGAAGCTATCATGGTTTCAGAAGTTAAAAAATTAAATTAAACCTGATAAGAAAATTTAAACGCGAGGCGGAAGATTAATTCATAAGTACAAAACACCTGCAGCTTATATGTTGGGTGAATATGGTTATCATACTTGTCTTTGGATTGAGAATTGGATGAAGTATACTGAAAATGATGGTGTCTTAGCATGGCCGGAAGATGGATCATTTAACATAGCAGTTTTGAAAAACTTAAGAGAAAAATGATGAAACTTGTACCAAAGCCTAGACCTACTCAATTTGAAGCTTTAGTTGAATGGGAGGATGAAATGTTTGCATTACATCGAGAGAGCAGAGGAATATCAAGGGGAACAGGATTAGGTCTTGATAGAGAAACTCATCAGGATAGAATGCGTTGATGGAGAAGCGCAGACATGTGTGATGGCTTGTATCCAGTGAGACTAATTGATGAAGTAACTGGACAAAAGAGTACCCATAGGAAAAATAGAATTAGTGAAGAAAGTGATTCAGAAGATGCGGTATTAGAAGAAATTTATACTAAAAAACCGCCACCTTATCAACCAGTTTGTTCATGGACTTCTCCAAGTGCCCCACAAAGAGAAATTATTGATGAGACATCCCCTGAAACAAATCCGAATATTAGAAAGACACATGAAAGAGTAGAAACAGGACATAATTCAAATATATCAGGAGAAATTAGTAATTACACTGAAACTCCAGTTCAAAGAAATGAAACCCCAAAGAGTGAAATTCGAACAGAAAGGTATGACGGATTACCAGATACCTCAGAATATATTCGTTCTACAAATGAACTAATACAGCAATTAACCAAAAGATTGGAAGCAGTAACAGTACCTGTAACGATTGGACCTGTTCTTCCAGTATTTGATCAAAAAGAAATTAGACATTCAGCTTTAACTGTTACATTAAATTCAGAAATACAGAAAGTGACAGAAAAATACATCAAGAGAAAATGATGATGCCTGACTTAACTTTTAATCAAAGTTTGTCATGTAAAAGTCCAACTGGTGCAGATTCTGATTCTGGAACTCCAGAAAAGAGTTTGAGTAAAATAGATTTAACGCAAACCCCAGAATGTAAATTACTTGATGTTGGAAAATTAAAAGCAGATTTAGAGGAATTAATAATTGGTACGATTGGAACTGACAGTTTGAAGGCATATCAGGATGATGAATTATTATTTATTTGCAAAAGCATAACATGGAAAACGAAAAACAAATATGATCAATTAGAAGATATGGCTTCTGAATTAGAAGTGGATTTAAGTAAGCAGAATAATTTGCAGAAAAATTATAGGGTGGATTTCTCTGAAAAAGACATTGAAAATATGAATACCACAGGAAGAATCACTCATATAAAAGATTTAATTGTGATTTTGAGAAAATGGGGTGAATTGAGTAAATGGAGAGCGAAATGGACTAAGAAAAGAGATGAAGACAGAACAAGTTTAGCTTTTCCTGTCAGAGAAAAGGAAAAAGTAGTGAATGAGTTTCCAATGAGAGAAATAGCAGGAGGAGGGTATGTACATGTCCCATGGACAGGACAGGACATTTTACTTTACTGTTCACAAATGATTTCCCTCGATTAAGAGAAAAACCTGTAGAATGGTATCGACAGGTAGAGAGATTTGTGAAAGTTTCAAAAGTTTTGTGGGTTGATCTTGACATAGTTGTCCCATCAGATCTTTAGACAGAACGTAAAACTTCTGTAGATTGGCCTAGAGAAGAATATGAACGAGATAAAGTAACAGGTGCTCCTTCTCCAGACGTAATGAGAAAGTACGAACAGGTAATTGTGTTTCTGAAAAACAAAATTCCTCCAAAAGAGATGGATTGGGTTAAAATTGACAGAACAATCCAAGAGTCGAAGGAATCAGTACATTCATTTTATGAAAGATTACTGTTGGTATTTAAACAATACAGTGGTTATGAACATTTAAGTGAAAAAGATATGAGCCATTTTATATACAGATTTGTATATGGCTTGAGACCTGAAATTAGTTAAATGGTAAGAACTGGAATAGTTGGTTGGCAATCACACACAGTAGATGATATCTTGAGAAAAGCAAAATACTGTAGTGATGAAATAGAAGCTAAACAAAAGAAGCTGAAAGAAAAAGCCATGTGGGCACAGGTAAAAGTGGCTGAACAACAAATGGCAACTTTAGGAAATAAGAATGTTGAACACAATCAAGGGAAATTTAAAGGTAATTGTAATAAACCAAAATTGATGGGAAATATAGAAGAGTTAAAACAGAAACTCCCATGTTTTAACTGCGGCGTAATTGGACACTGGAAACGTGAGTGTAAGAATCCGTCCAGAATTCATTTAAAAAATACATTATTAAATCCACAGATGCAGAATGAGATAAATGAGCAACAACAGCTACAGTGACAGGTAGTGATTCAGCAAAGTCAGTTACCACAACCGCCACTTCCAAACTGTGTAAATGTGCAGAAATACAGTGCAGAAACAGGATTCAGCGGAGGTGAACAGGTAAACAGATCACCGAGAGTGAATGTGTCGAATGTATCTCAACAATATTGGTTGAAAGAAGATGGAGGGAGTGAATCTGAAGATTACTTCTGACGGTGCCTGAGAGAGGAGGAAGAGTGTGTGCTTGGAGCCACTCTTGAGGTAGATCAATCTAGTCCATTTGTAAATGGAAAAGTGAATGATGTAGAAATTACTTTCTTGTGGATACAGGTGCTACCCGTTCTACTGTTAGATCAGTGGAAATAGAAAACCTTCCTCTCTCTGGAGATAAAATCCAAGTAGTAGGTGTAGCTAATCAGCAAATAAAAACAGATTTAACTGAACCAGTAGAAGTGGAAATAGGTGAATTTAAAGACATGCATAGATTTGTAGTTTGTGATAGTATTCCTGTAAATTTATTAGGTAGGGATATTCTTTCTAAAATGAACTGTGCAATATATTGCTCACCGGATGGTATAGAGCTTCAAACTCCAGAAGAAGATGGGCTTTACAAATTAACAATGTCAATGGTTGAGGCAGAAGAAAGCAAATTATTTCCTGTGTTTGATAAGAATAATCTACCTGAAGAATTAAAAGACACAGTGAATGTAAATTTTTTGGATTTTACTGGAGATGAAATGGGCCTGATGAAAAATGTAGATCCAGTACAAATAACAGTAAAACAAGGAGCAGATTATCGAAACATTCCTCAGTATAAAATGAAAGCAGAAGTGATTGAAGGAGTTACTCCAGTAATAGACAAACTCATAAAACAAGTTGTTTTAAAAGAAATTGAGAGTAGTCCATGTAATTCACCAATTATGGGAATCAAAAAGCCAAATGGAACTTTCAGAACTGTTCAGGACCTGAGAAAGGTTAATAAAATTGTTGTTCCATGTTGTCCAGTTGTACCAAATCCAGCGGTAATTTTATATCAGATTCCGCATGATGCAGAATGGTATACAGTTATTGATGTGTGTAATGCATTCTTTACTGTTCCATTGCATCCAGAAAGCCAACACATTTTTGTGTTCCTGTTCAAAGAGCGTATTTTAGCATGGTGTAGAATCCCTCAAGGGTACACCGAAAGTCCATCTATTTTTAATCAGTTGCTAAAGAAATCATTGGAAAATCTAGATTTACCTGGAAAATCTACGTTAGTGCAGTATATTGATGACCTCTATGTGGCTGCAAAAACAAGAGATAATTGTGTAACAGATACCATTATTCTTTTAAATCATCTGGCAGATGAGGGACATAAAGTATCTCCTGCGAAATTACAATTTTGCAAACAAGAAGTGAAATATCTTGGTCACAGAATTGCAAAGGGAATCAGACAAGTGACAACAGAAAGAATAAAAATGATTCAAGCAATGCAACCTCCAAAAACACAGAGACAGGTTAGAATATTTCTGGGAATGGTAGGTTATTGTCGACAATGGATTAGTGGATTTTCAGTAATCGCAAAACCACTGCAGAGACTGACAAAAGCAGACATAAAAGACCCAATTAGCATATCAAAAACTGAATTAGAAGCTTTTGAACAGTTAAAGAAAAGTTTGTGTGAAGCTCCAGCATTGGGAATGCCTGACTATGAAAAAGAATTTGAACTGTATTGCAGTGAAAGAGAAGGATGTGCGTTATCAGTTCTGATTCAAAGACATGGAAGACTGAGAAAGCCAATAGCATATTTCTCAGCTGTTCTTGATCCTGTTGCAAAAGCATTACCAGGTTGTTTAAAAGCAGTAGCTGCAACAAGTGTAAGTTTGGAACAAAGTGAAGGAATACTAATGAGATTTCATGTAAAAGTATATATACCACACTCAGTTGAAATTCTTCTCACTAGAAGCAAAACACAGCATTTGACAAACAATAGGCTGACAAAATATGAAAAAGTTATACTTGGATCAGACAATGTTTCAATTGCAAGATGTGTGAATTTAAATCCTTCCACATTACTTCCTGACACTTCTGAAACAGAGATCAGGGATGAGGTTGATCATGAATGCCTGGATGTATTAGAATATTGCACGAAACCAAGTCAGGACATTAAAGATGTCCCATTATCTGAATCAGATTATATTTTATTTGTTGACGGTTCATGCTTAAGAACAGATGAAGGTGTTCTGAGTGCAGCATATTCAGTGTGTACATTTGCAGATGTGATTGAAGCTTCCTCTCACAAAGGAATTCGTTCAGCTCAACTAGCAGAATTAATTGCTTTGATTCGTGCATGTGAATTGGGAAAAGACCAAAAATTTACCATAGTGACTGATAGTCAATATGGTTATGGTGTAGTCCATGACTATGGCCAGCTCTGGTCTCAAAGAGGTTATTTAACTTCTGCGGGATCACCAATAAGAAAAGCTCAATTGATCAAAAGATTGATTGACGGAATTCAACCACCAGAAAAAATTGCAGTAGTTAAATGCACAGCACACAAGAAAGGAGAGGATTACATAACAAAAGGAAACTCATATGCTGACTCAATAGCAAAATTCTGTGCAAAACATAATGTATCAGTTAATCGGAAAAAAGAAAATGAACATGTTTTGAACTCACTTATGCTACTATCTGTAGCTGAGACTTGGCAGGGAGTAAAACAGATGCAAGATGAAGCAAGTGACGAAGAGAAAGACACTTGGTTAAAAGCAGGATGCAGACAAAGAGAAGACGATGAGGTTTGGGTTTACAAAGATGACAGAGCAGTAATGCCAGATAGCATAATTTCTGACATGGCACGCATGTATCATGGTCCAGGACATATTGGAAGAGATTCTATGATCAGATTATTTAGGCAAATATGGTACAATCCAAAATTCAGAATAATTGCAGAGTCCCTTTGTCAGAGATGTCTTACCGCCAACAAATCAATCCAAATAGAAAAACTGTTGTGAGCATGGGAACCATAGGACGGGAGGGTGGTCCATTTACCAGAATCCAGCTTGATTTCATTTACATGCCACCTCACAACAAACTCAGATATGTCTTGGTGATAATCTGTTTGTTTTCAAGATGGGTAGAAGAGTTCCCAACACGTCATAATGATTCAGTTACTGTGGCAAAATTGCTTTTGAGAGAAATCATACCAAGGTATGGTTTTCCAGTGACGGTTGAAACAGATTGCGGCACACATTTTGAAAACAGTTTGCTAAAATTGATTTGTGAAGCACTGGATATAAAACAAAAATTACATTGTGCTTACAGACCAGAAGCATCAGGTGTTGTTGAGCAAGTGAATGGTACAATAAAAAACAGAATAGCAAAAATGTGCTTAGCAACAGGAATGAAGTGGACAGATGCACTTCCACTTGTTTTGATGTCTTTGAGAAGCATTCCAGATAGAAAAACAGGATTGAGCCCCCATGAGAATTTAATGGGCAGGGTCATGAGGCAAGCATTTGTTCCAGTTGATAAACTGTTGAGCAATAATGATAGCGTCATTATGGATTACTGCAAAAATCTATCTGACTTGGTGACTTCTGTGTTTCATCATGTAGGAACTGAAGTATTTTCAAAAGAGAAAGAACAAGCTCATGATCTGTTACCAGGAGTTTGGGTAAGGACAAAAGTACATCGAAGAAGAAATTGCCTAGTACCCAAGGTGGCAGAAGGCAAGACAGGCGATATTAGTCACAACAAATGCAGTAAAGTGTAGGGGATTGAAAAGATGGATTCATGCTAGCCACACCATACGTGTGCCAACACCTGAGAATCCCGACGAAGGTGAGACAACAGCTGATTCAGATTCGGAAGAAGAACCTGAAAGAAATCCAGATCCTGAAGATCGACAAGAAAGTCGACATCTGGAAAATTCAAATGAGAATGAGGCACTGAATGAAGAAAATGAAGAGATTGTAATACAAGACTCAGAAGAAGAAAATTATAAAAATCTGCTAGATCAAATAGCAGAAGAGGAAACTGAACAAGAAGAGATTCAAGATCAGGAAAGTATTGAAAAGCAGATTGGAAGCTTTGGAAGAAGGAACGAAAATTCTAAAACTGGTGAATTGGAAGTAATTGAAGAAGAAGAAGAAGAAGAAATTCCAAGTACTAGCTATAAGGATGCTGTTCCTAACAAAGTGAAACTGCTGAGTAAAGAAGTACCTGAGTCTGAAGAAGATTCTGACACAATAAAATTGATTATTGATGAATCAGCTGATAACACAGAAAGTGAAACAGATGAAAGTGGAGATGAATCAAAAGTGAAAAGATCAAGGAAAAGAGCTTGGAGAGTGGAATATAATTTAGCGGAACCAAAAAGGAAGATAAGAAAAGGAGATAATTGGCCAAAAGAAACTGAAGGCCTAAAATTTAAATTAGTGAATAAAGCAAAAGAGCAGGTGAATGAGATCACAAGTCAAAAAGAAAAAGATTTAAATAAGAAAAAACAAGCAGGAAAGAAAATAGAAGTGATAAACAGCAGAGCAAAGAGAATAGTAAAGCCAAATCAGAAGTATAAGTCACCTGAGTGGACCTATATTATAATTCCACCAGTAGTAGAAGTAAATGGTAGTCAAGAAAATTTTGATGATGCAAGTGATAATGATTGATTTTATTCATTAGGTGACACAAGGTTGAAGAAATTGTGTTAGGTGGCACAAGGTCGAAGAAATTATGTTAGCTGGAAAACACATTGATGTATGACATAAGGTCGAAGAAAAGCTGTTAAAGAATAAAGTTATCTGTTAAAAAAAAAGAGGGGAGTATTGGTAATTTTTCATTTTTATTTTTGGGTTTGAAAGTAAAGATGCCTTATACTAATAATATTTTGAGATGCTCAATTCTCCAAAGATGTTGCAAATTGTCTTCAATATGTGTAATTATGATAATTTTAGTTTGGCTAATTTTAGCTGTCATTTTTCCTTTTGGAATAGATAATGAAATGTATAAAAGTAATATGACTAGTAAAGTTGTAGTTAATCATGAAAAAGATGATAAGACTAATAAAATTATTGTACATAAACCAGAGATTCATCAAGATAGACCTGTGGGAGATTATTCTAGCAATACCTTTTCAAGACTTTTATCTGAATATGTTAAGGTGATGGACGCAAAAGACTGCTATATTTGTGTGAAATTACCTACTTCTGTGTCTGAAGGTGTTACATATAATATGCTTTCTCTTACTTATGGCATAACCAGTAGTATAACAGCTAGTTTATTTTATAAAACTGGACGTTTGGAATACTACTACTGAGATTTTGATGAGATTTTTGCAAATTTAAAAGTTGAAAATAATTTGAATAAAGTGAGACCTGCTAAACAGATGCGGGAATTTTTCCTAACGACTAGTGAACTTACTTGAGGTTCCGTGACAATTTGAACCCGTGTTTTCAAGTTTGTCGGAAATACATAATATTAGTATCAGCGAACCGCAAATGATCCATTTAGCATATCCTGGTGTTTTCTCTACGATACGAGCAAGAGCACTCCTGTTATGAACACATTTCTGATCTACCCATGGCATCCATCTTAGATCATGGCCGCCATTTTGTGTTTCCTTGCCCTCACATATGCAATAGCCTCTGATCACTTCATTCACTTCACTTTGATTAAGGACACGTAGCCTTAGCCGGAGATTCACCTCTTTCATGACACGTACACCTTAAACCAGATCACGCTGAAGCTGCATGACTCGACAAAGGCTGCCTCCTCTGCCCGAGGCCAGCCCACCTGAACTGGTTTTCCTGCCCATTGTCCTGATCATGATTAGGCGGCCGAAGCCGGTAGCCTTGCCCATTTACAACCTACAAACATCTCTTATCCCGCTTTCCTATCTTCTGCACCTGGCTCTGCTCCTTTCCTTCTGGGCCTTTATTAGGGGGAGGTAACGAACTTTACGATGAGGCGGTCCGGCTCTTGAATGCAATATTGACAAGGGATTGTGATGGACTAGTGGGAACCCCTCTTCGTGATGTTTGGCATCAGATATTATCGACAGTTCCTGTGTAACGCCAAATATTTATTGTTTAAGACACAAAGGTTTGGGAATGTACTGACATGTGAAATATTTGCCTGAAGCACAATTTTTGGTATATAAGGAGCAACCCACAATGTACAAATCGAACAGTCTCCTAGATTCTGCCCGTGTGTAGATTCTGTGATTTCTGTGTCCCTGCAGTAATAAACCTTTGGTCTTTGACGCCACCATCGAGAAGCCCGTGTTTCTGTTCATTTGCGCACCAAGGCAGGTGGAACTCCGGGGTCTTTGGGTGTTGTTCCCTGACACCTCTGGACGGAACCAAAAAGTCCAGAACTCCAATTGGCGCCCAACGTGGGGCGACGTCATTCGGTACCGGTCCAAAAGCCTGAAGAGTTCGAGAAGCTTCGTGTGAAGATTCCTGAGGGAGGCGCCCCACTTCATCGATCCCGGCATATCGCAAAAGTGGCCCTGAAGTTCTCTTCCACGAGGGTTCCCGTTCAGGACGGCTGCAGTGGGCCGTTGCCTTGACCGTCGCCCTGTCTTGGACCCGAGGTGCAGCCTTAGTACAGCGAAACGTGACGGGTTTCTCCTTGGTGACGTCTTCAGTGCCTCAGTTAAGTATTTAGTGATAGCTAGCTGGTTACTTTGTGAGGATTGTTAAAAATCCTTGATCGGTTCTTGGTTTGGTTTGGTTTCGTAAGATTATCACTAGTTGTTCTGGTTACGATAATCTATTTGGTTCAGTTTGGGTATCGATACATTAGTTTGGTTTTGGTAGGCCTAAGTTCTTGGTTCAAGTGCACATATCTGTTTCGTGTTTTGTTTGTTTTGTGTTCCAGACTGAAAATGGTAAGTCGGAAAATGTTGTCTTGTTTTAGTTGCAACAGTGACTCACGATTGGAGGATTCTTGTTTGGTTCCTCCGATTGGGACTCCCCTTTATGACCTATATTGCAAATTTGGAGTGGGTCCTATATCCTATAACGAGGTGTGGGTCCGTTATTGTAAGAAGGATGGTGTCCTTAGTTGGCCACTACATGGTAGTTTTGAGCCCGAGATCCTTGATAATTTAGAAGCGAAACTGTTTAGTAAGAAAGCCCGGCCGGCAATGTTTGATTCTTTCCGTTACTGGCGAAAAGAATCTAAACAGAGAGAAATGAAAAGGTTGAAGAAAGAACAAAAAGAGCAAGAGGAGTTAACTCTAGAGCAAGCAACTAAACAACTGCAAGATAATGAGTGCGAAAAGGCTATAGACGTAGCAATTAGAGAGCATAATTTAGCGATTGACAAGTGCTACCCTGCCTTGCCATCGAAAACAGCTAAGATACTGGAGGATCCCGAAAACGATCCTCTGTTGTCTTATCTGTTACGTTCACCTCCACCGTACGCACAAGGTGCTGCGGCCCAACTTATACCGAATGTTCAGTTGCCGGTTGCTGGACAACCTGGTGTTCTTGTTCCTCAGAATCTAGTTCCTGTACCTCCTGTGGTTAATGTGAATGTTCCTACGGCTCCTCCTCTTCCTGGGTTGCCGACTTCTATACCTGTATCTGTCTCGCTTACACCTACTACTTCACAAACTATTTTCATCGATACTCCTACTGCTTCGCAATCTGTTCCTACCTCTACTGTGTTCTCTACGTCTGCGAGTATGTTAACTCCACTTTCTGTACGTCGAAAAATAACTGAGTCTGTTGCTAATATTCTGTCTCCTCTATATAAATCCTTAATTAAGACTCCTACTTCTGATTCAGTTCAGAGACGTAGTCAGCTACCAAGTACTGAAGAACGGGGAGTTTTAGATTCCACGGCTCTCAGATGGATTACGAAAGTTAGAAGATATAATACGAGAGATGTATTAGATACATTTATGCAGTGGAAGGAACCAACACAACGATACGTCTTTGATGAGATGTGCTCGTTGTTACGTGAGGAAATAGAGGAAGATGATGTTGAATCAGACTTGGAGGATTTAATTAAGGTGCAAAAAGAGTTTGCTGCAGGAATGATAGTGGGTGATAATATACAGGAAGCGATGGAACTTATTTTGAGTTTTAGGAATGATCCATCTCTTCGTTCGCCGAGAGATTTAGAGAAAGGTAAAATGAAGCTAAGTCGCCAATATCCTATGAGGGAGGTTCCTCCAATTTGGCGCGAAGCTGTGCAAGCTGATGCGGTTGCGGGTATTGCAGCTGCTCCAGCACAGTTCCAACGAGTGTGGATACACATTCCATGGAAGCGAGCTGAAGTACTAGCAGTGAAACAGGCCTTACCAGATCCACGTAAGAATCCGGCCGGATATTACAAGGAATTGACGCAGACAGTTGAAGCTTGTATAATGAATTTGGCAGACATTGACATGCTATTTGGCAATGTAGTTCCACAACCAGTGTGGGCTAAAATTCGTAGAGAGGATCATCAGGCTGCTTTAGGTGGTGATTGGGCAGCTATCACTGCAGCAGATGGTCAGCAAACGGGTGGTGCAAAACCCGAACCCCTAATTGCTAATCTTCAAGGTAGAATAATTGATTTAATGAAGACTCTGATGCCTGCGTTGCGTGTTAATTGGGATAAATTATCCGCATGCAAGCAAAAGAAAGACGAAAGTGTCTCCGACTTCTTCACGAGGTTCGAAGAGACTTTTGTAGACCATAGTGGTCAGGATATGAGCACTGAAGGAGGGCAAAGATTGTTTGTCGATAAATTTGTGCATAATTTGTTACCTGAATTATGCAATAAATTAAAGGATTCAGAGAGTGCGTGGGCTGTATCTACGACAGCGCAAATACTTGCGACTGCGCAGTACTACGAAAATAGGGATAAAGAGGAAAAGGAGAAATCAGAGAAGAAAACGAAAGATTTAAAGACTAAAGTTCTTTTACAGCAGGCGTATCCGCCTCGCACGAATCAGACTAATATGCAACAGAATTCGTATCAAAGGACAGATTATAATTCTACCAGGCCTCAATATCAGTGGAATCAGTGTGCGTACTGTAAGAAAGAGGGTCACTACAAGAATGAATGTCCGATTCTAGCGCAAAATAATGCAGCAGCAGCTCAGAGAGGTCGTGGTGGTTTTGCGCAGAATACTAGAGGTCGAGGGCGAGGTGCTATGCCTCCGCAAACGAATGATCGTCCCTCCAATCACTTTGATCAACGAAACGTACAGTCAGCTCAACAGAATAGATCTCAGCAATATCTTGTTGAGGATTATTGTGAAGTTGATGAGGGATTCCAGCAAAATGGGTACTAGGACAGCCATGGACAGAGAGAGGGAGTAGTATCAGTTCCAGTGGATCAGAGTGGGCCTTATGTCGCAGTAGCAACATCAGGTGTAGTCGAACCGTTTCTGTTGGATACTGGTGCCGCAAAAAGTTCTATCATTCATGCGAAACTCCCTGGCGCACCTTTGTCTGGCTCAACGAATGTTTCCGTAGGTTTTTCAGGCGCCCCCGTTTACAACCCGATATCTAATCCTTTGTCTATTTCTGTTGGACCATGCCAATTGAAAGCACCCTTGATTTTGACGACGGGTTGTAATGAAAATCTGCTTGGTTTAGATTTGTTAAAACGACTATATGCGACATTGTACTGTTCTCCGGAAGGAGTACAGCTTACTTTGGGTAAAAGACTCACTTCTCCGATGTACTTGTCAATGGACGCACTCCCGCCAGAGCTGCGCTCACTCCCTAATTCTCTTTGGGCGACTGGTCCTAATGATGTAGGCCTTTTGGAAATACCACCGTATGTAGTAACTTTGAAAGCAAATGTAAAATTTCCCAGGATTCCCCAATATAAAATATCAAGTGAAGGAGAACGTGCACTTTTATTGATTGTGCAAGATTTGATTAAGAAAGGTGTGGTTGAAGAAACTAGAGGAAATGTTTGTAATAGTCCTGTATTGCCAATTCTGAAACGAACTGATCCTACGAAACCTCCAGTATATAGGTTTGTCATAGATCTTAGAGAGGTTAATAAGATTGTGGTTCCACAGTTTCCTGTGGTTCCAGACATTACTGCCTTGTTAACATTGATTCCTGCTACAGCCAATTGGTTCTCAGTCATCGACTTGAAGAATGCCTTTTTCAGCATTCCGATAGCCGAGGAAAGCAGGGATATTTTTGGCTTCTGTCTAGGAGGTCGAAGTTTTAGATTTAAACGCGCCCCACAAGGCTACTGTGAGTGTCCATCTATTTACAGTCAAGCATTAAAAAGTCAGCTAGATTCTTTTGTCCTTCCTCCAGGTTCTGCCCTAGTACAGTATGTAGACGATCTTTTAGTGGCTGCCGATGACAAGGAAACTTGCAAAGCAGCTACGGTATCGTTGTTACATCATTTGTCTGATTTGAATCACAAAGTATCACCTTCCAAGATGCAATACTGCTGCCAAGAAGTGACCTACCTAGGTCATCTCTTGTCAAAGGAGGGAAGGAAGTTGACCCCAGAAAGAATAAAAGCAATTACGCAAATGAGTGTTCCACGCACACAGAGAGAAGTACGTGCCTTTTTAGGTATTACCTCCTACTGTAGGCAGTGGATTCCAAATTTTTCTCTTTTAGCGAAACCATTGGTAGCTTTGACTGGGAAAAATGTTCCGAGTCCGGTGCCATGGTCTGATGAATGTCAAGAGAGCTTTACCGAATTACGAAAAGCCTTGTGTTCAGCTCCTGTATTGGGTACACCTGATTACAGTAAACCATTCACGCTCTACGTTCACGAGAGAGAAGGTTGCGCGTTGAGTGTCCTGACACAGAAGTTTGGTGATAAACAACGCCCTTGTGCGTATTTCTCATCAACATTAGATCCGGTAGCTAGAGCGTTGCCTAGTTGTTTGAGAGCTACAGCGGCAGCTGCGGCTTCCATTCGGCAATCTGCTGGTTTGGTGATGAACAACATGCTAGTGGTCATGGTTCCTCATGCAGTGGATACACTCATGAACCGAACGAAGACACAACACCTTACCAGTGCGAGATTATCTGGTTACGAACTGACACTACTAGCGAGTCATATTCAGATCAAAAGATGTAATGTATTGAATCCAGCAACGCTGTTGCCGACTGATCAAGAGTCGAGTGATTCTGAGCCACATGACTGCTATTTTAAGACGGAGGAAGAGACAAAAGGACGCATTGACCTTAAAGATACTCCGTTACTCGATCCGGATGGTACGCTATATGTGGACGGGTCATGTTTTAAATTGGAGAATGGTGATGTGACTGCTGCTTATGCGGTGACAACTTTGAAGACGATTGTGGAGACTGCAAGAGTGAGTCAGAATTCTGCCCAAGCTGCAGAATTAATAGCTCTAACGAGAGCATGTGTTTTAGCTGAGGGAAAGAGAGTGAATGTGTTCACAGATAGTCAGTACGCATTTGGCGTGGCCCATAGTTTTGGCCGGTTGTGGAGAGAAAGAGGTTTCATTACGTCCCATGGGACTAAGATTCAACATGGTCAGCTAGTTAACGACTTGTTGGAATCTTTGACCTTGCCGACTGAAGTTGCGATTGTGAAGTGCAGTGCTCATAAAGCAATCACGGATGATGTTGGGCGTGGGAATGCTTTTGCTGATGAAATTGCTAAACAGACAGCTAGAGATGTGATGAGTAGAATGTATGTTGCAACGTCTGCAAGATGGATCGCTGAGTCTGGGATGTGTGAAGACACAATGGAAAGTGTGAAGGAGATTCAGAGAGAAGCGACTGAGAAAGAGAAACGTGTATGGAGAGAAAGTACGGGCAAGTTGGACTCGAATGGATGTTGGATTGATTTGACAGAGCAACAACGTTGGATGTTGCCGGATGCGTATGTGCTTGCAGTAGTGACAATGGCGCACGGAGTAGCGCATATAAGTTCTAAAGGTATCTGTAAGATGTTGGCTCCGGTCTGGAAGAATGATGGGATCAGTAAGTGTGCAGAGAGAGTGGTGAAAAATTGTATGGTGTGCTTGATGCATAACCCTGGCAAGGGAACTCCAACTCCAGCTGGTCATTTCGCTCCTCCTTCCTGTCCCTTTGAAGTGATTCAGTTAGATTTCATTCACATGGAACGCTGTAATAACTTGAAATACGTCCTGGTGGTGGTTTGTGCTTTTTCCAGGTGGATAGAAGCATACCCACTGAAGGACAATACCGCCTTATCAACTGCCAAAATTCTTCTCAAAGAATACTTCCCTAGATTTGGAATGCCACGGATTGTATGGTCAGATAACGGAAGTGAGTTTGTAGGGAAAGTTATGCAGAGTGTATGTGCAGGCCTTGGTTTGAAACAAAAATTTCATAGTGCGAACCATCCTCAGTCAGCTGGTCTAGTGGAGGGTTATAATGGCACCCTCAAGCTGAAGATAGCCAAAATACAAGCATCCACAGGTTTGGCTTGGCCAGACGCACTTCCTTTGGCCTTGTTATCAACGAGAGCAACAGTGCATTCTAGAATAGGGCTTTCTCCATACGAGATTGTGTTTGGCCGCCCGGCAAATGTCTGGGGTGTGCCAAGGCCTAAACAATTTTGCTCCATTGAATATCCTATGTTGATAGACTACCTTTACGACTTGACTGCTAAATTGAGTCTTATTCATCAACAGGTCTTCGATGCACTACCAAAGCCTCCGGAGAGTCCAGGGCATCAACTGAAACCGGGTGACTTCATTGTGGTCCGGAACTTCGCGAGGACAAAGAATCTTCAGCCTCGCTACATCGGCCCCTTCCAGGTCCTGCTGGCAACGAGGACAGCCGTACGTGTTGCTGGCCGAAAGAACTGGATCCACGCTTCGCACGTAAAGCGTGTTCCGTTGCCGCTGCCTTTTGACGACTGGGTGAAGAAGGGAATTGGTGCCTCCGAATCTGAAATCACCCCGAAATTTATCCCTTTCAGTGATGCCGATTTGATTACTGACACTTTGAAACCTGACTCTCCTCCTGAGAAAACTCCTTCGAACATTGAACATTTGTCTCCAGCATCAGAAGAAACTTTGTTACCTGCGAACTTAAACTCTGCAACAGCTGCTAGTGATACACTATTTTCCGATCAAACAGTACCAGCGAAGAAGAGATACAACCTTAGAAGCCATAAAAAGGACTAATAAAGCAGGCAACTGCATATTGTAATTTTGATATATATATATATATATTGAACTTTTTGCTTTTCAGCCAGGAAGTTTGCTATTGTTTATTGTTTTTAAAATTGCCTTGCCGTCTGGGTAGCCGTAGGGTCGTGGCTGTGTACCTAGTTTGAATTTGCAGGGGTCTGACACAAGGTCGATCTTTCTGTTGGTTTTGGGAACTCCCAGGGCTGACAGAGGCATTTTCATCTACGTACACATCATCAGTGGTCGCGAGCGGATTGTAGAAGATGGAGCTTCCTGCGCTGCAACGAGAAAATGTGATTTACGTTCGCAGAAACAGACTTAATAGAATTCTTCACAGCAAATGTTTTCTGATGCAATGTGCCGTTACATTTTTGATTGTTTTAGCAACATTGGTGGGTGGAATAGTCTTTGGTATAAAACTGATTTTTGTGCCAGTTACTACAGTACCTCCCCTTGATCCTGTTACTTCTACTGTTTCTTCTATACACTCATTTCACTCATTTCCTGAACATGAGCAAGCACGACGTACAGAGTTCATTAACAACACTTTTGTACAGCTCTTGCACCAACACCAACTGGTAGTTAACACTACAGACTGCTGGGTGTGTGGCTTGATACCCCACACTATGGATAAAGGTATTCCCTATCTGGTTTTGCCTTTCAGCTATAATGGATCATTTCAGGCCCTTCAAACCATCTTTGCTTATGCCCTTGAGACCTATCCTCCACGTCCACCACGTTCCACTAAATATAACTCTGCCAACAAAGCTTTAGTCCAGGGAATTATTGACATGATCAAGGATGTCAATAATACTCCATCATACCCTAGAGACGAACTACGAGTGTATTTGAGTTGGAATACTTCAGAGTATCGCCTTAGTTTAGGAGAAAGCAAGCGTAAAAGCTCAACTCCAATCTGGGTCGTGCCTCACCGAGGTCAGGTCTGTTTGCAAGGTAATGGGAGAAATTCGAGAGCTCAGCTAGGGAGGAGTGAGTGCGTTGAGACTTATGTGTTTCCGGCTAACTCTTCCCCTGCCTTCCTTACTGCTAGGGGTACCTATTTCATTTGTCGAGACCGAGCTTATACATGGTTGCCTGCAGACTTTTCAGGTTCATGCTATATTGCTCGATTGTTGCCTCCAACATACACTGCTTCATCTGATTACCACAGAACCAGAGTAGCGAGAGGTGTCTTCAGCAAAGAAGATACTGCTGGTCAGGAAGCTGGAGACTTTTTCAAAGGCTTCCTTCCGTTTTGGGGGCCTATGGCCAATAGTAGAAACATACGTCAGCTAACACGGGTAGTTGAATCTACTATTACCGAAACTGCTGGTGCCCTTAGCAATCTAACGGC
Organism: Lissotriton vulgaris; assembly: GCF_964263255.1. NCBI lineage: Eukaryota > Metazoa > Chordata > Amphibia > Caudata > Salamandridae > Lissotriton > Lissotriton vulgaris. Next base: position 256,579,339 of record NC_141700.1, read on the forward strand.
TGAGCTTCAGGCGGATAGACTCATGACGTTGCAAAACCGTATGGTTTTAGACGTTATCCTTGCAGACCGAGGTGGGGTATGCAGAATGATCCAATCGAGCTGCTGTGTCTTTATTCCTAATAATGCTCCAACAGTCTATGAGGCGATCTCTAAGCTACACAAGATTTCCGACTCTATACATGTAGACAAGGGAAACTGGTCCTTTATGGAGTGGGTTTGGACTCTGATCTCAGCGTGGGGATGGAAGGTTCTAATGGTCATTGGTGTCATATTAGTATTCCTCTTCTCATGCTGCCTGATTATCCAGTGTGGTCCAGCCCTGTGTGGCCTTTGTGCTGCAACCTGTTTTAGGAAACCACCTGCGTTTGGAGAAAAGGCACGAGAAAGGATGATGATACAACAACATGTCACTGACCTGATGAGTATAGAACTAGACTCTGATATAGACTGAGTAATTGCCTATGTAAGGGCAAAAGGAGGGTCTGAGGTTCCGTGACAATTTGAACCCGTGTTTTCAAGTTTGTCGGAAATACATAATATTAGTATCAGCGAACCGCAAATGATCCATTTAGCATATCCTGGTGTTTTCTCTACGATACGAGCAAGAGCACTCCTGTTATGAACACATTTCTGATCTACCCATGGCATCCATCTTAGATCATGGCCGCCATTTTGTGTTTCCTTGCCCTCACATATGCAATAGCCTCTGATCACTTCATTCACTTCACTTTGATTAAGGACACGTAGCCTTAGCCGGAGATTCACCTCTTTCATGACACGTACACCTTAAACCAGATCACGCTGAAGCTGCATGACTCGACAAAGGCTGCCTCCTCTGCCCGAGGCCAGCCCACCTGAACTGGTTTTCTTGCCCATTGTCCTGATCATGATTAGGCGGCCGAAGCCGGTAGCCTTGCCCATTTACAACCTACAAACATCTCTTATCCCGCTTTCCTATCTTCTGCACCTGGCTCTGCTCCTTTCCTTCTGGGCCTTTATTAGGGGGAGGTAACGAACTTTACGATGAGGCGGTCCGGCTCTTGAATGCAATATTGACAAGGGATTGTGATGGACTAGTGGGAACCCCTCTTCGTGATGTTTGGCATCAGATATTATCGACAGTTCCTGTGTAACGCCAAATATTTATTGTTTAAGACACAAAGGTTTGGGAATGTACTGACATGTGAAATATTTGCCTGAAGCACAATTTTTGGTATATAAGGAGCAACCCACAATGTACAAATCGAACAGTCTCCTAGATTCTGCCCGTGTGTAGATTCTGTGATTTCTGTGTCCCTGCAGTAATAAACCTTTGGTCTTTGACGCCACCATCGAGAAGCCCGTGTTTCTGTTCATTTGCGCACCAAGGCAGGTGGAACTCCGGGGTCTTTGGGTGTTGTTCCCTGACACCTCTGGACGGAACCAAAAAGTCCAGAACTCCATACTTATGAGTATGCTTTTAGAAATCATTTAACATGTAAATTGAGAACAGAAGAGAAGACGTTCTTAAATATGGTGGAAGAGAGAAGGGCAATTTACAAGCGAAATGAGATGTTGAAAACTATTAAGTCAAAATTTTGGCAGATTGAAGATGAAAAGCTCAGTGGTAGAAATGACAATGTTGCAATTCATATAGACCAGGGGTCTCCAACCTTTTGTGTAGTCAGAGCTACTTCTGGCCAGTGAAAATCGTCGTGAGCTACTGAACCCGAATCAACTCGCGCATTTTTCCGAGAGACCCCCCACGCTCAGTTTCATTGACTTTAAGCCTAATTTCATCAGAGCCCATACTGTGGTTTGAACAAAATACCCAAGGGCCTTCCACTGCACTGCAAAATAATTATGTGGAGGCACATTCGATCGCATAATTCCGTGGCCCTGGTTATAGCAGAACAATCCAATACTGTTTCTGTAAAGCGCTCTGATATCTGCAAGGATCTTGTTCGCGCTATGTAAAACCTTAAATAAATAAATACAGAATGGCCCCTGCTATTCCTGCTGGAGAAAGTGACACAGTCACAGACATCAGGTGAACAGTCTGGGCCCTGACATGTGCATGCAGGAGGCCCCCCCCCCACTCCCAGGGAGGCACCCTCAGCATCCTAGCAGGCACAGCTGCTGCAATCCAGAACAGAGGTGGCCCCCACCTCTTCGAGGACCCCGGCATTTCTACAGGACTCTGGCACTCTGCTCACACTTGCACACTTGGACACTCAGGCGGACCAGGGAGTTCCTCTCTCGCGGCAGCAGTGCCTGGGTTCGGGCACCCGTATTTGCATGCTCATTTGCATATGTCCCGCAAGTACTGGAAACAAGCTGTGTCCTGCTGCAAACAGTTGTGTTGTTGTATTTCACAGGCCTCTGCTGGGACCCACACTTTCCGGCCCTATTCGAGGGTCTTTTCTGTGCTCGCCTCGAAGGGGCTTTAATAAAATATAGCGCTTGACGGAGATGCTTGTGTGTGATGATATGAGTGTGGCGCCCACTACGAAATCAGTTGCCAGTGTTGCACGATTGTGGCTGTATTAGGGCCTCGGGCGTCATCTATTTGATTTGTGCGCTCGTGACAGCATGAAGAGGCGGGCAAACATCCTTACATATGAAAAAAAAATATATATATAAACGACTCCAGAGTCCCAGAATTCCAGTGTTAGAGCCTGGGGTGAGCTAATATACGCTCAGGTATGAAGTGTGTTGCTTTGCATTTTTATTGAACAGGCGTCATTTTAAATCAAACTCCTTTTACTTCTACGTGTATTTCCACAATCCACCAATCTAACCCTTCAGAATCACCTCTAAACACGGAACAAACTCCCAAATAAAATCACACATCCACGCGCCAATAAACAGTCACTGTTAAAGGTTGACTCTGGCTGTTAAGCACAAAAACGCCAATATGAAGACCGCGCACTGATGCCATAAAAATGATTAAAAGCGCTATGCAAAGTTATAACATCATACTCAAGGAGCTACCGAGCGATGGAAGATGTGTCTAAAGAGGCAAATTAGTCACCTCACTGTGTGTGATTGAATCGACACGCCCATCAGTTATTGGTTGGGTTTGGGACGACCTGGGGCATTTTAAGAGGGGTGAGCAGGTACCCGCCGCTCCTTCTCTGTAGTCTGTGACCCGAATGGGGTCTAGTCCCGGCGCATGAGGCCACCCCCGGGCAGAGGTCATCCCACAACCCTCGCGCACTGAGGGTCACTGCAGGAGCTGTGTTAGTAATTGTGAACGACCTTCTATGGCTCAATGTAAATATGTAAGCGCTATATTTCTTCTTCTACACCAGATGACTGAGTTCATAACCAGAGGCTGACCCCCCTCCCCCACTACACGCGCACACACACACCTTAGTTTTACAATCATAACGTACTTTCTGGATAGCGCTAAAAACTTGCTTCCACTGTCGGGCCGCTTCGTAGCTCTGTAAACACAAGTATTACGATTACCCTACTTGGCTGAGTCAGCCCATCCTTATTTGAACCTGTGAAAGCTTTTGTGCCCGGTTCGCACAAACCGAAACAAAAATAAAACAGGAAAGTATAACAGAGGAAATAAGGCACGGGCATATAATGGTATAAAGGGCCGTGCCACTCACCTGTCCAGTATTCTGTGCTTCAAGAGCTGGGCGCGGAGGCCAGCGGCCCAGTGCTCACCCGTGGGGTGGAGCACGCAGGATGGGGTGCAATGAGCTGTCAGTCCTGAGGGTAAGTGTTCAGTCCTGAATGAACAGGACGTGTAGAACAGACTCCGCGGCACTGCACACTGCTATGCTGAAATGCGTGGTCCTGGGGTGGAGTCTGTAGTGCTGAGGAAAACTGTCGTTTTACAGTAGTGAACTGTCCTTGTGTTAAGTGCACAGCCCTATGCTGAAAGGCCTGGTCCTGGGGTGGAGTGTTCAGTGCTGAGGGAAAATGTGTCATTTCACAACAAAGTGAGCTACTCATGTGTGAAATGCAAGCCGAATAATGAAATGCGTGGCCCTGGGGTGGAGTGCCTAGTCCTGAGGTACAGTGTCCGGGGCTTAGGGAAAATGCGTCGTTTCACAACAAAGTGAGCTGCCCTCTTGTAAAATGCACCGCCCTGTGATGAAATGCATGGCTTTGGGTTGAGTACTGCGATGAAGCGCAAACTTCGGGGCCGAAGTGAGATCTCAGATGTCTTTAAATGGAGTGAGCAGGCCTGGGATGAAGTGCACAGTCCGGAGCAGAAGTGAGTTGCCCTTCACGATGGAATGCGCTGTTCTATATTGAAGCGCAGGGCCCCAGGCCGAAGTGTGCTGTTTCAACGGAGTGTGCAGGACTGGTTGAAGATCTTCCGCGCTGACACCCATCGCACAATGGCAGATAGTGCGATGCCAGTGCGTTTTGAGTATACGATGACGTCAGACTCTCACGAGAGGAGCCTGCAGCTCCAGGAGAGGAGCGTCATCGCGTCATCCTGTTCGCCCGCCCCATCCACAGATCACCTCCAATCAGAGCAAGGGCTAGGCGAGCTACTCCCGGGGTCTCCTCGAGCTACCGGTAGCTCGCGATCGACCGGTTGGAGACCCCGGATTTAGAGGCAGCCCAGGTATATACATTCGTGCCTGACCAGTATGGAAGGGCGCAGGGGATAGGCTGTTTAACCTTTCCACTGATGCACCACGGTCTATGATGAAGGTCATCGGGTAGCTGTTCACTATTAAAGTGATTTTGGGACAGTGTCCAAATGAAGTTTGTCACTTTGTTTGGTGAGTTTTTCTTAAACGGTGATCTTCTGTACAGACAGCTAACCCCACATATGAACACCGTCCTTTACTAGATATCATTAGCGCACATCTATCTTCTTCACTGGTACTCAATAGTGACATCGAAAAATCTTTGGACAAAGAACTTGACAACAATTGATTTTGCCTGGTTTCTACTTGTCGTAGCTAATATTGCTTTTTGGTTTTGTAGGCATGGAAGAGTGTTTCTGGAATGTTCTTGCGTCCATCTTTTCTTTCTGTCGTGACACCCGAGATTTTTCCTTGGCTTGGCACACAGTTATGAAATAGTTCTCACAACCTTTGCAGACTAGAGTTGGACATTTTACTTAATGGGTAAACAAAAACCCACAATCGAAGCATAGATTTGATTTCTTCGAAGACGTTGACTTACATGCATCTTGTTTGTGCCTGCTTTTCATGGTCAATGCTGATTTATTGTGTGCTCTTACTGCTTCCATGTCAGCAGGTTGTCGGTCTGCTCGTTCATCTGCTCTTGCAGCCATCAGCATTTTCTCTAGACTGTGTGTTTCTCTCAACATGCGCCTTCTAAAAGAATCTGAAAGACAGCCATTGATGACTTTGAGGCACATGGCTTGTTGTTCGGTGAAGTCACAGTACTTGCAATGTTTAATGAGTGCATCAAGTCTTTCAACAAACTCAATAATTGTTTCAACAACCTGTTGTCATGCTTGGTTGAAGATGCACCTTTCATAATAGACATTTGGCATTAGATTGAACTAGGCTCAAGTGCAGGCCCGGACTGGAAACTGAAACCGGCAATGGCAAAGAGCTCGGCCAGCTCCAGGGGGTGGGTAGGTGCTAGCTGAAGGCTTTGTGCTGCTTTTGTTGCTGGGGGCCAGTATTTCAGTTACGCTTCAGAATTGGCCCCCGGTAATAAAAGAAGCACCCCAGAGGCCTAAAACTGTCCCCCACCCTGGTGGCCCACTGAGGAAATGCCCGGTGCCCGCTATAGCCAGTCCGGCCCTACTCGAGTGCTTCTATTACTTTTCGGTACACAGTCTGTGAAACATTCTTTAAAACTTCTTTTACTCCATCCCCTGCAAGGTTTTTCAAATATTTGATGATCTTCTTGTCATCTTTTTCCTCTAAAGCAGGGGTCTCCAACCTTTTGTGTAGTCAGAGCTACTTCTGGCCAGTGAAAATCGTCGTGAGCTACTGAACCCGAATCAACTCGCGCATTTTTCCGAGAGACCCCCCACGCTCAGTTTCATTGACTTTAAGCCTAATTTCATCAGAGCCCATACTGTGGTTTGAACAAAATACCCAAGGGCCTTCCACTGCACTGCAAAATAATTATGTGGAGGCACATTCGATCGCATAATTCCGTGGCCCTGGTTATAGCAGAACAATCCAATACTGTTTCTGTAAAGCGCTCTGATATCTGCAAGGATCTTGTTCGCGCTATATAAAACCTTAAATAAATAAATACAGAATGGCCCCTGCTATTCCTGCTGGAGAAAGTGACACAGTCACAGACATCAGGTGAACAGTCTGGGCCCTGACATGTGCATGCAGGAGGCCCCCTCCACTCCCAGGGAGGCGCCCTCAGCATCCTAGCAGGCACAGCTGCTGCAATCCAGAACAGAGGTGGCCCCCACCTCTTCGAGGACCCCGGCATTTCTACAGGACTCTGGCACTCTGCTCACACTTGCACACTTGGACACTCAGGCGGACCAGGGAGTTCTTCTCTCGCGGCAGCAGTGCCTGGGTTCGGGCACCCGTATTTGCATGCTCATTTGCATATGTCCCGCAAGTACTGGAAACAAGCTGTGTCCTGCTGCAAACAGTTGTGTTGTTGTATTTCACAGGCCTCTGCTGGGACCCACACTTTCCGGCCCTATTCGAGGGTCTTTTCTGTGCTCGCCTCGAAGGGGCTTTAATAAAATATAGCGCTTGACGGAGATGCTTGTGTGTGATGATATGAGTGTGGCGCCCACTACGAAATCAGTTGCCAGTGTTGCACGATTGTGGCTGTATTATGGCCTCGGGCGTCATCTATTTGATTTGTGCGCTCGTGACAGCATGAAGAGGCGGGCAAACATCCTTACATATGAAAAAAATATATATATAAACGACTCCAGAGTCCCAGAATTCCAGTGTTAGAGCCTGGGGTGAGCTAATATACGCTCAGGTATGAAGTGTGTTGCTTTGTATTTTTATTGAACAGGCGTCATTTTAAATCAAACTCCTTTTACTTCTACGTGTATTTCCACAATCCACAATCCACCAATCTAACCCTTCAGAATCACCTCTAAACACGGAACAAACTCCCAAATAAAATCACACATCCACGCGCCAATAAACAGTCACTGTTAAAGGTTGACTCTGGCTGTTAAGCACAAAAACGCCAATATGAAGACCGCGCGCTGATGCCATAAAAATGATTAAAAGCGCTATGCAAAGTTATAACATCATACTCAAGGAGCTACCGAGCGATGGAAGATGTGTCTAAAGAGGCAAATTAGTCACCTCACTGTGTGTGATTGAATCGACACGCCCATCAGTTATTGGTTGGGTTTGGGACGACCTGGGGCATTTTAAGAGGGGTGAGCAGGTACCCGCCGCTCCTTCTCTGTAGTCTGTGACCCGAATGGGGTCTAGTCCCGGCGCATGAGGCCACCCCCGGGCAGAGGTCATCCCACAACCCTCGCGCACTGAGGGTCACTGCAGGAGCTGTGTTAGTAATTGTGAACGACCTTCTATGGCTCAATGTAAATATGTAAGCGCTATATTTCTTCTTCTACACCAGATGACTGAGTTACATAACCAGAGGCTGACCCCCCTCCCCCACTACACGCGCACACACACACCTTAGTTTTACAATCATAACGTACTTTCTGGATAGCGCTAAAAACTTGCTTCCACTGTCGGGCCGCTTCGTAGCTCTGTAAACACAAGTATTACGATTACCCTACTTGGCTGAGTCAGCCCATCCTTATTTGAACCTGTGAAAGCTTTTGTGCCCGGTTCGCACAAACCGAAACAAAAATAAAACAGGAAAGTATAACAGAGGAAATAAGGCACGGGCATATAATGGTATAAAGGGCCGTGCCACTCACCTGTCCAGTATTCTGTGCTTCAAGAGCTGGGCGCGGAGGCCAGCGGCCCAGTGCTCACCCGTGGGGTGGAGCACGCAGGATGGGGTGCAATGAGCTGTCAGTCCTGAGGGTAAGTGTTCAGTCCTGAATGAACAGGACGTGTAGAACAGACTCCGCGGCACTGCACACTGCTATGCTGAAATGCGTGGTCCTGGGGTGGAGTCTGTAGTGCTGAGGAAAACTGTCGTTTTACAGTAGTGAACTGTCCTTGTGTTAAGTGCACAGCCCTATGCTGAAAGGCCTGGTCCTGGGGTGGAGTGTTCAGTGCTGAGGGAAAATGTGTCATTTCACAACAAAGTGAGCTACTCATGTGTGAAATGCAAGCCGAATAATGAAATGCGTGGCCCTGGGGTGGAGTGCCTAGTCCTGAGGTACAGTGTCCGGGGCTTAGGGAAAATGCGTCGTTTCACAACAAAGTGAGCTGCCCTCTTGTAAAATGCACCGCCCTGTGATGAAATGCATGGCTTTGGGTTGAGTACTGCGATGAAGCGCAAACTTCGGGGCCGAAGTGAGATCTCAGATGTCTTTAAATGGAGTGAGCAGGCCTGGGATGAAGTGCACAGACCGGAGCAGAAGTGAGTTGCCCTTCACGATGGAATGCGCTGTTCTATATTGAAGCGCAGGGCCCCAGGCCGAAGTGTGCTGTTTCAACGGAGTGTGCAGGACTGGTTGAAGATCTTCCGCGCTGACACCCATCGCACAATGGCAGATAGTGCGATGCCAGTACGTTTTGAGTATACGATGACGTCAGACTCTCACGAGAGGAGCCTGCAGCTCCAGGAGAGGAGCGTCATCGCGTCATCCTGTTCGCCCGCCCCATCCACAGATCACCTCCAATCAGAGCAAGGGCTAGGCGAGCTACTCCCGGGGTCTCCTCGAGCTACCGGTAGCTCGCGATCGACCGGTTGGAGACCCCGGATTTAGAGGCAGCCCAGGTATATACATTCGTGCCTGACCAGTATGGAAGGGCGCAGGGGATAGGCTGTTTAACCTTTCCACTGATGCACCACGGTCTATGATGAAGGTCATCGGGTAGCTGTTCACTATTAAAGTGATTTTGGGACAGTGTCCAAATGAAGTTTGTCACTTTGTTTGGTGAGTTTTTCTTAAACGGTGATCTTCTGTACAGACAGCTAACCCCACATATGAACACCGTCCTTTACTAGATATCATTAGCGCACATCTATCTTCTTCACTGGTACTCAATAGTGACATCGAAAAATCTTTGGACAAAGAACTTGACAACAATTGATTTTGCCTGGTTTCTACTTGTCGTAGCTAATATTGCTTTTTGGTTTTGTAGGCATGGAAGAGTGTTTCTGGAATGTTCTTGCGTCCATCTTTTCTTTCTGTCGTGACACCCGAGATTTTTCCTTGGCTTGGCACACAGTTATGAAATAGTTCTCACAACCTTTGCAGACTAGAGTTGGACATTTTACTTAATGGGTAAACAAAAACCCACAATCGAAGCATAGATTTGATTTCTTCGAAGACGTTGACTTACATGCATCTTGTTTGTGCCTGCTTTTCATGGTCAATGCTGATTTATTGTGTGCTCTTACTGCTTCCATGTCAGCAGGTTGTCGGTCTGCTCGTTCATCTGCTCTTGCAGCCATCAGCATTTTCTCTAGACTGTGTGTTTCTCTCAACATGCGCCTTCTAAAAGAATCTGAAAGACAGCCATTGATGACTTTGAGGCACATGGCTTGTTGTTCGGTGAAGTCACAGTACTTGCAATGTTTAATGAGTGCATCAAGTCTTTCAACAAACTCAATAATTGTTTCAACAACCTGTTGTCATGCTTGGTTGAAGATGCACCTTTCATAATAGACATTTGGCATTAGATTGAACTAGGCTCAAGTGCAGGCCCGGACTGGAAACTGAAACCGGCAATGGCAAAGAGCTCGGCCAGCTCCAGGGGGTGGGTAGGTGCTAGCTGAAGGCTTTGTGCTGCTTTTGTTGCTGGGGGCCAGTATTTCAGTTACGCTTCAGAATTGGCCCCCGGTAATAAAAGAAGCACCCCAGAGGCCTAAAACTGTCCCCCACCCTGGTGGCCCACTGAGGAAATGCCCGGTGCCCGCTATAGCCAGTCCGGCCCTACTCGAGTGCTTCTATTACTTTTCGGTACACAGTCTGTGAAACATTCTTTAAAACTTCTTTTACTCCATCACCTGCAAGGTTTTTCAAATATTTGATGATCTTCTTGTCATCTTTTTCCTCTAAAGCAGGGGTCTCCAACCTTTTGTGTAGTCAGAGCTACTTCTGGCCAGTGAAAATCGTCGTGAGCTACTGAACCCGAATCAACTCGCGCATTTTTCCGAGAGACCCCCCACGCTCAGTTTCATTGACTTTAAGCCTAATTTCATCAGAGCCCATACTGTGGTTTGAACAAAATACCCAAGGGCCTTCCACTGCACTGCAAAATAATTATGTGGAGGCACATTCGATCGCATAATTCCGTGGCCCTGGTTATAGCAGAACAATCCAATACTGTTTCTGTAAAGCGCTCTGATATCTGCAAGGATCTTGTTCGCGCTATATAAAACCTTAAATAAATAAATACAGAATGGCCCCTGCTATTCCTGCTGGAGAAAGTGACACAGTCACAGACATCAGGTGAACAGTCTGGGCCCTGACATGTGCATGCAGGAGGCCCCCTCCACTCCCAGGGAGGCGCCCTCAGCATCCTAGCAGGCACAGCTGCTGCAATCCAGAACAGAGGTGGCCCCCACCTCTTCGAGGACCCCGGCATTTCTACAGGACTCTGGCACTCTGCTCACACTTGCACACTTGGACACTCAGGCGGACCAGGGAGTTCTTCTCTCGCGGCAGCAGTGCCTGGGTTCGGGCACCCGTATTTGCATGCTCATTTGCATATGTCCCGCAAGTACTGGAAACAAGCTGTGTCCTGCTGCAAACAGTTGTGTTGTTGTATTTCACAGGCCTCTGCTGGGACCCACACTTTCCGGCCCTATTCGAGGGTCTTTTCTGTGCTCGCCTCGAAGGGGCTTTAATAAAATATAGCGCTTGACGGAGATGCTTGTGTGTGATGATATGAGTGTGGCGCCCACTACGAAATCAGTTGCCAGTGTTGCACGATTGTGGCTGTATTATGGCCTCGGGCGTCATCTATTTGATTTGTGCGCTCGTGACAGCATGAAGAGGCGGGCAAACATCCTTACATATGAAAAAAATATATATATAAACGACTCCAGAGTCCCAGAATTCCAGTGTTAGAGCCTGGGGTGAGCTAATATACGCTCAGGTATGAAGTGTGTTGCTTTGTATTTTTATTGAACAGGCGTCATTTTAAATCAAACTCCTTTTACTTCTACGTGTATTTCCACAATCCACAATCCACCAATCTAACCCTTCAGAATCACCTCTAAACACGGAACAAACTCCCAAATAAAATCACACATCCACGCGCCAATAAACAGTCACTGTTAAAGGTTGACTCTGGCTGTTAAGCACAAAAACGCCAATATGAAGACCGCGCGCTGATGCCATAAAAATGATTAAAAGCGCTATGCAAAGTTATAACATCATACTCAAGGAGCTACCGAGCGATGGAAGATGTGTCTAAAGAGGCAAATTAGTCACCTCACTGTGTGTGATTGAATCGACACGCCCATCAGTTATTGGTTGGGTTTGGGACGACCTGGGGCATTTTAAGAGGGGTGAGCAGGTACCCGCCGCTCCTTCTCTGTAGTCTGTGACCCGAATGGGGTCTAGTCCCGGCGCATGAGGCCACCCCCGGGCAGAGGTCATCCCACAACCCTCGCGCACCGAGGGTCACTGCAGGAGCTGTGTTAGTAATTGTGAACGACCTTCTATGGCTCAATGTAAATATGTAAGCGCTATATTTCTTCTTCTACACCAGATGACTGAGTTACATAACCAGAGGCTGACCCCCCTCCCCCACTACACGCGCACACACACACCTTAGTTTTACAATCATAACGTACTTTCTGGATAGCGCTAAAAACTTGCTTCCACTGTCGGGCCGCTTCGTAGCTCTGTAAACACAAGTATTACGATTACCCTACTTGGCTGAGTCAGCCCATCCTTATTTGAACCTGTGAAAGCTTTTGTGCCCGGTTCGCACAAACCGAAACAAAAATAAAACAGGAAAGTATAACAGAGGAAATAAGGCACGGGCATATAATGGTATAAAGGGCCGTGCCACTCACCTGTCCAGTATTCTGTGCTTCAAGAGCTGGGCGCGGAGGCCAGCGGCCCAGTGCTCACCCGTGGGGTGGAGCACGCAGGATGGGGTGCAATGAGCTGTCAGTCCTGAGGGTAAGTGTTCAGTCCTGAATGAACAGGACGTGTAGAACAGACTCCGCGGCACTGCACACTGCTATGCTGAAATGCGTGGTCCTGGGGTGGAGTCTGTAGTGCTGAGGAAAACTGTCGTTTTACAGTAGTGAACTGTCCTTGTGTTAAGTGCACAGCCCTATGCTGAAAGGCCTGGTCCTGGGGTGGAGTGTTCAGTGCTGAGGGAAAATGTGTCATTTCACAACAAAGTGAGCTACTCATGTGTGAAATGCAAGCCGAATAATGAAATGCGTGGCCCTGGGGTGGAGTGCCTAGTCCTGAGGTACAGTGTCCGGGGCTTAGGGAAAATGCGTCGTTTCACAACAAAGTGAGCTGCCCTCTTGTAAAATGCACCGCCCTGTGATGAAATGCATGGCTTTGGGTTGAGTACTGCGATGAAGCGCAAACTTCGGGGCCGAAGTGAGATCTCAGATGTCTTTAAATGGAGTGAGCAGGCCTGGGATGAAGTGCACAGTCCGGAGCAGAAGTGAGTTGCCCTTCACGATGGAATGCGCTGTTCTATATTGAAGCGCAGGGCCCCAGGCCGAAGTGTGCTGTTTCAACGGAGTGTGCAGGACTGGTTGAAGATCTTCCGCGCTGACACCCATCGCACAATGGCAGATAGTGCGATGCCAGTGCGTTTTGAGTATACGATGACGTCAGACTCTCACGAGAGGAGCCTGCAGCTCCAGGAGAGGAGCGTCATCGCGTCATCCTGTTCGCCCGCCCCATCCACAGATCACCTCCAATCAGAGCAAGGGCTAGGCGAGCTACTCCCGGGGTCTCCTCGAGCTACCGGTAGCTCGCGATCGACCGGTTGGAGACCCCGGATTTAGAGGCAGCCCAGGTATATACATTCGTGCCTGACCAGTATGGAAGGGCGCAGGGGATAGGCTGTTTAACCTTTCCACTGATGCACCACGGTCTATGATGAAGGTCATCGGGTAGCTGTTCACTATTAAAGTGATTTTGGGACAGTGTCCAAATGAAGTTTGTCACTTTGTTTGGTGAGTTTTTCTTAAACGGTGATCTTCTGTACAGACAGCTAACCCCACATATGAACACCGTCCTTTACTAGATATCATTAGCGCACATCTATCTTCTTCACTGGTACTCAATAGTGACATCGAAAAATCTTTGGACAAAGAACTTGACAACAATTGATTTTGCCTGGTTTCTACTTGTCGTAGCTAATATTGCTTTTTGGTTTTGTAGGCATGGAAGAGTGTTTCTGGAATGTTCTTGCGTCCATCTTTTCTTTCTGTCGTGACACCCGAGATTTTTCCTTGGCTTGGCACACAGTTATGAAATAGTTCTCACAACCTTTGCAGACTAGAGTTGGACATTTTACTTAATGGGTAAACAAAAACCCACAATCGAAGCATAGATTTGATTTCTTCGAAGACGTTGACTTACATGCATCTTGTTTGTGCCTGCTTTTCATGGTCAATGCTAATTTATTGTGTGCTCTTACTGCTTCCATGTCAGCAGGTTGTCGGTCTGCTCGTTCATCTGCTCTTGCAGCCATCAGCATTTTCTCTAGACTGTGTGTTTCTCTCAACATGCGCCTTCTAAAAGAATCTGAAAGACAGCCATTGATGACTTTGAGGCACATGGCTTGTTGTTCGGTGAAGTCACAGTACTTGCAATGTTTAATGAGTGCATCAAGTCTTTCAACAAACTCAATAATTGTTTCAACAACCTGTTGTCATGCTTGGTTGAAGATGCACCTTTCATAATAGACATTTGGCATTAGATTGAACTAGGCTCAAGTGCAGGCCCGGACTGGAAACTGAAACCGGCAATGGCAAAGAGCTCGGCCAGCTCCAGGGGGTGGGTAGGTGCTAGCTGAAGGCTTTGTGCTGCTTTTGTTGCTGGGGGCCAGTATTTCAGTTACGCTTCAGAATTGGCCCCCGGTAATAAAAGAAGCACCCCAGAGGCCTAAAACTGTCCCCCACCCTGGTGGCCCACTGAGGAAATGCCCGGTGCCCGCTATAGCCAGTCCGGCCCTACTCGAGTGCTTCTATTACTTTTCGGTACACAGTCTGTGAAACATTCTTTAAAACTTCTTTTACTCCATCACCTGCAAGGTTTTTCAAATATTTGATGATCTTCTTGTCATCTTTTTCCTCTAAAGCAGGGGTCTCCAACCTTTTGTGTAGTCAGAGCTACTTCTGGCCAGTGAAAATCGTCGTGAGCTACTGAACCCGAATCAACTCGCGCATTTTTCCGAGAGACCCCCCACGCTCAGTTTCATTGACTTTAAGCCTAATTTCATCAGAGCCCATACTGTGGTTTGAACAAAATACCCAAGGGCCTTCCACTGCACTGCAAAATAATTATGTGGAGGCACATTCGATCGCATAATTCCGTGGCCCTGGTTATAGCAGAACAATCCAATACTGTTTCTGTAAAGCGCTCTGATATCTGCAAGGATCTTGTTCGCGCTATATAAAACCTTAAATAAATAAATACAGAATGGCCCCTGCTATTCCTGCTGGAGAAAGTGACACAGTCACAGACATCAGGTGAACAGTCTGGGCCCTGACATGTGCATGCAGGAGGCCCCCTCCACTCCCAGGGAGGCGCCCTCAGCATCCTAGCAGGCACAGCTGCTGCAATCCAGAACAGAGGTGGCCCCCACCTCTTCGAGGACCCCGGCATTTCTACAGGACTCTGGCACTCTGCTCACACTTGCACACTTGGACACTCAGGCGGACCAGGGAGTTCCTCTCTCGCGGCAGCAGTGCCTGGGTTCGGGCACCCGTATTTGCATGCTCATTTGCATATGTCCCGCAAGTACTGGAAACAAGCTGTGTCCTGCTGCAAACAGTTGTGTTGTTGTATTTCACAGGCCTCTGCTGGGACCCACACTTTCCGGCCCTATTCGAGGGTCTTTTCTGTGCTCGCCTCGAAGGGGCTTTAATAAAATATAGCGCTTGACGGAGATGCTTGTGTGTGATGATATGAGTGTGGCGCCCACTACGAAATCAGTTGCCAGTGTTGCACGATTGTGGCTGTATTATGGCCTCGGGCGTCATCTATTTGATTTGTGCGCTCGTGACAGCATGAAGAGGCGGGCAAACATCCTTACATATGAAAAAAATATATATATAAACGACTCCAGAGTCCCAGAATTCCAGTGTTAGAGCCTGGGGTGAGCTAATATACGCTCAGGTATGAAGTGTGTTGCTTTGCATTTTTATTGAACAGGCGTCATTTTAAATCAAACTCCTTTTACTTCTACGTGTATTTCCACAATCCAAAATCCACCAATCTAACCCTTCAGAATCACCTCTAAACACGGAACAAACTCCCAAATAAAATCACACATCCACGCGCCAATAAACAGTCACTGTTAAAGGTTGACTCTGGCTGTTAAGCACAAAAACGCCAATATGAAGACCGCGCGCTGATGCCATAAAAATGATTAAAAGCGCTATGCAAAGTTATAACATCATACTCAAGGAGCTACCGAGCGATGGAAGATGTGTCTAAAGAGGCAAATTAGTCACCTCACTGTGTGTGATTGAATCGACACGCCCATCAGTTATTGGTTGGGTTTGGGACGACCTGGGGCATTTTAAGAGGGGTGAGCAGGTACCCGCCGCTCCTTCTCTGTAGTCTGTGACCCGAATGGGGTCTAGTCCCGGCGCATGAGGCCACCCCCGGGCAGAGGTCATCCCACAACCCTCGCGCACTGAGGGTCACTGCAGGAGCTGTGTTAGTAATTGTGAACGACCTTCTATGGCTCAATGTAAATATGTAAGCACTATATTTCTTCTTCTACACCAGATGACTGAGTTACATAACCAGAGGCTGACCCCCCTCCCCCACTACACGCGCACACACACACCTTAGTTTTACAATCATAACGTACTTTCTGGATAGCGCTAAAAACTTGCTTCCACTGTCGGGCGGCTTCGTAGCTCTGTAAACACAAGTATTACGATTACCCTACTTGGCTGAGTCAGCCCATCCTTATTTGAACCTGTGAAAGCTTTTGTGCCCGGTTCGCACAAACCGAAACAAAAATAAAACAGGAAAGTATAACAGAGGAAATAAGGCACAGGCATATAATGGTATAAAGGGCCGTGCCACTCACCTGTCCAGTATTCTGTGCTTCAAGAGCTGGGCGCGGAGGCCAGCGGCCCAGTGCTCACCCGTGGGGTGGAGCACGCAGCATGGGGTGCAATGAGCTGTCAGTCCTGAGGGTAAGTGTTCAGTCCTGAATGAACAGGACGTGTAGAACAGACTCCGCGGCACTGCACACTGCTATGCTGAAATGCGTGGTCCTGGGGTGGAGTCTGTAGTGCTGAGGAAAACTGTCGTTTTACAGTAGTGAACTGTCCTTGTGTTAAGTGCACAGCCCTATGCTGAAAGGCCTGGTCCTGGGGTGGAGTGTTCAGTGCTGAGGGAAAATGTGTCATTTCACAACAAAGTGAGCTACTCATGTGTGAAATGCAAGCCGAATGATGAAATGCGTGGCCCTGGGGTGGAGTGCCTAGTCCTGAGGTACAGTGTCCGGGGCTTAGGGAAAATGCGTCGTTTCACAACAAAGTGAGCTGCCCTCTTGTAAAATGCACCGCCCTGTGATGAAATGCATGGCTTTGGGTTGAGTACTGGGATGAAGCGCAAACTTCGGGGCCGAAGTGAGATCTCAGATGTCTTTAAATGGAGTGAGCAGGCCTGGGATGAAGTGCACAGTCCGGAGCAGAAGTGAGTTGCCCTTCACAATGGAATGCGCTGTTCTATATTGAAGCGCAGGGCCCCGGGCCGAAGTGTGCTGTTTCAACGGAGTGTGCAGGACTGGTTGAAGATCTTCCGCGCTGACACCCATCGCACAATGGCAGATAGTGCGATGCCAGTGCGTTTTGAGAATACGATGACGTCAGACTCTCACGAGAGGAGTCTGCAGCTCCAGGAGAGGAGCGTCATCGCGTCATCCTGTTCGCCCGCCCCATCCACAGATTACCTCCAATCAGAGCAAGGGCTAGGCGAGCTACTCCCGGGGTCTCCTCGAGCTACCGGTAGCTCGCGATCGACCGGTTGGAGACCCCGGATATAGACAAACCTGTTAGTGGAAAATTTTGTATAAGAAGAGATAATACTTTATATGAGAAATATTTTGTAGGTGCAAGTCAATGTGAAGATACTTATCGTATTATAGGGGGTTGGGGATTTAAAGGAGGCAAGGATCCAATTGTTCCTGGAATTTATTTTGTTTGTGGGAATAAAGCCTATTACAATCTCCCAGACCACTGGTATGGGACGTGTTATGTAGGTTACGTTTTTCCTAAAATTTTCCATGTAGATAGAAATGCAAAAGGTTAATTTGAAATTGGGAATCACTTGAATAGATTTAGAAGGGAAAGCTTTACAGAAATTATGGGAGACATATTTGGTGCATTATTACCCATGGTAGGAATAACTCTGAATGCAAATAAAATCAGAAAAATGTCCACAATTGTTGATAGATTGTCAACAGATACTGCAAGTGGATTTCAATTAGTAAATACAAAACTTGTTGCCATGAGAACTATGGTAATCCAGAATCCTCTTGCACTAGACCTTTTACTGGCAAAAAAGGGTGGCGTCTATGGAAATTTGCATGTTCAACATTGTTGCACTTACATACCTGACAAAAGTCAGAATATAGAGATGTAACTTAGTAATATTCTTTATGTGCATGAAGAAGTAGAACCTTTAGAAGACAAGAGTTTTTCAGAACGCTTAGGTAAAAGATTTGCAGCAATTAAACATTGGTTTCAAGAGATTGGTAGTTCAATCATAGGTAAAATATTTTTTCCTTTAATAATCATAGCTATAGTGATATCTTTGTTAAAAATGAGTTACATGATACCCAAGAGAAGAAAACATGTAATAGAAAAGAAAAGAATTTGGAAGCTAAGAAAGGAAAAGCAGAAAGAATTAGAATTAGAAGAGTTTCGGAGAACTCAATATGAAAAATGCAGAAAATCAGGTGAATCTAAAGTTTAGAAATACTAATATTAAGAAAGTCGAAAACATGTTCAAGGGTTGAAAATTTATAACATTTTTGGGTATTGTTTGGTGATTTAAAAATCACCAGATGAGGGAGTTGATGGAGCAAGGTAAAGAACAAAATTTTGTTCAAACTTGTGAAATTGATCTCCCATAACGTTAATTGAATTAACAAGCTTGTGGTGAAATTATTAATCAACTTAGTTTGAGAATACATTCATCATTACACGTGGGAAAAACTAATGTGCTTTTTGTTGCATACGCAAAGAAAAACATAATAAACTAACCTTGTCTATTGTCTTTGTCAGTATTAAATGCGGCAGATAAATTAATGACATGTGCTTATTTTATGTGCTTATGTTATGTCTTTCTGTGATAAAGAGCTCATGGAGTTCCTGATATTCGAAAAGGAAAAGGTAGTTATAATGCTGCATTTATGTGCTTTTGCTAGGTAACATAATTAACAGGATTAATTAGTAAAGGGGGAGGGTAACAGAATGGATCTCAATTCTTTAATTAATTGATGTCTTGTGTTTGTTTAATAATAGTTTCCAAAAGTGAGGCCTAAAGTGGTTCAGAAAATATGGCTGACAGAGCTGCAGACGCGAAACCTTGTCCAGAGTGGAGCATTTGCACATGCGTAGCAGTGAAGATTTTTACTGCATTGTCACCGTGAATTAAAAAGCAGTTCTTTGGTTGTGTTGAACGTGCTCATGGAAAGATTGCTCAAGGACAGGAACTTGATGTGTCTGCCAAGGTTAGGAAGTAAATGTTCGAGACTCGAGGAAGAAAAGTATCTTTCTTGAGGAAGCCGAAAACGTAGAAATAAAGACAATAGGGCTTATATGAAGCCTGGACTTGGTCAAGAGTCGGAGATGACCTAACATTTTTTTTATCATGGACTGACCCAGGACAGCCAATGAAAAGCTCGGATTTGTTAAAAAGAATGTAAAATGTATAAAGTTTAGCTAGAGAGAAAGGTATAAAGTCTGACACTATGAGCAAGGAAAAAACTCTTACTTTCCGATTCCTGAGTGTCGTGACATGCTGATGGACCTTTGGTGCATGTAAGGACAGCAGACTTTAAAATGATTTTTTCCATTTTTAGGTGAAGTAAGATATAGTCAGGGAAATAGATTTAGGGAATGGAAACTGGTATTCTGCTAATACTTTGTTTTCTGAGCTTGCTTTATAAATGTCACTCATAAATTCATTTCCTAAAATGCTGCTTTCTCAATTGCTTATGAAATAAAGATTCTAAAACGTTAAATGCTTTTTCTTATGAATAATAAAGTAAATAAAATTAGATTTGAAGAAGACAAGCTGGTCTTGTTTATTCATGGTCTAGTTACCATCAGTTGATTCAATCGCCTTAGTGGTCTGATTAATAAGTAATAAATGTTTAAAACCATGGTAAAGATGATAAACTGCAGTTGTATATAATAATGTAAATAATAAGTGAGTATATTTATTAATCATACCACCTGATTCAGTTGCTCAGAAATTGTCTCATTGGTTTATGGGCCTTTGTATGTGTTTTGTGATTAATGGTGAGTATTGAGGTGTTAGGTAGCGTTTATGAGACAGTTTTTCAATCGGAGCGCCGGATCAATAGCAATGTTTTTGGGACCCCCCTCCAAACAGGTGAGGGTCCGTCCAGTCACTATTTTCATGTGGGCTGAGATGTGTTACAGAATCTGGGGTACTTCACACACTCATAAGGGCAAGCGGCAAGGCATCAACCCAAGTCAATGTAGATTCTGCGCATAATTTAGCTAGATTTGCCTTCAGTATGCTATTTCTCCTTTCTACAGCACTTGCTGCTTCGGGGGGATACACACAATTGAACTTATGTTGTACTCCTCTTGCCTTACAGACCAATTCTATTATCTTGCTGACAAAGCACGCCCAGTTGTCACTTGAAATCATCCGGGGCAAACCAAAGCGTGGAAATAAATATTTCAGTAGGCATTTAGCTGTGGTCATAGCATTGCATCGCTTAGTAGGGTAGACTTCGATCCACTTGCTGAACATACCTATCACAGTCAGCACCTACTGATACCCATTTGTAGGGGGCAGCTCACTAAAGTCCATTTGCAAATGCTTGAAGGGTGCCTCAGCCGGTGAAAAATGGCCTATAGGGGTAGGAAGTCTTTTAACAGCATCATACTGTGAGCTTGCATTCAATGTTTACATATTGTGTCCGCAATATTTCCATATATTAGTGTTTTCCAAAACAATTTCATGCTGCTCACAATGTCATCTCTTCCCAAATAGGAAGAGCTGTGCATCCTCAATGTAATTGGAAATAACAGTTTGTCAGGTAGCATGGATTGATAACCATGTTGATCATTCCAACAACCGTTTACCAGAGTACCATATTGTGCTATTTTTGTATCTCAACCTTTTTTGTGTAAATAGACTATGCCCCTGTCACTGAAGTCATATGCACTTTCTTTCTCTTCAATAGCCATTCGATGGGAAACATATGTTAATGACATGACTGTCTGTGCAGTCTCTTTGGCTATCTCGTAAGCAAAAAGCATTTCCTTTGCCACATGTCATCTACTATCTTTTGTGTGCAATACATTTGAAAATAGCTACTCTTTTTGGCAAGGATACGCATTTAGTAATTTAACAAGCAGTGGACCATGTTGTATTTTTATTTTTTGAGATGTTAGGAAACCTCTTTCTGCCCAAACTCCAAAAGCATATTGGCTATCAGTATATACATTAACAATAAATCCAGTGCTCAGTTCACAGACTAGATGTCCCGCTCATACACTCGAGTAAAATAGGAGATTGAGGGGTTATGTTATGGGTTAAAAATACCTGACTAGTCGCTGTTTAATCCTTTAATATGTGCCCTAGCTGGTATAGGTTAAATTCTGTGAAGGAAGCTGGGAAGTTAATGAAGGGTTCAATGACCATAACTTCCTTTATGGTCTACATGTTCCTGCCATCCTTCCCTGCAGCAGTGTCAGGACAGTAGATGTCACTCCCTGAGACAGATCCTTACATCATACACAGTGCATTCCAATCACGCACTCTGCATGCCAAGTGAAATTCCTGCATCTACTTGATGTCTGTTCCACTGCGTCTGTAAAAAAACATGAAGTTAGCCTGGAAAGTCTTGTGCTACTGAAACCTATGTGCTCAATCATGATAAAAGTTAAAAGGTTGCCTTCAGAATATTAGCATCTAGTAATTAGCCTTAATATAATGCTATGAAATGCCCTGTGAAAAGGTATGAATAAATAGCAGGAAAAAGTCCAGGAAGTGTAATGGCTAGTTAAACCATCACAGACTGCAGCAAAGATCACTCAAGGAGCTGAGATTCACTCAGACTTCCCAATCAGGGAGATCGTGCACGCGGCTCTGCTTCGATTCCCATCTTCTTGACCTAGAAGGCTTCAATTCTACAATCGATAATTAAAGGTCACCACAGCCATTGTGCTGATTACAGCCGTCTTGGGCGCGTATCAGGCCCGCCAGACGGCTCCCCTACAATTCTCCCTGGACCGCCGGCTCACCGGCTCCAGTATTTAGAGCTTTATGTATACAGACATGTCACCTTAATGTCTTGAAGATGATCGCACTATTTATTAAAGGAATCGAAGCGTTTTTGACAAATTGTACACCATATATATTTACTATAATACAATGTTGAACTTGTAATGGTGTGCTCACAGTATCCTGTCTGTTGTATTTATAACAAACTTAAATGCAGACATGTTTTCCTTGCCTGAACCCCTCACTCATTATTCTTTGTGTGTTTATATCAGTAGGACACAGGTTGTGTCCCACTTGAATTTTTTTCCCTTACTTTATGTTATACGTTTATTGTATATTAAAAACCTGTTGGGGTGAACAGAGGATATAGCACTGATTAGGTCTATATTAATTTACACTTGATCTGACTGTCTAGGGACCATTGTCTTTAGAAATAGTTAAGAAGGTGAGCACTTTTAATACAAACAGTGGATGTATCCCTTAGTGTACACTTATCCTCACACACGATACACACGTATAATAATTAGTGCATACATATAGGAACATTAATAGTGTCCCATAGGTCCATGAATGCAAGGTGAGCCAGTAGTCACACACACTGTGTAAGCGTAAAAGAGGAGAGCACATTAACCACAAAACGTTGCCCTTTTAGGTCCTTTAGCAAGGACTCACATGGCTAGGCCGTAC
Source organism: Lissotriton vulgaris (assembly GCF_964263255.1). Classification (NCBI taxonomy): domain Eukaryota; kingdom Metazoa; phylum Chordata; class Amphibia; order Caudata; family Salamandridae; genus Lissotriton; species Lissotriton vulgaris. Next base: position 256,601,735 of record NC_141700.1, read on the forward strand.
TCACGTAGTCAAGGACCCTGCCTAGGCCGCCACCTGTAAAAGCGTAATCCGTGCCTGGATGTTAATGAGTGACTAGGTCCCCGGCTTTTCAAACTCCTGTATCGGAGTTCCTCGAAAGACGCACTCAATGTGCATGGTCCACTGATTGATCGGTACTGGTTGACTAGACCGCCTACCCTTGCAAAATGGCAGATTTGTATGGAACCATTTCCTGGTTTTGTATTTGCATAGAACTGCTATATCGAGATGGAGAGAAAGTAGAAAGAAACTCAAATACCTATAAAAACTATGGATATGACTAAAAAGGGAAAATAAAAATAGCAGTCTTAGTTTACATATTAAGTACAGACAGGTACAGAATTCAAAAAATGGGATCAAAGGATACTTTGAATTCTGTGAATATAAATGATATTGTGAAGTAAGAGAGGAGGGTTTTAAAAATCTGAGAAGGAAGTCAAAACCAAAAGATCTGCCTCCTGAAAAAAGGAGCCGAATACTGAAAAAATGTGGGGATAAAAATGAAAAACTTTTGGATGATAAAAAAATCAGATATTGACATAGACCCAATAAGTTTGGGGCCCCCATATCTTTTAAATGGGTACGCCGCAAGGTTTTAAAAGCTGCCTTGCAGATATGGTATAAATTAAGGCGTATCTGAGGTATTCGCTATTTTTCCCGTTTTTCACCAATCTGGGATTCACCGGGGACTCCTATCTGTCTGCGCGATAGTTTAGAAATCCCGATTAGAAAATCAGGTCTGGAGAGGTGGTCGGATCTGGTGGACTTGGATGGGATTCTCCCTTGGGAGATATTGGTAGATAAGATTGGTCCTGCATTTTCAAGGTTCAAGTACCTTCAGTTAAGGTCATGGTTTGAGGCGGAGGCTCGAGATACAGGGGGGAACTGGGAGCTTGATCAACTATTTCAAAATTCATGCTCGAGGAAGAAAGAGGTATCATTGTGGTACACAAGTCTTTTAGAAGCCCTAGACCATGAGGTTCCCCCACAGTCAGCAGTGTGGAACTCCATCCCTCTTCACCAAGACACTGAAAACCTCTTTGATTTTTCTATCAAGCTAATGTATAAATACATTAAGCCCGCAAACTTAAAGAAAAATCATTATTTTGTGCGAAATGGGCTTTATTATACCCCGGCCAAAATTGGCAAATTTGTATCTCCGACTGCCTCAGTTCCAGTTTGCCCGAGGTGTTCTATTAATAAGGTGGATGATATCCATATGTTTTTCGAATGTGCAGAATTAGCTGGATTCTGGAAAGGGTTGGGGGATACCTTGGCAGTTATTTTTCAAACACGTATAGAGGTGGATCTCTGCTTGGTGTTTTTTGGCCTGTATAATTATGGTACTAGGTTGCTCTCACAATCCCAGATAGGCCTGCTTCTCTATATTGTGATCTTGGCTAGAATAGAGATCTGCATTAGATGGAAGGATCCTGCCCCCCCCACTAGAGAAAGTTGGATTAAAGCTGCCCTACACATTGCAAATTTAGACCATGAGGAATTGCTTCTTAACATCTGGTCCCCTCTGCTTACTTGGGGGTGTAGCCTGCACATGATCAACGGCTGAGATCCTGTAATCGGTATGTTTGTCTAATGATTACACCAGTCTTCAGGATAAAGAGGAATGCTGTGGTAGCTAGACAAAAGCAGTGAGTCGAGTGGCGCCCAGTTAAGTACAAATCGACTTGTTAAAACTGCTGGAGTTTGTGGTGAGATGAGGACAAAAAAAGAGACCAAATCCTGAAATAAATGTTAAAGAAACCAACTGTAGTTAAAAATCAAATGTTGGATGAAAACCAGAGGAGATGTAGAAGGGCTCATCAATCCAGCCTCATGGTGGTGTATAGGCTAGGTTGTAAATGGTCCAAACAGGTTAATATCGTTTAGGCTAGCTAGTTTCTGGTATATGTTTAAGGACCAACCACTTGTAGTCCGGCACTGCATGTCCCTTTTCAATAAATCTTAGTCATGTTTCACCCACATCTCAGGTTACTCTGGTGTTTAACTTTACATGCGGTCATGCCAATTTAGTGGAGATCACATAGGTATGTGATCACATATACTACCCTCGGGTTGTTATAATTGGTGAATTGTCTCAATTACCATTATATGTTACCAACCAAATTCACTATTTTTGTGGTTCTTGTCAGTGGGCAGACGTTATAACTTCCACATGGGTAGTGTCTTATTACTCCTTGAAAGGGCCCTATGGTTGATCTAGTCAACCCTGACTGTTTCAAGGGTTTTGAATGGACAAGCACACCTTTGAAGCTTCTGCCTCGCTTGTGTAAAAAATGGTATTAGTAGATCCAGGGTGCCACTGTTTAAAATCTTACAGTCTTTACTGATTATTTAGCTGCCCTTAGTAGAGGCAACATTGCATGTTGTTACACAGATCAGACTGTCTTCTGCCTTCCTCTGTGGTGTCTTGTCCAACAGGGCATTCCTATTATTATTCCAGACCCGTTTCACAGCTTTCTGAATCTCTTTTCCTGGATATTTCCTGGCCTTAAACTTAGTGGCAGGGTTGTCTGCCTGTGTCTTATAATATTGCATGATAGTGTAGTTGCACCTTAGTCTTAGGCACAGTCCAAAAGTGAGATTCTATATAAGATAACAAGAATGAAAGCTGTCATACTTTAGTAGGCAGTTTCGTGGATTTTTCCTGCATGGTTGTCTTCAGTTTACCACATTCTACTCTAATGTTTAAATCTAAAAACACCAGCTCTGTGTGACTCATGGAGTCAGGGAACTTCTAAAATTCATTCTGAGTATTAAGCCAATTCACAAAATTGGTAACTCTACTGTCACCGCCTTCCAAAGTTCGCAAAATGTCATCAATATCTCTTCCAATTTTTATATTACGCAGTTATAACATAACCCCTCCACCTCCTATTTTACTTGACCATGAATTAAGTTAAGGTCATGGAAACCTTCATTGACTTCCCAACTTCTTTCCCGGATTTTAACCATACCGGCTAGAGTGCATATAAAAGTATTAAACAGCCACTAGTCAAATACTTTTAATCTATAACATAACCCCCCCCCCCCCATCTCCTATTTTACTTGAGACATTGGTTCAATACCATTCAGTGCTCCTGTGCAATTCACAGGTAGCAGCACGCCCCGTTTTGCAGCAGAATGTGATGGAACCCATAATGAAGCATGCCACCAAAGGGCAACCCTGGTGGGTGAGGCTTTATTCACAAATCGCATGATTTGCTTTTTTGGTAAAGATTTCCTGGTAAGTCCAGTTGAGAAACTTACAAACCTGGAATTTCAACACTTTTGACCAAAGAAATCTTTTCAAAAATAAAAAAATAAGTAAATCAACACCAAAATACACACCATACACCTTTCTACATGAATGGAACCAATGATATCCAATGCAATTTCATCCCATAATTTTCTAGAATCTTTCAATAAGTCAGAGGTGGAGTTTTTACAATATTATTATTTTCACTATTCAAGCAATGTTCACTATTTCTAGATTTCCCATCAACTGACAAATCCAGAACAGGCCACTAATAGTACTGTTGGATATAGTGTATGCTCTTACTAATACCTCTGAGTATACCACAGTCCTGCTGTCTGAAGTAATTGTTTCCGTAATGTTTTCTCCCTTCCAACCCAAAAGCTTTCAAAATCTCCAATTCTTATTTCTTCATCTGCATCAGCTCAGACGAAACTCTTGCTTGAGGCAGGAAGGTTAAGAATGGGCTGTTTGTTTCAGGTTTCAGACAGGTCAGTTGCCGCAAGGAGGAAACCTCATTGCCAAACCATGGCAATCACCGTGTGCTGCCAAGTCAGATGAATCTGCAGCCACACTGATCATTTGGTTTGATACCATCTTCCTTCAGCAATCATTTCATTAACAGTCTTTGGACAGGTCAACAGCAAATTACTTTGGGGAGTCCCAGAAAGATCAGTCATACCTACCAAATTGACGATTTGAGCGTGCCGCTTTCATTGAGGTAGCTAATAAGCCACACACTTTGAGCCCCGTGGAATACAGGTGTTTGCTCTCCTGGTCCGGAGGCCCAGATGACAAAGGGTGAGTGGCATGACTTTCTTGCAACAGAGACACATTCTGAACATGAGGGCTCAGTTCTGACATTCCAATTTAGGGGCTATATTTCTTCAAAAGGTGCACAGGGCAGCCTTCGTAGATGCTGTTGTCAGGAAGAAGTCCATTACTGGTTCCAGAAGGCATGTCACTAAAGGAAGCAAAGAACCAGATACTGACTTTTGATGTAATGTTTTGAAAATGACTGAGGTCTTTGCCAGTGTGTAGGCATTAGTATAATATGTTTTGCTGCTGCTCTGCTTAGGTCTTCACAGAAGATGTTCATGTCATCTAATGGTGCTACACTGGTTAGAAGAGAGTCCAACAGCATAAGCAAATATTTCCCGATGGACGGTGGACAAGTGAATGACGTTATAGGAGTCCAAGAGACAGGAGTAGAGAGATATCTTCATATGCAGCCAAATCACTGATGTCAAGGAGTGCATGATCTCCTTCTAGAACATCTCCTTGAAGAAGATTCATGTGACCCGTGCCACTTTCCTAGAGGGAGGCCCATTAGAACCTTGTGACCTAGGGGAATAATTATGACAATTAGAGAAGGAGGAGCTCCTGAGAAAATATGTCGGGGAGACAGAGGAGGAACAACTCCATGTGAAAGCATAGTCTGCGGAGTGGCAAGATGAACCCTTGGAAGGAATGGAGAGCACCTCAAATTGGAGGGTTTTCATGAAGGATGTTAATAAGTGAGCACAACTGCAGAAGAGATTTCTCTTGAAAAAGAGTTCACAAACTCAGAGTATGGCGGCAGCCTTCTGAACTTCAATTTCCTTATTTAAGAGGAGGATAGACTTGAGTATTTACTCAATGTAATATGCTTCGTTTTCATGTTGTTCACTGCCAACAGCATACCTTTACGCTCTCTAGACATTAATATTCTTGCCTTGATGTCAGACCAGTGCTCAATGGTGAAGTGGCAGCCCTACAAATTCTCAATATCGACGAGGAGCAATGAAGAATCTGGTGCCTTGATCTCTATTTGGATACCCCTCTGCCGGAGTCTGCACATGTTAGTAGGACTAAGACAGGAGGCGAACGTTATCCATGGTTACAGGACCTTGCACCTGGCCATACCTGGCATCTTCGGTGTTTAGCTTTGCCATGAATTCTGATTTTCTCTCTATCTCTCAAAGTTTTTCTTGACATTTTCTGCCAGAATTTTCACTAGCTTGGAAAATGAGTGTAAGAAAGGCAAAAAGATACACAGAAGGTGTGGGTCAGTTTTACCCTTTTTCCTGCGACAGGATGGGCTTTTTTTTAAAGGAGATTTCAAGGGGAAAAAAGAAAAAGAAAGGTTTTCCATCAGAAGATACTTGAAAACATTGTTTGTCTAAATAGGCGTTTAATGAAAGGTATTGAAAGATTTTTCCTGGAATTTTCCTGGGAAAAACAAAAAAGACTGAGCTCTGTACTCCACAATCTTACTGACAGGAGTCAGTCAGAAAAAGGAACTGAAGCAACTGCCACTGAGAGGGCATGATGACCTACTAAAAGCACATGCTTCCTTAAAGGAGCAGTGTCAGTTTCCAGCCTCTCAGGTTTGCAGCCCATTTAACTACATTGCCCTCCTTTTCTTTCATATGCCCTTTTTGTGAAAGAGTTTTTCTTGTCACGCTATAATAATCAATCAATCATAAGGTCTTGTACAACTTATCACCCCGGGAAGTCTACAGGCAGTGGGGTTCTGTGAGCCTTGGTCGGTTGGCCATGACAGTCAAAGAGCCCGGTCTTGAGCTTCTTCATGAAGTCTTCCAGTGAAGGCAGGTGCGTTGGTGGAGGGGGAGGGAGATCGTTCTAGGTCTTGGCGGCGAGATAGGAGAAGGAGCGACCACCGCAGTGGCTTTGGTGGATGCTGGGGATGTGAGCCAAAGTGAGGGTGGAGGAGCAGAGCTCCTTGGTCGGTTGGTGGAAAATCAGGCAGTTGTTGGTGTAGGCGGGTCAGGATCAGTGGAGGGCTTTCTATGGGGGAATGAGTAGCTTGAAAAGGCTTCTACCCCGGACGAGGAGCCAGTGGAGATCCCTTTGGTGAGGGAGATGCTGGTTCTTCTGGGGAGGTCAAGGAGGAGGCTTGCTGCTGACTTTCGGATGGTCTGGAGGTGGTTTAGTAGCTGTTTTGTGTTTCTGGTGTAGAGTGCGTTGCTGTAGTCGAGTCGGCTGGAGACGTGGGACTGGGAGACTGTCTTCCTGGTCGAGACAGTAGTGACTGTTTTGATTTAAAATTGTCCTTTTTTTAAAATAAAAACCATAACAAATATGATCAATATAGCTTTGAAGAGGCTGTAATTTAGTGACAATTTGATTTAAAATGGTCTTCTCTACAAAGAAATTAAGAGAAAATCAGCAAATATAGCTCTAAAGAGGCTGTTATTATTTTTCTTTTAAACAAATTGCCTTTTCAAAAGAAAAGTGTACAAATCTATATCTTGAAAAGTAAGCTACAGGATCTCTCACGTCATTAGGACTGTTCAGTGCTTCTGATTATCAGTGACGATCTCCTGAAGAACATATACTTTCATTTTCACTTCAAATATTGCTGAACTCTCACAAAATATTAACATGCCTTATACTGCTTGTTTTTGGGCCCATTAGAAGGTGAAGAGAGTAGTATCTCAAAGTCTGACCAGGTAGCTAATGCACCGACTAAAATCTAATGCTTTTTCACACATATTTTTGGTCTTGCTAGAGGAAAATGTGTGTGTGAAAGGGCCTGGATTCAAATGCATAATGAACCCAGTAATTCTGTGTGCAACATTTTGTTCTCCATTCTGGAAACAAAAACTCTTTCATGATGGTCGGTAACTGAGGGTGGAAATACTGACTGTTAGGTAACTCTGGACTTCCAGATAGTAGACATATCTGAATAGGACACCTCATGCCACAAGTTGGCTGGAGAGGAGTTTTTATGTGGAATTTAGTGCCACCCAGTCACAAGAGAGCCAGTGTTCACGTATGGTTATATTTTCTGTGTGTGGGCATGAGATGGTATGTGTGAGCATGAGATGGTGGGTGAGTATCTGACTGTGTGCACGTGTCTGACAATGTGCACGTTTCTGCCAGTACCCATGGGTGTCTGACCATGTGCATGAATGATGACTATGTGCATGGGTATGCAGTTGAGTAGCTGACTTTATGAGTGGATGTCTTGAATGAGGGTATGATGACATGGGATTCCAATGCCATCACTGTACCTTTGATGGTATGATTAGTTTATGATGGGATGCATCGGTGTCTGATGGTGTGTGAGTATTTATTGCTGTGGTGTGTTTAATGACTGATTTTGATGTCTGGCAATGTACATGGATATCAAACTGTGCGTATGTGTATGTGTGCATGGGTGTCTTTGTATTTCAGAAGTCTGAGTGCATGCTTGGTTATTTGACAATGTGGATAGGTGTGGATCATGTGCTGAGTAGCTATTTGTGCAATGTTTGTGGGGTGAGTGTGTGTCGCATGCTTGGGTGTGGGGGGACATTTGCTGATTTTTTAGGGTACAGATTTGTTGATGTATATCTGAGGTTTTCTGTATATAGCTTTGTCTGTGTGCGGATGTGGGCAGCTCAAGATTTGTGGATGTGGACATCTCATGATACGTCTAAGGATATGATGGTTGATGCGTGGGGTTTTTAAAGGTTCGTGTGAATGTTTGATGGTGTATGTATTTGTGGGTGCATGTCTGATTATGAGCGTGTGAGCTTTTAATACTATGTATGTGTTTCATTTGTGTGTTTTGGGCGTTTCACCAAAATATAGTAAGAATACATTTTATTTTATGTCTTTAAATATCGATGTAAATAATACTGTTGTAATCTTTGAAATATCATGTTTAATTAGTTTGATACATTTTAGTCATTTTAATATAAGTTACTAATATTGTAATAAAACTCATGTTAAATTTTTAAATTTGCTTTAGTATGGTTTGTAAACTTTTTACATGAAATGTATTTTATTTTAATGTAAGTAGATATTGTTAATTTAGTAGCAGGTGGTTGGGTCAGTGGGGGATTGGAGTGGAAAGTTTTTAATATGTAATTTTATTATTCTTTATAATAGATTTTTATTAAATGTATTTCATTGATAATTAGGCAAATAAATCAGTTGATATTTAAATTAATTGATTACTTTGGATTAATTGATAATTGGATGCTTAGTTTACTAAGTAATATCAATTTTATGTTTACTAATTGTAGTCATATTGTTTTGTTCCATAATGCATGTAATGATGTATTTTTTTAATTTCTATTATTTATGGGTGTTCTTTTTTAGGGTACGAGGTTGAGAAATGTTTAAATTGAAAATATTTTTTGTCTTTTTAAAAGTGTTCCTTTTCTTACTTCGAATGCAAACTGTAATGCAAACCCGCTCCCTCAACACCAAAGCTCACCTCCAGGCGCCTGCCAGATTACAAGTTTTCTCATTGTCTGGCGGGCGGTCCTTTGGTGTTCCCATGGGGGTGCCTATTATAAAGGCACCTAAATGGGAACTCCAAAGCAAGTTCCTGCACGGCATAGACTGTTAAGTCCACGACGTGCAGGAACTGGGCGTGCATGCAGACGGGGGCACACCATGTGCCCCTCTGCATGAATACCCATGGCCCTGAGGAACCAGGGGGGCCTGTTGGGCTCCCTTAGTTCCCTCACCGCCAGTTTTTACAAGGCAGGTTCACCACCATGAAAAGGCTGGCAGTGAGGAAACTTTTAATATGACTAGCGGTGCCGCAATGGCACCTACAGCACATTACTGCCTCACGCTGCTGCAACACCACCGGGGAATGGTGGTTCCCCGGCGGTTACTGCTGGCCTACGGCGGCCTGACCGCCAAACTCAAAATAGGGCGGTCGGACCCCCGGTAGCCGCAACGCCACTGCGAGTTTGGCGGTCCTATAGACACCCAAACAAGTAATCACCCTCTAGAAATCTGACCCCTCCAAAGTCCAACACTTTACCTTCTGTTGCTAAGAATGGGGTGTAAATGGTAAATCTGGCCCATCAAAATCCAACGATTTTCCTACTTTACCTTATGTTGGAGAGGGAACAGTAAATCTGATCCCGCCAAACGGCGACACTTTTCCTTACACTGAAGTGGAACTAATAATAACTCTAACCCCTTCAGAGTCCAACATTGTCCCTACTATTGCTTAATTAAGAGTGGTAATTTGTTATTTTTTAAATTGTATTGAAACAATATATAAATGTATATAATTTGTATTTTTTATTTAAGATTTACATTTTTTGGGAATACTCTTAAATTTATTGTTTACATTATTTTCTATATATAAACATGTTGGATATTTTATATATATAACGCAGCAGTATCAAAGGGGAAGAGCAAAAGGGCGTCAGTGGCAAGGAAGAAACCGCAACGCAGAGGAAGGAGGAGCAAGCACCTCTCTGGACAGAGTTGGGGCAATGACAAGGAGTATGAAACAACGGAAGGAGCTGCAATAAATGAATTACAAGTAGTCAATTTATAATCACATAAAATATCAGAAATGGAAAACTCTCTATTGAAAAAAGGAATAAATTATTGCCCAGTACAAGATATGGATCTAGCTCAAATGAATATAGACCTATATTTATATGTCAGGAAAATCAAATTGGCAAAGTTCTTTGCAGAAAATAAAAGCAAAAAGACAAAGGAGATTACAATTCACATGACTGAATCAACCCTAAAAGCAAAGGAATCGGAGGATTACTTAACACTACTGAACCTAAATTCTTTGTAAGATGAAGAAATATCTTTGAACATGGCCTGCCCACAAATGGGAGCAGGACTAAGTAACAAATGCCCCATACCTAAATTCTATCCGCAATTACCACCTGGGAACAAGGTGGATCTCTTTCAGGAAGCGGTCATCCAAGACCTTTATAATTTGAGGAAATCAAATCACAAGGATAACTTGAAAAAAACTGAAAGGGAAGCTCTAAAGAACTTAGCAGCTGACAAAGAGATGAAAATTAAGACCGCGGACAAAGGCGGCAACATCGTTATTTGGGGAAAGGAGGCATATGCCACGTAGGCACACAGACAACTGAACAATACGGTGTATTATGAAAGGCTACAAAACAATCCAATGTCACACATCAAGAACGTAATTGACTCAAAACTACGACAATGACAGGCTCAAAATCTACTTGATGAGGAGGAGAGGAAGTATTTAACAGTGGACTACCCAGTGATGGCTACCATATATTTTCTCCCGAAAATTCATAAAAACAAAGCCAATCCACAAGGGAGACCAATTTTATCAGCCAAAGGTTTGCTACTAGAACCGGTTGCGAATTATACTGATTACTTCTTCCAGCCATTTGTGGAGCAATTAAGTTCTTACATAAAGGACACTAGTCATGCATTGAAAAAATTGCAGAACAATGAATGGAAAGATACATAGCAAATGATAACTATGGATGTAATTTCACTTTATACGACCATTAACAATGATTCCAGCCTAACAGCCAGTAATTATTTTTTACGTGAAAGGAGTATCCATTTGAAACAACACAATGAAATGTTGGGGGACATGATGAAGATGTGCCTGACAGAGAACATTTTTCTTTTTTGTGAAGAAATCTTTTGACAAAAGAGTGGAACTGCGATGGGATTTTCCTTCAGTCCAAATTATGCATGCCTACTAATGGGATGGTGGGAACAAGAAGTTGCCTGGAATCCCAAACATCAGAAATTTGTGGAAAAAATAGTGAGTTGGATGAGGTTCATTGATGACTTGCTAATCATATGGAATGGTTCCAAAGTGGAGTTCCAAGAATACTTTGACATAATAAATTAAAGTATGAACAATTTAAGATTCACTTTCGAATCAAGCAACCAGCGGATAGTGTTCTTGGACACTGAAATTTACATCAATAACAACAAAATACAAACAACACTCCACAGAAAAAGTACATCCACAAATGCAACATTGGATGCAACCAGTTTCCACCAGAAGTTCCTAATAACGAGCATACGTTAGGGGAATTTCTCAGGCTACGAAGAATTTGTAGCGAAGAGACCGAATGGCTAGGCTAAAACACTGTAACATCGCCAAAAAAAGATTCAAACAAAGGAAATACAACATGAATGTGATTAAGAATAGATGGGCATGTGCAAATGGAAAGACAAGAGAGGAATGTCTAAAATCACAATCTCTCCCAACAGACAACATTCAAAATGAAGACAGGAAGATCAGATTAATTATAGACTTCACGCAGTCAAAAGCAATCATGTCAATACTAAGAAAGAAGTGGAACATTCTGAAATTGGACAATACATTGTCAAAAATTGTGGGGAATCATTCAACTGTGACCTATCGCAATCACAAAATTTAAAAGATCAACTTATGCATAGCCACTTAAAAGGAATAGACCAGAAAGAAAGTTGGCTACAGAAAAAAGGCTTTGCCAAATGTTTTAATTGCAAGGTGTGTCAAATTGCCAAACCAACCATAGAGCTCCAAATGGCAAACAAAAAGTGCTGGAAAATTCGAGAATTAATCACATGTAGGAGCACATTTGTGATTTACATAATCGAGTGCCCATGTGCGCTGAGATATGTTGGAAGCACGACATGTGAATTGAAGAAGCGGATTCTTGAGCACGTACGTGCAACAGTAAACAAAGACAAAAGTAACGCCGTCGCGAAGCACATGGAGGTCGCACACAAAAGTGACTGGAAAAGTCTTACGTTCTACGGCATTGAAACAGTATTCCAAAACGTAAGAGGGGAAAACAGGGAGAAAACCCTCCGACAAAAAGAATCGAGATACATCATAAATATGCAGAGCATGACTCCGTTTGGATTGAACCAATCAGAGGAACTCTACATACATTTATGAAAGAGCAAATAAGACAGCTTTAATACAGCTATAAAAATATTCAGCACAGTTATAAACATCGAACTGAAATAATGGGTCCCAGTATAAACATTATTTGTAAGGCTAAAACTGCATTGGAGCAGAGAGAAAACAAATATCAAAATGAGTGGACTCGTGCAATTATCAGAAATCAGCAGAGGAAGAGCTATAATTGGTTGTATACAATGAACTGACCAAGTATATGCAAATGCAGTGTTACAAGCACGCAAAATGAACTTTATTTAATCATAAATGTAAACAATGTTAAATCGGTGATTGGAATATTTGTAAACTAAAAATGGAAAAATATCACTGAAAGTATGATCCAGAGCACACTTTTGCATAACATGGTGGTATAGAAATAATATATTGCATTAAGAAGTACATGTCCTATATAAAGCCGAGCGGCATAGGGGCGTATAGAGGAAGTGATGTAACTTTAATATTGAAAGGGTTAATAAAACAAAAAACAACTGAGCCCATTAACCGTGAATAAGGCATTTGTAATGACGAAACGCGTAGGAATCTTTTCGTCTATTTCACTGCCTAATATTTCATGCTTATGGAAGATTTGCTTGAATAAATAGATATCTTGTGCAACCTGAGAGGAGTGTGGCCCGTTTTTCTCAGGAGACTGGGAGCTTTGGTGAATGTAAAGTGGTATCGGTTTCCACCGCAGGAGCAACGCACCGCAAGTAGAGCGCCACGGACACTGACGGTGAAACCGGTTTTGTGGCATATATATATATATATATATATATTTCTAAAAGTTGCCCAGAATATTGTGCTGAATTAAGCTGCAGGTTCCGGCATGCAGCAGGAGAGTAAATAAATTAAGTGGCACCCCGGAGGCTAATAATTATTTACGGAAGCAACATGCAGGGAACAGTGCAGAGCACGTAATGGAGCTGCTCGTGTTTGGCCTCTGAGGAAAGGGAATGTTTTCCCTGAAACGCGTAAGGCCAGGGACAATTACGGAATGGGAAACAGTTTGTTAGCCCGCCCCAGCGTTGCCTGGGGCAGAAAGGGGCTGGGGGCAGCATTTGATGCTTGCGTGCCCGTCCCTCTGTGCACACACGCTCCCGACCCCCTCCCTCCTCGACTCCCTCGCGCCCCGACTCCTCCCGCCCGTCCCTCTGTGCGCACCCGCTCCGACCCCTCCCGCCCTGACTCCCTCTTGCCCCCTCCCGCCCTGACTCCCTCCCGCCCTGACTCCAATGTGCATTTACCTTACCTGAGCTGCTGCTTCCTTCCCGCGATCCTCACTTCACCGCAGCTCCATGTCCCGCGCTCGTCATGACGCACCTGAGCCGCAACTTCTCCCCGCGCTCCTCACTTCACCGCTGCTCCATGTCCGCCGCTCGTCATCACGCACGTCGCGGCCAGCGCTACGTCGCGGCCAGCACAGTGACGTGGCCGGCGCTACTTTCAGGGCACTACTTTTTTTTAAAAGTTATATTTTTAAATGTACGTTTTTTTTATCGCCTATGTCCATCTGCACACCCTGACAATTTCTACAATGTATCGGGTGTGTGGATTGGCGCTGTGGTTCCCGAGTTTACCTGGCTCAAAGGTGTGTGTTCTCTCTTTATAATAGTATATATAATATATATATATATATATATATATATATATATATATATATATATATATATATATATATATATATATATATACACATATATATATATATATATATATATATATATATATATATATATATATATATATCTTTTCAGCAAAAGCCTTTTAAAACACTGCCGAACTCCGTGTGGCTGCACGCTAATCGAAATCCACACAATGTTTCAAAACAAAACTATAGCACTCTGTGGGTTAATTCATAATCCTTTAATCACCAGTTGGATGCATTTTGGCGATATATATATATTATCTAAAAACAAAGCTCCTCCACAAACTCTGAAGAAGGATGCCCCCACTCGTAGTGAATATTGAAGTAAGGTTTATTGGAAACCCATGTTTCTCAAATGATATAATGCAAAGTGACAAACATAAATAAAAGACTGGAAGGAAATACCTCATTTTGTATGGTCATCCCTAAGTTTTTCGACTGTGAGAGTGCACTGAGGCCTGCCAGCCAGACCTCAGTGCCAGTGACCTGATCCAAAAGGGCTAATGAATTGGCTATACACTATCGGAAATGGCTAACTTATCTGTAAGTCCCTAGTAAATGGTACCGGGGGACCCATGGCATGTAAGGTAGAGGGGTACCCCAGGGCTTGTAGAACTGATTGTGCCACCCTGAAGGTCCATCAACTAAAACAAGTGCCCCAGTCCGCCACTGCATACGGATAGAGTGATCGTGCATTGCTAGCTTGACTTTACCAATTAAGCCACCACTTCCTCTGGACATGTGTATAGGTCACAACTCTGGCATGCCTACCTATGACACAGCTGACAGTAAAACATGCAATACAACCATTTTCACTAAGTCTTGGTCGTCTAATTGGTGAGTACAGGGTTTCATACTGACCACTCAGCTGTGCTAAATGTTGAATAATGCAACCAAAGTGGGCATTCCAAGGTATCAAACAACTTATTACATTAGGCAAAACTTGTATCTCAAGTCTAAATGAATGTAACTCGTTGCAGTGTGCAGTTTAGCGAAGCTGCCAACTTTGTTGCCTTTAAAACTCCTTTGCTTCCTGGGCACACATGGAGCCTGCTTCACGAGACAGGTTTCTGCCCTCCTGGGGAGAAATGCCAATGACCCTCAGGCAGGAGAACAATGTGGACTCCAGACCAGGGAGGTGTCCCCTCCCTCCTGTAGTAAGCCACGTAGGTGTTAGCCCCAAAAGGCAGGCTCCAAAGGTGCAGCTACCTTTGAAGATCAGATGTGGGACACCAGGGGGGGGGAGGGCTACACCACTGGTAAGGTAGAGAGGATGGCACAGGAAGCAGAGAGGAGAAACCAGCAGCCAAATCGGTTTACCCAAGGGCATGTATCCCTGAAGTAGCCACACCCCAGGGGTGGGTTAGGGAGGATCTGTACACAAGGAGAGCGGTCTCGCCATCTTGGGAATAGGCAGAATAGTGAATTGTGGGCTAGCCAGATGCCACACTCCACAGGAAGTGGTCAATGATGGGAGGGAACCTTGACTATGAACCACATTCTGCCCTGAAGGTACACTGCAAGCATAAAGAGGGCACACAGAATCCTTACAGTGTCTCCAGCATCCTTCATCCCTTGCATCAGGACCACTCCATCGGAATCCATTGCAACACAGTTAAAGTGCCTGGATCTGCTGAAAGGCTGCTTCCTCTGTGAAGGTAAGTGTTCTTGAGGACCTTGCTGGTCCCCCTAACTAGCTCCCTGCCGGAGTTGGTTGCCCTTAAGTACTTCTTACTGATGACATTGACACTTACCTACATTTTCTTTGAAAAAGTTTCCAAATGTATAAATTATTGACTTTACCAAGGCTTGTTCACAGTGGAGTTAAATTGCACTAATTTATAATTGGTTGTAGCACTAATTTATGATTGCTTGTAACATCTATATCGACAGAATCTTTTTGGATCATTTTGTTCTTGAGTTTAAATTCTTATAAAAATACAAAAACAATATTTTTATAAATTGGTGTCTGATTTCTTGTGTGCTGTGTCAATTTCTTCTTCTTCAATTGTTTTTGTTTGTTTAAATGCTTAACATTTGTTCCTCTGAGTAAGCTTTGCTGCTCAGTGTTACAGCTAACCAGAACTGAGCTGAGGGTTTGACGGACGGAAACCAAAGATCCTAAAGGAGTTGGTAAGCGTATTACTCTGTGAGGTTGTACTACCACACCATATAATACACCCCATTTACTCACAGGGACTTTACAAAAAAATTAACAAAATACTTTCTTGTGAATGATAGTCTATTGTTGGCTGTTGGCCGCGTCCGTCCCCTTAGAAATATAGAAAGAGAACTATCCTTCCAAATCCATGGCCCATTGAAATTATGTATACCCTGTCTTTGTTGCATCCAACATGCTTGGGATTTTACACATGTTTATTAATTGATTAATTGATAATTATGTTAATGTTATTAATTTATTTTCCGTAGCGGGTTGTGGATTTATTGGGGAATAGGGTAAGAAGTAATTTCATTGTAATTAATTACATATTAAAAATTCTTTTTGTGTATTGATAATTAATTTTCTGTTAATTATTTATTAATTGGTATTAATTTTTATTATTAATTAGTTTTTGTTATTGAAAATTAATTCGTTGTTAAAAAATTATGAATAGGTAATTCATTTTAATAATTAATATGTATTTGTATTTACATTTATTACATAATATTAAATTGGTAATTACTTTTAAATAATTTTTTATTGGTATTGATATTTAATTTATTTGTATAAATATATTAAATCATTACTTTCCCTACTGTTAAACTCACTAGAGTGGGAATAGTAATTTTTAACCCTAGGCTATCCAACGCTTTTACTACTGTTGCACTCTCTGGAGTGGGAATAGTAATTTTTACCCCTACACTATCCTACGCTTTCCCTACTGTTGCACTCTTTGGAGTGGGAATAGTAATTTTTACCCCTACGCTATCCAACGCTTTCCCTACTGTTGCACTCTCTAGAGTGGAAATAGGAATTTTTATCCCCTACGCTATCCAACGCTTTCCCTACTGTTGCACTCTCTGGAGTGGGAATAGTAATTTTTACCCCTACGCTATCCAACGCTTTCCCTACTGTTGCACTCTCTGGAGTGGGAATAGTAATTTTTACCCCTACGCTATCCAACAATTTCCCTACTGTTGCACTCTCTGGAGTGGGAATAGTAAGTTTTACCCCTACTCTATCCTACGCTTTCCCTGCTGTTGCACTCTCTGGAGTGGGAATAGTAATTTTTACCCCTACGCTATCCAACGCTTTCTCTACTGTTGCACTCTCTGAAGTGGAAATATTAATTTTTACCCCTACGCTATCCAACGCTTTCCCTACTGTTGCACTCTCAGGAGTGGGATTAGTAATTTTTACCCCTACGCTATCCAACGCTTTCCCTACTGTTGCACTCTCTGGAGTAGGAATAGTAATTTTTACCCCTACGCTATCCAACGCTTTCCCTACACGTGCTCTCTCTGGAGTGGGAATAGTAATGTTTACCCTCCCGCTATCCAACGCTTTCCCTACTGTTGCAATCACTAGAGTGGGAATAGTAATTTTAACCCTCCCACTATTCAACGCTTTCCCTACTGTTGCACTCACTGGAGTGGGAATAGTAATTTTTACCCCTACGCTATCCAACGCTTTCACTACTGTTGCACTCACTGGAGTGGGAATAGTATTTTTTACCCCTACGCTATCCAACGTTCTCCTTACTGTTGCACTTACTGGAGTGGTAATAGTAAATTTTACCCTCCGCTATCCTTCGGTAAAAATATTGTATATTTTTTATTAAAATTACATTAATATATATATATATATATGTTTTAAAAAATAAAATTTTATGCTGTTTTTTATAACTTAAATTAATTATTTAATCATTTTAAGGTTATTTAAGTATGTTTTAATTATTATATTTATTATTCCATTATTTTTAAATTACTTTTAAGACATTTTAAAAAATTCGATATTTTGACTAACTATCAGCCAGATTCATCAATGTCAAATTCTGCGATTCCTAAATTGCAAGAAAAAGCGAATCGCAATTTAGAAATCGCAGAATGGCATTCATGAAAATTTGCGAGAAAAAAAAGCGAATCGCAATGGTCCGCAATCGCCGATTGCGAGTTTCCAAAAATCGGTAAAAATTTGCAGAATCGGCCGATACCCGTGTTGAAATTGCGATTTCGCAATTACCGAAATTGTAAATTGCGATCTCGCTAATTGCGAGATCGCAAAAACGGGAAGTCGCATTCTGAGCACAGTGATGATATCACAACCAGGAAGTAGGCAGGTTCCACCCTCATTCAGCAGTGAGAGCCTGAAGTGGAAGCAGCATTGCCAGAGCTCCCCTCCAGAGTGCCCACAGGTGAAATCCAGGACACACCCCAGTGCACAGCATGTCACAGGAAGCTGCAGGTGAAACTTCCACAGGAAGAAAGAGGAAAATCTAATTTTCCGAGCAAGAGCTCGAATATTTGATAGAGGGAGTCTGCAAGGACCACAATCGCCTCTTTGGAAAATACTCCAGAAGGGTGCCTGAGGCCGATAAACAGAGGATTTGGGTCCGCATTCGATCAAAAGTGAACTCTGTAGGGGTGACCCAGCGCTCAGTGGACGAGTTGAAAAAAAGATGGTACGACCTCAGAGGGTGGGCAAAGGAGAAGATCGCAGCGAGGCTGGGGGAGCGTGTGGCGACAGGAGGAGGGGAGCCCACTGTCCCACCAAACACACCACTCGAGGACCGAGTAGAGGACACCATTAACCCCTTCCATGCTCATGACGAGCTCAGCTCGTCATGAGGCACAGTTGAGCTGTGCTGATGACGAGCTGAGCTCGTCATGACACCAGCAAAATGGCAATTTCCAGCACAGGGGAAAAATAACCACAGCAGCGATGTGGTTAATCCACAGGCATGCGTGGGGGTGATCCAGCTGGACTCCTCCCGACCCACCCAAGATACACAAGGTAAGTGCCATGCGACAGCGACCCCCTGTCCCCTAACAATGTCCATGACTCCAGATCATCCCATTTCAAACCCAAGTCATGCAGCCAAAGCACACCACAAAAGCGCTATTGCATTGTGGGACATGTAGTCTGATCACAAATACCATCTAGCCCCATAAAGCCAGACCTGTTTAGTGAGAGTCAATCCTGCTGCGAGTCAGGGAATGGTATCCTGCATGCATGTAGGAAGCTTAAATGTGGAAGAAACATGTCACTAATCAACGTCCACTTTACATCACAGGTGGCGCAGAAGTCCCCAGTACGGACAGCGATGCCCTGCACATTGAGGATATGACAGGGGACACTGAGGGAGACTTACATCTATCCCCACAGCCAGGACCATCAGGGCAAGCTGCCGCACCAGTGGTCATACCACCACCTGCCCCTGTGAACAGTGCCACCTCTGCGCCAACAGGCGCAGCAGTACCACAGCGTGTGACTCAACCACCAGTGGGCCTGACAACACCAGCAGCAGCACGCCGACAAACCCGCCGCCCTGCGGCTGTGAGGAGCCAGTCAAGCAGACTGGTGAGGGAGCAGCGCAACACCACTTCCCGCGCTGGCAGGGGATCGAACGTGCGGCCAGGTGGGCTCTCTATTGAGCGCCGTATGCTCCACGTCAATCAGACACAAGCCCGTCATCTCGCGGCTATACACCTCCAGCTAAACAAGACCGCCAGGAATGTTGGTCAGATGTCAGACCGCATGGAGAGGATGACAGCTGCTATGGAGGCCAACACCCAGGCCATGTACAGCCAGCGGGACATCAACCGGCGCAGACACCTGCAGCTGCTGACCCGCCTGTCAGCATACAGGCGGTCCAATTACATTATTGGCAACGTGACCTCCAAGCTCTTGCGACGCTCCTTGGCCATGCAGGTCCAAATGGTCCAGTGCTGTCAGGACGTCGCGAGAGCTCTGGAGCAAGTGACAACCGCAGTACAGGGCATGCAGGCAACTGGCCATGGCCAGGCGGGGGGGCGTGACGACACTAGTGAGGCTAATTCCAGCCATAGTAGCCAGTCCGTGCCACTGGTGGTAGCACCCCACCGCAGCAGCAGGCCCTCTGCTGCCTCACGGCCGAATCAGGAGGAGGATGTGGAAAGGAGGTTGGGAGCATCTGCCCGGAGGCGGCATTGAACATTTGAACATTACCATGAGGGGCCATGCTGCTGCAATAAGCATGCCCTCCTCAAGAACATGGGACATATGACGCAATATGTCAATCATGTAACAGTTTGGGGAATCCCCACTTTATTGTGCCTTAACAATAACAAATATTCTGTTCAACTTAATCTGACTCATGTCATTATTATTATTGTCATGCATGAGTGAAGTAATGGGTGTGGGGAGTGGGTGCACTAGAAATAGTTCATGCTGATTTGGTTACGGCACCTGTGTCCTTCTGCAGGATTCTCCCCGCGTGCGTGACGCACATGTGCAGGTGGTCGGTTGTCCCCTTCCGACTCACTGCCAGATATATCTACAGGTATCCTGCGCTTGGTAGCAATGTTGTGGAGGATTGCACACACTGCCACGATGCGGCATCAGACCTCTGGCTCGTATTTGATGGCCCCACCAGTCTTGTGCAGTATGCAGAATCTGCTCTTCAAAAGGCCAAATGTCCTCTCAATGCAATGTCTTGTGCGTATGTGTGCAGCATTGTAACACATTGCTGTGGTGTTGCAGGGTTGAGGTATGGGGTGAGGAGGTACACACGGAGAGCATAGCCGCTGTCACCTAAATGATAGGAGCAGAGGGTGAGTGCCTGTTCAGCGCATCTACATTATCACAGTGTACTATTGTGGGGCATGTGTACTTACCTAGTAGGTGTCCTTCCCCAAAGTCTCCCCTGGCCAGTCGTGTGTGAATGCCGCTGTGCCGGAATATGAAGTTGTCATGTGTGCTCCCCGGGTACTGTGCCACTATGTCTGTGATGATTGTCTAAGCATTGCACACCATCTGGATGTTGAGAGAGTGGTAGGACTTGCGGTTGCGATACATGTATTCCGTTTGTGCTGGTGGGCAGATGTGGATGTGGGTACAGTCAATGCATCCTATTACATGTGGAAATTGTGCTACGTTGTAAAATTGTAGCTTGGTGTCATTCAAGTCCTGTTGGCTTGCCGGGAATGAGATGTAGTGGTGTAGCCGGGTCAGCATAGCCTCCAGGAAACTCCTTAGGCAGCGGGACATGGTGGGCTGGGATATCCCCCCTGCAACAGCGACTATCCCCTGGAAGCTTCCGGAGGCCAGAAGGTGCAGGCTGCACAATACCTGGACATGGGTGGGCACGGCATTGGTCCTCCTTGTTGGGTGCTGCACCAGGGGGTCTAGGTCCCGGATCAGCTTGATGATCATTGCCCCATTCAGGCGGTACTTAGCGTAAATTTGCTCCCTGGTTTGGCCCAGAAGGGTGACCAGCTGGCGGGAATATCCGCTCCCGGATCCTACGTCTGTTCCGTGCTGCTCGCTGTAGCCTTAGCCGCCTGACCACCATGTAGAGTCCTGGCATTGTGAGAGTCCTCATGCTCCAGCAGCATGTCCTTAAGTGTGTTTGGTCAGGCCTGCACCTGTTGGTAGTTTGTAAAGGTTTTTTTGAAGAAAAAAAAATTCCTTACTGGTTACCACCTGGTTTGGGTTCTCCTTAAATTGCGCGTCGCAAATAGCGATTTTCTGTATTTTCGCTGTCTGCGATTTTTCATGAATAGCGATTGCGATTGTTTTGCGATTTCGCAAATAAATTTGCAGATTCCATGGTTTTTCGCAATCTCAAAAACGCAAATGGGCTTCTTCCAGGATTCTGCAAATTTATTTGCGAAATCGCAATTTTTCTGTAGCGAATTCGCAGTTTCAGAGATTACACTGTCATGAATTCCTTTTATTCAAATTGCGATCGCAATTACTGATTCGCAGCTATTGCGATCGCAATTTGGCTTCATGAATCTAGCTGTATATTTGTTAAAACAATATTTTTGATTCAATATATTTGTACTTACCTGTTTGTAGATAAGAATTCTATATTTTTGCATTCTATATTTTTTCATCGATATTTTGGTAATTCTATATTTTTGTATTCGATATTATGTCAGAGATCCAATTGATGGATATCCCAAATGTGGGGGTTATGATCAATAACCCCTATGCCTTGTCTAATGGAGAGGGGCATGAGTGAACTCAAATGCCTGTATTTGAGCATTTCCATGCATCCCAACTAGAACTAACTTCACTCAAGTCCAGCGTAGAAATGCCCATTACAGGCCCAGATATCACCAAGAATGCTGCATTATCACATCTTGAAATTATTGATATATCAAGGAAACAAGCAAATATTGTTAAAGAATCAGTTGGCTCACTGTGGGGCCCAGATTACTGCACGTTCCTGAGCGCTCCAACACATTTCTTCCAGACATGCCAATATCAGAAAACTCAAGATTTGCCTGAATTAAGAATATGACACAAATGGAAGTGCTCTGTGTTCACCCTAGTTCAAGATGTAAACTGTGATTCTTCATTCAAACTTTTCTTAGTCTAAATTAAAATAACTTGCCTGCAACAATATTCATGCAGAGACAGATAACTTGGTTAAAACCTTTTACTGAAATAAAAATCACTTTTTGCTGATTGAATTTAACATTCGGGGGCAAATCTAAAAGACAATTATTGCCGCTTTAATGGCGTTTTTGGCCGGAAAGCGGCGATAATTATATCGCCCTATTAGCAAGGTCACGCTATCGCATGAAGCCATGTCTCAGCACCCTTTCCCTTAACGTCCAGCTTTGCATCTCTAATGAGATGCAAAGTAGGCGTTCCTCTCCAGAAAAACAGGAGAAATGTCGCTAAGAGACATTTTTCCTATTATCAAGCCTCACGCTAACCTGCAGAGCGATAAGAAAAGTAGCGCTAATCTAGGTTATCGCTACTTACCTTACGCCTGCTTTTCATCTGACTTAGCCATGATATCCTATGGAAGGTTGATATCATGGCTAAGCAAGCATTCGTCAAACGTTGAGCGATTATCGCTAGATTTCTAGCGATAATCGCACATTTGGCTGCTTGCGCCTTGATTTTTATCACTGTTGAGATGAGCGTTGCTGATAGCACGCTATCTCGGTGATAAAAATCAGCGTTAGCCGGCGATGATTATCCTCGCGCTAAGCACGGATATTGTTGTGCCTACCTGACCGGATATCCGCCCCGCACCCGCCTCCCAGCTGCCCCTTCCTCCCACTGATACAGTAGGCCCTGCGCTCCCATGGCTACGCTGTGACCGCCCTGATCCTCTCAGACGCGGCCGCTCCACACACTGCTCCCGGCCCTGCCTTGACTGCACGGTATCGTAGCGCTTTCAGCCTGACTGCATACCGCTACCTCGCCTTGCACACAAACGCGCCTCTACAATATTGATTTAATTACTCATTTATACAATTAAGATTGCAGCGCAAGATTGCCAGATTGTTGCATATTTTATTTTGCTTGGCTGAACATATCATAGCGCTAGTTTGCCAAAGTGCGCTTTTACAGTTGTGCTGTGCTGCCTGCTGTTTTCTTTGGTGTCTGATTATTACAATTGCTTTGCGTTGTTTATGTTTGTGCCCGCTTTGGCTCGCTGCCATTTTGTTGATATTGTTGTGCCTACCTGACCGGATATCCGCCCCGCACCCGCCTCCCAGCTGCCCCTCCCTCGCCCCTTCCCCTTCATTATCCACATATGACAGATGCTTTTGCGCGCAGCATTCACGCGCAGCGATCGCCCCCGTGCGCCGAAGGTGCGCCAAAGGTAAGCCCGTCTACGCCCGTCCGCGCCTGGACCGCGCCCATCGCCATACCCCCTGGTCCTCGCAAACCGCACTCATCCCGCATAACGTACGACACTGCCACCCTCTTAGCCCTTAACCCCGGACGCACATCACAATGCTACGAGGCTGCCCCAGGACGTACCCACGGCCCTTTCGCCTGCCACTCCTGCAAGTTCAACTGCATCAAGACCCACACCAAATCAACTAACTCCAAACACAGTCCCGGCTCTAACCACCTGAAGTGCATCCTGCTGAACA
Organism: Lissotriton vulgaris; assembly: GCF_964263255.1. Classification (NCBI taxonomy): domain Eukaryota; kingdom Metazoa; phylum Chordata; class Amphibia; order Caudata; family Salamandridae; genus Lissotriton; species Lissotriton vulgaris. The sequence continues at coordinate 256,625,363 of NC_141700.1, forward strand.
CCCGCTCGATCCACAGACACGGCACTGAACTCTGGGACCTACTCGACACTGCTTCACCAGACATCGCCTTCCTTACAGAAACCTGGATGAACGCATCATCACCACCCGACATCGCCATTGCCATCCCTGACAATTACAAGATCATCCCGAAAGACCGCACCGTCCAAACAGGAGGAGGCATTGCCATCGTCCATAAGAACACCATCAAAATCACGACCAGCTCCGACGAAAACCTTACAACCGCCGAACACCTCCACTTCCAGATCCACACCGACCCTAGAACCACACTTAGAGGCACCCTCATCTACAGACCACCAGGAACCCGTAAACAATTCAGCGAAGACATCGCTGACTTCATCAGTCCACATGCCCTCGCCTCCGAGAACTACATTCTACTGGGAGACCTCAACTTCCACCTGGAAAAGAAAAACGACAGCAACACCACCACCCTTCTGGACAACCTGGCCAATCTTGGTCTCAAACAACTTGTCGACACCCCCACCCATATAGCCGGACATACGCTCGATCCAATCTTCACCTCCAGCAAACACATCTCCTTCGATCTCACCACAGCTCTCCATTGGACGGACCACTGTTCACTTCAGCTACAAAACCACCTCGACCCACAACTACCCACACAATCTATCCCCCGGAGACAATGGAACAAAATCACCACCGACCAACTCCTCACATCGCTCAACCAGAACCCACCCGCCCTCTCATCGGACCCAAACCAAGCTGCCATCAATTTCAAACAATGGATCACTCACAGCGCTGACGAATTAGCACCCTTGAAAAACCATCACACCAAACAAGACAACAAAAAGGCCCCCTGGTTCAACGATGACCTTAAGAAATCCAAGAAGCTATGCCGTACTCTCGAGAAAACATGGAGAAAAAACCCAACCACCGACAACATGACCACCTTCAAATCAGCCACCCGCAAACACCACCAGCTGATTCGATCCACCAAGAAATCAGCATTCAAGAATCGACTCGATAACAACGCCCATAACAGCAAGGAACTATTCAACATCGTCAAAGAATTCACCAACCCCACAGCAGCCTCAAACGACATCACTCCCTCCCAAGACCTCTGCGACTCGTTATCCTCCTTCTTCTACAACAAAATTGCCGACATACATAACAGCTTCGAAAACAGTTCCAACTAACAATACTCCCCACCCCCCTCAGAACCTAAACCGCCCTCCAACTACCTCAACGCCTGGAACCCAATCACCACTGAAGACACCATCCGCCTAATGAATTCCATCCACACTGGCTCGCCAACTGACCCATGTCCCCACCACATCTACAACAAAGCAGACTCCATCATCGCACCCCATCTCCGTGATGTTATTAACTGCTCCTTCAACTCTGCTACCTTCCCAGAAAGTTGGAAACATGCCGAAGTCAGCGCCCTCCTGAAGAAACCCACAGCAGACCCCTCTGAACTTAAAAACTACCGCCCCATATCCCTCCTCCCATTCCCGGCCAAAGTCATTGAGAAAGCCGTCAATAGCCAATTCGCCGCCTTCCTGGAATCCAACAACTCCTTCGATCCCTCACAATCCGGCTTTCGAGCCAAACACAGCACCGAAACCGCCCTCATCGCAGCAACAGACGACATCCGAACACTACTGGACAACGGAGAAACAGTGGCCCTCATTCTACTCGACCTCTCCGCCGCCTTCGACACTGTCTGTCACAGCACCCTCATGCAACGCCTCAGCAACATCGGCATAAAAGGTAAAGCCTTGGACTGGATCATCTCGTTCCTCGCCGGAAGAACCCAGAGAGTCCGCCTCCCCCCATTCAAATCAGAGGCCACCGAAGTCATCTGCGGTGTACCACAAGGATCATCACTTAGGCCCACCCTCTTCAACGTTTACATGAGTCCACTCGCTTCCATCGCGCGCCAACACAGCCTCAACATCATCTCCTACGCGGACGACACCCAGCTGATCCTTTCCCTCACCAATGACCCCAACACCGCCAAAACCAATCTCCACGAAGGCATGAAAGATGTAGCCATATGGATGAAAAACAGCCGCCTAAAACTTAACTCACACAAAACGGAAGTGCTCATCCTAGGATCATCCCCCTCTGCCTGGGACGACTCATGGTGGCCTTCGGATCTGGGCTCTGCACCCATACCCACAGACCACGCACGTAACCTAGGCTTCATCCAAGACTCCTCCCTCTCGATGACCAGGCAAGTCAACGCCGTCTCATCCTCCTGCTTCAACGTACTTCGTATGCTCAAAAAAATCTTCCATTGGATCCCCACCGAGACAAGAAAGACTGTCACCCACGCACTGGTTACGAGTCGACTAGACTACGGAAACACCCTCTACGCCGGAATTTCAGCCAAACTACAGAAAAAACTCCAACGCATCCAAAACGCATCGGCGAGACTCATTTTGGACATCCCTCGCCAAGATCATATTACCTGCCACCTGAAAGACCTCCACTGGCTTCCCGTCAACAAGAGAATAACATTCCGTTTCCTCACCCACGCACACAAGGCCCTCTACAAACTAGGACCCGAATGCCTCAACACTCGACTATCCTTCTACACACCCACCCGCCAACTAAGATCCTCCAATCAAGGCCTCGCCGCAGTCCCGCGTATCCAAAGATCCACCATGGGAGGTAGATCCTTCTCCTACTTGGCGGCCAAGACCTGGAACTCACTCCCCACTCACCTCCGCCTCACACAAAACCACATCTCCTTCATAAAAGAACTTAAAACCTATAAATAAATAATGAACCCCCTCCCCAAGCGCCTTGAGACCCTCTGGGTGAGTAGTGTGCTATACAAATTCTTGAACTTGAATTTGAACTTGAACTCCCAGAATTAGGGCTAATAGATCCTTTGACAGATAATGATTCCACAGACCATGGAGTATACTTGCATTTCTGAAAAATACAAAACTGGTTCTAGGCTTCATTTCTTGATATCATATTTGCAGAAAGTTGAAATAAGCAGAGTTCCTATCAGCTTTTGAGTCCATGCAGGTGTAATGCTAACATTACTTCAACAAAATAAAGGTTTATCCTCAAACAGTTGCACCCTGCATGAGTCACCTTTACATGAGGCAGAGTTTTAGGAGGTTATATAAAATATAAGTTGTCTGTCTGTTCTACACAAACAATAAAGGAATGGAGAATATTCTAACTGTTTGGGAGGTGGTAAAATAAACTTCAAAATGAAGAATTAACTCTCATTCAGTTATGTTTAAAACAAGTAAGAGGGATTTTATACAAGATTATGAGCATCTGACTGCACTAAAGACAGAAGGAAAAGTTGCTTACCTGTAACCCTAATTCTCTTCCAGTAGCATCCTCATTAAAGTCACAAGCAATGAATTGTCCCACCCACACGTGGAATCCTAGAGCACTTTGCCAAAAATATATTGAAAATGTACATGTGTACACATGTGCAAACCTTTTCAGCAGGAATGTTGCTTGCAAAGAAAAAAACACAGATTGTTTTTTTGCAGTCAATTAAAGGCTAAAAATGTCCCCATTGCATTAATTTTTCATCTGCGAAAAGCCTCCAAATAACAAAAATACTCCCAACATTCCGAAAAATAAGCAGAAAATATTTTTCAAACCTTTTTGAATTGAAAAAGAAAGCGAACGAAGGACAATGCCAGCTGATAGGCTGCCCCTAGGAAGGAGTAAAACACTGTCACTGTGCCTTAACAGGCATCACATTTCCGCCCAGTGTCCCATCATACCCAAGAAGTACAGTTAGTTCAGTTCACTTTTAAGGATTTAATAGGATCAAGGATGAGTGAAATAAATGCTGTATTCTCTCTTGTCCTGGAAGGAGGGAGGGTTGCTTATAATTTTAATGAGTTTTTCCCTGAAAGAGAACTAGCTCCACAGGCAATCTACTTTTCCTTCTCTTCAGGGGCTTCTCCTCACGAGTCACATGCACTGCATAGCGTAGCAAGCCCCTATCACGAAACAATGCAGACAAAAAGAAGAAACAATAACGATCCTCACCCAGATTCCTCAACAAAACCTGACCCGCTTGAGCATCTACCCTGGAATCTGAATCCAAACGATGTCTGGTAAATGTATGTATGGATCTCCAGGGTAGCACCTTTACATATTTCTGAAATTGGAATGTTCTTAATAGAGCTATAGTAGCTGCCTTTCCCAGACAAGTAAGTGCATTAGGCCTATCACAGAGGACTCTATTTGCCAATTGTTAACACATCCTAATGCAAGCAACTATCCATCTAGAAATTGATTGTTTTGTTGTTGGCAAGACAACTGTCACCAGACAAGAATTTACAAATAAATGGCCAGATTTTCTTATATCCTATGTACTATTCAGGGAGAACTTTAGAATTCTTTCTAAATCTAAAGAGTGAAGAGCTCCCTGCTGGATTGGGAGGGTTCAGAAAGAAAGAAAGACATTATTTGATATCCATGGAAATCATATATCACTTTTGAGAGGCACATTAGATGAGTTCTCATTCCCACTCTGTGTCTATGAAAACCCATAGATATTTTTGCAAGCAGACAGCCTGAATCTTCTTAATGTGTTGCCAGAAGCAATAGCCAAAGGGAAAGCAGCCTGCCATGTTAAATGTTGCGGAGAAGCTTTGTGCATTGCTTCAATTGGTGGGCTCATTAATTTTGAAAGTCCCATATTACATTCCCACGGTAGAGGTGGGATTACTATAATGGGAGGAAATACCCCAATACTCTCCAAGAACTATTTCACTATAGAGATTCTACAAAAATAGTTTTGTGAAAGGGATTTACTTTATGCAATGATTGCTGCAAGGTGTACCTTTTTTTGATAAAAAGTGAAGTCCAGACATCACAAGATCTAAGTGGGTTGGAATCATCACACATTCTCGGCATGCGGATGCAGTGAAGTTATCTATGCACCAGATGCAGAACCTCTTCCACTTAAATGTATATAATGTCCCAGTGGAAGGGCGTTTTGCTTCATTAAGAATTTCTGTATGATCTTGAGGAAGATGTAGAAGGCCATATTGTAGGAATTCAGGAACCAGACTGCTAAGTTCAATGATGTTAGGTGGGGGAGAAGGATCATTGTTAATGAAGACAGATCAGAGAAGAAAGGCTGTACGTTTATTCAGAAAACTATATGCCGCTCCCTCTTTCTCCTGACATCCATCATTTACTTTTTCCAACTGCCTTAGAATCCTCATCACCAACATTCCATCAGCTGGTTAAACTAAGCAGGCTGAAATGATGGTGGCATGGAATGGCTCAAACAAGGAAAGAAAAAAACACAATACAAGAAGGTAAAGGCAGAGTGTAGCAGTCTAAAACAAAATGATGAATTCATCTCCACTTTGTAATGAAACACAAACTTCACACTTCCGGTCTCTGGACTTACCTTTAACTCTGTCCGCAATGGTGAGATTGTTTTCATTAACAAATGAGAACTGTGCATGGTCATTCCTGGATTGAATTCTGCATCCTCAACAACAGTCTCCTTTTTGAAAAAGTGGCTATCAGGCAATACTACCATAAGAATTTCACTGACACCAGGAGTGTCCTTCTCATTGTTCCTTGTGAGTTCAGGCCCATTCCATTTGGCAACTCTTCTCATACACACATGTATTTGCCATGCCATCTGCGTAACCATTCCTGCTTTATTCATTTTGATAACTTTCATAGTTTCAGAAAAATTGAATGTACCTTTGAGAACATGGCCAGGTAAGTTGATCCTGACGAGTCCCTAACAATATTCCCAAATGAACATGTCTTGTGATTTTGATCATTCTGTTTCTTCAGAGATCAGATTCCTTGGAAACACACTGCTTGCATAACCACCAGGGACATAACTGAGACATATGATGACTCCCTCTGAGAAAAAATTAAAGGACCAATGCCAATAGTGGCATGCGGGCAAATTATATAAATCCATAGCCCTTCCATGCTGGATAGCGGGGAATTAGTCACCAGTGCGTTTGATGGCGTCTTTGGAGTAGTTTCAAGTCTCAAGTTTAATGTTTATTGCTTGATTAATTAAAATGATCACAACCCCCCCCCCCTACATAAAATAAATGAATTGCATCTACACGAGCAGCTAGGATTGTCTTTGGAGTAATGGCTAAAACGTTCTACTTGTCTGCTACACTGAGGATCATACAATTCAGTGTTAATGTGTTTGATGTGATATTTGACAAGAAGCTCTCATCCCTGAAGAGTTAACCTGCATGCCACTTTCCGTTACTAATGACTCGGGGAAAGCATTCTTGGTAACACTGTATAAAGGAAGTCCAGCACAGACCTGGTGGTGGTGTGTTTTACAAACTTCACTTTGGGCCACTTAGAATGAGAGTCAAATAAAACAAGTTTAAATCTGATGTGTGCTGGTTTGGGTTTGAGAGGACCCAAGATGTTGAGTGGTACTTTTTGCCACTCTGCATTGGCCCGTTGCACAGGAACCATAGGCTGAACAGAAACATTCTTGTCACAAGATGAGCAAACATCACATCACATTGTTTCACCTAATCATCAGCTAATGTGTCTAGTCCAAGCCAAATAAAATGGGTGCATAATACACTCTTAAGTGCAGACATGCCCATGTGACTTTGATGAGCATTTTGTAGGAAGTACAGGTCTATTAACTTGTGGAGGTATTCATTTGTCATTCCTAAATACTAAGGGCTGATTGAATTGTTGGAGGAGAGGGAACTCCATCGCAACGGAGTTCGCTTTTTACCAACACAGTGGTCTACCCACCTGACTTAAATGCGGGCAGACCATAAGCTTGGCTATAACGGTGACTACTCCATCTCCACCGTAGTCAAACTTCTGCAATGGCCCGGCGGTATAAGAGCAGTTGGAGAATTGGCTATATTATTAGAAAGCAGATTTTCCGCCAAATGTACTACAATTTCATCTACAAATTACAAATGGACACAGCTTGCTTTTTATAGGTAGGCTTCCTATGCAAAAATGGTTTTTGAAATAAAGAAATGGGCAACATTAAATGTATTCCAAAATCCCAGACATAGGCAAACATATTCTGTAGTCTATAAATATCAAAGAAAATACACTTGATGGAGAAGTTTGTATTCTGCACTGTTTGTTCCCTTTAGTGATTTAGAGGTTTCCAATAAATCTCCTCTCTCTTTCCTCCCATGCTATATTTATATTCTTGGGCCCCTCATAACAGGACCTGCTATTTTAGAATTTTTGACACTTTGGTTTAATTACATAAACATGTAAATGTTCAACGCACACCCTTCCAATTTGCACATATCATTGCATGGTGTTTTTTGCTCCACTAGTAGAAACAAAACTGTTAGCTCGAGTTCATACCTGTACTCTTAGTGTCTCAATGAAGTTAGTGCCATATGCTCGTCGAGTGAAGTCGGAAAGATTGAATTGGATTTGATTCCAGCCATCATCTAGTCGCATTGGCATGCTGCAGTTGAAGGGTTTAACCCGGGTCGTGCTTTGGTAGTTGCTGGCACGGAACCGTCGACCCATATTTTTATCATCAAGTACCTATTTGAGGAATATTGCAGATTAAGAGCAGCCGTGCTTTGGGAGTTTATGTTTACTACAGAGAGAGCAAAAAAAGAAGGCAGTGGTTAAAATCTAGTGCCTGAATTACTTACCGGTAAGCTTCATTACTAGATTCCGGATCAAGCCCTGAACCAAGCCTGCTCACTGTCTACTCACTCAAAAGGGGCCACCCTAGACTGGATTATCTCTAAGGAATCTTCTATCAAGCGTATCTCCATAGACCCATGTGACTGGTCTGACCACCACGCCATTGCCTTCCTTTTACCCGGGACCCACAAGACAAAGGCACCGCAACCTGCGATCCCCAAATGCTGGATCAGACACACTAAGAACGTTGACCACAGGAATCTGGAGGCTCGCTGTAAATCTGACCCCCACCCCCCTCGCATTTAACTTCGGTCAGGAACCACAATGATCACTACTCAGCGACTATATTGAACATCCTGGATGAACTTGCCCCACTAAAACTAAAAAGAACACAAATCAAAGACAGAAATCCCTGGTTCACTGGATACCTCAACATGGAGAGGAGATTCCTCCGACAATCTGAAAGAATTTGGAGCCTGCACCCATCTGCGGCGAATCTAAAAATACTCCGCCAGGCAAGAAACGCCTACAACAAGAACATCCTCAACTCAAAAAAAGAATACTTCAGTTCGGAACTGGGGAATGCCAAGAATAGACCCTGCAAGCTCTTTGATGTGGTCAAACACCAATCAAATAAGCTAGCCAAAACAACGAAAGAAACTCCTAAGTCCTTAATATCATCTGAGGAGTTCTCCTCTTTCTTCGCTGATAAAATCACAGCCTTAGGAAATTAACTCAGTGCCGCTACATATTCTCTACCCCTTCCTGACCTGCATCCTCTGTCTGCGCCACCCATACTGGCCACACCCAAAAATCAAGCAGGCTGGACTGACTTCAAGTACTATGATGAAGACTCCATCTCTAAAATCCTCTCCACCTTAAACCCAATTAATCACTTTAATGACCCCCTACCTTCACGATTCCTCGCTGCTGCCACTCAATCCATTGTTCCCAGCTGGAATGCAATAATCAACACCTCTCTCCAACAGAGATCGAATCCTGACTCTCTGAAAGCTGGCCAAGTCCTCCCCATTTTAAAAAACCATCGCTGGATCCTGTCTCCCCTGACAACTTTAGACCTATCTCCAATATCCCTCTGCTAGCTGAAGTGTTAGAGAAGTGTGTTCAACAGCAACTAAGTCAACACATCAACAACTTCCACCTACTCGATGACTTCCAATCTGGATTCAGACCGGGACACAGCACTGAAACTACCATGCTCCACATCATGGACAATGCCCTCCAAGCACTAGACCAAGGCAAAACCTGCCTCCTAATCCTCCTTGACCTATCCTCTGCCTTCAACACGATCAACCATGAAAAACTACTTGAACGCCTCAAACTCAGGATGGGTTTGGATGGCTCTGTTCTAGAATGGTTCAGGTCCTTCCTCCACAACCGGTCACAGAGACTCCTAATTAATGGCAACCTATCAGCTCCCTCCCTGGTTATGGTTGGAGTCCCTCAAGGATCAACCCGGTCCCCCACCCTCTTTAATCTCTATTTAGAGCCGCTTACCGCAGTACTTCGCACTGCTACATCTCCTACCATATGTACGCAGACAACACCCAAATATACATCGAAATTTCATCATTCAAGGAGATCCTCTCCCTGAATGAGACCCTGAAACTGACCGTCCAGTGGCTCGCCTCTAACTAACTCAAACTCAATACAAAGAAAACCGAATTTCTCCTATTCTCCCCTACAAAAGCCAACCCAGAGATACAGATGTGGATCAAGGCCATTACAGCCTTAAACTGCCCACCGACCACCGTGGACTCGGCCCAAATCTCTGGGAATAATCCTCGACTGCAACCTGAACATGCAGGACCACATTAACTCGATGGCTAAATCAGCCAGGTTCCACCTGAGCTACCTATGGAAGCTGAAACCCTTCATCGATGCTCCCGACCTAAAAATGGCAGTCCAAGCACTAGTCATCTCTAGTCTGGAATATGGCTGTCCCACCCTCTCGGATTTACCCAAGATCTCCCTTGCAGCTATAAAAGCCTGCCTCAACGCGGCTGCCAGACTACTTACCGGCACTAGGAAATTCAACCACATCTCTCCACATCTGAAAGCATTGAGCTGGTTCCCCTTAGAGGCCAGAATACAGCTGAAACTGGCTTGCATTGCACACAAAGCTCCATACGCGAACTCCCCTGCTTATCTTGCTCAGAAGCTAGTGTTATCTGGAGGAAGCAAAAACTCCTGTTCCGCCAGTGACCTCTTACTCAAACATGCCTGTTTTCGAAAGAAAAAACCTACAATCGGGCTTTCTCAGGGGCCGCACCAAGAATTTGGAACTCTCTCCCACCCGCCTTCAGAAAAATACCTTCTCTGGCACGCTTCAAAAAGGAGGCCAAAACTTTCCTCATGGTAAAATTCCTCTCCTAATCTCTTCCTTCAACCACCCCAGAAAGCCTGACTAAGCTAAAACCGTCGCCTAGTCCTCAGATCACCTACTCACCCCACCAAGAAGCTGTGGGGTTTTATACGGTTTAACTGCATCTGTAGCCTCACACACGTGTCCCTCTTTCCCCTATGTGCCCAGTACCAATCGTTTCGTATACTTTTGTATGTCTGTGCCTTTTTGTTCACTTTTGTAAATTTTATTTTTGAAAACTTTGTAAAGCGCTCCGATACCCTCACGGGTCAAGTTCACGCTCTATAAAACACAAAAAATAATACTAAATCAGTGAATGTGCCATTATGTTTTGTGGAACTACCCATAAATCCCTTCTCCCCTCCTCGCTCCTCCTGTTCTTTATCAAGCCCTTCACTAGAGGCTGATGAAGTAACAGGGTGTGATTACGTTGTCTTCCCCCTCCTCATCCCATACCTTACTAAACAAGGTATGCCCATGCTATTACCCTACATCAGCCAAACAAATACACACAAACACAATGAAGTAGAATAGATAAGAATCTTTATTCTTCATTTAATCCCTACCCTTGAAAATATCCATTTATTTTATTATCTCAGGTTTCATATTTCATATTTTACCTGAAAATAGCAATATCAGTAGAGAGGATAGAAGAAAAAGAATATAAAGGAACAATAACTTCCAGCTTGACATAGCTCTCAAAATAACTTTTTAACCAAAGACTAAATCAGAGTCCAGAAATATATGTCATCTATGATGCAAAATAAATGTAGAGGCAGAGGCCCATGTAGATACTTAGAGGAGGGATAATGTTACTTACCCAGTAAGCATCTGTCCCCCCCCTGTCCCACTTGGGGTGATAAATGCAAAAAGAACAATAGATGGAGGGAATGCTGAACAATGGCAACCATTCAGCCCCAAAACAAAGACCTGGGCCTAAATCTATCTTTTTTTGTGCTAACCATGCCATTCCTGTTTGTTCAAAGCCATATGCAATAAGTCTTAACCCTGCTCCCGATGGGAACAGTCCAATCTGAACTGCCAGGCCAGGTCCTTCCTGGACCAGAAACAGCATCACCCCTCATCAGCCCTCATCAGCCAGGCTAGCAGGTTTGCAGATTATCTCCCAGGAGTGTACAACAATGTTGCAGTTCTCCTCAGCAAGAGGCACCAACAAGTCCTACTCTCATTCTTCCAGCGATTGGGTCACCCAGACATAGACATTTTCTCCACAGCAGAAAATACCAAATGCCCAAATTTCACCTACAGGTTCCCACACCCACAATCCAAGGGCAACGTACTATGGATAAGTTGGTCCGGGATATTTGCTTATACTTTTCTACCTCTCCCACTGCTTCCATTTGTGGTTTGCAAACTTCAGCAGACATCTCTCACCCTCGTTCTAGTGGCTCCTACATAGGCACTGCCACCTTAGTTCATCACTTGGCTAGAACTCTTAGTAGTTCCCCACCAGGTACTGCCAAACAGACATGAACTTCTCACGCAGGACCATGGAGAAATCAGACACCCAGACCCCAGGTCCCTCAAACTTGCGGTCTGGTTCCAGAAGCCCTGGAGTTTAGTTATTTAAATCTGCCACAACCCTGTATGGACATTCTCAATGAAGCATGCAGGCCCACTACTCAGGTCTGTTGTGCTGCAAAATGGAAAAGATTGGTTTACTACTGTCATTCCAAACACATTGATCCTTTGGGGCAAAGGTTCAAGACATTAAGCCTGATTATGAGTCCGGCGGTCTTACCTCTATACCGCCTCGGTCCCAAGAAGACCGCCGTATTACTATGGCACAGCTGGGCCAGCGGCAGTGTTTTGACAGCAGGGAATCTTTTTTCGTGTGTGTTGATGCAATTGTGTATATTTTCACTGCACAGGGGGTAAATAAACACATATGCATGACACATGAAAAAAACACTACTAAGAGTACTTTCCCCATTGGTGGAGTCCGCAGCATATGTGCCCAGTCCAGTCAATAGGAAAATAGTGCAAAGCAGACTTACCTGGATTTTGGTGCCAACATGGTTGTTTTCTTCGGGGTCAAGATGCTGCTGTGTAGGCGGGCCCTTGGAGAATGTATCCACATGGGAGACTGAAGGGAAGAAAAGGAGATGGGTGAGTATGCACCCCAATTCCTTCAATTTCACTGTCTTAAAGTAGGCATCTTCCCACCGCGGTCGGCTCGACTGAAAGCCAACACATAATTCTGACGACGGTGAAATTGTCATTACAGCCCTCTGACAGCTGCTTTCCCCTTGCCTCTGTCGCAGCGGTCTGAGAATAGCTGGCAGCGTAGGCCGGACTCTGCCGGTCTTTTTATTCAACAGACCACCAACATCGTAATTTGGCGGGTGGACTGCCAACGGTGCTGCTCGGAATCTGACACTGCTTCAACGGCGGTTCCCTTACCTCTGAACTTCTAATCAGGCCCTTTGTCTGGTATTTATTCAATTTACATACCTCGGGTTTAGCTTTTACATCTATAAGGCTACATTTAGCTGCAGTTGTGGCATATCTACAAAACAGAGAACTCACTTCACTGTTTAGGATTCAAGTTGTCACGGCCTTTCTTGAAGGTCTTAAAATAGTTATTTCTCCTTGGGTACCATCAACATCCGCTTGGAATCTTAATATTGTTTTAACCAGACCAATTGGCCCTCCATTTGAGACCCACCACTCCTGCCCCCTCCAGTTTCTATCATGAAAAAGATCATCTCTAATTGCAATCAATTCTCTCAAACATGTCAGTGAGCTCAGGCATTCACTTTAGAAGAACCCGTCTACCAACTGCATTTGGATAGGGTGGTAGTGCGCACCCAAAATTTAAACCAAAAGTGGGTTCTCAATTCCATCTCAATCAATCTATTGAGTTACCAGTTTTTTTCTCCCAGCCTGATTTGGTTGCAGAAAAAACTATACATTCCATCTCAATCTATTGAGTTACCTGTTTTTTCTCCCAGCTTGATTCGGTTGCAGAAAAAACTATACATACGCTAGATTTTAAATGAACCCTTATGTATCACATACCATTATGTAACATTTAGAAAGACACAACAACCTTTTGCTTTTTCAAAACCACACAAAGGCAGGGCCATATCTAAAGCAGGTATTGCACTTAGGATTGTTAAATGTGTACAAATCTGCTATACTAAATCAAAAATAACTCTGCCTATCCCTCCTAGAGCTCGCTCCATGATAGGAGCATCAATGGCCTTTTTAGGCAATATACCTCTAGCTGACACATGTAAGGCAGCTACATGCTCTACACCACATACATTTACAAAGCATGATTGTGTAAATGTGCTGACCCCTGAACAAGCCTATGTGGGACAAGCTATTCTACATACATTATTTCAAACAAATGTAACCCCCAGAGGTTAGCCACCACTTCTGGAGAAGAACTGCATTACAGTCTAGGCTAAGCATGTGTATCTACTGCTACACATGCCTCGAGCGGATAATGTTACATACCCAGTAAGCCTCTGTTCTTAGATTGTAGTGCTATGGATTCACATGTGCCCACCCTCCTCCATGGAAACGTGCTTGTTACATATAATCACAACCTTTTACAGCATCAACATCTCACTATATAATATTCTGCTCCATATTCCATCCTCACCCGCCTTGCGGGAAAACAATCTAACAATGGAGTCGAATACGTTGCACATTACCAGATTTTGAGTCACCATACTCATGACTCTAAATGCTTTCTTTGAAAAAAAAAACAACTTGCACACATCCAAGCCCAACATTAGATGGTGGGATTATGCTAAGCATGTGTATTTACAGCCACACATGCCTCGAACATTATTGTTGTAAATCATGTGGCTAAACTGGAAGAGGGAGGATTTCCCCCCCTCTTAACCAGGCCAAAATTGACAAACAGAGCATGTGAGATTCTATATTCTGCTGATGCCTTAAGGTAGATTCTTGGAGCCCTAACCAAATCAAGAAGATAGATCAGAGGGTTTTCACTGGTACCATTCAAGTGTAAAGCAGGAAGCACAATTTCTTGATTCATATCGAAATCAGTATTTTGAGTATTTGAAGTCTAGGGTAGGACCAAACGATCTCCAAAAATCCTAAGGTATGGATGTCAACATACTAAAGCACCCAACTATCGGAAACGTCTTGCTGCAGTCATGATGAGTAGAAACATTGGAGAAAAATAGTTTGCGAGTCAAAGATTTCTCTAATGATGACTCAGAGGCAGATTTCTGCAGGAAAAACAAGCCCAAAGTGAGATTCTAAGCTGGGAAAGGCTTACAAACCCTAGGTCTTTAAGAGGCCAAAATCCCTCCAGATGTTTGGCACTAGTGATCCTGCTGAGGATAATTTAGACCACAGAGATATGAACACCCTTACTAATAACCACTGAAGTCTGACAGAGGAAACAGTTACTTTGTTCTCAAAGTCCTCCAGGAGAAACTGGAAAATATTGGCGACTTAGCTTTCTAATAGGAAATAAGGAGTTCCAATGGTGGCTAATGGCTTTATTTGTTGATCTTCTTCTAGAAACCTGTAAGGACTTCGATGCAGAAAAAGAGAAACCTTTATTCAGTAAACCCTCCCTCAAACTCCAGTGTACCAGGGAGTCTAGAAGGAGAAGGTGCTGTGATAGGGCAGAAGGAGACAATAGAAGAATCCATCTATTCCAATGAAAGAAGTTTCAGAAGCGGACACCACGGTCTTCTTATCCAGAAAGGAAGGACAAGAATCATCTTTCCTGCTTCCTTTCAGAACCTTTAGGCAGTTTGGGCTGGACTGTTCCCATGAGGCACAGGGTCAGACTTATTTGCATATGGCAATGTCTGAACTGGGGTGGTGGAGTGAGCTGAAGAATGATGATGGATTAAACCCAGATCAGTTGACTGGGGGTGAGTGTTTGATTTGATCAAACGCTCCGTCCATCATCCCCTTTGGTATCGCTTTGTTTACCCTAAGTTGGCAGGGTATGCCCAGACGTGGGTCCCTTACTCACTCTGCCACTGGATTCAAGATAGCCTGGCTGATGAGGGTTATGAACCCGAAACCAGCCTCAGGATGCTTGTTTCCAGTCCAGGGAAGACATGGCTTGGCAGTTCGGGCTCGACTGTTCCCATGAGGCACAAGGTCAGACGGATTTGCATATGGCCATGTCTGAACTGGGGTGGTGGAGTGAGCTAAAGAATCATGATGGATTAAACCCAGATTGGTTGACTGGGGGTGAGTGTTTGATTTGCTCAAACGCTCCGTCCAACATCCCCGTTGGTATCGCCACCTTCTAGAACCTTGACCGGCAGTTTTGGTAGGTGACAAATTGGTTGAAATACTCTGCTAAATGAGTCTACCTCGGTGTTCTGGGAACCTCTGATGTAAATTGTGCTGAGATTCAATTAATTCATCTCAGGCCAAGAACAGATCTGGTGGACAATGTAATTCAGAGAGGATGAGCCTATTCTGAACTGACAATTCAGTTAAGACAGGTCTCTGACACAATATCAAAACCTAAAATATTGTGCAACAGAAATATTGTGTCAAAAATATTAAGCACAAAAATATAGTTTGCCTATACATATACAGGAAAGTACAAAAAAATAGAAAACAAAATATCGTTTTACAGTAATGTCGAGAAAATGTAGGCAAAAATATTGTTTTTAACACACATATATATATACATATATATATATATATATATATATATATATATATATATATATATATATATATATATATATATATATATATATATATATATATATTTAAAAGTAGAAAGCATTGAATATTTTTTTTTTTTATAAATCTTTTTATTTTCAGATTGAAAACATAACAGAGTGCGGTCACAGACAAGGTAGATCAGCATTTTAAATTATACATATTTAGGAATACACATGAAGTAAAATCTGGCGAATCGATATCTATCAGAAGTCTAAATCCATTTCTTACAGTACTACAATCATTCATTAATTAGCTCGTCAACAGTCCTGATCATGGGAGGCTCACATATATTTCCTCTATGGTCTTTCCATTTAGACCACACAGCTACCCACTTCCTCGGGCACCCCCTAGCCACATACACTGTTTTTTCCCGAATCATGCTCCAGTCCATGTCTTTCTGCCAGGCGGCAAGTGTTGGTGGTGTGGCAGCCCCCCACATCCTCGCAATATTTCTCTTTGCTATCGCCATGCCCAGCGTTGCCCATAGTTTGCCTTTCGCTGGGAGGTCTGAGGGTTCCCAAATATTAAGGAGGCACCTCTTCGCCCCAGGTCGCAAATCCACCCCCCACACATCTCTCATACAGTGAAGTACCTGTGTCCAATATGCATGTACTTCCCGGCATTCCCACAATATGTGCAGAAAGGTTCCCACCTCCCCGCACCCCCTACGACAGAGCCCGTCGTCGCTGCGCCCCATCAAGACTAGCCTGGTACCGGAGATGTATACTCTGTGTAGGATCTTCAGCTGAATCAAACGCAATTTAGCTGATATTGCTATTTCCTTGGGGGACGCTAGCGCCTCGCGCCATTCTTCATCATCAATCTCAAGTCCGTCCGCCTCCCACTTCGCTCTAAGGGCTAGTAATGGATCTGAGGTATGGTTAATGAGTTTTTTGTATGCGAGTGATATTGCCTTCTCTGGAAGGTGGCCATCCAATAATCTATCCTCCAGAGGCGAGGATTCCGGGAGCTGCGTCCCAGGAGGAATGTTTGCCTGTAGTGCATGTCGAACTTGCATGTAACGGAAGTGTTCCTTCTGGGCTAGATCATATGTGTGCTGGAGGGTATCAAATGGGAGTACTCCCTCTGGGCCCCATAAATCCTTAACACGGGAAATGTCTATAAGATCACAGTTTCGGAATCCTTTTGTGCGGCTAAGAGTGCCTAGCTTCTCTGAAGCCCACAATGGA
Organism: Lissotriton vulgaris; assembly: GCF_964263255.1. Taxonomy (NCBI): domain Eukaryota; kingdom Metazoa; phylum Chordata; class Amphibia; order Caudata; family Salamandridae; genus Lissotriton; species Lissotriton vulgaris. Next base: position 256,642,280 of record NC_141700.1, read on the forward strand.
GTTGCCTGGGTAAGCCTGCCAGCCCAACCCAGTTTCTTAAGGACTATATGCCACAGCTGGACAGAGTGTTTGGTTGGTCCGGTTAGTCAGTATCTTCCAGGTCTGGAATAGAGAGCCGCCTCAAAGTTTCCCCCCGGAAGTAGCCATTTGTCAATCTCGTACCCCGGTTCATTCCCTGCACAATAGGTACCCTGATTAATGGCCGACAGATGCGCCGCCCAGTAATATTTCCTAATATCCGGGAGTGCGATCCCCCCATCAAACCAGCCCAGCGTGAGCTTCTGGAGGGAGATCAGAGGCGTACCCATCCAGAGAAGGTCCCTATGGGTTGCCTCAATAGCAGCGAAGTACTTTTGCGGGACTAGGTCCGGGTGATTTTGGAGGGCATAGAGGAATCGTGGCAACACCATCGTTTTAAATAGGGCAGCTCAGCCAAGTAGCGACAACGGGAGGTTCTTCCAGACGGCGGCATCTCTCTGGAGCCGCTGTAGTTGTGGCAGGAGGTTGCGTCTGTATCTTGTGGCAGGGTCTTTAGTGACATATACACCTAGATATGTGAAGCCGTCGCTGTCTATTTGGATCGGACAATCCGCCGGTGTCCATGGGGGGGGCCGTGCAGGACATAAATTTGAGATTTTCTCCAGTTAATACAGTATCCGGAGTATTCTCCAAAACTCCGAAAGATATCTAGTGCTGCCTCCAGGGACTCGTGCGGCGCCGTGAGGTACATGAGAATGTCATCCGCATATAGCAAAATTCTGTCCTCCCAACCGTCAGTCCATCGTATCCCCTGCAGAGAGGGGGTCTGCTGAATCCACGCCGCCAATGGTTCGAGTGCAAGAGCAAAGAGCAGGGGAGAGAGGGGGCATCCCTGCCTCGTTCCCCTCTCGAATGGGAAGGCCTCTGAAAGTTTATTGTTAACAACGACCTGAGCCAGTGGTTCTGTGTACAGGAGTTTCACCCAGCTAATAAAGTCAGGGCCGAATCCCAACTTTCGAAGTGTTGCCATCATGTACGACCATGCGAGTGGGTCAAAAGCCATCGCAGTATCCAGGGACACCAGCACCGCGTCCATACATAACCGGTGACAGCATCCCAACACTCCATGGAGACGTCTTAGGTTCAATGCCGTGTTACGGTGAGGCATAAAGCCCAATTGGTCCGGGTGCACTAGGGTATGGAGAACCGGTTTGATCCTGTTGGCCAGGACCTTGGCCAGAAGTTTTGGTTCTACATTAAGCAGTGATATTGGCCTGTAGGAGGCACATGACTGTTTGGGCTTCCCTGCCTTGGGGATAGAAACGATGGTAGCTATCCGCTGATCCCGGGGCAGGCTACCTAGTTCCCTACTCTCCTCGAACATCCTTTTCAGGTGTGTACCAAGAATGTTTGGTTTGAGCTTGTAAAGCTCCACTGGTAGACCATTGGGCCCAAGAGCCTTTCCGGGGCGAAGCTCATGAATGGCCTTCACTATCTCTTCCACGGACAGGGCCGCTTCTAGGGTCTCCTGTTCTTCCTCGGATAGGGAGGGAAGGACAATGTCGTCTAAGAAGGCCGCCGACTCTCTTTCTGTCTTTTCGGATCTTCTAGTGTATATTTGTTTATAATGTGATGCAAACTCCTGGACTATCTTGTGTGGTTCTGTAAGAACAGTTCCTACTTCCGTCCTAAGTTCAGCCACCACCTTCTGAGCCTGCTGCTTCTTGTCTAACCACGCTATCAACTTGCCCGCCTTGTCTACCTGATCGTATAGCCTACCCTCTCTGCTCCTCGCCAGTGTCTTGGCAGCGTCAGTAACAAGGTCCTTGTACTCCGCAGCCTTCAGGTGAAGTTGGTGTATCGTTTAGAAAGAAGAAGAAAGAATTAATGATATGTAGAGCGCGATAGTTACCCTGAGGCGTCCTAGTGCTAGCAGACATGGTAAGCGAGGGCGGTGGACCGTAGGACTAATCGGGTTGTGAAAAAAGAAAGGTCTTTAAAAGTTTATGGAAGACCAGCAGGTTGGGTTCTGCACGTAGGTGGAGGGGGAGGGAATTCCATAGCCTGGATGCATTGTAAGAAAAGGCGCGGCCTCCGCATCTAGCTTTCTTGATCTTGGGGACCGTCAATAGAGACAAGGTCGATGATCTAAGCTGCCTTGCAGGGAGGTATGGAGTCACCAGGGAGCGGTTGATCGGCGGGCCAGTTTCCCAGATTGCTCGGTGGGTAGTGCATAGAGACTTAAATTCTATTCTCCGTCTCACTGGCAGCCAGTGTAGGTTCCTCAGTCCATCCCTAACGGATGTTCGGCGGGGAATTTGGAGCAATGTGTGGGCTGCACAGTTCTGCACAATCTGCAGCGTGTTCAGGGTGGACTGGGGAGTACCCAGATAGAGGGCATTTCCAAAGTCTAGTCTGGAGAGGATAAGTCCCTGGATTATAATCTTTCTGGCCTCAAATGGTAGCACAGGGAGTATCTTCTGTAATACCCTGAGCAGGCCAGAGCAGATTGCTGAAAGTTTGGTGGCTTGGGCGTTGAAATTAAGATCTTTATCAAGCCAGATGCCCAGGCTTTTGATTTTATCCCTGGGCACCGGGGCAGAGCCCAGGGAAGAGGGCCAGAGAAGGTTAAGAGCCTGGGGAGAGGGATTGCCCAGGAGCATTAGCTCAGTTTTTTCGCTGTTCAGTTTAAGGTATGACATGGTCATCTAGTTGGAAACCTCTTCCAGGCAAGATATCAGATTTCCGGGGTTGGATTCCAACTGACTGAGGGACACCACCAGTTGGGTGTCATCTGAGTAGGTGATAATACGCACTCCAAACAGACGGATGACCCCCGCTAGTGGCTCCATATAAACATTAAACAACGTCGGGCTTAATGACGAGCCCTGGGGGACACCACAAACAAGGGGTTTACTCTGTGAAGTAATATCACCTTCGAACACTCGGAAAGATCGATTGGAGAGGCAAGATTCTAACCATGATCTTGCCTTGCCTTGCCCAACACCCCGATGTTCGTCAGTCGTGACAATAGGGTTCTATGATTGACAGTGTCGAAGGCGGCACTTAGGTCCAGGAGAATTATGGCTGCTGAGCGGCCTCCTCCTTCACTGCCAATAAAGTGGTTTCGGTCCCATGTTTGGGCCGAAAGCCCGTTTGAGAGCCGTCAAGCAGATGGCTGGCTTCAATGTACTACATTAGTGTAGAGTTAACATATTTTTCAAGTACTTTGCTGACCCAAGGGAGGAGGGAGATTGGCCGATAGTTTTTAGGATCAGCTTGGTCAAGGTTTTTTTTTTTTAGAAGGGCCTTGACCATCGCCCTTTTCCAGAGAGATGGAACCAAGCCTGTAGTTATGGAGGCATTGAGTAGATTCAATAAAGTTGGGAGGATATTATCATTTACCATCTCTAAGGTCCGTGGCGGGACCGGGTAATTGGGGGAGCCTGATTTTACCTGAGAGACAAGGAATTTGAGTGTAGCCAAAGTGATGGGGGGGGGGGGGACTGTAAAGAGTGAGAGGGGTGATTCTCAGGAGTGGGGAAGGTCTCTATCTGGGACGAGGTAAGGTTAGTTGGGAAAGAAGAATATATCCGTTGGATTTTATCCAAGAAATAGTCAGCTAGGTCATTACAGCGGGTTTGTGCATTCTGAGGGTTAGGCGGACGTTCTCTCCGTTTTAAGAGAGTTTTAGCAATCCTATAAATTTCTTTAGGTTTGGAGGCAGCTAGATTGATTTCCTCTGCAAAAAAAATTGATTGGGCGGCTTTGATCTCTATTTTATAGGCCCTAATCAAGTCTCTATAAATGGCTTTACTGGCAGGAGAGAAATCCAGTCTCCACTTCCTTTCGATACGTCTGCACCTCCTTTTAAGCTCACGCAATTTGGGAGAGTACCAGGGGGCGGTTTTAGAAGTCCGCTTTGCCTCCGCCCTCCTCAATGGGAGAACCGTGTCTAGAGAACCAGAGATCCACTCATTAAAGTCCTTGTTTGTTAATGTGGGGTCAGAGTTAATGGGAGGCCTGGTTTTATCAAGGGCGGACTGCCATTCATGTATGGGGAGCTTGGACCAGTTTCTCCGGAGAGGTAAGATCGTTTGGTGCAGAAGTTGAGGGTTAGGGATGGCCCACGTGAAGGAGATAAAATGGTGGTCAGACCACGGGATGGGCGTAGGCGTACGTACTTCTAGGCCCGAGCAGTTGCTAAATATCGGGTCTAGAAGGTGGCCCTTTATATGGGTGGGGCTGTCCACTCTCTGGATGAGTTGCAGCGCCGCTAGGCTAACGATGAAGTGGGGGGCAGATGGGCTGGACACATCATCCAGATGGATAATGAGATCTCCCAACAGGGTAAAATTAGCGTGCATAGTTGCTAGACCAGCTTCAGATGAGGGGAGGTTGTCTATGAAAGTCGTGGCCGTTCCCGGTGGGCGGTATATAAGGATCCCGGAAAATGTATTGGTAGGGGAGAGGTCTAATACGAATGATAAACTTTCACAGCACGGGAGGGGGGGTGGGAGGTCCGACACTGATAGGTATCTTTAAAAATAATAGCTATCCCCCCTCCCTTTCCGGTCTTGCGATTTTCATGGGTCACTTGGTACCCCTGTGGTATGGCCTGAACCAGGTCTGGTTCAGACTCATCAGTCAACCATGTTTCAGTCAGGAAAACGACGTCGAGGTCGAGCTCCTGAATGAGGAGGTGGATTTCTAGGGCGTGCTTCACAAGAGATATGCAATTCAGAAGAAGCATGTTAAACCGGTCCATAGTGGTGTTACTAGAGGAGATAGGTTTAAATTGAAAGCCGCACATGGAGCAGGTAGTTTGAAAGACATCCGGATACCATGTATGATCGCACGAGGTGGAGGGTTTGTCCCGGAGTGCTTTGAGCTCCCTAGCGCTATAACTCCTCCTTTCTGAAGTCTGAGATGTAAGGGGTGTAGCCCCTAGCCCCGGCCGGCCGCGGACGGGCGCAGACGGACTTGCCTTTGGCAGTCCGCTGCGCGGTCTCGGCATGGGCCGCATACCTATCCTTAGGAGGAGGGGTCAGGAGGGGCGTGTCTCGCTCTCTCCCCGTTCCGCCCTCCACTCAAGCAGCCCTGGGCTATAGTGGACCGGGGTCGGAGCGGGAGGCGTGCGGCATAGGGGCTAACCTCTGAAGGGGATCGGACTTTAAAAGGTCAGAGTGCAAGTGCAATTTAAAAACATCCAGGTAACCGGATTCTAAAAGTTAGAGTGCAAATTTCGATTTGTTAAAAATGAAGGAGACACACACACGTCCTGCAACAGGGTACGGCCACACACACAGCGCTCATGTATTCTGAAGCGCGGCGCGAGGCTATGGGCCTGATGTAGGGCAGCTGAGTCAGGGGGCGTGTCTCGCTCTCTCCCCGTTCCGCCCTCCACTCAAGCAGCCCTGGGCTGTGGTGGACCGGGGATGGAGCGGGAGGCGTGCGGCGCAGGGGCAAAGGTCTGAAGGGGACCGGACTTTAAAAGGTCAGAGTGCAAGTTCAATTTAAAAACATCCAGGTAACCGGATTCTTAAAGTTAAAGTGCAAATTTCGATTTGTTAAAAATGAAGGAGACACACATACGTCCTGCAACAGGGTATGGCCACACACACAGGAATCATGTAGTCAGAAGCGCGGCGCGAGGCTATGGGCCTGATGTAGGGCAGCTGAGTCAGGGGGCGTGTCTCGCTCTCTCCCGTTCCGCCCTCCACTCAAGCAGCCCAGGGCTGTGGTGGACTGGGGTCGGAGTGGGAGGCGTGCGGCGTAGGGGCTAAGGTCTGAAGGGGTCCGGACTTTAAAAGGTCAGAGTGCAAGTTCAATTTAAAAACATCCAGGTAACCGGGTTCTAAAAGTTCAAGTGCAAATTTCGATTTGTTAAAAATGAAGGACACACACACATGTCCTGCAACAGGGTACGGCCACACACACAGCGCTCATGTAGTCTGAAGCGCGGCGCGAGGCTATGGGCCTGCTGTAGGGCAGCTGAGTCAGGGGGCTTTGTCTCGCTCTCTCCCCGTTCCGCCCCTTTCCGCCCTCCACTCAAGCAGCCCTGGGCTGTGGTGGACCGGGGTCGGAGCGGGAGGCGTGCGACGTAAGGGCTAAGGTCTAAAGGGGACCGGACTTTAAAAGGTCAGAGTGTAAGTTCAATTAAAAAATATCCAGGTAACCGGATTCTAAAAGTTAAAGTGGAAATTTCGATTTATTAAAAATGAAGGAGACACACACATGTCCTGCAACAGGGTACGGCCACACACACAGCGCTCATGTAGTCTGAAGCGCGGCCCAAGGCTATGGGCCTGATGTAGGGCAGCTGAGTCAGGGGGCGTGTCTCGCTCTCTCCCCGTTCCGCCCTCCACTCAAGCAGCCCTGGGCTGTGGTGGACCGGGGTTGGAGCGGGAGGCGTGCGGCGTAAGGGCTAAGGTCTGAAGCGGACCGGACTTTAAAAGGTCTGAGTGCAAGTTCAATTTAAAAATATCCAGGTAACGGGATTCTAAAAGTTAAAGTGCAAATTTCGATTTTTTAAAAATGAAGGAGACACACACACGTCCTGCAACAGGGTACGGCCACGCACATAGCGCTCATGTAGTCTGAAGCGTGGCGCGAGGCTATGGGCCTGATGTAGGGCAGCTGAGTCAGGGGGCGTGTCTCGCTCTCTCCCCGTTCCGCCCTCCACTCAAGCAGCCATGGGCTGTGGTGGACCGGGGTTGGAGCGGGAGGCATGGGGCGTAGGGGCTAAGGTCTGAAGGGGACCGGACTTTAAAAGGTCAGAGTGCAAGTTCAACTTAAAAACATCCAGGTAACCGGATTCTAAAAGTTAAAGTGCAAATTTCGATTTGTTAAAAATGAAGGAGACACACTCACATCCTGCAACAGGGTACGGCCACACACACAGCGCTCATGTAGTCTGAGCGCTGTGTGTGTGGCCCCCATCACACTGCGCAGTACCCTCTAGTACCTGCATATCAGTTTCTAGAGTCAGCAATTGTGCCTCACGCTCCTTACGGTGCCCTGCTATCGCCAAGAGGGCTTCTCCCCTCAACACCGTCTTGAAGGCCTCCCACAAGGTCACCCCCGAATCTACAGTCCCTACATTTCCTTCAAAGTAGCGATCGATCGACTGCGTGAGTTTCTTCTTTGTAGCCTCATCCTTCATATGCCAAGCGGCAATAGGAGCCACATACCCAACCCTCCGGTCGCCCAGTGTTATATGTGCCCAGAGAGGGGAGTGATCCGAAATGCCTCGCGCCAGGTGTGTGACCTCACGGATTGTCACATCTTGGTGCATTGGTGCAAGAAGATAATCTAGGCGTGAGAACGTGTGGTGTGGACCTGACAGGAAAGTGTATTGTTTTTGCGCCGGGTGCAGAAGGCGCCAAAGATCAACAAGTCTGCACGCCTCCAGAAGGTTGGGAAGCCACCTTTGTCCAGCCCGATGTCTCTAGCTGGCTGTCTGTCCATCTGCCCAGAGACAACCACGTTGAAGTCGCCACCAACTAGGAGGAGCCCCTCCGGGGGGGACAGTAGAGTCTCTCCCAAATCATGATAGGATTGCGTTTGGAGACCCGGTGGAATATAGACCGTCACCAAATTAAGTCTACGACCCTCCCATGTCCCTGAGATCGCCGCAAAGCGCCCTAGGGGGTCTACATCAGTATGGTCTACCACCATGGAAAAGTTCAGTCGCAACAGAATGCCTACCCCTCGAGATCCTGAAGTAAAACCGGCATGCGCCACCAAGGCGTACCCCGACCTGTTTAGCGCCTGACATGTATTACCTCTCAAGTGTGTTTCTTGTAACAGGACTACCTACGGGAGGTGTCTCTTCACAAACTGTAGCACAATACTCCTTTTAAGTTTTTCCCCTATACCATTGACATTCTAGCTAATCAATTTAATACTTTTATCCCACTTCGTAGCCATGCACACTGTAGTTTGCCAGTTCATTCATGTGCTTCCTGTTGAGCTGTTTCAGAATATGCACCATACTGCGGTGTGACCTTAACAATCTAACCCCCCACCCACCTCTGTGTAACCTTCCCTGTCCACCCCCCAACTCCCCCACTCGCATCCTCCCCCCCCCCCAACTGCAACAAACCCCACTCCCTGCTCCCCTGCTCCATAGGCTTTGAACTACCCACATCCCCAATTAGCAGAGCGCCTTTCGCCCGGTACCCAAAAGTGGAAAGAACAAACAAATAAGAAAACCCCTTCTTCCCTTCCCGATGAACCTTCTGCAAGAGGAGCGTGCACCGGCTCCAGCTCCAACCGCCCCCCATATCATTGTACCATTAAATCCCACACAAGTTAAAGTACATCTATGTTGAGTCCGCAGCTTACTCAGCTCAGCAATGTTCCAGTCCAACGTGGGACTATCTGGGCCCCTGAGTCCAAGACGAGAGGGGAGGACCCTCAACAGTGTCTACCAGTCAGAACAGGGCCCCCATCCCTGCAGGAGGCAGTATCTCCCCCCCCCCCCCCACCAGGACGTACTAGGGGGAGCCTGACACACACCCTGGCAGCAACCCCCGTAATATATTACATTATATAGAGGTCCATCTCGGCAGGTCCATCACCCTCAAATGGTCAGCAGCTTCTCGAAGAGTCCCCCAACGGGGACTAGCAGACTGTGACCTCCAGAAGCGCTGACTCTGTCCATCCACATCCGAACTTCTAGCCGTCGACTCCAGTAACACAGCCTGATGGTCTCTCCAGCTCTCACCCCCAGCCCGGTCCCGAGCTTTCGATGACTCCCGGTCAATCCAATCCTGCACGTCTGATGGCGAAGTAAAAAACAAGGATTTGCCCCCAGCAAGGACTTTGAGCTTGGCAGGAAAAAACATCATGTATTTGATGCCTCTCTCCTTCAGCGCCGCCTTCACACCCGCAAAGGATCACCTCTCCCGCTGTACATGAAGAGTAAAGTCCGGAAAAAAACGAATCGTGGCGTTTTCGTATTGCAGATCCCCCGCCTTCCTGGCTGTCTGTAATATGGCGTCTCTATCCCTATAGTTCAGGATTTTCGCGATTATTGTCCTAGGGGGTGCCCCTGGTTTAGGTTTAGGGATAGGCGCACGGTGTACCCACTCTATAGTGAATATGTTGGGCAGGCATTTGGACTTTAGATGATTGAGGATCAGGTCCTCCAAAAAGAGTTCCATGCTCGGCCCCTCCAAATTCTCTGGTACGCCTACTACGCGGATATTACTCCTTCGGGCCCTCCCTTCCTGGTCCTCCAGCCGCAGGGCCATTTGGCGGTGTTGGTGCACCAGGTCGTTTACGCGTTGTTCCAGGGCCTTGGTCGATGTCTGGAGCTCCTTGATACCGGCTTCGTTGGCTCTAGTCTTTTCCGAAGTTTTACTGAGGTCGGCGCGGAGGAGGTTGACCTCGATGGAGACCTTGTCGATTTTCGTCTCCAGGTTGGCGCCAAGTGACTGTATGGCCGCCATGATGGAAGCCAACGACGGTTCTTTCGGGCCGGACTGGTCCCCGGCTGCACCTCCGCCTGCGGAGTCCCCATCTGGACCGTATATTTATCCAATTTGTTAGATTGAGTATTCGCATTTTGTTTGGGCATCATGATGTCTACTCTCCACACGGTCTGCCACGGCCACGTATCACGCACAGTCCCCTCCGGGAGCACCACTTATTGCCACTGTTGGTATCTGGCACCCCGCCAGGGTCTCAGTTTCTCCTCCGCGCTCTCACCCAGGCCACCAAAGTATCAGGCTGGGCCCCCGCACCAACTGTCTGGGCCCCCCCCCTTTCAGTCGTCCACTCACTGCGCTCTCCGCTACGTGCCAGCAAGCATCGCACTCCGCCACTGCCACCGTCTGTCAGGCCGTAATCTCGAAGGAGGTATGTAGGCCACGAGCACCAACCCTCTCCAGCCAACCTCCTATCCGGCTGGGGCTCCCACGACGGTCGTACCTCCGTGACTGCTGTATGCCACTATCTCCAACAAGGTAGTCCACTCACATGGTCCATGGAGCTGCCCGGGCCTTCATGTCTGGACCTCACTGCAGTCTCTCCGGCTCTTCAGGCCTTCCTTTGGGTGTCTGTGGGAACCCTGCGGTGTTTGAGCCCCTTGTAAGGTCATGAATGCTGCCCCTTATGTGGACCCGCTCCTCCGTCCTTCGCCGCTTCCCCGGCCAGGGTCACTGCCGGCCATCCAGTCCTCCCTCTAGGCCAGACCCTTCCCGGGCCGCGCTCCGTATGGGCCACCAAGCCGATTTCTTTGCTGGCTCCCAACGTTAGCTGGTTTCCATGCAGGGTTAATTATGTGGCCCCACACTTGCAGCGTCGTCCCGTTTGCGCCCCAGGATACAGGCCGTAGTATGTCGTATAGGCCGAGACGGGCTCCGCCCCGTCCCGACTCGGCCGCAAAGCCCGGGCCTCGCTTGATGCGTCAGGCCGCCCGCACCGCACCAGCGCTCCCGGCCGGCCCCGGGTCCCAGGTGTTGGGGACACAGCACAGCAATGGAGACAGGCAGTGGGACCGGAATTAGACCGATCCGTTCTTCCGCCGCACGCCGATTCAGCGCTGTAGAAGGAGTGCTAGAATCGTCGGATTATGTCCGGATTTGCTTGGGGTTAAGGCTCGTTTCCGCGGAGTTCGCTGGTCAGGCGGCCATCTTCGCCGGCACCTGGCCACGCCCCCCAACATTGAATATTTAACATTAATATAATGTAAAATAAATATGTTTAAGTAATATTTAAATGTATATACAAAATAAACTAATTTAAACAAACACACACACATGGACGTTTGTATGTTTACATACAAATATATTGTGTAAAGCTGTTTTTCAAAATATTAATTTTAATTTATATTAAAATGTTCACTTTTTTTACATTTACTAATAGAATGTATTTTTTAAATACACATACAAAAATTATAATAAACTATAAAAAAAATATTGTCAATTTACTTATACTTAAAAAGTTAACAATAAACAAAAATGTGTTTTACTAAAACTATCCTAAAAATTACATACATTTATATAGAAGGAAAGATTTGCAGTTACAGGGCCCCTCCCCCAATCGTGCCCGCCTTACATTCTTGCACGGAGAGGCAGGATAGAGGTTCACTGCGGGGGCATGCTCCGGCTAATGCCTAAACCGAAACGGTTGCTTTGAGGCTGTAGCCGCGAGTGAGGACCACAATACGGTAGCGCCACCAGCTCCATTGCTGCTGTTTTTTTGCTCCCACTGTCAGCTCTTGGAGGCGGGAAGGCACAGGTGTATGGCAAGGAGGGTTTGGTGGAGAGCGGCACGGTAGCGTGGTGTCGGGGAGTGTTGTGGTGCCCGGTACTCTTGGGTTCACCACGGCTTCCTTCAAGATTATTGCAGGGGGAGGGCTGTCTGACGGGGCAAAGGGGTGCTGGGGCATCTGCTGACAGTAGAGCTGAGTAGGCACTCAATAGTTCTACTCCCCAGCCCTCTGTCTTTGTCCCTTTGCAGCTCCAGCATATTAGGGCCTGCGTGTGTCAGGACAGGGGTTGGAGAAAGGACCTCCCCCATCATACACCGTTACACCACTATCAGTGCTTGTACCAGTGCCTTCTGGATTTGAGAGGGTGGATACTGATGGGTGCTGCATTGAAATTGGATCCCAACGCAACCCTGATTAATGGTTTTACAGTCTTATAGCGCTCTATAATTGGCCTCTCATATTATATGGAAACAAGAGCAATGGGGGAAAATAAGTTACAGGCTGGTATTCCTGAACCCCATGCCAATACACCTAAGAATGTATTACTGCAACGTGCCATGGGTGTCAATACCAAAGAGATTGAGCTGGCTGAACATCGCCTATCCCTCTCATCTTCCATTTCGCCACCAATGGGGACTCATACCACTTAGGTCTGGGGGTCTGGAGAGGGGTCATCCCCCTTAATAGTAGAGGACATGGAGGGACATTCATCATCCCTACATTTTGCGTCCATGGAGCAAAATCTCTCACTACCCAGGTCCCAGAAGGTGCCCATCCCCCTGGAGCCTAAAGTTATGGTGGGTACAATTGAGGGCTGTGGGGTAGCAGGAAAATGAAGAGACTAGAGATGGGCAGCAAATCCAAACCCAACCACGCCAAGGCAAATACAGAGACAAATACCGCCCAACTCGCAGCTCCCACAACACCCAGCAATCTCACATGTAGGGGAAAGGACAGTTTAGAGAGTTTAATTGCAATAGGGTTAGCACTGACAAGCGATAATGAGCCAGCTCCTGCCACAGACATGCACAGACTGAGTCCAACCCCACTACCCCCCCAAATTCTGATACCTCACAGGTTGTTTGCAATCAGTTACAGGGGAGAGCCATTGAGATACTAAGTGAACAGGTCAATAATTTGCCAATTATACCCCGCACCCAACAGGCTCCGAATAGACCCCCTAATGAGAGAGTCATACACGACTCAGGAGCGACACAAGCCCCGGGCATCTTAAACAGGGCAGGGTTGGACAGTGGGGAAGGTGGGGGGGGCGGGGGGAGGGGGGGGGCAGGGGTTAACCAGTCATGCATCAACCTGAAAGGCCCGCCCAAAGTGGCCCAAACCATTATGTCAGTTAGGCAGGCGGCAAGATTTCGCTCGTAAAACACTATCACACGTAACCTGCCACCAGAAGTTACCCCTCATGTTATTGTGCTGGGGAATGTCCCTCCTCTCAAGGACGGATCTTTTGAAAGTTTTAACCAACTGAAGAAAAAAGCTATGCATTGGCTAGATTCTAATTCTACGCTGGGGGTTCAAGTTGGGGGTTGGATTATTATGGTACAAAAGTAAACTAGCTAGGCAAAGAAGCCAAATCCCTGGATGCAGATTGTGTTATTATACATTTTAGCATGCCATCAGTGGTGGGAAAAATTATTGTTTAACTTAAGCACTCAGATGTTAACCAATATCCCAACTCCATTCGGGTGCTAAATATAGGCTTCTTTTACAGATCTCCGCCTATAGTATAGGTCCCCCAACTAAGACAGGGGCAGTTACCTAGGCACCCAGCCTCGACCAGAGGTGGCCTCCATCCAGCTCAGAGCGATTTAGTCCTCTTTATTAGGTATGCCACGCTGACTTTCCTAGATGAGTGTGACTGAATGGGAGGTTGTGATGATCTGGAAAGGGGAAGGGGAAGGAACACAATGGCTTTAAATGCACAATACCAGTGAATTTCCCTTGAACCCATCGGGAACAATCATAAACATCCCAAAGTCCAGATAACCCCTTCTGAATTTTTGGGGGAGCAGTCTAACTAGTAACAACAAGAACACCGCCGATTTGGCTAAAACCAGTGGGACTTTGGCTGAGACAACCGATGTGGTTGGGCGGAAAACCCCCAACCTGCATAGTGTGCGTACCAAGTAGACATCAGGATTTGGACAATTGCACGTATTAAAAACAAAATAGGAAACAAGGAGCGGATAAACTTATTTAAGTCATCCCAATTGATCTGCTTATAGAAAACCTGGCATGCACATGGACTTCCATCTAGATGGGTATAGGACCATTAGTACCCGAGCCATCCCCTCCACCCATGGATGAGCCAAGAGGCGCTTAGCTTTAGTAATTTCCATCAACTCAATGCTAACAGTTAACCTCTTGTGCGCTGCGATAATTCTCCCGCTGTGCGGGAAAATGAATGAGCGGGCGGGGTTTGGACGGCCCAGTCTGTCCTTATCACATGCCCACCGTGACGTATGACGGCTGGGGCAGTCTTAAGCACCGAAGGGGTTAAAAAGGGTCTCTTCAATTCACCTTTTAGATATTTCACCTCCAGACCATAGAGAAAGCCAATTTTATTCTGATTAATTTTACACTAATGTTTTTGACAACATGGGAATAGGGTTATCCATCTGGGGAGAGAACTGGAATCTTTTGAGACCTGTGTTTCAGATAACCGCATTTACATATTGGTTGGGAATTTCAATACTGAAATATTAGATAAGCCCTCTAGCTAGATGAGTGGATCCACAAACAGTATAACCACAAAGCCCAGAGCGTATCTGGGATGAGGGAACTAGAGGCACGGGGTACTGGGAGTCAGCAGCCTCCAACAATAATGTTTAAACACAACAGAGCGGCTCCCAGTGGGGGGATCTAGGTTCAAATGTTCCTAGTTCGGGAGTGGAGACATCTCACAAAAAGCGAAGGACTGGTCTTACACACCACCTGGTGTCATGCTTCATCATAGACCAGTCCTCGCCCTCTAAAAACTCGGTTTGATAGAGGGTGGGCATACACTTGACGACAGGGATGCACTTCTAAACTAATTGGGGGCCCTTACAGAAAAAAAGTGAGTTAAAAAACCATTACAGTTGTCAAATTAAATTTAATATTGCTGGCATCTATATGGTGTTCAAAAAAAGGGTGATTGGTGTGTTGGGGATGCAATTGTCCCCCCACCGATGTCAAAGGGTCGACATGTTTCTGCCAGGTGGCCCAGTAGGGTCCGCGGCATTCATCAGGACTTAAGTGGGGATGTAATTGTCCCCCCGCCGTTGAACTTTCCACCTGCAGTAACCAGCATTCTTTGCCCCACCAAATCATAGGTGCTTTCAGCAAAATATTAATAGCTATTGCAGGCAACTTGAGATCCACTTGAAAGAGGATTATAAGCAAGCGATAAAGAAAAGAAGGGCGGACCTACAGGAGGATGTGAGGGCAGCTGAAACAAGGGATGTTACCCTTTTCTGGAAAACCATAAACCAGCCTCTTTTAGAAAATGTATCAGTTCCCCAGGTAGAGGCCTACTGGCTGAGCCACTATGGATGAATTTTTAATCCAGAAAATCATCGCCTGGACGTCACCCCTAAAGCAATATGCTATGTAGGACCCTCACATCTAAAACCAATTAGTTTACAATAGGCTACTATCTCCTTAAAAATGTTTGGTGCTGCTAAGGCACCGCCCCTGATGGGGTACCAATTTAGACACTTAAATCATGCAATAAGATATGGGCCCCTATACTGACGCAGGTATGCAAAGCAGCAGCCAAAGGATATCTACCCTTTATGTTTAAAAATGGGACAGGGGGGATGAAAGGTGTTACTGTCCAATATCCTCCCTGGATTCCACTGCTAAACTAATGGGCAGAGTCCTACTAGAAAGGTTGGAATCTTGGGTGACAGATACTCAGATCCTAATAGATGCCCAATATGGTTTTAGAAAGTATGTGGGCATTTTGGAACAATACATCAATCTTCATCTGCTCATCAGCAAATACACCCTGGAGAATGAGGGCCACATCTATTTATGTTTTGCTGATTTGAGCAATGCGTTTGATCTGGCTAATCACGCCAAGCTGGGACAGTCACTGGTTAAGATGGGGGACCCCATTGAGATTGTAAACTTTTTGTCAAAGCTTTATGCACAGTTAACATCGAGGGTACGTTGTGGGTCAAGGGGAGAAGTCACACCCTGTTTTAAAATTATCTGAGGAATTCGGCAAGGCTGTGTCCTTGCCCTTCTTCTATTTTCCGAATTGGTGAAGCAGAAGATTCCCTCAACACCCTCCAAAAAGACATGGCGGAACTCCAAGCATCACACAGGCAACTGCTATGGAGGGTGGACGATGCGGAAAACAGCGGTACAAAAGGGGGTGGTTATGGACGGAGCATCTGAATCAATCAAACACTCACACCCAGTCAAAAGATCTGGGTTTAATCCATCACCGTTCTTTAGCCCACTCTGCCACCCCAGTTCAGACATGGCTATATGCAAATCAGTCTGACCCTGTGCTTCAAGGGAACAGTCCAGCCCGAACTGCCAAGGCATGTCTTCCCTGGACCGGAAACAAGCTTCCGAGGACCGGTTTATGGCATTCCAGCCGTCTTCAGCCGGCTTGCTTGAATCCAGTGGCAAAGTGAGCAAGGGACTCACGTCTGAGCATACCCTGCCACACTTATGTCGGCCAAAAGCGGTACAAAAGGGGATGGTGATGGACGGAGCATCTGAATCAATCAAACACTCACACCCAGTCAAAAGATCTGGGTTTAATCCATCACCATTCTTTAGCCCACTCTGCCACCCTAGTTCAGACATGGCTATATGCAAATCAGTCTGACCCTGTACCTCAAGGGAACAGTCCAGCCCGAACTGCCAAGCCATGTCTTCCTTGGACCGGAAACAAGCTTCCCAGGACCGGTTTCTGGCATTCCAGCCGTCTGGAGCAAGATGCAACAACCTGCGCTTTGTAGGTTTTAGAGAGGGCATCGAGGGGACGAATGTGGCGGCCTACCTACATTCCTGGCTAACGACAACGTTCCTGCAGGCCATATTTTCAAACTGTTTCGTCCTCGAAAGGGCCCACAGGGCGCTACTGGTGAAGCCACCGGAGGGAGCGCGGCCGCGACCGCGACCGATCATCGCACGCTTTTGAAATTCGACTGGACAACACAAATATCATGATCTTCCCGGATTACAACCAAGAGGTACAGAAACAAAGACGCTCCTATGACTCAGTGAAAGAAAAGTTGCGAGACCTACACATATCATACATGCTGCTCTTCCCGGCGAAATTGAAAGTAATTTTCAAGGGCAAGTCAAACTTTTTCAACCGACCGGAGGAGGCCTGGCAATGGTTGGAGGAACGCCCGCTGTTGCAGGAGGCCGAGGAGGAAGGCTGCAGAATACGGTCCGAAATTGCGGCCGCCAACTTCCGCAGCAGCCCTCCTAAGGCTAAAGGTCCCAGAAGCCGCGGACCAGAAGACACTCGCATACAACTCCATATCCTGATCCTTCCATGTCGCGACATAGGGGACAGAATCTAACAACGCCAGCAGAGAAAGAAGCAGCACCGGGGTCCAGGTTCAGTTGCCTGGTGAACCACACTGGCTCGGAGGCGGAAGACGATATGGGTGGCTGTACGTCAGATGGAGAAGATCTGACGGACAATCCTTGCATCCTCTAGTCACAGCAATCCGAGAGCTGGAGTGGGGAGCGACCAGCACACCAGACGATCCGGACATTGAGACACAGGATTTACATTCCTGATGAAGAATAGAACTGTTATCCGGAGCAGCAGCTCATCGTTATGGGGGCACCCAAGTTACACACACATATCCCCCTTTCCTTTGACACGTCTCACTTTTCTTTGTTTATTGGTTCCCCTATCTGTTTACACTCTATACAGGGAGCTTGGTGCTTTCACTAGCTTGAGCATCGAGATAAGGAGACCTCTGTGGGCAGTTCAGATAGAGCCTTAAGGATAGATTAGTTGGGGTTCTTTATTGGGAGGGCGACAGACCTTTACCACCTGTAAGATATTTGTTACCTAGATGGGATGGACAGGGGGAAAGGTGGGGAGGGGGAGGTTGGGGTTGAGGGTTTTGCAAAGTTCAGTTGGGGAGGAGTTGGGTGGGGGAGACAGTCGGATGTATGCAGTCATGTGCTTCAGTGCTCCACACTACAAGTCTACACCAGAGATCGACCACATTTAACTTTCTGTACCTCTGAATGGCAAGTGACACAGCTACACCACTTATAGACCACAGGGGAGTTAGTGTCCTGACTTGGAATGTGAACGGGATTGGTACTAAGATTAAAAGAGGACTGGTGAACTCCTACCTTAAGAGACGAGACCCGGATATAACTCTCCTACAGGAAACCCATCTCAAAGGAACTAACTGTGCCTTCATAGCCAGGGGTCGCCACAAAGTACTGGCTCATGCGAGCTACACTACTGACTCGAGAGGGGTAGCTATCATTATAAAGAAAACCACCCCGTTCTGTACTACACGCACCTGGATAGACCATCTGGGGACTTATGTTGGGGTCCAGGGGACATGGAATAGACGCACATACACGATCATCTCAGTATATGCACTGCCTAAGTTGCAGGCAAACACGCTCAGGACACTAGCCAACATACTCCTAGACACGGCGGACACCATTCAAATAATAGGAGGAGATTTCAACGACGTGATGGACACAGGGCAGGACCGGTCTGGAGGGGCGTCCAGGGAGGGGGAAATCGGACCCCTCTATCTCAACTGATTGCTAATATAGGACTCACGGACGTCTGGAGATGGTTGCACCCCACTCAGACGGCATACTCATACTACTCGGGCGCACATAAAGTATTCTCGAGATTAGACTATATATTCATGTCTAGACAGTACTTGACAGTGGACGACACCGCGGAATATAATGCGAGAGGAATCTCTGACCACTCCCCACTGCTATTAAGAATGGGATGGACTCGGGTTAATGTGGGGGCCTCCTGGCGCCTTGCAGCATGGGATCTACAAAACACAAATTTCCTGAGAGCCCTGAGAGCAGACGTGCAGGTCTATATTGCTGAAAACGAAGGTACAGTCGATTCGGGGGTGACCTTTTGTGAAGCCTTGAAGCCAGTGTTGCGGGACAGGATAAAGAGTAGACTGGGGGAGGAAAGGAGAAAACTTCAGTCAGAGGTCACTGCACTGGAACAGACTATCCTGGGCCTAGAGAGAGAATACCAGAGTTCAAGAAATGCCGAGACTCTCAGGAGACTGCTTGATAATCAGAAACACTATAGAGAACTAGTGACTGATGAGGCTAAAACTCAAGCCCTAGCCACCCTCCATCGCCTTTACGACGTGGGGGACAAGTCAGGCAAACTACTAGTGTGGCTAAGTAAAAAGGAGCTTGCAGCTAGATGGGTCGACCACATTAGAGATGCAGATGGGATGATTGTTAGTTCTGATGCGCAAATTGCTGAGACGTTTGCTACACAGTTTGAACTCTTCTACACAGCCAGAGACCTGGGGACTTGCGAGGAAGCCCTACAATACATGGAGCAGACGGACCTACCCTCTCTGTCTCCGGAGGCCCTTAGGGCAATGGAGGCTGACATTACAGTGGGTGACCTCTCTGGAGCTATAGCCAGATTGCGACCGGGTAAGACACCGGGACCAAACGGTTTCCCGGCTGAGTTTTACAAGCGTACAGCGGACCTCTTGGCTCGCCATCTGAAGGGTCTCTTCATGGGGGCCTATCAGGAGGGGAGACTCCCTCCAGACCTCTCCCTGGCGACAATAATCCTGATACATAAAGAGGGAAAACCGCGAGAGGATTGTGCGTCCTATCGCCCCATCTCCCTCCTGAACACAGAGGTGAAACTCCTGGCGACTATCTTGGCGCTCCGACTGAGGTCGGTGATCCCAGACCGTATACACCTGGATCAGACGGGTTTTCTGCCAGACAGAGCCACCATACTGAACCTTAGACGTGCCCACAATAGGCTGCAGGAAGTGCGGGGAAGAGAAGAACCCCATTGATTTCTCTCCCTTGACGCTGAGAAGGCCTTCGATGCGGTCCATTGGCCATTTCTGGAGGGTGTTTTGCAAAAGTTCGGCTTTGGCCCTAAGTTCCAGAAGTGGGTCCAGCTCCTCTACACTACACCAAGGGCCAGAGTGAGGGTGAATGGGAGGTTGTCTCGTGAATTCCCGATCCAGAGAGGGACTCGTCAGGGATGCCCTTTGTCCGCCCCTACTCTTCTCTCTTACTATTGAGATACTTGCAGCTAGGATTAATTAATTAATTAATTAATTGTGGGTTTGTAATGCGCTAGAATCGACTCCCGAAGGAGTATCTCTGCGCAGTAGACCGCTGGGGAACCCGTCCTGGCTTTCCCCGTGAGATGGTCCCTACTGGGTATCTCCCAGGTGAAACCAGGCATCCCCGGCGTATGTGGGGGGCCGTTGTGGAGATGAGGCAAGCTAATGCCCAGAGTTGCCGAGTGTGATCCCTGGTTAGAGTAGGCACCAAAGTGAGAATTATCGAGTCCGCTGACCCTGGTCCACGACCCTGCCGCATCGGGAATTGAACCCTGGTCCCAGGCCGTCCTCTGCTCTGGGGTCTGCCGCCTCTAACCAGTGAGCCACACCACTCCACTCCACTAGGATCCGACAAAATGTAGACATCACTGGTTTTAGAAGAGCAGACACAGACCCCGCACAAGAGAAAATATCCCTCTACGCGGATGATATACTCTTATATATTACAAACCCGGAGACGACTATCCCGCAGCTATTCCTGGAACTGGAGCGATATGGTAGGCACGCAAGATACAAAATTAACTGGCAAAAATCGATCCTGTATGACCCCAGGGGCCGAGGCCACTGGGTGACACTGCCGGGGCAACTACTAACAACAGTGGAAGGTTTCCAGTATCTCGGGATATATATCACCATTGATAGAATACTATTGTTCCAAAAAAATCTGGAGAATTATACTGAATTCCACTGCAGATATGGACCGCTGGAGACAGCTTCCACTTACACTGCTAGGTCGAGCGGCTATGTACAGGATGATTATCCTTCCCAAGTATTTATATGCCCTACAAAACGAATACTATCCGTTCCTGGCAACGGTAATATCTAGAATTCACTCGGATCTGAGGGCTTTTCTCTGGTTGAGTAAGCAACCTAGAGTGGCACTGACTACTCTCCAGAGACACCAATACAGTGGGGGGATCTCACTCCCTAACCTAGAAGCCTACTATTGGGCGGAACTCATGGCACCGATTAACGATTGGCTACATGCTCAGGCAGATCACCCCACTTATGCCCTAGAAAGACATAAAATGTCATCGCAAAATTTACTATACTATCTTTATGGGGGTACTAGACGGGAACCACTCCTCCCAGCAACGGTTGTTACATTGCTTGCATGGATAAGGCTACAAAACGCACAGGATGGGAGAAGAAACCCACCCGGCAGACACCGATATGGCACTGCAAGTGGTTAACGGAACTACATAAACTGAAAGGCTTCCAAAGGTGGGACGACATAGGCATCTCCACCATAGGGGACGTGATCGCCAAGGGGGAACTGAAGTCCTTTTTGGCCCTGCAGACGGAATTTGGGCTTCATCACTCACAGCTCTTCAAATACACACAGCTGCGCCATGCCTGGCGGGCCCAAAACATCCATTTAAGCGGACTCCCAAAGTACGCACCGTTGGAGGGACGGCTCTTGCATGAACAGATCCAGGGGAAGGCGGTCTCACTCACATATAAAACCTTAACTAACAACATGTTAGGTGACCTGGCGAAGCTCCGACAGACATGGGAAACAGAGGTGGGAGACATGGATGACTTGGATTGGGACATGGTACTAATGCATCCCCGGGAAGTGGCAATTAAGTCTAGACTGCGCCTTATCCAATTTAAGGTGCTTCACAGAACCTATTACAGAATGGGGAAAATAGATAACACAAAATGCCTTAGGTGCCGCCTAGACGACGGAGACTTTTATCACATTATATGGACATGCGACTTGATACAAAATTATTGGTCCCACATTTTCACGGAACTGAGGGAGGCCTTGGGGGTCCCACTCCACCCGGAGCCCAAACTGGCTTTACTGGGTATGACCAACGACGTGGACCTACCGAGCCCTCTCCTAACCTTCCTGGTACTGGCACTGGTGGTAGCGAAAAGAGATATAGCGAAGCACTGGGGGGCGCCGGAACCGCCGGGATTAGAGGAATGGAGAAGAGGGTTAGACCTTTACATGGCAACCGAGAGAGTGACGTATAAAGCTAGGGGGTGCCCGAAGAAATTCCGTAGGGTCTGGACCAGGTGACAACATTATCATGGATTGGATGGGGGGTTATGAGGGAGGCGCTTTAAATATCTGGCTGCACGACTACGAGAACGCCTCCATGAAGACTTTGGGTGGGGTACTAAGAGGTAACTGCACATCGACTTTATGGACATCGAATCAGTATGTTACGAACTGTGACAGCGATGTACAACTCTGGGAAGGCCGGGTGTGGGAGTAGGGGTGTGAGTACTGCTAATTGCATGACTGTACTGTTGAGTTATGATAAAATGCAAATAATATATTTTTTTTAATTCACCAACGAGATGATAACAGACTGTCTTACTTTGGAATATAGAGCAAGAATACTGTGGTTGGCCTATGTAAACAGTTTGCTAAAGAAGGTGGATGAGAAATTGAACATTGAGGATCTGGAGGGAGTGTTACAATTTAGTAAAACAAATATAAAAACCGTCTTGATTGGGAAAAGGATGGCTGATAGGGAACATAGAGAGAGTGTTAAACCGACTGTGTAAATGTGCCTCTCAGGTCCCACACAACCAAGTGCCGAGTGCTATCTGACCGTAGTGTCAAAAATTTAATACAGATTTTATCTCACATAATGGTGAATATGTACACTGAACTTTTGGGTTGCTTTTCCAGAGATGGGCTTTTGTTTCCAAAAAGCTACCCAAATGCTCATGTGATCAGTCCACACTGCATTTTTTACTCTTTTGTAACTTTTAGAGGGTTCTGAGGAAACAAATATTGCGTCCATTGTTTTTAAAATGGAGAATTATTTTTAATAAAGATGCTTTTAACTTTATTTCTAACCTTGCTAATGTGAATTTATGATACTGAGTTTTTGGCTATGTTTCTTATGCCATCCAAAGAAGGAAACAGCTGTTATATCTGGACACTTCGAGATATGAAAATGATTTGCTAAGGATTTTACACCCTTGACAGTGCTAATATGTCAATTAATTATTCCCTATCTTATGCTTGAAATGATGTTTTTAACCCATTGGCTATTGAGTTGACACCCTGCTTTGTATTTTGGTCTTTTGTATCAAATCAAATCAAATCAAGTAAGCTTTATTCGGCTTTTGAGTTTAAAACCATAAAAGCAGCAGAAAGAAATACACACATGCAAAAATAACTCAACAAATCATTTCATAATTAAAAGAAAACAGACTATTTAAAACAAACTAAAACAGTTTAGCAAATCAACTATTCAAAATAATAACCCAAGATACACAGAGTCCCCCTTTTTCACCAGGTGTTATGGTGATTCGGTGCTCGGGGGCCAGGGTAGAAGTCATGCAGGTCCCAAATACAGATGGAGCCATCTCCAACTTTGGGCTGGGTAGATCGTAAATAGGGGGTAATGTTCCTGTGATTAAATTTAATTAAAATCAGGTCCCCCGGAACATCTTTGGGCAGAGGACCAAGCCATCCCACCCTCCTGACGCTCAGTATCCCGCCATCTAACGCAGATGGTAACGGTCTATTGTTTTTGAGCCAAAAGATGGCTTTATTCAGTAGGTCCTGGTGTAGTTCACGTTTGCCCGGACTGAGTGCAGGGACCCCAGAGAGAACGGTGACGTATGGGGCGGCTTCGGGGGGTAGATAAATTCGATGCCTTCTTTCTAGAGAGATCATAGGGACTCTGTGAGGGGCCTGTTCGGGATTAAGAGTAGCATTGCGACCACTTAGAATGGGTGGTGTAAAAGGGGAGTCACAAGTTTGAAGTATCCTGGGAGCATTGTTCATAGGCCTTTCATTGGTGTTAGTGAGGGTAGAGCGTGTGGATATAGCAGTGTTTCCAGTTAGTGGATAGGACCTTATTACAGTTTTTTCGATCCTGGTCAGCCTGTCCCCCAAATCATTGATTTTTGCAACCAGTGGTGATAGAGCAGTGTTTAACAGTCGCTCGATTTGGGCCAGTAGGGTCGATTGAAGGGGGGATACAGAGTCATTTGGTCGAGTCTCAGCCTTATCCAACGTTAATAACCCTGGGTTGGGGGCGGATAAAGAGGGGCTGCAGATATTTATTTGAGAGAGGGTTGTTTCGGGGGATGCCTGGGGAGTGCAGATTACTTGATCAGTGTCTCTGGCCACTATGGGGGGTGTTGATACATCCGGGACATAGTTTGTGCCACACAGGGCATTCAGCTCTTCCCAAATGGACATAGTAGTTGGGAGACAGGATCCCGAAGACAACAGTAAAACAGTTCAAAACGGTAGAGATTGGAAGGATAGAACCTGACTGTACCTCCTCCTGTGATGGAGTCAAGTGTGGTGGCCCGTTCCGTCCTCCTTGTGCCTCAGAGGGCCCGCCCTTTGTCGAGGCTTAGCCCGGCGTCCCGCGAAGCTGGGCGGTGCTCCCCTTTTAGGCGCCTCCTGGCGCTTCCCACGTGAATCAGGAAGCAGCGCCGCCGCTAGGGCCGCCGGGAGATGTAGTCCCGGAGCGGCGGCGCTGTGGACTGCACAATTGGACTCCTGGCGGTGGCGGCAATGTTGGGGTCCTGCTCGTCTCTCCCCTCCTCCTGCCCGGTGAGTTGAGAATGCCCCCGCGCTCCGCCGAGCGGAGCTCCCCTTTTAGGCGCCTCCTGGCGCTTCCCACGTGAATCAGGAAGCAGCGCCGCCGCTAGGGCCGCCGGGAGATGTAGTCCCGGAGCGGCGGCGCTCTGGACTGCACAATTGGACTCCTGGCGGTGGCGGCAATGTTGGGGTCCTGCTCGTCTCTCCCCTCCTCCTGCCCGGTGAGTTGAGAATGGCCCCGCGCTCCGCCGAGCGGAGCTCCCCTTTTAGGCGCCTCCTGGCGCTTCCCACGTGAATCAGGAAGCAGCGCCGCCGCTAGGGCCGCCGGGAGATGTAGTCCCGGAGCGACGGCGCTCTGGACTGCACAATTGGACTCCTGGCGGTGGCGGCAATGTTGGGGTCCTGCTCGTCTCTCCCCTCCTCCTGCCCGGTGAGTTGAGAATGCCCCCGCGCTCCGCCGAGCAGAGCTCCCCTTTTAGGCGCCTCCTGGCGCTTCCCACGTGAATCAGGAAGTAGAGCCGCCGCTAGGGCCGCCGGGAGATGTAGTCCCGGAGCGGCGGCGCTGTGGACTGCACAATTGGACTCCTGGCGGTGGCGGCAATGTTGGGGTCCTGCTCGTCTCTCCCCTCCTCCTGCCCGGTGAGTTGAGAATGCCCCCGCACTCCGCCGAGCGGAGCTCCCCTTTTAGGCGCCTCCTGGCGCTTCCCACGTGAATCAGGAAGCAGCGCCGCCGCTAGGGCCGCCAGGAGATGTAGTCCCCGGAGCGGCGGCGCTGTGGACTGCACAATTGGACTCCTGGCGGTGGCGGCAATGTTGGGGTCCTGCTCGTCTCTCCCCTCCTCCTGCCCGGTGAGTTGAGAATGCCCCCGCGCTCCGCCGAGCGGAGCTCCCCTTTTAGGCGCCTCCTGGCGCTTCCCACGTGAATCAGGAAGCAGCGCCGCCGCTAGGGCCGCCGGGAGATGTAGTCCCGGAGCGGCGGCGCTGTGGACTGCACAATAGGACTCCTGGCGGTGGCGGCAATGTTGGGGTCCTGCTCGTCTCTCCCCTCCTCCTGCCCGGTGAGTTGAGAATGCCCCCGCGCTCCGCCGAGCGGAGCTCCCCTTTTAGGCGCCTCCTGGCGCTTCCCACGTGAATCAGGAAGCAGCGCCGCCGCTAGGGCCGCCGGGAGATGTAGTCCCGGAGCGGCGGCGCTCTGGACTGCACAATTGGACTCCTGGCGGTGGCGGCAATGTTGGGGTCCTGCTCGTCTCTCCCCTCCTCCTGCCCGGTGAGTTGAGAATGCCCCCGCGCTCCGCCGAGCGGAGCTCCCCTTTTAGGCGCCTCCTGGCGCTTCCCACGTGAATCAGGAAGCAGCGCCGCCGCTAGGGCCGCCGGGAGATGTAGTCCCGGAGCGGCGGCGCTGTGGACTGCACAATTGGACTCCTGGCGGTGGCGGCAATGTTGGGGTCCTGCTCGTCTCTCCCCTCCTCCTGCCCGGTGAGTTGAGAATGCCCCCGCGCTCCGCCGAGCGGAGCTCCCCTTTTAGGCGCCTCCTGGCGCTTCCCACGTGAATCAGGAAGCAGCGCCGCCGCTAGGGCCGCCGGGAGATGTAGTCCCGGAGCGGCGGCGCTCTGGACTGCACAATTGGACTCCTGGCGGTGGCGGCAATGTTGGGGTCCTGCTCGTCTCTCCCCTCCTCCTGCCCGGTGAGTTGAGAATGGCCCCGCGCTCCGCCGAGCGGAGCTCCCCTTTTAGGCGCCTCCTGGCGCTTCCCACGTGAATCAGGAAGCAGCGCCGCCGCTAGGGCCGCCGGGAGATGTAGTCCCGGAGCGACGGCGCTCTGGACTGCACAATTGGACTCCTGGCGGTGGCGGCAATGTTGGGGTCCTGCTCGTCTCTCCCCTCCTCCTGCCCGGTGAGTTGAGAATGCCCCCGCGCTCCGCCGAGCAGAGCTCCCCTTTTAGGCGCCTCCTGGCGCTTCCCACGTGAATCAGGAAGTAGAGCCGCCGCTAGGGCCGCCGGGAGATGTAGTCCCGGAGCGGCGGCGCTGTGGACTGCACAATTGGACTCCTGGCGGTGGCGGCAATGTTGGGGTCCTGCTCGTCTCTCCCCTCCTCCTGCCCGGTGAGTTGAGAATGCCCCCGCACTCCGCCGAGCGGAGCTCCCCTTTTAGGCGCCTCCTGGCGCTTCCCACGTGAATCAGGAAGCAGCGCCGCCGCTAGGGCCGCCAGGAGATGTAGTCCCCGGAGCGGCGGCGCTGTGGACTGCACAATTGGACTCCTGGCGGTGGCGGCAATGTTGGGGTCCTGCTCGTCTCTCCCCTCCTCCTGCCCGGTGAGTTGAGAATGCCCCCGCGCTCCGCCGAGCGGAGCTCCCCTTTTAGGCGCCTCCTGGCGCTTCCCACGTGAATCAGGAAGCAGCGCCGCCGCTAGGGCCGCCGGGAGATGTAGTCCCGGAGCGGCGGCGCTGTGGACTGCACAATAGGACTCCTGGCGGTGGCGGCAATGTTGGGGTCCTGCTCGTCTCTCCCCTCCTCCTGCCCGGTGAGTTGAGAATGGTCTTTTGTATTTATTTAACTTGTTCATGTCATGAAACAAACTTCTATCAATTCAAGTATAAATGTTTTTATTAAGCTTTTTGTAAATTGTATCTGTGCAACACTTTTATAGATATTTTTTATCCGAAAACTATTTGATTTTATATATATAAAAAATATTACATTAAATACACAAGCAAATAATAATAGTATATATTTAAAAATTGTAAACTAAACTATTAAACTCTAGAAATAATAAACTTTTCTTACTCCAATCCATACAACAGTAGGGAAAGCATTGGACTCAGGAGGGTTAAGATTCACTATTCCCACTCCACTCTTTGCAGTAGTAGAGAAAGTGTTGCACACCGGAGGGGTAACATATACTATTCTTACTCCAGTCCGTGTAACAGTAGGGAAAGCGTTGGACACCGAAGGGGCAAAATGTACTACTCCCACTCCAGTCTATGCAACAGTATGGAAAGCGTTGCACTCCGGAGAGGAAACATTTATTATTCCGACTCCAGTCTGTGCAACAGTAGAGAGCGAGAGTAGTTTATAAAATAACCAAAAATATTAAATTCTAAATATAAAAATGATAAATGTACATTTTAACAAAAATGAAACAACTGATATACTTATTGCAATGTTTATTAATTATTAACAATTAAAAGATATTATTAATTTAATTCAAATAGCACCCTATTCTGCTACAAACACAACAAAACACACCTAATGTATAACATATACAAAATACATTATTAAATGATTTACAAAAGTATAAATAAATTACATATTTCAATTAAAATTAGTAATTCATTAGAAAATATTCCTTAACTAACTCTCCACCCCATTCAGCTACAACCTAATGAACACATGGAATATAACTTACCAATAATGATAATTTCACAATTAACATAAATATCAATTAAATAATTTATTATAAATACATTATTTTTTAATTACCTTTCCACCCTATATCCCAAAAAACCCAACAACCCACACCTAAAATATATATTTTAAAAATTACAATATTTACACAATATACATATTGATCAATAAAACAATTAATTTTAATTAAAATTAATCATTATTTATTAATTTACTTCACACCCTTTTCTCGTACAAATCCTACAAACCGCACCTGAAATAAAACTTAACAAATATATTAACTACACAATTTACATAATTAATTATCAATTAAATAATTACTTCAAATGAAAATGATTTAATTATAATTAATTTACTCCCCAGCCTGTACCCCTACAAAATCCACAACCCGGCACGCCACTAAAAATTACAATTAACAATTACATTGCATGTAAAGCCAACTAAAAATGTACAAACTATATTTAGAAACATTAACAGTAATTTTACAAACTATTTATAACATATATAATTAAAACATATACTAAAATATGTAAAAGATAATTAAAAACTAAATTTTTTACAACAATATTTTTGCAAACGATATTTACAACATGGATATTTTAGACATTGATATTATTTACCTTATTAAATTATTGTAAACTATATTCCTAAATCACAATATTTGTGGATCACAATCTTAAAAGCTCGATATTTCTGAATCTCAATATTTTTAACTTGCTATTTTTTCTAATACTGTTAAGACATTGTTACCATATTATTGGTATGGATAACTAAAGCTTTTCCATTTCACAATTTCAAAAAAACCTGGATCGCTCTCCAGACCACCAGTAATTTGTTGCAGTTGGAGGATCTCCCCGTCTCCAACCTGACCGAGATACCCTGTGCTGTCTGTTCTTCAGGCACCGCACCCCAAGCCCTGCTGCTGGTGTTGGCTGTCAGAATGGCTGGATTGGGGTTGGCGAAATCGGTCCCTCTGTCTAAAGTCGAGGGATTCAACCACCAAGTAAGACTATGAAATTGTTAAAGTCACAGGGATTATTTCCTCGAGGTTCTCTCAATGCAGTAATCAGTGGCTGAGGATGTGGAGTACCACCATTCCCAAATGCAGCAGTGACCAGGGAATTTCACTCAGCGTTGCTGGCTGCAAGAAGAAAATGGACAATTATGTCTCTAAAAGTAATCAGCTGGAGAAAAAAAGCTATATGAGGGAAGTTCAGAAAATTACTATATTTCCAGGTATCTCAAGTTACTTTCTTTGTGTTGCTTTCAATTTCACCCATAGGCTTCGTAAGAGCTTCCAGAGTTTGGCCTTCTTGGCCTCTGGAGGAAATACCAGACCCTGAGTCTTGTTGAATATGACCTCTGAGATGGACTGTTTGCCTAGCAAAAGAGAAATACTGTGATGCAGAGCTTTCCTTCTCAGACTATGGGCCACGGAGTGCAAACCAAATGGGCTCTAGTAACTCTGTGGCACCTATATGAAATAATCATGAAGAATTATTTGCTGGACTCATCTGTCAGCTATCTGCAAAAAATCTAAGAGAAGAGTCAGAGACTCCCTCTTACTGGAGCAACAGAAGACAATGCATAGCAAAGATCTCTGTTTTGAAAAGCCTCTCCCACTAGGCTGATAGGAGGAGAAAATAGACATGGATCCCTTAGGCTGGAAACAACTTCCAATTTGGGAAAAGTAAGTTATTTTCTTTTTGTTGTGAACTGATCTCCTTTTGCCACCCTCCTATTATCTTTGGTTGTGGCGAAAAGGCTGCGTATGTTTTTGACTCTTAAAAGATTTAAGCAAAACATCCACTACCCTTTTTCCAAAGCGCTTGGTGCCTGAAGGAACATTTTAACAAACAATTCTTCTGGGCAGCATCCGCTTCCCAGTTCCTTAGATCTAAATGGGGTATAGAGAAACAGCAGCAGCAGAGACTATTGCAGATACTTTCAGATTGTTGAACATTATATCCAACAACAATCTGGCTTGGATTTCCATTCTGTCGAGAAGTTGAGAGAAGTCCTCTTCCGCCTAGATGCAGGAGGAAACACTCTGAAAATGTATTAAAAAAATGTATTAACACCTTGGCTGCTATGGGTTTTCCCCCTGGGTGCTGCAATTTAGTAAATCCCACTTTACATGACAAAGCCAGCTCGTCATAAGCACAGGGCAGGTAAAGCCCATGACGAGCTGGCTTTGTCATCAGCACTGAAGGGGTTAACAAACCTCGCAAGACCATATCATACACAAGCATTACCATTAGTACATCAGGTATCAGACACAGAAAGGCAATGACATTATAGCTATAAATGAAATAGAACAGTGCCCACACACTTCTTGCCACATCCCCTACTTGTATACACTGTATCTTCTGCACTCTGACACCAGTCAAGATCTCGCTTCCAATCTTCCACCTGCACTCTGAAAATATTTGACTAATGACAGTACATAAACTCTATAAATCTCTGCCCCCAGAGCCAAGTTCAGTCCAACATGCTTTCTCTTCAGGGACCACTTGTCTGTCTTCTCTACTGGATCAGCAAGACAACATCTTCAGTGAGAAGAGGAGATTTTTCCAATCAAATTTAGTAGGAGAGGATCAACTACTAGCATTTGAGGTAATTCAGACTCTCCTTGCTATGGGATAAAGCCTCCCCATATTTGTGGGAATCGAGACTATATGGGTCACTCCATTCTCTTTTCAGGAGACTTTGAACTTCTGGAATCTCATCTCAGATAAGACAGAAGTCCTCATCTTGGGATCCACCCCCTCCACATGGAGCGATATCTGGTGGCCCTCTGTGCTAGGAACTCCCCCCACCCCAACAGACCAAGCAACAAAACCTAAGCATCATACTAGACGCATCGCTCACTACGGACCACTAGATCAACTTAATATCCTCGGCCTGTTTCAATATCCCACGCCTGCTACGAAATACCTTCAGATGGATCCCCACCAAATTCAGAAAGACAGTCATTCATGCGCTCATCAACAGCAGACTCGACTACAGCAGTGCCATCGATGCCGGATTAACCCTGAAAAACCTCAGCAAACTCCAGAATGTCCAGAACGCCGCAGACAGACTGGTCCTCGAACTCCCACGGCACAGCCACATCACTCAACACCTCTGCGAACTCCACTAGCTCCCGGCCGACCAAAGACCAGCATACCTGAGTAGCTGCCTCTCCTTCTGTAGAGTCCTAGAGCAACTTTACCAATTCTAATAACAAGAATAAGTTAAATATCAGGAGAGATGCAAACCAATATATATAGAAAGGTACAAAAATAATTATTTATTGATAATGGGGTATTCCAATAAATAACTGCCTAGAGGAACTTCCCATTAGTAGCAGGGGGCCCTTTTTCTTCGCACCAGCCGTCTCTTCTTCTACGCACCCACAAGACACCTCCCCTCAGCCCAGCTCGCCCTGGCCACTGTCCCACGAATCTGCAAGACCAGAACCGGAGTAAAGTCCTTCTCCTTCCTCACTGCCAAGACCTGGAACACCCCACCCCTCAACCTCAGACTATCTCCCACGCTACCCCAGTTCACGAAGGACCTCAAGACCCCTGCACTTAGACGGATCAGCTCCTCACATCCCCCCAGCACCTTGAGACCCTCGGAGGTGAGTAGTTGCGCTTTACCAAACCATGATTGATTGATTGGAATAACTGGAAGTTTAGGAACAGAATGCTTCTGAAATTGTGTAAATCAATCTCCACTTGTAATGGGTTGGTCTTCCTTCACAGGTAAACTGAGGTTAGAGGAGAGGTACATCACAATTTGTTTTGGATCCTCTTTTAAACATATTTTTCTTTTGGTGCAATAGGATCATCTGAATTGCCCACTTCCTCCTCATAGTATTCTAGAGAAGTACATGAGACAGCTTGCCTGCTGCAATTTGTATGTATTAGCAGGCAACACAGTTTGTTATTGAGCTCTTATTTTGAAAGGAACCTGGCACTATTGCCGCCTTGAGCAATGAGTCGGTGCGTAAAGTAACTGAAATTGGTACTGACACATCCACATAGCACTTCAAACTATCAAGCATGTCTCTGCTTTACAAGTGGTGCCTAATGCAGCCGCAATGCTGAATTCTTCTGGTATCTGAGGTAGAAGTGGAATCCTAGCAGCTCCTCGACTCTGGACGCTTGTGTCTCAAACCAGTCACAGCGCCCTATTAGCTGCTTATCTTTCCTTCTGCATTCTTGTCAGTGCCGGCCACAGCCATCAGAAAGAAGCATTGGCATAGCCAATAGGTCTCACTTTTGGGACCTTATAAGTGATTAGCCATGCAACACTTAGGGGCCGATTCCGATCCGGTAAAGAAACCCGTGCGACCGACTCGAAGCGTAAGCCCTTTACGTACGACTCGTACAATTACCGTCCGACTCGCGTAGTACGATTCGCACGGAAAAATATACGACAGAGACATACGTAAATACAAAAGTCCGACCGAAGCGTAAAAAAAGGCAGGGGAAATTACCTACGACACGGACCCTCTAAGTGAACCGTACGACTCGTAAACATGCTGCACGACCCGACAAGTACGATCCGGACCGGGGAATCAGAATGTGAATCGTACGGAAAACGTCGCGTATGACAGATGCGAACAGAGAGCCACACAATCAAATACGAGACAAGCCCATACTGAACGACACGCACACGAACACCGTAAAACAGCACAAGCAGGGTCAAAACGACTCGTACAACGGATAACGTTGCATATGACTGCGTCGGACACACAAATAAACAGAAGCAAATACAACTAAAGGAGCCATACTGAACCACGCGGACACTGTAAAACAGCACAAGGAGGGTGAAAACGAGTCGCACAACACCACAAAACACGTCTCAAGTGTACAAACCACGGAAATGAATGTCCTGGGCAGATCCAAACAGGCAAATAGAGGGGCAAACTCACAACCACCCCGTATAACACACCCACAAAAAATTCAAACTAAGGCCCACCCACAAATGGATCAATAAAAAGGGCCCACACACACAAACCATGAGCCTTTGCAACAGACTCAATTTTTAACAGATACTGCCAACACACCACCAACTGCACCCATCCACCTTCACACATACCCCTCTTTTACATTCAGACCCACACACCCACATCCATTCACACCGTCACCCCACACCATGTCCACACAGAAGAATCCAAAGTTCACAAAGGAGGAGATGAAGATCTTTGTCAACAAAGTCATCAGAGTGAGCCACAGCTGTTTGGCACATTGGTCAGACGGACCAGCATAGCTGAGAAATCCCGCCTGTGGCAGAGGATAGTCAATAGGGTGAATGTTGTTGCACCCATCAGACACACAAGGAAGGAAAGCCAGGCCAGGTGGTACTATCTGCGGAGGATGGTCAAGCGAAAAATGGATGAAGAATACGCACAGAGCCAGCAGACTGGAGGTGGTCGTCCCCGCAGACCAGTACAGTACCAGCCCTGCGAGGAGAAGGTGATGGCCCTGCTTCCACCAATGGGAGTACATGGAATTGAAGGCGTGGTAGAGCCTGTGAGTACACAAACAACTCATGTAACATGGGGGTAATGGCATCCACACCCCAAGTACAAAAAATGCCTGCATCAACCCCCAAGCTCCCACCGGCCAGAACTACAGCCAAAATTAACGCTAATGCCACTAACATGTGTATGCCCCATTGAGAAAGCAAGGCCATGCTATGTCCCATGCTACAGGAAGCACAGACCCAAGAATGGACGTCCGGTATGCTGGGAGGGTGGGTGTCACAAAATGCATTGTGGGACTCCAATTCAGACCCATTTGTCCTCATCCCATATGGCCCAGGTACACACCCATGCACCATGCTCAATGCACAGGGAGTGGGAAAGTACTGAGAAGATAGCTGACACTGGGCCCTGGTGTAGGCAGCACAAGGCCCTCCTGTGACCAGTGAAAACACAAACACCAGGACAACAAGGTCAGATATCTTGGACAGGAACTAACACTCACTGTCATGGCAGCATGCTCCATGGGGGAACAGCTACATCACGAGGGAGGCCCAGTGCCAACTTAGACTTCAACTACCAGCACGGCCTGTCACACACACCCCTTACACAAACATACCCTCCTGGGACAGGTAATGGAGTGCCCCACTGTCACAATGGCCATGTAACACAACAAGACCAATACAGATCTGCAGAAGCGTCCAAGCCAAAAATCTACATGTCAATGACTCAGGAGCACATATCAATCTGACCCCACAACATACCCATCCACAAGTGAACATTGAGGACAATGCAAAGCACATACAACTACCTGGTGGAACAGTGCCGACTGCAATGTGTATGAAACTTGGATGTTGCATGAAACGGCATTAACATTGTCTGTCTCTCACACCCACAGGGCAACGTGCTGAATCTACCCCTAACAATGAGGGAGATGATTCACAGTCCCAGGCTCTGCAGGACCCTGTTCCCACCATCAGTGACGCCTCTCACCACTCCACAGATGACCCCGACCAACATGGCCCCTCTGGTGTCCAAACCCGTACAGCACCTGGATCCGGAACATCTGCGCCAACCACCACCACCATTCCTGCCACATCCCAGCAGACATCTAGGAGCCCTGCCCACAGTGAACAACTGAGCCAGACTGACGATGAGGGACAAGGTTCGCTGGGCACCCAGGAGATGGCAGACAACACCACCAATGCCATCCCCCAGGGGTCCAGTCGAACCGATGTGCCCACAACGGCAGGCCAGGCTTGTGTGGGCAGGGGTGGTGAGAGTGGCGGCAGACGGAGGCGAGAACCTGACCAGCTAGCTGTAAGGCCCGGTATGTCAGAACTACGCAACATCATGGAGGCATACCGGCGGGACACCAGTGAGATCAGTCAGGTAGTGGGGACCCTCACAGACATCAAAAATCTGCAGGCCGAGCAACACGCCAGTCAACAAGAACACCAAGAACGGATGGAGGCAAGACTGGCTGAGCTCCTGAGGTGCAAAGGGACATAAGCCATTCACTCCGTCGGATCGCAGACAACATGGAGCACCCTCCCTGTGTCACCAGGCAAGACACTTCTAGGCGAAGACCGCCACCAGGCACAGGGGGGGAGGAGGATGAGGAATTGTCCGACGGAGTATCCCATGCATCGTCAAGGCCTGCATATGAGGGTCCCCCAAGGAAGGTAGGTCGTCCACGGAAAAGACCGTGAGAGGCAGCGGGCCATTCGCATCTCCCAGGTCACCTGGTCTGGCACCTGGACTTTTCTTGCAACAGCATCACCTGATTGACTGTCATACTCCGCCACATGGACTTGCTGGTTGCAGTCTGAACAATGATGCCAAGCACTGTGGTCTGGACTCTGGTGACTCTAACTGCAAAGCATCACATCTCCCTCTGTGAACTTTGGATTCTCTGGATTATTGTACAGTACCTATGACTTACTCACGAATCATGCACCAGACAGATAAATAAACAAAACAATCACAAGGAAAATTGATGTTGCAGTCATTTAGCATGAGTCAACAACATACGTGTGGGGATATGTCAAAGTATGCCGGAGTGTTGAACAAACTCAAGCAATCCATACACTGGGATCTGAGTCCGGTCAAGGACACACATAGGTCACAATGTATCATCAAATACATACATGGAGCGCAATACTCACCCGTGTTGGTCTCAAGCTGCTGAGGGGGGTGGGTGGGGGGCAGGGGGTTTGGGATACTGTTTGGACAGACAGGTTTTGAAGAGTATCATGAAGGCGTAGAGGTCATGGGTCATGTGGAGGTGCCCGGAGAGGGAGTCCCGGGTCTGTTTGGTGAGGTGGGAGAACTATCTCCCGCATGCAGTTGTTCTGTGGATGTGATGAATGGTGGCCAGGGCAAGGATGGCTGGACGAAGTTGGGGCAACAGGGTGTTAGATGAGAGACGTCCAAGGTCGATTTGGGGTCTGGGGTTGTGGAGTGCCTCCTGAGTGTGGGTGAGGAGTCTGAAGGTGATCCTGCAGTTGGCAGTGAGCCTTTGTAGGTATCTCAGGTGGACGGTGATGTGGCTGGGGATGTTGAGGATGAGGTGTGTGGATGCACCCTGGATGTGTACAAGTCCTCCTGCAGTTTGGGAGTTGTTCCTGAATAGAGGGCGTTGCCGTAGTTGACCCGGCTGGTATCGTGGACCTGGGTGACTGTCTGTCTTGCCTTGGAGTTGATCTATCTGAGGACCAATTGCCGCATGCGGAGGGTGTTGCAGCATGAGGTAGAGATGGTGTTGAGTTGAATGGTTATTGTGAGCGAGAAGTCTACGATGAACATCAGCTTGCGTGCATGGCCACTGGATGCTGGTGCGGTGCCCTGGCCGGTGGGACACAAGGAGTTGTCCCAGCCATAAGGGGGCAATCCTCAGATGATGACCTCAGTCTTGTCCAAGTCCAGCCTCAGGTGGCTGATGTTCATCCATTCGTCCACAGACCTCATGCCTTCTTGAAGGTTGGATCTGGCAGTGGCTGGGTCTTTGGTGAGGAGCAGCTGGGTGTCAATGGCATAGGACATGATGATGAGGTTGTGTGCGCATGTGATGGTGGAGAAGGGGGTCATGGAGACATTGAAGATAGTCACGCTGAGAGATGAGCCCTGGGGCATGGGCCAGATGACCCCAGTGTACTATGTGCTGAAGTGGGGGAGGTGGACTCCCTGGGCCCTGCTGGTGAGGGACTTGGCGATTTAATCCTGGGCCCTCCTCTGGATTCCAGTGTTGGAGATGTGTGTTCTGACAGTGTGGTAGCACATGGTGTAGAATGCCATTGAGAGGTCGAGGGGGTGAGGGTGGTGGTCTCACCGTTGTTGAGCAGGGTCCAAGATGTCGTGGTGGCAATGAGGGCGGTTGCAGTAGTGTGATTACTGTGGAAGATGGACTGGGGCGGGTTGCCTGGAGGTGTTTGCTTGGAGGAAGTTGTTCAGTTGCTCGTTGACTGTCTTCTTGATGACATTTGCCAGGTAGGGAAGCAGGGTGATGTTCCAGGAGATCTTGCGGTACTACCGTCCGTTGTTTAAGAAGGGCCGGGTCTCTGCATGCCTCCAGCTCCCATGGAATGTGGAGTACTAAAAGGAGACATTCATGACGTGCCCAGAGGTGGGCTTCAAGAATGGGGTATGCTGTGATTGAGATGTTGTGTGGGAAGGGTCCTGATGGAGAGCCGGAGTAGATGGTGTACATGAGCCGGGTGGTGTCTTTGCTGCTGACGGGAGTCCAGAACCTGAGGGGGGGTATGTCCCACGGATAATAGCGCTGTCTGCCTCTGTGTTCCTAGGCTGTTGTGTATGTCCATGAGCTTGCAGTGGTAGAATGTTGCGAGGGATTTGCTTGGCCTTGCAAGGGTGGGATGTCTTTTGGATGGAGAGCTGGGGTTAGATAGTTCACTCTTGATGCCGATGAGCTCCTTAATGTCGTGTGTGTTGGTGCCTAGGCCGTATCTGAAGGATGTCCTCTTGTCCGTGTTGATGATAGGGTGATGTGTGTGGCGGTTTCCAGGGCTGAAAGGTAACTGATGGTTGTTTGTGCTGCAAGGTTTGAACAGGAGTCCGGCTAGATCTGTATGAGTCCAGTAGGTTTGCCTTGTCCCAGGTGGCTTAACTGTTGTTGTGCTTCACAGGAAAGTACGTCAATGTGGCAAGATTGTTGGATCAGTCGCTGATCCAGTGTGTGAGGTTGCAGGGAGTGGCGGTGGTGTTGGTTGGAGTGTCCTGGGCGAGGGTGCTACACAGCTCGTCTGTGGTGACTTAGATCAAGCATCTTTGGGGGATCTGTAGCGGGGTGAGGGGCAGCGTGTTGCTTGTCGGAGAAGTGGATGCAAATGTTGATGGACCAATGAAGGATGTTGGTGTGGTTGTCCTCCAGCCAGAAGTTGCTGTCCCCCAGCCACATGCAGTCTGTGGAGGTGAGGGCGTGCGTGCTGATGTAGTTGTTGATGGCTTAGCGGAATTGTGGATGTAGGCCTGGAGATCTGTAGATAGTGTTACTCTGAGGGTGGTCAGGGGGTTGGTGTGAAACCTGAAGTGCAGGTGCTTGACAATGGTGAGTGTGTCCTTGGTGTTGTTTGCGACTCTGAGGGTGTACTTGTGAATGAATTGCAATTCATCCTCCGGGTGCGGTCCCTGCGTGTGATCTTGTATCCATCCGTGATGGCAATGTTGAAGTTGTGTGTTGAGGAAGCGTTCATCCAGGTTACTGTAATGAAGGCGATGTGTGGGGCTGTTGTGTTGAAGAGGTAACAGAGTCCAATGGCGTGCTGGTGGACGGAGTGGGTGTGGAGTAGGAGGCACATGACCTGGTTGTTCTGACATGGTCTGGTAGGCGGGGTAGCACTGTGTAGGCAGTTGGAGTTGCACACCCAGCATGCAAATGTTTTGTGTGTGCGCTTAGGGGTTGCCTGATAGCAGGTGGTTGATTGTCCGGTGTTCATTGCTTGGAGGGTGGCTGGAGCATGAGTCTGTTGTGTTACGTGTGTCATGCAAGGACCAGAGGATCTTGCACTGTGCACGTTGCCGGCGCTGACGGGGGCTGACAGTCCTGCCTTTGGCATGGCATTGGCGCAACAGTGGCACAGACAAGCTGCTGCTTGCATTAAGAATGGGTGGAGGGAGGGAGGAGCATCTGGGAGGCGTGTG
This sequence comes from Lissotriton vulgaris, assembly GCF_964263255.1. Lineage (NCBI taxonomy): Eukaryota > Metazoa > Chordata > Amphibia > Caudata > Salamandridae > Lissotriton > Lissotriton vulgaris. The sequence continues at coordinate 256,680,383 of NC_141700.1, forward strand.
GGTTGCAAAATCAGGGCACTCGGTGGAGCGGTGGCGCAGGGGAGGCAGCAGCAAGAATGCGTGAACACCTGACAGCGGAAGGGGTGAGAAACTAGGCAAAAACTAGCACACAAAGACAAGGAGGTCAGAAAGGCACAGTGTAACAGGTGTATGGAAAGGAAGGAGTGTCAGGTTACTCATGGGTTACTCAAAGAAATGGATGAACAATCACCAAAAATGACGGGCACAGGATCAGGCTCCAAAAGGCAGAGCTGCAGTCAGAAGACACAGCATCAGCAGGTGTTGCCTGCCTGTTGTGGGGAGCAACCTGCACAAATACATACACAACCATCTACTTCATGCACAATAGGGATTATTAGCCATGAAGAACTGCATGCATGTTGCCAAAGTACACATACACTCATATGCACAATCTTTGATAATTATGCCATAGATGACGCATGCAAAGTGGCAAGAGATCTGCGGTGACAGAGATGAGGCACATTGGTATGTGGTGAACACCTTTATTACACAAACCCACACAAATGGATCAAGTATGTGTTGAGGCCATGCTGCATGAGCCAATGTCCATGGCCAGTGCTATTGCTCTGCGGAAAATAACAGTCATGTAATGAGTCTGCCTGTACTGCTGGTGATCCAATGTGCACATGACTGCCTGTGACATGACAAACCGGCACAAAGGGAAATGCATCAATATGAACAGACTCACAGGACAGTTGACAGAACGTGTGGGACATACGCTGGCCCCTCCCTTCACAACATGGATGTTGTAAATCCCAATGAACTGGCACACAAGATTAAGGGGATGAGCCAAACACATCCTGCTGCACATGGAGAGGCTGCAATTCCCCATAAAGCCTGTTGTTGTGATGTCCCACACAATGTGCACCTGTGGCATCCGCAATGTGTCAGGGGCAAGGTTTACACACATTGATGCCTTCATCAGACTCCACACTCCACTACAGATGACTGTCAAGAAGGGTGACTATCATGTCATGGGAGTGATGCTACATGTTATTTGCTCCATGGTGAGGAAACATGTATGCATGGTACTACAACATGCACAGAAACAGTCCCCACACATTCTCAAACCGTACCACCATCAAAAAGCCTTGTTGGAATCCTTACCCGAACTGACATTTCCACATGTCCGTGCATGGAACGCTGATTCTGCACACGTTGCAATCATCATGAGGAATAGCAGGAGGACAAAGATGACACGAGCAGACAACAGGCACAAAAACCTGAGAATGACAGACACACAAGATGTCACCTGAAACAATTTTTGCAGCAGACATGGTCAGTTATGAAACATGAACAATGTAGGACACATGCAAATTTCAAAGAAGGTTATTGTGCAAACCTGTGTGGCATGACATCATCACTCGAGTGACACATCAGAACACACATCAAAGTAACTTTGCATTCAGTCAGCTGGACACACACATTGCAACACATGCCACTCAATGCTACAAGCTTGCTCACTCATACCCAGTGACTCACAATTATGAGAAGAAGTTGTTAATGAGCTGACTCCGGATATCATCATCCTCCTCCTCATCAATTGCCTCGTGACCAAACCCTTGATCCTCCACGGGTGGATGTTCCTGCTCCTCAGGATCCAGGATGAGTGGCAGTGCCTTCTCAACTGCCATGTTGTGCAGCATGCAGCACACTATGAATATTTTACAGACCTTGTCCGGTGCATATGGGAGGGATTCGCCTGTCTTATCGAGGCACCGGAATCGGCTCTTCAGGATGCCAAATGTCCTCTCAATCACTCGCCTGGTCTGCCCGTGTGCCTTATTGTACTGGGGATCTGCAGCTGTTCTTGGGTTGCGGAGAGGTGTCAGTAGCCATGGCATGTTGGGATATCCTGAGTCCTCTACATGGAAACATCATGTAAATAACTGGGTCAGGAGATGCCGTAACAAGATACCGAAACACACAGGACAAACAGAGTTTACCCAGCAACGAGACATGCCCGTTATTGTGCAGCCGCAGCATCATTTGTGGCACCCTGCTACGCCTCATGATGAATGAATCGTGTGCCGATCCTGGAAAACGTGCACAAACGTGTGAACTCAGCATGTTAGCAAGACACATCACAAGGGCATTTATTGAGTGGTAATGTTTACGGTTGCGGTAAGCCTGCTCCTGTGCCTGTGGTGGTACCAAAGCCACCTGTGTCCCACAATGGACCCAATGACATGTGGCATCCCTCCCAGGGCATAGAAATCACCCTTGACATCTGTCAACTCTTCAGGAGTAGGAAATTTGATGAATTCATCAAGGTACTCCAACATGGCTGCCAAAACATCACGCAGGACATGGCTGAACATCGTCTGTGACATCCCACCAACATCAGCTATGGTTAATTGAAACGTATCTGTGGCAAAAAAATGTAGGGTTGCCATCACCTTAATCTTGGGGGTCAGCGCAGTAGGATACCTGTGTCCCGGTTGGGGATGTGGTGCCAGCTTGTTAGTCAAGTCCAGAATCAACTCTCGACTGAATCTGTAACGTCGGATGCAGGCACGTTCCCTCTTGATAGCCAAGTCAGGTAATGGTCTTGGAACAGGCGGTGCCCTGCAGGACATTGTTTGGAATAATGAAGATTGACAGTCAGCCAACATCAATGTCAATGAACATAGCACATGCAAAACTACTACTAGACATCAGGTCACTATGGAGTCTGGTGTGTGCAATACATCCAGGACACATATGCCAGCTTGCTGGCTCTCCTACGAAAAGCCAGATACACCTGTTGATTGACAAATTAACATGACATGCCCTGAAATGAGCTGGCGGCCGGTTTGAGTGAACAGCCAGAGATATCACCGGTATGACACACATCAATACACCTGCAGTGGAAGGATGTCATCTCATCCAGAGAGAAGACTGCAAGGCACGCACACAGGTCACATGGAATGTCAAATGTACATATCAAACACATTGCGATTAAGGGGTACGTGTGACAACAAAACAACACAGCCATTGACACGACGCAGAAATGTATGCCTGGGAAAATATGATGTCTGATGCACACAGACCCATCAGCCGTGGGAATCCACATGTGGCATGGTGTGCGTAGATGTGAAACCTTTCCCATCTCAACACAGACCCATGTTAGATGAACCAACAGCAGATGCAGTTGACGGAACACAATCAGCAAGCTCAAGAGAGCACATGACACACAGTTGACATAGTCACCTAGGGTCATGCTGAGCGTGACATGTCAGTTGACAAAGTGCCCCTGGCATCAGGAGACAGGTGCCGATAGTGATGACTGTGCCATCCCAGTGTTGCTGTGCATGACAAAATCGGACTACTGATACACATATGACAAGTGTCAAGGTGATGTGTGCCACATAGTGCCCCATCACGCATGACATGTGTCACAGGTCATCACACATCGATTGTGCAACAAGATGAGATGAACTGTGCAATATCATGGCTGCCACACCTAGGGCCTGCACATAAAAGTATGCAATGACAAGAACTTGATGGACATCCTTGTGCGAGTCGTACCCCTGCATTCATGGCATGTGTGCACCTCGTATCACTATTGTAATGGTGCTATACGCGAGCGTGTGTAACGAACCATACCCCTGCATTCATGGCATGTGTGCGCCCCGTATCACTATTGTAATGGTGCTATACGCGAGCGTGTGTAACGCACCATACCCCGGCATTCATGGCGTGTGTGCGCCTCGTATCACTATTGTAATGGTGCTATACGCGAGCGTGTGAAACGCACCGTAAAGGTGAGTGGATCTCAAAATGTCATAGAGGACGAGTAGTAGGCCCTGAATGCATCCTGGGTGTCATGGATACAAAGTTTTGAGTTGCTATGTGTCCAACAGATGTCCTGCAAAAGTCAGTTGGCCCAAAAAAAAAATGTCGCAAAGTTATTGTTGACATGATGCTTAAAATTTAAACGATGCGAATGTGTGTCAGCGGCGTATGTTTAAAGGGATTGGAGGAAACGTACGATGTGAACAAGTCTGACCTATCACTGTGTACTCCTCGAACTGAATGCCCCTCAGCAGCACTGATTTAAGGCAGCATGAACCCCTGAGAGGGCACTTGCCTGCACAACATTGGAGTGGACCACACTGCTTCTTTCTCTGCATCCTCTGGCTACCATGGCACGTACTGTGGAGAGGGCCCATCCATTCACGGAGGAGGAGAACCAGGCCCTTCTGGACTGCCTCCTGCCACAGTACCCGAAGCTGTATGGGAGACCAGGGGAGCAGGTGAGTGCTGACTCCACTACCTTTGACTATGCACCTGTTGTGTGACTGTCACTACTGGCATTGTGTCCAGGTGGGACAGACATGCAATGTGGTTTGGAGTGAGTCCCAGGGGGTGTATAATGCTTATGTCTCTAATGCAGAGCATGATGCCAGTCAGTCAGTCAAATATCTTTATTTCAGTTAATAAAAACCATAAAAGCAATGCAAAATTCATTATTATACATACATACATTATACATATTAAAATTTACAAATATACAGATATACACATGATTACAGTTCATTTATGGATAAAACAGTTAAAATCTTTGATACAAAAGCAAATATAAAAACAGTCATGATCCAAAGAACCCACCCCTGTTTCCCACTGTTCTCGATACATTATGTGCTAAACAATAATTGGGAAAATATCAACCTGGTAAAATATTCATCTGGGTGAGTCTTATTTTATTAACACGCGCTGCCGCTACCAAAAAACTGGCTACGCTGTATGTGACCTGAACAGAGTTAAGCATTTGCAAATGTAGGAGGGCAGGCCTCACCTGGACAAATTTAAGATCCTTCAGTATTGGATATAAAAATAATTTGCGGACCACCAGGTAGTGTTCACAAAACATCACTAAGTGAAGCGTGTCCTGTGTTGAAAAACTATCACAGGTGCAAGGTGGGGTATTTTCTGGGGTCCCCCACTTTGGATAGGTGCCGAGCACAAGGTGAATGAGGTTGAACCTGAATCTAACTAAAAGGAAACGATGGTAGGGTTTAGTCACGTATTTCAAATAAGGTTCCATGACTGGGGAGATTGCCAGCTGATAGATTGATCTCACCATGGGTTTCCTAAGTTCGACCTCCTCCCTTTCTGACTCCAGCATTTTACGGAAATTAAGCTTGATCCACCCTACGTCCTCTTTCCTGAGGCCCTGTGGTAATAAATACATGTCCGGACGCCCCAGCCTCACGCATGCCGCTCTAACATACGCAAGCCAGGGTATTCTATCCGCTTTGTCCAAGGCCATACAGTCTTTGAGTATCAGGCGATGCAGTTCCTGTGTGTTCACTCCTCACTTGCATTGTGCTTACAGTGACATTCACTGCTTAGTGAATGACACATTCAGCCTGGCCAAACCTTGGTGGCTTTTTTTCCTAATGCCCTGAGGTGAAACTGTGGTCCCCCGGAGTGACAGGTGACTGTACTCACAGATGTTTATGACTTGAGGGGACCTGTGATGAGAGTGTCCAAATGATGTGTACGACCTCATGGACATTGATGTGTGTGAATGTGCCTGGTCATGTAGGTGAGTGTCTATGTGATGTGTTGCACCACAGCTGCATGGAGTATGCAACAGCTCTCCCCATCTGATGTGAAAAGTAAGCAGTGCTGTGTGCATGACTTGCAAAGCTAGCACAACACCTGTGACACCCCACAGGCAAGTGGCACAAGTGCAGAGTGAGGTTTGTATCCGCTGTTGTCAGTGACAGGCGAGTGATCTGTGGCAGGGTGTGTCTGTCTAGTCTGCTGAGGGTTCGTCAGTGGAGTGGGACATGGGACTGCTTGTCATGTGCTGTCGGACAGCCTGCTGTTGCATGTGCTGCCCAGTGTGTGCCATGATCAGTGAGTGTGTTGCACCCCTTATGCCATCTGTTGGCTTTCAATGCCATGTAGTGCATTGGAGCTTGCACACAGGCCAAAATCACATGGACAATGATGCAATTCCTGTCAGAATCCTATGCCCTGTTCACATTATCAAAGATGTTCAAGTATGTGTCTCTGGGACATGGAGCAGGTGTAGTGATGTTGTCTCACTGTTTCATTCTGACAGGTAACAGCCTACGAGAAGAGGGAAATCTGGCGGGACATCGTCAGGGCCGTTAGGTTGGTGGGGGGCCGTCACCGGAGACTGCGGAACATACAGAAGAGGTGGCAGGACATACGGTGCTGGACCCGGCGCATCGCCCGGGTCCAGCTGAAGTTGTCACCTCCGCGCAGGCATGGTGGACGCCGTCACCTGACCCCCCCCCCCCCATATGCTCCGTGTCCTGGCGGTGGTATTTCCAGACCTCGATGGGCTGTTGCAGGAGAGACAGCAGAAAGGAGGGGGTAGGTACCTGGCTGTTTGTTGTGTTGTGTGTCACCTGCTTTTTGAAGTGCTCTGAAGCCTGGCTACACTCCCACAGTTGGGGTGTCTTCTCAGACAGGTTATATGTGCAGTACCTTTTCGGTTCCCCAATGTCACCTGGTGCTCACTTTCATCCCTTCCCATCCTTGACATGTGTACCCTGGTCTGTGTGTAATCACATTTGCACATGGTCATCTAGGGTGCAAGAAAATCAAACTGCACATTGATTTCCGCATCATTTGGAAGGGTGGTCTGTGACATGTGTTTGGATCTTGCCTGTGTCATGACCTGTGCACTGTGTTGGGGGTCCATATTTGATGGCACTGATGATGAGTCTCAACATAGGAGTGTGAGGTTTCAACTGAACACCCTTGCAGCATGCATGACCAATGTTGTGGCCTCAGACATGATGTGCATAAGTGGGAGATATGCATAGGAATCACTGACAAAATTTCGACCTCCAAAATATCGACCTACAGAAATATCGAGTCTAAAATATCGAGGGCAAGAATATCGACATCCTATCTACAGCATTGTAAGTACAAAAATATCGAAAAAATAATATAGATGTTAAAAATATCGATGTTAAAAATATCGGTTTTTTTTCTTTTCAAATATAATTGTAAAATAAATTAAATAACACTAATAAATATAATATACATAGTTATAAGTATCTAATAATGTTTAAAATTAATAAATAATACATATATAATAATAATACATTAATTAAATATATACTGTAAATATATAATATATATGTTCTGAACAATATCTTGTAATAATTATTTTACTAATTTATAAATTATTAAAATATATTCTAAATTACAAATACATTTACAAACATAAAACAATAACATAAATAAAATGTACAAAACATAAAAAATTAAATATACTTTTAATATTTTTACAATTAATTATATAAAATGTTGGATAGCGTAGGGGTAAATATTACTATTCCCACTCCAGAGAGTGCAACAGTAGGGAAAGCTTTGGATAGCGTAGGAATATAAATTACTATTCCCACTCCACAGAGTGCAACAGTAGGGAAAGCGTTGGATAGCGTAGGAGTAAAAATGACTATTCCCACTCCAGAGAGTGCAAAAGTAGGGAAAGCATTGGATAGCTTAGGGGTAAAAATTACTATTCCCACTCCAGAGAGTGCAACAGTAGAGAAAGCGTTTGATAGCGTAGGAGTAAAATTTACTATTCCCACTCCAGAGAGTGCATCAGTAGGGAAAGAGTTGGAAAGCGTAGGAGTAAAAAATACTATTCCCACTCCAGAGAGTGCAACAGTAGGGAAAGCGTTGGATAGCGTAGGGGTAAAAATTACTATTCCCACTCCAGAGAGTGCAACAGTAGGGAAAGCATTGGATAGCGTAGGGGTAAAAATTACTATTCCGACTCCAGAGAGTGCAACAGTAGGGAAAGCATTTGATAGCATAGGAGTAAAAATTACTATTCCCACTCCAGAGAGTGCAACAGTAGGGAAAGCGTTGGATAGCATAGCGGTAAAAATTACTATTCCCACTCCAGAGAGTGCAACAGTAGGGAAAGCGTTGGATAGCGTAGGGGTAAAAATGACTATTTCCACTCCAGAGAGTGCAAAAGTAGGGAAAGCCTTGCATAGCGTAGGAGTAAAAATTACTATTCCTACTCCAGAGAGTGCAACAGTAGGGAAAGTGTTGGATAGCGTAGGGGTAACAATTACTATTCCCACTCCAGAGAGTGCATCAGTAGGGAAAGCGTTGGATAGCGTAGGAGTAAAAATTACTATTCCCACTTCAGAGAGTGCAACAGTAGGGAAAGTGTTGGATAGCGTAGGGGTAACAATTACTATTCCAACTCCAGAGAATGCAACAGTAGGGAAAGCGTTGGATAGCATAGGGGTACAAATTACTATTCCCACTCCAGAGAGTGCAACAGTAGGGAAAGCATTGGATAGCGTAGGGGTAAAAATTACTATTCCAACTCCAGAGAGTGCAACAGTAGGGAAAGCGTTGGATAGCGTAGAGGTAAAAATTACTATTCCCATTCCAGAGAGTGCAACAGTAGGGAAAGCGTTGGATAGCGTAGGAGTAAAAATTACTATTCCCACTCCAGAGAGTGCATCAGTAGGGAAAGCGTTGGATAGCGTAGGAGTAAAAATTACTATTCCCACTCCAGAGAGTGCAACAGTAGGGAAAGCGTTGGATAGCGTAGGGGTAAAAATTACTATTCCCACTCCAGAGAGTACAACAGTAGGGAAAGTGTTGGATAGCGTAGGGGTAACAATTACTATTCCAACTCCAGAGAATGCAACAGTAGGGAAAATGTTGGATAGCGCAGGGGTTAAAATAACATACTTATAAATAAAAGCTTTTTATTTAAAAAATGATATAAAGTATTAAAAAAATTTAAACCATATACAATACCTATACATAATTATAAAAAACATGATTACCTAAATATATTTAACCAAAAATAAATATTAAAAAATACCATTTTATAATATTTAATTACCAATTAATAATTATTTAACAATTATATTATTTACAAAACAATCATTTTAAAAAAATTATTACTTAATTACATTTACATTACTTCCCACCATATTCCCCTATAAACCCACTACCCACAACAGAACACATTTATCTATTTATTAATTAATTAAAATTATTTACCAATCAATTAAAATTAATTACCAATTAATTAAATGTATTTACAAATTATTTACAATTAATTTATTATTCCTACTAATTAATAATTAATTATACATAATTAAATAACTTCCCACCCTATTCCCCTACAAACCCACAACCCGCTACAGAACATATATATCAATTAATCAATTATTTATAATGAGATAACCATTAATTTAATTTATTTACCAATTATTTAAAATTATTTAATAATAACTACTAATTATTTTTTAATTTAACATAATTAAATTACTAAACACACTATTCCCCTATAAACCCACAACCCGCTATAAAACTTATTTTTCAATTAATCAATTAATTAAAATGATTTACCAATTAATTACATTTAATTACCAATTATGTATAATTAATTAGTATTAACTACTAATTATTAATTAATTTAACATATTTATATTACTTCCCACCCTATTTCCCTATAAACCCATAACCCGCTACAGAACATATTTATCAATTAATCAAAATTATATTCCAATTATTTAAAAATAATTACCAATTAATTACAATTTATTAATAAATCCTACTAATTAATAATCAATTTAACATAATTAAATTACTTCCCACCCTATTCCCCTATAAACCCACAACCCGCTCCAGTACTAAAACATATAATTTACTTATAAATAAATGTATTAATATATATATGTAATAAACATATAATATTACTTATTTTAATTTCTTAAGTGAAACATATAACACATACATAATAAAAAACAACAGAAATAATACAACTATCGATATTAGTGTAATCGAAATTAGTAACATCGATATATATGCTATCGATATTACTAACTTCGATATTACTTACATCGATATTAAGTATTTCGATATTACTTACCTTAGGGTCGATATTCTGTCCAACGATATTCTTGTCTTCGATATTCTGCACCTTCGAAATTACTGACACCATATTTTGGTACATCGATATTTCATACTCGATATTTTGACTGTGTACCATGCATAGTGCCACGAAGGTTGATCATGGTACAGTCAGCTCATTCCAGGACCACTGAGCAGTGTGCCCACTATAGTCCCCTGAGACACCCTGGCCTCCTAATCATGTGTGTCATCCAACACTGTGCCCATTCTATATGGGTTCAGCATAGGTCTGCCTCTGTGGCATTGTTCCCTGGCATAGTTTGAATTTTTCCTGAGTCTGCTACATGTGTCCACTGGACAGGGATACAACATTTGGCTTGTGCGTACTCACACTGGGCAGTGCCTGTGTGCCTATTCACAACAATCTGTTGATGCTTGATTGTCACAAATATGTATTGCCAGCCCCACGAGGTGATGTAGGGTCACTTTTGGAATTGTTGCACACAGTTTTTGTAACCCCGATTCAGAATTGTCACTTCTTGAGCTGAATCAATCACATTGACTCAGGTATTGGGGGTTGTGCGGGAGAGGTCTACATGGGCACCCCTGATTTTGCCTTGCCAGGTCTAATTTGTGGGTGAGAATTGGCTAAACAATGATTCACCATGCACTGCCCCTGTGATGGTGGCCAGTGCTTACTGTTTGGGCTTTGCAGCCTGTGTCATTTTGTTCCATACATAATTCATGCTCATACAGTTTTGTCACCTGTGTGCAGTTCAGATGCAACACAGTTTTGACTTTGTGCGCAGACATCTGTGTCGAAATTCTGCCTGGGGATAAGGGTGTGTCCACAATCCAGCAATGGTTTTCTCCATCACAATTGCAGGCCCATTAGCTTATGCATTGTCCTGAGTTGGGACATTTGTGCCACTCCACATGACAGGCAGTAGGTTTTATGTGCAGACAACTGTGTCATCAGGGTATGGATGCCCATGTGACGACTGACATAATTCAAGTTGTGACACACAAATGATTGTACCTTGGCACTCACAACACTGGTTAAAAGTTCTTCATCTTTTGAATGTGGTAATTTGACGATTTGTGGAAAGAACACTTATGTGCCTGCATGAAAGATGTCTCACAAGGAAGTGCATACAAAACTATATTTCCACTTTCATGGAAGAAGCTGGCACCTTTTCAAACAAGCCAGTGTTAGAGATAAATGGTGTGGCAGAATATCCATATACATGTTCCCACAGTGGCCTTGATGTCTTGAAACTCTTTTGTTGTTGAGGATACAAACTAAGGAGTGTCAAGACATCAAGACCTCGGTGGGCCCATGTATATGGACATTCTGCAACACCATTTATTTCTAACAGTGGCTTCTTTCAAAAGGTGCCAGCTTCTTCAATGAAAGTGGAAATGTAGTTTTGTGGGCACTTCCTTGTGATACATCTTTCATGCAGGCACATAAGTGTTCTTTTCACAAAATTGTGAATTACCACATTCAATACATGAAGACTGTGTAAAGTATTGTGAGTCCCAAGGTACCAACATGTATTTTTCTTTTTTTGGGCCAAAAGTACTTACAGGGCTCTGATTGTGGTGACATCTTGGGTAGTGAGGTGGGTTAGTTTACCTTGAGGGGCACCACTACTGTTTCTTTCTTGGTGAACAAGCGGTGGCATCACTTCATTGTATTGATGTGCTCACCTGTTCACAAACACTAGCTTCTCTGTGTATTTCTAGATCAAGTTGTGGCCTGGTGTGTCCTTTGGATCGTTGTGTCCAAGTAGCATTGTGTGTCAACCAATAGGGCTCACACATGTGCAGAGTATCTTGCTGTTCCTCATGACGCATGGCATGATTTGCACTGTGCCCTATTGATTTTGTGCTCATGTGTCTGATGTTTATAGGTGACTGAAGCATTTTTGTTTCTTCTCCCTGCCCACAGCATCATCATCCGAAACTGGAGGAGACAGCTGCACGGACCAGGAGGAGGGACCCAGCAACAGTGCCACCAGCGTGGAGGAGTCAGAAGGAGACAGTGGCACGGAGGTTGAGGGGAGCCAGCCTGTGGACCTTTCAGGAGGCATTTCTACCAACAACAAGGGTGCTTAGTATGAGGGAATAGTTGCGCTTCACTGGATAATTGGCCAGGTAAGTGATCTAGGTTTGCCGGTGTGGTGTTACTAGGAAAGGGATGACCCTAGCACCCCTTGACAATGTTATGCTACGCATACATCTACAGTTTAAACGGAAAAAAACCTGTGCACAGACATAAATATCAATAACAAGTAATATGCTGTTAGTATTCTTAGAAGAAAAATGAAGAAGGGCAGTTGTTGTTCGTTGAGCGTGTTGCTTTTATTGCGCCAGCCGACACGTGTTTCATTGGAGTGTGATACACTCCAAATCTTCAGGGCTGGAGAATAAAAAAAGGACAATCTAACTGACTGTTCTAGCCAGAATATCAGTTATACCTTAAATCCAGATGGATATTGAGTAAAGGCCATACAAGAGTCCAACTATTAAAACATTGTTACAAACAAAGAAATCAAACCACATGTTCCACTTTCATGTGAAAGCTTAAACGATTTGACAGTGATCGTGCAACGGAAATTTGGTGTGTGTGAGAAAAGAATTACTTGTGACAAGGTTACAAACGCCAGATGCAAGGACGGTGATATCTTTTCTCATTTTCACATTAAAAAGATACTCGAAAACGATTGTGTACATTTCCTTTAGATGATTACAACTATTACACATTTCGATACATTTATTCTTATGAGGACCGTTCAAGATTTTAATACACAACGAATCTCAATTGTGTTGGTGACACGTTCACTCTATTGGGTGAAAATAAGAAATTGCCACCTAGACGCGTTGGAAAGCAAAGGAAAAAAGAGAAGACCCAAAACACCTGTGAGTAAAAACCTCCATTGTTGTGTCGCCTTAGAGAGCCATGTAACAGAGATGGAGGCGTCCGGTGCTAAAAACTGCAACTAGGCATGCTTAATACATACCTAAATCCTAATGGATAGTACAGTGAATCCCTATAGTGGGGAAGAAGAGGGGGAGAACTTATTGTAGCTCCAATTGAACCTGTGGACTGGCACACAACTGGGGCTTGAGGCCCTAGAATGGAGTTTACTAAAAGAATAAGATCTAGAGGTTAACAAAACGTTTCTCATTGAGTTAATGCACTTCTCATTGTATCACAGTTATTTCGAATGGCAGAATAATTTTTACAACCAATGTAATGGAACCTCAAGGGGCACCCTCGTATGCCAATCTATTCATGTCTAAATTTGAAACCGAGCACATCCTACTCAACCAAGAATGGACAAACAATTTGATCATGTTTAAACGATATATCGACGATATATTCCTCATTTGGAAAGGAAACAAAGAACAGATGGTAAACAACACTGTCAAGATTAACACCCACAATGAAAGAATCAAATTTACCTACACTATCAATAAGGAGTCTATAGCGTTCCTTGACGTTCAAATCAGCATTGAAAATCATAAATTACATACCAAAGTGTACAAAAAGCTACGGATAGAAACTCCAGTCTTTTATTTCAGAGTTTCCATCCTGAGACACTGAAAAAACATCTTCCCACATCTTAATTCATTCGACTTAAAAGGATAACCTCAGATCCAAACATTTTGCAAGAGTCCTTTAATGATCAAGTGAGGAAATATTCCCAAAGAGGCTATCCCAAAGAAATTTTGGAAGAATCCATGCAAAGAGTCAATAAACTATCGAGAGAGAAATTACTAGAATCATCTATTCAGAAAGCAGAGAAGAAAACTGTTTGTGTATTAAAATTCTCCACGGAGGCTCAAATTATCAAAAGCATAATAAATCGCCATTGGGCACTCATCACAACAGAACAAGATCTACACGATTTGTACAGTGAACAGATAACCTTTGCTTTTCAAAAATCCAAAAATCTGAAAGAAATGTTGACTATGTCTAACAAGGTAGCTATCAAACAAAGGTATGGCCAAATGTCAAAATTGCGTACATTGTAACAACGTTATAGTTGGAAACGTATTTATGCATCCCACCAAAGGTTTCAAGATTAACCTTCAATACTCTGGAACATGCGATACTAGAAATGTAGTGTACGCTATCAAATGCACTTGCGGCAAAATCTACCTTGGACAAACCGAGAGGAAAATCAAAGTTCGAATGACAGAAGATAAAAGCAATATACGCTTACAGAACACCAAATAAACAGTAGCTGTACATTGGCTGGAAGCCAAACATCAGATCTCTCAAATTAAATTCACCATACTAGAGGTACTTCCACAGCACTGCAACATGGATCCAGTTAAACAGTGATTAAAATCTGAATTCTTCTGGATAAAAAAATGTAATTCTTTAAATCAGGTTGGGATGAACGACAGAATTGAATTTTCTTGTTTCTTATAAATTTATATGAACTCGCACAGCATTGAACTTTGGACTATCCGACCCCCCAGGAAACTTAATTTTTTTGTACTGCAAAATATTTCTCGTTAATGCTATGAACATGTTTTGCTTTTTATCATATTTGCATTTTTTACATGTTTGCATCTAGATTATGCACTGACACCCTCAATCTGTTATTTATATCAACACTCTTTTGAGCGTATCACGCAGCCTATTCACTAATTATCATCACCCAGACGTGACATTTCAGTCTCTCAGTGTTTTCGTTTTATTCACTTATTTATTTTCAGATTGCCCCGTAATCTTTATTATTATCACGTACCCGTTTTGTTTTCAACCAACTTTATCTATATTCTCTAGCACTCGGCGGCACTAAACCACAGTTATAGGCGCCATATTTGAAGCGGTTGTACTCTGATCACGTGATCGGGGTCATTAAGTCTTATACGCGATCTTATTGGTACCAAGGCATATGCAGCTTTGCTAACACGGAAGCAGAGTTCACCGATACCGCGTTGTACTCGCGTTCACCCTAGTAAGTTTCATCTCCTTATTTTTTGAATACTCACTGATTCACTTGTTTATTTTTATTTGTTTTTAATCTTTAGCACTCTTTATCACGAGCTGGGCATTGCTTATAACGCTCTGGATCTTTCGAGCACACACCGTCAATTACCGGCACAATCCTCCAGGTATACATTTGCACTTAAAGTTCCGACTGCCTCGTTTTTACTGTTTACCGCGTTTCAGAGTCTATTTACACACTCCTCTTATTTTTACCACCTCTTCAACTCCAGCACACTTCCCCATGCATGGTGTCTATGTTTTTGAATGCATTACAGTGAAATGTATCTATTATTTGAATCTGAGTGCTAAGGTCCTGTACTTGTTTTCCACTCAACAGACACCTGACGAAGGGTCACTGTATGAGACCTGAAATGCATTGGGTATGGTGAACCATCAAATTACCATGATGAAGTTACATACGATGTGAAGGAAACATATTTGAATGATAAAACCTTTTGCTAATTAAAGAAGGTATCGAAGAAAAAATAGATGTGTTATTTTTGAAAAAATTTCCAATTAAGAGAAGAAACTCTTCAGTTTCAAGTTGAATGCGCGCATCCTTTAGTGATAAGAATATCACAAAATTCTAGACTTCTGAAGGCACTGACAGACACAGTGTGACAAGAATAGCGCCAAGAAGAATCACTGAAAAAACGTGTTTACATGAGTGCACGGAGATAACATATGTTTTAAGGCTCATTCAGTCTCAGCCATCCTCCTCACTCCCTTACTTTGACCTCCCTCCCTCGGGCCCCAAACCCTCCGCCCAACACCCTTGGACAGGCACACCCCCAACATTTTGGATGGGGATGGAGATACCAGTTGACCCTAGAGACCTTCTGCTAAGCCTGACCCCACTGGGAAAAATGATGCGGGGTCTGCAATCCCATCCACGTCTTCTGATATGTTTTTTTTTGTTTTTTAATTTATTTTTGCATTTTTAATAGCGTGCAACATCACAAACAAGAGCAAATTGCCAAGTGCTCAGCAGTGATAAACAACATACATATATGAAATAACTCAAAAAAACTGCTTCTATACAGAACCGACCTTGATCTGTGCGCATTCCGGGGCCTTACTTTACACTTATACTTAATCTGCCTCTTGATTCCGCAAATATGTTGTTAACGGTTCCCCGATGTCTCTAGGTCGGGAGGCCAAAGGGAGCTCCTCCGCATAGCAGGTTAGCTGATCCCTGCAATAAACCAGGTCCAGTAACCATTGTTCTTGTTTGGGGCTTCCCTTCCCCCTCAAGTGGCTTGCTACCCTCCTTTTTAGGTCTCAGCCTGCGAAAGACTGCGCACATGCGCAGTCGAGCTGGCGAGACTTAATGAGATAGAGGAACTTTCACTAGCGAGGTTTAAGCCCTGCCCCTCTTTTCCATTGGCTGGCGTCCTAAACGGTGGCCAGCCATTGGAGAAGTGGTCCTAGTGACGTTTTTCTTTCTCTGTATGCCCCGTCCTTTTCAGACTGGCTTACTTGACTTCCTGCTGGCATAAAAGCTTTCTTATCTTCTTTATGGGGCCAACAGATGGCCCCATAAAGAAGATAAGGAACTTTTTACGCCTGCAGAAAGTCAGGCGCTTGTTCCGAGCGATTGTTTGCAATGTCGCATGAGGTCACATTGTACTTGTAATTATTATCGTTTTACCGATTCTCATACCGTGTTAAATGGGTTTAATGGTTTTCAGCACTATGGAATCGGTATTTGCAGAACGCGAGACTGCCACTAAAATTAGTGACGGGCACCCTCATACATCCACAATGAAGGGGCCCGACATTTAGCTGCCCGGTGAGTTACACCCAACACGAGCTAACTGTGGGTATGCCTTATATACTGTTCCACAAAACTGTGCCACAACCTATGGTCATTTTGGGGCGAAACCACGGTGCCAAAACTAATATAGTAAAGTGTTTTCACAGGGTTCAGGTAATAAAGTTGCCGCTGGTGGGCTCCGGTGCCAGAGCCCGGCAGATAGCAGCGCATCCAGGAAGTACTGTGCACCGCCAGCAGCCTCCACTGCGTGTTGAGTGCAGGCAGAGCCGCTCTGCCTTAGCACTGCGGCAGTTCTCACTCGCTGCACATGTCAGCGTCGCGCTGTGGATCAGGAGGTGAGCTGTGGAGTGCCCGGCCGGTGTGAACCAGGGACCACGAGCCGGCGCTGCCCGCACCGTGCTGCTAGTCGTGGATGTAGCTGCTGCTTTCCCGGGCTCAGGGAGGCTCTTCTAGGAGCCGCCTCCTCTTTCTTAGCCCTGCCGGGCTGTGCTGACCGGACCCTGGGCAGTGAGAGAGCGCTGCCTCCTTCCTTCGCTCCTGCTCCGGAGCAGCAACAGAGGGCGCTGGACCCGGTTCCTGCTGCAGGTAGGTCGGTGTGATTCTGTGACACCTCCATCCGACCCTGGCTGGATGCAGCGGTGGCAGCTGTGTCCCACATACTTCTCTCGCAGCACCTCTCTGTGAGGGCTCCCACTGCAGCAGCCCGCCGCGGCTTACAGAAGCCCCCTCTGTCCATCCCACCCCGTGCACGGCCTGCCCCGGACGCAGAAAGGAGGAAATGTTCGTCCAGCGTGTCACTGAGGCAGGCTCTCATTTTGACAGCCGTGCGTGGCGGGTCCTGCGGTCCCAGTGCCGAGGGGGCAGGGACCGCTGGTCACAGGAAACAAAAGCTCAGCGAGGGACACATGGCTTCCCATTTGCAGACTTGTGGGTCTTTCTGTCAGGGCTTGTTGAAGAAGGCGTGTGTTTTAACGGCCAGCTTTGGGAAGAATTGTGCCAGCCTTGTGGCAATGAACTACGTGACCCGGCATCAGGTTAACTCCCCTCCCCCCAACCACGTTGGAAAATATATGAGATGTAAAAGGAACACCACTATTCAAAATCATGGGAATTAGCTGATCGTTCATTGTGATGTTGTGGAAAAGAAAGGGGCAATGAGGGTGTGAAATACGACCCGGTAAGCACAGGAGTCTGTTTTGTACTATAATAAAAATTCACAACACAAACCGAGTCATCTCCCTGGTAGTTCAGTTAATCACAATGTTTTGCAATATAATTGCCTTGAGAATTGCTTGAGAAGTTTGGTTGTACAGTAATGTGCCTGGCATATTATACCCCCCCCCCCCCCATCCCACTCACCCCAGACAAGCTCCCTTGTTTTGAAGAAAGTGAACCCAAACATGTCATTGCTCTCTGTCATACCTTGAGGGGTACAGTGGTATTTCAGTAACCTTTTAAAAACCTTGGTGTATTTAATCAAATTTAGGATGACAGGCTGAGACAAGAGCGGTCTCCTTAACCCCTTCTGTGCTGCACGAATTTTGCTGCAGTGCTGAACATTCCATTGGGCCTATGGAACCATGACGGAACGGTTTCGTCATAAGCACAGGCCAACTTACGCTCATGACGGAAAAGTTCCGTCATGAGCATGGAAGGGGTTAATGAATGAGTTCAACTTTGTTTACGACTCTACAAAGTAATGTGGCATGAAACCTGTGCATGGGTGACACTTTTACAGCTTGTGATTGTAGCTGGTGTCTACTGCTCACCTGTCGTCCATCTCTCTCCCTGAGACAATCTCTGTGATGATGTGTTATGTGGAGCGGGTGACTTTCACTGTCAGTCTTGTGATTTTTATAGTGTAAACCGGAACCATACACTTCATTCCAACGCCTCATTCTGCCTGTTTGACCCCCCACTGCGCCGCCTTCTGCTCTCTAGTAAGTCTGGGCTCCGCTTCCACCATTCTGACTTAACAGTTACGTATAGTTGTAAAAGAGATCCTGTGGCAGGTATATGCCTATATGGGGATGTTTGTAAATAAATATAGAAATTTTGGGAGTATAATCATTTTCATGATGGCTATTCTATCTGCCATAGTCAGAGGGAGGCGAGTCCATTGAGACACTTGCACTTCCAACTGTGGTATCGCCTTGCCATAGTTGTACTGAATGACTGAGTTTGGGTCTCTATGTAGCCATACCGGTAGCTACTTTATGGGCTAATCACCCCACTCTAGAGGGAATTCTAAGTGCACCGGAGTCGTGCAATCGGTAAGAGGGAGTACAGTGGATTTGGACCAATTTATTCCTAGACCCGAGTGTCTCTCATTGCATATGTACTCCCTGGTTAAATATTCCGACTTGGTTGCAGGTTCCCGGACATAGAGCACCATATAGTCCGCATACATAGATATCGCCAATGGTCGTTAGTGGAAAGCCAGGGTAGTCTGAGCATGACGCAGTCGCAGGATGCATGCCAAAGGCTTTAACACTATAGTAAACAGCAGTGGTGATAGCGGGCATCCCTGTCTTGTGCCCCTATGTATCAAGAAAGCTTCCAAGGTGTGTCCGTTCACGCGCACCCGCACTGCAGGTTCAGTATATAATAGTTTTATCCATTGGAGAATGTCTCAGGAACGTCCATTCGGTGGAGGATAGTGAACAGAAAGTGCCAGTGAATGTATTCCAACACCTTGGCGGCGGCCAGTAGGACCACCACAGGAGGCAACTCCAGGTCCAGCTGATGCAAAACTGCAACTAAAGTGCGCAATCAATAAATCAAACAACTTTATTTGGTTTTCACATATGAAACCATGAAAGTATTCTAAAATGCCATACATGATACAAATAATAAAATATTTGTACAGACGTCACATTGAAGACAATACTACCCTAGAAATTCTTATACAATTTACATAATCTGTTATAAAATGCATTTATTATAAATCATGAAAGATAAAAGGACAGTCAAAGAGATGATTCAAGAAGCCTCCTATAGATTATATATATTGCCAGAGTGGCTAAAATAGTTAAAAATATTCCCTTATAACTACAATCATTTAATCAAGGCAAGCTCTGAGCTTCACTGCAGATTTTAAGAAGTTAAGAACAAAAAAAATTGCATCTTCATGCAATAATTGTAAATGAATAAAAGTTGGGCGCACCTGCTTACATTTTAACCTCCTCAGGACCGGAATAATAATTGTTTTACAGGAAGCTACATAATAATTACAGAATATTAAAAAATGAAGCATATCCTCTGGAGACTCACCATCGCAGCCACAGGATTCTAAAATCTGGCCTCTACTACTCCCCCCTTCGTAGGGCCAACAGGAGGTGAAACAAGTCCAATTGGAACCTAGTCAATTAAAAAACGTTCGTAAGTGCTAAAGGCTCCCAGAAGATATGGCTCGATCATCTGAGTTGTTTTTAAAATTAAAAATTTTACAGACACTGGGTTTCCTCAGTTCCAGCTCTTCCCTCTCCATTTTCCTTAGGGTGCAAATGTACTCCCTGACCCACCCAAGATCGCTCATAATCACAGATTCCGGGTTTGTGAAAAGTTCCACTCTTCCCAAACTTTTAAAACTACTTTTGATGTATCTGAGCCAGGGAATATAATGGACATAATCAAGGAACATACATTCCTTCAGGATTAAAGGACTCAAAGTTGTACCCTCATTCAGCCAAATATTTTTTTTATTTTTTATTTTTTGCTAGTCAGCATAAGAAAACAAAAAACAAACAAAAAGGAAACATACTGGCAAAAGAACACATTGTCACATAACACAAGCCCATAGTGGACCTGATATCAATAGCATCTTTGTGGCACACCCATCCCAGACAGGAAACACAAAAACCAACATGTGTTGTACCATATCCCCACATTTCACTTCCACCTCACTTCAGCATCCAGTAAAAGCTTTGACATAGATCATGCACAAGTTTCAGGAGACATTTGCGTGGACTCTGTAGCAGAATCGGATGGAGTACTAAGATAATGAACAAAAGGTTTGCAGAAGTCCCTGGGTCAGAAAGCTTGAAGTATCTCCTCTGCATATGTCTCCAGCGTCTCCTTGCAGTATGTCATATCTGATACCCAATCTTTGAAACGCGGTGGGCGCTTGCTGCCCCATCGTATTGCTACCCTGCGTTTGCCTAGCAACAGAGCCACTGCTAGCAGCTTCCGTCTCGTGGCCAGTTTCAGCCTGTGGGACCTTAGTAAGCATATATGAGGAGTATTTGTGATGGGTTCAGAGAGAATGGTCGTGAGAGCGTCTGTAATTTCTTGCCAGTAGGCTTGAAATGGTGGTCATGACCATACTATGTGCAGGAAGTCTGCACCTGAGTCGCCGCATCATTGACAGTTATCATCGGTACGAAGACCGTATTTGTGTAGCCTGGCAGAGGTATAATATATTTGGTGCAAAAATTTGAAATGAATGATGCAGAGGTTGCAGTTGGAGGTCAGTTGGTGCAATTGGGTGCAACTGTACTCCCAGTCCCCTTCCTCTAGTACTGACACCCAACATCTCCTCTCACTTTTTTATCATTTTATTCTGAGCTGGGACCTGTTCTCCCTGAGATGTGTTGTATAGACATGTGACCAGTCCCTGGCACGTGGGTGCTTTTAGCAGTAGTTGCAGGGCTTGGAGCTGGTGTGGCTCCCCTGGAAATGCTGGGAATAGTTCCTTGATAGCCATACGTAACTGTAAATAGGCAAACACCTGCAACGGTCCACGATATCAGCTAAGGGACGGCTAGTCCTGTGGGATGAATCGATTTTGTAGGAAGATCTTGCCCATGTCTGTGAGACCCATATCTTCTAGCAGTGTGAGCATCTTTTTCTCTTGGGTGACTGAAAGTTGCGGGTGGTGGGCTATGGGTAATGCAGGGGTGTATATTGGGAGTTTATGTGCCCTGTACCCAAGTGTGTACCATGCTCTCGACGTGCAGCTCACAGGATGCATCGTGTCTCTTGGGGTATACTTTTTCAGGTCAGATATGTAGGCTATCAGTGGGGAGGGGAGAACACTCTTGTGGCTGTAACCAGTAGTGAGCGCGTTGTGCTTGTGCGCAATAAAAATATAATTGAAGATCCGTGCCCAAACCCCCCCTGAAGATATGGTTTGGTTAAGGTTTTCCAGCCCACTCTCGTCTGTTTTCCAGCCCATGTAAGTCATTGCATGGATGATCTCAATTTGGAAAAAATAGCTTGTGTAAGCCATATCTGGATATTCATAAATAAATATAGGAATTTTGGTAGAACTACAATTTTTTGTATAGCGACCCTGTCTGCTAGAGATAGTGGCAATCTTAGCCAGCGGTCCACTGGTTCCTCTAGTTTTGTTATGGCCCTGGAGTAGTTTTCCCTAATCACCGTTTTGGAGTTCCGGTGTATCCACATACCAAGATATATCACTGGGTCAGTATGCCATTGGAGCGGGAATTCCAGATCAGGTTGAGTTGTGGCGGGAGTGAGTGGTATAACCATTGATTTATACCAATTGATTCCTAGTCCCGGGTATTGTTCAAATCAAATGTATTCCCTAATGAGCGAGTTTAAGTGTAGATTCGGGTGGCGTGTGTAAAGAACCATGTCATCTGCATAGAGAGATATGCCTATTGGGCGGAGGTGGAATTGCAGGGCCGACTCCAGATGTAATTGGCGAATTTTACAGGCCAGGGGCTCTAGCGCTAATGTAAAGAGAAGTGGCGAGAGCGGGCACCCCTGCCGTGTTCCGCCACTGATGTCGATCGAGGTGGAAGTGTTCCTGTTATTTCTAATGTGTGCACTGGGCTCTGTGTAAAGAAGAGGAAAGCCCCTGACCACCACCAGGAAGCCGTAGAGGCGCCCTGCGACCCCTCCTCCTCCGGGGCGGCTGAGATCACCTGCGCCTTGCCACTTGGAACTGTGCCATAAGGAGGCCCCCGGAAAGGACCACCGGGGCCTTGGCCTGCCTTGAGCCGGGTGCCCGAGGAGGGATGCAGCGGGTTCGTTACCTGCCGTGGAATCGGGAGGCGGCCTGACCCAATGACCGGCCTGTCTGAGACGCGTCTATGAGCGCCGCCGTGCCCCAGGTACATTGTCGTGGGGTAGTCCGACCCCAGGAAGACTGACCAACGCCCTACGGACGGCCTCCCCCCCTGCCCTCGCTCCGAGGTCCCCACCTAAAGGACTCTGATATAGACGGGCCAGGTGTTACGGAGAGGTCTGCTCATCATATCGGGTGGCAGGGTGCCGCTTGACCTACGCCCCGTCCTCTCTATCACGCGTTGGTTGACTGTCTGCACCTATGGGCAAATCCCGCGCCCTCCCGGCCCCTGGCCGCACAACCCAAACAACAATTGAGCAGTTTGCGAAATCGGATCGGGGACCCGGTGGCGGAGCGGTGGCTGGTCCTGGCCCAACTGGAGGGGACCTATCGACCATCCTTCAAGAGATCTCCGCATTCCAAACGTCAGTTGAGAGCAAGATAGGGGAAGTGCGGATCGATGTGGCCCTCATCCACCAGGACCTTCGCAAGGCCATGGAGCGCATCACAAAGCTGAATCCCGGATCTCCATTGTGGAAGACGACGTCAATACCCTCAAGTCTCAAATGGCCCGTCTCCAATCGCGAACCTCCACCGCCGGGCCGGGGATGCTGAAAACAGGGCGTGTCAAAACAGCCTGCGCCTCCTGGGTTTCCCGGATGGGGTGGAGAAGGAAAACACTGCCACCTTTATGGAGGCTTGGATCCACTCCTGGATACCAAGGAGAAGCTCTCCCCCTGGTTCACGGTGGAACGAGCTCATCGCTCCCTTGCCCCTAAGCCGCCGCCTGGAGCCCCTGCCCGTCCCATCATCCTCCGTGTTCTTAACTTACGCGACAGGGATGCCATACTGGGGGCTGCCAGAGAGCTGGAGCCGCTGCATCACCAAGACTCTAAGATAATGCTGTTCCCGGACTACTCCAAGGAGGTTCAGTCACAACGTTGCTCCTACGACGAAGTTAAACAAAAGCTTAGGGCGCTGGGCCTTCGCTACGGACTCCTCATCCCGGCCCTGCTTAAGGTGATCTTTCAGCACAAGACCTTCTTCTTTGATTCCCCTCAAGTAATGTGGACCTGGCTCACGGAGGAGCGGCCCCTCCGGCCGAAGACGACTCTCTCCCCTTCCCAGAGAGCCCCGGAGCGGGCGAACCAAACCACGCCGAAGCCCAGGCGCCGTAGGACCGGATCCCGGAGGAGGCCGGTCGCCGAGGTGGTGGCTCCCAATCGCCGGAGGTACGGGCCCAATACTCTTCGATCCAGACCCAGGAACAGGGCCCCGCTCCCCCACTACTGGCCTCCTCCCTGATCGACCTGGGCAGCGTCCCCGGACTCAGTGAAACTTTGCGACGAGCCATGTCAGACTCTGACCTGTCCGGGAGCCCTGTGATCCGCGGCTCGGACGTGGATACCGGGTCCTGATTGACGCTACCACCAGTGCCGGAAACTCCTACCCGGGGTTCATTATCAATGATCACGTCTCTAACTCTGTGATCGAGCTCATACGGAGCTCGCCATACTGATCTGTCGGGGTCCTCACATTGATGTACTCCTGAGCTCGAACACCTTAACCCACAGATGCACGTTTATTCTCCTTTCCTCTAACCTACAGTTAGCATTTCATCCGAACACATGGAGGTGGGTCCGACTCAGCCATGTCCCAATCTTGTGGTTGCTAACCGTTTTAGCTTAGCTGTTCGCCTCCCTGTGAGGTGTTTGTGACTTGTTTAAGGGCGGCAGATGCTTCCTGTTTTGAAGTATAGGGTGGGGGGAGTTGGGGGGAGAGGGAGGGAGGAGAGACCGTTGTTTGTTGTTTTTGGCCGCCCACGGGCCGCCGTGTGCTGTTCACATTAGTAGTCACATGTCCTATTGTCTTCCTCTGCTGTCACATACACCCCTGTCCCAACCAACTACGCCCTGGTGCCCCAGATCCGGCCGAGGCCGTCCCCCTGACTACAGGGGGTTCTTCCTCCCCGCTTGCCTCATGCTAAACCCCACCTTCACAAATGATCCACATGCTTAACACACCCCTCCACATCCTCTCTTGGAACATGAATTGCCTCCTAGACCCCATTAAACGCACTGCAGTGCTCCGCGCAGCCCGCCGACACATGCCTGATGCCCTACTCCTCCAGGAGACACATCTTCTGGGCTCCCAATGCCACTTCCTGGCCCGTTACGGATTTGACCGGGTCTGGCACTCTGGTTTTGCTAGGGGCTCTAGGGGGGTGGCCATTCTTCTGAGACGTGGGCTCCCCTTCACTGTAGTCGACATCGCCACTGATACGCAAGGGACGTTCGTGGCCATGTCGGGGATGGTTGAAGGTAATCACGTATACCTCCTTTGCACTTATGTTCCCACGGCGCTCCTGTCATCCACCTTTCGGCGCCTTACACAGGTGATCTCTTCCCTTCCCCAGGGCCTCACTGTCGTCGGGGGTGATTTCAATGCTGTCCTACAACCCTCCTGGGAGGTGCCGGGCTCTCCCTCGGCGCAACGGTTGACCTCCGCGAAGAGCCTCGTGGGGTGGACCTCGGCTATGGGTTTCTGTAATGTATGGAGGGTGTGGAACCCCCAAAAAGAACAATACACACACACGTCAGCCTCCCACCATACCCACTCCCACATAGATCTCATTCTGATGCCCGCCACAGACTGCCAGTTGGTGTCCGGGGTTGAGATCCTCCCTAGGGGAATCTCCGACCATTGCCCCATTTCTCTCCGCATCGGGTCTCCCTTTACAGGCCCCAAGACAACCTGGCGCTTTAACGCCTGGTTCCTGCAAGATTCCGCCTTGGTGGAATCCCTTGGCCAGGAACTCGCCATTACTTCTCCGCTAATGCAGGTTCGGTCCCTTCGCAAAGTACACTCTGGGAAGCGGGCAAAGCATTGGTTCGAGGGGTGGTCAGGGGGTTAGTACATGCCAAACGCGCTGCCCAGGTCACCCAACTGGTGCAGCTGGAATCCCGAGCTGCTCATTTGGAGCGGGCTCAACTAGGCAAGGATAACGCCGACTCCTCTAGGCAGCTGGCGCTGGTCTGGGACGAGATCCGGCGGCTCTCCCTGGAATCGGCCAAAATGCTATGGCGCTCCTCCGTGGCCCGTATTTACGGCTGGGGTGACAAGAATGGCAAACTGCTCCACAACCTATCCTACCCTAGGGCCCACCGCATCATTCCAGAGATCCAAAAGGCCGGTGGGACTCACCAGGTGACATTGGTGGCTATTGCGCAAACCTTTGCTCACTACTACGCGGCCCTATACACGGCACGCCCCCCCCGAACCTCCCTCGCTGATTTGATGGCGAGATCTGGGACTTGCCTCCCCTGTCTCCCCCGTGAAACCGCGGACTCCCTAGACGGCCCTATCACCCTGGAGGAAATCCATTGGGCTATCACCCTGCTGCACTCCGGCAAGACGCCCGGACCCGATGGATTCCCCGAAGAATACTACTCTATGTTCCGTGATGACCTGTTCCCCCACTTAACGGAGCTCTTCCGCCAGGTGGTTGAAGACGGGTCCTTGCAGTCTGAATCCAATGTGGCAACCATTGTGGTCATCCCGAAGACACAGCCGCCTTCCCTAGACTGCTCTGACTACCGCCCCATCTCGCTGATAAACACCGAAATTAAAATCTTCGCTACAGCGATAGCCCAACAACTTCGGCCCCTTCTACCCGACTTGGTCCACCCTGACCAATATGGGTTCATGCCAGCCAGAGGCACCCGCCATTGCATTTGTCGCCTCCACTTGGCGTTGGCCCATCGGCACCGACCCTCCCCGTACTTGGCGCTTCTCCTTGTGGACTTTGAGAAGGCCTTTGACAAGGTGGACTGGGGATATTTAAGCGATGTTCTGGAGCGCATGGGTTTCGGCCTCCCCTTCCGCCACCTGATCCAGGTCCTTTATAACTGCCCTAGAGCCCGTGTACTTGTCAACAGTGCAATTTCTGAACCACTCCCGATCCGGAGAGGCACCCGCAAGGGCTGCCCCCTCTCCCTGCTCCTATTCGCTCTGGCGATGGAGCCTCTGGCGGTGCTAATCCGACAAGACTCCCTTATCCAGGGATGGGTGTGGGACCAGAGCCAGGTGGATAAAATTGCTTTATACGCGGACAATGTTCTGCTCTACTTGGCCGACCCAGAGCGCTCCGGCCCTAGGACTCTAGTGGCCCTTTATGAGTTTGAACAGGTCTCAGGCCTTCATCTCAACCCGTCGAAGTCTACCCTAGTACCCCTTCACCCCTCCCGGGAGTGTTTCGATTGGCAGGCGATGATCCCCCTTATGAGGCAGTCATTTAAGTATCTGGGAGTGTGGGTGACCCTCTTGCAGGAGCTGGAGTTGGCCCTCATCATTACCCCCTGGTCACCCGGATGAAAACTGACCTTAGGAACTGGCAATCTCTCCCCCTTAACCCGCTGGGCAGAAATGCCCTTTTCAAAATGATGATCCTCCCCCGCTTTCTTTACATTCTGCAGAACACCTCGGTCCCCCTCTCGAGTAGCTGGTTTAAAGAACTGGACGGCGCACTCATTCGTTTTTTGTGGGGTGGTGGAAGATCGCGAATGTCCCTGTCCCATTGCGGGATTCCCCCCCTTCGACGGCAGTATGGGAGTCACCAACCTCCATTTTTACTACTTAGCTACAAAACTCATTATCATCCATGATTGGTTTGCGGGCGGCTGGTCCGACCCTGCTTACCGGGTGGAGCTTGTTGGCCTAGGCTTTCCGCAGATTCAGAGCTTCCTATATGGCTCCCCGGTGCCACAAACCCTGCCCTCAATCACCAGGTTGGTCCTCATGGCCTGGCGCGCTGCCCTTCGCGTGGTGACCTGGGACCAGAAGCTGACTAGACAGACGCCCCTTTGCCATGGCACCTGGTTGAGCGAGGTCTCATCCCTGGAGGGCTTCCGCCGTTGGGACTTGGTGGGGATAACACAACTCGGTGACGTGTGGGTAGGGGATCACATGCGCTCCTTCTCTGACCTACAACACAGGCACACTTTCCTACACTCCCAGTTCTACAAATATTTGCAACTCCGCCTCGCCCTTCACATACACCTCCCAACGCCGACCTCCCTCCCGGAATTTAATCCCCTAGAAGCACAAGTCATGATGGGTAACCTGGGGAGAGGGGGGGTGGTCCGTATATACTGAGCCCTGGTAAATAACTGTCCCACATCCCTGGACCGGCTTAAGGAGCGATGGGAGGGATAGGTAGGTCCTTTGGACAAAGCAGACTGGCGTGATGCCCATATGGCACCCAAAACCCTGACCACATCTTCTAAGCTACGCCTGGTCCTGCTTTACTACCTCCACGCAGCCTACCTCACCCCGGTGCATCTCTTTCGCGCTGGAATACGAGCCTCCCCAGACTGTGCGCGCTGCTCTGGTACCCCAGCCGACTTCTACCACATGGTGTGGCTATGCCCGGCCTTGGATCTGTTCTGGGGAGGGTTGGAGCGTGAGCTCACTCAGGCCTTGGGATGGGTGGTTCCTCACGACCGAAGACACTTGCTACTGGGAGTGTTCGACGGCCTAGATGGCTCCCGGGCCGACAAGCGCTTCCTGGGAACAGCACTAGCAGTGGCCAAACGAGATATAGCGGCTAGATGGTCCCAGGCTGGGGCACCGACACAGCAAAAATGGAGGAGGGGTGTGGACTGGTGCGGGGTGCAGGAGGAGTCCCTCTTCGAGGCTCGGGGATGCCCAGAGATGTTCAACAAAGTGTGGGGCAAATGGTTTGGCCTGCTTCCACCTTGAATGGTCCCAATCCGCTCTGCCGGTCTGATGCAAACAGGCTACTTCCTTATTCAGAAGTGACTAATACAATTTGTGCTGTCATCAGGGGGGAACAGGGGTTTTTAAATGTGATATGTGGCTCGCTGCCAATGAATTTACATGTATCAAAAACTTTAATAAAATTTGATTATCAAAAAAAAAAGAAGACGAAAGCCTTTGCCGCGTCCAGTAGGCTTGCCACCGGCAAGTCAGGGGGCAGTTGATGGAACATTGTGAAGAAAGTTTGTACATTTTGAGTTGTAGATCTGGTTGGTATGAAACCTGCCTGATCCGGCAATACCAGATTGCGGATAATAGCTGGATGCGTGTCGCGATAATTTTAGCTAGGATTTTAACATCCATATTTATCAGGGAAAGCGGGCGATATGATCCGCAGTCATTTAAGTCTTTATTGGGTTTTGGGAGGGTTAATAATAAAGCTTCCCTCAGCATGGGCTTCTTCGTACATCTCGTCCAAGTGTAGAAGGAATTAGTTACTTACCTGTACACTATAGTTCTCCAGTATTATCTTTCATAGATTCACATGCTTGTATCTTCCCCGTCTCACGGTAACAGAATGACCAAAGCAGTATCATAGAGAAGAAAACTGCATAGAAAAGCCCATAGGGACTGTAGTATTTGGTAACCAGACCTCCTCATTGTTTGGTCCAAAAGTCAGCCAATCAGCATTGCTGCCCTGCCCTCACACTCCCCAGCAGAATCTTCCTGCCTCAGATTTCCGTCCCCGAGTGAGAGACATGGATAAATACCGAGATAACAGGTTCTGCCTGAGAAACGGAGAGGTGGCCGGGCGCATGTGAATCTATGAAAGATAATACTGGAGAACTATAGTGTACAGGTAAGTAACTAATTCCTTCTACAGTATGACATCTTTCATAGATTCACATGCTTGTATCAGAGTAGTAAGTAGTGCCCACAAAGCCTGCAGTGTTTCCAGGATAGAACCCAGAAGGAAGTTCTGCAGCTGAAACATTGTAAGAACATGATCTTAAAATACACAGGGCAGATAGGAATAAAAACCAAATTCCCCTTTATAACATATTGTGCAAGTTCTCGAAAGAAAACATATTAAAACCATCTATAACGAGAGCAGATTGTATATATATATATAAATATACTGTATAGAATATTAACAGAGAACCAAAGTATACCTTATTGAAATAGACGTTTCAGAACAGCTTGACCCACTGCCGTGTCCTCTTTCCACGCAGTGTCCAGACAGTAGTGCTTGGTAAATGAATGCACACTCTTCCACGTCACCGCTCTGCAGATGTCGGGCAGAGACACTCCTGCGAACAAGGCCATCAATGTCGCCATCTTCCTTGTGGAATGAGCATTCACTCTGGAATGAAGCGGCTTTCCAGCTTTTTCATGACATTTCATGATAGCCGATGATATCCATCTGGCGATACTCAGTCTTGACAGAGGGAGCCTTTTCCTCTGTCCTTCAAATGCAATAAATAACTGTTTGGATTTGCGGAATGTTCTTGTTCGTTCAATGTAGAATTTCAAACATCTAGCTATGTCCAAAGAATGCAACGCTCTTTCTGCTTCAGATGAGGGATTGCTTAAGAAAGTAGGCAAAATAATTGGTTCGTTAAGGTGAAAAGAAGTAGGGACTTTGGGTATAAATGTAGGATTTGTCCGTAATATAACCCTGTCCTGGCGAAATTGAAGAAAAGACTCTTCCACTGAAAAGGCTTGAATTTCGCTAACCCTCCTCGCCGATGTAAGGGCTAGCAGCAGGGCTGTCTTCCACAAGAGGAATTGTAAGTCTGTCTTGTGTATAGGCTCGAATGGTGGCCTCAGAAGTTGTGCCAAAACTGTATTGAGGTGCCAGGGTACTTCCGACGGTAAAATGTACTCATTCCATTCCTGCCCCGTAGAGTCTTGTATAAGTTCACCTTCCTCAGGTTGCTCATCATCATCAGTATCCGTCAGATCGTCCCTGATCGTTATCACTGGTGGTGATCTCACAAACTGTTCATGAGGAGTAGATTGGGTCTTTGGAGGTTGCGTTGTAGCCGCCGGCGTAGATGACGGAGGCGCATTTGCCTCTGGAAAACGACGATAATAGTCGTTAATTATGAACCTCAGGTCAGAGACCAGAGAAACAGGTACGGAGACTGACTCTTCTCGCGACTCCTCTCGCGATTCTTCTTGTTGCTCATCATCCTCATTATAGTTACAAGTCTCCTGGAAAGATTCATATCTTGTAGATTAAGACTGAGCTCTCTCCTTGAAGGAAAACACCTCCTCTTCATCTGTGTCCTGGCTCTTTATTCTAAGTTGTGAAGAGCTATATGCCGCTCCTGAAGACTCCTCCCCTTCTGAATCCTGCAAAGAAGATGGGGGTAGAGGCGAAATCTGCGTCCACGACATGAATTCTGCAGATTTGCTTATGGTCGCCGAACCACTCGACGACTGAAATGAGCGAATGGAGATCAAAGTCTTCGACTGTGGTGATTTAAATGCCTTTGTCGTTGAAATTACACTCTTCGTCGACGGAGCCGTCGTCACCAAAGCCATCGTCGACGGGACCGTCGTCGACGGTTTCTTCGTCGACGGGATGATCAAACTCGTCGACGTAGTCGTTGTCAATGCTGCCTTAGTTCCTGTCGTCGACGCAGCTGCCGTCGTCGAAACAGTCGTTGTCGACGGTGAGGTCGTCGACGGGGCTGAAGACTTTACCACAGATTTTGCAACAGAAACCAGGGAGCTGGTCGACGGAGCAGACCCTGCCCCTTTCTGACCTGAGGGCTTCTTGAGGGGAGTAAGAGGGAGAGATGACACCTCCTTCCCCTTTGATTTAACCTTCTTAGGCTCCACCTTTTCCTCAGAATGTGAGGCCTTTCTCTTTTTAGGTGTTAAGTTAGTAGATTCCTCTAGTAAATCTGATGCGGCCTTCTTCTTTTGAAGCCACAACAGCAAACGAGCCTCTCTGTCCCTCAGAGTTTTAGCAGAGAAGGTTCTACAATATTTACAATCCTTGGCCACATGCTTAGGATGAAGACAATATAAGCAGTCCTTGTGAGTATCTTCAGAGAAAAGCCTAGCCTTCCCACAGGATCTGCAAGGCCTGAAAAGCCTCTTTTTAGAGCTTTCAGCCATTATGAAAGAAAGTAGGTACACACAATATCTTAATACAGATGATAAGATAGTTGAAATTAAAAGGTCAATAGTTCACACAGGAACAGCAAACTAAGCAGAGCTCAGGGAGACTCCTTTCTCACACGAAGGCGGTTGGAAATCTGAGGCAGGAAGGATCTGCTGGGGAGTGTGAGGACAGGGCAGCAATGCTGATTGGCTGACTTTTGGATCAAACAATGAGGAGGTCTGGTTAGCAAATACTACAGTCCCTATGGGCTTTTCTATGCAGTTTTCTTCTATATGATACTGCTTTGGTCATTCTGTTACCGTGAGACTCCCATCATGACGACGGGGAAGATACAAGCATGTGAATCTATGAAAGATGTAATACTGGAGAATCAATATATCTCTAAATTCTTTATAAAATTCCCCTGGGAGCCCATCTGTGCCAGGTGCTTTATTATTTGGGAGTGAATTTATTGCCTCAACAATCTTGTTACGCGTAATGCGGTGGCCCAGGAATTCACGGTGATTATCCAATAGCCACGCTAATGCTATGTCATCAAGATATTGATCAATTTCAGGTGGGGACGTGGTCGATTTCGTGGAGTAAAGAAGAGTATAGTAGTCAGTGAAACGGTCTAGGATCGATGGCATGTCATATACTGTGTGATAGTGTCCTACCTGGACGCCCCCCCTCCACGTAATTTCGCATCGTATATCTGCGCAATATATATTTGAGCTCCTCCTCAGCAAGTTTGTTATATATGTCAATCTTTTGTCGGATGTCCGCCAGTATTTTGTGATTTTGCGTTGTTGCAAATGCTGCTTCGAGTTGACGGATATAACGTTCCACCAGTGAGAGTTGTTGCTAGATATTCTTCAGGATGCCTGCATGTTTACCTATGCAGAGGCCTCTGATTGTGACCTTAAAGGCCTCCCAAAGAGTCTTCGCACTGTTCACGGTTCCCATGTTTAAGGCCTGGTGTAGTTCGACACGATAGACCTGATCCAGTAGGGCATTTGAATGAAGACGCCAGGTAAACTGTCCTGGGGTGTATGTGCGGATGACGAGCTTCAGGCAGACAGGTGCGCGGACTGATAGAGCCCTGGGCATATGCTCTATTTGTGTGGTCCATGTACTGGGGTCATGTGTAGCCAACCAAAAGTCTATTCTAGACCATGTATCATGTGCCGAGGACGTGCAGGTGCCCTCCCTATGGTAAGGATGTCTATGACGCCACAGGTCAAGCATTGCCTAGTCCACCATACCTTCTCTTAATACTTTGGTTGATTGTTTCCCATACCGGTCATTTCCGGTGGATCTGCTGAGAGACGGGTCAAGGCATGTGTTGAAATTGCCCCCCCCCCCCCAAACAATAGCAGTGGATTCAAGTTCACGTAGTTTGGCCCAGATGTGTGAGTAGAACATAGGATCATCAGCATTGGGGCCGTATGCGGTGACTACTGTCAGCACCGTACCCCCAAAGTTGCCTTGTACTATAACATAGTGTCCCAGATCATCTTTGATGGCTTTGAGAAGTGTAAAGGAGATGCCGTGTCTAATGAGAAGCATTACTCCTCTAGCATAATTTGAGTATGAGGACGCCATGCAGTACCCTGCCCATCTGGCACCCACCCTCCCCTCTGTACCTGTAGGGAGGTGCGTCTCCTGTAGACAAGCTACATCTATCTTATGACGATCCAGGACAATCACAGGGGTGGACGCCCCATAAAGGCAAAAGAGTAAGGCACAACGAAGCCCCTGATATCAGGAGATGTCTCTAATTCCTTGGGCAGGTCCCCATATATATCATACAGTATTGACAATACCCCGTAGAACTATGAAGCTGTAACACTCAGCGCATAAGGTCCACTTAGCTGTGACCATCTGGCACGCATGATGACTGTCCTCAACTGAATTCTTTGGCATTGCGCCGGCTCGCGTGGTGTCGCAGCCATCCCACGCAGAGCCTGCTCCTCTTGTCCTAGCCCATGTGCCAGTTGAGCACCATTTCAAGTTGTTAGCAGTTACTTTGGTTTGCCGCGTTTCAGAGCTGATTCTCGACGCATGGGTGGTTTGCAGTTATTACACGTCTGAAGTGGTCACCTGTTCCTCGGGGCTTCCACTGGGCGAGCACCGGTGCACGCTCTGGGTCCCTTTCTGCTGCAGGAATGATTGCACGTGCTTAGGGTCGTTGTAAACCTTTGATTTCCCACCGTCCATCATCCGTATTCTGGCAGGGTATAACATTGCATACGGAATGTTCAAATCACTGAGCTTTTGCTTTACAGACAAGAACTTTTTCCTCGACTCCTGGACAAGCTGCGCGAAGTCTGGGTATAGCAAAATGTCCATTCCCTCGCGCCTCAGGTTGCCCAGTTCTATGGCCTTGCGCAGGGCTGCATCTCCGTCCCTGTAATTTAGGAGTTTTGCTATTATCCGTCTCGGTCTAGCCCCCGTCGGTGGTAGTGGAGCCCTCTCGATGATGAAGACTTCTGAGAAGGTTTCTCGGCCCAGCAAAGTTATGAGCAGGTTTTCCACATACCTTTCCATGGGGCCTGTGTTAGTTGTCTCCGGCACACCCACCAGGCGAATGTTATTATGGCGTGATCTTGCTTCGGCATTCTCGGCCCTAGCCATGAGCGCTGATAGTTGTTTGTCCATCTTACCCTGTCTGTTCTCCATTTGTGTCTGAGAATCTTTGGCTTCACATATGCGACGCTCTGCCATGTCAATCCGCTCCGTATACCGGTCCAGACGCTCCGTTATGCGGTCTACCCTGAAGGTGAGAGAGTCCAGCTTACCGTCTATATTTGTGAGAGCGGCCTGTATCGCCGTGAACATGGTATGTATGTCCCCAGCTGTGGCATCAATCGCCGGTTGTCCTGCCTGCGGCAGTTGCGAATGGTCCTCATGTCCCTGCTCCGTCGCTTTTTTTTTTAGTTATCAAACGTTAGCTTGGGCTGATTTCTGTCAGGATTGCCCATATTGAGGTAGGCAGTGGTGCGTCAGCAGCCGCCCTGCTCAGAATTCTCAGGGAGGCAATGCCGTTTTGTGTGGTAAGAGGTAATAGATAGTGGAGGGCTCTAGCGCGCTCTGGCAGCAAAAGGTTTGTGGACTGCACCTTTCTGCCCGCAGTCCCAGCCAGCGCTGACCCTGCTGAGGGCCCAGTATTACGCACCAAAGCCCGCCCGCAGCACCAAGAAGATCCGACTATCCCTCGTCTCTCTGCAGTGGAGCGGCAATGGCACAAGTCCTTGGGGGCCACACCTCCTCCGCACAGGTCTCAGTGGTGTTACACCCCTCGGTCACAGTGTCTGTCCTCTTTGGTCTGCCGCAGGCAGGAGATTCTCATAAGCGATGCGTCCACTGGCCCCGCAAAGGCCCAGGGTGCTCACTTACCCGCCGAGGTCCGCACGTGCCAGCCGATGGTCCGCCGCAGCCAGCAACCCTCAGCAGAACTCCAGTAAAATGCCTCGGCCAAACCGTTCCTCAGGCTCCCTCCGTGCGGCGAGGTGGGGCAGCCCTCTCCAGCGTGCGTGCTCTGCATCACGGGCCGGTCCGCACACAAGATCGCTGCTTAGGCTTCGGCCGCAGGCCCCAACTTCAGCGGACGAGTTATGTGCTTTGTGGAGTGGCTCGAGAGTCCACAGGTAGGTGATTCGCAGGCTGTCCCGGACAGGAGAAGGGTCCTCAAGGTGTGGGGACGTTTCGGGCTCCTTATGTGCAGGATATCTCTAGGATTGTATTTACGGCTAGAGGAGCACGCTTAGGAAGCTGCCATCTTGCAGCGCGGTTGGCTCCGCCCCATCCTCATTCAGCCAAATCTTTAGCCAAAATGTTAAAGGCCGTAAGGCCAGTAAATCACAAAGATAGGCCACCCCCAGATCTTCATGAGCCACCATATTCGAAATTCCTCAAGGTACACCTAGTAAACACTTCGAAAAAGAGTTCTCATCTACCTGTAACTCATTCGTGGAAACATAAGCCCATATTTTGCTGCCGTAAGCGGCTATAGCGACACTTTTGGCCTAGTATATCTTTAAAAGTGCAGCAATCGGTCTCCTGCCTAATTTGGAAGCAAAGTTTAAAACAGCCGTATTTGCACACACTTAGGGCCCGATGTGGGTAAATCTAATTTACCACTTTTAAAATACTGAATCATACCGATTCGGTATTTAAGAAGTGGTAAATTAGAGGGGGGGAAATGTAGGTAATTCTGATTTGGTAAATACCGAATCTGTAAGATTCGGTATTTACTGATTCTGTAAATACCGAATCGGTATCCCCCATTGATTCCTATGAATCGGTAAATACAGAATCAGTAAAATACTGATTCTGTAAATGCATGCCCTACATCTGAAAACCCTAATACCGGTCGGAAACGGCCAAAATCGGCCGTTTCCGACCGGTATTAGGGCTCCTACATCTGGCCCTAGGTCTCCCCTTTTCCTCTGTTTTAATGGGCCCCAGTTCATTTGATCATCCATTCGGACCCCCAAGTACGAAAAACGTCAGTTCGTAGAACTTGAGCAGATCCAACAATGAATTGAAATGCTTTTTCGAGCGAAGTCCCACCTCCATCACATATGATTTAGAATCATTTATTGACAAGTCCAAATTTGACATAGAGGAGGAAAAGAGGTCGAGCAATGTTTGTAACCCTTGCGGTCCTAGATAAAAGTACAGGGTCATCTGCATATAATAAAACAAGGCAGATCTTGTCTGCCTACCAGCGGATAATCTACCATTGTCTTCATTAAAACGTTGTCTAAATCATTAATATACAGATTAAACAATAAGGGAGGTAGAATACACCCTTGGCGTACTCCTCTCCTTATTGCAACCTTGCGAGAAACCCTTAGATCTTGGGGGAATTTAACCTGCGCCTTGGTAGATTGGTTGTAGGTTTTTCCTAAAAGTTGACAATAGTGCCATCCACCCCCATAGCCACCATGGCCTGCCAAAGTTTAGCCCTATTCACGTGATCAAACACAGATGGCATGTACATAAAAGCTAGGTAAATGGTTCCGGGGTGGACCACTGTATATTTGTTCAAGATCATAGATAGATAAGGCATTGGGCCCAGGGCGAAACCCATATTGAACATACAATAGGATAGCATGTTCCTCTACCCAACTAGCCAGCCTTTCCAGGAGTACTCAACCTACCATCTTTTCTACTGAATCCAGCAGTGAGATTGGTCTATAGCAGTGGGTGCTATCTCGGTTGCCCTTTTTAAAGATAGGCACTATCATAGTCATAACCCATGATTCAGGGCAACCTGTCCCTACGGCAGCATTCATGACTGCCTTAAGGACTCGTGCCCAAAAGGTTGGGTCTGATTTGTAAAGATCTGGCGGAATACCATCAAGTCCCGGGATTTGTTGCTCGAAAGCCCAACAATGCCATCTTTAACCTCATCTATGTTTAAAACCAATTTGGTGGTATCTACCTTGTGACCTGAGAGGCAATTTAAGTCAGGGGTACACTGGAATATAGCTTCAAAAGGAAGGACCCACTCTTGTTCAGTAATGTGGGCACCCACCACACTTCTTTCCTCATTATTCAAGAAAGGCTAATAATTATGCGCCAGAACCTGTAGCTGGCCCTCAACATATTAGCCTTGGGTAACTCCCTCCAAACTTCCTCCTTTAACATGGACTTCCGTTTTGCCATTTCCCACTTATACTCCCTTTTGCGGATTCTGATTAAAGTCAAATCTCTTGGGATCTTGTTCAGAGCTTCCCTCAGCTTCCTAGCAGCCCGGGAGCAATTTGAATCAAACCACTTGGGTTTCTGGATAGCTATTCGCCGATCCGGGGCACTTAAAATGTCACTCATTTTGGCAGAAATGGTATCAAAAGCACTAATCACCTCGCCCGGGGCCATTGACGGAGTAGTGCACAGGACTAACTCTTTAGTGCATGTAGCACCTGGGGATATCTGGGCCCATTTGAGATTTTTCCCACCATCTGTAGGTCTCACCACCCCACTCTGCCCGGCCCCTCCTCTATGTGACAGTAGAGGCCCACAAAGTTGTACGCACAAGGGATTATGGTCACTGTATACACTAGCGTGAATGTTAAATCCTTTAAATAATTCAAGTAAAACTGTTGATACCAAGATGAAATCAATAAATGACCCCCTCCTTGCCCTTTAAAAGATGGTATAGGGGCCTTACTATGGGGACCAATTACGCACATGAGGAACGATAAATCACAATCATGTAGGAGATCATTCAGCGTGTCACCTTGTAATGTGTGTTCAATATGAATTCCCCTTGTTTATAACGCTGTCAATACCACGCGGGTAGGTAACAACGCGGATGTTACATCGTCCGTGTTGTTAACACGCATGGCATTACATCGCAACTTGTTTCTATGACTTGCGCTAGATGGAGCGCAACACAAAGGAATGTGCTGGATTTTAAATCCAACACATTCCCTACTGTTGCGCTAACTGGAGTAGGAATAGTAATTTATACTATTGCTAAGTCCAGCGCGCCATCTAGTGGAAGTCGTAGAAACGACTTGCGATGTAAAGCCATGCGTGATAACAACACGAACTATGTAACATGCACGTTGTAACCTACTACGTGGTAATGTATGTCGTAGTAACGTCCTACATTCAAGGCAGCATTACAATGTTTCCTTAAAAAAGAGCCCAACAGAGAGATATTGCACACACCCTTTGCACAGGACAGTGAATTATAAAAGTTAATAATACCCAATTTATGCCACCCCTTACTCAATACCAAGGATTGTAAACATGGGTTCTCTGTCGACAGAACTGATATTGTGCACTCTATAGCCAAAGAGATGTAGATATCCAGGCCTCCTCTTGATCTTCCTGCAGGAGAGGGAGAAGCCAGACCAGAAAAGCATTTATAACCCTCCAATGGTAAGCTGCTTCAGGACACCATGTTTCCTACAAGCAAATCCCACTATACTGCTTTATAAATAAAATCCACAAGGGATCCACAGATTTGTTAATAAGATCGGCTATGTTCCATGATATAAGGTTGTAATCAGTCTCTCCCATAGTTCCAATATTTTGCCATGTGATTTCCTGCTGAGTAATGAGAGTCACAGAATCCTTAGAGACAGACACTCTAAATCAATCACACATGTCCATAGTATCCAGGGGTGCAAAACGGTTTGAAATCTCCATAAGGGGTCAAACTGGCCGCTGTCCATCTTGTGCTGCCCAAAGCGTATGATTGGAATAAGAATTTAAGTTTGTATACCTGGGAGATAAGTAAGCTGAGTATGGTGAAATCTGCCTGTTCAACACGACTCTGACAATATTCCGATGAGTATTACGCCCAGAAATCTCAGGGTTGAGGAAATATAAATTTTTGGTCAAGTTATGTTCCCTATCGTGTACCCCATCGTCTCCGTGTACGAGCTTAAAGTGCATGTAACTTCCCTCCTGTGCCAGCTATGAAGACGCAAATACATTTGCGTCCAACGTTAACATGTCCTCTTTCAGACCCACCCAGAATAGGTTGAATAGTCCGTTCCTAAGTATGCCATGCCAACGTCTTTTTGTGGTGTACTTTACACGTTTTTCAGCTCTGGTGAAGCAGGCCCTGAATTCTGCCATCGAGCCTTTTTTTTTGCTTTCTGACTCTGAAAAGCCTCAGCCCAGGCTGTCTCTGTACCCGTGACCTCTGCCTTACTCCCTGCGCGGCTCACCGCGTTTAGCTCAGCCTGCTGCCTGCCAAGACTGAATTCAACCTTCGAGTTATCTGTTTCCCTCTCCGAAAATGCATTCCTGCCTACTAGTTTAAGTAAACATCCCCCCAGCTGCAGAGCGAAGGGCCTGGCCTTACTGTCTCCGTGCAAGTGATTCATAGCCTTTGTTACCATGGAAGGCCCATGCCCCCCTCGCATCTCATGCAGACACTTAGACGCTTATACACGCACTCACAGTCAGTATAGAATAGCTTCTGTCCCAGAGACCTTTCCGCCCAGATAGTATGGTTCCCAAACATCAGATATCAGATATGATAGAGGTACGAGTTGATCTGACATGCCAGACTTCTGTCTCTTTCCGCCATTGTAAATGTCAAGTCCCCTGCACCCTCCAGTTTCACGTCAATCACACGTCATGCAGCTGCGCGCGCATCCAGGCCTCAGATTTCTGCTGACATTGCAAGATTCTGCTTTTTGTTGCCACCCCTTTATGACACTTACATGTGACGTTTCTAGCACACACCTCTATGTTCACGCCTAGTTCACACCTTCTAATTACGTATCATTACCACGTGTGTGTTTTATCTTGTTTCTCTCAGCTGTTACGCCTACTGTATTGGTTTCTATAATGTAACTTAAGTATATAAGCTATGTATTGTCAATAAAATAGCGCTCTATCCCTTCCTGCACCCCAGTGGTGGCAGGAACAAGATATCCGGTCATAACCATTCCTTTTTAAGGAATAAAATCCCTAAGAACTCTAACACCACGGACTCTGCCTTTTTCTTTCCGATTGAGTTATTATTGATTAAGTACTTACCTGCATAGAAATTAGGACGGTAAATCAAATATTTACCACAGGGTTATAAAAGAAAACAAAGGGGAGACTCATAATGGATGACTGGGGGCCAAGCAGAACATTATTTGAAGCTGTAACCACAATCCTTTCAGCAATATGAGATCAATTGAAGTTAATAATGAGAGGCACCCTTGCAGAACTTGGGGGAATTGCCTACCCAGTTGACCCTTCGCACCATATTGATATTTTTCTCTACCCTTGTGCCTAGCGCTGTATTACAAGAAAACCAATGTAAAACTTTGTTTTTCAGTTGAGAATAGTCCTCCTTAGCACCATTGGCTAGAGTTGGCACATTTCACAGGATCACAACATATGGCGTTGCCTCAGGTGGAAGATGTATAACAGTTAAATCCTGCATGAAGCCCTCCCCTGCCCCCAGAGATGGCTCTCTAGCTATATTACTCTCAAGAGTGGGTTGGTCATGTGTAGAGGGCCTACCACAAGGCCCGATTTCGAACCCGGGTTTGAAACTGTGTGCCTACGCCCCCGGCCTGAGGTCCTACACTCAAAGACAAGAATCTTCGCCTATGGAGCGATTACCCCACTACCTCTAAAAGGGAAAATTGTGATACCCATCCGGGCAGATGAGGCAGAAGTAACAGCGACGGTACACATAATTGACCGGGAAGTCGACACCCTACTAAGCAGCCACACTGCTGAGGACCTAAAACTGATTGCGTTTGCTAACCGTATCAGAGCCCATCAAGTGGATGAGCTGCTGGAGCGCTTCCCTGAACTGTTCAAAGGACTAGGCTGCATCAAGTGCGACCCCATCAAACTCCATATCGACAAGTCCGTCTCTCCCACTGCCCTGCGCCACAGGAGGATACCGTTCCACCTTCGGCCGTTAGTAGAAAAAGAACTTGAGAAACTCGAGAACCTGGGAGTTATCGAAAAAGTAACAGGACCCACCCCATGGGTTTCCCCCATGGTCATAGTTGAGAAGCCCAAGCAACCAGGTGAGATTCGCCTATGTATCGATATGCGGCTGCCAAACACCGCTATCAGAAGAGAGAGACACTTGACGCCCACTATGGACGACATAGTGGCCGATGTGAATGGCTCGAGATGGTTCTCGAAAATTGATCTCAATGCAGGCTACCATCAACTGCCCCTTGCAGAGGAAAGCCGTTTCATCACTACATTCAGTACTCACCTTGGCCTCCGGCGATATAAGCGCCTCAACTTCGGAATATCATCGGCAGCGGAGGTATTCCAGAATACCATCAGGGAGCTATTGTCAGGTTTGCCAGGGGTAATTAATGTCAGCGACGACATTCTAATCCACTCTGCCACCGCGTCCGAACATTACAAACATCTGCGAGATGTCTTGAAAAGGCTGAGCACACACGGAGCAACACTCCACAGAGACAAATGCCAATTCTTTCAATCCTCAATTGAGTTTTTTGGTTACGTTTTTAACCAAGAAGGAGTTCAAATCGACCCAAGAAAATCCAAGTCCATAAAGGATGCTCCAGCGCCGAAATCACCAACGGAGGTGAGGAGTTTCCTCGGGATGGCCACGTACTGTGGCCGGTTCATACCGGGCCTGGCAACCCGCAGTGAACCCCTCCGAGCACTAACGAAAACGGAGACCAAGTGGCAATGGGGCACGAAAGAAAATGAAGCCTTTCAGGGGATAAAGGATGCCCTCCTTGAAAATGCAACACTATCATACTTTGACCCCGCCAAGCGGACCGAAGTGATTGTTGACGCCAGCCCGGTGGGCCTAGGAGCAGTTCTGACCCAAGAACACGAGCCTGGTCAGTGGACGGCCTTGGCTTTTGCCAGTAAGGCGTTGACCCCGACCGAAACCAGATACGCTCAAATCGAGCGGGAGGCCCTGGCAATCAAGTGGGCCTGCAGTCATTTTCACCTCTACCTACAAGGACATTCATTTGTGATGGTAACCGATCATCAGCCCCTAGTGCCTCTCTTCAAGGGCACCGCCCCCCATCCGCCACCACGCATTGAGAGGTGGGTGATTCAGCTTCAAACGTACGGCATGGAAGTAGTGTACAGACCGGGAGCCAAAAATCCGGCTGACTACTTGTCGCGCCACCCACTACCCCAAGAGCCAGTGCCTGTTGATGATGACTGCACAGAATACGCCCAGTGGGTAGCACTCACGTCCTGCCCTCAATGCATGACCATCGAGGAGATCAAGGAGGCGACAGTGGATGACAACCCGTACATGAGGTCGTTACAAGCCGTACAGGAAGGATCCTGGACTAACTACCTACACCCTCCTGACACCTGGACAGCATCAGACAAGGAAGCCCTCACGAAGTTCTGGCACGTCCGCCACGAAGTCAGCGCCACGGAAGAGGGGGTGCTGTTGAGAGGGACACGTCTGGTGATACCAAAACGCCTCAGGCACCGAGCCACCCAACTTGCTCATGGCGGCCACCAGGGCTCCACGAAAATGAAGGCACGCATGCGTGAAAAGGTGTGGTTCCCTGAATTGGAAACGATGGTGGAGGACTACGTGAAAAACTGCATGTCCTGCCAACTGACGAGCGATCCCGAAAGGCCGGCCCCGATAATTACTGAGGAAGCTTGCACGACCCCCCTGGACCAAAATCAGCTTGGATTTCGGGAGCTTTCCGGGAGAGGGACACACATTGGTAGCTATCGACTCGTACTCCAAGTACCCCCTAGTTGAGAGGGGGCAATCCACGGCATTCACACACGTGGGGCCGGCGCTAGAAAGACTGTTCTCCATGTTTGGTTACCCTGAGGAGATAAAAAGTGACAATGGCCCACCGTTCCAGGGAGCGGAGTTCACCACATTCTTGAAGGTCAGAGGTATTATCCACCGGCGCATCACACCCCAATGGCCGCAAGCCAACGGGGAGGCAGAAAGATTTATGCGGACCCTAAACAAGATGTTCAGGATCGCGGTGGTAGAAGAGGCCGACCCTGAACAAAGGCTACATGAAGTCCTAAGGGAATATCGAGGAACTCCCCACTGCACCACCCAGAAGAGCCCGTGGTCCCTCATGTTCCAGGGCCGACGCCGAGACCTCCTTCCTACAGCCCCGGAGCCGGCGCCGCTTACGGGCAACATGAGGGAGATTCAGGAACGTCGACGCCAAAATAATCAGAGGGCGAGCCAGCGACCTAGAGCAGCACCCCGACGCCTATGCCGAGGGGATCGGGTAGTCATCAGGAACAGGCGTCCTGGAGGAAAGTTCCAGACGTTCTACGAACCAGGCCCGTGGACTGTAACTGCTACGAAAGGGACCATGGTGACCGCTAGAAGAGAGGGGGAGGAAGTATCAAGGAACACATCGTGGTTCAAAGTGGTTCCCCCTGGGCCGAGGGCGAACACAGAAGACGCGGATGGAGCCAATGAGTCACCCCGAGCCGCGGCACAAGAGGAAGGAGGCAACTCATCAGCTGACACCCGAGGGCCAGTGTCGGAGTCTGAAGGTGGACTCTCAACCATGTCCACACCCATCACGAATCCATCCCGCAGCAGAGAGCAAGGGCCGGATCACACCCCACGGTACAATCTAAGGCCCAATCCACCCCCAAGTCAGAGACTAAAAGACTATGCCTGTCAGCTGAGACCCTGAAGTCGTCATCCAAGGGACACGCAAGTACAGAGCAATTGATTAAAGTTGGTGTAATGTGATGAACATTTATGGTCTGGACGTTTTGCAAAAGTTTATGTAGTTGGATAGAGATGTAGTGCTGTTAGCACTCTAGTGGACGCACGTTGCACGCATCCCTACATCCGCAGGCCAGGCGTGGCCTGCGGGGCTGAATAAATGGAAGGCGTGCGCTCGGGCACGTCACTTCCGACTGGTACCAAGTGTGTGACTCACTGGCCACCGCTGCGCGCTGCCACCCCTGCGCAAGCAACCAGTCCACCAGGCAGGCCCAGTAACCTGCCACACCACAGTGTCTATGTTTATCAGAGCTAGTGGACGGTAAGATTCATATTTGTCCACTTCTTTGTCAGGCTTCAACAGTGTGACTGTTAACGCCTCCCGCAGTGACACTGGGAATATCCTCCTTTGATATGCCTCTTCATACATAGCATGGAAACATGGGGCCAACAACTGCCCATATTCTTTATAGATCTCACCTGGCAGTCCATCACTTCCAGCTGCTTTGCCATTTGGGAGTCCAGTTATAGCCTCTTTTATTTCCTCCAGGGTGAGTGGGTGTGTTAAAAACTCTCTTTGCCCCTGAGATAGCCATACCAGTGCAACGTCCTCTAAATATTTTTGTGCTTCCTCTTCAGATGCGGAGGGCCTATCTTCATACATGCGCT
The DNA here is from genome assembly GCF_964263255.1 of Lissotriton vulgaris. Lineage (NCBI taxonomy): Eukaryota > Metazoa > Chordata > Amphibia > Caudata > Salamandridae > Lissotriton > Lissotriton vulgaris. The sequence goes on from NC_141700.1 coordinate 256,724,839, forward strand.
CGTAAAAACTAACAAATGTCTTCGGAATGTTGTGTGTAATATAACTAGTATGACTTAGCTTACCGAGTCACAGCAGTCTCAGCACTCTGCATTTGTGAGTCCGGCACCAGGCGGTGCATGTCTCATCATGCCGCAGTCCGAGTTAGTCCCCCCTTTTCCCATCCGAAGATGATCACTGCTGCTTGTGACTATATATTCCAGGCACGGAGGTCTCTCATGTCCAGTTAGCTTCAGAGACCTGCAATGTCCGCTTTATCTCCAGGTCCCCCTCCACATGCCCTATTTAATTCCTATTCAGAGTCACAGTCCCATTCTGCGATTTATTTCGTTTTCTCTGCCTGGTCCAGCTTTATCAGATACAGCATAGTGTCCCTTTGGGTCGTCAGTATTTTCGAACTCCCATCCTGCTGTATTCGCAGCTGAGCCGGGTACAGCATGCCGTACTGCATTTTCATATCCTGCAATTTGAGCTTTACCTGTTGAAATTCCAGGCGAGCCGTCTGTACTGATGTGGTCAAATCTGGGTACAGCGCTACCTGATTCCCTTGATATGATGGAACTCCGTTTTCCAGCCCCAGTCTGAGTGCTGTGTCGCAATCTCTGTAATTCAGCACTTTGGTAATGATTGGCTGTGGCGGTGCGCCTAGGACCGGGCGGGTAGCCAATGATCGATGCGCGCTCCACAATCAAACAGGAAAAAAATGTTCCACTCTCCGTAAGCGTGGTTTCCACATGTAGTTAAAGTTTGCCCATGTTCTTGGACCCTGGAACCCCCATAATACTAAAATTATTTCATCGTGAACGGGCTACCAAGTCCACATTTTTTGCTTGGATGACTGCCAGTAACTTCTCCATACCGGTGCATGTGTCAGCTACCACCTCGAGCCCATCCTTTGCCGTAGATATCCGTTATTCGGCTTCCTGAATTCTAGCGCCATGGTTGTCTAGCTTACTTGCCATCGCGCCCATTCTCAGATTCAGTGCATCGATTTTGCCATTGAATGATTGTAGGCTTTGCTACATTGCCTGCAGCATCTGCTCCAACGTGGGGCTATTGCCATCTGCCATGTCCTGTACTGGATCAGTTAGGGGGTGGACAGTTGTTTTCGTAGCACGTCGCGTTTCAAAATTAAGAGTCGCCTGTTGTCTGTGCGCTTTCACATGTTACCCCGGCACCAGTGCGTCTCACCGTAGTATCAATGGAGCAAGCCTTTGTCGATTCTTTCTGCTGTTGCAGCTCCTATGGGAGCCAAGCCCGTGCCAGGTCTGAGTCTGCTTCCTCACTGTGTCGCTCGCGGCGATCGGCAGCTGCACCTCTCACACTTCCACCAAATCCTCTATTGAGTGTTAGGTAGTCTAGATCTCTGCAGCTGCTTCACATTGCATTGGCCTGTCTCCGGCCTCTATTTATTTGTGGTAGTCCACGGAAGCCAGAGCCTGTAAAGTGACCAGCCTGAAGTCTCTTCTATTCCACTAGCGCACAGCTGTATCCCTCTCTCTTTCGCCGTGCTGTCTTAACAGAGCGTCACACTCATCTCTGAGTGTATCCCGGCCAAACCCCCGGCGTCTTAACCCCACCGCCAGTGTGATTTGTGCCCTACAGGGCCCTTCTTCAGCGTAGATGTCTGTCAGATATGGGCCTCAAACCCTCAGATCGATGCACAAGCCTCCCTCGCTGTATTTAGCTGTGGGTTCCTGCCTGCCCCCCCAAGCTTGTCTTTGCGCCTCTCCGTTTGCACACATCGCTCTGCAGCGTACCACCTCACAGCTCGGGTCCAATCAGGGCCCGATAAGCACCACGTCTCTAATGCCCGCGGAGATCCACGCAGTTGCTGCCTCCTTCCAGCGGCTCTGGCCAGGCCTTGCCGTCTTAGAGCATGCTGCCAGTCAGGCTGACGTTCTGTGTTTGCTGGTCTCCTACCCTGACCAATTTCTCTGGGCCTGGTGTCAGTTTGTTGTCATGTGGGCTGGTCACACGCCGCAGCGCCACTCAGCAAGACCTTACTTATACACGCCTTGCTGCAGCCCCTTCAGTCACTGGCTAATACTACGTGGCCCAGACCTCCGCTCCTGTGACACAGGGGTCGTCCGGCCCTTTACCCAAAGGCAGCATGCTGCTGCCGCCACACAGTACCTTGAGCTTCAGCTCTAATCCCCAGCAGTCAGCTCTCTAGCTGCGGCCATGCTCAGGGCTCCGTCGCGGCTGCCATTTTGTCAGGGTCGGACGTGACAGCTAGGATTTGAGCTTCTCCTCCACAGAGCCCCCGTTTTGGAGCTTCCTATCGTGCCCCAGCCAGCAAGCTTGTGATAATGTAATAACTTAAACTCGATAACAGCTGCAAATGTAGGACTGCTCACCCTGGCCGACGGAGCCACACTAAATTGCAACCATCTTGCTCACGGCTCTCTAGTGCCTCCCCCACGTCTTCTGATATGCTTGACCCCGATGATCTGGTTCACCCCAGATTGGCGGAATGGACTCTGGCCCCAAAAGTGTCCTGCGTATATTGCGGGCAGTCTAAAGAAGCCCTTGCATAAAGAGGTGTGGAACTGCCAGCGTTCTGATTGCCCTAGACCCGCGCTGGAGGGGAAAGTCGCTCAGACCCCAGAGATTGACCCTAAAATGGTCACCTTCTTGGACAAATTTGTCAAACAACCAAAAAAAGGTATTGACAGGTCTTGGCAGTCATGCCAAGACAAACTCTTGGATGCTGAGCACCCTTGACAATGATTCTTGACATGGCGAAGGATGCAAAAGCATCGGGGTCTCTGATTTCTCCTGATGTGCCACTATAGATCTGTTTCGTACCCCTCTTTCCCACAGACTTTTAAACTTTGTGCACTCAGTACACTGAAGGCATACCAGTCTGTGACTGAGGAATTACGAGCACACTGGGAGAATCGACTGCTTATTGCTCCTACCAAGCGACCTCTGACCCTGCTCGCAGGCAGGTCGCTCCCCACACCACCACACAGCCGCTAGCTGCTTCGTGCCTTTTCTCTGCCGCCCGTCTGTTTTTCCGCCGTTCCCGCTCCTCCCGCCGCTGAGTCCCTGCGGCCCGCCCCCCTGCTTCCCCTAGGCCACCCCACTCCCGCCTCCCAGCTGCTCCTCCCTCCCTCTCCCCCTCTTAAGGAGACCGCGCAGTGGTGTAGGAGCCCTCTGACCCTGCTCGCAGGCAGGTCGCTCCCCACGCCACCACACGGCCACCAGCTGCTTCGTGCCTTTTCTCTGCCGCCCGCCTGTTTTCTCGCCATTCCCGCTCCTCCCGCCACTGCGTTCCTGCGGCCCTGCCCCCCTGCTTCCCATTGGCCACCCTGCTCCCGCCTCCCAGCTGCTCCTCCCTCCCTCTCCCCTCTTATGGACTTGGATATTCGATAAATAAATACACCTCCCTCCCCCAAGCACCTTGAGACCCTCTGGGTGAGTAGTGCGCCATACAAATTTTGGAACTTAAACTTGAACTATGGAGGCCGCGCAGCGGGCGCAAAGCGGGCGCGCCAAAGGCAAGCCCGTCTGTGCCCGGACCGCGCCCAGCGCCAGAACCCCTGGACCCCGCAAACGCCACAACACCAGACTCCGCTACGATGCCAGTACCCTTTACGCACTCAACGCCGGCCGAAACCACACCTGCTTCAAGCCGCCCCGAAACTGACTCAAGGACCTTTCTCCTGCCACACCTGCAGCTTCACCTGCGACAGAGCCACCAAACCTCCAAGGACAGGACCAAACCACCTCCGCTGCATACTCCGCACACAAACACGCCGTTTAGCTCTGGGATCTGCTCAACACCTCCGCCCAGACGTGGCCTTCCTGACGAGACCTGGTGGAACGACTCCTCGGCGCCCGACATTGCCAAAGCCATCCCGGACTGCTACAAGATCACCTGCAGGGATCACGCCAACGGAATCGGAAGAGGAATATCCATCGTCCACAAGTAAACCCTCAAGGTCGCGACCCACTCAGACGACACCCTCAACACCGCCGAACACCTGCACTTCCAGATCCACACCGACCCCAACACCACCCTCAGAGGCACACTCATCTACAGACCCCCTGGACCCCGAGCTCAATTCAGCAACTATATCGCCGACCTCGCCAGCACCCACGCACTCGCCTCCATGGACTACATCCTCTTCGGGGACCTGAATTTCCACCTCGAGAACGACAACTATGCCAATTCCGCCAACCTCGGCCTCAGACAATTTGTCACCGCACCCACCCACGTCGCTGGCCACATGCTGGACCCCGTCTTCTCCACAGGCACCCACGTCGCCTTCAACCACACCACCGAACTCCACTGGACCGACCACCGCTGCATCCATTTCACCTTCAAGAAACCAACGACGCACCACCGCACCCAACAGCTAACTCGCCGCTGCTGGAGCAAAGTTACTGAAGACCAGCTGATCACCACCCTCGCCCAAAACCCACCCACCGACCCCACCAACCCAAACACAGCATCCCGCAACGTGACAGTAGTTCGACGACTGCGCCAACATCCTCGCCCCACTCAAGAAACCCTCCAACAACCATGCAAGCAAGAGAGCCACCTGGTTCACCGACGAGCTCCAGACCTCCAAACGAGCATGCCGGAAACTGGAGAAGATATGGCTCCACGAACGCACTCCGGACAACCACGCAGCCCACAAGGACGCCACCCGCAGATATCACCACCTCATCAGATTAGCCAAGAGATCCTCCTGCAAAGACCGCCTGGATAACAACGCACACAACAGCAAAGAGCTCTTCAGCAGCGTAAAGGGACTCTCCAACCCCAGCGCCACCATCAACGACATACCGTCCTCACAAGAACTGTGCGACTCACTAGCCATCTTCTTCCACCGCAAGATCACCGACATCCATGACAGCTTCAACACCATGACCGCCCCGACTACGCCAAACCCCACCTCCCCTGTGAACACCACCAGCTCCAACCGCCAGACCTCCTGGTCCAACATCAACAACGACGAGACACGAAAGGTCATGAACTCCATCCACTCAGGATCGCCGTCAGACCCTGCCCACACCACGTATTCAACAAAGCAGACCAGCCATCACACCCCAACTACGGAAGGTCATCAACATCTCCTTCGAAACAAACAGCGATATTCCCTGAAAGCTGGAAACATGCCGAAATCAACGCCCTCCTCAAGAAGCCCAAGGCGGACCCCAAGGACCTCAAGACCTTCCAGCCCATCTCCCTGTTCCCGTTCCTGGGAAAGGTCATCGAGAAAATCATCAACACGCAACTGGCCCGCCACCTGGAAGACAACAACATCTTGGACCCGTACCCCAGTCCGGGTTCAGACGAACCACAGCACCGAGACAGCCCTCATCGCCGCCCAGACGACATCAGGCAACAACTAGACAACGGCGAAACATCAGCCCTCACCCTCTTGGACCTGTCAGCCACCTTCGCCACGGTCTGCCATCATACTCTAAAGACACGCCTCCTAGAAGCCGGAATCCAAGAGAAGGCCCTTGACTAGACCACGTCCTTCCTCTCCGGAAGAATCCAGAGCATCTGCCTCCAGCCCTTCCGATCCGTGGCCACCGGCATCATCTGCGGCCCCAAGGGCTCATCACTCAGCCCGACTCTGTTCAACGTCTACATGGCCCCCCTCGCACAAGTGGCGCACCAACACAACCTCAACATCATCTCCTACACGGAGGTACTCATCCTCTGAACCATCCCCTCAGCCTGGAACGATTCCTGGTGGCCGACCACATTGGGAACAGCACCAACAGCCACCGACCATGTACGCAACCTAGGCTTCATCCTCGACTCCACCCTCTCCATGTCTAAACAGATCAACGCTGTCTCCTCCTCCTGCTACAACACCCTCTGCATGCTCCGCAGGATCTACAAGTGAATCCCGACCGAAACAAGAAGAACGGTGACACAGGCCCTTATAAGCAGCAGACTGGACTACGGCAACGCACTCTACGCAGGAATCCCAGCCAAACACCTACGACAACCACAACACATCCAAAACGCCTCCGCCCGACTGATCGTCGACGTCCCCCGCCACAGACCCATCACTCCCCACCTGATAGACCTACACTGGCTCCCCGTTGACAAGAGGATCACCTTCAAGCTCCTCACCAACGCACACAAAGCACTCCACAACTCCGGACTAGCCTACCTGAACAGCAGGCTCAACTTCTACACCCCCACCAGCCAGCTCCGCTGCGCCAGCCTCGCCCTCGCTGCTGTCCCCCGCATCCAACGAACAACCCCCGGTGGCAGATCCTTCTCCTACCTCGCCGCCAAGACCTGGAACACCCTCCCTACCCATCTACGGCAGACCCAAGACCTACTCGCCTTCAGAAGACTCCTCAAGACTTGGCTTTTCGAGCAGTAGCGGCACCCCCTCCCCTCAAGGCCTTGAGACCCTCAGATGTAAGTAGCGCGCTTTACAAGTACTCTGATTTCTTGATTGATTGATTGACTGAGCCACATTGGGCGGTGTCTTCACCTACCATTGCCAGACGGGTATGGTGGGCCATGCAAGAAACTGGAATTGACATTTCACAGTTTGGGGCACACTCGGTGAGAGGGGAGATGGCTTCCAAGGTGCTCTTCCCTCAGTGCCCGTTTGGAGGACATCCTTAATACGGCGGTTTGGTCCTCCGACTCTACTTCGAAGAAGTTTTGCTTTAAGCAGGTCCCAAACCTGGCATCCCTGGTAGTGGAGAAGCTTTAAACTAGCCTAATTCTCGCCTCCCGTCCTGAGATAGAATAATACATTTCCTAGCTATTGTAACAGAAAGTTTCAATTCTATTAAGGACTTGGAAGGTGAAGATTAGACGACCCTTTAACATATTCTGTAGATTTCTGCCCAATACAGGTGGTATTTTGCGTTCATGTTATGGCCATATGGTTATATGGTTACTATTGAATGCATTTTCTCCCTACGTTATATGTCTTATTCTGATATACAGGTACAACACGATATTGATTCTGTTTGACTGCTTTAAAGTTGTAAGTTAATAATGTTAGTTCTGATGCCTTTGTTTAAATTCTTTTAGGATCAGAGCACCCCAAACTGGACTGATATACAGAGGATTAAGAGATGTTTTCAGAAAGAAAGAGGAATACAGAGCATTTACAGGATCGGTTAAAGGAGGGACATAAACCTGGTTGAACACTCATTGACTGTTTCCTTTCCCAATGTTTGATGGGAAAGGTAGTTTATTAAAGTTGCATGTTCTTTTAAGGCTGCTGTGAGAAATAAAGCGAAAAAGAAAAGCCCAATCCTCCCTCTGAGTACTTAATGGAATTGAAACTTTCCGTTTCGATAGCTAGGAAATGTTTAATATCCTGAGTAGGTTTTGCAGACCTCAAGGGGTCCCCAGACTACAAGCTAAGAACAACTGGTGTAAAATATAGAAACGTTCTGCACTCAATGAGATGGTTATGAGAAGACAAGAGATTAAATGAGACAGGTGCAGAGTGCAAACTGTATAAAAAGAGGCAGTTAGTAAAGAGTTGTGGTATACTGAAAGTACGGGTTAAAAGGAGGGAAGGCAATGCACAAGGATGGCTGAGAAAAGAGGAGATAAATGAAGTAAATATAGTACCAGCTAGGCTGCCTTGGGTGCAAATAAATAATCAAGGTACAATAGGACAGAGTAAAGAAAATGCTACAGGAAGAGAGGGCAGATGAGACAAGTGCAAGAGAGGGGTTTAAGAAGAACGATATCTTGACTTCGATATATAGGAAGAGCTCGGAGAAAAGGCGAAAAAAAAGGCCAACCACATATGTAAAAAGAATTGCTGGATGATAGTGATACAGGGCCACATCTGCAGGAAAAGAAGAGCATCACATTGCCAGTTGCTCCGACTCACCTTGACTTCAAAGGTGAAGTACTTTTTCATGTTTTTGATTATCATGACTAGGAAGGGAAGTTTGATGCCCAAAGTCTTCTTGGGGTCTGCAGGACAGGTGATGTATGTGGTACTGTCATGGAAAAAAGACAAAAACACACAGAACTTTATCTTTATTCTTTAATTACATCTGCAACATTCAGCACTGGAAAGGCAGAACCCATTCTAGAAGCCTGCTTTATACTTTATAATCTGACCAGCTTTCTTTCCAGTGAACTACCACAATTCATATCATTTTCAAAATCCGGTTAAAACCCACTGAGTAAATAATGTGCAGCTTGTACAATGGTTCTGGAGTCCAAGATGGCCAAAGGCAGGGGTTCACTTTGGAGTGCAGCTTGAAGGGTTAACTAACAGTTGTGCAGGAGTGGCACAGACAAGGCCCAACACTTATCACAGATTTTGATACTAGGCCAATGCTTGAGAGAAACCAGGAAGCATCTGGACACATGTATCATGGGCTGGTGCTGCCACAGGGAGAGAAAACAAAAAAATCTCATCTGGTCAGGAAAATCAGAGGGAGAAAAAAAAGATACCCGCTTGCAATTCAAGTTCTCCATAATGATATCTTGATTAAAACGGATAAAGGGTGAGATCAGAAAAATTTCTTTGAGAAATAACATTTAAAAAAATGATCAAAAGGTAACTATTTTTGGGCTTTGTAAGAATTCCATGTAGAATTAAAAATAATTCTACTAATAAAAGAATTCTTCCTTTACATGATAATATATACCCCCGAACCCATAACGGAGGGCCAGGGGTCAAGGGAGCCCACTAGGGGCCCCAAAGCCACTTTCCGCCTGCCTTTTGCTGGCGGGGGACCGCCTTGAATGGGCAGGCAGAAAGGGACATTGTAATCCATATGGCGGTGCATGAGCAGGTACAGCCCCCATTGTAGGGATTACTGTCCCTCCGATGGCATGAAGGGCTCCTTCAACCCGTCGGATGTGCGGCGGATGGTCCCTCCATCAGATGCTTCTGCCCGCAGCATCATACCTCCATCCGCAGCATCGTAATGCAGTGGGCGGACCTGCAGGGGCCAATGTCGGTGGGACGGCCTGACGGTGGCGGTCCCACAGTCTTCCTAATCAGGCCCTATATCTTGTTCCATTTGCTATAGTTCTTTCTATATCACATGCCTTCTTTACCAGGAAGACAAGGTGGATATTTATTCATTTAATGAAGATGTCCATGTTAGGGGCTAGGAATGTATGTAAGCACCATTTTCAACACAAGTAATGGAGGATAACAACTAAAAACAATTTAGCAAATAAGTTACACAAGTAAGATTGACCCACTTGTGTGTCATTTCTGGTGTCCAATAAAATGGGTATATTTTATGTTTTCACTATCCTTTAGGTACTGTATTTGGTGCTCCCATCTATTTTAGAGCACCTAATTTGTACATCAGCATTTTCAAAATGAATTGTTTGTGTAATTAGTGAAACAAGTTCCAGTTCTGAATATAATTATATATTTATATGCAAGTGAAACGCAAAAGCTTGAGAACTATTTTGTATTGGTAAGCACAACTGCAACTTCTTAAGAATTAATTAGACAACCTCATAGTTTGCAACTTCAAGTTTTTCAGTGTGCATTATTTTTAAAATAGTCAGAAACAGCCACTTTGGAAAGGATTAAGGGTGCAAAATCTTCTTCACAAAATAGATTAGAACAGGAAAATTATGCATTATCAATTGAGAAAGTGCATTCACAGGCCACTTGGTGATGATAGGGACAGAGAACAACTATCACATACAATATCTAGGCGGTCTAGGCATCACAGGCTTTGCTGCACTCCCATGCAATTCACTTCGTACCGCATAATACACGCACTGATTCTAGGTTTTGAGGACCAGAAGCATGGAGATTGTGGAGAACAGACCTGTGGTGGCTAGCCCGTCAGGGGCAGTAGGGATGGGGGTACCTTTACTCTTCCGGGAAGTGTAAATAGAATCAGCTCGAACAGGTAAACCACCTAGTGCACTTTTGCCATGCCATACTTCATAGGTTGCTTCTGGTCCACTGAATTTGCCACCTCGCTTACCATTTCTTCACATTTATTGTTCCCTTACTAGTAGGTTACCCGCTTGTTGGGCTTCTTTGCTGTTCTTCTTTCCTCCTTTTTTTATAATCACTCTTTCTACAGAAGTTGTGTATTGAGCTCTGAGGCTTTTGAGGAAGAATGCTTGTTTTCTGGTCTGTTCTGAACTAGTTAGAGCACTCGATCACCCGGAGTACACCAAGTCATTTCCTCCGACATACCACCTATTATGGTACATGAATTAATCATTCCTTTTACTAAGTCGTAAATTCTATCCTGTGGAAACATTTCCTCAAACCTGTATTCTCTCACTGTGAAAACTAAAAAGCTGAAAATTGAGATGGGCTTCTGAGTCTCTTCTTTAGTTAGTTTTTACCAACCTCTGGCTCAGGTGTTTTACCATCTCACTCGATTTGGGATTGTGGATTAACAAGGACTATGAACAAGTCCATTCATTGGTCTTGTAAGTGTCTGATAGAGGGGTCACTAACCACTAAGATGGAGGAGTGTTAAGAGGTCTGCAGGCTTTATTATGTCGTCTGTCTAAGCTTCCTCTATCTGAACACTGAGTGACCTTTGAGAATCATTCTTTGCAAGGTATGGTAGTAAGAAAATTCTTCAACTACATCCAGGTCTGGGAGATACACAGTGGCTCGATTCAGAAATTGCATTTTGAAGTATGTAAAGTAGTACAACAGTAGTATCTTACTAACAAAATGCAATGCACAAACCTAAGTGTAGATCTCCACTTGGGCTTCTCCTCTCTTTTTTCTATAGGGATATCCTTGAACATGTGAATTTACTACCTGGTAGTAAATATGGAAGGGGTCAGTGTAGCCGCTGGAAAAAGTGGAATACTTACAACTAAATAGTTGGGGTTTAAGGAAGAGTAAGGAGGCATTTAAGGAGACATGAGAAGGGGTTTAGGAAGGGACAGATACCCACCCACGAAAGGATAAGTCCATTGCTTTTCACAAACTACACTTCTAAAGTTATAACAGACAAATAGTAGTAAATGTACTCCATCTAAAACCTGGCGTAAGTAAAGCGCCACATGTGGCAAACCTCTGTCTTAGGAAACAGGCTTTTTGCAGGGTTACCTCCACTTTTTGCCCCCATTTAGACAACTAGTTACTGAAGTAATGGCTCTGAAATGCCCTGAGCACCGCTAAACAGGATTCAGAGCATGTGCTCTGACCCTTAAAATAGTGCATGTTTTATTGGCCTGTCCTCGATTGGCATAGCCTAACTTACTTGTATGTCCTAGTATATGGTGCCAGGGGTATCTAGGGCCTGTAAATTGGAGTGTCCCCCAGGGACTGCAGCACTCGTTGTGTCACCCAGAGTGGGACAAGGTAAACCATTGCTCCGAGTCTGCCACTGCAGATTGGAAGGGTAGTTTTAAACTGCTAACTCAGCTTGTCCCTTTAAGGTAATGGCAAAACCCAAACCTCCCTTTTTAGGTCTCCCTAGGCGCGCTGTCTCTCCGAGACATCTGGTAATCCACATAACGAGGGTAATCCCACCTCCCGTTTGCATTGGGGTATTTAGTGTTACTGAGATTTTCCGGCCTCCCTATTGGTTGCTGGTCCGATGCATCACTTACGTTTTTATTGGAAGCAGTATCGACTAACCACAGTTCTATTACGCTGTAGGCCTTTCCCTGTTTCCCTTTGGGACTACTTGGGCTTTTTTAATACCAAGACTTTTGCTGACTTTGCAGCGACGAGGAGACCACACCAGCCGTGAGGGGAACGGCCGCACCGGGGGAGTCCACAACGCCGTGAGGGGAACGGCAGGCAGGACTACAGCCCCCAGGTGCCCCGGCGGCGCACACCTGACGCCACCAACAGCGCACCCGGAGGCGCTTGAAAACGAAGGAGCGCCGAGCGCTCAGGGGGGCATTTTTGCTGACTTTGCAGCGACGAGGAGACCACACCAGCCGTGGGGGGAATGGCCGCACCGGGGGGAGTCCACAACGCCGTGAGGGGAACGGCAGGTAGGACTACAGCCCCCAGGTGCCCCGGCGGCGCACACCTGACGCCACCAACAGCGCGCCCGGAGGGCCCTTCAAAACGAAGGAGCGCCGAGCGCTCAGGGTGGCATTTTTGCTGACTTTGCAGCGTCGAGGAAACCACACCAGCCGTGAGGGGAACGGCCGCACCGGGGGGAGTCCACAACGCCGTGAGGGGAACGGCAGGCAAGATTACAGCCCCCAGGTGCCCCGGCGGCGCACACCTGACGCCACCAACAGCGCGCCCGGAGGCGCTTGAAAACGAAGGAGCGCCGAGCGCTCAGGGGGGCATTTTTGCTGACTTTGCAGCGACGAGGAGACCACACCAGCCGTGAGGGGAACGGTGGCACCGTGGCGAGTCCACAACGCCGTGAGGGGAAGGCAGGCAGGACTACAGCCCCCAGGTGCCCCGGCGGCGCACACCTGACGCCACCAACAGCGTGCCCGGAGGTGCTTGAAAACGAAGGAGCGCCGAGTGCTCAGGGGGGCATTTTTGCTGACTTTGCAGCGACGAGGAGACCACACCAGCCGTGAGGGGAATGGCCGCACCGGGGGGAGTCCACAACGCCGTGAGGGGAACGGCAGGCAGGACTACAGCCCCCAGGTGCCCCGGCTGCGCACACCTGACGCCACCAACAGCGCGCCCTGAGGCGCTTGAAAACTAAGGAGCGCCGAGCGCTCAGGGGGGCATTTTTGCTGACTTTGCAGCGACGAGGAGACCACACCAGCCGTGAGGGGAACGGCCGCACCGGGGGGAGTCCACAACGCCGTGAGGGGAACGGCAGGCAGGACTACAGCCCCCAGGTGCCCCGGCAGCGCACACCTGACGCCACCAACAGCGCGCCCGGAGGCGCTTGAAAACTAAGGAGCACCGAGCGCTCAGGGGGGCATTTTTGCTGACTTTGCAGCGACGAGGATACCACACCAGCCGTGAGGGGAACGGCCGCACCGGGGGGAGTCCACAACACCGTGAGGGGAATGGCAGGCAGAACTACAGCCCCCAGGTGCCCCGGCGGCGCACACCTGACGCCACCAACAGCGCGCCCGGAGGCGCTTGAAAACTAAGATACGCCTCCCGCAGTCGCGGGACGCGCGCGGGACGCGCCGGACGAAGCCTGGACAAAGGGCGGGCCGTCTGTGGCCGTCCGGGGTCGGCAGGGGACGGGACGGGCCACCCCACTGACATCTATCAGCGCTATGGGCAAATGAAAAAAGGTATGTGCTTCTGATGACATTGGGACAAAAGCTAAACACCCTAGGAAATCAGAGTCCATAATTTCCTATCTAACATCTGCTGTGGGGGTCCTTTCAAAAGAGATTGCTAATGCCGAAAAAGAACTGGGTATCAATCCCACAGAACAAACTGACCCCATACAAAGTTTACCAATAGGCAATGACCGACCGATCCCTCTAGAGCCAAATGTGGTCATCGTGAACCGGGGCCCACTTCCTGTCCAGATAATCCCACCCACTACTCAGGATACTCCCTCAGAGTCTGTACCCATACCGGAGGTGGCTACACATAAGCCTCCACCAAAATTTAGACGGAAAAGTACCGTCACGATGGGCAGAAGAAAGCCAACAAAGACTAAGTCAGTGGGAATAGAACCTGCCCTTAAGGACTTAATTGGACACATGGTGGAAGACCTATTTATTTCACATTTGCAACCAGCCCTGGTGTCTATAGCAAAGGATATTGTTGATACCTTAAATTTATGTGTGTCTGGGCTTTTGGTAAAATGTGAAAAAATTGATGAAATGCTTAAAAACAGGGGCAAAACGGGGGGGGGGGCTACTGAGCCAACAGTATCCTGTGACAGCCAGACAATTGCTGATACCCAGAGAACAAGTGATGGAGAAAGGGAACTGCGAATGCAGTCAGGGATGTCTCAAGGGAAGGATGTGGTGGGGGACCCCCTACACGGTCCAATTACGGGAGTTAGGCAGTCACAAGCCATGAGTAAGGGTCAACAAAACTGGCGGGGCGCAATCTGGAATTACCCCCGGAGGCTGCACCACTGGTAGCTGTTTTCACAGGGGTACCTCCAATCAGAGGTGGCATCATTGAAACCACTGCCGAACTGATGACTAAAGCTAGGCAATGGTGGCATCAGTATAGCTAGGGTGGTGAGGAAGTTGCCCGTGCACTCACGATGGCAAGGAGGGTGCAGTGGGTGGGACATCAACCAAAAAGCATCCCCGGAGATTGTGTAGTGGTTAATTTTAGTAACATACATACCGCTCACAAGCTATTTTAGGATGGTTCTAGTATAAGCAATAAGGGAATCCGACCTCTCCCATTAGGGTTCCTTTATCCCCCAGCCGGGACTCATAATAGCAGTCAACAAATGAACAAACCATATACACGACACACCCCACGTCCCATTCACATTCCTACAACATCCTATCAGACAAGGATGCGCAACCAGGGAGGCTTAACAAATGTACACCCAAGGGGTGGAGGGATCATTGCTTCTGAAAGACCAACAGCAACACTCACACAATTAGTAGTACCTAATCAAACATTGTCGACCACCCCACTAGGATCACTAGTCTTACCTTTACAACCAGATCCCTATCCACTTCTGCCTCATAGGGATGAGATTGAGCTATACAACCCTTTCGCTCCCCTATCGCAAATGGACCAAAATGATTGACTGGGAGGAGAAATAGGGGACCTCGAAAATGGGACCACTGTGGCAGCTGATGTAACTAAATTAACACATTACCAGGTTGACACATGTAAAATGATTAGCTGGAATGTCGCAGGTATAAAAGCAAAATGCACAGATCCAATTTGGCTAACATTTTTGAAACAGTATGATATCTTGGCATTTCAAGAAACTTGGGATGTAGATTCAGGCTTTATATTAGACGGCTACCATAGTTTTGCAATCCCGGCTGTACAGGGTTCAGCAGGGAGACCCAAGGGGGGTTTACTGTTCCTGATCTCCCTAGATCTGACAGGTACATTTAAAAATCTTAATGGGGAATCTGAAAACCTTCTTATAATTGACTGGTTGAAAGATGATCAACATTACCTTTTGATAAACTTATATAATGCCATAGGAAACTCTCCGCAAGAGGATCATTTTAATGTCTTAGATAGCTTTTTGTCAGCATACAAGTCTAAAAACTCTTTTGATTTCGAGATAATTTTTATGGGAGATTTTAATTTACACCCCTGTCAATGGGATTGTTATGGTGAGGACATAATGGGCCTAACAAACGGGAGACTTCCCCATTTCGAACACACCAAGATGGGGGGCGTTTTAGAGGATCTACTATCCAAGCTAAATCTAATCGAACCTGATAAGGAAGAGGGAGGAGATCAGGTTCCCATCTTCACGGGACGAGGTGTGGAGTCTGTGATCGACTACATTTTCGTTTCCCCGGGCATTAAGGCAAAAATGTGGTCATATAAGGTTGTCGTTTCAACTTTTAGCGACCATAACCCGCTTGCACTAGAAGTCAAACTTAGATGTAAGGGCGTCACCACAGACTTAGGTAGGGCTGTTCTAATGCCCCTATCGACCCAAGTGGAGCCCGACCTTGGGATTTGCCTGGACGAGAACGCTGAGGGGTCAGATATCCTATCCTCCTTTGCAGTAATCTGCAATCAAATATCTGAAAATCTACGGAAGGAGAGTAGGTCCTATAACAGCAAGGCATATAGATGGTTTGATTCATCCTGCTCTAAAGCTCATGGGGCTCTCTTAAAAACCCTTAAATGCACCCCAAGGGATAGAATTCTTGTCTCATCCCTCCGTAAGGACTATAAAACAGGCAATATATATACGGAAATGTAAAATTAAAGAAGAGGCATGGGATAATTTGCAATCAATATTCGTATTGAAAGACAATAGGAAGTTTTGGGCCACCATAAATCAATCTTATTTCTCGGATATGGTTAACCCAGACACAGATTGTGTGATTCCTGATGATGCCTGGTTAAATCATTTTAAGAACATCTACAGTGACAGGGATCACCGGGAACCACACCTTAGTGATTCTATCCCGAGACCTCAAACACAGCGAGGGAAGTTTAGAACAGTGGAGGTAGAAAAGGCTATACGTGACACTCTGAAACATAAGGCCCCAGGCCCAGATGGGGTGCCTGCTGATCTTTATATTTTATATCCCACTTTTTGGGCAAAAATCTTAACCAATGTTTTTAATGCAGCGTCTACTACGGGCTTCCCCCCCTCTTGGGCTTCATCAGTAATAGTTCCCATATTCAAAAAAGGGAGGAGAGAGGACCCCACCTGTTATAGACCAATCTCACTCTTGGACTCAGCGGTTAAGATCATGGGCAGAGTCATTCTGCAGAGATTGGGGGATTGGTTGACTGACAGGGGGGTGCTCTCGAATCTACAGTATGGATTCAGACAACACAGAAGCACCATGGACCAATGCTTGAGCCTATACCTTTTGATTAACAAATACACTGTTGCAAAGGAGGGTTTTTTATATCTTGGGTTCATGGACCTTTCGTCAGCTTTTGACTTAGTGAATTGCTCTAAATTGTGGAACATACTGTTGGAATTGGGCATTGAAGCATCTCTAGTTTATTTTTTAAGTGATCTTCACCAGAACCTTACAGCAGCCGTGAGGGTCACTCAGGGGGGAAGGTGTACCAGCCCTTTTAACTCTAAGCGGGGCGTCAGACAAGGCTGCATCCTGGCACCCCTGTTATTCACTATATATATCAATGGCCTGGAAAAATCTTTGAATGGGGCTGGGGCAGACATTCCGCGTGCAGGGGGAGTACACATACCGGTTCCCTTACGCGGACGATGCCGTTTTAATTGCTCGGACGTGGGTGGGCCTCCAGAGGTTGCTGGATAATTTCGGCAACTTTATGGAGTCACTAGACCTAAAAGTTAATAGCAGCAAATCACATGTAATGATTGCGGGACGTAAAAGGAAGACTAGTAAAGTACCCACTTTCAGATGCCTTGGCAATCATCTAACAAGGGTACCTGCTTTTAATTATTTAGGTGTCCTTTTTGATGAACGAGGAAACTGGCTTCCCCAAGAAAAAATGAAAAGCAACGCTGTCTTAAGATCCACATCAGCCCTCCTTAATTTTGCTAAAAAACTGGGAGCCAGGCCCATGGAAGCAATGCTAAAAATATATAAATCCAAATGCTGTGCTATTGCATCCTATGGGGCATCTATTTGGGGTTATGCCTCTGTCAACAAAATCCAGCTCGTGGAAAACAGATTCCTTAGATCCATGCTATCTGTTCCACAATCTACCCCAACTTTCTCCATACATTCAGAACTAGGCTTAGGTTACATTACAGATCACCTAAAGACTGCACCCCTAACATGTTGGGCATCAACGTGGCTCAACGAGGAAATCACATTAAACCATTTGATCCTAAAAGATTGCCTGAAACTGGAAAATGCTGAGGGAATCCCCTGGCTGGCATACGTTAGAGCGGCGTGTGCCAGACTGGGTAGACCCGAACTTTACACGGCTCCTGAGAGCATTAAGAAGGAGGATATGGCTTGGATCAAACAAAACTTTAGATCATTGTTGGAGTGTGACAGAGAGGAAGAGGAGCTCAAAAAAAGGGTGTAAGAAGTATTTATCTTCTACAGTCATCTCCCTCACTTGAACCCTACCTAAGGATTGTCACAAAACCTTTCCACCGCTTCTTGCTGACAAGACTTAGGTTTACTTTAACCCCTTTACTGCTAAGGCCATTTACCTATTCTCCTTTAATTTCCATTGAAATCAATGAAAAGTGCATGACGAGTTACCCTTGTCATTAGCAGCTAAGAGGTTAATACATTTTTCTTTGGGTTCCTTTGAGCATTGGGCCAAACCGGAAGATTCTGCTCCATGCTCTTGCGATAACTTTTCACCCCAAGACACACTCCATCTAATAATGTTTTGTGAAAAGTACTCTGTGCTCCGCAAAAAGTTTCTACTGCCCATATTGAGGAAAGCTTGCTTCTTGCAAGTGAGACCAGCTCTCTTGTATTTGCAGCTACTGGATAGCGTACACACTATTTTTAGTGTAGCTAGCTTCCTGGTGGCAGCAGTCAGGATTAATAAAAGTTGTGGGAACATCTGTCCACTTCAAGATGCAGGAGGGTGACATTGGGGGTAGTCATTTATTGTTATCAAGTATATAATTAGACGTGATATAAGAGCTTATTTTTGACAAAATTGTTACTTGTAACTAAGTATGTATACTTGAATCTTGTATATCATCATACTTGCATCAAATATTTTGGGGGACTGTAAAATCTGCCCTTTGCACTTTTAATCTGGCATTTATGGACCAACATATCCTTCAGATTCCTATTTCTTCTATAGGCTAACATGGGTGGCGGCATGGGGGGAATACTCTCATCGGAAATCAGTATTTTCCAGTTCTTATTTATCACATTTCTGATTTTATGATTCAGTGTTGAGTGGTTTATGACACATGTGATAGGGTTGTGGTCCAAACGCTTCGATCCCTGTAACAATGCTTCTCTATTATAGTACTTCGCTCTTTTATAAGAGTGGCGTACAAGACGGTGGGGGTAGCCTCTCTTTAATAGTCTGTCTTTTAATGCGTCTCCATGTTCGTGAAAAGAGGCCATGTCTGTGCAGTTACGCCGAATGCGTAAGAACTCACCAAAGGGAATAGATTCCCTTTGGCAGTTCGGATGGTAACTGTCAAACTGTAAAATGGTGTTCTTTGCTGTGGTATTTCTAAAGAGGCTCACTTTTAATTGTCCACTGGTACCATCAATCCTGATGTCCAAGAAGTCAACTTGCGAGACACTAAAATTCACTGTGAATTTAAGATTTGTGTCGCTCGCATTGAGCCAGAGAACAAAAGCATGTAACATGTTGACAGATCCGCTCCAAATGAAAAACATTTCATCTATGAAACGCTTCCACATAGATACATTTTCAAAAAAGGGCGCTACCTCATTATAGATGTTACGCAGTTCCCATTCCCCCATGAAGGCATTTGCTACACTGGGGGCACAAGATGCCCCCATGGAAGTGCCTTTGATTTGCGTGGAGTGATTTTTTTGTGTATATTATGTTTATATTGATGTGTTTCTTTTTCTCTGTTTAAACTATGAAATTGTCCTTGTACTAAATATTTAAAAAAAAGCTCTTACTATAAAAATGTATGTTTCATCTTTGAGAAAATATAAGGAAAAATAAGCACAAAAGAAATGATGACTTGAAAATAATAAATAAAACTTTAATACTTTTTAAAGAAAATAAATGAGATTGTTGGTTGTTTGTCAGCTATGTTGAAATAAATATTGGATGTATACCCATATTTGAATATTGTGGCCATTGAGGGAAAATAGCTTTTGTTACTGGTCTTCTTATTCCCCTCCTTCCCCTGGCCAGATTTAACCTAGAGGGGGTCCCATTAGTGTTGCTATTGTACTTTCTACTGGCTAATCCAGTAAGTGCTCCCTCATTGGGTAAATGTATAGTGCTTTTACCACACTGCAGCTGCGTAAAGGGCCAGAAGATGTGTCTCCAGTGACCATGTGTGCCTGTAACACAGGCACAGGCACACATGGTCACTGGAGACACATCTTCTGGCCCTTTACGCAGCTGCAGTGTAGTAAAAGCACTATGGGGCAGATTTACAAGCCTCTTCCACCTCTTTTTTTTTTTTTTTTTTTTTTTTAAATTATATTTTTATTGCAGAGTTATAAACAGCAGGAAAAAGTAAACAGCCAGTGCACTTGTGGGCTCCCCCCGTCCAATGACAGTTCACAGTTGTACACAGCCATTCAGCCCGCATCCCGGAGGCCGGGCGGCATATCAGATCGCTCGAGAGGAACACAACACAGTGTACGTCCCATTGGGACCCTGGCGGAAGGTCGTTTTACGTATCTGCTTTTACCCCCCCACCCGCAACAACATTCCCGTCAGCCATCTCCGTGGAATCAACGTAATTGCCCCCGTCGGGGCCTGCTCCGGGCTATTCGGGCCTTCGTGCCAGGCCGTCCCACCCAATCAGTCTGCCCGCCACTCAATACCCCCTGTCCCAGTAGTTCCAAGGCCTCCGCCAGCAACCCTCCAATGGCTTCCGGCCCTCCCCAAGCCCCTCTACAACTAACCTCCCCAACGCCCCCCCCCCCTGGCAACTGCTAAGGTGTGTGCTTCGCTCTACTGAACTGGATGGTTCCACTACAGTTCGTAGTGAGATACTTCTGTGTTCGCCCCGCGGTGTCCAGCGGCTTAGTTCTCACCGTCCTCATCCTCAACCAAAGCATCACGCAGAGCCTGTACCACTAACTCCCATGCACGCGCCGCATCCAGAGCTTTCTCATTCCCCAACTTCACTGCTTGCTTCATCCGGAGCACGCTCTCGCAGTCAGACCATCGCAGCAACTCATTCTTCCATCTACGCAGTGAGGGACCCCCCCTGGCCTTCCAGTGCCACGATATTTCCCTTTGAGCCAGTATCAGGCCCAGATCTATGAATTTACTTGTCACCTTGGTGTGCTTAGTATGCGGGAACCAGAGCAATAGACACGCCGCCATGTCGAATTCTACCTCCCTGTCAGTCACTTCATTCAGGAGTTCCCCTACCTCCGCCCAATAAGTTCCCAGTTGTGGACACCCCCAAAACAAGTGGTCCATGTCCGCCCCAAGGGACGAGCACCGGGGGCAACAGGCATCCGGCACCCGAAAGTGCCGCTGTAGTTTCTCCGGAGTTAAATAGGCCCTATGGAGCACATAAAAATGGACCTGCTGAAAGCGCGCGTTCCTGGTGCCCTTCCACGTGCGTCGCAGGATATGGCCCCATGCCGTATCCGGTATGGGCCGGCCAACGCTCCCCTCCCATTTAGCTTTGAGCCCATGGAGTGGTTCCAGCCCTTCGTTCAGCATCCTGTTATGTAGGCACGTCACAGCTTTGAATGTACCAGCCGCCATCACCACATATTGGCATGCCATAGTCGTCGCGGGCTCCAGGAGCCCCTCTTTCCAGTGCTTTTGCACGGCAGCCACTACAGCCGCGTGTAGTAGGAAGCCCCCCTCAGGCAGTCCGAACTGGTCCCGGAGCACGTCGAACGGCGCCAACGCCCCATCTATATACAAGTCACCCACCACCTGCAACCCCGCGTCCTCCCAGTCCATCAACGGGGACCAATCCCCTCCGTGCGGCAAAGCCGTCAACATCCCGATCGGGATCTCCGGGGCATAAGGCCGCGATGCCCTCGCTCTCCGAAGGCTCCTCTGCCAGCACAGCCGGAGCGTCCGCTCCTCCATGGTGAGGGCCCGTAACTCGAGCCGTTGCTGCATAATGATGTACGACAGCACGTGGCGCTGTATCCCCCGACCCCGGTCCGCCTCCGGCCCCCGGAACACCCTGGCTACGTTCTGCGTAAGGACCTGCAACTGCGCCGCTAGATAGTACAGCTCAAGGTCGGGCACGGCCATGCCCCCCTCCAGCTTGGGGCGAAGTAGCGTGCTCAAGGCTATTCTGCGACGGCCATGCCCCCACAGAAAGCCAATAATCAGTGACCGCAGTTCCCTAAACACCCCCTGGGGAATCCAGACAGGTAGCGTTCGGAAATAATAAAGGAAGCGGGGGAGCGCCACCATTTTCAACAATGCTATCCTGCCCAGGACTGTCAGCGGGAGGGTCGACCAGAAAGACAAGCTACCCCGCAGTGACCGGACACAACGGCCGATGTTACCCTCCAAAAGGTCAGCAGCCGAGTGGTAAATGCGGACACCCAAGTAGGTGATGCAAGAGGGTTCCCATGCCACACCCAAGTCGCTGCTAGGGGCTGGCGATCCCGCTCTCAGCGGAAACACGCAGGTCTTTGCCCAATTGACCTTAAGGCCCGACAGTCGGCCGAACTCGGACAGCAGATCCATCGCTCCAACCAGTGCCCCCGAAGTGTCAGCTAGGTACAGGAGCAGGTCATCTGCATAGAGCGATATATAATGCCATTGCCCATCACTCACTATTCCCGCGTATCGGTCGCCTGACCTCGCATGGACCGCCAAGGGTTCCATCGCCAGGGCAAACAACAGAGGGGAGAGAGAGCATCCCTGTCGTGTTCCCCTGCCCACCGGATACGCGGCAGATACCAAGCCGCCCAATCGAACTCTCGCCGTCGCCGAGGTGTACAAGACCCTCGTCCACCTTCGAAACCCATCGCCCATGCCGAACCGCTCCAGCACTCCATCCAAGAAAGGCCATTCCAAACTGTCGAAGGCCTTCTCGACATCCACGGACAAAACCGCCGGCGTTCCCTCCCCATCCAAGATGGCGTCCATTATTCCCACCAGGCGGCGGATATTCATCGCCGTGCTCCTCGTGGGTATAAACCCGGCTTGATCCCTGTGCACCAGGCCCGTCATGTGCGGGGCCAATCTAGTGGCCAGGATGCGACTCAGGATCTTATAGTCCACCGTCAGCATGGACAGCGGGCGATAGGACCTCACGTCCGCGGCATCCCGGCCAGGCTTGAGGAGTGGTACTATCAAGGCCTCCCGCATGGAGCCAGGCAATGCCCCCTTCTCGAAGGCCTCCGTATACACCACCAGCAGCCTGGGCGCCAGAGCGTCTACATAGTGCTGATAGAACTCGACTGGGAGTCCGTCCACCCCGGGCGTCTTGTTACGGGCCATATGTTTGATAGCCACTCGAATTTCCGTAAGCGTGATCGGGCTACCCAGGTCCTTCGCATCGTCCTCGTCCAAGACCGGAAGCGGCCTCTCCCCCAGGTACTCCACGATGTCCTGAACCCCCACTCCCAACTGACTCCGGTACAATTCCTCATAGTAACCCCTAAAGCGGTCCAATACAGCTGCCTGGGAGTACACCATCTCTCCCTGCGCGTTAGTAATGCTGAGGATCGGGCAACCCCTAAGTTCCGGGCTAGCTAATCTGGCTAAGAGGGTACCCACCTTGTCCCTTTCTGCGTGTGCCCTGATAATGTACTGCCTATAGTCATAACATCTCAAACGTTCCGTCTCCGCGGCTACCACTTCCTTCGCCTCCAATAACTGGGCCTGTAGACCTGGCCTAGTTGGCCTGCGGCGCTCCAGGTCCCTCAAAGTTTCCTCCGCTTCCATTAAGTCATTCAGCACAGTCGTTCGAGCATTCGAGAACCTGCCCAAGCACACCCCTCTCACCACCACTTTCATTGCATCCCATTCAGTAGACCTACTCGTCGCCGTTCCTTCATTCACACCGAAATAACTATCAATGCCCTGCCGGACCGCATCGTCGAACACAGAATCCTCTAGCGTCTCCGGCCGAAGCCGCCATGTTGGTATTACTGAGCGCTCCCTCTGCCATTGAATATGCACCAACAGGGGGTTATGATCGGATATCGTCCTAGCAAGGTACTCAGCATGGGTAATCAATGGGGCTAGGGAGCTCCCGCAAAGCACCGAATCAATCCTGACATGTAAATCATGGAGAGCGGAATAAAAGGAGTAATCCCTGGTTCCCCTGTGCCTCTCCCTCCAGACATCCAGCAACCCCCATCGTTCTTGCCAGTCCTTCCTGTGCGCGGCCAGCCTGCGCACAGGAGAGTCTACTAGGGGGGGATGGGACCTATCCAGAGCCACATCAGTAATCGAGTTAAAGTCCCCCCCTAGCACTATCGGACCCGCCAGGAAAGAGGCCAAGGACCCCGAGAGGCTATCAAAGTATCGGCCTTGGTCAGTGTTCGGTGCATAAACACAACAGAAAACCACATCCCGTCCATACAATCTCCCCTCCACTGCTACAAACCTGCCATCCGGATCTATTACCTGATTCAGCACTTGAAAGGGTATCCCCGCCCTCACCCAGATCAAGACCCCCCTGGCATACGCTGAGTAAGTGGTGCCAAAAACCTGGCCCCGCCATCTTTTCTGCAAGGCAGCGCACTCTTTTTTGGTGAGGTGAGTCTCCTGGAGCATAGCTATCTGAACCCCCCTGCGTACCAGGTATGCATGTACTTTGTGACGTTTCACCATAGTCCGCAGCCCCCGGACATTCCACGTTAGGCATTTCAAATTAGGTAATGTCCCCATTCCAATTCCGTACAGTCCGAATCAAACAACGACGGTCCATGACCCCCCCAATGCAGTTGCCCCCCCCCAAACAACCCCAAAACTGAAACATTCCCCAAACCCCACTCCCCAGGACAGAGCACACAAACCCAATGGCCGCCCCCATCCAAACCTTGATCCAACTTCTCGCACACTTACCCTGTGGTCTCCACCACAGTCGACCTTAAGGGCCTAGGGGGGGTGAGTCGCCGCCGACCCCAGCTAGCGGAGCCCGCGTCCCGCCCTTCATCCCCTCCGATACACTCAGCTCCCCCACCCGGCAACCCGCCCTCCAGCAACAGGATAGCACCCTACCAGGAAGTCCCGATCTAGTCCCAAGTCTATCTCAGCCGCAGAAAATATTATCCGAAGTCTGTGGGGTCACCGTCGGCCCCTTCTGGCTCTCTGCCTCCGAAAGTTCCTCTCCTGTTCTGCTGCCTTCTCCTCCCGAGTCCGTTTCGGCCCGTTCACTGTTCTGTCGCGACCCTGTAATGGCCGCCGTCGCCGCGAGTGCATCCCTCTTCCCCGCCGCCATTTGAGCCTCCCGCTTCTCCCGCTGGCGCCTGTTGCGGGACCTGATGCGTTGTGACTGCCGCACCCGGGGCCGCTTGGGCTGGTCTCGCCGACTTTGGTGCGTCCTATCCGTCCCTGCTCTGTATGACTCCAGCCATTGCCAAACTTCGTCCGGAGTCTGGAAAAAGTGTGTGGTGCCATCCATGATAATCCGCAGCTTGGCCGGGTAGAGCAAGGAGTACTGAATGCCTTCCTCCCTGAGCTCCTTCTTCACAGCAAGGAATGATGCCCTGTCCTTCTGGACCGCCTGCGTATAGTCCGGAAAGATCGTTACCTTGCTGTTCTCCACCTCATAAGGGCCCGACATCCTGGCCCGCTGGATGAGGAGGTCCCGGTCCTTGTAGTGGAGGAGCCGCACCACCATTGGTCGGGGGGGGCGGCCAAGCCCCGGCGGGCGAGCGGGCACCCGGTGAGCCCGCTCCAAAGTGAAAAATGGAGTAAGCCCCTCCGGCGCCACCACAGTGCGGAACCAGTTCTCCATGTAGGCCACCGCATCCTCCCCCTCAATCCGTTCCGGCAGGCCTACGACCCGCACGTTGTTCCGCCTATTGCGGCCTTCGGCATCCTCCGCCCTCCGCTCTAGAGTGTCCAGTCGGGCCAAAATGTCTGTAATCCTGTGCTCCGCGGTCACCACCGATGGCTTCAGGTCCAGCAACAGTTGGTCATGATCCTTGACCCGATCCGCCAGCTTCGCGTGATCCGCGCGTAGCAGCCCCAGGCCCGTGGCCACTTGGGCAATGTCATTGTGCAACGCCTCCTTAGTGAAGGTGATCGCCTCAAGGATGGCATCCAAGCGCCGGTTCAGCCGCTGTTCCTGATCAGGCTCCGGGGAGGGATTCTCATTCAGCTGGGTCGATGTCGCCGAGTCCCCCTCGCGGCTCCCGGGCATCGGCCCTCCGATCGCCGCCATGTCAGGGCGCTGCGTCGCAAGTCCGGCCACCCGTACTGTGGGTTCCCCCGTGGGTCCGTGCCGGTCACCGGGCACCGGGTAGTGCTATGTCACCGCCAATGGTCTCAGGAGCACTGACCAGGCGGACGAGCTCCGTTCCGTCACCCCCACTGGGCCTGTGGGGGGAGGATGAGTCGTAGGGCGGCGGTTGGCGAGAACCCCTGACCTCCTGGGTGAATCGGGCAGCGTCCCCCGGTCTCAGGGCTTCGCGCCGCCAATCCCAGTGCGTTGGGCAGCCGGGTGCGGGGTCCCTCTCTGCTTGGCGACAGCCGGACTCAGGGCTGAAGTTCGGGACCGTCCGACCTCCTCGCCGCCATTTTCTTCACACCCCGGACTACACCTCGGCCGCCTCTTCCTCGATCTCCTCGGGGCCAGCAGTCCCCCAGCGATTCACCGATTACGTCCAGCTGTCCCCTTACACTTCAAAGGGCAGGAACGTCGTCTCCGGGTCGCCTAGGGTCCCGAAAAACAGGAGAATTAGCGGGATTCCGCGCGGAGCTGCGAGCTCACGCCGCCATCCCGATCGGCGTCCAAGCCACGCCCTCGCCTCTTCCACCTCTTTTGCACCGCAGTTGCATCACTTTTGTGACACAGCAGCAGCACAAAAGACGCGCCATGGTGCTGGGTATTAACAACGTGACGCATCTGAGAGATGCGTCACTTTGTAAAGCCCTGTGCCATCACGAGGCGTTACGGCGCAGGGGAGCACGTTCCTGCACAGGAACGCCTCCTAAAAGTGGCTGAGTGATATCTACAAGATTTCACTCAGTCACTTTTAGGCCAATGCTGCGTCAAAACCCTGCGCCTGCTTGAAGCAGGTGCAAGGCTTGACGCAGCATTGGGGAGATAGGGCCCCCCAGAGCATTGCTGGAGCTGCGTCGCGCTTGCGACGCAGCTCCAGCAATGCGCTGCTTTTACGGCACAGATGCGTGAGGCATCTGTGCCGTTTTTGCCACATGGTGCGCCAAATTGTAAATGCGGCGCACCATGGGTGGCGGAGCTGCGGCACACAATAACTGGCGCATCCCTGGGGACTGATTAGACAGTAGAAAGTAATCCAGTTGAGTAGAGGTATTGCACAAAACGGTGGCATCTTTGTGGACAAACACGCAGGGCGGGATTCATTCTGCCCCCTGTTAGACTCATTTTTTGTGCCCTTCTGCCCTCTGTTAGACTCGTTTTTCCCTTGT
The DNA here is from genome assembly GCF_964263255.1 of Lissotriton vulgaris. Lineage (NCBI taxonomy): Eukaryota > Metazoa > Chordata > Amphibia > Caudata > Salamandridae > Lissotriton > Lissotriton vulgaris. The sequence continues at coordinate 256,751,554 of NC_141700.1, forward strand.
TTTTGTGCCCTTCTGCCCTCTGTTAGACTCGTTTTTCCCTTGTTTTTGTGCCCTTCTGCCCTCTGTTAGACTCGTTTTTCCCTTGTTTTTCTGCCTTTCTGCCCTCTGTTAGACTCGTTTTTGTGCCCTTCTGCCCTCTGTTAGACTCGTTTTCCCTTGTTTTTCAGCCCTTCTGCCCTTTGTTAGACTGCTCTTTTTGCCTTTCTGCCCTCTGCATCACCACATCATCACTCAGCGCTACCCCAGCATCACTCAGCACCACCACATTATCACTCAGTACCACCACATTATCACTCAGCACCATCACATTATCACTCAGCATCACCACATTATCACTCAGCACCACCACATTATCACTCAGCACCACTCAGCACCACCACAGCATCACTCAGCATCACCACAGCACCACTCAGTGCCACCACAGCATCACTCAGCACCACCACATTATCACTCAGCACCACCACAGCACCATTCAGCACCACCACAGCATCACTCAGCACCACCACAGCACCACTCAGCACCACCACAGCACCACTCAGCACCACCACAGCAACCTCAGCACCACCACATTATCACTCAGCACCACCACAGCACCACTCAGCACCACCACTGCATCACTCAGCACCACTACAGCATCACTCAGCACCACCACAGCACCACCCCAGCATCACTCAGCACCATCCCAGTATCACTCAGCACCACCACAGCACCACTCAGCATCACCACAGCACCACTCAACACCACCCCAGCACCACTCCGCGCCACCCCAGCATCAATCTGCGCAACCATTCAACAACAACTGGTTCAAATATGTTTTCTCATTGTTTCAAGCTTTATTACAAATGTCACAAAAATATGTTAATATTTCACTTCTGTTCTTGGATTTTCGTCACAATAAAATACACTGAACATAATCTTCACAAAAGTTTAAGCTTTTGCCCTTATAAATTAAAATCACTTTTATTTAAGTAATATTAGTTTTAAAAAATTAAAAGCCATTGTAATTTGTAATATCAATACATCTAAGTCACGTAAATACAAAACATGTTGCATTACAAATGCTATAGGTGTCACATTTGCGAAAGTTATAACTATTGGCATTGTAAATGACAAAGCTATTAATTTAGCTATTTTCAAAACCAACACATAAATAAAAAAAATTGTCATTTACAAGACCAATAGCTCAAACTTTCCTAATGCGAGACCTGTTGCATTGCAAATCCTTGTTTTTATATCTGTCAGTGCTTCCTGTTGAGGTTTAGTTTTCGTGACAGGCGCCTCATTGCCTACTTGTAACTATTCTCTGACCCTGCTTCAAGGGTCAGAGCAGGGTCAGAGAATAGTTGCAAGTAGGCAACGAGGTGCCAGGAAGCACTTACAGGCTTACAGCAGCAGGTGCCCAAGTTAAAGTTAATTTCTTTGTAACCTTTTTGTAAAAAGTTACAAAAAATTAGCTTCAACTTTTGCACCTGCTGCTGTAACCCTGTAAGTGCGTGGCTGAAAATTCGTCCCGCTCGCGGTTTCTCGGATTTTACAGCGATTTCGCGAGATTCACGGATTGCGAAACCGTGGAAAATCAGCGAATTCCGCGGGCGGAACGAATTTTCAGCCCATGCTTAGTACATATTAACTTTAGTTGTTTGCAGTGTACTCCAATGTTTGAGATCTGACCATTTATAAATTAGAAAGAATTAAACGAAGGGTAAAGAATAGAGGTTGCCAACTTTGTCACAGGGGAACTAGGTTTGAGTCTCGGCGTAGGATCAACATTATGTGACTCTAGATAAATCCCCTAATCTCACTGTGCCTAAAAAAAGTTGAATGTGCCCTTGTGCTATGTAAATGGTGGAGCTCATGTAAAGCGCCCCAATACCTTCAGGGCGAGTTCGCGCTATATAAAACTTGAAAGAAAAACAACCATTAAAAATGCAATGGGGCTCGCATTTGTTAGACTTGAAGTTATATAGGAATTATAAATGCAGAGGGCCTTCATTGGCACTACTGCCGGCTGGAGAGACTGTGCAGCATGGCACGGAAGCGTGTGTGTAGGGTGCAGTGCAGTGACATCACGAGGGTGCTTGCAGGACATTCACAGCTTGGGTGTTCCTTATCCGGTGCAGTAACAGACGCTGCGTGTTGTGCACCGTTCTTGGAGACCAGACACAAGTACTGTTGTTGTCAGTAGACATGACACTTAATGTGCGCCTGTGTTAACCCTTCTTGGAGCTTCACTGAGGGCACAAGACGTCGTACAGTGTGCGGTGGAGTTAAGTGACATCCCGCTGTACTGCAGGCTGGAGTGGGGGCTGCCGGAGGAGAGGGCAGTCGCCAACCTGACATATTTGATTTGTGTGTGTGAGTGCTTATGTGTGGTGGAAACCGACATTTCCAGCAAAAGTGTTTTTCTGTTTTGGATCCATTTCACAGGGGAATAAATAAAGGAAAGTGACAGAGAGGGAAGAAGGGGAAGAGAAGAAAAAACAGGCGGAGCAGCAGCAGAGCAGAAGTGAACACTGACTGTCCTTGTGGTCTCCAGGCAAGAAGGAAGAGACAGAGCCTTTTCCTTCTATGCCCGCCCCTCCTGTCCCCGACAACCAGGAACACCGAGCCTTATCTATGGGACTTGGCTATTTCTGCTGTCCAGGGACACATGTTTCAAATAGAAAAAGTAGGGGAACGGATTGCATAAACTTAAAGAAGTATGGGCATGCCGTGCCCTGTCGATCCCGCCCACTTCGACCACTGGGCACATCCCATGTGCTCCTATCCAGACAATGCATGATGTTAGACATTGCGGGTCGAGGACGTAATGTTTGTGCTTGTATTTGTGCCCAGCATGCCTCCTCGTGGCTTCACAGAGCACCCAGACACTTCACAGGGGTTGACAGGCACTCGTGACCTGTTCGCGTAACAGTGGCTGAATTTGGGGGAGCTGTTGCAGTTCATGTGGGACTGACCTTATGTCTATTTGGGAGGGAGGAGAGGGGGGCAAGCAACACCGACACCCATTTGTGTGTGTAAACGGCCGCTTTATTGAAACAAGTGCACATAACACTTTATTAAACTGGCAATTCGCCTTACAAAACTAAAACCTCTCTAAACATCAAATTACCTGACCACTTTGTCATGTCCTCCCCCCACCCCTACGATCCCCACATGATAAAAAAAACCACCCTGCATCATACAATACATAAATTGCAAAATATTAAATAATGCACAATCTTCTCAGCTACCAATAACTCCTCCCCTCGCAAGACCTACAATCCTATTTGCTTTCCTGCAACTGTAACTAACGACATTCTAATGTAAACTTCCCAACCACTTAACGTTCCCCCGCTCCCGCTCACCAAATCCCCAACTTAACGATAAACTGCTAAACTCCAGCCAAACTTGGCCAACTTCAACAACAACTCCGCCACCCAGGAAAAAGCGGATGGATAGATGACTACACAGCCTCTGCCTTTTCCTGCCCCCCCCCCACCCCCCCCCCCCCCCAAAAATCCGGGCCTGGAAACGTCACCCCCAACTTCTCACTCCTGCCGCACCCCCAACAGCTTAGACAACACTTCTCGCAACTTCAAGAGATACAAATCCATCCCCAAACGAGATAGGTGGACCCCATCCCCTCTAAACAATTCTGATGCGTCATAACGAAGTCCCGGTGCCAGACCCTCGCAAACCCCAGGTGCCTACAGAACCGCACCATCTCCTCATTAATTTTACGGCTGGCCTTATCCACTGCCTGGGGCCTCAACGCCCCTCTCCATACCCGCCGCGGAACAAACTCAGTCCAAATAACGGAACACCCCGCCCAGTTCCTTTTGATGTCCTCCAAATCCCGTTTCATGGCCCTCATTAGAACCAGACCGGTCTCCCGCACAGGGTAATTTTCTCCCAAATGGAGAACCAACACATCGGGGCACTTGCCCCCCACCATCAGCCCATTCAGTGTCCCAACCAGCTCCGTCCACCTCATCCCCCCCTCGACCAAACCAGTGTCCCGTAACTGAGCTCGATTGACAAAGGAGTGGCCCACTATCCAAATAGTCATGACACGGGCTAGGGGACCAGCCACCGAACCTGCAACGAGAAAGAAAAGTCAAGCATGGACCCACCCATAAGTGCCGCGTTAGCATTGCTGCCCCTCGACGTGCTCATTGCGTTTGTAGCAGTCGGATGTCCAACGCCCCAAGTGGATGATGTCCTCGCGCCCCCATCCCCTCCTGTGCGCTTCTGACGCCGCGCCAATGCGAAATGAATGCGTGCCAAACCTGCTGCCATCCACACCAAGGCGCGCCAAAGCCTTTCTCAACACGGCCAGCAATTGTGAGCCCGTCGCCCCTCTCCCACCCGCATGGCAAAAAACCAAACTTTCCAATGAACCCACCGCCCGCCATCGCAACCCCCAGTGAAGCGGACACACCACATCCGCCTCGCTTCTACCCAACGTTATCCACCTGCCCACACTCCTCTGATCTGTCTTGGATTTCCGAAGCCACAATCGGACTACTCCCCTTCCAAAGGACACCTCCGACCACCGCAAACCACAACTCAACCGTACCCCTAACAATTCAGACACCCGAAACGCGCCTGCAAACATCCACGTCATCAGAGTAGCAAATAAGCAAGTTTCCGTCTCATCCCGGCACACGCCCGACAAGGTCTCTACAATGCTCCCCAACAATACCCCTGATAAAGGGAGCCGAACCCAACCAGCACTCCCGCACCCAAACCCTCCAACATCCGTGACCAGAGCTCCCCCGCCGACGGTGCGTATCCCCACACGAGTTTGCCCATGAAAGCAATTCCGGCTAACTTGCCCGCTATGGTGACCCGCGTTCGGCCCTTGGCAATCATTGACAGTATAAACTGCACAACATCCTCCGTCTTTCCCCGCCCCGGGGCCCGCCAACGCGCCCCAGACGCCACAAACTCCACCCATGCAGACACATACGTGGTCCGTGTAGATTTTGCCAGAGACCCTAGAACCAGCTGCAACATCCTGTGTTGCCGACTTTCCACAGCTGCGGGGGCATGTCCGTCGGGTCCCGGTCTGCGTCCTTGGCTAACCCACGGAATCTCTATCACTGCGAACGAGATAAAGCATCTGCAATGTCATTCTTGATCCCTGGGACATGCACCGCGCGGAAAGCAATATCATGGCGCAGGCAACCCAACACAAACACTGTCAACAACTTCAGCACCTGTTCATCTCTGGCGGATTGGCGATTTACCACCTGCACCACCACCATGTTGTCCACATTGAAAGTCACCCGCACGTGGGACAACACCTCCAACCACAGCTCAACCGCCACCACCAGGAACAATTTCAAGAACGCAATGCCCCTGCTACCCCCCGCCCACTCCGGGGGCCATTTCTCCGTGCACCAACGCCCCTGCCAGTATGCCCGATCCCGTCGCTTCCCGCCGCGTCTGAAAAGATCTGCACCTCCCAGACCATGTCCTCCCCTCTCTGCATCCGAACCCCATTAAAGTTCCGCAGAAAAAACTGCCACATCCTCAGATCCTCCTGAATGCCCGCGGACAACCTCACATGGTGATGCGGCTGCCTCCTCCCTGCCAACGCTCTGCCCAACCTCCTGCAGAACGTTCGCCCCACTCGCACCACCCTGCAAGCAAAGTTCAACACGACTTGAATCTCCAAAAACGTAACTTTGTTCTTTGATAACATTCCAGCCGCCCCAACATCTGCTGCTTCTTTTCCACTGGTAATCGGGCCTCCATTGACCCCGAATCCAGTTCAATGCCCAAAAATGACAGCGCCGTGCCTGGTCCCATTGTCTTTTACGGTGCCAGTGGCACACCCAGGTACCCCATGAGCTCCTGAAACCTGTCCAGTGCCACCTGGCAGTCCGTGGAGCCTGGAGCCCCCACCAGAAAAAAGTCATCCAGGTAGTGCGTAACTCCCTGGTGACCCGTCCGTTCCATAAAAAAACACTGCAGGAACGTACTAAAACACTCAAAAAGTGTGCATGACATGGAACAGCCCATCGGCAATGCCTTGTCCACATACCGAAACAAAAGGGGAGGATGGACGGAGCGTTTGAACAAATCAAACACTCACCCCCAGTCAACTGATCTGGGTTTAATCCATCACCATTCTTTAGCTCACTCAGCCACCCCAGTTCAGACATGGCCATATGCAAATCAGTCTGACCCTGTGCCTCATGGGAACAGTCCAGCCCGAACTGCCAAGCCATGTCTTCCCTGGACCGGAAACAAGCATCCTGGGACCGGTTTTGGATTCATAATCCTCATCAGCCAGGCTATCTTGAATCCAGTGGCCAAGTGAGCAAGGGACTCACTTCTGAGCATACCCTGCCAACTTAGGGCGTACAAAGCGAAACAAAAGGGGATGATGGACGGAGCGTTTGAACAAATCAAACACTAACCCCCAGTCAACTGATCTGGGTTTAATCCATCACCATTCTTTAGCTCACTCAGCCACCCCAGTTCAGACATGGCCATATGCAAATCAGTCTGACCCTGGCCATAGCCGCGTCCACGGACGAGTACGACACTGCTGCCTCCTTTTCGTCAATGTAGTCGTTGACCGAACCACCTTCCGGCCACGACAAATGCTGAATGAGGCGAAACTGCCCCGCCTCCTTCTTGGGCACCACCCCGATAGGAGACACAATCAACTCCTCCAAAGGCCAGTCCTCGAAGGGTATATGCCAACAGGAGGGGAGGTGGTGGATCAAGTTAAGATCCAAGGGCTCAGATTACCATCCACGGAAAATTGAGAATGGAAGGTCCAGCCAAAGTCAGAGCCCCAAGGGACAGTAACTGACAAAAGCGACTAGGCTGTTCCTAAAAGAGGAAAGAAGGGAAACATGAGGTCACAGGAAGTGCAGGGGTAGTGCTCAGTGGAGGGCTACCCTGGGTATCCAATTTGTTGGATTTAATGGCCTCACACACCCTTGCGAGTGTCATGCTTCATCATAGGCATTGCTCCTCGTTTGGCTGGCGGTGCAATGCCCAACGGGCTCACCTCAAAGAGGGGCTCTTTGGCGGAGATCTTTTATCCAACTGCCTATGGGTGAAGTGCGGGTGAGGGTAGCCCTCCACTGAGCACTACCCCTGCCCTTCCTGTGACCTCATCTTTCCCTTCTTTCCTCTTTTAGGAACAGCCTAGTCGCTTTTGTCATTTACAGTCTTCGAAGGGCCCGCCATGCGGCCCGCACTGACTTTTTTCTCCAACTTCTCCCACACCACATCCGGGTGCTCCCTGGCGGTCTTCAAATTCTTCGCCCATCTCCGCAGCCGAGGTCCCTCGTAGCCTAACCTAAAACCTTCACGAAACCCGGACCGTAAGCGTTCCGCTGCCCCCTTATCCAGGTAATCTTGCAGGGCCGCTACCAAACGGTCCACCTTAACTGGAGTATGAGCCCTTGGGCCCAGACCCCTTACCTCCCCTACCCCCTCCAGGCTGCTGAGTGCTCCCCGACCGCGCTCCACCGGACTGCCCCTGTTGGGACCGATGCGGCTGTCCCGAAGTTCCCCAGCAGCTGGGTGTGGTCAGGGAGCCATCTTGCTTCACTTATTTGGGTGTCCGCATCTATCATGAGGCCGCAAGTCTGTTGGAGGGTAACATAGGGCGTTGCGTGCGCGCATTGAGAGGCTGCATATCCTTCTGGGCCGGCCTCCCTCCCTTTATCGGTGTTGGGCCGAGTGGCGCTACTGAAAATGGTGGCGCTCCCGAGGCTGCTCTATTACTTTCGCACCCTGCCGATCTGGATTCCCCAGCGGGTCTTTAAAGAACTGAGGATGTTGGTGACTGACTTTCTTTGGGGTCTCGGGCGACGCAGGGTAGCATTGAACACGTTGGTCAGACCCAAGCTCGAGGGGGGGATGGCAGTCCCCGACTTTGAACTATATTATTTAGCAGCACAGCTTCAAATACTCACACAACACGTTGCCAGGGAGTTCAGAGAGCCAGATCACGAGCGAGGGAATGGTATTCAACGCCACGTCCTGGCCTACATAGTTATGCAACAGAAACTAGAAATGAGGGACCTTACAATGGAGGAAAAGACGATCAGGTTATGTTGGCAAAGGAGTCTGAAGAGAGCAAAGAGCCCGGCCGTATGCCCCAGAGATACCATTGGGAATGCTGACCGCTCTACTACATGGAGGTAACTGGTCCCCGCTGTCGGAATGGGAGGAATTAGGCTTACAGATGGTGGGGGACTTATACATAGATGGAATGTTGGTCCCCTTTCAGATGTTGCAGGAACAGCTTGGCCTACCAGACGGGAACTTTCTTCTGCATGCGGCGGTGGTTGCGGCGATACAAAAGCACTGGAAGGGAGGGCTAATTGAGCCGGAAACGACCATGGCCTGCCAGTATGTGGTGATGGCCGCGGGTACGTTTAAAGCGGTGACCTGCCTCCATAATAGGATGCTAAATGAGGGACTGAACCGCTGCTGGCGCTGAAGGCGAAATGGGAGGACAGTATAGGTAAACCCATCCCAGACACGGTGTGGGGCCATATTCTGAAACGAACATGGAAGGGGACAAGGAATGCACATTTCCAACAGGTACACTTTTATGTCCTGCACAGGGCATACCTGACCCCGGAAAGGATTAAATGGTACTTTCGGGTACATGACGCAATGTGCCCGAGGTGCCTGGCGCCTGAGGTTGACCTGGACCACCTGCTGTGGGGTTGTCCGAAATTGGGGACGTATTGGCCGGAAGTGGGGGAACTCCTGAACGTGGTTACTGACAGGGAAGTGGACTTTGACATGGCGGCGTGCTTATTGCTTTGGTTTCCTCACACAAAGAACACAAAAATAACAAGTAAATTCATTGACCTAGGGTTCATGTTGGCCCAAAGAGAAATCACCTGGCACTGGAAGTCCAAGGAGGGTCCGTCGGTAAGGAGATGGATGAATGAGCTGCTGAAATGGTCCGGGTGTGAAAGTGTGCTCCGAATGAGACAAGCTGCTAGGACTGACAATGATAAAAGCTTGGAGATGGCGAGTGCGTGGGAGATGATAGTTCAAGCGTTGCGTGACTACATGGTGGAAGACGAGAAATACACAAATTGAACACTTAGGGCTCCATGAGGCTTGAAAGAACAAAGGTACCACCCGATTTGTAGCGTGCTCCATTATTATTATAGAAGGACTATGCCCACATCAGCAGCGGTTGAGGGGGGAGGAGGGAGGTAGGGATTGTTTGGGGAGGGCAGTTAGGCACCGAGGCTATGTTCTGGGAGAGTCTGAAGCTGAACCTAGGGCTGGGTACACGGCGAGGGGTCCCCGGGAGGGGTCATACAGGTTGCAGTGGGCAACATTGGATATACCCCGGACACCGTAGGCGTCCACTAGTAGATAGGAGCAGGAACAGGGGTTACAAATCCGGTGTCACTTACATAGGATGCCGGAGCATGCTGGCTGGTGTAATGGGGGGGGGGGAGTTTAGGGGGGTAAAATGCAGATACTAAATGATGTCATTAACCAGACACCCCTCTGGGGTAACCACTGTGACGCTTTTGCTGGGCATACGACTCGATGCGCCGCCCGGCCTCCGGGTTGTGGGCTAATTGGCTGTGTACGAATTTATGACTACCTTGTCTATGCATTGTGACGCCATAAGTGTACTGGTTGATCTATTTTGTGAACTGGTTTCTAATTCTGCAATAAAAACAAATTAAAAAAAAAAAATCAAGAACCCCTCAGGCCAAGGATGTGCTATATCAGATTCTTGCTGATTTTCTGTAACTTGTTGAAACTGCTTTTCCGTTTCAGCTTGCACTTACGGGGAGAGGTACTATCACATCATCAAGGGGACACTTCACTATGCAAGTGTGGGCAGTGTAGATCCAGTTGGGGAGACCACCACAATTATCACCATGTTTGTGGCAAAGATCACTAGGAATTGTCCATGCCATCGAGGTTCAAGACACATTTTCTGAACGTTTCTTCACCAAGACCCAGTTGCTGGGACTGTGGTCATGACACTGCTCCTAATGCAGCGGGTGGTAGCAGCTCCACCGTGGTGAGACACAGAATGCACCACATCAGCTAGTCCTTTGCAGTAATCAAGAATCATGTAATCTCTAATGTTAACAAGCGCATTTGCGGGTACTTCCGGCAGTCTCATTGCTTGGCCCATGATGATTTCATGTGCGGACAGTCCTGGTTTCTGATCAGGAATGCTTCAAAGACTTATTAATACAAGGGGCAAAACATCACGCCACTTCCGAGACATTGAAGCACACACTTTGGCCAATCTATTTTTTAATGCTCCATTCACTTGCTCGGCTATGTTTGAAGCCTCAGGCTGGTAACTGCAGTGTAGTCTTTGCTCTACTTCCCTCAGTCCCTCAGCCTGACTCCAACGAATTCTTGAAATTGAATCTGGGGTTAAGTTCCCGTAACAACTACTTAGCTACTGTGAGGCTATCATTTCTCCTGGTCGGGTAAGATTCAACCCAACGCAAGAAGGTACACGCAATCACCAGGACATATTTCAGCCCATTGCACACAGTCATCTCGATGAAGTCCAGCAGCATCCTATTGAATGTCTCTTCTGACCTTCCTATGTGCTTCAGAGTCACTGTGGTTCTTTACCCTACATTCATCTGTTGGCACACAACATATCTGTTACACAATCGTTCAGCCATCAATCATAATCAGGGGTTAAACCAGTTCTGTCGAAACAATCTGCCCATTGCATATCTTCTAATATATGCGGGACCATGAAAATGTCTAGCCATCGGGAACAGCCAGCAATCTGGCAATACAGGTCTGCAATCTGCTGAAACCCAAATGACATCTTCTCTATTGACATAACCCGCTCTGACCCAACTCTGCTGTTCTGCCTCTAGCACTTCCTCCTGCAACCTTTTCACTTCCTCCCATGTGGCAGCTAGTGCTAACGAAAGGTTGCAATTGGTCTAATCTTCAGATTCCTTTACATATTCACAATTAAATGTATGGGCCCCATAAGCACAATATCACGCAACCTCATCAGCACATTGGTTGCCAACTGTCACATAGTCATCTCTGCTTCTATGGACCGAACACTTAATAGCAATATCGAAAGGCAACAGTAATTCTTCCGAGAATCTTATGACATGCACAATTTTCAATTGTGGATCCTAACAATGTCATAAATCCCCTCTGAAACCATAACTGTCCATACTGACTATCAGTAAGAATTGTCAATTTGAGCTGTTTAGAAACACAACAAGATCTAGTAAAAGTGATCAATTCAGCCACTTACTCAGAAGACACCCCTCGAATCCAGGAGGTTTTCACTATCTCTGTGACTGTACATACTGAGTAGGCAGCTCTTAAGGTTCCTCCATCGTCTCTCAGGCAGGGCACACCATCAAAAAACAAAAGAGGATCAGACTCAGTGAGTCACTCATCTTATATACCTGGGGACGCCCTGATTCTTCTCTGCCGCATTTTCTGCCTCTGCTACGCTGCAAGTGCAGCCAACGCCGTCCTGCCCTCTATCTTGCCCCACGTCTTGGCCGCCACATCGCCGCCACTCACCGCAGACCGCCACCGGACAGGACTGCAAGTCCCAGGGGGCAGAGCGGTCTCGTGGGTGGAGCCATCTTCGCATCAAGCCGGAGCTTAAAACAAAGGAAGGGCTACCTCGGCGCGGGACGCGCACGGGCTCGCACGGGCAAAAGGCGGGCCCATTTGAGCCCGTTAGAGAGCGGTGGAGGCCGGGCTGGGCTCCCCCTCTAACTTACGTGGCAGCCCAGGTTAGTTGTTGCCCATTATTTTCCTTTCTTGTTACATCCTGTTCACAAACCTCCTGTGAACCCTGAACTGTGCAATTTCTTTGCCCCTCAACAAAATGAATACTCGTGAGGGGAAAGGCAGATCGACATTGACTGGGGGAAGTGTCGTTGGGTCACCATGGATCAATTTTTAATCAGAACCAGCTCTGTCTTAGCCCATGAGATTGCTATGACTGAGCGACGACTCTCCCTAGATCCCCTGCAAACCAAACATTCGTCGTTGGGTGGCTTAGTATCCGCACGCTCCCCGGAACGCCCCTTGGCTACAGTGATTGACTCCCCTGATCCAACAAGAGACACTAGCCAGTCTTTGCAGGCGCGATTGGAAGATTCATCAATAATGGAGGTTCCAACTAGCCCCCTAGCTGTGTAGGCAGCCAAAGAAGGCACGCCCAGTGATACACATCCACGTTTAGCCACAAGGTCAGCGCCTAAACTATCTACTTTGACCCCGGTCCCAACACTGGAGCCGGCTACAAAGTGGAAGAGGGGAGGGGGTCCTCAAAGGCAGAAAAACACTAAAATGCAAAGGACTAATAGGAATGGCATGACAGTATCCCAATTGTCACCAGTCTCTTTGCCTGTAACCTCTACTTCTGCTGTTCTGGATGCCGATTCATTAGGTGTCCCCCTGTCCAATGCCCATGAAGTCTTGGTGGCTAAAGTTGGGGCTCTTCTTTCATCATCCTTATCCCCTATCCTCGACAGACTGGCCTTGATATAGGAAAGACTAACAAACTTTGAATTGCATGTAGCATCTAGCTTTTGTACCATTGAGGACTCTTTGGGGAAAATTAATCGGCCTCTTGATACTTTATCAAATGTCTTGTGTGACCCTGTAAATCCTAAACCCCCCTCCCACCATACCTCTTCCATCTAATCCTCCGCTTGGTCTGTTTTGTGGGTACAGTGGGGTGGGCATTGTCCCTAAGGAGGACCAAGTCCCATTGGGAGGTCAGGAGGGAGAGATAGGGAACTTGTCAAGTGAATTTGCTCAGCTCATTCCAAGCACCCCAAGGGGGGAGGGTAGTAGACCTCGGGCAGGTCAACAAGTAACCCTACCCAACATCATTCTAATTGGGGGATTGGAAATCAGCCCAACCCCGCCCATGGGCATATTAACCGTGTTCCTCTAGCTGTCCACAATCCTTTGGGTTGCAGTAATGGTCTTAGGGTTTTACACCTCCCACCGGCCGCTGCTCCTCTGGTGGTGGTCTTAAAGAATGTACCGCCTCTACAAGAGGGGCAGACGGAATCCACTGAGCAGTTAATGGCTAAAACAACGCACTGGCTTAGTGCTCAATTGAAGGTAGATGGGGTACCGGGATGGGATATCTGCAACCAGATGATTATGGGTAGACGTGCATCATGGGTTGGACATTCCATAAAGGAAGGGAGGGGTGATTGTGTAGTTGCCAATTTTAACAACGCTCATGTCGTCAGATTTCTATTGGGTCACTCAGGGAGTAGAAACCAATGGCGTCCTGCCGGGAATATTTCTCTTCTGCCTTTGGGTTTTTTCTATAGACCCAATCATCTTTTTCCACAAGGGGGCGGGAGCAGCTTTGCACCACAACGACCTACAGGTGGCCTCCTCGATCTTAATCTTGTTAATAGATTTGCTCCCTTGTCTGGTCTAGACGCTTGTGATTGACTCTATCCAGTACTTTTATCTGTGTCAGAGGCCCAATCCAATCTCCCTACCCCTTCGGCTGCAATTGTCTCAAACCCTCAGCTGGTCTCAACCAGGGGGTCTGAGCATACGGAGGCCCTGATACTGCTAGAACGGGGAGAAGGTATAGCTATGAGTACATTAAGTATGCTATCATGGAACATTGCTGGCTTATTACCGAAGACCACTTCTTACGATTGGTTTATTTTCATTGAGTTTTATGATATTAACGCCTTCCAGGAGACCTGGCCTTTGAGTACTATTTTTCGTCCAGGTTATTTCGCCTTTGGTAAACCGGCTATCGCAAATTCCAAGGGGCGTCCTTCGGGAGGATTATCGGTTTGGGTAAGACAGCAGGCGGGTCTCCAGATAGAAGAACTTGGGATTGATAACCCAGATATCCAGGTTCTTAATATATATTTTGAAAATGATCCTGGTTTCATACTGATTAATGTCTACGCTAGAGGTCTGGCCGGTGGGAAAGCCTCACCGACCATCTCTAGCCTAGACCACTTTATTAAGTCAAGGGAAGAGACAAATAACTGGGTTATTGTGGGATATATTAACTGTACGTTTGAGCCTCTTGGACTAGAAGATGCTAGTCTTACTGGCGATGAAGATGCAAGTTGGGGTGTCCCGTTACTAACGCTTCCCCCAATTAATAAATGGACGGAGGCAGTCCTTCAATTAAATAGTTTGACACTGGAGGGTGGGCTTCGGGCTGTCAATGGGAGAACTAAATCTGATGGTAAAGGTAATCCCACATTTAATAAAGGGAGAAGAAGTAGCAGGATTGACTACATTCTTATTAACCTAGCATTGTGGTCAAGACTAAAGGATATGGAGTTTTAAACAGACCAGAGAGTGATCATGACCCATTGTTATTGACACTAGAGGTAAAGGGTCGCCCACTCCTGAGGTGCGGCACGGAGATTGCTACGTCAGATGTTGTCTTGTCCCTTGATTGACGAAGATTAAAATGGGCACGGGTATCTGAGGATGAGGGCACTATGGAACAGATAAGGCTCACTCTTGAAGAGTCCCGTGTAGCCCTATTCCATCTTGATTCCAGCAAGGCTAGCCTTATAAGTCTTACAGAGGCCCATGAGTCCCTGTTTACCGAGCTGAAAAGCCATTTTACAAAAAATATAAAAATATCTAATGTGCTTTCCACCAATAAAGCAGCAATATGGTATGATGGGGCATGTAGGGTAGCATGTAGACAATTGTCCCACGCCATAGGATGGGATCCATGCAGGAGATAAGGGAACTCAGAGCAGTTTATAAGGCCACCCAACACAGGGCAGAGAAGGCAGATTATGAAAATAGATGGAGGGACCTCCTAGACGCATCCAATGGGAAAAATTGGTGTCGGTTCTGGCACTTAATTAAATGGGTCAATGGTAGTGCTGGTCCGGCTCTAGTTAACAACGTTCCCCACAGAAGCATGAGTCGCATATTATCAGGCCCAATTTTCATCACCCGAAGAAAGTATTGGGCCTCAGCCCTGTGTTGTGATGGACTCAGTCCTATCCTTCCCAATAGTGGAAATCGAGAGAGCGCTTGATGGTGTGGCAGCAGGTAGGGCACCTGGACCGGATTGTATTCGGGCGGACATATATAAATCAGATAGGGAGAACTGGTTAAAATATATCCATATCCTTGTTAATGGTTTGGCTAGAGGTGCCCCTATTCCGGAACCCTGGCGCGGGGCTGAATTAATCCCATTTATTAAAAGGGGGTTCGCGCCTGCCCATCTAATTATAGACCCATAAGCCTTATAGACACTCTTCAAAACATCGTGGCGAGATTAGTGCTAAGCAGGGTAAACAGGTGGATAGAAGAGAATGAAATACTATCCACCTATCAAGAAGGTTTTCGGTTCCATGTTAGCACTATTGACCAAGTTTTTAGATTCATGTTGATATACTGGAACACAGTGGTCTTAGCAGGGGGGACGCTCTATGCAGCATTCATAGATCTTAAATCTGCTTTTGATTTAGTCCCCGCCTTAAGATGTGGGATACCCTAAGGGAAGCAGGGATGCCTGCTGACATCTTAACCTTTATTGTAAAACTACATGAATCAACATTTGCCCAAGTACGATGGGGTCAGCAGGGTGAGTTAACAGACCGCTTTCCTGTGAGCAAGGGAGTAAGGCAGGGGGGTGTTCTGGCCCCTACCCTTTTCTCATTGTTCATAAATAATGTTCTCATACTACACTGAATTTCCCACAGACACACCTACTCTTGCTGGATCCAGGGTTCCGCTTTTAATGTTTGCAGAAGACACCCCAATTTTGCCCAAGACGCAATCGGGTCTGCAACGTGCCCTTGATCGATTCACCTTGTTTTGCAATGACCATGATTTAGTAGTTAACGTCGATAAGACAAAATTCATGGTCTTGCACAGACATAAAGTAGTGAAAGCTAGAGTGGATATGAATAATGTGCCCCTGGAACAAACTGACTCCTTTGCCTATTTAGGCGTCCCTTTGGGCAAACGTTTGCATTGGAAGCCACAGTTAGATTTATTAGTCTTAAGGCATAATCAATTAGCAGGGGCCCTCTTAAAAGAATTTCGGTTGTCTCAAACCAAACCAGTTGGACCGGCCCTATCCATATACCAAGGGAAGGTTAGAGCTTCAATAATTTACGGGGCGGAACTATGGGGGTTCGAAAATTTAATCCCATTAATTTGAGCCCTGAACAAGTTTTTGAGGGCACTGACCGGCCTTCCTCAATCTTCTCCACTTAAGACCCTACTTTTAGATCTAGGATGTATTTCTTTTGAGGAGGCTGTGGGTTTTAGACCACTTGCCTATTGGAGAAGACTTCGGACTATCCCGGAGTTAGCACCTTATACAAAAGCCGTTAAATTTATTAGAAAAGCGGACAAGTCAAATAAAATCCCTTGATTATTAAAGATTAAAGCATCGTTATTAGAAATGGGCCTTTCTCACCTGTGGGAGGACCCGGAAGGGAATTCTTTACCATCCAAAAAAGATTTTAAAGCTTTATATAGGGACATGGTTTATGCAAAGTCTCTGTCCTCAGTGACGAGTGGCTTTTTAGATTTTAAGTATGAGTATAAGCTGGAGGCCTACTGGGACATCATCACTCGTCCTGGTGATAGAAAACTCTTCCACCAATTTAGAATGGGAACCCTCCCCTTAAATCTTTCACTAAAGAGTGGGGGGATGACCGGGATACAAAATGTGATGCTTGTTTAACTGAGGATGAGACCTTATCGCTTGTCCTGTTTGTGTGCCCTGCCTATAAGGGCCCTCGAAATAATTAGAAAAAGCCGGTCTGTAAAACATTTGGAACAAGATCTTGTCAATCGGCCCTCCGTATTTTAAAAACGGGAACTACTGAAGTCATAGTCATTGCCATTGCTAAGTTTCTGAGCTGGACTTGGGCCCTTAGAAGGAATAATTTGCATGGCAGTATGTAATTTGTTTGTTATATTTTGATGTTTTTAAATTTTCCCTAAGTTATTTATTTTAAATAATGGTGACTAAAGTTAAGCCCTGTGTAATTATGCCTTAATACCGTTTCATCTTGAATTCTCCCTTTTTAAACATAATCACTCTTTTAAATAGTAGTAAATACCAACAAGAGAGAGAGGGTATGAGTTGGCACTCCTATACCCCAATCAATTGTAAATTAACAACAAAGGAGTGACTATGAGAAAAAAAGTGCTATCAAAATTAGATAGTGAGGTGTGATGTTATTTCGCTCTGTACTGGAAATGTGATCAATACTCACACACGTGCATGTACAAAGTGAATTCTCTCTATCTCCCTATAAATGCCCAACAGGTCTTCCTCTAAGGATGAAACCTAACGGGTATCGTGGTCACCCAGTGTTAAAAGGGGGAAAACCTTACTTTTAGAAGGACCCTCACTCACCACTAGTTGGTGACATGCTTCATCATTGGGTCCCCGCTGGGGTGACCGAATGTCCCCCCAGCGTGCTACAACGCCTGATTACAGCGGAGCAGGATGTGGTGAGTGTAACAGTGCCCAAATTAGGAGGTGACTATAAGTGATTGTATAAGTGTATTAAAAAATGCAGAAGTTGTGCCTTTACAAAAATCTTTAATAATGGCCAACCTGCATTGGATAAAAACAAAGTGGACGGACTACCCAAGGTTCTGAGTTAAGGAACCGGAGTCCTAGTAAGTATCAAAAGTTGGTCAACATGTTTCTGCTGCTTATGTTGCAATTTGCTCAGCATTCGTCAGGACCTACACAAAAGTCCTCCGGTGGTGTGCGCGCGCTAAGGCGTACCCTCCCGAGAGGCTCAAAATGTGAAAAATATATAGAATACCGGATAGTTTCCGTAGTTACCCTCTACGATTTGTAGGGATAAACCAAAAACCTGTAGGGAGAAAAGAGACAAACAAAATCACACATAAGGGAACTTAAAAGATAAGTTCTTTAGTCAAATGCGTTGGTTATTATTGGTCTTTTACATTTCAGGATTTGGCAAAATGCATACTTGACATCCGACCAATTGTAAGATGCTTGCCCTAATTACGGGTTATTTGCACCTGTGCCAGCCTGACTTGCCTGGCCTTCAAAGAGAACCGGCATCACGTAATTGCTCAGCTACTTAATTCATTGTAAGGTTTAGCAAGCAATGTACTAATCGATTCGTGATTGTCTATCGGTAAGTTTATGCAGTATTTATAGATTTTCGTCATGCCTGTGTGATTAGGATCAAAACCTGGAACAACCAGGAAGCTCTCCTCTTAGTGCGGGAGAAATGCGATGCAATAGCAACAATCGTAAATGCTAATAAACTCACTTCACAAGAGGCATGCTCACGCCCCTTCGGTTAAGACAGTGCGGGTCTCCTTCACGCGGTGTCTATCTGTTAGCAGGGGAAAGCAAATGTAGTAAGCACGTGAGAGGTGGTCAAGAACCCGTGCTCGAGAAGGAAGAAAATGAGCAGGAAAGACGTACTTCATCACCCACGGCTCCCCGCTGTATACCTGCTCTCTCGGCTGCTGTCTTCCGGGAATACCGGAGTGAGGGTGGGATCAGTTTATGTATTGTGATAGCGTGAGTGGCCAGACTTGCTCACATGGCCGGGGTGACGTCACATGGTCCCCGCCGCGCCCACTGCCTTAAAGCTGTATAGACGAAAAAGAAGATTACAACGTGAGGGTTTGAATCCTGACGCGATCTCAACACGAAAACAAGTTAATGAAAGGGATTTATATCAAAATACGTGTATTAATCCCGCTGAAGTAGTAAACAACATTTAATCTAATTTTGTCTAATTTTGACCGGGTCTGGAGGCGGTCTTTACAAATACAGGGCCACCTGCAGTAGCTCAAGCATATGACGTGAGACCTGCATATAAATAGGATGTGGACCATCATTTCAATCGGGAAAAGGGGCAGATGTAACTGGCCCATAGTCCGATGGGAATAAACCTGGTATGACAGCAAGTTCATAAATCAGTGTTGGAACAGGCAATCCCAGAGATGTATATATATATATACAAAAAAATAGGGGCTCAAAAGAAAATGAGTATATAACCGGGGTGGATACTCAAGTGTAGAGAGAATAGCATCAAGTATTGTAGTGGCTGAAAAAATGCTATGTATCTGAACCCGGGAAGATACTCAAATGTAGAGGGTTGGATGGGGGGCATAGCATCAAGTCATAAGGTGGCAGAAAAAATGCTATGAAACTGGATATATCTATCTTCTTAACACACTGCCCCATGGTATATCATCATTGAGACCAGTTTTGTTAGTGCCAAGACGGTACACCCAGCGTTGTTCCTTCTCGAACAGTGAAGACTCTGAACAACTTTCCAGGTGCTCCAATACTGTCCACTCTAGATCATTAGGTGTGTGATTTAGTTGTAAGAAGTGGGATGTTAATTTAGTTGCTGCTTTCTTACAACGTATATTGCTACGATGTTCGCATATCCTAATTTTGATGCATCTAGATGTCATCCCCACGTACTGTAGACTGCATCTGCAAGTTATCAGGTACACAACATTGGAGGTGTTACAATTTGTGTGGCTGCGTTGTTCCCATCGTGTGCCGTCTGTCAGATCCAGAAATTTTGTGTGTGAAGTGAGATGGCAAATGTTGCAATTCCCACATGGGTGGTGTCCTGTGACTGGTGGTAAACCCCAAGCATTAAGAACACTCGGTGCTAGGTTGTTAGTTTTCTCTTCCCTTGGTCGCGTATGGACCAAGGAGTCTTTAAGACTTGTAGCCCTTTTGTATGAAAAGAGAGGCTTCTGCCAGTGCGTCTTGTTGCTGGTAATAATTCTCCAGTTTTTGGAGATACAGTTGCTCACTGCATTTGATAGTGAGTTAAAAGTTGTCACACACATTAAGGGGATCTCACCACTTTCTGTTGGGCAATTGTCTTCCAACAAAACATCCCTTTGTTGATTTCTAGCCCTCTTTTGGCTCTTGTTTATTATCCCCTTGGGGTACCCTCTATTTTCCAGTTTGATGGTCAATGCATTTGCTTGTTGTTTATAGTCGGACAAGTTGCTGCAATTTCGTCGTATCCTAAGATACTGCCCATACGGGAGATTGTCCCGTAGGGCCTGGGGGTGGTAACTGGTGAAATGTAGAAAATTGTTCTTTGCAGTTGGCTTGTAAAAAGTCATAGTCTCAATCCGCTTGCCTTCCCTCCTGATGCTGACATCCAGAAAAGTTAGTTTCTCACGAGAGTGTTCATGGGTGAATCTCAGATGGTCATCGCAAGTATTGACCCAAGTGAAAAAGTCAAATAGTGTGGACTCCTCACCTTGCCAAATCATAAGCACGTTGTCTATATAGCGTCGCCATACAGCGATGTTGTTGCCGTATGGGTTAGTGGGGCTTAGGATGTGTTTGAACTCAAAATCAAACACATAGAGACCCGCCACCGACGGGGCAAAAGTACTGCCCATCGAGGTCCCTGTTGCTTGCAGATAGATCTTCCCGTCATGTTAAAAAAAATTGCTTTTCAAGGCAAGGGTGGCACAGTGAACTACGAAGGCACGGGTAGTGTTAAAATTCCAAACTACTCGGTCCAATGCTTCCTTCACCACCTTAATGGTCTCATCCTGATATAAATCCCTTTCATTAACTTTTTTTCGTGTTGAGATCGCATCGGGATTCGAACCCTCACGTTGTAATCTTCTTTTTCGTCTATACAGCTTTAAGGCAGTGGGCGCGGCAGGGACCATGTGACGTCACCCCGGCCATGTGACCAAGTCTGGCCACTCACGCTATCACAATACATAAACCGATCCCACCCTCACTCCGGTATTCCCGGAAGACAGCAGCCGAGAGAGCAGGTATACAGCGGGGAGCCGTGGGTGCTGAAGTAAGTCTTTCCTGCTCATTTTCTTCCTTCTGGAGCACGGGTTCTTGACCACCTCTCACGTGCTTACTACATTTGCTTTCCCCTGCTAACAGATAGACACCGCGTGAAGGAGGCCCGCGCTGTCTTAACCGAAGGGGTGTGAGCATGCCTCTTGTGAAGTGAGTTTATTAGCGTTTACGATTGTTGCTATTGCATCGCATTTTTCCCGCACTAAGAGGAGAGCTTCCTAGTTGTTCCAGGTTTTGATCCTAACCACATAGGCATGACGAAAATCTATAAATACTGCATAAACTTACCGATAGACAATCACAAATCGATTAGTACATTGCTAGCTAAACCTTACAATGAATTAAGTAGCTGAGTAATTACGCGATGCCGGTTCTCTTTAAAGGCCGGGCAAGTCAGGCTGGCACAGGTGCAAATTACCCCGTAATTAGGGCAAGCACCTTACAGTTGGTCGGATGTCAAGTATGCATTTTGCCAAATCCTGAAATGTAAAAGACCAATAATAACCAACGCATTTGACTAAATAACTTATCTTTTAAGTTCCCTTATGTGTGTTTTTGTTTGTCTCTTTTCTCCCTACAGGTTTTTGGTTTATCCCTACAAATCGAAGAGGGTAACTACGGAAACTATCCGGTATTCTATATATTTTTCACATTTTGAGCCTCTCGGGAGGGTACGCCTTAGCGCGCGCACACCACCGGAGGACTTTTGTGTAGGTCCTGACGAATGCTGAGCAAATTGCAACATAAGCAGCAGAAACATGTTGACCAACTTTTGATACTTACTAGGACTCCGGTTCCTTAACTCAAAACCTTGGGTAGTCTGTCCACTTTGTTTTTATCCAATGCAGGTTGGCCATTATTAAAGATTTTTGTAAAGGCACAACTTCTGCATTTTTTAATACACTTATACACTCACTTATAGTCACCTCCTAATTTGGGCACTGTTACACTCACCAAATCCTGCTCTGCTGTAATCAGGCGTTGTAGCACGCTGGGGGGACATTCGGTCACCCCAGCGGGGACCCAATGATGAAGCATGTCACCAACTAGTGGTGAGTGAGGGTCCTTCTAAAAGTAAGGTTTTTTCCCCCTTCTAACACTGGGTAACCACGATACCCGTTAGGTTTCATCCTTAGAGGAAGACCTGTTGGGCACTGTTTTAAATAGTCTTGGAATTTTAAAATGGCATGCTCTTTTAAAAACATTTCTGTACGAGATTTTATGTCTTTTATATTAGCTTGTATTTGTCTATATGTGTCTTTTATGATTGATTATGATCGAATAAAGACGGAAATTGAATTGAATTGATATACCTGGTCATGGTTTGGTGCACAGTTAAGTGACATTGAGATAGTCATGCTCTCCTTCTCCATCATCATTTTCATTACAGTCAAAGGTAACACTGTAGCAGGATTTAAAGGAGCACACTGCTTAAGACTTACATTCTCTTCAGCAAGTATGATCTGTTCCTACTTTTTCAATAAACTGTTGGTGAGGTGTTAAGTGCAGGCATGTGTCAACAAAATCTACACAGAATGGGAAACAAAAACAGTAAAGGTATGACCCATGTAAATACTTTCACATCTTTCTATGCTGACCCTGATTGCCGCTACAGCTTTAAGGCATCCGGGCAATCCTGCAGCTACGGGATCAATAGTAGCAGAAAAACAAGTCACAGACATTCGTGCTTTTCCATGCATTTGTGTAAGCACTGAAAGTGCGCAACCCTCTCTCTCACTGCAGAAAAGCATAAAAACTTTTTTTATAATCAAGCATTCCCAGAGGCTGGGCATGACTGAGACTTTCTCTCAGCTCTAGGAAAGCAACAAAGAAATTGTTATTCAATGTTACCGGATCTGACACATCCTTGAGTGTCAGTCTCCTAGGGAAAAGTTGCGTATCCAGGGTACCCAATGTCAACAGAAGTTCACCATTCACAAAAACATCTGGACTTCTCTCTGGGTGGTCTGCGGATTCATTTTCAGAATATCGCAGACACTGTATCTTGCCACGCCTCCCTCTTTCCCTTCTCAATGTAATGTCCAAGAGACAGAACTTCTCTCTGGCAATACTACAAATTGCTTTGGGACTCTTTGGGTCACATGTACAAACGTTTAAAATTGTGAGTTCCTAATTGTGAATCCATGAAATTTGGAATTAAGACATCACAATTTCAAATGTATGAATCTCTTTAGAGTTTCATTTGCGATTCTCAGTGGGTCGCAAATAGACCTCCTCCTTAATATTCATGAGGTAGGTCGCAATTTGCTACTTATTAGGAATCACTAAAAAACACAGGGATGGTGGCCAGCTGGGGACAGAAGACCAAAATGTCTGTGTTTGCCTTTAAATAAAGAAACGTTTCTTTTAAAAATGCAACCCGTTTTCCTTTTAGAAAAACAGGATGAGTTTAAAAACAAAATATGAAACGTTTCAGTTTCATGTTTTTAACAGTAAGCAGTGATCCGTGGGGTGGGACAACAGCCTGCCCTTAAAAAAATGTTTTAGCATGCATTTACAAATGAAAAAGGGTCCCCTGGGGATCCTTTCCTGTTTGAGAATGGGTTACTACCAAATTGTACAGGAAGGGCTGGGAGCACACTGCTCCACCTCCCAGCACAGTTCGCCCTTTAGCATTCTGGTCAATGCAGTTCATGGTACATGCTTACTTCAAATTTCACTGGAGTATTCCACCAAAGTTGCTGCAGGTTAGTGCTGTAAATATGTAGACACATGTTTCTGGATATCACCCGTCATCAGTACAGATAAAAATGAATTTTATATGGGGTTGCTGAGCAGGCTGCCACAATCTTTTCAGGTCTCAGTACCTCTCACAGGCACATCTCCACAAGCTTGTCAGCTCAATGGCTCAAGGGATTTAGTGGTAAAAAGTTAATGTTTTGCAACCGCATTTCGGTCAGTCGCAAAACATTCTTAAATAACACTGCGGGTCACTACTAGGAAGGGAAGCCCTCAACACACTTCTTCCTAATACCGAATCGCAAATCTATTTTGTGATTCGGTAATAAATTATCAAATCGCAAAATAGGGTTCAATCAATCTTTGTGGTTGCAAACGGCCTAATTCTGGGAATAAGACCATTTGCGAGCACAAAAAGCTAAGAACATGTGGCCATTTATGTTGTCCATTTTCAGCTAAATGGCTCAACAGTGCAGGGGTGTCTCATTTACAAGCTTCCTTGGAATCTGATGCAACCTACAGGCGGACAATATATTGTACTAAGACTGAGATACAGGGCATATTTAGGGACTCAAGATTTTTTTAAAGGATCTAATGAAAGATCGAGGGACTTTCTGTATACCCTTGTGGGACCCAGCGCCATGCCAAAACATGGTTCTGGAATTAGAAGGCGAAAAGGTACTGGCTGTCCTTATGCAAGGGGATAGAGAAGAAAGCTTGACACAATTCGATTGCAGTACACCACTCAGCCTCACATGGAACCTGAAATAAATTCACAGCTGGATTCGGTATCACAGGACAACAGGGAACAACAATGTTATTAATCAACCAACAGAATCGTTCCCAGACCTTTGGTCACCTCCCTGCCAGCTACTCCCTCTGACCTTGGGAATGAAACTCTTCCATTGGCCTATGACACAAGTCAACCCAGCCACTCTACCCTACCACCAACGCATGCCAATAAAACCGCTACCAAACCACTGTCCCCCTGCCTTCAAGCACCTCCATCTTACAGCGCAGCAAAATTAACGCAGAGCATCAATAACTTCATACTGGATCTAAAGAACCTCCTTCACCTCACTGAACTCTCCTTCTCTAAGTTCAAGCTGCCGTTAAACCCCACCCCCTCCCTATCACAGAGCCCCCCAATCACCCACTACCATTATCCTTCAGACAATTTCGCCCTCGCAAGCAACCATGCCACCTCTCGGAGGAGGAAATTCTAGCTCTCCTCCTCTCCTACAACTCTACTCTTGTCACCCCTAGTCTGCTAGACCTTACTGAAGAGGACATACTAACCATCCTCTTTTCCTACAACTCTGCCCCAGTAACACCTAGTCCAGTAGACGTGAATGTCGAACATGCCATCCGCACAGTCACGATCAACCCCAACAGATCAGCTACCCTCCGCAACAGAAGTGTGGTTGATAGAAACCTAGCGCCAGTACCTCTGTCCGCCCCATCGCATAACACTCTCTCTGACTGCCCTTTGTCTGGCCTCCTAATTAACTGCCGCTCAGCAGTTAAGCATGCCGCCAATATTGCAGATCTCATACTGAGCCAAAAACATGACTTAGCAATCCTAACCGAATCGTGGCTCAACGAATCCTCATCTCCCTGCCTGGACCTCCCAGTCCCTCCCAACTATAACACTGCAAGGCTGGATAGGCAATCTAGAATAAAAGGGGGAGGTATTGCATGCATTTGCCGCTCTAACTTCTTGTCACGGAACTCCTGGCAGATATCACAGACTCCTTTGAATACCTTGTACTTTCCATATGCAGCAACGCCACCCAACTGTGCAATCTGCACATCTTTTACCACCCCTCCAGGCACGAATGACGCCTTTACTGACCACCTCATGGAAATCATCACAGCCAAGGTTTCCTCCAACTATAAAGACATTTTCCTTGGTGACTTCAACCTGCACTTGAACGACCCCAAGGATCCTCATGTCAACACCATCAAAGATTTCCTGGCCGACCAAGCCCTAACCCAAGTCTGCTCACTCCATACACACTCGAAAGGCGCCACTCTAGACTGGATCATGGCTAAGGAATCAACAGTCAAGCTTATCGCCCCTTGTGATTGGTCTAACCACCACGCTATCACTTTCCTATTACCTGGCACCCACAAGACAAGAGCACTGCAACAGGTGATTCCTAAATGCTGGGTTAGAGACACCAAGAACCTTGATCCAAGGGAACGGGCACCTCACCTGCAAGTCTGACCTCCCCCCCCTTATCACAATGGTCAGTGACCTCAATAATCATTACTCTGGGACTATAACTAACATTCTTGATGACCTTGCCCCGCTAAAACTAAAAAGAACCAAAATCAAAGACAGAAACCCCTGGTTCAATGGGTCCCTCAACAGCGAGAGGCGATTCCTCCGTCAGTCAGAAAGAATCTGGAGACAGCACCCCTCAGCCGCACATTTAAAACTTCTCTGCCAGGTTTGCACAAAATGGGCCTCATCCCCAGCGACAGATGTTTGCGATGCTCTGCTCCTGCAGCAGACTTCTCCCACCTTGCCTGGCTGTGCCCCAAATTCTCTGCATATTGGCGCGAGGTGTGCACCGATATTACTGAGATCACCTCAAAGCTGGTCCAGCCATACCCTCTGCTTTGCCTCCTAGGCTTTGCGAAATTCTGCCCAGATGCTATATTTCCGCTGACGGCGATGCTTCTTGTTCTCACACGGCGCAGGGTTTCAATGTGCTGGGGTCACAGGTCTGGCCCAAGGTTAGCTCTTGGCTCGAGGACGCTTCGCGCTGTCAGACACTCCTGGCCGAATTCCGGGACTTGTTGCCTGCCACTTCCCGCCCGATTGATATTTTGGTCCCCTTGTCTCCTATCTCCGGCGCTAGGACTCCCTGCCCTCCGTGACCTCTCCCGCGCTCCCTAACGGCACTCTGCCCACGGCGGCCGCCCGTGTTGGCCTCTGAGGCGCTGCCTCCCCACCTACACACCCCTCTGGTCTCCTGAGCCCCCTTCCATCTGCATTGGGCTTTTCCCGGGCTCTCTCACCCGCTCCCCCTGCTTCGCCTTGGAACCTTTCTTTCTGTGTATTGCAACAATCTTTTTATATATGATGTTCCATTTGATGTATGCAACAGATGTGGCTCTCCTCATTGATTGCAGGCCCTCCGCCTGCATATACTGTAACCTTGTTGTGCAATTTTTTCAATAAAAAAATTAAAAAATATATATTCAGTGAGCAAGGGCGTTCACGCCCGAAACGCGTCTGTTTGACACTGTGTTGCACCTCTGCACTGTAATGCAATAAAGGAAAAAGAATATCCTTAACAAGTCTGGCTGTGGATTTACTCATCTGTGTCTGCGCACTGGGTTTGGTGCGAAAGCCGTCGCACAAAACTTTCCGGTTGGAATTCATATATATATATATATATATACATATATATTCACTGAAAAAACCATAGGTTATAGACCATATATAGTTAGGAATTAGCATTTACAAAACCTTGAAAATTCACTGAAAAGACCATAGGTTATAAACCATATATAGTTAGGGATTAGCATTTACAAAACCTTATTTTACTCGCACAAAACCATTGAAATTCGCATATATAGTTAGTTGCACTAACTATATATCGCGCACCCGCAATCCACTGCTGATCATGTCACATATTACATCATTCATGACATGGTCAGTGACATCACTGATAACATCACTGATGACATCACCCAGTGACTGTATGTTTCTGTAAAGTTAAAATATGTCTTACATATTGAAGAATGAGTGGATGTATAAGTGTCTGGATGAAGGATTTAGTAGGTGCATGACTGACTGTATGAGTGAGTGATTTAATGTGTCTCACTGAGTGCATGGGTAAGTGACTAAACTGTCTTAATTTGTGCATCATTATGTCTGTTGTTCTGTAAACTGCTGCATGTGTTGATCAGTAGCTATATGAGTAACTATATGGGTTATTGATTGGTTGCCCAAGTATTTGTATGGGAGACTTAGTGTGTGTGTGGGTGGCTGGGAGGTGTGTGACTCTGTGCATAGATGTGTGAGTAGTTGATTCACTATATGTATGGGTTCAAAAGTGCACGTGGAAACAACTGTATGGGCGGTTGACTGTCTGCATGAGTGTATTGGTGAGTGAATGGATTTCTCAGTGCTACATGTCAAAGTAAGTACATATGTAAAACACAGTACATGTGAGAGTTGACATATATAAATAACTGTGCATAAGAGCCAGTGAATGTGTGAGTGGCTGTATGGATCATTGTGAACATGTATCAGGGATTGTAAAGAGAGTAAATATGTGGTAGTATATGTTTGAATAAGTAAGGTGTGTATAACTGTATAGTTGAGAAAATGGAGGTGTGATTGATTCTTTGCATGACTGACTAGGTGTGTGAGTAACTCCATGGATAAGTGACAGTCTGTGAGTGTCTGTTTACACTGATTGTATCTAAGGTTATATTAGAGTCGGAAGAGGTTCATCGTATTATCACATGAATGATATCATCAGTGATGTGATCAGTAATGTCAAATGAGATGTCATCAGTGATGTCATCAGTGATGTCATTTGAGATGTCATCAGTGATGTCATCAGTGATGTCATTTGAGATGTCATCAGTGATGTCATCAGTGATGTCACTGACCATGTCATGAATGATGTAATATGTGACATCATCAGCAGTGGATTGCGGGTGCGCGATATATAGTTAGTGCAACTAACTATATATGCGAATTTCAATGGTTTTGTGCGAGTAAATTAAGGTTTTGTAAATGCTAATCCCTAACTATATATGGTCTATAACCTATGGTTTTTTCAGTGAATTTTCAAGGTTTTGTAAATGCTAATTCCTAACTATATATGGTCTATAACCTATGGTTTTTTCAGTGAATTTCAATGGTTTTTTAATAGCAAATATCAAAAGCTGTAAAATGTCAAGTACGTGGTAGGTAAAAACATTTTCGTATTTATGCACGCTGATGTGCTTTGAACGCTGCCCCCCCCTCCTCTTTTCTTTTAGGAGTATTCTCTCTTTGCAGATAGTGAAGGGTAGGTAACACAGGCCTTTGCCCCCGTTGTAATCCGTCGTGCCTGCTTCCCTCTCCATTTGATTGATTGTTATCCTAGCATTTATTGTTTTGGAATTGGTTCTCTTTGGTTCATTCTCTATTTACAAACAAGCACAGAGTCGCAATACTCTGTTTAGTCTTTGCAGATAGTGAAAAATCGTTAAAAAACAAAAGGAATCAAGCAAAATCAGTAGGCCGCTAATGGGATCTCTTTTTAACCTCGCTAAAATAGAAGCATTATGAACAACCCCTCATGACAAATACGAAACTAGTGAGAGGAACTGAGCTCGACACCATGATGGCTGCAAGACAGCTCGGCTCCGCCGCCCACCCCACCCAAAATAACGACAAACACTATGCAAATATTATAAATATATACAACACACCAGCAAAGTAACAGGGTAAACGTTTTATTAAATAACTATTTACATGGCAGCCTGCTGCAACATCGATCCAAACAAGCCTTTGTATTTTGGGCTCAAAATAAACCATCAATAGTAAGATTTTCATAGGTGAGTGTAGGTTCATGGTTTTCCATCCACAGACTAAAAGCCTGGAGTGGGAGTGAAAGAACAATAACTAGGTAAGAAGGAAGGCAGAGATTGTGGGAAGGACTCTGGATATGGTATGTTGCTTGGTCCCTGAGATGCTTCGATGTCACTGCCTTGCACAAATGGCATAAGTCCTGGATGTTGGGTGCCATAGTTGAGCGTTCGGAGCAGCGCTTGTAACACTGTCTGAAGCTTATTTCCGGTGCTGAGAAGACGCCGAACGAATATTCTCCACGGATAAAACATAAGGGAGATATGACCATACTTACCGACCGGAAGTTGGGTCCATGAAGTAGCTGTTACGGTATGAGAGCGTAAACCACGAGCTAGCACGTTAAACACAGTATTGCTGGCAGTGGCTTTTCAATAATCTTTGCCCTGAAGAAATTGCCTGAATTTTTCACCAAGGCAATGAAACATGTCGGCAGCGAGTTGAATGCGAATCGATAGGTAGTATTCGCTTCTCTCCATTTTATGTATATATGTTTACTGTTGGCACACAAGAGAATATAAAATAAAGGAGTTCATAATCTTGTTTGCACAGTAATTGTTGTGTTATATGTTGAACGGTGTTAGTCCTTGTCACATATAAGTTTGTGTACACTGCACCATTCACTGTCTTCTTTTCTTTTTCTTTGGGAGTCGGACACGTTTACGTTAAGCTAGTTGACACCGATGATGAGAACAGGGCCATCCTGGTGAGTACCTACCAGGGGCCCCATTGGTGGTGCGCCCGTGAGGTGTCTTCTAGCTATTCACACCTTTTTTCTAAATGTTGTCCTTCTAGTGAATGTTGGTACTGTGTTGTCTAGTGTCAGACTTATCGGAGGTTGGCTAGTTTTATTCGGTGGCAATAGTCTTGAGCATGACACGTATCTTTGTAACAAGGAGTGCACGTGGAATGATCTTTTGACAATCCTCGCATGCCCATAGATCTTTAATAATTATTGCCTTTGGGGCTAGGTCTTTGTGATTTTGAATTGATTGAGTGGAGGGCGACCTAGTCCTATGTCCCTCTGAACTCCTAGTAGATGAATATGAAGCTTATTTGCACCTGCTGCAGCTTCACTATTCTCAAAGTAAGTGGGGGCTGTTTGTGGACCTGACTGCATTGGAAAACAATGTGATGCGGTGCCTCCCTGAACCGCTTGACGGAGGACCCCGAGATAATTGCGCCTGCTCCACACCTTGTCCCACAATCCGTTTGACCTGAAGACACGTCCTGCGGTGCCCTGGTCCGACCATCACATATACCTGCGCCAGGAGACGGCGTGGGGTGCAGTAGAAGGGAGAGGTGGCGCGAACGAGCCTCCCCCACCTCCCCAGGTGGAGGTTTCTCAGCTACACCCCAGCGCTTCACTCGACCAGCTGACTTGCGCCCGCTCTTGCGACACAGGGCCTCGCTCGGCCAGCTGAATTGCGCCAGCTCTTGCTATTACAACGTCTCACCCGCCATCCAACGGAATTGCACCCAATCTTGCGGTACAGTGACAGGCGGCTGCTACGGAGCTCACGAAATGGCGGTCGGCTCCACAGACTTGGGCCTGGCCTGCAAAGATGGCTCTGGGCAACCGTGGAACTCGGACGCTTGACTGCTAGGGCATGGGCCCCATTCCCAAAAGAGTCCCCTCAGCCTTGAAGATTCTACAACAATCACCGGGACCCCCGACTCCCGTAGACTTCCGGTGGGGAGCGACTGTCATGATTGCTCGCGGAATGGCTACAACGTAGCCACGAGATGGTGGTGCTCTCATGCTGACGCCAGCTTCAGTCTGAAACATCCAGAAACACTGTAGACTACCAATTCGATCAGTTCCGGTGGAGCCCCAACGTGACCCGGTAGAGAAGAACTTGCCCTCCCCTCTTTGATTGATGGTTCTTGTTGCCTGTCCCTTCTCTTGTCATTTAACAGCACTTTTTGGACTGCTGAAAGGGGTTGTGTTCCGACCGCTGGTTGATGGAGACATTTTGACTATATTCTGGACCTGCGTTGTCGCGTAATGCATCATATGACGCGCCGCGTTAGCGCACCCGGAAGTGCTCCGGTGCGCGAGGCGCAGCTTCCCGGAAACGATCCAGAGTGCGGCACGCAGCGCGTAACGTAAGCATAACAGGTCATGTGACTTGTTAATAAAACTTTTCATTGGTTCATTTTACTTTTGTTATTCTAATGATGAAAGGCTTGGTCATATGACCTAAAAATAACACTTTTCATTGCTTTCGAATATTTTTTTTCCCCAAATGATGAAAGCCCCACCTTTTTTTTCTCACTCTGACTTGTAAAGCAAAGGACCCAGATGCATTTACAGTGTATCACTAACAATGTTCCAGGCTAATGTATTTTCCCGGGAAATTTACAACTGTCCTGCAAGTAAAATATTCCTATTTCGAGAAAAAGGGCGTTTCTTCGTCCCATGAGGGAGCCGTTGAACAAAAGAGGCTCGGCCTGCTGTCTTAGGTCGCTGATAGGCATGAAGAACAATAGTTACTTACCTGTAATCTGTGGTTCTCCAGTATTGGTGTCTTTCATAGATTCACATGCCTGAATCATTCCCCGTCGTCGGAGTGGGAGTCCCACGGTACATAAAATAGCAATAATATGCCATAAATATGCAGTAAATACCTATTAGAATAAACCAGGAAGTAAAGTAGCCCAGCTACAGTAGGAAAAAAATTTCCACATCTAGGACTATCCTAGTCGTTTTGTATAGTCCAAACTACAGCCAATCAGGCGCCAGCACCCACCAGAATGTTCTCCCCAGAGGCTCAGGCTCTCAGATTTTCTCGCAAGGAGTGAAGGTAACTAAAATAGCCTAACAAAAGCCTCTGAAGGGAGGTGGGCGGGTTGCATGTGAATCTATGAAAGACACCAATACTGGAGAACCACAGATTACAGGTAAGTAACTATTGTTCTTCTCCAGTATTAGGGGTGTCTTTCATAGATTCACATGCCTGAATCAGAGTAGTTAGCAGTACATCCTTGTCAGGCAGATGATCATGTTTGTCAAGCTTGTCAGTATATAGTACATAAAACAGTATAAACTGAATATACACATATCATTTACGCAAAGTAGAATAAAACCCTGCAAGCACATGTAACAAACATAGCATAAACAGAGCCTGACAGTAATAAAGGAGGTGGGAAACAGAGGCTCACCTTATTTGAAAAGGTTCCGCAGGACTGCTCGACCCACAGACGTATCTGCTTCGCTGGCTGTCTCCAGACAGTAATGCTTGGTAAATGTATGGCGACTAGCCCAAGTAGCCGCTCTGCAAATTTGCTGAATTGGAACTCCAGCAAACAAAGCCGTTGATGAGGATATTGCTCTTGTGGAATGAGCTCTAGGAGCTGTTTGCAACGGTCGCTCCGCTTGCATATGACAAAAGGCAATGGCAGAAGAAATCCATCTTGCAATTGTTTGTTTAGAAACTGCCTGCCCCTTACGAATAGCACCGTAGGTGATGAACAGCTGATTGGAAGAACGTAAGGCGGATGTTCTCTGCAGATAGAATTTGAGACATCTCTTGACATCCAAGGTATGCAATGCCTTTTCCGCTTGCGATTGCGGATTAGGAAAGTATGTTTTCAGAACTATAGGTTCGTTGAGGTGGAATTCCAAGGGTACCTTGGGGATGTACTTTGGATTAGTGCGGAGCACTACAGAGTCGCTTGTAAATTGCAGGAAAGGCTGTTGAATTGTAAAGGCCTGGAGGTCACTGACTCTTCTGGCGGATGTCAATGCCAGTAACAAAGCCACCTTCCATGAGAGATATTTGAGGTCAGCCTTGTGAATGGGTTCGAAAGGATGACGCATAAGCTGTGCCAAGACCACGTTGAGATGCCACATCGGAGGAGGTCGACGTACTGGAGGGAACATCCTAAAGAGCCCTTTGAAGAATTGTTGTACAATCCTAGCCGAGTACAAGGAAGTAGTACTGTCTTGCCGATATCTGGATATCGCTGCCAGGAACACTTTTAAAATTGCGTGAGATAGATCTAATTTTGCCAAATGTAGGAAGAACGGTAGAATCTCCTCCGGCGTTGCTGAAAACGGGTGAATTCCGTTTGCCTGACACCAGATGCAGAAACGTCTCCATTTTAGACTGTAAGTCTTTATTGTGGACGGCGCCCTCGCTTTGGCCAGTACCTCTTTGCATTCCTCTGGGATGTTCAAGTGGGCGAACTCACGGTATTCAGGCGCCAGGCTGCTAATTTCAGAGATGCTGGATCTGGATGGCAGACCTGACCGTTCTGCATACTGAGTAAGTTTGGGACTGGATCCAACTGAATTGGTTTGCACTCTGATAGTAGGAGGAGTTCCGTGAACCAATACTGGCGCGGCCATCTGGGTGCAATCAGGATGAGTCTGCACGGTTCCTTCTTCATTTTCCGCAGAACCCTGGGTACAAGTGGGATAGGTGGAAATGCGTACGCATAACTCAGGGACCAGTCCAGTGAAAACGCATTCCCCTGAGAGTCTTTTTGGGGATGCCAGCTTGCAAAGAGCTTGCATTTGCTGTTGGCCTTCGTAGCAAACAGATCTAGGTCTGGGCGACCCCATAGTCAAAAGATGTGATCCACCGTCTGTTGTTGAAGCTCCCACTCGTGAGTGGAGACCTTCGTCCTGCTGAGTGTGTCTGCCAAGACATTCTCTATGCCTGGAACGTGCACCGCTTGAAGATTTACATCGTGTTCCAAAGCCCACGTCCACAACTCCTGGGCTTCCTGGGAGAGGAGGAGAGATCGAGTTCCCCCCTGCTTGTTGACGTAGTGCATGCTTGTTGTGTTGTCCGTTTTTATCAACACATTGGAACCCTGAATGACTGCATGAAACGCCTTGAGCGCCAGAGAAATGGCTCTCAGTTCCAAGCGGTTTATGTGCCAACGCTTTTGCAGGGCAGACCACTTGCCACTGATAGTGAGGCCTTGAAGGTGCGCCCCCCAGCCCTCGAGAGACGCATCTGTCGTGATGGTGAGGCTTGGTGGCTCCTGGAGAAACGTGCACCCCTTTTGAAGATGCCGTTTTTGCGCCCACCATCTTAGTGAGTTTTGCATTATTGGTGTGATCCTGATCATATCTTGGAACGTTCCGGAGACCTGTAACCACTGTAGGGTCAGTTCTTCCTGGAGGGGCCTCATTCTGAGGCGACAGTTCGGTAGCAATGGGATGCAAGAAGAGACCATCCCCAGAAAGGATTTGAATATCCGAACAGAAACTGACTTTTTTGACAACAGTTTCTGTGCCATGCTCTGTATTCTGAGTTGCCTCTCCTCCGAGACAAAGGCTCGGAGTCTCTGAGTGTCCAAAGTTGCTCCCAAGAAAGCTTGTCTTTGCGACGGTTCCAGTTTGGATTTTTCGCGGTTGATGGAAAGGCCCAGGGATTTGAACAGGTGTAGACACTGTTGTAGATGCGAATGAACGACTGCTCGAGAACTGGCCTTTATAAGGCAGTCGTCTAAGTACGGGAATATTTGGATTCCCTGTAGTCGGAGATGCGCCGCTACCGGAGCCAGAACCTTGGTAAAAACCCTCGGCGCCGATCGTAGTCCAAAAGGAAGAACCTTGAATTGATAATCCCTGCCAGCCACCCTGAAGCGCAGGAACTTTCTGTGACGAGGTAGAATTGGAATATGGAAGTATGCATCTTGGAGATCTAAGGTGACCATGTGATCCCCTGCTGCCAAAAGATGCAATATTTCCTGGAGCGATAACATTCTGAATGTCAATTTTCTCAAGTACTTGTTCAGAGCGCGAAGATCTAGAATCGGGCGCCACTCTCCATTCTTTTTCCTTATTAGAAAGAATCTGGAGTAAAAGCCCATTCCTCTCATCTTTTGAGGCACGCTCTCGATCGCTCCCTTCTGCATCATTAATCTGATTTGAGCAAACAATTCCTTCAGGTGAGCTGGGGGGGTCCTTTTGGAGAAACATTTGGAGGAAATTTTTCGAATTCTAGGTCATGACCCCTGGACACTATGTCTAGGACCCATTTGTCTGATGTTATTGACTGCCAACTTGAGTAAAATTTGGATATTTGCCCTCCAATTTTTCCTTTTGAATAGGGCAGCGGTGGTGGCAGGTGAAAAAGTTCATTGTCTTTTATCCTTTCCACGGTAATTTGCTCTACCCCTGTTTTGGGGATAGGAAGGCTTTCTTTGGTTGTAAGACTGATAGCGTTGAGTCTGGTATCTTTGGTTGTTTTGCCTGTAAGAGGGTTGCTGGCTATATCCACCTCTGGTAGAGGACATTCTCCGTCCTCTCGCTCCTCGAAAGGGCGGCTTTCGAAATTGAAGAGACACTAAGGATTTCGCAGTTTCAGAATCCTTCTTTATAGTCTGTAAGGCTTCCTCTACCTGAGGTCCGAACAGATATTCACCATCATATGGCAAATCCAGCACTTTATGTTGGACCTCTTGTCTAAAAGAAGTAGATCGCAGCCAACCCTGCCTGCGAAGAACCGCAGCTCCTGCCAGCTGCCGAAAACCTGTTGAGGCCACATCCACAGCTGAATCAATAATCTCCTCCGAGATTCTTTGGCCTTCATGAAGTATCTTGAGCGCCTCAGCCTTTGAAGGTTCAGGTAGAAGATCAAGATATGGTGCGATATCAGACCACATTTGTCGGTCATATCTTCCTAAGATGGCCAATGAATTTGCCGCTCGAACTGTCGTAGCCGCCATTGTAGATACGCGTTTTCCTATAGAATCCAAGCGTTTGCCATCCCTGTCAGGCGGGGCTGTCAGCGGGGACGAGGGATTCCTAGCCCTCTTTTGTGCTGCTTGAATTATTACAGAGTCCAATTTTGGCTGTCCTATAAGGCATGCTGGGGATTTGTCTGGTGCTCTGTACTTCTTTTCTAAACGTGGTAGGACTGGAGGGATGGATGCCGGTGTTGCCATGACCTTAATCCCCTCCTGCCAGATAAAATCAATAATGGGAATTTACTTAATCTGTTTCCTTGGCTGATCTTTAAAGTCATAAAGAAAACAATCTTGCTCCTTATGCTCCATGTCTATATGAAAACGTTTAGTGGCACGTTCCATCAAGAGATGGAAGCTAACCACGTCCACCGGCGGAGAAATCGAAACTGCTTGGCGCGAAGGGGAAGGTGTGTGCTCCTGATCCTCATCCCACTCCGATTCATCTTGAACCTCACCTTCCTCCCTTTGCTCCTCCTCCTCAGAAGACAAAGGATCGACTCCTTCTGCCTGTACCTGTGAAGCAGGTGATGTTGGAACCACTGGCTGCAAACTTGGTATCGGAACCTCGGTGCTAGGAGTAGTTGGCTCTGAGTGCGCTGTTTCTGAAGGTGGAAACCTTCTGTAGTAATCGTCCAACATGTATTGCAGATTGGACAGTAAAGCCATAGGTACTTGTGTGAGAGGCAAGGAATCCACCTGGGACGGCATCTGTACCGGTGGATGATCATCCTCCTGCTCATCCTCTTCAACTGGATATTCAATTCAGAAGGACTTGTAGCCGCTCCGAACATCCGATCTGTTTCTTCCTCACTATCCGAGTCCAAAAGACGGTCAGGAACTTGCGTCGTCGGTTTTGGTGTAAAGAAAACCGTAGACGGAGACCATACTTGTAACGCGGTACAAGATGAAAGTTGCGGCGTCGATGGCGCGTTTTCCATTGTGCCAGTGGCCGATATAATAGACTCCTTTGAAACCGTCGTCGACAGGATGGATTTCGTCGACGATATGTCCTTCGTCGACGGTACGCCCTTCGTCGACGGTATGCCCTTCGTCGACGGTTTTATCTCCGTCGACGGTATGCACTTCGTCGACGGTACACTCTTCGTCGACGGTATGGTCTTCGTCGATGGGTCTGCCGTCGACGACTGGATGGACGCCGTCGACGGAGCGGTCTTCGTCGACGGAATTTTCGTCGTCGACGAGGAGGTCTTCGTCGACGGGATTACCTTCGCCGGTGGCTGCGCCGTCGACGATGTTGTCGCTGCCGATCTTCTCGATGACGGCAAGGCTTTCAGACTCAATGTCGACGAGGAATCGACGACGGCCGTCGTCGACGAGATAGGTCTTACCGAAACATAGACCATGGTTGGAGAAGACGCTGCCGTCGTCATAATCATTGACGATTTAGGAGATGAGAAGGTCATCGTCGACGTGGAAGAGGCGCCGGCGGAGGTCTTCGTCGACGAGCAGACAGTGGAAGGCGTCTTTGAAGACGAGTCCTGAGCAGAACTCTGAACAGTCTTCTGAGGCAAACTCTTGGTGGGCTTTTTATGAGAAGAACTCTCTAAGTCTTTGCCTGAAAGGACAGCCTTTGAACAGGAAGGCTTGTCAGAACCCTTCGCAGGTTGATTTTTCTTAGCAACCTTAGCCCCAGAAGCTGGTTGAGTTTCAGACGCAGGCCTCTTTCTAGACACTGAAGTGAAAACCGAGGCAATACTGCCAACTTCAGACACAGTCTTATCTGAATCCTTTAGCCTTTGTAGCCACAAAAGCAACCGACCCTCTCTGTCCCTGAGGGTCTTTTGAGGAAATTTCCTGCAGATCTTACAGTCTTTGACTAGATGATCTGGGTAGAGGCAATATATACATTTCTCATGAGGATCCTCTTTAAAAAGCCGGAGCTTACCACAGGATTCACAGGCTCTGAACAGAGACTTCTTTGAAGACATTTTAAATCCAGAAAGTAGAGATATTCCAAAAGAAACTGAGCAGAGCTCAGGGAGACTCCCTTCACACGACGTGCGGTAGAAAATCTGAGAGCCTGAGCCTCTGGGGAGAACATTCTGGTGGGTGCTGGCGCCTGATTGGCTGTAGTTTGGACTATACAAAACGACTAGGATAGTCCTAGATGTGGAAGTTTTTTTCCTACTGTAGCTGGGCTACTTTACTTCCTGGTTTATTCTAATAGGTATTTACTGCATATTTATGGCATATTATTGCTATTTTATGTACCGTGGGACTCCCACTCCGACGACGGGGAATGATTCAGGCATGTGAATCTATGAAAGACACCCCTAATACTGGAGAATATCGGATTCTTATCGATCCCTTTATCTTGCAGGAGTGGAAAACACAACAGCCCTTGACCATTTATCCTTACTGCGTTCCTGCGTATTATACCTTTTAACCGTCATGTAATTGGACTGCTTTATTTCACTTGCCTTTTACTGATTCGAAAACAGTGGCTATTATTGAAAACTTTACCAATATAGGTACTACTACCATGTTTTGTTTTAAAAACCTTTATTGTGAAAATGTCAGTATACAAATACGGGCCTATAACCACGTGGGCCGGCCACGGAGCAAACTGGAATCGTATATGATGAGGGGACATTTACACTGTAGAAGAACGTAACGGGCGACCCATTAGGTTGCAAGAACTAAGGTGTCTAACATTTGCGGAATCGGTGGACGTACATTTTATAATTAAAGACGACAGGGCCAGTTACAATAAAATTATCTAAGATATACATTTGCGGGCAAGTACCATGGGTGACGTTAATTCGAACTTTCAATAGTACAGTAATCAATAACACATCAGAACTTAATATCAATAGGGATGTCCAAATGTTCAATCAATTCTTGTCCCCGCCCGCCATGTGCTTCAAAACTGCATACGTATCTCGTGATATCAAGGTTGGGCAACCAGTACACAACAAGGAGTTACGAGTCCCATTTATACCAGCGCAATTTTGGGCGAGGCCGGGCAGGTCCAGGATATAGTCAAAATGTCTCCACCAACCAGCGGTCGGACCAGAACCCCATTCGGCAGTCCAAAAAGGTTCCGTTAAATGACAACAGAAGAAATAGGCAACAAGAACAATCAGTCAAAAGAGGGGACGCTTTCGTGAATGGGGCCCATGCCCTAGCAGGCAAGCGTCCGAGTTCCAAGGTGTCCCAGGGCCATTTTATTGGACCAGGCCCAAATCCAAAGAGCTGGCCACCATTTTGAGAGTCCTGTTGCAGCCGGCTATCGCTGCACCACAAGAGTAGCCGCAATTCAGCTAGATGGCGGGTGAGTCACTGTACCGCAAGAGCGGGCGGAACTCAGCTGGATGGAGGGTGAGGCACTGTGCCGCAAGAGCGGGCGGAACTCAGCTGGAAGGCGAGTGAAACGCTAAGAGGCGCCCCACTGCAGATGAGGTGCCTTCACCTGGGGAGGCGGGAGAGGCCCGTTTCAAGAGTGGGCGAAACTCAGCTGGATGGCGGGCGAGACGCTGTACCGCAAGAGCGGGCGGAACTCAGCTGGATGGAGGGTGAGGCACTGTGCCGCAAGAGCGGGCAGAACTCAGCTGGAAGGCGAGTGAAACGCTAAGAGGCGCCCCACTGCAGATGAGGTGCCTTCACCTGGGGAGGCGGGAGAGGCCCGTTTACGCCGCCTCCCCCCCCCCCCCCCCCCCCCCTGGGCACCCCACGCCGTCTTTCGGCGCAGCATTGTAGGATGGCCACACCAGTGAAACTTGCTGGACACCACCTCGGTGCCATCCGGATCTCGGTGCGTTGTGCTGCCTTCGGCCTACTGTAGCAGCAAGTGCGGGCGCAACTCTGCTGGACGGCGAGTGAAACGGTAAGGGGCGCCGCACTGCACATGAGGTGCCTCCACCTGGGGAGGAGAGAGAGGCCAGTTCGCGCCGCCTCCACCTCCCCCCCCCCCCCCGGGCACCCCACGCAGTCTTTCGGCGCAGCATTGTAGGATGGCCACACCAGTGCGGCAACTTGCTGGACACCACCTCAGTGCCATCCGGATCTCGGCGCGTTGTGCTGCCTTCGGCCTATTCGCACATCGGTCCGCTACTGACGCCGCCTCACAGGCCAACGGATTTTGTAGGCTTTTTATAGCCCAAAGCCGCATAACAGGTCATGTGACTTGTTTATAAAACTTCTCATTGGTTCATTTTACTTTTGGTTTCCTAATGATGAAATGCTTGATCATATGACCTAAAAATAACACTTTTCATTGGATTAAAACATTTTTTTTTCCCAATCGATGAAAGCCCCACCTTTTTTTTTCTCACTCGGCAATCCAAAAAGGTTCCGTTAGATGACAACAGAGGGGACAGGCAACAAGAACCATCAGTCAAAAGAGGGGAGGGCAAGTTCTTCCCTACCGGGTCACGTTGAGGCTCCACCGGAAGTCATCGAATTGATAGTCTACAGTGTTTCTGGATGTTTCAGACTGAAGCTGGCGTCAGCATGAGAGCACCACCATCTCGTAGCTCCGTCGTGGCCATTCCGCAAGCAATCATGGCAGCCGCTCCCCACCGGAAGCCTGCGGGAGTCGGGGGCCCCCATGACTTTTGTAGAATCTTCAAGGCTGAGGGGACGCTTTCGAGAATGGGGCCTAAGCCCTAGCAGGCAAATGTCCGAGTTCAAATGTGTCCCAGGGCCATTTTAGTGGACCAGGCCTAAATCCGAAGAGCCGGCCGCCATTTTAAGAGTCCTGTGGCAGCCGCCTATCGCTGCACCGCAAGAGTGGGCGCAATTCAACTAGATGGTGGGCGAGACGCTGTAGCCGCAAGAGCGGGCGCAACTCAACTGGATGGTGGGCGAGACGCTGTAGCCGCAAGAGCGGGCGCAACTCAACTGGATGGTGGGCGAGACGCTGTAGCCGCAAGAGCGGGCGGTAAACAGCTGAATGGCGGATGAGGCACAGTGCAGCAAAAGCGGGCGGAAAACCGCTGAATGGCAACTGAAACGGTAAAGGGGCGCCCCATTGCAGCAGAGGAGCCTCCACCTGGGGAGGCCCGTTCACGCCGCCTCCCCCCCGCCCCGGGGCGCCCCACGCCGTTTTTCGGCGCAGCATTGTAGGTTGCCAAGACCAGTGCGGCAAGTAAAGGACATCACTTGGGTGCCGTCCAGATCTCAGCCCGTTGTGCTACCTTCGGACTATTCGCACAACAGACCACTACTGACGCCACCTCACAGCAGCCCATTGTTGCTTTGTTTTACTTTTTTTTTTTAACGTGTTTACTTTGTTGGAGCGTTGTATATATTTATAAGTTATTAAAGTGTTATAATCCTACTACTTTGTTGGAGTGCTATATATTTTTAATGTGACACATAATTGTGAAGACTTTGATGTACAAAAAGGCATCCCTGGAATCTTCCGCTTCAGGCTCGGTCCCACACACCCTCACAGTGAGAATCCCCTCCCCAATCACAATACAGGATCGTTATCAGATAGTAGGAATGCGTGTGGTGTGACGGATCTCATGGGGTGGGGGCCTTGATCTACTGTAACTCCTTTGAAGAGGGGTGATTCTTTACAGTTGGGGCCATAAACTACTTCCGCAGGGCTAGGTGATAGCCTGGGACCGGCCTGGACAATCGGACACAGAGGAAGAGGAGTGTCAGAGGGTGCGGTAGTGAATAGGGTGAAAGGGAGGTGTCAGGAGGGCACGGGGTGTGATTCTCAGGGAAGAGCAGCGCAGATGGAGGGAGGTTTATGACCCATGCATGAGAGAGAGAGCGAGGTGACCAGTGCGTGGGGGAGATGCTTGCGAGGGTGGGGAGCCATGCTGAGGATCGGCGGCGTGCAGAGAGTGGGTCTGGTCAAGGCATCTAAAATGGCTGCCGTGCACGACAAAAGTGTGGCATTGGAAAAAAAGCAAGATGGCGCAGACAATGTTTATCAATACAGATTAATTTATAACAATTATTTTTAAAATATATTTACTCGCAGTGTCAAAATGGCGGTCAACACTTCCTGATTTCCTTCGAATCGAACGTTAACAGACGTCACGCAGCAAAAAAAAAAAAAACGCTCACGCGCAGCCGCTGGAAGACAAGTATCAACATATGTGAGCATCCTCAGCCACCCTCAGAAAACATAGGGGGTCAGGATACGTCTCCCGTACCCCCTTATACCCACTTCTCACATTGTTTTTCCTCCATCTTGTAATTTAATTAAAACGAAATACAAAATGGCGAATTCCCGTTTCGCGACCCGGTTCGCTACCCGGTTTGCGAACCTTGAAGCGCTTCTACCGCAAAAAATCAATTTTTTTTATTTGCCCCACGGGACCCTTTAATAACCCCAACATCATTCCTAGGGGTCAAGAAGAGACTACCTTGCCCCTTTCATTAAATTCCCCCTTCGTTTTTCTCCTCCTCTTGTCTCTCGATCCTACCGAGAGACAAGATGGTGGCCGTTCCGGACTGTTTAGAATGTTGACAGACACCGGAGAGTGAATCAGCTTCGCTTCGCAAAGTTCCGTTGCGCGAAAAGTTCGCGAACCGGAACGGTACCCGGGACGCTGTCACAGATATATCCGTTTTTTAAAACGTTAATTTCTCAAAATCCACTGGAGCACATATCTTGAGACCTAGCAAAGGCACATCGGACTAACAGTCCCTACAATTTTGCCAAGTTTCGTGCAAATCCATTCAGCCGTACGAGCTAAAAGTGAGGCCAAACTCCCTATGGAAAAATGAATGGGAAAAACGCGTTTTGGGACCCCCTTTTTTCTCTGCCCCCCCTTGACGAAACCCCCCCAAATTTTCAGGGGCTGCTCAGAAACAAAATGTGCCATTTTCCTGAAAATTTCAGCCGATTCTGTCCACAAACGCCAAAGTTATTAGACATAGAATTTTCAAAAGTCCCATAGAGAAAAAATCCTAACTATATATACCTACTGGCGACCGCCAGTAGGTAATATATATATATATATATATATATGAGGTACGTGGCGCTCCTTTAGGCAACACACAGCATTCAGCTGAACAGTGGACACAGGAACCAGCAAGACCCGTAGTTGGTGCAAATATTTTTATTTAAGTATTAAGCCCAGCACCAGTCCGCCATTTATATATATATACATATTACCTAC
Source organism: Lissotriton vulgaris (assembly GCF_964263255.1). NCBI lineage: Eukaryota > Metazoa > Chordata > Amphibia > Caudata > Salamandridae > Lissotriton > Lissotriton vulgaris. The sequence continues at coordinate 256,794,512 of NC_141700.1, forward strand.
TGGCGGTCGCCAGTAGGTATATATAGTTAGGATTTTTTTCCTATGGGATTTCTGAAAATTCTATGTCGAATAACTTTGGCGTTTGTGGACGGAATTCGCTGAAATTTTCAGGAAAATGGCACATTTTGTTTCTGAGCAGCCCCTGAAAATTTGGGGGGTTTCGTCAAGGGGGGGCCGAGAAAAAAGGGGGGTCCCAAAACGCGTTTTTCCCATTCATTTTTTCCATAGGGCGGTTGGAATCACTTTCAGCTCAAACGGCTGAATGGATTTACACGAAACTTTGCAAAATTGTAGATATGGTTTGCCCGACATGCCTTTGCTCTGTCTCAATTTATGTGCTCCAGTGGATTTTGAGAAATTAACGTTTTAAAAAACAGATATATCTGTAACAGCGCTCCGGTTAGCGCTCCGGTTCGCGTACCTGACGCGTAACGGAACTTCGCGATTGGCTCTCCGGTGTCTATCAACATTCTAAACAGTCCGGAACGGCCGCCATCTTGTCCCTCGGTAGGATCGAGAGACAAGAGGTGGAGAAAAACGAAGGGGGAATTTAATGAAAGGGGGCAAGGTAGACCCCTCCTGACCCCCTAGGATTGATGAGGGGGATATTAAAGTGCCCCGCGGGGCAAAAAATAAAAAAATTAAAAAATTGCGATTTTTCGCCGTAGAGGCGCGTCCCGGTACGCGAACCGGGTAGCTTACCGGTAGTGTAACGGGAGTTCGCCATTTTGTGTTTTGGACAAATTTTATCACAAGATGGAGGAATAACAATGTGGGAAATGGGTATAAGGGGCACGGGAGACGTATCTTGACCCCCTCGGTTTTCTGAGGGTAGCTGAGGAGGCTCATATATGTCGGGGAAAAAAACAATTCGCGCGGTTAGCTGCCGGTTACCGAACCGGGAAGCGAACATAAGTGAAAATTAGTGAAAAAAGGTACATTTGAACTTTTAAAAAAGTAATTATAGTTAAGGTAGCTCTGAAAAGAGCTTTTGGGTTCTGTGTAAGTTCTAGGTACTTATAAGTAGGTACCAATACACAGTCTTAAATTTTGTATGAAAACTCTGTTTCCCTCATCTGAGAAGTGCACACCATCTCCTCTGTAGATATCTTGCATGTAGTAACGCAAGTTATTGTTGTAGATGGCGCCCATTCCATGGTCTCTCATATAAGCTGAAACAGACTTATTTACATGCTTCCTCGCTTTCTCAATTTGTGGACAAATTTGATTGGACCACCTCCATTTCTGTCTTTGGCATATATTGGAATATACCAAGGCAGTTTGAGGGAAAAGTGCCATTAATTGCTCAAAGGTGTCCTTTAAGAGCATTTCCAGACCTACCCCAGTCAAAGTGCCCAAATTATTTCCTCCACAGTGCACTATTATGAGGTCAGGGTTTGGCAAATGTAAAAAGGTTTTCACCAATGGTATCAATTGGTGACATCTCAATCCTCTTTGGCCAATCCATTTGATTTCCACATTTTGTAAATTGAGGTTGTGTAAATTTCTGTTGTCAGCATACCTGTGAGCCCAGTGGATGTAACTATGTCCAACAATCCAGACAGAAAACATGGTGAGAGGAGGTTCTGCTGCAGTCAGATGAAGTGTGGGAATGAAATGGCAGTTGAAACAGTAGGAGTTTGTAAAGAAAAAAAACGGTGGAGTTTGTGTGGTAATGATTCAGTAGCAGTGATTGGTGGATTTCCATTGCTGAAAACAGAACGTTAGGGTGCATGGTTGTGTTCTTTGAAACATGTAATTTGAATGGTTAAGAAAACATGATTTTAAGAAACATCGCAGTGGATTAGCAGGTGTACTGAGAGTTCAGAGTTCATTTGTAACATTGTTTTTTTTTTTTTTTTTTTTTTTTCTTTCTCCTCTTTTTTTTCCTTTTTTTTTTTTTGTCCTCATTAGCCCTTGGCTCGGTCCAATTGTGCTCCTGACCATATAGCCATCGGGGCGGCTCTCTGCTCAACACCGCGAAGCCCATCAGTGAACTCCCAGTACACAGAAAGTCCGCCCCGATGTCGCCCGCAGAGCTTGGACGTACCTTCTCCCTTCAGGCCGGTTTCACCAGTTGTCCAAAAATCTGTACTGTGCCTCCCCTTGGACAAGGAGATTTTAGGCCTAATCATCGGACCCGGGAAAAAAAAAAAAAAACCCCGGGTTGACTAACTGTCCCTTTTCCAATTGACCAAAAAATCCCAAAATCTCACCGATCGAGGGCTACATGTTCTGGATAAGTCCTGCTTTGATATTACATATAATGAAGACAGCCACTCTGCATGTGTTGGGGGGTTTATGCTTGTCCAATGTTTGCAGATCTCCCTTCTTGCCAATAAGATGGCGTAAAACAGAAATTCTCTTTCTAGTCCCTTGATGTTGTCGTTGGTTCCAAAAATGATCAGCAGCCATGAGCACCGGATGGATAAGCCAAGAATAGATTCAAGTGTTGCTCTAATTTCGTTCCAGAAAGTAGCGATGTTCGGGCATTCCCAAAACATGTGGAGGTCTGAGGCAGCTGGAAGAGAGCATTTGGGACAGCACTTCCCTGGTTGAAATTTTGACAGGCGTTTAGGAGAATAATATGCTCTATGAAGTGTATAAAAATGGTTACGCCGCAACCATGCGGGCTTGATAATTTTATAGAGAAGGAGAAAAGATTCCTCCCATGTGTCCTCCATATGTGCTTCCCCCTCCGCACCCCAGAGTTTTTCCGGTAAGTTGAGATCCCTCTCTCCATCCTCTATGATATGCCAATAAAAAAGTGCTACTTCCTTTTTCCCAGGAGGTCTTTCAACTAGGGTGTTTTCTAGCAAACTCTCCTCACCCATCATTGCTTTCTTCTTGGTTTGAGCCCGAAGCCAGCTACTTAATTGCCAATATACTAACCAAGAGAGTGTTGATGTTACCTTATGCTTGAAAATATCCCAGCTTATGATTGATCTTTCCACCAGTATATCGCCCCACTGTGTGATATCCGCATCTAACAAAACTCTTTTGACTGTGTTGGCTTCTTGTGATGTTAATCCCGGTAAATCCCAAATCGGGGCATGTTTGGATAGGTAACCTATCCCAATTTTAGATTTTATTCGAAACCATTCTTTTACAGTGCCTGATAATGTTTTTAATCTAATTTTTTTGAAGAACTTCTGGTGCCCGAACTTGAAAAGGAAACCGTTCACAGGAAGGTCCGAGCCTATTAGCATAGCCTTATACATAAGCCCATTTGCATTTTCCCAAGGGATCTTAAGCAGCATCCTAGAGTGGGTCAAATGGAATGCCCAGGAGTAGTATTCTAGGTCTGGCAATGCGAGCCCCCCTTTTTCTCTTCTCCTTCTCAGTTTTTTCCAGGATAATCTGCTGGATTTATACCCCCAGACAAATGAATTTATGTTTTGCTGACATTTTACAAGCTGTTTAGTATCAAAAGATAACGGAATAGAATTAAAAATAAAAGTAAATTTCGGAAGGATACTCATTTTTATCAGGCTGGTTCTCCCATAGATGGTAAGCGGGAGGAAGGACCAAGCTTTCATCAAGGTTTGAGATTCTCGAGAAATACGAGCTAAATTGTTTTGGGCCAAATGTTGTAACTCTTTAGTGATTGTAATTCCCAGATACCTCAACGAAGATTTTATCGGAAGCTGAAGATTTTGAGTGTTCCAGACCATAATTTCGGTTTTCCCTGCGTTAATTTCATATCCTGAAAATCTACCGAAGTCCTCCGCTCTCTTTATAATAATTGGATATGCCAACGCAGGATCAGTTGTGTAAATGATTATATCATCGGCGTACAAACCAATCTTTTTTTCCCAGCCCGAAAAATTAAAATGTGGTATATTAGTATCCTCCCTAATAGACTGAGCAAAGGGTTCTACATACAAATTAAAAAGAAGTGGGGATAAGGGACATCCCTGCCTTGTTCCTCGACTAATTTTAAAAGGAGTGGTCCGTGTACCATTAATTAATAGGGAAGCTCTGGGATTATTATATAATAAACTTATAGCCCTGCAAAACTTAGGGCCCAGATGGTATTTTTTCATAATTAAGTTTAAATATTCCCAGTTTACCCTATCAAATGCTTTAGTAGCATCTAGGGTCATGATAGCCAGGGGTAGACCAAAAGTTGAGGCAATATCCACAGCTCCCACCAAGTCATAAGTTAAGTCGGCCAGTTGCCGGCCTCTAATAAATCCCTTTTGATCAGGGTGGATAATTGTGCCTATCTCGCTTCCCAATCTCTCGGCCAAGATTGAAGTAAAGATTTTGTAATCGTTATTGAGAAGCGAGATTGGGCGGTATGATCCACACTCAGCTGGGTCTTTACCTGTTTTCAATATTAAAGCTATATTGGCTTCCCCCCAGGAGCTTGGTGGTGTCTCTCCCCTGATCATTATGTTGTTAAAAAGATTCGTAAGGACAGGGGTAAGAGTAGAATTAAGTACCCTATATAATTCTCCTGGGAGGCCATCTGGGCCCCAGCTTTGCCCTGGGCTAGTAGCTTAATGGTGTTAGAAACTTCCAACTCTGTTATGGCTTTATCTATTTTTTCCATTTGGTGATTTTCCAATTCTGGGAGAGTTATATTACTCAACCATTTGTTCCTTTCGTTCAGGTTGACATTGAGCTCCTCTGTGTAGATATTCTGAAAGAACTCATTAAAAGCTTCGCCAATAGCTATGTCTGTAGACCTACTATTGGCTTCCCCAGCAACCCTCACTTCCTTAATGTGGTTCCTGGACTGATCAGCTTTGATTTTCCAAGCCAACACCTTGCCAGCCGATTCGCCATATTCAAAATGGGCAATTTTGCTTGCCTGCCATCTTTTATTTATCCTTTCCTGCAATATTGTATCCAACTTGGCCTTTAATTCTATTTTCTTCTCCTGGTTATCGAATGAAAACTGGTCTGATGATTCTAATTGTGACAATTCTTGCTCTATTTGACTAATCCCCTCTTCATATTTCTTTCTCCTGAAAGAAGCCCTACTTGTAATACACCCCCTAATAAAGGCCTTCCAAGCCTCCCATACGTTGACTAGAGAGGCAGAACCTATGTTTTGCTCTAAAAAGAAAACCGTTTCCTGCATCAAATATTGTTTTTCCTCATCATCCAATAGAATTGTTCTATCAAAAGACCAGGTTCGATGAGCAACTTTCTGCTCTAATTTTGCGAAAAGATAATGGCAGAGTGATCTGACATATGTAGAGGCAGATATGTTATGTTTTTGACCAGATCCTTAATTGAAAGACTAAATAGGGCATAGTCAATACGCGATTTGTGTCTATATTTGTAATTGTGATATGAGACGCCCATAGCGCTCCCAGCTCTTTGTCTCCATAAATCTATCAACCCAAGATTTGACATAGATCTAAGCAATGTCTCCCTCATATTACTATGTACTATGGCCCTAGAAGTTGCCGATTTATCTAATTTTGGATCTAAAACGAGATTGAAGTCTCCTACCCATATTATAGGGTCAGGGCAAGAGATCAGTTGGTTTTGTAAGATATTTAAATAAGAAGGATCATCCTGGTTAGGCCCATAATAACTGATGATAGTAACAGGCCTTGAATATAGTTGAGCATTGGCTATCAGCCATCTACCGCTAGCATCTGTTTTCCAGTTCATAATCTGGGCTTTCGCTGTTTTTTTAAAAATAATGGCGTTGCCACGAGTACTAGCATTGTGGTCCGTAGTTATAAATGTATCGACCCATTTGAGCTTCTTAAATATATTGGTTATTTCCTGTTTATTCAGATGTGTTTCTTGGATCGCAATTATCTGCGCGGGTGAATCTCGTAAGTATTGTAAAATTCTATTCCTTCTAGTCCTAACACGCAGACCATTTACGTTCCAAGATAAAAATGTAATGTCTGGCATTGATTTTGAAGCTCTTTAGCACTATATCCCTGTCCTTGATTCTCTTAATTATCTTAACAGATATTTTATCCTGAACTATATCACTACTAGTTTTGGCCAAACAATATCTTTGAGGCACAATTGGATCTATTTTGTTCGTTATTGTGAACTTCGTTTTATGAGGACTTTTATTCTTTGCCTTCCCTCCCCCCTCCCTCCCACCCCTAGAAAACCCCCCCCCGACTTACTCTGGCATGCTGGTTTGCCAGCTTGTCATCTCTGACATGTTCCCACTCCATACCCAGATGTCTACCTTTTACATTTTCTTTCCTGGTCACTATAATTACGGTGTAAGTAATGGTGGTTCGTAGGTGGAATCATATATCTTTTATCTATTAACGCTTCCATGACGTATTATTACTATTCATAATACTCTAATACGGAGAACAGTAGATTAGGGTAAATTGGGGTAGTAATGTGGGAGTCATGAATAAACATCATTACAACCTATAGGTTCAGAAGTTTTAACGTGAATATATTGTGTTGAAGGTCCATAGTAAAATTTTCCGATTGATACTCCTTTATAGTGGATCCCCCAATGGTGTATTAGTGGGAAGATTGTGAACCTTCACCCATGTGCTGAATACTTAAGTGTTAGTTATTCATTTATTTATTCCTTTTATTTTTTTTTTATATATATTTTTTTTTTCCCCCTTAGGTATTTTTTTTTTTCTTTTTTTTTTCCTTTTTCCCCTTTTTATCATTTCTATTCCCCTCTTTTTTTTCCCTCTTGTTTGTTTTGTTTTTGTATTTTACCACAATCTGCTTTTTTTTTTTTTTTTTTTAAATCATTCTTTTCCGCCATTTATTATTTATATTATTTTTATTACTTTTTCCATTTTCCCGTTTTTATTTAAAATCTGATTACAGAAAGCTCACAAAAATGTCATCCCCGGTCCGGGTGGGTTGCGTGTTCGCTAATCTCAGCAAGCAGCTCGTCTGCCTCCAGGGGGGACTTAGCATTGTACATTTTATTATTGTACATTATCCTTAGAAAGGCAGGAAATCTTAATTGCACTGTGGCTCCCAGGCTTCTGAACTTCTCCATCCGTTGACCCAATTCCCACTGCCTATCCAGCGTTGTTCTAGAGAGATCCGATCTCACTTCGAAAGAAAAATCAGATGCTTTCACAGTCTTGGCTTTCAACGCTGCGGTCAAGATCTTCTCTTTCATGGAATATGTTAAGAAGTTTACTAAGATCTTCCTAGGCTTGTCTCTGCCCTGTTTAATGCGGAACGGATCCCGATGTACCCTCTGAATATCTAGCTCAATCTCGGTCAAAGATTCGTCCAAACTCAGTGACTTTTTTAGTAGAGCTGCGACAAACTTTTTTAGATCTCCTCCTTCCTTTCCCTCCGGTATTTTTAGAAGTCTTAGGTTGTTCCTTCTGGAAAAATTTTCGAGAGACTCTACCCTCTCTTTGACTGAGTTCCCTTCTCGTCGTAGAGACTGGATCTTCCCTTCTGCGGCCTCCAATTTAGCCTTTAGCTCATCAACGCAATTCTCTAGTCCCCCGGTTCTAAGTGTAAGACCATCTACTTTAGATTCTAGATTTTCACACATTGTGCGGATCTCTGATTGAGTGTGTCTGGACTCTTCAAAAGATCTTTTTGACTCTTCAAACCCACTTCTGATCTCTTCTCTCATACTAAGAAGTATGGCTTGAATAGTATCGTCACTGCCGGAGTTTTCACTTCCTCCACTGTATTGTTCCAGCCCTTTATTTTCACTCGCTGTTCCTGAGATCATTACTTGCTGTTCAGGCAAAGAAACTGCATTAATATCACCCTCTGCTGGGTCTCCCATCCCTGTGCCGCAAGTTCGCACACAAACCTCTACTGCTTCTCCTTCTTTCTCTTTCAATTGGAGTGTGGAAATGTCACCTGCTGATGGGGGTGCGAGTAAAGTAGCTTGTAAACATGAGAGGTCTGGCAGGAGGTAGTTGCTATGGAAAAAGGCCAGAAAGGGCAGAGGGGGGAAGGGTGTTGATTTGAAAAAAGTGAGGGAAGAGTTTTGATTGGGTCACATGAGAGATATGTGTGATGAATTTCAGCATTTCAGTGCCGTTGTTGGATCCAGCCTCTGGAGTGCATACCTTTTGCTCTGCTAAAGAAAAATTGGTGTGTTTCTGAGACTGTTTTGAAATTCAAAAAGCATTTGCTAAGGTAAGAAAAAAATCATTTAATTTAGATAGAGAGTAGTATAGTTTTTTGAGAAAATAAGGAAGTCAGCTGTACATTTAAAATGTTGTTTTGTGTCAAGTATTTTCATTATTTTTTCCAAAAAGATTTTGCTTCTTTGACAAATTATAATTATAGATAATGTGAAGTATTAGTACTGACAGGGTGTGCTTGTACATAGGAGGTGTGCTGTGTTTTCAAATTATGACCAGAAAATCGTTTATTAAGAAAAAGACATGCTTTTTACATTTATGAGAACGATAACATGGGGTGTGCTTTTTTAAATAAATATTTCACTTCCCAACATGAATATGGGAGAATAATTTGCTTGTTTGTTGGTTTAAAAACTTGTTTCTTGAAGTCATTTAGGTTTCACAATATGTTTTGCAAGAGTTACATAGTCAACATGGGGGCATATTTACAAGGCTTATGAGACACATTCACGTCATTTTCCCCATTTTAAAAGTGACTTTAAAGGTGGTGCAAGGTTCTTGTAAATACACCCTCATGAGTGCTTTGCAAATTTAAGTCATTTTCCCCTGGTGCATGTGCCTTGTAAATACGGCCCTATGTGTGCTAGACAATTTTAAGGTACTTCTCCCAGGAATCTGGGAGACTAATTTGCTTACATGATGTGTTTAAAAATCGTGCTAAGGTGAGAAAAGATTCCTTTAATTTAGAAGGAGATTAGTATGCTTATTGGAGAAAATAAGGAAGCCAGCTATGGTGTGCTTGTACATAGGTGCTGTGCTGTGTTTTGAAATTATGACCAGAAAATCGTTTTTTTTTAAAAAGAAATACTTTTCACATTTATGAGAAGGACAACAAGGGGTTTGCTTTTTTAAATAAATATTTTATTTCTCAACATGAATATGGGAGAATAATTTGCTTGTTTGATGGTTTAAAAACTCGTTTCTTGAAGTCATTTAGGTTTCACAATATGTACTGGTAGAGTTTCATAGTCACTATGATAATTATGATTTACATTTAGGACTGTTTAGGGGGCATGGATATGCTGAGGCTTCTGTAATTGTCATTGGAGGAGAATTATGTACATTGCACTGCTGCATACAGTCCTCACCTTCTGCGTACTCTTGGATATGCTAGACTATATCTGCTCAATGAGATACCTAAGCTGAGGAAACACAGGTGATGTGATTGTGAAATGAGCAAAAATATTTGCACGTTTTTCAATTACATCACCTGTGTTTCCTAACATTACTAATCACATTGTGCTGATGAGGTTTAGGCCTGTCCAGGGAGACAGAGGAGGTCTGGTCTTTGTTGAAGTGTGCAGTGTACATGACTCACTTCATCTGTTGGCCTGCACATGTATTATGTCCTCTGTACTCTTCAACAAGCCAAAATGTCATCTGCAACGCTGAGTAGGCCTCACCTCAAACAAACTTTTGTGACTGCCAGACCTGCCTTTTTGCTCCTAGATATTTCTTAGTTTTACCATGGCAGACAGACAATCCAGCATACTTCTGCATAGGCCACACCTTATGGTGGTGCAAGGGCCTTGTAAATACGCCCTCATGTGTGCTTGGTAATTTTAAGTCACTTCCCCCTGATGCAAGGGTCTTGTAAATGCACCCTCATGTGTGCTTGGCCATTTCAAGTCACTTCCTCCTGGTGCAAGGGCCTTGTAAATACGCCCTCATGTGTGCTTGGCAATTTTAACTCACTTCCCCCTGGTGCATGAGTGTGGTAAATATGCCCTCATGTCTGCTTGGTAATTTTAAGTCACTTCCCCCTGGTGCAAGGGGGTTGTAAATACACCCTCGTGTGTGCTTGGCCATTTCAAGTCACTTCTTTCTGGTGCAATGGACTTGTAAATACGCTCTCATGTGTGCTTGGCAATTTTAATTAACTTCCCTCTGGTGCATGGGTGTGGTAAATACGCCCTCATGTCTGCTTGGCAATTTTAAGTCATTTTCCCCTGGTGCAAGGTCCTTGTAAATACGACCCCATGTGTTCTTGGAATTTTAACTCATTTCCCCCATGGTGCAAGTGCCTTGTAAATATGCTCCCTTTGTCTATGTTGTTAAATTACTGTAGATGGAATTGACATCTAGTGTGTTAATTGTTTGCCTACTGTTATTGGTTTACTGTTTGGTAATAGTGGTTAATATCAATTTTCTAAATATTTTTCCACAGATTTAACTGAAGATCTTTAGAAAACGTTAAAAATGCCCTCAAGGCAGCGAAAACTAAAAGAAGCAAAGCGACTTACACTCCATCTTGGTAAAGATTTGGAACAGTCCTGTAATATGAAATCGTATCAAGTTGCCAAAAAAGCTCCGGGTAAGAAAATAAAATCATTTTTAAAAACAATTTGCAGACAAAAAAATACCAGTATTGAACATGTTTTAGTGCATAAGAAGAGAGACAATTTAAAGGAAAAGGAAAGGCCCGTAAAAAAAGTTTCTGCTAGAGCAGGAGATAAGTCTGTGCATGGCAGTAGAAGGGAAAATCAATTCAGGGACATTCGTAGGCGAATGTTCCGCAACAGGATAATTGTCAATTTGTTAAAATTTTTTAAGAAAGGCCAACAGAAAGTGACATTTTATAAGAAAAAGAAAAATGTAGAGAAAATTATTGATCAGGCTTTCGAAATTAAGCGAAAGTTATTTATTTTGGTAATCAATAGAATTAGGAAACTAAACAAGGTAATTTCTGATTTCAAATCAAATAGTAGATGGAAGAGAGTAGTTAATCGAAGTAATTTTTGTGAAGTATTCTCAGGAGAATGGATGCATAGTTCAAGTTGTGAGGCATTTTTCAATGAGGAGAGTTACTTTCAGGACAATGATTTGGTGCATGCAGTTGACACCAGTGGTCGAGCATATGAGGTAAAAGATGGTTGTCCGGTTGAAAAAGAAAAACTTGTGTCTGCAGATGCAGAAGGGGTGTTAGGTGATGAGATTTTAGGAAGACGTCCTAAGGGACCAGTCTACACCTGGAAATGTAGTAGCATTTGTAGTGTGCGACAGGATTCCATCAATTTGTTTTGTGATTTTGTACGTACATTTAATAAGAAAAGTTTAAAACAGAAAATGAAGTTGTTGCAAGAATTAGATCCTTGCAGATTGAGAGAAGTAACAGGTTTGCATGGGCATTCCCTGGCTTGTCTTTCCAGAAGAGTATGCCAGAGTGTTTTTCATCATGTCAGGATGCTAGCAGTGCATCATAATAAAGTGAGGAAATTAGTGAGAATGTTGTATTATGCTAAGAGTCCAGCAATTATGCTTAAACAATTGAGCAGTGCTCTTTTGCATGGTTCAGAACAACATGTGAAAAATATTTGTGAAGAAATTGAGTTCTGTTACTTTGCTAGTAAAGAGAACAATGTTGAAATTGACCCAGTAGAAGAAGGTAATGTGGAAGACAGTGTACAGATTTCTAATATAGATAAGTTTCACAAAGAAATTTCCATCTTTCAGGTGAAATCAAGTGAGAGGCCAAATTTCACTTGTGTGTGTTGTCGACTGACTTATTATAAGAATCAGACTAAGTTAGTGGATTTATATGCAAAAAGTGAAATGGAAAACAATAGTGAATGGAAGGATTTTGCTACATACTTGATGGTAGAAAATTGTTTTGATTTGGGATCGGACCAACGTATATGTACTTATTGTTTTAACAAATTAAACCAAAACCGGATGCCTGCTAGAGCGGTTCATAATAATCTGGAATTGGTTGACATTCCTTCTGAATTGAAGGATTTAAATACTTATGAATCTATTTTGATTCAAAGTGTGCATCCCTATCAGGCTATTGTACGAATGGAGCCAAAGACAGGGAAATTGCCTCCATCAGATTTACAGAGAGGATTAAAGGGAAGAGTTGTTTATTTGCCTTTAGATTTGAAGACAAACATTAATACAATTGGAGTAGAGAAAGTGGAAGAGGAACCTCTGGTTATCCTAGTTAATGGTGTTCCGACAAAGAGTAAGAAAATCTGGCAAGATTTAGTGGATGTTAGGAAAGTCAAAAAGGCAACATTGTATTTGATAAAAAAACAATGAGTACTACAAGAATGTATGTGTTGCAGAAGAGGAAGTAAGTGAAGAAGAAGACAGCGAATTGTGTGCTGGACAAATTGAGAAAGTAGAAGCTTCTAAAAATGAAGAAATATATGAACATTATAGTGTTCATCCTTTGCATTCCAAGGAAGTCATGGGGAATGCTATTGAGTTGTTTCAAATGAAACAAGCCAAAGGGAGTCCCATTAGTGTTTGGGAGGAAAGTTTGGAAGCTCTGTGTTTTCCACAGTTATTTCCCACAGGTCGAGGAGGACGATATGATGAGCGACCTGATCAAATTCCTGCTTCTGAATACCGGACTTTGCGATTGTATGCAGAAGATCCTAGGTTTCGTCAATGCATTCCCTATTTGTTTCATCTACTGTTTGAAAGTGATCTGTCTGGACTGTCTTATGCAGTGAACCACATCCTGAAAAGTGGTTTACAACTGCGAAATATCTCAGCAAGGGACTTTATGGATAAAGTCAATGTGCAAGACAGTATTTTGGATTCTCACCTGATTAATCTGATGGCATGTCAGCGTGGTACTAATGAGTATTGGTACCGTCGTCATGGTGACTTAAAATGTAAGCTGAGGAACTTAGGAACTCCCACATGGTTCCTCACTCTCAGCTGTGCTGAGTATGGCTGGGAAAACTTACTTGAATTTCTACGAGAGGCAAATGGAAACATTGAAAATATTGAATTCAAGACACCCGGAGAACTGTGCTCTTTGGATCCAGTGAATGTATGCAGGTACTTCAATCATAGATTTGAAGCTATGATGTCTTTCATCACGAACAAGAAAAATCCACCTCTTGGAGAGGTGTTGGATTTCTTCTGGAGAAAGGAGTATCAAGCACGAGGTGCTCCTCATATACATATGCTGCTATGGATCAAAGATGCACCCAAATTTGGAACAGATCCGGATGACTTAGTGATGAATTTCATAGAACAGTATTCTACATGTGCTGTTCCAAAGACAAAGGAAGACAAAAGTCTAAGAGAACAAGTTTTACGGTTTCAAAGCCATCGTTGTGGAAAGTACTGTCGTCGTAAATTCAGAAACAAGAACAAGTACTATACAAAATGTCGTTTTGGATTTCCACGATTGGTGATATCTAAAGGAAGAGTGAACAATTTGATGTCTTCGCTGCGACATAATGCGACAAGGAAATCACCCAAAAATACATACAATTTGAAGAGAAACGAAGAGTCCAAGAACATCAATGACTGCAACCCAGTGATTTTGTCCATGTGGAATGCTAACATGGATATACAGTTTGTGGCTGACAACTGTATGGCTGTGGCTCGGTATGTGACGTCTTACATCACAAAAAAAGAAAAGACAGAACTCAAGGATATGTGGGTGGACATTTCCCATGAAAAGAGCCTCAGTAAGAAGTTGTACAGTTTCAGTCTGAAGATGTTGTTGCATCGAGAAATCGTAGCTTATGAATGTTCTGACCGGTTATCTTCAGCAAGTCTCTATGCCAAATCTAGGAGTATCATTTGGGCAAGTCTTGGTCTTGCTGCAACGCGTAATCGAGTTCTCAAACCTGTACGGGAAATTGAGTATTTGGCGGAGAAGGAGCCAAGCAGTACAGATATTTTGAAGACCAACATGTTGGATACATATTATCCAAATAGAAGCAGTCACTCGGAGAATGTTTGTCTGTATGAGGTTCTACAAAATTACATTTTCAAGAGGAACATCACAGAAGATATTGATAAAGGAGTGTATGCTGTAATTGGAAGTGAGGGATGTCTGGTCAAGCAAAAAATATGTCTATTGGTAAATCATCGAAAATTGGATTGCGAATCTCCAGAAAGAAAAGAGTTTTTCTATTTAGCTCTTTTGCAACTTTTCAAGCCTTGGCGTGCAGAAGAGGAACTGCTTGGAGATTTCCTCTGTTACGAAGACTCTTTCAATGCAGCCAAGGAGTCCATAGAATGTCCTGTTTTCCCAAAATATCTAGAAATGTTGAATGCAGAAATCGAGCAGGAAGCAACAATAGCAGCCGAGATTGCTAGAGACAGTTCTCAGGACAGTCAGAGTTCTGTTTCATTGAGTCAGGATCTACTAGGAGGACCAATTATCGAAAATGAAGCTGCCACTGCCATGATTGAAGTGGAAAGATCCATGGCACATGCTCAGGAGGATGTGGTTAACTTAGAAGATTTAGAAAGACAACTTAACGTTGAGCAGAGGAAAATATATGACGAAGTTACCAACCAAATTGATCATGGATTAAGTCATGAGAAGAAACAGTGCTCATGTACGTCGTTGAAGCCTATCCGACTGTACGTGAGTGGAGAAGCAGGAACTGGAAAAAGTTTCCTCATTAAAGCAATTTCATGTTATTTGCAGAAAAGGACTGAGTCATCGCTGTCTTGTGCTGTCACCGCTCCAACTGGTCTGGCAGCACATAACATTAAAGGTATTACTTTGCATCGCCTACTGATGCTGCCAGTGGAGCATGATAACAAATTACAATACCACAAGTTATCAGGAGATGCGTGTTGTGAAGTATCTAGAGTCCTGAAGAAGATGAAACTTCTTATCATTGATGAAGTAAGCATGGTTTCCAATGTCATGCTTGCCTTTGTGCATTTGAGAATGCAGGAAGTTCTTAAAACAGAGTATGATGTGTTATTTGGTGGCAAACACATCATTGTTTTCGGTGATCTTCTGCAGCTGACACCAGTGAAAGGACAACCAGTGTTTAAACTGCTTACGCATGAAGATACCAGGAAGTGCCTAGGGAGCATTTGCAACGTTAACATATGGTTAAACTTCAGTTATGCTGAGCTGCGTGAAAATATGCGTCAGGCGAAGGATGAAGATTATAAGAATATTCTACAAGATGTTAGAATCGGGAAAGTGACTGAGCGTGGGAAAGAAGCTTTACATGCACGATTACTGTCAAATTTGTTTCCAGAAGAAGACGTTCTGCCAGAGAATATTTTTCATAAAATTACTGAGAAGAAATTGGGAATATGTTTGATGCCAACTCTTGCAGAATGTTCCATCTTCAACAACAAAATGTTGAATTTAGAGAACCAAGAGATTGTGAAACTGGAAGCTATTGACAGAATAGAGCATATGGGTGCAACAATTGTTTTGTCTGAGAATTTGAAATCTAAATTGGATTCATTAGAGAAGACTATATCTAAAACTGCTGGTTTTAAAAAGACTCTGAATGTGTGCTTAAATTGCTGTATCATTTTGAGAAGGAATTTACATGTTGAAAGAGGTCTGGTAAATGGATCAATGGGTAATGTTGTTGATTTTGAGAAATACAGAAATAGGGATGGAATTGAATTTTTAAAAATTACATTTGATGGCATTGAGGAAGTACAGCTAATTGGTCGTTGCACAGCTAGGTTTTTGCTTGTAAAAGACTTATATGTTCGCCGTAAGCAATTTCCTGTTTGCTTGGCATATGCGGTGACAATCCATAAATCACAAGGCTTAAGTGTAGACACTGCTTTGGTGAATATTGGCAATTCTGTGTTCAAGGAGGGTATGGCTTATGTAGCATTGTCACGAGTCAGAACTTTATCTGGTTTGTACTTGATTGAGTGTGATGTCACAAACATTTGTGCGGATCTAGATTGTGTTATGGAATACAATAGGTTAAGAAGAGAGTATGCGCCACATTTGCCTCAATATCCTTTGTTTGAGAAACGTGTGGTAGGCCGGAAACGTAGAAATGTCACTAATAGTAGGGAGGTTGTAGCAAAAAGACCAAAAGTCGATGAACTCAAAATTGTAAGCAGAAAGAAAATGAATTCTGTTGTACGTGTTGTTGGTTTTCAATTTGAAAATAGTTCTGGTGTGAACTGCTATGCTAATGTAGTGGTTAATGTTGTCTTTTCTCTAGAAACTTTAAAAGAACAGATTGTGATCAATTCGGATCAAAGTTTTTGCTGTTTGTTGAATTCTGTGTTAGAGAAATGTAGTGCTGATAGAACAAGAGTAGAAAGTGTGTCTGAAATTCGAAAACTGTTAGACAAATGATCAGGTCAAACACAATTCTCTCAAAATATTCAGCAAGAATGTAAGCATTTTTTAATATATATGCTTAATGTATTGCAAGATGAAGGTGTAGATGTAGATCATCTGTTTGGCCTTTCTTATCAATGGCAGCATGACTGCGAGAATTGTACGTTATCAAGTATTACTAGTGTAGACTCAGAAAGATTTATATTTTTAACTTTGCCAGACACTAAATCAGTATCCTTTAATAAGTTAGTAAAAGCAGCCGATCAAAACATGGAGTGTAGCCAATGCAAGTCTGCAATGCTGTCCACATTATTTATACGAAGATATGGCCAGTATGTCATTTTAATGTTCCAACGATGTAGGCCTGATGGAACAAAATTGACAACTTTAATTAAAGATTTAGTGGCTTCTCAGTTGTCAATGTCAGGAAGGACTTTTCTAACTGCAGCAATTATATATCATGAGGGTCCTTCAACAACATCAGGACATTACACAACTTATTTGAAGTCTGGAAAGGGCTGGTCATTCTGCAATGATTCTGTTTTAACTTTCAAAAAAAGATTGCCTTTTCACCTTCAAAATTCTTACTTGGTGTTCTTACAACCAAAATTTTAGGGAACGAATCTCGGGATTTGTTCTGAGGAATTTCAAGAGGTTCTAATGGCTCCTACACTATATAGCCTTGTGGATAAGTGTAGCACAGAGCGAAAATTGTTTGTTTTAATAAGCTAATTCAAGCAGCAGATCAAAAGAAGGAGTAGAGGTAATGTAAGTCTGCAATGCTGTCCACATTAGTTATAGAAACTTATTGGTGAAATGTTATTTTACACTTCCAACTATATAAACCAGATGTAAATAAGTTGTGAAGTCTAATTAAAAATGTTTTGGCTGCACAGTTGTCGATTTCAGGAAGAACATTTGTAACTGCAGCTATTATATGACATGATGGTCCTTTAACAACATTAGGATATTACACAGCTTATTTGAAATTTAAAAAAGGCTGGTCTTTCGGCAATGATTAGTATTTGACTAAGAAGCAATGTTGCCTTTTGACTTGTTTTCAGAAGTGAGAATTTAGGGTAGGTAACTGGATTATAATGATTCTAGGTGTTGCTGTAATTTAGTGTGCTGTTTTAAATTGCTTTGTATGTCTCATTTCTCTTAAAACGATGGAGCTTATCTTTCAGAAAGTGGCGGGCAGAAAATAATAACAGCACAACAGAGTATAAGCTGTTCATAGGACATTCTTTGACGTCATGGAAAGTAAGTTACTCTTGAGGAGTTCTGATTTCTGATTGCTTATATTATATGGGTTTTTTAAACACAATCATTTTGATTGTGGTTTTTTTTCCCCGCTGTTATATGATGAATACCTTCAACTCACTGTTTTCAGTGAAATTTGATATATTCTGAGAACAGCAAAAATAAACCATTTAATATGTATAATTAATTCTGTACTTTGATTTGTGATTTTTAATATGTACTCATCTTGTCTCATGCTCACTCATCTTTTACTACTTTCTATCAATTTAAAAAATTTTGTTCTCTCATTCACAGAATGAAAGTATAAAAATAACAAGTGACTAAGTTAACGATAATTATAAGGTAAGTGTTTAGTACTCATCCCGTTACATCTCTTTCACATTTAACTTTTATTAGTTCCACTGCTTCATTTCTTTAACCCTCAGTTTCCTGCCTTTGCTACTTCCCTCATTCTTTTTTCTATTACTTACTTATTCTACTCCTTCCACTCCTTTTCTCAGTCCCTCTGTTCTCACAGTTCCTCACTCCTTTTCACTCAGTCCATTTCTCTAACACAAACTGTCACTGTCTCTTCACTCTTTTACAAGTTGTTCTTTATGCTTTCTCTCTGTAGTTCATGCACAGTATCTTATGTTCATTTCTTTGCTGTTTCAATTATTCTTTTTCTATCACTTCTTCTTTTCTTCTTTCTGTTTTTTCTCTCTGTCATTGCACATCTTTTTATTTTATTCACTATGATACACCTTATTTTAATCCTATTTACTAACACTCTCTTTTTTTAACACCTTCCCTCAGGGTTGTTGTCCGGTTCTATCCCTACTTCTTATTCCACATCCTTTACTCTGTTTCTTTTTAATTTGAAAATTCATTCTCATTCTCCAAGTAACTCTTGTTTATTATTCTTCTACACTCTTTTTTTCTTTCACTTCCTTATCTATTTTCTTTTTCTCAATTTTTCCCGCTTACAACTTTTTTTTGTATAATTATCTATTGTACAGTATCTTTGTGTTACTCCCTCTAGCTGTCTTTCATTTAACATTATTCTCTCTGTCTCCTTCCCTTATATACACTATTTTTTTTTTCATTTTTTTTTTGGTTCGCTTCCGGTTTGCGTACCGGGGCGCGAACCAGAAAGCGAATCCAAAAAAAAGAGAATGCAAAAGTGCTAAACATTTTAGCAATTTTTTATAAATGGGAGGTAGTTCTGAAAAGAACTTTTTTTTTATTGTTTTTGTTTTATATTTTTTTTATTTTTTTTTCAGAATTTTTTTTGCTTTTTGTGTATTTTTTGAACAATTAAATTTTTTTTTGTTTTTTTCAGGGGGAACAACAAAAAACAGGCATTAGAAACGGCTCAACAGGAGCAAAAAAACAAAATTCACTTTTTGGGGCGTATGGAGCACTTGTGATTTTCAAATGCTCTGTTCATTAAGTTTATGCTCATTTCGCCATAAGAAAGCAAACCCCCACAAAAAATACATACCAGCTTGATGTGTTGAAAATTTGTTTGGATAGTGGGGACCGTCTCCCTCGCCTCTGGTCCCGAAAGACTTTCATGCGTTGAGGTGGTGGCCACAGGAGTTGGTGGATTTTCACGTAGGTTACGCACCTCCGCCACACTGTAATTTATTGGATGCCACCTTTGCATGTGGCGATGCATAGTATAGTTCCCAAAGCTATACTTTTTATCTGTACCTCGGGACAGAACTTCTTTGCATATCAGGCATGTAACATGCCGGGCATTCACTTTTTTTTGGCCTTGTGGAAATGAAAAAAACTGCCAAATGAAATTGTCCTTGCCGTGTGATTTCCGGGGCTCTTCAGGCAAAAATACTATGTCATGAACATCCTGTTCTACTTCTTCCTCCTCTTCTTCAGGGTTGGGAATAAACTGGGGAGGTGTTCCATCCTTCCTAGGAGGTGGTGGAGGTGGTGGGGGTCCACCAGCTGCAGCTACAATTGAAGCCATCTTCCAATAAGCAAAATAGGTCTTCCTCTCACAAAGTTGAAAGTCAGAGTGAGAAAAATAGGAGGGGGCTTTCATCATTTGGGCAAAAAAAATGTTCTAAACCAATGAAAAGTGTTATTTTTAGGTCACATGACTTGTTACACTTACGTTGCGCGTCCAGCTACGCACCCAGAGCGCTTCCGGGTAGCTGCGCTTCGCGCCTCGGTTCGCGTTCCAGAACGCTTCGGGGTGCGCTAACGCGGCGCGTCATAAGACGCATTACGCGGCAACGCGATACGTCGCGCTTACGCGACGCGTCACGATGTTGTTTTCTAACGCGGTAGTTGCGCTAACGGAACGTTTACGGGTTCGCGGACTGGGTCGCGGAACCAAATTGAGCTAACGGGAAGCTACCCGGTGCACGGACCGGTAGCGAAACAAAAAAAAATAATAAAATAAAATATACACATAAAAAAATTATATTAAAAACATATAAAATATATTTTTCCATTAAAATAAGAATACATTTTACAGCTTTTGATATTTGCTATTAAAAAACCATTGAAATTCAATGAAAAAACCATAGGTTATAGACCATATATAGTTAGGAATTAGCATTTACAAAACCTTGAAAATTCAATGAAAAAACCATAGGTTATAGACCATATATAGTTAGGGATTAGCATTTACAAAACCTTATTTTACACACACAAAACCATTGAAATTTGCATGTATAGTTAGTTGCACTAACTATATATCGCGCACCCGCAATCCACTGCTGATGATGTCACATATTACATCATTCATGACATGGTCAGTGACATCACTGATGACATCACTGATGACATCATCCAGTGACTGTATGTTTCTGTAAAGTTAAAATATGTCTTACATATTGAAGAATGAGTGGATGTATAAATGTCTGGATGAAGGATTTAGTAGGTGCATGACTGACTGTATGAGAGAGTGATTAAATGTGTCTCACTGAGTGCATGGGTTAGTGACTAAACTGTCTTAATTTGTGCATCATTATATCTGTTGTTCTGTAAACTGCTGCATGTGTTGATCAGTAGCTATATGATTAACTATATGGGTTATTGATTGGTTGCCCAAGTATTTGTATGGGAGAGTGAGTGTGTGTGTGGGTGGCTGGGAGGTGTGTGACTATGTGCATAGATGTGTGAGCAGTTGATTCACTAGATGTATGGGTTCAAAACTGCATGTGGAAACACCTGTATGGGTGGTTGACTGTGTGCATGAGTGTATTGGTGATTGAATGTATATCTCAGTGCTACATGTCAAAGTAAGTACATATGTAAAACACAGTACATGTGAGAGTTGACATATATAAATAACTGTGTATAAGAGCCAGTGAATGTGTGAGTGGCTGTATGGATCATTGTAAACTTGTATCAGTGATTGTATAAGAGAGTAAATATGTGTTAAAATATATTTGAATAAGTAAGGTGTGTATAACTGTATAGTTGAGGAAATGGAGGTGTGATTGATTCTTTGCATGACTGACTAGGTGTATAAGTAACTCCATGGATGAGTGACAGTCTGTGAGTGTCTGTTTACATTGAGTGTATCTAAGGTTATATTAGAGTCTGAAGAGGTTCATTGTATTATCACATGAATGATGTCATCAGTGATGTTATCAGTGATGTCATTTGAGTTGTCAACAGTGATGTCATCAGTGATGTCACTGACCATGTCATGAATGATGTAATATGTGACATCATCAGCAGTGGATTGCGGGTGCGCGATATATAGTTAGTGCAACTAACTATATATGCAAATTTCAATGGTGTTGTGTGAGTAAAATAAGGTTTTGTAAATGCTAATCCCTAACTATATATGGTCTATAACCTATGGTTTTTTTCATTGAATTTTCAAGGTTTTGTAAATGCTAATTCCTAACTATATATGGTCTATAACCTATGGTTTTTCATTGAATATATATATATATATATATATATATATATATATATATATATATATATATATATATATATATATATATATATATATATATATATATATATATATATATATATATATGTCACAATTAGACAGCTATCCCAAGTAACTTTCTGTTGTTGTTTTGATTTGTGTAAAAGTTATTTGTTGTGTATATATATATATATATTTGTTGAACCACCACATTATATGCTGTGCCATTCTGTTTTCACTTTTGTCCTATGATTACACTGTACAACAGCCATATATTCATGCAACATTTAATGGATATATAAAGTCTAAAAAAATAATTTCTAAAAAAAAGCTTCTCCGCCAGGTCCGAAATGCCTACAACAGGAACATCCTCAACTCAAAAAAAGAATTCTTCAGTTCTGAACTGGGGAACACCCAGAACAGACCCCACAAACTCTTCGAATTGGTCAAACACCAATTGAACAAACTGGCCAAAACATCTAAAGAAACCTCCAAGTCACTAATATCATCTGAGGAATTCTCCTCTTTTTTCTCTGACAAAATCACAGCCTTAGGAAACAAACTTAGATCCGCTACTTACTCTCAACCACTTCCAGATCTGCCTCCTCCCTCTGCGCCGCCTCCACAGACTTCACCCAATAACCAAGCGCACTGGACAGACTTCAAAATCTGTGACGAACACTCCGTCTCGAAAATTCTATACACCTTAAACCCGCACCACCACTTTAATGACCCACTCTCCTAACTGCCTAGCTGCCGCCACCCAATCCATCATTCCTAGCTGGACTGCAATAATCAACGCCTCCCTTCTTCAGGATCGATACCCAACTCTCTGAAAGCGGCCAAGTCCTCCCCATCTTAAATAAACTGTCACTTGATCCTGCCTCCCTTGACAACTTTAAACCTATTTCTAAAATCCCACTCTTAGCTAATGTTCTGGAGAAGTGTGTGCAACAGCAGTTGAGCCACCAAATCACCCACTTCCACCTACTAGATGACTTCCAATCCGGTTTCAGGGCACAACATGGAAACCACCATTCTCCACATCGTGGATGATGCCCCCAGGCCCTTGACTAAGGCAAAACCGGTCTCCTAATCCTCCTAGATCTATCCTTGGCCTTTGACACAAACAACCATGAAAAACTACTTGAACGCCTCAAACTCAGGATGGGTATGGATGGCTCTGTTCTTGAATGGTTTAGGTTCTTCCTCCATAACCGGTCACAGAGATTCCTCATTAACGGTAACCTGTCTTCTCCCTCTCGGGTCATGGTTGGAGTCCCCCAAGGATCAACTCTGTCCCCCACCCTCTCCAACCTTTACCTCGAACCGCTTGCCAAAATACTATCACATGTACGCTGACAACACCCAAATCTACATCAAACTCTCCTCTCTCGAGGAGATTCTTTCCCTGAATGAAGCCTTGAAATTGACTGTCCAATGGCTCTCCTCCAATCAACTTAAACTCAAAGCAAAGAAGACCCCAAAACCAACCCTGAGACTCAGGTATGGATTAAGGCGATCACAGCCTTAAACTGCCCTCCGACCATCATGGGCTCAGCCAAATCACTTGGAATAATCCTTGACTGCAACTTGAGCATGCGGGACCACATCAACTCGATGGCCAAATCAGCCAGATTCCAGCTGAGCTGACTAAGGAAACTGAAACCCTTCCTTGATACTCCCAACCTAAAAATGGCAGTCCAGGCACTAGTCATCTCTAGACTGGAATATGGCTGCTTTACCCTCTCGGGTTTACCCATGATCTCCCTAGCATTTTTCAAAGCCTGCCTCAACGAGGAGGCAAACTACTAACAGGCTCAAGGAAATTCAACCATATTTCACCACATCTGAAAGCTCTGAACTGGCTTCCTCTACAAGACAGAATCCAACTCAAATTGGCATGTATCACACACAAGGAATTATACTCAAACTCCCCTGCATATCTTGCCCAGAAACTCATGATATCGGGAGGAACCACAAACTCCTGGTCCACCAGAGACCTCTTGCTCCAACTTTCAAGTTTTTGGAAAAAGAAAACGTACAATAGGGCCTTCTCTGAGGCTGCACCAAGAATATTGAACTCACTCCCGTCCGCCATTAGAAGAATCCCTTCTCTGGTCTGGCTCGCTTTAAAAAGGAAGCCTAAACCTTCCTAATGGGCAAATTCCTTGCCTAAATTTTGCCTTCTAATCACCCAGAGACCTTGCTCTACACCCATCCAATGCATCCCCCTGGAGTACCCAGGCACTATTCACCCGGCACCTCCGGGCATCCCACCATGGACCCTGGGACCTTCATTTCTCATAAAATGTAAATGTAAAATTGACTTCCTTGTCCTTTTTATCCCTTATGTATCCAGTCGGTGTACAACTGTTACCACACATTTTTTACCACGCACTACACTTACACCGCAGGCATTACCACGCATACCATTACGCTGGGGGGCGCTCTAGGATAGGGAATAAGTTTAATTTTATATCCAACACCTTCCCTAGTATCCACGGGGACTGGAGTTGGAATATAAAATTATACTTACCACTATCCAGCACCTCAAAGCGCTATGCGTTGTAATGGAATGCGTTGTAAATACCGCGTTGTAACGGTATGCGTGGTAATGGTATGCGTGGTAACGTCATACATCCATCCAGTCCCCCCTCCCAAGTCTTTTGTATACTACTGCTGATTCCTGTAAAGCGCTCTGATACCCTAACGGGTCAAGTTTGCACTCTATAAAACTCAAAAATAAATAATTAATGTTTCTCAAATCTTGCACAATGCTTCTGCAAGCCCATGATAGGCGAGTTAAAAGGCTCTTTCAAAATGCCTTGTTATATCACTGACTAAATAAATCACTGGTGTAAGCCCAGCAATTGTTTCAGGAGTCAGATTGTACTGATTTATGAGGACAGGCTCAATTATTTTTATGAGACCTATGTCCTTTCCTGAGAAGTCCCACACTTCAGGCTTCAAAGTATCTCTGAGATCCTGTGGCAGATCATCAGTTGTCATCAAAAGGTACAATCTAGTGTTTGACCATTGGCTCTGCAATTTGAAATCAACATCCACACATTTTGTTATGCAATAGCTGTTACAATGTAACTTACACAGCAAGTCTAGACTAGGAATAGAATCCCACACCAGAAACTGGTGGCTCTCTTCAAAGGACCCTATTTTAACAGGCACTTCTCATGTCATGGGATTTGTCATTTGTTCATTTACATCTCCAACAACTTGGATTCTTTTTCCAGAAAGGGGTAGGTTTGCAATGCCTGCTGTTCCAGCAGAAGAACAGGTAGCAGACGTGTTGATCAAGAAGGATAATGGGTGGCCATTTACCTAACCTCTCACAAATGGACCACTCTGGTGTACCTTTAAGACTGAGTCAAGCATGCAATCTTCCTCTCCCTCAGCACCGTCATTGTGACTGATCTGAACCATAACCCTCAAGTGTGTCAAACACAGGACATTGCTGGAACGGGCTTTGGTCCCAGAAATAATTCTTATTAAAATTTGGAACCTGGTTAGAATTAAATCTAGGGCAATATACATTTTGCAGAGGAATCAGAGATTGGGGATCTCACATCACTGGGACCTGTTGTACAATAAGGCTTTGCTTTCCCTGTCTCTGTACATTTTATGTCTGCACAGGGTTGTTAACCTGTGTCTGTACAAACCCTAAATGTTTAACCAGGTTCTCTTTCATTACTCTGTTGGGATTAGGACAACATGCCCTCTTCCAAAGCCCTTACTTGTTACAATAATGACATGGATTCGATTTCTTTAATGTGGCAACATCAATTATGTACTCTGGTCAATTGGGACAGCACTTCCTCAACCCTGTTGTTGATAACCATTTCCACCTTGCATCATAGGAAATTCCTACCAATACACATTATGCACAGCACCAACATTGCCTACATATGATTGATGTTGACTTCCTCTCTGTGCGGCTTTCATTTGGGCCAGCATCAACTTCTCCTTCAATTGCTTCTGTTTTATTTTTAATTCATCGCTACAATATTTGGCGAATCTCAAGCTCTCACCAATTGACTTATTCTGACAACAAATTAAATGCTGTTGAATCTTCATGCTAACCTCAGGTCTTAATCCTGTCACAAACTGAGAAACAAATCTTCTCACATCCTTGGATTTAAGATTTTCCATTCCACTGTGCTGTTTAATCACTTGCAACAATCTCTCATCAAAAGAATGCACAGTCTCTTTAGGCTCCTGAGTTGTTCTGTCAATCTTAACACAAACAATGTCCTTTGTATGCATCTTTCCTTTCAAAAAGGTAATCACCTGTTGATACTTTTTTATCACCAAAGGTGGCGAGGCATGAGATATCGTATTTCTCTGTGGCTCCTTCTCTGGACATTAGATAACCACTTCACATTTTTGTACTCAAATCACTTGTCACCACAATATCGAAAAGGGTATTCAAATCGATCCACAATATCTGTGAGATCTTCACAAATCGCTCAGCCTTACATCTACCATTCCACTGGCTTATCTCTCAATTTGGGGATATTCATTTGTGAATCCACAAGATAACTCCTACTCCACGGTACACAAACGTTACTTCAACAGACACTTCTCTCAATGGGAAATATGAAGCATCAGCCCCATCTACAAAGACAGAGTTGCTCTCCTTGAGCTTTCTTTTGGTCTTTCTGCTTTGCCCACCTGCCTTTTTCACTTTTCTAATGTACTCCATTTCCGGATGCTACTAATTAATTAATTTTCAATTTCATTTCTGAAGTTCTCATACTGGTTATAAATCACTTTCATGAAAACATAAACAGTAACATTTCTGCAAGGATTTAGTCCTACTTAAATCTACATCATACTGTCAACCTAATTCAGACAGTTTATCAGGAGCTTGTCCTGAACGCTTAGTATTATTTTTGCACATCTATGAGTTCATTCTCTTGATCAGTATCTAATCTGGAAAGATCAAGATTTTCTGAAATCAACTCCTCCAATTCTCATTTTAATTTGACCACATCCACTGCATTGTCCCTTCCAGGAGATTGGGGTCTCTGCTCAATCCTGAACCCCTAGCTTCACATGGGGACCCAATGAATAACCTAATCTTTGTCTAACTCTTATGAATTAACACCATTTTGAACTCCATAAATATTGGTGTATTACTTGAAATACACTGAGGTGAATTACAAATGGATATGTAAGAATGTTGCGATCTCCGAGCTTGTTCCTCTACAGGGGTAAGTCCTGTCGGATTCATTATTGATGCAAGAGAAACATATGTTGAAGCCACCATATTCGGGACCAAAAGAGTTCTTCCTGTGCCTCCCCATCCAGGAGCAACAGGAACAGTAGTTGACATATTTATTCCCGAAGGAACCATCAAAGCATGTTTGTAAGGAAAAGGGGTACCCCTAACAGTAGTTCCTAAAGCAGGGTGCATCAATTACTTGAGATCAAAGACAATTGAGGAACATAGAAAATATTATAGCGGACCTAAAGAGCATACACAAATTAGCATACATGAACCATTTATTACAAAAATATATATTTTTTATTTTTGTTATTTTATAAACTGATCATATTTAGGGAAAAGAAATACATTCAAGGTAATGATAACCTCTATGTCAAATGGTACATAATTGTTTGCATAAATAGGTACTTCAATTGTTTTGCAACAGAGGGTACAATGATTTGTTTTCTTTTCTAAAATTCATTAAACATTTACTAAATCATGTACAAAGTGCAAATTGCTACTGAAAGGAGAACAAAATGATCTTGAGCATGGTTTTTATATACAATAATTCCTACGTGCGTTTCGGCTTGGAGCCTTCATCAGGACGCCATGTACATATATGATTTGAAACCTAAAAAGGGGGGGCTACATGTAGACAAGAACATATATCAGTGTTGCAGTTTGGTCCTATTTACAACGTTTGTTTCAATATTATACTTATTTTAAAAATAAGCACTATCATTCTTAAAAAGGGAGGAAAACACTAGTCACTAGAAAAGATTCTAAGTAAAAGAAAAGAAAGGTTTGTGATTATGTGCAGGCTAATCATTATATTTCTGTGACAAGCAAACACCCCTTCGCCATCACCAATGTGAAATGTCACTCGTGCAGATGAAATAAGATGGCTAATTCTAGAGAAAATTTGAACTAACGCTGGTACTTTAAGTACAAATATTCCCAAGTGCAGGGAAGTCTATTGGATTTTTTTTTAAATACATACCAAAACGGTATGAACAACGAAATTCGATGGGACCAGGTGTTAAACTATACCTGTAACTGAATCATTTTCCCTGCATACATTGTTAGCAGGGCTCTGCAGACATGTATGGACAGTAATTGCATTTTTTTCTGAGAAGGAGGATCCCATTCTGGATCCTCCTTCTCTGGCGAAATTAGCCAATCGTGTAAAATCGGGCTCGCCGGAGGACCCTTGCCCTCCCGCGGTATTGCGGGAGGTCTGTCTTAAACTACCGGAGTGTATACTTCCCTTTCTGAATGCTTCCCTCACCTCTGGCACAGTCCCTGGAACCTTCAAGGAGGCCATTCTCTTGCCCCTCCTGAAGAAACCAGGGGCTGATGCGGCTGAACTCTCCAACTATCGCCCAATATCCTTGCTGCCTTATTTGTCAAAACTCCTTGAAGCCCATGTCACCTGGTGCCTCTCTAATTTCATTGAGAGCTCGTGCTTCCTTGAGTCCAACCAGGCCGGCTTTAGGCCGGCCCACTCCACGGAAGCAGTCATCTTGGCAGTCATGGATACCCTGAGAAAGAACGCAGACGCCAAGAGACCACAGGCTCTGGTTCTTTTGGATTTGTCTGCCGCGTTCGACACGGTGGATCACGACATCCTTCTCCACCGTGTCGAACAAGCCGGCATCCGGGGCACAGCCCTCAAATGGGTGGAGTCGTTCCTGACGGGAAGATCACAAGCCGTGCGTCTTGGCCCCTTCACCGCATCTAAATCCCCTATCACTTGTGGTGTTCCCCAGGGTTCTTCACTTTCCCCGTTATTATTTAATCTTTACCTGCGCCCTCTAATTCTTTCCCTTCGCAACTGGGACGTCAGCGTCTTCAATTATGCTGACGATTTGCAGCTCGTCTTTCCACTTGATTCTCCTCAGGCGACTAACAACTTTCACGCCGTTATGACCCATATCCATCAATGGATGAATCAGAATCAATTAAAACTCAACCCTGGAAAGACTGAGCTACTTCTTCCTGGTTCCAGTGTCGCTTTTTGGGGTCCGCAGTTTTGGCCTCCCGACCTGGGCTCCCCTCCGACACCACTCAAGGCCGTCAGGAGCCTGGGGGTGACGATCGACGCTGAATTGTCACTCAAGGCCAAGTGGGTGCCACGATTTCTTCGTGTATGTTCCAACTCCGAAAAATCCGGAAGATCAGGCACCTACTTCCACATGCAGCCTTGTGTCAGGTCGTCATGTCCCTTGTCATTTCGCGCCTTGATTTTTCTAATTCCCTCTATCATGCACTCCCGCGATTTCTTTCACATCGCCTCCAGGTTGTACAAAACCAGGCAGCCCGCCTCATATTTAAGATCCCTAAGTGGCAATCGGCGAGGCCTCTGCTCCGCAGGCTTCATTGGCTACCAGTGAAGGAGAGAGCAGCCTTTAAGATGGGCTGCTTGGTATTCAAATCCCTTCATTGTTCCTGCCCTGCTTTTTTGAAATTTCTGATTACTCTGTATCAACCTGCCCGCTCTCTTCGCTCAGCCTCCCATCACTTGGTTGTTACCCCCAAGTTTAAACTCCACAAATTTGGCGGCCGTCGCTTTGCTCTCCTTGCCCCCAAATTTTGGAATTCCCTCCCTCTGATTATCAAATCCAGTAAATCCCTCCTTCAGTTCAGGAAACTTCTCAAGACTTTTTTATTTACCCTTTCTGAATAAACTTTTTTTTCTGCTCATTTACATGTCCCTTCAGCCAGCGCCATGAAACCTCCGGGTGTTAGTGCGCTTAATAAGAATCATTTAACATAACATAACATAACATAACTTTGCAGTCCAAATAATAATTTTACCTTTGGGCTCTATCTTCAAGTCTTAGGGATTCTGCCCTTAGTGTTATGTGCTATGATGATTATCATTATTTTTTTTTAAAACATTTAAAACTACTAAATGGGGGGGCGTGGCCAAGATGGAGGAGTAGGAGGACGTGTCCTTCCCGAGCTCCCGCTCCCGGCCAGGCCCGAAGCCCCTAAATTGAGCAATTTCTCACCCCTGCCTACCTGAGGTAGCGGAGCTGACTGGGGGAGCTTCCGGTCACCGTTGGACAGGGGTCCGGACTCGCCGTCACTGAAAGAGCCGGATACGGTGTAGGCGGCCTCGGAGCCCCGAGGTGCTGCAGGGGAGCGGGCCGGAGCTGTGGCACAGCTACTGGTGTCGTGGCGCCTGGCGCCCCCAGGGTCCAGCCTGAGAGCCGGTGCACATAAGGTCGGTGACCCGGTGGAGACGAGCGCTGGAGTCCGGTGAGGGAGGAGCGGAGCCCCGAGGACGGCGCCAACCCTACTAACTGCCTGCCCCTGAGCCCGCCCCTCGGCTAATTGAGGCCGCGGCTGTGGCCTAGCCGGAAGGCGACAGTGATCGGAACTGCGGAGGGGCGGCTCCGGCGGCGGAGGAGAACTCGGCGCAGCAGCGGTGCCTGCAGACCATTGAGCCCGCCTGTGACCCCCAGCTGCAGTGCCCATACCAGCGCACCCGGAGCGCGGTGCCAGGGAGGCCGGGAGAGCTGCGGATCGGGCGGAGACGGAGCGGGCCCCCCCCCTCTCCCCCCCAGGTCACTCGGAAGAGGTGAGGAGGCGATAAGTGGGGTGTGGAGACGAGCCGGGGGCCCAGGTGTGGTGGCACTTACCCCCGCGGACTGCATGGAGGCGGAGTGAAGCACGCAGGAGGCAGGGCGGCACTGGCGAGGTGGCGAGTCTCAGCGAGGGTGATCCCGGGCAGCTTGCGCAGTGCTCTCGGGGGCTGGAGCGGGTAGGGCCCGAAATTCAGGACAGTGCAGAGACGGAGCGGGGCCCTGGACACTACCCCCCCCCTGGTTTCTGCAGTGGAGGTGAGGAGAGAGCTGGAAGGCTCCCGAGGCACTGCAGATCGGAGCCTACAGCGCACCACACCGGGGAAATCTGGGAGCTGCTGCGGCGCCTGGCCTGTGGCGCCTGTCCAAGAGGGAGAAGTGGCCTCTGGGTGCGGTGACTGAGCAGGGAAAGGCTCCCCAAGAGTGGGCGGACATTGGAGGCATAGCAGGCTTCACCGGATGGCGCAGTAGCAGTTGGTGAAGCGGCGCGCTGACCTTGGGCCGCAGCGGCGTAGCCTTGCCGGCGATTGTGGAGAGTTGCTTGACCAGTTGCGGAGAAGCGCTTGGGGAGCACGGAGAGGCGACGGCTGCTGCTGGCGTGGTGGTGCACCCGACCCGCTGTCCGGCCGGGCGGCTTGCAGGCCCGGATTTGTGTAGCAGTGAACTCCTGGGGCGATCGACGGAAGACGGGGCTCCTGGAGACGGGCACTAGCGCTCTGGGCCTGACGTTGAGTGTCGGATTGGCTGGTGTTGAGGTGCATAGCTCACGTGCTGCTGAGGCACAGGACAAATGGCTGGACAGAAGGGTGGTAAGGGGAGCAGTCGCACACTTCCAGAGATGCTTAATAAATCCCAGGGGAAAGGAGACAAGAACGCAACGCCGCCGGGAGGTGCCAGCAGCTCTCACATGGTGGGCAGTGGAGAGCCCCCAGTCACCAGATCCTTTTTGGAATCACTTTTTGGGACGCTAAGGGAGGACTTTCAAGCGTTAAAGCAAGAAGTGGCCGGCGAAGTGCGTGAAATACGTAGAGAAGTGGACGGACTAGGCGAGAGAGTGGCCACGGGCGAAAGCTCCACGCAGAGGCAAGATGAGGAGATCACGCACCTGCAGCAAGAGGTGCTCCGCCTCAGAGACCAGCACATAGATCTACAGCTGCATAATGAGGACTTGGAGAACAGATCTCGGCGGAACAACATACGGGTTCGAGGGGTGCCGTCCTCGGAAGAGAACACTGGCATAATGGACTATCTGCAGGGACTGTTCCGTGACATCCTGGGCGAGTCTGCCGACTTCCCCATTAGAATAGATAGAGCCCATAGGGTGGGTCCGCAACGGCGTGCGACGGGGCTTCCCCCAGACATTCTAGCTTTTCTACCCGATTTTCCGCTGAAGGAGCGGATCATGACTGAGGCGAGGAGGAAACAATTGATCACTTTCCGAGGCCACCCAGTGGCATTGTATCAAGACTTGTCAGCGATAACTCTCCAGAAGAGGCGGGCGTTTAAGATTACGATGGACTTCTTGAGACAACACGACACGCCCTACTCATGGGGGCACCCTTTTCGCCTTATCTTCCGATGGAATGGGGAATCACATCAACTACGGTCTCTTCTGGATGTGTGCGAAGTGCTGGGGATCACTGCGGAGGAGGAGGAATCCTCCACGCCAAGGAGAAGAGATCCTCTTAACAGTGGCTGGCGGAGAGTTTCGAGACGCAGGTCGTCCACCGCTCCTCGGAGGCCAGGCTCGCCCACCATTAGGGCGGAGATGGAGGATGCCATTCGAACTGTTTCCAGGTCTTCAGCGGTCGAGGGGGAAGTGGCATTGACCGGATAATTTGGCTCCGGGGGGAGAATGACTACGCATTACGGTTGGAGCAGACGCAGGGGTAGGCCGGAGGGCGGGAGCGGAGGAGGGATGCTTGTGGCAGGTCGCCCACAAAGGTCATTTACCACAGACTTGTCCGGTGAGGGCAGGACTGGGATTATCAGGACTGGGGGTCGTGATTGGGAGGGGAGGGATGGGAGGGTGGGGGGTGTTTGGGGTTCGAGTTGGGGCACGGGAGGGGGGTGTGTTGGGGAGTTGGGGGATGGGGGACAGGGGAACCGGGAGGGGGGAGTTGAGGGCGGATCTGTCCGGTGCTGTCACTAAGTCCAATCAGCATTGCCGGAGCTCGCAGGCCTATTCGTCCAATGGTGTGGTACTCTCTGCTAAGACCCGGCCGCTGGGAAGCGGTGCCTCTGTTTTGGTATGGCGGGGCTGAAAGTAATGACCCTGAATGTGAAAGGGTTGAACAACCCCACGAAACGAAGAGCAATTATCTCCTTACTGGAGGGTTCTCAGGCAGACATTTGTCTGCTTCAGGAAACACACCTGCTAGCCGGGGACTGCCATAGGTTACGGTCCCGCTCCTTTCCCACGCAGTTCTTTTCCTCCAATACCACAAAAACGGCTGGAGTGGCTATCTTAGTGTCTAAATCTTTTAGAGGGGAGGTCATACACAAACTCGTAGAACAGAAAGGGAGACTGCTAGTCTATAGGTTTAAGTTGGGCCCCCTTCAGTTTACAATAGGGTCAGTTTACAGCCCAAACGAGCACCAGGACCGGTTCCTACACTCTGCATTAGTGGATGTCACAGCGTCACCAGACAGACACATCATACTGGGAGGGGACCTAAACTTAGTGTTCGATTCCTCTCTAGATAGGTCAGCGCAGCGTCACCCACAGACTGGGGAATTGTCGAGCATGGTGAGAACACAATTAGCTGATTTGGATCTGCATGACCTCTGGCGGGGGTTTCATCCCTTAGACAGGGACTACTCTTATTACTCACACGCACATAAAACATACGCTCGGTTGGACTATCTGCTGGTCTTAGGGCCGGTTCGGGACATGGCCACTGCCTCCGAGATAGGGGTCATCTCTCTTTCGGATCACGCGCCGGTCTCGGGGTCCTTCCTCCCCCCATCGACCCCGGTACATCGAGGGGTCTGGCGACTTCGGGACACTCTCCTACACAAAAAGACCGTGGTGCAGCGCATAACAGAGTCTGTGCAGGAATTTCAGCTGCGTAACTCTAACCCCGACACTACATTGGCGACTCAATTGGGAGCACTCAAGGCGGTTCTGAGGGGAGATTTCATAGCGATTTCATCAGCTGAAAACAAAGAGAGAAAGGTTAAGCGGGAGGAGCTCACGCAGAAAGTCAGGGAATTGGAGCAAGTACATCGTCGCACTGGGGCTCCCAGGGTTTGGAAACAGCTGAAGGCGGCAAGGAAACTCCTCTCGTCTTTGGATTTAGACAGGGCTGAATATGCAGCGCTGCGTCTAAAACACGCTTATTACTCGGGGGGATCGCTGTGGCCGGTTACTAGCGGCTAAGCTCAGAATTGCGCACCAGAGCCGTCGGGTGAAAGAAATTGCGACTGCAGGGGGGGCAGTCAGTCACCGAAGACGTTGAAATAGCTGAGAGTTTTCGCCAATTCTACTCTGAGCTTTACACGGCAGATAACTCGATGGTAGGTGAGCCCGATGACTACCTGGATTCGGTGGCTCTCCAGTCCCTGGCTCCGGCACAGGCCGAATACCTAGAACGTGAGATTCGGATTGAGGAGGTTGTTGCGGCGATTTCCAGGCTGAAGCAGGGGAAGGCCCCGGGCCCGGACGGCTACACCTCCCTTTTCTACAAAACGTTCTGCACGATCTTAGCACCCATACTGACCGAGCTGTTCAATTCCTTCGCCTGCCCCGGTGCAATCCCACCAGATCTCCTGCAGGCGACCGTGTCAGTTATACCTAAACCGGGGAAGGACAGAACTCAATGTAGCTCGTATAGACCAATCTCCCTCCTAAATGTAGATCTCAAGATCTATACGGGGATCCTGGCTGCGAGATTGGCGCAGTATCTTCCTGGGCTGATTGAACCGGACCAGTCCGGCTTTGTACCTGGCAGGCAAACAGTGGATAATACTAAGAGGTTAGTGCATATACTGGAAAAAGCCTCGCGGATCCCGGGAGAGAGGATGCTCCTTTCGGTTGACGCTGAAAAAGCGTTCGACCGGGTGCACTGGCCATATCTGGAACGGGTGATGGCACGGATGGGTATAGGGGAGAAATTTAGGAGCATGGTCTTTAGCTGTTACAAATTCCCGTCGGCTACGGTGCGTGTCAATGGCTGTGGTTCAAGGCGCTTTGATATTGAGCGGGGCACAAGACAGGGGTGCCCACTATCCCCTCTTCTTTTTGCACTCTACATGGAGCCCTTTGCCCAGAGAGTGAGGCAGAATCCGGATGCGATCGGGGTACGGATGGGAGGGTACATTCACACGGTTAGCCTATATGCGGACGATGTCATTTTCACGCTAGAGGACCCGATGCGGGCTTTACCCGCATGTATGGCGGAGCTCGAAGCTTTCGCAGGAACAGCTGGGTTTCGAATGAATGTAGGGAAATCTACTGCATTGGATATCTCCCTGGCGCCTGCGACGAGACAGGACCTGCAGAGGCGTTTCCCGCTTCACTGGTCATGGCATCATGTGCCATACCTGGGTATCCTGTTAGCACCCACGTTACAGGCGATGGTGGCGGCTAATTATGAGGTGTTAGGCAAGAAAGTTACTGAGGAGTTGGGGAGATGGAGCAAGGGGACGATATCCTGGCTAGGTAGGATAGCAGCAATTAAGATGACAGTCTTACCCCAAATTCTGTATTTATTCCGTGCGCTTCCGCTGCAGCCCCCTCAGGGTTGGATACGGCGGATGCAGACTGACTTGTCCCGATTTGTTTGGCAAGGCCGTAAACCCCGAATGAAAAGGACGTTGACGACTCTGGCGTCGGAGGCGGGTGGGCTGGGGGTCCCTGATCTTCAAAAGTATTTCCAGGCGTCGCAGCTAAGGTATCTGGTGGAATGGAGCAGATGGGAGTCAAATAAGCACTGGCTCTTCCAGGATCAGGCAGTGGCGGGCCGGCCCCTGCAAGAAATACCGTTCCTGCGCAGACAGCACCGCCCCCCGAACCTTTACGCATCCCATATCACGCGGGTGCCGCTGCGGATTTGGGACGGCACTTACAGGCCTTTTGGCCTCACCACATTCCCTTCACCGTTCACACCCATTGTGGACAACCTGGACTTCACACCAGGGACTAAACCGGGAGCCTATACACACTGGCTGGTGAGGGGATGCAGAGCACTCTTTCATGTATACGGTGAGGGGGGGTCCTCCCCTTTGAGACTCTCACAGAGACTTACCAGCTGACCGAGGTAGATAGGATGAAGTATTGTCAGGTTCGGCAATGGGCCCTGCAGCCACAGGTGCGGGAGTCGGCAGACAGGAACCTGTTGCCTTATGAACGGTGGCTGGCGACACGTAAGTCGGACGCTAAACTAATATCTGATCTGTATAAAATGCTGCAACCACCGCCCTCTCATCTCTATAACCCCGGTAGGGAGAGGTGGGACAGAGAATTGGGAAGGACACTTAGCCACAAGGAATGGAAGCAAATCTCGTACAGGGCACGACATTCGGCTTATCATGTAGGACTCACCGAAACCTTCACCAAGGTCTCTACATATTGGTACCGCACTCCGGAGCGCCTACATGAAATGAACCGCCTCCTAGACACTGCATGTTGGCGTAATTGCGGGCAAGTTGGCACACTGACACATATTTTATGGGACTTTCCACTGCTACAGGAATACTGGACAGAGGTGATCAATGAGATAGATGCATGTTTTGGTATCGAGTTGGCCCTGCTTCCCGGCCTACACCCTATTGGGGCTCCCCAATGACTTAATGTACCCACTGAAATCCAGGAGGGGGAGGCACATTGCTATTGCGCTGGGCTCAGCGATCCAGAACATTTTAATACACTGGCGTACACCCACCATCCCCTCCATTACGGGGTGGCTACATAGGCTGTGGCATGTCCTAGGTATGGAAAAAATATCACTTACACTGGCTGGGGAAGTAGATCAATTCCAAGAGCTGTGGCTACCCTTCCACACACTGCTGGCCACTGAATTTAGGGAGCTTACCTGCCCGAGATACTTGAGGTTTCTGAGACTCACACCACCGATACAGTGAATGGACAGATTGGAGAGGAGTAAACCTTACAAGTGCCAGAGGGGTTTCTACGAGTAGGAGATGCGAGTGTCCGAGTTTTATCTGATGCAGCACCGGACGGGAGGGGGGTGGGAAAGGGAGTGGGGTGGACGGGGGGGTTGTTGGGGTGTTTTGTTCCGTTGAAAGAGAAGTACGGCGGGGTTGTTATACGCCTATAGTCCAACGTACGAGTGCGCACTACTAGCGAGCCACCCAGGGCGGCTCTGACACGGCGGGGACTGTTGACCACTATGGGTAGCTGCGAGCCCTGGATGAAGCATTGACTCATTTTGTCACGGATTGTCTTTAATTGCCTTTTCATTTATATCTTCACTGCTGTACTGTACTTAATAAAAATACTTTAAACATAAAACTACTAAATGTTGTTAAAGATGAGACTAACTAGCTAGATTGCATTAGAAATAAATTTGGACAACAAGGCCCTGCTGTCAAGATTCAATGAAGAAGTAAGACTGAGATCTACCGATCTTCTCTATGTAGGATTAAAGCACAATCATGTCCCTACAATTAAGTTACAACTTCAGAATACTCTCTCGAACATAAGGCATCAAGATATAACTATACATTCTTATATTCTATGGACATTAATACAAGAAGATCTAACCTTTATATTTACATCATAAACGGGTAAATGCAGTTCCAAACACGTGTGCGTTTATTGATGTCACATTTATTGTTATTCCTTTCCCATCACCTCCATTTAGGATGCGATCCATATCGAACATTCGCTTAGAACTAACTATAAGATGGCCGCCACAGGAGTATAACATTCCGCTCCACACATGTTTATCTTTATCAACATTGTTTAACTTCCGGGTCTTGTGAATGAGTTCCGGCAGGCTTGGCACGTCTTCCAATTATGTTCGGCCTATTTAAAAGCAATTTAAGATGCTGCACATCACGGTCGGATATTCCAACCGATGGCATTCATCTGGCAAGACGTCCGGATTTCGGGACTATAACCTATCAGCGGTCCATGCGTACCAGAATCCACTACCTTTCGACACTAGAGTCTTAAAAACGGTAGGAGCATTGAGGAGCCGGAAACTCTGATATTTAGATTACGCAATATTTAGCCTCTGCTTTACCTCGGGAGGGAAAATAGAGTTATTTCATCTCCCTCTTCTATTTTCTGTTCTCTCTACCGATACGTAGGTTTCCATACCAAGTGGTGGTTGGCACCCTCCAATTTATAATGGAATCGTGCAACCCTAATAACAAATACTGCGCTGATGCGATAACTGCTGAAACAGGTATACACCAGCTAGCTATGTTACACCAGTTCACCCGTCTTTTAAGGATCACCCGCATCTCATGCTATGCTTGCTTGTTCTTCTTTTACAGCTCCTGCCTTAGACGGCACCTCTATATCTTTTTCTTTTATATTCCCTTAACATACAGTGGCGGTCTGACACTCAAACAATCAGATACAGGTAGTTTTCGATCATTTCGGAACTTTTGCATGTTAACCCTTCCCGATAATATAAATTCTAAAAGCCTTCGATTTGATTAGATCATCTGCCTAAACAGGACATCATGTAGATATTATAAGTCGACTACAGTATATTATTGATACAGGTTTGTGTTTAAACAAGAGAGTATGACCTCAGTTCTGTTACCAATAGTTCAACTTGGACATGCTTATCTAATCTTTTCCGCGGTCGAGGATTACACGTGAACCGGCCACGGTTTTTGCCTTTGCTCCGAATATATAAAAAGAGGATACAGGTGCAATTTTCCCCATACTCACAGTTTGGTAATCATTCTCTTTTGTCCATATCTTATAAGCAACACTCTAGGCAAGTTACCCTCTTCTCCTAGATATTTTGTATCTTGATTAAAGTAAACAATTTGTTGTTTCTGTCTTGACTATGTACAGATTGAGGCAGCCGATAAGATAAACAAAATGCTTTGAATATCACAACAGCCAAAGATAAACATTAAGTTTGATCCATTACGTGCCCTTTTTTGAGGTATTAATGGGATATGCAAGCCTACATACGTAACATTTCTGTCACATGCATCAGGATAGATACAATAACATTCCATGTTGTTTAATAATCCATAGAATTTCCTGTAGGAATTGAATATTGATATAAATGCTTCCAGTTGAAATAATCGCGAAGCTCAAGTACCTATTATAAAATACAAAGGTACTTAACTGTTTTATCTGGTCATTGCCTATATCTAGAACACACATAAATGTGAGACCTGATCATCGATTCTTTGGCACATCTTTTCCCCTTTTCTGGCATGCTCTATGATTGATATTTCACATTGGTGATGGCGAAGAGGTGTTTGCTTGTCACAGAAATATAATGATTAGCCTGCACATAATCACAAACCTTTTTTTTCTTCTTTGACTTAGAATCTTTTCTAGTGACTGGTGTTTTCCTCCCTTTTTAAGAATGAGAGTGCTAATTTTTAAAATAAATATAATATTGAAAAAAACTTTGTAAATAGGACCAAACTGCAACACTGATATATGTTCTTGTCTACATGTACCCCCCTCTTTTTAGGTTTCAAATCATATATGTACATGGCGGCCTGATGAAGGCTCAAAACCGAAACGCACGTAGGAATTATTGTATATAAAAGCCATGCTCAAGATCATTTTGTTCTCGTAGCAATTCGCACTGTGTACATGATTTAGTAAATGTTTAATGAATTTTAGAAAATAAAACAAATC
Organism: Lissotriton vulgaris; assembly: GCF_964263255.1. Classification (NCBI taxonomy): domain Eukaryota; kingdom Metazoa; phylum Chordata; class Amphibia; order Caudata; family Salamandridae; genus Lissotriton; species Lissotriton vulgaris. Next base: position 256,833,448 of record NC_141700.1, read on the forward strand.
ATTGTACCCTTTGTTGCAAAACAATTGAAGTACCTATATATGCAAACAATTTTGTACCATTTAACATAGAGGTTATCATTACCTTGAATGTATTTATTATCCCTAAATATTATCAGTTTATAAAATAACAAAAATAAAAAATATATATTTTTGTAATAAATGGTGCATGTATGCTAATTTGTGTATGCTCTTCAGGTCCGCTATAATATTTTCTATGTTCCTAAATTGTCTTTAATCTCAAACCATCAAAGCATGTGTCATGCCCCCTGACAACTCAGGTTTATACACTCAGGTGAAACTGTGGGACCAATAGTAACCAGAAAAGGTATTGAGTCTGGGGTATTAGAAAAAGTTGAGTTAACAGGTGCACGAATCCCTGAACACTCTACCAAATGGTTAGAACTTGTATTCACTGGGGCGGTAGCTACCTTGGGGCTTCCACTGGTAGCAAGTCCACTCATTCCTTCAGTTTGGGTCATATTATAAGGTGGTGGATAGGTTGACAATGACACATTCAAAGTGTCATCCCTAGAATCACTATCAATACCTTTGCCTGATCCCTCTGCACTCTCCACTTTATCCTCCTTTTCCTTTTTCTCTTTCTGAGGTTCTTGACTCAGTAATGCAGGGTATAACCTAGCTCCCTCAATCATGTCAGTTCTCCCTTTTTGTTGTTTTGCGTCCTATCTAGCTTCTGCACAACAACATACTGCCTTCCCGACTCTACTCTGATATTTCTCCCTCTTTGACATGAGCTGCATGCTCCCAGGCATTAACTGCCACGTATTGTATGAGTCTAAGAGGCAGCTTCATCTCGTACAATGAATACCCTACTCAGATTTTCAATAATTCTTAAATTAAATGTGCATTAGCGTGGACCTATCAAAGCACCTTTCTTCAGTGATCTTATGCCACTGATTTAGCCAAATGCATGTGTGGAGCCCCACATTTATGGCAATATAATGACCTGCCATGCCATTTGGCGGCACCTCTTCTCCTTCTCTAAACTTACTCTCATACCTCTCTTAATCAGATCTTGTATAGCCTTGAAAATGTTCATTTTTAACCAATAATATTAACAATCACATGTAGAATTCTCGTTTTAAACAAGGAAATAATTTATTTGCCCACAATTCTAATTCAGCATCAACAACCAATAGTAGCGCAACACCCAGTGACGTATTCAACCAATAACTGTGCAGCACTATAGACAACCATCCACTCTGAGTGCAGCACACACATATTTCTCGCTTTTCACAGCGGCTTACTCTCCTTTACATTGTTCACATGTGCACCCTTCTCTAAAAACTAGGTCACCCTAAATCAAAATTCTTAGCGATTTCAACAAATAACTTTTGTCTGCTCCACTAAAGAAATGAAAGTATTTAATCACACAAAAAATGCTCAGAAGCACACTTTCCAACCTACTCAGACATGCACTCAAGTGAAACCTCGACAAGCAGGAATCACCCATCCAGTGCAGCTTCTTCTTTGCGCAACAGGATCTAGTACACCAACAACACTTTACGCTCACCCAAAGGTATATGTCCCTATCTCTATTGTGCAGCCCATGGTACCTCACTTATATATCCATGGATCTTAGGATATGTCCAGCCCAATAACAACTTCAATTACTTAGCAATAAGTGCATTCACATCTGTACCACAACTATAAAATCGCATTGCACCATGCAATCTCAGCAAAATACCACAAGCTTGACATACAATACAACAACACGTGACCCTATTAATGCTCACCCCTCTGCTGTTACAACTCTCTTCCGAAGTGCTGATCCTCCAAATTGAGACATGGGCTTTAAGGCAAGGACTGGGTTTGAGCAAGTCTAGAATTTCTACAGGAAATACGCAAACTTCCTTTGCTTCAATAGCTAACCATCCAATAAGCTACCATCTTGAATTAGCGCTTGGCCTTATAACGGAATCTCTTAGTCAAGTTGTTAAAGTTTTTTCCCCATTGGTCATATAGACCTTTGTTAGCTGATGTGAAACACTGAATGGGAAAGAGTATTAACAATACATTTATAACCTGTGAAGTTCATGTGACTTCACAATAAGGACCAGAAATCACTGAATGTAGATTAAGGGGTTTTTGAATAACCAATCAATCCAGTATATATGCAAACCAAATATAAGTTCAATAAGTACTTCAAAACAATAGGTAAACTGAAACATCTCAGTAGGTTAAGGTGCAACAGAGTGAGATACAGAATTGTGATAGCCATCACAATAGAGAAACAAATTAAAGCAAACAGATGTTCCATAAAGAAACTTCCCTTCGCTCTACCAAACATAACTCAGATTTAGGGTTATCTATCAAGGGTCTCTAATTCAGGAGCCTAGAGGGTGTCAGCATAATCACAATTCCATAGAAGTATTTGGAAAAGGAAATAAGTTTTTAGCATAAAGCTTCATACTTGCAAGAATAGGGCAAGCAGAGAGGTCTGTATCTCTCGAAGCCTAATGGGAATCTCTCCTAACTCTAACTCTGGGAACACCAATTTAAAAGTGACAGGACATTCAGACACTTTCTTATCTCCTTCACAAAACCCCGGGACCAATCAGGTCACCACTTGAGAACTTCTGCAACATCGCTCCGGGTTCCCAGTATAACAAACTGGGATTGCCTTTCTCAACCTTGAAGATCTTGCAACCCTGGAACATGAATGGGACTGGAAGGGCTCTTTTGACCATTGTTTCTCCACGTTCCCTGCAAGTTTCCCTCCAGGCCTCTCTATCAGCAGTCTAATCAGTAGCGGCTGGCATTGCTGGCGGGTGGGAGGGGCGGGTGCAAGAGGTCGTGGGGGAGGGGTCCGCAGGGGTGTTGCAGGGAAATAAAACAATAAAAGAAATTAAAATTGAACTTACCTTTCTGCCGGATCCAGCGTCTTCTCTGCTCCTGCTCTCCAGCCTCTGACAGGAACAGGAAGCAGGCTGCCAGGCTCCCACCCCAAGCCAATCACGACGCTGCAATACAGCATTTTGATTGGTCAGGACCGTGCCCAGCCAGAGGCAGTAGGGTGGGCATGTTCTCCATGCAGGCTGAAATGCTGCCTGTATGGAGAAGGGCAGAGTACGCTTGACTGGTTTAGATCTTTTTTAGCTGGCCGTCGACAAACGGTCTGGGCCTCTCCTAACTCTGCCGTGATGCCGCCTCTGGGAGTCGGAGTTCCACAGGGTTCTGTGTTGAGCCCGACTCTTTTTAACATCTTTATGACCCCTTTGGCGGCATTAGCGGAGTCTTTCGGGGCCCAGATCGTATCCTATGCCGATGACACCCAGCTCCTCTTTTCATGTAAGAAAGGAGGAGATTTTGATGGAGAGAGTATCCGGGAGTGCCTTGGGGCTGTTTTTAAATGGTTCCAGCTGAACAGCCTCAAGTGCAACTCAGATAAGTCTGAGATACTCTTCTTCGGATGTTCATCGGATCCGGACTGGCAGGCATGGTGGCCTATTAATATGTTACCCCCGTCTTGTTCGTCCCAGCTGAGAACCTGGGGGTCAAGATGGACAAGGGTCTGACGTTGAGATCTCAGATCCTTGGTTTAACGGGAACATGTTTTGGTCTCCTCAAGATGCTCCGGAAGTTTTTGCCTCTTCTCTCAGAGGAGCATAGGAAGATGACAGTGCAGGCCCTGATTGGCTCAAGACTGGATTATTCCAACGTCCTTTATCTGGGCCTGCCATAATATCTATTGCAGCGGCTGCAAGTTGTTCAGAACGCGGCCGCGAGGGCCATCTATGGTCTAAATAGGCGAGCCAGTGCTGCTGGCCTGTTGCAGTCACTTCATTGGCTGCCTATCCGGAAGCGGGTTGCCTTTAAGGCTTTGACCCTGGCCTATAAGGCCCTTCATGCTGTGGGAGCAAAGAATCTCCAAAGGAGACTTGCCTTTTACCATCCGGCTCGCTCTCTAAGATCAGAATCTCTGTTTCTTGCGGTGGTTCCGCGAGTAAAAAGAGCCCGCATTGGAGGCCGCTCCTTTGGGTTGCTGGCGCCACAGCTGTGGAACACTCTGCCGTTGACATTGCGCGGTGCCACTAATTTGCTTGCCTTTAGGAAGGGCCTTAAAACCTGGCTTTTTGCCCTTTAGGCCATCACCCCTCTGTTTTGTTTCTTTTATTCTGATTTTACATCACTGTGTTGTGTTATTCTGCTCTAGGTCTCAATAAAAGCGCCGGGACACTCTTTTTGAGTAGCCGTGCGCTATACAAAACCAAACATAACATAACATAACATAACTGGTTTGGGCGGCCCGAGATGGCTGACCAAACAGTATTTGCGCACTCAGGAGTGGGCAAACCACTCATCCCCTGCTCAAAGAGCAAAGCAGCCCCGCCCACTCGCCCGCATATGCGCAAGGCAAACATAAAATGGTAATAACTAAAAGTTATTACCATTTCATGTTTTGGCTTTCTCGCACTGCGAGAAAGAAGTGGGGCGACGCTCCTCTGCCCTAGTGGAGGAGCCGCCCATAAGTCTAATACAGACGATAAGCCTTTCTCCAACGTATAAAAAAGTAAACCTGCAAGAAAAACATGCTGGCAAAGCAGAATGAATTTCAACTGAGGCCTGAAGTCAGGCTAACTTCAGCTAAGCATTTTCATGTGCACTTTGAATACATTGTTATACATGCACACATGTAACTTGAAAAATAAATCTAAAAATACGAATAAAGGAGTACGTGATTACATTTGCAAATATAACTTGAAGTGTAAGTGTAAAACATGAATACATGCTTCAACGTTTGGGTGGAGTCTAAATTGCGCAGCTCCACTCCCCACGCTCGGATATGTAAATGGAATACTGCGCTAAGGGTTCCTTTCCATGCAGTTGGCTGGCTGTTGCCTCCCTGTTAGGATTCATCTAAAAAACATCTTTTCAGATTTTACTTTGGAGTACATAGACTCTTTTCCAGTTCCAGGGAGGGGAACACCTCTGGGAAGAAATCAGAGACAACAACCATCTGCACTGTTCTCACGTTTGCTGAATTAACTCAAATGTCTGCTTTTGTCACACATCGTACTAACAATGTTAGTTTTACTAAGAATGTTACCTCGTGCCGCTCCATGGTAAGGGCTGAAAGGACACTGATGTTCCCTTTCAACAGGAACTAAATTTAGGTAATGTGTGAGTATTTCCCACACAATAACACAGCCGCTTCTATACAGCAACATCTGTTCCCCTCTGTTCTAATATTATACAATACTGCCATCTACTGTTCTAATATTATACAATACTGCCATCTACTGGCCACAGCACAACACCTTTATTAATTGAAATGACACATCATCTGGATTGTTCTACATTGGATTTGACTATTTAAACCCTTTACCAGAGAGTAAAAGTGAAAAAAGGAAATACTTCTCATCTCTGAATGAATCATTAAACAATTAAATACTAATGATACCAGTCTGGTTTGGCACTCTGAGACATGGAAGGAATTATAGCTCTTTCTGCATCCCTGAATAGTTCTGGTGAACACATTCTTGTCTAAGAGTAGTGGAAAGAAGGGTTCGAGGCTTATGAGGAAGCAGCAGGAGGAGATATATTTACTCTGTCCTAGAAGTTAGCAATGCTTCACCGCATCGCTGCGGCGGCTTTTCCCGCTGTGTGCGGCATTTTTAAATTTACCGCGTTACATGACGAGCTCAGCTCGTCATCAGCACACGGCAGGTAAGACTGATGACGAGCTGAGCTCGTCATCAGCATCGAAGTGGTTAAATATTGTTTCGGGGGTTTGGTGTCGCTAAGACTGCCAACATGGCGTTCGCTTTATAGTGTAGCTTCGCCGCAAACCCCTTGTAACTGCGATAAATCCGAACTCATGGTCGTCATCCGTTAGTAGCTGGTGCACTGCGAGCCCCTGCTTGCGATACCACTAGCTTTACTACCTATCGCTGCATTCTGGGGGAAGCCAGATGATCGGCGGAGTGGTGAGGTCTACAATGTGCTCTCACCGCACCGTGGCTTCGGCTCCGCAGAACCGTGCTTAGAGTGTCGGTGCTCCTTTCCTCTTTCAACGATGGACGACAGCCGAGCTGAAAATGAAGTCTGCTTAGGCTTCTTCTTGTGCCTCTTCAGAGTGTCCCGAAGACCTTGAGTGGGTTGAAGAGGACTTTGGGCTCCATGAGCTTTCACGTGACCTCCTCTTCTTCGATTGGGACTGGGACCTTCGGGGAGTCTCACTGGATGGTGTCAACTGCCGGGCCACAAGGAGCTTCATAGCCCGCTCCCGCAGGCCTTTGGAGCCATAGCCCGACAGTCCAAGCACAACTTCGAATCATGGTATCACTGGAGACATAGGAGGCAGACAAGAGGGGGTCAGTAACAGACATCCTGCGGTGACAGGCACCGAATGGCTTGAACCCTGTCTTTATTATTTATTTATTTATTTAGTGTATTTTATATAGCGCACAGCTACCCCAACGGGGTGTCCCGGCGCTCCTGCACAGATGCTGAATCTTGTCCAATGGAATTTAGCAGAAAAGAAAAGTTTTCAGCGCTTTGCGAAAAGGCAACTCCTCCTGAATCATCCGGATGGAGATGGGAAGTCTATTCCATTGTGAAGAAGCACACACCTGGAAAGTTTTTTCCCCCCGATCGGGCTTTTTTGAATCGAGGGGTGGTCAGCATGCATTTCGAGCTGGATCGAAGATGTCTGGCGTTGCTGTATGGACGGAGGCAGGAGGATAGATAAGCAGATCCCTTTCCCTTGATTGCACGATGGGCTAGGGTGAGTGCTTTAAACTCTGCTCTCTTGTGAACTGGTAACCAATGTAACCTTCGGCGATGTGGTGAAATGTGCTCTCGAAGAGAAATACCACAGACCAGCCAGACTGCCGCATTTTGGACTATCTGTAGCCTCGGACAGAGGCCAGAAGCAAGTCCAAGGTAAAGACCGTTTGCATAATCTAGATGAGATGTTATTAATGCCTGAACAATGACTTTCCTGGTGTTGCTGGGAAGAAAGTTGATACATTTTTTAATCGTCCTGATTTTAGAGAAACAGGCAGCTGAGACGGTCTGAACTTGATTATGGAAGGAGAGACTGGAATCCCATCTAACCCCCAGGTTTCTTACTGATTCTTTGGGGGAGGGGGGCGCACTCTGATCTACTGGCCACCAGAGGTTCGAGTCCAAAGGAGAAGCTTGGTGGAAAAAAAGGACCTCCGTTTTTCCTGCATTCAATCTAAGAAAATTATTGTCCATCCAGCTGGCGATGTTACGGAGGCAGTCTTTCAGTGGGTCAAAGGTGGACTGGGTAGGGGCATCATAGGAAAACAAGAGCTGAATGTCGTCAGCATACGAGGTAAGAACAATAGTTACTTACCTGTAATCTGTGGTTCTCCAGTATTGGTGTCTTTCATAGATTCACATGCCTGAATCATTCCCCGTCGTCGGAGTGGGAGTCCCACGGTACATAAAATAGCAATAATATGCCATAAATATGCAGTAAATACCTATTAGAATAAACCAGGAAGTAAAGTAGCCCAGCTACAGTAGGAAAAAAACTTCCACATCTAGGACTATCCTAGTCGTTTTGTATAGTCCAAACTACAGCCAATCAGGCGCCAGCACCCACCAGAATGTTCTCCCCAGAGGCTCAGGCTCTCAGATTTTCTCGCAAGGAGTGAAGGTAACTCAAAATAGCCTAACAAAAGCCTCTGAGGGGAGGTGGGCGGGTTGCATGTGAATCTATGAAAGACACCAATACTGGAGAACCACAGATTACAGGTAAGTAACTATTGTTCTTCTCCAGTATTAGGGGTGTCTTTCATAGATTCACATGCCTGAATCAGAGTAGTTAGCAGTACATCCTTGTCAGGCAGATGATCATGTTTGTCAAGCTTGTCAGTATATAGTACATAAAACAGTATAAACTGAATATACACATATTGTTTACGCATAGTAGAATACAATCCTGCAAGCAAATGTAACAAACATAGCATAAACAGAGCCTGACAGTAATAAAGGAGGAGGGAAACAGAGGCTCACCTTATTTGAAAAGGTTCCGCAGGACTGCTCGACCCACAGACGTATCTGCTTCGCTGGCTGTCTCCAGACAGTAATGCTTGGTAAATGTATGGCGACTAGCCCAAGTAGCCGCTCTGCAAATTTGCTGAATTGGAACTCCAGCAAACAAAGCCGTTGATGAAGATATTGCTCTTGTGGAATGAGCTCTAGGAGCTGTTTGCAACGGTCGCCCCGCTTGCATATGACAAAAGGCAATGGCAGAAGAAATCCATCTTGTAATTGTTTGTTTAGAAACTGCCTGCCCCTTACGAATAGCACCGTAGGTGATGAACAGCTGATTGGAAGAACGCAAGGCGGATGTTCTCTGCAGATAGAATTTAAGACATCTCTTGACATCCAAGGTATGCAATGCCTTTTCTGCTTGTGATTGCGGATTAGGAAAGTATGTTTTCAGAATTATAGGTTCGTTGAGGTGGAATTCCAAGGGTACCTTGGGGATGTACTTTGGATTAGTGCGGAGCACTACAGAGTCGCTTGTAAATTGCAGAAAAGGCTGTTGAATTGTAAAGGCCTGGAGGTCACTGACTCTTCTGGCGGATGTCAATGCCAGTAACAAAGCTACCTTCCACGAGAGATATTTGAGGTCAGCCTTGTGAATGGGTTCGAAAGGATGACTCATAAGTTGTGCCAAGACCACGTTGAGATGCCACATCGGAGGAGGTCGACGTACTGGAGGGAACATCCTAAAGAGCCCTTTGAAGAATTGTTGTACAATCCTAGCCGAGTACAAGGAAGTAGTACCGTCTTGCCGATATCTGGATATCGCTGCCAGGAACACCTTTAAAGTTGTGTGAGATAGACCTAATTTTGCCAAATGTAGGAAGAACGGTAGAATCTCTTCAAGCGTTGCTGAAAACGGGTGAATTCCGTTTGCCTGACACCAGATGCAGAAACGTCTCCATTTTAGACTGTAAGTCTTTATTGTGGACGGTGCCCTCGCCTTGGCCAGTACCTCTTTGCATTCCTCTGGGATGTTCAAGTGGGCGAACTCACGGTATTCAGGCGCCAGGCTGCTAATTTCAGAGATGCTGGATCTGGGTGACAGACCTGACCGTTCTGCATACTGAGTAAGTTCGGGACTGGATCCAACTGAATTGGTTTGCACTCTGATAGTAGGAGGAGTTCCGTGAACCAATACTGGCGCGGCCATCTGGGTGCAATCAGGATTAGTCTGCACGGTTCCTTCTTCATTTTCCGCAGAACTCTGGGTACAAGTGGGATTGGTGGAAATGCGTACGCATAACTCAGGGACCAGTCCAGTGAAAACGCATTCCCCTGAGAGTCTTTTTGGGGATGCCAGCTTGCAAAGAGCTTGCATTTGCTGTTGGTCTTCGTAGCAAACAGATCTAGGTCTGGGCGACCCCATAGTCGAAAGATGTGATCCACCGTCTGTTGATGAAGCTCCCACTCGTGAGTGGAGACCTTCGTCCTGCTGAGTGTGTCTGCCAAGACATTCTCTATACCTGGAACGTGCACCGCATGAAGATTTACATCGTGTTCCAAAGCCCACGTCCACAACTCCTGGGCTTCCTGGGAGAGGAGGAGAGATCGAGTTCCCCCCTGCTTGTTGACGTAGTGCATGCTTGTTGTGTTGTCCGTTTTTATCAACACATTGGAACCCTGAATGACTGCATGAAACGTCTTGAGCGCCAGAAAAATGGCTCTCAGTTCCAAGCGGTTTATGTGCCAACGCTGTTGCAGGGCAGACCACTTGCCACTGATAGTGAGGCCTTGAAGGTGCGCTCCCCAGCCCTCGAGAGACGCATCTGTCGTGATGGTGAGGCTTGGTGGCTCCTGGAGAAACGCACACCCCTTTTGAAGATGTCGTTTTTGCGCCCACCATCTTAGTGAGTTTTGCATTATCGGTGTGATCCTGATCATATCTTCGAACGTTCCGGAGACCTGTAACCACTGCAGGGTCAGTTCTTCCTGGAGGGGCCTCATTCTGAGGCGACAGTTCGGTAGCAATGGGATGCAAGAAGAGACCATCCCCAGAAAGGATTTGAATATCCGAACAGAAACTGACTTCTTTGACAACAGTTTCTGTGCCATGTTCTTTATTCTGAGTTGCCTCTCCTCCGAGACAAAGGCTCGGAGTCTCTGAGTGTCCAAAGTTGCTCCCAAGAAAGCTTGTCTTTGCGACGGTTCCAGTTTGGATTTTTCGTGGTTGATGGAAAGGCCCAGGGATTTGAACAGGTGTAGACACTGTTGTAGATGCGAATGAACGACTGTTCGAGAACTGGCCTTTATAAGGCAGTCGTCTAAGTATGGGAATATTTGGATTCCCTTTAGTCGGAGATGCGCCGCTGCCGGAGCCAGAACCTTGGTAAAAACTCTCGGCGCCGATCGTAGTCCAAAAGGAAGAACCTTGAATTGGTAATCCCTGCCAGCCTCCCTGAAGCGCAGGAACTTTCTGTGGTGGGGTAGAATTGGAATATGGAAGTATGCATCTTGGAGATCTAAGGTGACCATGTGATCCCCTGCTGCCAAAAGATGCAATATTTCCTGGAGCTATAGCATTCTGAATGTTAATTTTCTCAAGTACTTGTTCAGAGCGCGAAGATCTAGAATCGGGCGCCACTCTCCATTCTTTTTCCTTATTAGAAAGAATCTGGAGTAAAAGCCCATTCCTCTCATCCTTTGAGGCACGCTCTCGATCGCTCCCTTCTGCATCATTAATCTGATTTGAGCAAATAATTCCTTCAGGTGAGCTAGGGGGGGTCCTTTTGGAGAAACATTTGGAGGAAATTTTTCGAATTCTAGGGCATGACCCCTGGACACTTTGTCTAGGACCCATTTGTCTGATGTTATTGACTGCCAACTTGAGTAAAATTTGGATATTCGCCCTCCAATTTTTTCTTTTGAATAGGGCAGCGGTGGCGGCAGGTGAAAAATTTCATTGTCTTTTATCCTTTCCACGGTAATTTGCTTTACCCCTGTTTTGGGGATAGGAAGGCTTTCTTTGGTTGTAAGACTGATAGCGTTGAGTCTGGTATCTTTGGTTGTTTTGCCTGTAAGAGGGTTGCTGGCTATATCCACCTCTGGTAGAGGACATTCCCCGTCCTCTCGCTCCTCGAAAGGGCGGCTTTCGAAATTGAAGAGACACTAAGGATTTCGCAGTTTCAGAATCCTTCTTTATAGTCTGTAAGGCTTCCTCTACCTGAGGTCCAAACAGATATTCACCATCATATGGCAAATCCAGCACTTTATGTTGGACTTCTTGCCTAAAAGAAGTAGATCGCAGCCAACCCTGCCTGCGAAGAACCGCAGCTCCTGCCAGCTGCCGAAAACCTGTTGAGGCCACATCCACAGCTGAATCAATAATCTCCTCCGAGATTCTTTGGCCTTCATGAAGTATCTTGAGCGCCTCAGCCTTTGAAGGTTCAGGTAGAAGATCAAGATATGGTGCGATATCAGACCACATTTGTCGGTCATATCTTCCTAAGATGGCCAATGAATTTGCCGCTCGAACTGTCGTAGCCGCCATTGTAGATACGCGTTTTCCTATAGAATCCAAGCGTTTGCCATCCCTGTCAGGCGGGGCTGTCAGCGGGGACGAGGGATTCCTAGCCCTCTTTTGTGCTGCTTGAATTATTACAGAGTCCAGTTTTGGCTGTCCTATAAGGCATGCTGGAGACTTGTCTGGTGCCCTGTACTTCTTTTCTAAACGTGGTAGGACTGGAGGAATGGACGCCGGTGTTGCCATGACCTTAATCCCCTCCTGCCAGATGAAATCAATAATGGGAATTGACTTAATCTGTTTCCTTGGCTGATCTTTAAAGTCATAAAGAAAACAATCTTGCTCCTTATGCTCCATGTCTATATGAAAACGTTTAGTGGCGCGTTCCATCAAGAGATGGAAGCTAACCACGTCCACCGGCGGAGAAATCGAAACTGCTTGGCGCGAAGGGGAAGGTGTGTGCTCCTGATCTTCATCCCACTCCGACTCATCTTGAACCTCACCTTCCTCCCTTTGTTCCTCCTCCTCAGAAGACAAAGGATCGACTCCTTCCGCCTGTACCTGTGAAGCAGGTGATGTTGGAACTATTGGCTGCAAACTTGGTATCGGAACCTCAGTGTTAGGAGTAGTTGGCTCTGAGCACGCTGCTTCTGAAGGTGGAAACCTTCTGTAGTAATCGTCCAACATGTATTGAAGATTGGACAGTAAAGCCATAGGTACTTGTGTGAGAGGCAAGGAATCCACCTGGGACGGCATCTGCACAGTTGGATGATCATCCTCCTGTTCATCCTCTTTTAACTGGATATTCAATTCAGAAGGACTTGTAGCCGCTCCGAACATCTGATCTGTTTCTTCCTCACTATCCGAGTCCAAAAGACGGTCAGGAACTTGCGTCGTCGGTTTTGGTGTAAAGAAAACCGTAGACGGAGACCATACTTGCAACGCGGTACAAGATGAAAATTGCGGCGTCGATGGCGCGTTTTCCATTGTGCCAGTGGCCGATATCATAGACTCCTTTGAAACCGTCGTCGACAGGATGGATTTCGTCGACGGTATGTCCTTCGTCGGTGGTATGCCCTTCGTCGACGGTACGCCCTTCGTCGACGGTATGCCCTTCGTCGACGATATGCCCTTCGTCGACGGTTTTATCTCCGTCGACGGCACGCTCCTCGTCGACGGTATGCTTTTCGTCGACGGTATGCTCTTCGTCGACGGTATGGTCTTCGTCGACGGGTCTGCCGTCGACGACTGGATGGACGTCGTCGACGGAGTGGTCTTCGTCGACGGGATTTTTGTCGTCGACGAGGAGGTCTTCGACGGAATTACCTTCGCCGGTGGCAGCGCCGTCGACGATGCTGTCGCTGCCGATCTTCTCGATGACGGCAAGGCTTTCAGACTCGACGTCGACGAGGAATCGACGACGGCCGTCGTCGACGAGATAGGTCTTACCGTAACATAGACCATGGTTGGAGAAGACGCTGCCGTCGTCATAATCATTGACGATTTAGGAGATGAGAAGGTCATCGTCGACGTGGAAGAGGCGTCGGCGGAGGTCTTCGTCGACGAGCAGACAGTGGAAGGCGTCTTTGAAGACGAGTCCTGAGAAGAACTCTGAACAGTCTTCTGAGGCAAACTCTTGGTGGGCTTTTTATGAGAAGAACTCTCTAAGTCTTTGCCTGAAGGGGCAGCCTTTGAACAGGAAGGTTTGTCAGAACCCTTTGCAGGTTGATTTTTCTTAGCAACCTTAGCCCCAGAAGATGGTTGAGTTTCAGACGCAGGCCTCTTTCTAGACACTGAAGTGGAACCAGAGGCAATACTGCCAACTTCAGACACAGTCTTATCTGAATCCTTTAGCCTTTGTAGCCACAAAAGCAACCGACCCTCTCTGTCTCTGAGGGTCTTTTGAGGAAATTTCCTGCAGATCTTACAGTCTTTGACTAGATGATCTGGGTAGAGGCAATATATACATTTCTCATGAGGATCCTCTTTAAAAAGCCGGAGCTTACCACAGGATTCACAGGCTCTGAACAGAGACTTCCTTGAAGACATTTTAAATCCAGTAAGTAGAGATATTCCAAAAGAAACTGAGCAGAGCTCAGGGAGACTCCCTTCACACGACGTGCGGTAGAAAATCTGAGAGCCTGAGCCTCTGGGGAGAACATTCTGGTGGGTGCTGGCGCCTGATTGGCTGTAGTTTGGACTATACAAAACGACTAGGATAGTCCTAGATGTGGAAGTTTTTTTCCTACTGTAGCTGGGCTACTTTACTTCCTGGTTTATTCTAATAGGTATTTACTGCATATTTATGGCATATAATTGCTATTTTATGTACCGTGGGACTCCCACTCCGACGACGGGGAATGATTCAGGCATGAGAATCTATGAAAGACACCCCTAATACTGGAGAACCTTAATTCCTGTCTGGGAAATTAACTCAGCCAGGGGGTAAAAATAAACATTAAACAGAAGGGGGCTCAATGAGGAGCCCTGGGGGACTCCCCACTTGAGCGGACGAGGTGTAAGGAGGAGTAAACACAGCCTGAGTCCGATTGGATAAAAAAGAGGACAGCCAGTCTAAGACCCTACCTTGAATGCCTATGGATCGAAGACGATCCAGCAGGACTGGGTGTGTGACGGTGTCGAATGCCGCGGAAAGATCCAGCAGCACAAACACCGCTCGAGCCCCCGTCCAACTTCCATCGTACAGAGTCAGCCATCTCTATCAAGGCTGACTCGGTGCTGTAACCTGGTCTAAATCCATGTTGAGAGTCATGGAATAAACCATGGGTTTCTATAAAGCCTACTAGTTGCTGATGCACCTGCTCATCGGAATACCAGGGAGAGGAAAGCGCAGAACGACAAGTTTTAATAGGCCTAAGGGGAGCAATGGAATCAATGGCCGAAGAGATCCAGTTGTTAAAATTGGCCAGGCGAGATTCCAGATCTAACGCGCCCAGAGGGGCCGCGGAAGGAAGACGTTCGGCTAGACTATCTGGAGAGATCTTGCTCCAGTTTCGGCCAACCTCCTTGGCCGGTAACCTAGGTCTGTCTTGATGAGACAGAAGAATGGTAAACGGAATGAAGTAGTGATTAGACCAGATCACCGGGCTGGGCTTACTGATAGTAATTTCCGCTAGATGGGAGCAGATAAGATCTAAAGTATGCCCGGCCTTATGGGTGGGAAAGGAGACCCGCTGGTTTAATCCACCGTCAGTCAGGGTGGATAAAAAGTTACAGCTGATAAGATCGGAAGTATCTTCCACATGGAGATTAAGTCGCATAGCGGGAGCTAGCCTGAAGCACAAAATCTAAAAGAGCGGGGAGGCAGGATGGACTGAACAAGTAATATTTGGGGCCAGTTTTATACAAAAAGGTAGTGCTTCTATGGATTCGATTTGACCATAGGGAAAAGATGAGATGGTCCATTTTGACCTATGAATCGAAATTTGCTTAGCATAGTAACGGTAAGTTTCAATTCTATTAAGGACACGGAGGCGAGGATTATGCTTTTCTCTCTTCGCTGTTTATTAACATCACATCGCACAGCAGCCAGAAAAGCATCAAAACTTGAAAAATATTTAGTATTCCCAACATAGGAATATCAGAAAACATTGTAATAACATCGTTTAATAACTACAAATCCCATGAGATGAACATTTAGGCAGTCCTTCTTTAGTGTCCATAAACCCCAATATAAGGCGTCCAACCAACGAACTCCTCCTCTTTCTTCGTGGCGAGTCAGGCCAAAGTCTCAAGCATCTCTTTCCGCACCATCATTCCCTGGCGGAAAAAGAACAGCGTGAGCCAAGCCATACCACTTAAGCATGAAGGCAAAACAACAAAGCAGAGTATCAAGTCATCGACATGCAACCCAAGAAAACAGTAACCATACTGCAAGTCGGAAAACGGATTACTTACTCCAGTACGGGCGGGATCTCCGCAGGAGGTATGGGTGGGATAATCCTCGCCTCCGTGTCCTTAATAGAATTGAAACTTACCGTTACTATGCTAGGCAAATTTCGATTCTATGTCAGGACCGGAGGCTTCAGATTATGCTTGTTTAAAGCTTGTTCACCACCAAACTAGCAATATCCACCACTGGCTTAAAATAGAACCTTTTGAAGGTGGAATCCGAAGACCAATCCGCCGTGCGCATGAGGTCTTCTAATCGTGCCCCAAGGGCAAAAGATTTTGAGGCCATGGCCCCTCTTGCTGAGTGAGCTCCGAACTGCCTCGTATCAATACCAGCTTCCTGCATTACCCAACGCACCCACCGGGCTATAGTGGGGGAAGAGACAGCCTTGTGCAGCTTGCGCAGCGCAATCAGCAACTGCCGTTCGCCCGGAGGGCGAAGTTCCATTGTAACGTCCTCATAGGTTTTCAAACACTGTACCACACACAACTTGGGGGCACGTAGCCGATTTCGTGCGTCGACCCACGGTAAAGGTCACCCCATCCGGGGAGAACGCTCTCGCCGTGACATCCAGGGCACGCACATCAGACACTCTGCGACAAGATACTAAACACAAGAGCATCGCCAGTTTAGCCGACAGTTCTTTTAAGGAAAGATACTTGTTAGGCTGCCAGGAAAGAAAAAGGTTCAACACGACGTTAACATCCCACAGGACGGAATACCGTGGCTCCGGCGGTAAAGCCAGACGCACTCCTCTAAGGAGTCGACATACCAGGGGATGCTCCCCAACCGCCGCTCCATCTATCTGCACATGAGCCGCTGATATGGCGGAACGTATCATATTAATCGTCCGGTATGCCAAGCCGGCGGTAGAGAGTTCTGCAAGAAAATTCAGGATAGGAACGAGGCCTGCAACCATGGGATCCAAACCCCGTCGAAGACACCAACGAACCCACCTGGACCAAGCTGATCTATACCTCTTGGCAGTGCTGCCCGCCCAGGCCTTGGACAAAAAGTGCTGAGCTGAGTTCGAAAGGCCAGGGAGCGACCAACGTCGCCTGAAAGCCTCCATGCCATGAGGCGGAGAGAACCCTGGAGGAGATGGTGAGGGACCTCGTCTGGATTGAGGAGAAGACGAGGAAGCCGGGGGAGTAGGATTGGAGAATCCCAGGAAAGTTCCAGAAGAACTGGAAACCACACTTGCGACCTCCACACGGGCGTCACCATCACCACGTCCGTCACCTGACGGCGAATCTGGGCCGCGGCCCGTACTATCATGGAGAAAGGTGGGAAGGCATACGGCCGTTCCTGACTCCAGTCTTGGAGGAACGCATCCGTCGCTTCCGCCAAAGGATCCGGTCTCCAGCTGAAGAACCTCGGAAGCTGGAAGTCCAGACGGGACGCAAACAGGTCTATTGAAAACGGACCCCAGTATGCCGCCAGCCAGCGGAACACTTGAACATCCAGCTTCCACAGGCTGGAGTCTCGGAGATATCTCGAGTGCCAATCCGCCACCTGATTGGCCCGACCCGGCAGGTATTCCGCCTGAACCGAGACTTGATGAGCGAGACAATAATCCCAAAAGTCTTTCGCCAGGTCCGCAAGGGCTCTCGACCGCGGACCCCCTAAGTGGTTCACATACCGAACCGCTGAGACATTGTCCATCCGCAGGAGGACGCATGACTTCACCGAGTCCCTCGTCCAGCAACGGACGGCGAACGAACCTGCTAGAAGTTCCAAGCAGTTGATGTGAAGTCGCTGTTCGTCTGACGACCAAGCGCCGCCTGTGGAGAAATCCCCGCAGCGGGCGCCCCAGCCAGACCTGCTGGCGTCGGACTCTATCACCAAGTCCGGAACGGACCCAAAAATCGTGCGGCCGTTCCATGCTTCCATGTGGGCCAACCACCAAGACATTTCCTCTTTGACCTCCACCGACAGGGGAATCAAGTGATCGTAGGATAGCCCTCTGCGCAAATGGTGCGCTTTCAGTCGCTGAAGGGCCCGATAGTGAAGAGGGCCCGGGAATATCGCCTGAATGGACGATGAGAGAAGGCCTACTACTCTGGCCACCTGCCGGAGGGAGGTGTGTGATTTTGAGATAGTTTGCCGAAGCAGATGCTTTATTTTGGCCATCTTTCTGGACGGCAAACTGAGAGTCGATTTCACCGAGTCCACCACAAAGCCCAGAAACACCATTTGCTGGGCTGGGGTGAAAACCGACTTCTCCCTGTTGACGATAAACCCCAGACCTTGTAACAGGGAGACTGTCTGAGACAGATGGGCGGCCAACTTGCTCGGGTCCTGGCCCAACAGCAAGATGTCGTCCAGATAGACGATAAGCCGAATCCCCTGACTCCGCAGGGTTTCGATGGCCGGGTGCAGAATTTTTGTAAAGCACCAGGGGGCCGAGGAAAGACCGAACGAAAGGGCCTTGAACTCGAACACCATGTCTTTCCAGCAAAACTGAAGGAAACGACGATGCGGGGGGTAAATCGGAACCACCAGATACGCATCCTTGAGGTCCAGACGGACCATCCAGTCGTTCGGGAGTAAAACGTCCCTCAAAAGATGGATGCCCTCCATCTTGAGGTGGTTGTACACCACCCAGCCATTGAACTCCCTGAGGTTGATGACTGGTCGTCTGCCCCCGTCCACTTTTTCCACAAGAAAAATATTGCTCAGGAAACCCCGGGGGTGGCGCGTTGTTCGACAAATAGCCCCCTTGCGCAGTAGCGCCGAGACTTCTTCGTCGATCAAGAGCACGTCCGATTGAGAAAACGTTATGGGCCGGGGAGGCTCCGCCTGGCACGGCTGGTCGTAAAACTCTATGCGGAACCCCCGCACGGCTTGAAGGAACCATGCGTCCGTTGTAATAGCCTCCCACGCTTGGGGGAAACATGCCAACCTCCCCCCAATAACCACCTGATATGCAGGGATAACACTCACCGTGTGAACTGTTGCCGCCGGAGTCGTTCCGGAATTTTCCGTCTCCTCTGAAACGCTGACCTCTGGTGGGGTAGAAGTTGTTATAATTCGCGGAGGAGTTGTAGCCTCCCCTGCCGGAGCCATGCCCTTTTCCGGGCTGTTGCTGACCACCACGGCCGGTCGTGAGGCCCCTACCACGACCAGCCCCCCGGGAAAAACGCTGGTGGAAGACCCACTTGATGGTCGACTGGGCCTTATCCAGGGAGGTGAAGGTGGAAACGAACTTCCCCAGTTCTTTAATGAATGGCTCACCAAAGAGTCCTCCTTGGGCGACAGCGCCAGCTTCCGACGAAGCCAAATCGCCCAACTTGGGATCCAATTTTATCAGTAGCGACCGACGCCGCTCGGTCGACAGGGCACAGTTGGCATTCCCCAAGAAGATAACCGCCCGCTGCGCCCAGTTGGACAATACTTCCGGGCAAATGGCGCTGCCCGACACCTTGGCTTCTTCGGCCATATCGAGAATCTTGATGAGGGGGCCAATGGTGTCCAAGAGCTTGTCCTGGCAGGAGCGCCAGGAACGGTCGATCCCCTTCCTGGGGTCCTTGACAAACTTCGCCATGAAGGTGGCCATTTTCCCATCAAGTTCCGGCGTCATGGCCACCTTCCCCTCCAAAGTCGGGCGAGGGCATTCGCCCCTCAAACAGCTGCGCGCCTCCTTCTCCAAGGGCTTGCGGAGGCGGCCCGCCACAAACTGCGCCACCTTATCACCAGGCGCCCAGGCGGCTGACCGCAGGTGCATTATCTCGTCCGGGTCCAGCATGCCCGAAGTGTCCTTGGGCAACTCCGTTGAATTGGACGTCGGTCGCCATGACCGCACGGAGTCCTCGTCGTCGTCGTCGTCGTCCGTATCCGCGGGGGAAGCCCCCCCCGGGGAGCCCGGGACAACGTTCGCCGGTGTAGAAGGTGTCTGAGGCGGAGGCGCCTCAGGGGTCGACCCAGACGCTTTAGCCAGGAAAGCGTCGCGTAGGCGCTCGAAAGCGTCCTTGTCCACACCTTGCGAACCACTGGGACCCGCGTCCCCACGTGACTTTTTGGCCGCCGGAGGCTGGCCAGGGTCGTTGGCGGGGGAACCCCCTGGGGCCGGTGCCAACTTTGCACATTCCAAGACAATGCGGTCTGAAAGTCTGTCCTCCATAGGCCCAACGATTTCCTGCACACACCGGTAAATCGACTGGTCCACAGCCGTATAGAACTCGTCGTCCTTGAGGTATTGGTGAGACTCCTCCTCCTCGACGTAGTACCCCTCAGCCATGGCGCTACGCAGTAGATAAGAAAGTGAAACTGAGGGTTACGATGGCGTACACAGACTGCCACGTGTGGGCCGACCGAAGGTTGGCAAAGGTTGTAGGCCGGTGGAACCGGACAATTAAAAGGCAGCACCAGCCTTTACAGCGCGCCGACCCTCTCTCCAGAGACCGGGCCGCACCGCCTCCCAGCGCGCTCGAGCGGGGAACACCCCAGCGGAAGCTATTGCAGAAAAAAGGTGCTGAAATCGCCCGCAGGCTTCAACGTGGGTACAACCACTATACAGACCCCACCGGGGCGTTCAACTCGGGACAGTACAACCCAAGAGGGCGTCAGGGTTAGGCGGCGGCAGGGCACCTGCGATGTCGACTCCCCAGCGCAGCTCCAATCAATGAGACGAAAACTGCGCGCGGGCAGGCGAGACGCAACGGCGCCCTCTAGCGGTGACTCAACACCGCGGAATACACGGGGACATCGCGTAAGGGGCGAAGGCGTCCCCGCGATGGAAGGGGCTCTGAAAGGGAAGAAAAACCCCACAGGCCCCCCAAAGCAACAATCAATGCAAGTAGAATAGAAGAAACACACAAAAAAACCTCAACAAACACAAAAGTGCAAGAGAGGGATAATAGCACTTAACTGGCTGCGAAGCAGCGAAGAAAGAGTTTGTTGGTTGGACGCCTTATATTGGGGTTTATGGACACTAAAGAAGGACTGCTAAATGTTCATCTCATGGGATTTGTAGTTATTAAACGATGTTATTACAATGTTTTCTGATATTCCTATGTTGGGAATACTAAAAAATGTTCACGTTTTGATGCTTTTCTGGCTGCTGTGCGATGTGATGTTAATAAACAGCGAAGAGAGAAAAGCATAATCTGAAGCCTCCGGTCCTGACATAGAATTATGGCTACGCCTCCACCATGGTTGTTACTTTGCCTATTGGCACACCAGATGTTATAACCGGGGGGAATAGCCAGACACAAAGCTGGGTTAGTATCATCTCCCAACCAAGTTTCTGTGAGAAAAAGAAGGTCCCACCTATTATCCATTAAAGTCTGGGCAATGTCTAAGGAGTGTTTTACCAGAGAGCGATAGTTGATAAGACCCTCTTTGAGAGTTAAAGCCCTTCTGTTTTGGAGGGGCCTGGCCGGAGGCTGTAAGAGTGAGCATTGACATACAGGGCTACCTGCTTCCGATCTAGGGCTGCAGGACTTACAAGGGTAAGAGGTGGCAGAAAGATCTGAAGAAATGGTGTATAGAAAGGTGCAGTAATTAGGCTTTAGCGAAAGTAACATCTGCCTACTGTAAGAGATGGTAGTTAGGGAGCCAAAACCGACAGAGTCTCTGGCCCTGGCCGCGTCATGGTCGCGAACGGGCGCTGACGGACTTGCCTTTGGCGCGCCTTCGGCGCGGCGCCGGCGCGCCCGCTGCGCTCGTCCGCTGCACGGCCGGAAAGGGGTAGACATATATAGAAGAAGAGGGTGGGAGGGAACTGGCAGTTGAACCGCTACCCTACCAGTACCCCCAAGATGACGGCTATTGCTGTGTCAGGAACCCCGTAGCAGCACCTCAATCGGCTGCGGGGGGGCCAGCAGAAGCTATGAGCACCGGCTCTCCGGCGTGTGCAGATGGACAAATGGGGAAGGTATTGTGCAAATAAGATCAAAGCGATCACACATCTCTCCCATCAACTTTGATGGAGCAATATGAGCTGTCCCTTTCTTGACTCACTCCTCACCGATCTGCCGGACAAACTCTTCTTTTGCTTCACTACCCCTTCCCACTGACACTTCATTAACTTTCCCCTTGGTCTTGCTCTGATTTCCATCCATTCTGGTTCGGCATACATAGGCCCTTTGCATTTGTGCCAAGTTTGTCAAATGGCAGGCCATTCCATCAGAAGATAAGTGTCCATTAATCTCACACTTGAAACAGACAAAAGTCTTGATTTTCTAAATCTCCAGGGGTTGCAGTCCTTGTTCTTGCTTTGATTTTAAATATTCCAAAATTATCAGTGCTCACTGTGGCAGATTCTCCAGAAGAATTAGTTGACATCTAAGCCCAAGTCACATAGCGGGAAACATCCTTTACAACGCAACTTTTACCACGCAGTGCCTTTACGACGCAACTTTTACAACGCAAACCATTACAACGCATTGCGCTGGGGGACGCTCTAGGATAGGGAATAGGTTTAATTTACTATCCAACACCTTCCCTACTATCCACGGGGACTGGAGTTGGAATAGTAAATTAAACTATTCACTATCCAGCGCCCCAAAGCACTATGCGTTGTAAAGGCCTGCGTTGTAAAAACCGCGTTGTAAAGGCATCCGTGGTAAAAGCATGCGTTGTAACGTCATACATCCCACATAGCTGGTTTAATAAGGCTTGTACATCTGCCCACAGACACCTGAAGGCCACTCTTAAACCTAACCTGCACTCATCAGACAATATATGCCAGATGATCAAATAAAATTATAGTGGAGAAAATAAAAAATTAGATCAGGACTAAAACCTGGGAAGATCTTCAAGTTGAAGCAGAAGCCAGGGACAGTTCGAAATTCTGGCAAGTAGTGAATAATTCATTCTTCACAGATTCTGATTAACCGAAGGTTAATTGCTTGATTCCGGGAGAGCAGTGGGTATCCTATTTTTCGAAGACTTTTCAATCAGAAAATTACTTGTCACAAGCCTCTGATGTAGCAGTCGACAGGCACCCCATGGAGGAATATAGGCAGAATTCCCTATAGAACTTATTGAAGTTGTATTGGCTATCAAGGAATGTGCCTTAGGGAAAGCACCAGGCCCAGACTTCGTTCGGGTTTAAGAACTGTGGAGACTGTCACTGCATGATGTCGGTGACAGATCCACACCGCGCGTATCAATACTACCTGGGGTGCAACCACGACCCCAAGTCATGCCCCGACTGCCCGGCCATGGCGCCGAAGACTTTGCCGGAGGTGTCCCGAAAGTTGCTTTAAGTCCGGCAGTCGGTTCCGCACCGCTCGAGGTCCCGGTCCCATGGGAGGTCGATGGACCAGTCGGGGAGTCGTCACCATCATTCTTCTGAATCTAAGTCTTCGCACCTGGGGTTAGGTAAGTCGAAGCATTCCAAGAAGAAGTTAAAGAAGCATCGTCTCTCTTCGACTTCCCCCTCGCCCGTTGCGCAAAGCGGCTGAGGGTGCGGGGTGCCACCCCGCGGCTCTGGCAGAGCCTGCGATGTTGCTCCCAGCCTACCCCCCCTTCCTGGGTGCAGGGGCGACGCCTGTTCAGGTGCAAGAGTTCCTTGCTGCCACAGCCAGACTCTTTGGGCCGTCTGGCCCCGCCGGTGTGCCTGCGGGCCCCGTCGGCCCGACTGGGGGTCCTGCTTTACCATTTCCGGCGACTCTGGCCCCGGTGCTGGCCCCGGCTCCGACGCCGCAGGCCCCCCAAGGATCCGGGATCGGATACCGATTGACGCCGGTTGACCTAGTGACACCTTCACTGGGCCGATCTCCCCGGAACCACTCCCGACGTCGCCCGCTCCTCGAGACACCGTCGTCCCCAGGTTCACCCCCGAACCAGACATGGTGGCGGATTGACGTCGCCCGACGCCGACGCCGATGGGCCCTTTTGTGCCCTACGTCCCTCCTCCTTATTTTGAGCCTGTTCCACAGACTTTGGAGGAAGAGCTGGATGGGAGGGGTCTGAGGACCCTCTAGCACAGGACTGTGCTTATAATCGGACTGGGCAGAGGATTTGGGGGATGCCAGTGGTCTTGACACCTCACCTGACCCTGGCATGCTGTCTCCTCCTACCGTGGCTACGGAGGAGGGAGCCAGTTACGCAGTGGTGTCGCGTAGGGCGGCCGAGACTCTCCACCTCGAACTCCCTACGATGGCCGTCAGGACTAATCTCCTGACAGAAGTGCTCCAACCGGCGGCAACCTCTTCGGAGCCCTTGCTGCCTTTTAACGAAGCACTGTCCGAAGTTCTTTTGGGCACCTGGTCCAGGCCCAACAAGGGCTCCTGTGGATAGGAACATGGCCCAACGCCATCGTCCGGCTCCCGGTGACCCTCTCTTCCTTACCCAACATCCCACCCCTGAGAGCTTGGTTGTCCAAGCCTCTACGGGATTACGGTTGGTGAACACTGCATGCCTCTTGGGCAGTCATACCCACTCTCTGTGGGACATGGTTGCGCAAGTGCTGCCTAACTGCCCAGAGGAGGCCCAGGTAGTTCTTTCCCAGGTGATTGCGGCCGGGAGAGACGCAGCAAAGTTCACCATACGTTGTGGGCTAGACACCGCCGACTGACTGGACAGGTCGATTTCCACGACGGTGGCGCTTCGGCGCCACACCTGATTGAGGACCACTGGCTACTCAGGGGATGTCCAGAACACTCTGATGGACATGCCCTTTGATGGCATTCTCCTTTCTGGCCATAAGGCAGATAGTGCGTTGGAGCACTTCAAGGACTCCCGAGCTACGGCCAAGTCCTTGGCCTAGGTTTCAGGTTCACCTCTTAGGTAAACTACATATCCTTGTTGAAGCACTCTTCAGAAGAACAACATGAGGGGAATGGATGGAATGGATAAGGAGAACCTAACCTTAGCAGCTGTTATCCAGCTGAGCTCCAGATACAGTTTCATTGACAAGTTTGAGGCTCCCTTCGTAGGCCATGTGAGGCCTCTGTCCAAGTGCCACGATCTCAATGAAAATGTATAAACTAGATTATGCCCTATGTTTCCAAGAAGTAAGCAGAGGACTAGAACCCATTTAGAGACTAATATTTGAAGTGCTCGAAATGGAGTATAACGTATTGCAGGAGTCCTATGCAATGTGGCACCCATCCATTTTGAGATCACATGGTGTACCTGGACTATGGGTCTGATAGACATTGCAGGAGGGCATGGTGGCAATACTATGACTGGTGTGTACAATAGCGCAAGTGCAAGAAGATATATGTGGCACATATGGAACAAGTTGAGTACATACATGGTGGGGACTGTGACAAAAGGAAGCTGTGGGAGGCAGCAAATATCCAGTCTTGGTGTCCTCTGCTTACACAGATGGGACCTGTGCTGTGTAATGAATCCACAGCCTTTGTGTGCAATCTAATGGGAGAGGATGGTGGTCATGTATGCTTTAACTCTAACTGAATACTTTTATTAGAAAGAGAAGGACTCATTGGATTTGGCTGGGACTGCTTCCTCTCCTCTTCTACGCTCACTTCATATGGCGGCCAGTTTGAAACATAATTATTTTTAAAATGTGTTGCTTCACCCACAAACTTCTGAGGGGGTCCTAGCTGTCTACCTGCTACACTGATGCATTTTTGTTCAGTCAGACCCTTTTGATCCAGTGACGAGGCTTTACTTACTCTTCCCTGGGTCAGAAAGTCTCGAACTGGGGGCAGGTCTTTTTCCTATCTTGCCACTTCCTACTGGAATGAGCTGCAATTGAATGTTCGCATGTACACTGACCATGCCAATTTTAGGAAATTATTGAAAACAGCACTGTTCTAATTTGTAACTTTACAAGTCCGTTATCCGCAACCTGTTTGCACCCAGATACCCCTGTCAGGGTGATTTGTGTGCATTATAAATTAAATTAACCCCTTCCACACTCATGACGAGCTGGGCTCGTCATGGCATAGCCTCCTCGCACGCTGATGCCGAGCCCAGCTCGTCATGTATAGAGTGATTTTCAAAATCCCAGCATGCGAGCAAAATAACGCTAGCACGCATGAGGTTAACATAACATAACAATTGACCTGGGATCGAATAAGCGAACCAGGCAGTAAGAGCAGCAGCTCCCACTCTACAGAGAGCAATAAAGGCATTCCATTGTATTCCTTCTTGGGTCTATGAACACTAAACTCCCCAATTATCAATAACATCAGATTAACCTGAATGAAAGTTCACCCCCTTCCGTTGTTTACCAACAAGTTCCCACACCTTTGTCCTTGATTGCATTTGAGTGTCAGCGCTTGGAAGCTTTCCATCCTGCGGTGAGGGGACCATTCCCTCTGCCCACCTCACCTGGTTTATTCCCGCACCGTGAGGGGAACGGCTGCATCATTCCCTCTGCCCGCTTCATCTGACTCATTTCCGCGCTGTGAGGGGAACGGCTACATTGAGTCATTCACGCCGCCAGGTCGAGACTCCATCTCCCAGAAGGCTCTCTGTGGCGCCGGCGGAGGACGGCACGCTAGGGCGACTGAGGCCCTCAAAGGAAGACCGGCACTACCGCAGCGCCGGACGCGTGCGCCCGTCCTTCCCCGTCATCACCAGGAGGAGGCAGGGCAGGGCCACCCCTCTAACGTCCAGTACCCTGCAGGAAAACTAGAACTAGGGGAAAGGTACTATGATCAACTTCCTTGAGCCCCTTCCAGCCGGTTGTAGGTCAATACAATGCGGTGTATACACCGCACAAAAATTACAACGCTGGTTTTACAACGCAAGTCGTTACCACGAATTGCGCTGTAGGGTGCTGGACTTAGGAATAGTAAGGTTTACTATTCCAACACCAGCCTACGTACAGTAGGGAAGGTGTTGGAATAGTAAATCTACTATTCCTTAGCCTAGAGCGCCCTCCAGCGCAAGTCGTGGTAACGACTTGTGTTGTAAAACCAGCGTTGTAATGGTAGTGCGGTGTAAACACCGCGTCGTAATGGATGTTCCCCCTTCCAGCCTGCGAGTGATCTGAGATTCAGAATCCTATCCCAGACCTAAGTGACTGTCACGTTTAACCGTAACCTGCACTTTAAAGACTTATTGCTGCTAACATTTCTGGATTTAGTACCCTTTGCACATGTTTATTTATTTGATTTTAACAGCTCCTAAATTAATTATATAAGTTCTGGTATGGTACTGTCGAATTACGATTTGTTACGTGACATATAAGGCCAAAGCACCTTGCACTTTATGCTCAGTGGGTCGCGTAAAGCACTTAGCCAGCGGATTGGGTAGGTGGTCAGCTCCGCGAGGCTTTCTCTGTCATAGCTTCATAAGCTTCATAAGCCCTAAAAGAGTGAAAAGCCAGCTAGTGACGGATTATAATGGGGAAAAGGAAGAAGGCTGCTAGCCATACACCTAAAGCACCAAGCAAGCATAGGAAAGTCAACATGACTTTATTGAATTATCTAACAGGAGCCATCGGGGAATTAGAAAGACAGATCATTACGGTAGAGGAAACATTAAATAATGATACAATAGGTCCGTCACCATCACAACAAAAAACTACAGATACCATAGCGATATGTGAAATAAGGGATGCAAGTGTGAGAGAGAAAGACCCCACTGAAAATGTTACCTGTGTGCATGCAAATAATGGGTGTGCACAGATAATTCCTGATGATATTTTTGATGGGGGAATAGATAGCGATCGACCATTACCGTCTGAAAAACGTTATAACCCACCTAAATCAATGGTAACCGGTAACACAACATTAGATACCCGAAATCAACTAAGACTCAATTAAAAAAGACATTGGGGAAATCGCTGGGAGTTAAAAATAAGATACAGAAGGAAGTGGCCACTACAAGCACCCGAGGGGGAAAAAACTTGTCCTGAATCCCAAAGTGTAATGATTAGCCTGCACATTGAAATAAAAGACTTTATTACACAATCCATTAATACCCTTGTGAGTAGACTTGATAAAATTGAAATAGGTTTAGATCAAATTTTAGCGGATCGGCATAAGCCCACACAAGAAAATGGTGTAGTACATCAGGCACCATTGGGCCAATCATGTTCAACAAGAAAAGGTAGCCCTAAAAACAATCCCAGCAATAGCCAAGAGAATACCTACAGCAAGTGAACTGGGCGGGCGCCAGGATTCCGGCCAAAATGTCCCTGTGATTGCAGGAAAAGGCACATCAAAAGAAGTTAAGGCATATAGACCTAAAGAATTGGGTAGGGAAGGCCTTACATCAAGTGAAGAATGGCAGGGTGAGGGAAGATTGATGACAGCGGCTAATAACGATACTGGGTCGAGGTATAGCATACAAACGCTTAGCCTTCCACCACCAGCTACACCGTATACCAGGGGTCTCCAAACCGGTCCTGGAGGGCCGGATCCATGCCAGATTTTTTGGATATCCCCATTGAGATACATGTAGTTATTTTAAAAATCTGGCATGGATCCGGCCCTCCAGGACCGGTTTGAAGATCCCTGCCGTATACTATCATTTTAGTCAATGTCTCCGCGGCTTCCCCAAACAACATTTGAAACTTGGCAAGCCCTCAGAAACAAAACCTTAAATTGGCTGGGAAATAGGATAGGTCTAACGAATGCCCTCTTTAGGGAATTCAAGATGGCGAGAATTGATTGGGTGGGCGACAGCAGTAAGCTCTATGAAGGTGATTGTATAGTTCTCTCCTTAGTTTCACCGGCGTTGGTGACGGAAATCCTAATGAGAATGCACAATTTGAATCTACCTAACACCCGCATTCAAGTTCACCCACTGGGCTTATTTTATCATCCAGAAATTATAAATGTGGGTACGTCTAGACCAGAGTTCTTCAATCTGTGGGGCACACCCCCCTGGGGGATTATAAATCTCATAGTCCCACATCATTGCAATTCTACTTCGCCAGCAGGCTGAGGTGCAGAGTCAAATTTCGAGAGGGAGGGGCGCTTTTTTTTTCATTCTTCAAGCAAACGGCAGAGTGGGGTTTCAGGGGCCCTAACAAGGGGTGAAAACCATCAAAGCCTCATTAACATGTAAAAGGTCTTTTAAAGACCTGTGAAGTACTCTGGTGCAGCTGTGCGGGGAAACTATCTCAGCCCGGGCTGACACACAGGGGGTGTGGGGAGGGGCTGTTGCAATTTCACCCGAGCAAGCCAGGTTAATTCCTACAGCTGAAATGCTAAGTATGGATAACGACACAGCGCAAATCATATCTCAGACATGCTCAACCTTCACATAACCTCAGCAGTGAAAGGACACCCTTTAACCCTCGAAGCCATGGGCATCTGCATGGAAACCCTTCTCTCAGCCACCCTCGGAAACTCTGGATTCTCAGAAGTTCTTAGCTCCCTGCCCACCTTATGCCCCCAACTCTAGGAGATACACACAGTGCGCAAACTACTACCCTGGACACTTAGACGTATAAAACAGCACACAAGAGCAAACACACCAAAGAAATACAACTGTCGATACACATTGCCCGGAGCAGAACAGTAATGAGCAAACAAAAGGGTGTAATGCCAACAGGATCAATCACTCAGGCAGGACAGTGCGCATGCACAGTACACCCTGAACACTGCACTATCCGCGGCCCAGAATTACTTTCTGGGCCAGAGGGAAGCCCGGACACATAGGTTAGCGTTCTTCCCCACGCACGACATGACACACTAGCACCTCGGATTCTGACCCGGATTTGAATGAGTCAGATATGAACAGGCAGTAACATACACGTAACATGTTACCGCACATATGACCCCACTGCTCTGTTTCCACTATTACTGTTGCACAAGGCAGGCATGTACCAGAGGAGTACAGCACGCTGTCGCGGCACTGAGCCTTCTAAGAACCTTAAATTACAGATGTGTATATCTCAAGTTCTACAGTGCTACCTTTGTTGAAAAGGATAATAGGCTGAGTTGGCCCAGCCGTGATTCTGAGCTGTGATTAACACGTTATGCCGGGATTTCAACAACAGGAGTATATTTCACAGCAGCATCTATACGTATGGAGAGAGGAGAGAGGAGATAGTGGGGAGACATCACAGTGAAAGCACTCACACTGCACCTGTCTTTGTCTCACATCTGGTGCCTGAGCCCCACGGGAGGCGGACTCGGTGAGGCGCAAACACAACTCAACACATGGAAAAGGGTGTCTCTGTTAAATGGCAGGCTTAGGGGCCCTCGTCAACGGAAACCTATAATTAAACCACATTTTGTGCTCAGTTAAATCTGTGGATTTTGCACAAACCACTGCATGCATTAGTGGTTCCAGCAAGTTCAGTCTAAGGAGCAACGGCACAAGTTCCACTCACACACAGATGTGAATCATGAGTGGCACCAATGGCAGCAGGACAAATGTCCTTCATTCACACGGTGCACTGGTGTGATAGTCTCCAGCAGTGGAAACTTGCTGCACAGACCCACACCAGATACAGCAGCACTGCTTTCCTTATACTGGAAACTGTGACAGACTTTCCTCACACACAGGGACAGGAGCAGAGTAAACGTGCTCACAAGTACAGAGCAAGAACAGAAAGGGAGCTGTGCACGGTAGCCTCACGAACCGAGAAAATGCAAATCACATGCATCCAGTGGCGGCTGGTGACATTTGAAAGTGGTGAGGCGTAAATACTGCACTGTGGCGAGCGAGTGCAGCAAGCGAGGCCGAACCACCTATGGGGGGTTTGGGGGGTTCGGGGGGTTCTCCCACGAGAACATTTTGAAAAAAGAGTGGGCAAATGGTGCATTCTGAAGCACATTTGAGAAAGAGGTGGCTTGGCGAATACATCTCTGGGAGTAGCCAGACAAGTCTCTTTGCACTTGCACAGATACATCTCTCTCCCTGCATTCACATAGGCACAGTCACCCTGCACTCATAGACCCATTACTCGCCCTTCCCTGACACATCACTAAGCCAGCTTTCACCCATCCACATCACTCACTCTGGACTCATACAGGTACACTGCTCAACCTGCACTCACACAGACATCACTCACCCTGCACTCACACAGGCACACTGCTCACCATGCACTCACACAGACATCACTCACCCTGCACTCACACAGACATCACTCACCCTGGACTCACACAGGCACACTGCTCAGCCTGCACTCACACAGACATCACTCACCCTGCACTCACACAGGCACACTGCTCACCCTGCACTCACACAGACATCACTCACCCTGGACTCACACAGGCACACTGCTCAGCCTCTTGCAATACTCGCGGTCGTGCCGTGGGGGTCATGGCAACATTGTATATTTTATTAAAAGAGATACGGCTATTTTTTTTGACCAGTAGGTTACCAACAAAACAACGTTATTATGGGCAATCTCCGGAGAGGGGCCAAAAAATGAATGGGCATAACATCTAAACTGACGTGTCTCACGTATCTGAGCTGTTTTGAGGTACAATAGTACTCAGTGTGACAAACTGACACTTTCAGAATCTTCATTCAAAGTACCCTTTGTCTGCCTCATCTCACCTGCCACAAATCCAGATTCTAAACTTATGAAGTAATTCTGTGCTGCGTTCCGGGCTTTGTTACAGCGCCTTGGGCACCCGCGGGGCACTTGGCTGTGACTCACCTCAGCATGAACTGCTGCAGGCTCGAGTGTGCGCATTCAATTTATATCTGACGTACATGCGCTGAATCCTATGCGTCGCGACACAGAGCACCCTTCACAGCTAATGGAAAGTCAAAATTGCACGTAACCCACATGGAGGAGAAGCGAAGTTAGTAACATGCTCTATGCAAACTTTACAAGAGCCTATGTAGCCCGGGCAGGTAGAAAGACATCAAAACAATAGAAGCTAACTGTAACATTAAGTTGAAAACGAAATCATACAAGAAAACTCTCATCCAGCCATACCTGAATAGAGCCCTAGGAAAGACAGTACTCGAGCAGATCCTTAGCAAGACTCATGGTACTCCCAATTAAAGAAGGCAATAGAAGATAGAAGTCACTTTCCAGGGTCGGCCTGTGCAGACTATGCCACATAAAAAACGAAACCTTGGAGCATCTATTTTTGTTGTTGTAGATTTATGTAGCCCAAACTCGACCGGAGGGTATTGGAGCGCTTTACATGAGAACTAGGTACGTTAAACAAGGACACAATCATTTCTTGGTAGGCACGGAGAGATTCGATGATTTGCCCAGAATCAGAGGAAACTGAGCCGACGCCGAGGGTCGAACCCAGTTCCCCAGCTCCAAAGTCGGCAGTTCTGGGCGTAAGGCCACAACCTCCCCCCAATAATGCATCCGCCCGGTTCTTTCAAATGCTCAACGCACTTTAATAAATTTCTATCTAGTGGGGTGTGCACATCCTCTGAAGCAAAAGACCCACACTTCTCCGCAGAAACCCCAGATTTGGGAAATACATTGCTGACCCGTAGTCGGGGAAGCAGGGACTAACATGTGGGCTGTTTTGGCTGGCACTTCACCCAGACACCCCCTTTCAGATCCTGGGGTTTCATGTGATATCCTATTGCATTCTGGGATCTGTAGTCACTCATGGGATGCCGCATTAAATCAACTGGGCTGACACAGAAAATGCCAGGACACATTATGTTGCACGTGTAAGTGAACAGGTAAGGTTGTCCACAGCGGGAGACTTGCGGTACACGTTCCTCAAAAGTCACCATCCCTTCTGTGCCAGGCCCCAATTGTGGCACCGCGGGTAAATGGTGGTCTATGAAATAAGGAGGGGGGGGGGATCAGGTGGTGGTCTGGCTGCTGCCCTCAGAAGGCAAATACTCGTCCAGCAGATGGTTCACTGGTCTAACTGGGTGCCCTCCCCCCTCCCCTCCACCCCTCAGGCATCGCCCAGTGGATTAGCGAGGCCCAGAGACTCGCTACCAATCCACAGTTTCCCGTCTGCTTGGGTGAGCCAGCTCGCAGGGTGCAGGCCCAGCTGCGCGCTCACACTGACTCCCCTAATCACCAAAGGCTGCCCAGAGGCAGAGCACCAGGTAGGGGCACGGAGACTGCACTCGAGAGAGATTAGCTGCCAAGGTACGATACAGCTGGAAGGTTAATGCGTCTGCAGCTGACACGCCTGCAGCCAGAAGGTGCCAGGTTCGTGATTCCAGTGAGGCCGACTAGGCCTTCCCTTCATATGTGGATAAATTAATACCAGATTTAGAGCGCAAGAGGCTCGCCAGGGGTAGTGGATGCCATCCGATCCAAATAGAAAGCTCTGCTTTTCAAAGATCAGGCGGAGCCCCGCATGGACCACCTCAGGCACCACCCCCCACCCACTACCACCCAATTACTTTTATCACATTAAGCTTTATAAAATCGCACAATCACCTGATCAGTTTAAATGCACGCCGCAGCCTTCTCCCTTTGCAAACAAAATGGGTCATGTCGCGCAGGGCCGGGGTTAACAAATAAAACATTTTAATTTTTAAAACTTACCAGGTCCGCGACCGCGCCGTCTGTGCTCTGGGGCCCAGGTCCCATTGCTGTTGGCGCCTAGCCACCTACAGGAACTTCCGCCGATCCCTCACAGCCAATCCTGGCTCCTTTAGGGCACAGTTACTCTCTGCCCGCCCAGCCCATTAGAAGGCGGAGGCTTGAGCCTTTGCTCAACCCTCGCTCTTCTAATGGGCATGTGCCAGCCACAGCAGGCACTAGTGCGCATGCGTGGGCACGGAGAAAAATTCGCCCTCCGTCCCCACTCCTGCACACTTGTGCCCCATGTCTGACAATGTGAATGCCTGTCAGATAGCAGGACGTCGGGCCGCCCACCCCCTTCAGACTCTGAAGGGGGTGGGCGGCCCGACGTCATGCTAACTGACAGACATTGCCAGTTCAGATTTTCTACAAAGGCAGGACATCTCCGACCGAACTTAAGTAAACTGACTGAGAGTTCAGTTTACTTAAGTTCACAAAAGCCGAGGGAGGGAGCTGCAGGCACGGTCCGGACGGCTGGTAGGGCAACGCCCCAGCGCCCTTAATGGACGCACCGCCGCTGCATGCATCAGCACTGCAAGCTTCCCCCACACAATCAGAGAAGGGATTCCTTAGTACATTTATTCCTCCTGCATGCAGCACAGATATGATACAGCCTGCGGCACGACAAACTTCCTTCACACTCAGAGTACAAACTCTCCTCAAATACATATACATCATGGAACATAGGGGCAGCAGTGCAAGCTTCCCCCATTTGAACAGAGCTGGGATTCCAGGGGTGTGGCAACAGCAGTACTAGTATCCTTCATGCATGCAGCGCAGATATTAAACAGACTGCAGCAGGTCAAGCTTCCTTCACACTCAGAGAACATTACAAGCTCTCCCCAAATATATGTACATCATGGAGCATTGGTTAGCAGTGCAAGCTTCCCCCACACGAACGGTAAAGGTGCTATAGCGAGATGAGATGCATTGTTGGTAAGTGGTAGTGAGGGAATTCATGGAGAAGGAGGAAACACTCATTGTTTTGAACATTATTTGCAAGATATGGCCCAGGATATGCGGGTGGCGGTCGATTATGTAGTGTACCAGATTCCTGAAATTTCTGTCAGGTGGTGGGGGGGGGCGACATTTAAAAAATTCAGCTGGGGGGCTCAACCTTCAAAAGTTTGAAGACCTCTGGTCTAGACACACACGGGAAGGCCCCTGTTATAACCTATCAGTGTCAAATAGATTTGGTCCCCTAGCCACTTTAGATGAGAATGACTGACAACTAACGAGTAGGCATTCATCCTGGTGCAAGAATGCTGTTACTATTGAAAACATATATGTGCTTGCCCCAAAGGACTTGACCCTGGATGAGCGAGTGAATGAAGGACCAAGCAATTTATATACTGTTGATGTTCTAGAGGGGGGCCATACGAAAACCAACGACTATCAGTTAGGGGCATGCAAAATCCTCTTCTGGAATGTCGCAGGAGTAAAGAGCAAAGTGATTGACCCAGCCTGGCAGAATTTTATTTGTAAATTTGATGTTTTATGTCTGCAAGAGACCTGGGTCATTGACTGTGTACACATCAATGGGTTTAAAACATACCATACCACTGCAGTTCAATCATCTAGTGGAAGGCCAAAAGGGAGGCTATGTTTTGATCTTTCGAATTTGAAGGGGGCGTACACTATTGAAATGGTTAGCTCTGAAATGTATTATCAAATTGTCTTGATACATATGGATGTCAACAGTACATTGGCTTTGATCAATTTTTATAATAATGTGGAAAAAGGCCAGTTGGGAGCTATTTTAGAGAAGCTTAGTGGGGATATCGGTAGCCTAAACTCTAAGGGTAAACTTGAGATAATTCCTATCTGGGGTGGGGATTTTAATATTAGCTTGTGCCCGCTTGCTGAAATAGGGAAGTGTGGCCTTACTCTAGACAGGATTGTTTTAGATCGACTACAGGCATGGACTGAAGAAGAGGGTATTTTAAGTGATGTCCAGTATGGCTTTAGAGCTGGGTTAGGAATCAACGAGCAGATTTTGAACCTTAATATTTTAATTAGTAAATACACGCAGGCAAAAACAGGGAAACTCTACTTGGCCTTCGTATGCCTCACAGCCGCTTTCGATTGTGTTGTTCACAATAAGCTGTGGGGTGTTCTTAATGATTTAAAGGTTGATCCTGTTTTAATTCAGTTTTTTAAGCAATTATACTCTAGAGCTACAGCAAAAGTCCGTTATAGAGTAGAGGGCGAGTGTACCGCTCCATTCAAAGTAGAACGGGGTGTGAGGCAGGGGTGTGTCTTGGCACCACGCCTGTTCTGATTATATACAAACGCCCTGGAACAGGAGTTGGTGTCACACACCAGGGATCCCCCAACAGTAAATACGTGCCCAATAGCCTTCCTACTCTATGCCGATGAAGCGGCTTTCCTTTTACTCTAGTTTTATGGATAGGCTGGGTTTAAAATTGAATGCCAAGAAAACTTTGTCATGTCATGCGGAGGGAACAACAAGAACATAAGCTATCAAGCAGGGGGGAGCATGGTGGAAACAATAAACTTGTTTAGCTATTTGGGTGTTCTTTTTGACAGATCTGGCTCTTGAGCTTCAGCCGTTAAAGCTAGGAGCTTACTTTTTATGAAGTCTATTGCGGCTGTAGGAGAGTAGGGTCTGCAATCCTATGATCACCCAGATTTTTTGCTTTTGTTTCACTGGTTTACGACTTTCTCTGGCTGTGGGCCCGCTAATCAGACCCACAGCCTGGCTGTTCTCTTTCTAAATTACGATATGTACCCTAGGTGCATTTACCAATTGGTACTGGGCCACCTTATCAGACCCCGTAACGCAGGGCATAGGTGTACCCAGGGCCACCAGGGGCTGAAGCATGTATTATGCCACCCCTGGCTGGCCTCCTAAATTTGACACAACTGGCTGCACGACAGCTGGGGCGAAGACGTGTACCCACCCTTCGCTTTAGGTATAGTAGCTCTATATCTAACCATACAATGGACACCCGAGTTCCTATCAGTCACTCCTATGGCAGGCCTTAACAATCCTGAAGGCAGAGTGCGTGGGCTCGTGTGAGCTAGGTTCAGGCCCGAGCCGAGCCCGGTTGCAGCTTGCGGAATCAAGACCCAATAGCTGATCCATGATAACGCGTACCATATCGGTAACTCCGGTGCCGCGTTATCAAGGCATGTCGAGTAAGGTGTCATACGAATCGGGGTGCTGCCCCCTCACCAATTCTGGCGATGAGGTTAGCATCCCACCCTTCTAGAGGGACACGACATGTACGTAACTGTGAACCCCGGTTAAAGTTAACTGAAGCCTCAGCTCCACAAAATGGATGCTGCCACCACAGACACGAGTCTGACCTCCTGCTGCTGGGAGTCCTTCCAGCGAGGAGCACTTGGACAAAGGGTTTCCTGTCGAGGGCGCTGTTCGCACCGTCCCAGACAGGGTTTGTGTATTCTGGGTAGGTAGGGCTTTGGCGAGAAGGTGACTGCGGAGTGGCACCCCGGTGCTCACTACGCATCTGCCGGTTAG
Source organism: Lissotriton vulgaris (assembly GCF_964263255.1). NCBI lineage: Eukaryota > Metazoa > Chordata > Amphibia > Caudata > Salamandridae > Lissotriton > Lissotriton vulgaris. The sequence goes on from NC_141700.1 coordinate 256,869,746, forward strand.
AACCAGTTCCAGGGGCGACAGCCCTGGCCTGGGGAAAGTCCGGCAGGGGAGAGGGGCGTAACTACCCCCCTTCCTGGTCCCACCCTTAGGGCAGGACCTAGTCATGTACCCACCCCTTTCTTTAGGATAAAGACCGGAGCGGGGACCCTTCCAAATTAGATCATCTTTGAATCAAGAACTACTTTCTACGAAAGGACACTCAAGACTCTTCTCAAGATTTCTCCCTTGTGGCTAAGGAGTAGTCACCCTGCATCAGCGGGCACCATCTAAGAACTCTGCGGTTTGCTGCAAGTCCTTCCTCAAGGATCCGACGGCCCAGCTCGACGAGAACCGGCTTCCCTGGCACCTCTGACCTCTACCCACGTCATCAGCTCAGCTGTGATCTGTGGGTGCGACGAGACCTCGAGGGACCGGCCATCATCAGAACCTGCACGCTCTTACAAACCAGCACGACCATCGAGGTAACTCTCTGGTGAGTGCTCTGGGGTCCGAGAAGCCCCGACCCTGAGCCGCTCTAGCACCGAAGTGCAGTCTCCCAGCATCTCCACGATCTGCGTGGGGCCCTTCTGCTCGCTGCTCAGCACGTTGTCTGGTCACTCGCCGCTGGCTTGTGCCCTTCTGTGACGACATCCGAGAATCATCACTGCTGGTCTGGTTGCTCCAGACTGGCCCTTGCTTCCAACCTTGCGAGAAGCACCCCGGACCCTCCTGGTCCACTCAAGACGCCATCTTAGGCCCACCACGTGGCCCTGAGATCTGCCAAGGCTTGTTGCCCCATCCTGGGCCCAGCGACGCCGACAGCATCATCCTTCGTGGGACAGCTCGCACCTCCACCGTGGTCGCCGACAACGCCTCCTGGTCCGTGAGACTGCAGAGCCTAGCGTCGCCCACTCACCTGGTCGAGGTGACGGCCAACCGGTGCCTTCCTGGTACCCTCTGACTACTGGCTAGTAGTACGAACTTGGTCCCCTCTGCTTTCAGGTTTCATCAATCTCCGATCCAGGCTTGGATCTCTACGAACTATTCAGCACTGGTCGCCGGCCAGCAACTCCTTTCTTCCGGCTCCTGGCTCGTCAGCGAAGACCCCGACGCCTGTAAGACTTGTGCAGCCGCAGCCCTCGTGGCTAGGTAACTCGGCATTTCGGTGCCTGCATAGCCTCCTTACTCTAGGGTCCCGAGTCCCTCGCTTCCGACTTGCCTTATCGGGTCCGCCCGAGACCTTAACCTTTCCGTGTCCCCGGACACTTGTTTTAATTGTGCACTTGAAGTATTTGCTAAAGAGATTTGGTTTGTGCTTAGTACCCTGTCCTCATAAAGAGTACAGGGCTGTTGTGATTCTTAATAAATATCCTGTTTATTTTCATAACACTTGTGTGGTGTCCTTTCACTTGGTGTTCAAGGGGTACATGTGTGGTAAACAGCTGGCTTAACACGCCCTCTCGAGTCTTTAGCCTTAGACTGCTCGTATCCACGCTACTAGGATAGCTGGTCTATAGGTTGACTTACAACCAAACACCATAAGGGTCGTTGGAACGATACATAGCGGTCGCTAGAATAGCGAACGTTGCATATCGGGCCAACTTCTCACAGCGGCCCTAGTAAACTTTTCAAAAAAACTTAGTAAAAGGCCACCTGAAATTTTGTTAAAAATGTATCAAGCGAAATGCGTGAGTATAGCAGTGTATGGGGCTGGTATATGGGGTTTCCAAGTCAGTATATTAATCCAACGCATTGAAATCGTTTTTTTAAGGTTTGTTCTAGCCATTCCAAGCAGTGCCCCAGTTTTTAATTGCCATTCAGAGTTAGGGCTGGTTTATATCTCCGACTTAATTAAGGCCAAACTCTACTGTTGTGGCATAGAATCTGGTCTTCAGAGAGTACGGGCCTTAACAGAGAAATTATAAAGGATGCAATGAGTCTAGATAATGCCCACAAAATGTTATGGCTAAAATATATTAAGAATTTTATGCAGGACATTGGTCACCCGGAATATTTCACCTCACCTGACAACATGAGGTCTATTAATCGGAAGGAGTTTTAAAAAGCTTGTATGATCCATCTGGAAGAAACCAGGTTAACCCTCAAGATTAATAAACCCATGGTAGCTAAACACCAAATAATTACCATCACGTGTGATATCCAACCTTACCTGTTACATGTAATGGATGGATACAATAGATACCTATTGACTAGATTTAGATTTGGGACCTTTCATTACTTGATTACCCACCCTGTCACTAATGACTGGTCAAGGGAACATCGTTGTTGCCCTTGCGACAATACTTCCCTACAGAGTACCAGACATGCAATTTTGTTTTGCAAGTACTATAGTAGCGAAAGGCGTGGATGGATATTACCCATACTAAATCAGGGAGGATGGAGGCAATGTCTCCCAGCCTTTATGCACTTACAGATGTTGGGAAATGTTTATTGTATTGGTCTCAATGGTGGGTTTTTTAAAGAGTGTGTTGAGGGCTAGGAAATCTCTAAATAATTGAATCATAAGATATGTAATGAAATGGACCTTTTAAGTGTCAAATGGATTGATTAGGACTGTCTAGGGTAATTAGAAAATCTTGACATGTACACTATGAATTCTTGGACGTTTACCAGTGATAACTGTGTATTAATGAACTTTTTTCATTTTAACCATGATGATGTATATATCTTTTATATGTGTGCTTTTATGATTTTAATGTTTAAAATCAAATAAAGCTAGTTTCTGTTTCTGAGTGTCAGCCTCTTTAAACAAAGCAGTTGTCAAATTTTTCTTAGGTGCTACTTCAATCCCTCTAGAAGCAACATCTGTAGTAAGTGAGGCTCATGACCTCATATACTCCAAATGGAGCTACAATGCTCTCAGGAAAAGTCTGGTAATGTTGCCTAAGCCTATTCACCAGCCCACCAACACTTAGCCAGGTGGAAATGCCAAACTCTTGGAGGCCAGAATCCCAGGTTTGTTCTATTTCTTAGTCATTGGTTTGAAAACATCAAAGCAGATAGAACCAAAGAAATAAAACTACCATTCGAGAAGGTGCCCCTTAAATTAGTGGCAATACTAGAATCATATACTCGACCACCTCAATTCCCATTTCTGCTTCTAAAGAAATCTCCTTACACATATCCTAAATGTCTCCAAAACATGCTCAGGTGCAGCATTAGAATCCTGAATGAAAGTACTGACGGTCTTATTCTTTTGACCAAAATGGCAATGTTTGGAAGATCTGTTGTGAATTTAAGATTGTATGTTTCGTCATGCACCACTCGAGAAATGGAATCTTTGGGGCTGTGGTGAACAAATTTGTTCATCACCGAAGGGAGTCCTTATGACACATGGACAACACCTGGATACTATGGTCTGAGCCATTATCTTTTTTCTAACTGTGGCGTACTTGGCCTTAGAGATCATTTTGAGGCAGAACCCCGAATACTAAAATGATCATGGGTGATCCGACCATTGCATATCTGTCAACAGTACTTCCACCACAAACACTTTTTTATCATTTTAGGGGGAACACCTACAACTTACCTGCATAGCGCCATCGGGCCAGAGCCGTGAGGGAAACGGCAGAAACAGCAGAACGCCGGGAGGCAGCCCGGTTCAGAGGACTACACTACCCAGCAGCCCCTGGGGCGGAAGCGCACCCGTGACGCCCGAAGAGCACCCGGAGGCGCCTGTTAAAGGCTGACCCCCCGGGAGCCCAGGGGGGAACACCTACAACTTACCTGCATAGCGCCATCGGGCCAGAGCCGTGAGGGAAACGGCAGAAACAGCAGAACGCCGGGAGGCAGCCCGGTTCAGAGGACTACACTACCCAGCAGCCCCTGGGGCGGAAGCGCACCCGTGACGCCCGAAGAGCGCCCGGAGGCGCCTGTTAAAGGCTGACCCCCCGGGAGCCCAGGGGGGAACACCTACAACTTACCTGCATAGCGCCATCGGGCCAGAGCCGTGAGGGAAACGGCAGAAACAGCAGAACGCCGGGAGGCAGCCCGGTTCAGAGGACTACACTACCCAGCAGCCCCTGGGGCGGAAGCGCGCCCGTGACGCCCGAAGAGCACCCGGAGGCGCCTGTTAAAGGCTGACCCCCCGGGAGCCCAGGGGGGAACACCTACAACTTACCTGCATAGCGCCATCGGGCCAGAGCCGTGAGGGAAACGGCAGAAACAGCAAAACGCCGGGAGGCAGCCCGGTTCAGAGGACTACACTACCCAGCAGCCCCTGGGGCGGAAGCGCGCCCGTGACGCCCGAAGAGCGCCCGGAGGCGCCTGTTAAAGGCTGACCCCCCGGGAGCCCAGGGGGGAACACCTACAACTTACCTGCATAGCGCCATCGGGCCAGAGCCGTGAGGGAAACGGCAGAAACAGCAGAACGCCGGGAGGCAGCCCGGTTCAGAGGACTACACTACCCAGCAGCCCCTGTGGCGGAAGCGCGCCCGTGACGCCCGAAGAGCGCCCGGAGGCGCCTGTTAAAGGCTGACACCCCCACTCGCCCCGCGAGTCGCGCGCGGGAGCGACCGGGAGAAGCCCGGGCAAAGGGCGGGCCCTCTACGGCCCTCATCGGCACGAAGAGACAGGGACAGGGCTAGATACCCTGTTCAAAGCCCGAGAGATATTCTACTACTCAAGTAAGTCAGAGCTGTGTATGAACTATACTTCTTTGCGAGTCTGAGGAGCTGCGATCTTTGTTGTTAGTTAACAGGATGTCCAAAAAAGGCACTGCTCCACCAGTAAATACAATGGAAAATTATATGGTTCAAACAGTGAAAAAAATTAACTTACAAAGGAGAGAATCCCTGGGACTGAGTCAATCACCTGACTTACGCTGTCTGACTCCTACTTTATCCCCCTCACCTGATGACATAGTACCCCTGCAGACTAATCCTGAAGCTTGTTCTAACTGCCCAACTCAGGATACAGGCACTTTAAATGATTATACGTCGTCTGGACCGGAGGTTCTTATTGTGGACCGTGTGAATAATATAGATAGTGATTTGGATCAGGAAAATCATGTTGGTCCCTCAGAGGAAGACTTGTCTATTTCTGATCAAGCATCTCGGTCAGACTTTGGTAAAGTTAAAACTCAGCCAAAACGGGGAGGATTAAGGTCGGGGACAAGGAGAAAGAGGGTAAACACCCCAAAAGTTAACCTGAAGGAAAATGGTGAGGGAAGAACTAAGCCTAATGTTATTGTTGATGATGATCTGCTTGCTAGAATTGCTGATTTAATAGAAAGTAAAATTAAGGTTATTGTTAAACCTCTAATTACTAAAATAGACAAATACAATCTGAGGTTAAAAAGTTAGGTGGGCAGTTGAATAAAATAACTGAGGGTGTTGATAATGTTACAATGTTGGTAACAAACTTGGACAATAATATTGGAGAACATGATGATCAGGAGGGTGAGGACACAGACGAAGTATTACATAATAATCCTCCAACCCAGATACCAGTCTTAAAAACCAATGAAACAAACAGTAGAGGGGACGGTCCTTTAACAGTTGAGATACCCCCTGCACAAGCTCAGCTAACTGACCCTCTACAATTTATAGTTGAAGCCTCACCTGTTGTTCTAGTACTAGCTAATGTACCGCCCTTAGAAGCTGGTATAGAAGAATCCCCTTCCTCTTTGTCTAATAAGGCATTGCAGTGGCTCACAAATAACATGTGGCTAGCCCCAGGGGGCGGCCAACAGTTGGCTCAAGAGATTAAGACTGCTAAAAGGGTTTCATGGTTAGGAAATCGCACAAAAAAATTTAAGGGGGATTGTGTGGCAGTAAGTTTCTCACACTCTGGTGTCTTGCCAAACATCCTCTCTAACATACTCCCACCCCAACGTAGGCAGGGTTCTGTTGTACCATTAACATTAAAATTCTTTTATGGAGAACAGCAGAACGTTACCTACCCTAAGACACCAGCTTTTGGATGGGACAATAATTGGGATGTAAATAATAGATGGGGCCGCGAACAACATCGAAATATTGTAAACCATCCTGCCCCTTTAGTATACCAGAATCCTTTTGCACAACCTCTTCTGTTGTCCAACCGATTTGCCCCCCTATCTTTTTTGGATCAAAATGACTGACTTTTGTCGGAACATACAAATCAAGAAGAGAATATTATGTCAGTACTCAGTATGCTTACCTGGAATATAGCGGGTATCAGGGCTAAAGTAGGTAACGAAACATGGACATATTTTATGACTAAGTATGATATTATTGCATTGCAGGAAACCTGGGATACAAACAACAGTTTCTCCCGAGATGGCTATAGCCATTTCTGTATACCTGCAGTGGCTAGTGCAGCAGGAAGAGCCAAGGGAGGATTGCTAAGCCTTTTTAAAATAGACATCAAAGGTAGTCTTAAGAAATGTGACTCAGGATCCGAGCAATGTTTAATTGTTGAACTGTCTCGTGTAGATTCTCCCAATATTTTGTTTATAAACTTTTATAACTCCAACGCATCAGACTGTACATCATATAGTCTAGATAGATTGGATTATTTTCTGTCAGTCTATAGTCAAGACGTTAATGCTTTTGAAATCATATTTTTGGGTGATTTTAATATACACCCTTGTTCACTTATGTGTGTCTGCGATGACTCAGAATCCCCTCCAAATTGTGCACTTGTCCATCTTGAACATAATAAACAGGGGGGTTGTCTAGAGACCTTCCTAGCAAGATGGAACCTATACGAATCCAGTTGTGGGGAGGGGGGGAAAGGGCCCCTACTTTTAAGGGAACAGACAATGGCCTTATTATTGATTAAATTTTTATTTCAGCATGTTTTTTATCTAAAGTTTTAATGTATAGAACTGTGGTCTCTGCCTTCAGTGATCATAATCCAGTCTCCCTGGACCTAGTAGCTTCTGAGCTTATAGGGCGTAATCATGGCCCTTGTTATGATAAACGAGCACTTAAAGTAAAGGACCAGGGTCGTAGACTGAAATGGGATAGTATAATCCCAGAGCCTTTTGTACAAGAGGTACTTTCGGAGGCTAAGGAGGAGGTCGGCGTGTGTTTATCCAGTGTGTCCAATGATAGGGAGGTGATTCTTGCATTCAGTAGCATATGTAGCAAGATAAATTGTAGACTTTCTGTGACCACCAAACCTAAGTTGAAGCCCATTAAAAGATGGTTTGATCACAAATGCTCAAAAACACATTCTGCATTGCTTAATGCTTTAAAAACTGTTCCGAAAAATCGTGATCTTATCACTTCCAGTAGAGCCCTATATAAAAAGGCTATTGCAGAAAGAAAAAAACAGATCAAAGACGAAGCCTGGACACAACTCACTGATCCAGCAATACTAAAAAATAGTGGGGAATTTTGGAGAATTGTCAACCAACCCTTACTTACTGGGGAGGAAAATCCCCCCCTTGAAACTAATATCCCTGATGAGGGTTGGATCAAACATTTTAGTGACATCTACTCAGGGCACACTAATGTTGAATCCAGGGAGCAGGAGGTTAATATCACCCCCACTGGGAACCAACTGCACTTTGAAGTAAAAGAAGTATTATTTGCTATAGACTGTACCCTGAAAAAAAGGCACCAGGACCAGATGGTGTTCCTGCAGATGCCTTTAAATGCTTCCCTAACTTTTGGTCAAGACTACTTTGCAGGGTCTTTAATTCCCTAAACCATGATAACATTCCAGAGTCATGGAAAACATCTATAATCATTCCCGTATTTAAAAAGGGAAATAGGCAGGACCCTGCATGTTATAGACCAATCTCACTGATAGATTCTTCAGTTAAGATTTTAGGGAGAGTTATATTAGCTAAATTGAACGAATGGGTTACAGAGAATAGCATCTTGACCAATGTGCAATACGGGTTTAGACCCAAAAGAAGCACCCTGGATCAATGCCTTAATCTCCACCTGCTGATCGAGAAATATACCAGGGTCAAGGAGGGGTCCATGTACCTAGGTTTCATGGATCTCTCCTCTGCGTTTGATATGGTAAACAGATCAAAGCTATGGTCAAAACTGCTTGATATGGGCCTGGACAGGACTATAGTTAATTTATTGGCCGACCTGCACTCTGGCCTTACTGCAAAGATTAGAGTCTCCTCGAGTGGAAGGTGTACCGATGTTTTTGCCTCTGAAAAAGGAGTTAGACAGGGATGCATACTGGCACCACTGTTGTTCACGTTATATGTGAACGCTCTGGAGCCTGCTCTTAGGGGCGTGACCAGCGATATTCCGCGTGCAGGGGATCAGGGGATTCCTGTTCTCCTTTACGCTGATGACGCGGTTCTCCTAGCACGTACCGGGGTGGGGCTTCAACGACTCCTGGATGCCTTTGAATCTTTCATGGGCTCACTTGACCTGAAAATAAATGCTAAAAAATCTCAGGTTATGCTTATGGGTAGGGCATCTAGGAGACCTTTTCACAAAATCTTTCTTTGCGGGCAGGAAAAGCTTGCTCGCGTACCCTCCTTTCCCTATTTAGGGATCACCTTTGATGAGAAGGGTAGCTGGGGTCCCCATGTTAATAATAGAGCAACCATGTTGGCAAGGACATCCGCAGCCCTTCACGGGTTCTCTAAAAAACTTGGGGGCAGGCCAATTGCAGCTATTAGTAAAATCTATAAGGCCAAATGTATTTCAGTTGCATCATATGGTGCCTCATTGTGGGGTTATAGGGGAGGGGAATCTTTACAGATAGTGGAAAACAAATTCTTTAGATCTGTTCTTGGTGTCCCTCAGTCAACCCCTTCCTATACTGCCCATATGGAATTAGGGGAAGGCTACATCTCAGACCTGATAAAAACAGCACCTTTAGTTGCCTGGCTGAGGTTGTGGCTTAATAAAGAAATTCCTCTAAATCACATTATATTGACAGACTGTCTGTCTCTGGACAAAGTGCATAACATTAGGTGGCTGACTTATATTAAGGAAACCTTTTTGAGGTTGGGGAGGCCTGAGCTTTATACTGTAATTGATTCTATAACATCTAAAGATATTGTGTATACAAAACATGCAATGAAGGAGCTTCTATCCTTGGAGAGGGAAGAACGAACTGAAAAAACCCTGTGTCAGGGCCAGTATAATATTGTCTATACCTAATGGCCCTGATAGCTATCTGAACATGGTGACTCATCCTTACCACAGGTTTATTTTAACTCGTTTTCGTCTTAATTTGATACATTTTAACCTTGGTTTTTATCCTGTATGGAGTACCCCAGAAAAGGCGCCACCCTGTTCCTGTGATTATTTCTCTGAGCAAAATACCATGCACTTTATAATGTTTTGTAGTTACTACATTGATGCTCGGAGAATGTTCCTTGTACCTATACTTAAGGAAGCTGGATTCATTTTAGTTAAACCTGCTCTTATTTATCTACAACTGTTACAAACTCCCAGGATTATGTTTCATGTGGCTAGTTTTCTGGTGAGAGCTATTAGGAGCAGGAATATCAGATTAAAAAATGTGTCTACCTCCCTTTGTAGCACAGACTGTGCACTTTAGTTAGATTGTTTGTAACCTTTCTGGGACTGTAATTATAGAAACCACTGTAACAGGGACATTAGATGCTAGTAATGATTATTTAGCTGGGGATTTCCTTAGTATTTTTTAAGCTCTTTGCACATTAGCACCTTGCACTTTATATTTTTCTTGTCGATATAAACTGTGTTATGGTGTATGATGATTTTTAACTTGTTACATTTTAACTGTTTTTTAATTGTTCTTAATGTATGTATTGTTTGTATTAATGTAGCATATATTTTGCCATTGACTTTGTATGATATTAAGTTATCGCAATAAAGTATTTTGACTGACTGACTGACTGACATTTTAGGGAAAAGCACCAAACTGCACACAGTATTCTAATATTTGAACAACTTACACAACTGTGGAACCTTGGATACCGCAGCACTAGAGTTATGGATACTATGGTGTGGAAAGTGCATCAGAGGTTCCTGGGTGCCGTGGTTAATTTTTAACTGAAGGTGGCCGTGTCACATCCAGTTGGCGACACCCTCAGGCATAGGCATCAATCCCTGTCACAGCAAGATCAATAAAAAGTGTTCTAGGGTTCTAGCTAGATGGTTGTCTACTTCAGGGATGAATAATAGTATATAGAGACAATGGTTTCCATTAGAATACCATAATGTTTCTAGATTCTATTAGCTCACTTTACCAACACTATACCTATTATGGTTCTTGCTATTGTTATGTTGCTTTATTCACAATGAATGTAACCTCTAAAATCAGCTGAATTTAGTGACCATCTTTCTGTCCCTCTACACCGTGTAAAATAATCACTCACTCTCCGAGCTTCATTGTGACCTCAATATTTGTTATGAGACCCCATATCAGTACTCCATACAATCCTCTCCGCAAACACGCTTAAATATTTACTTTGCAAAGGACATTCTGCTGGAAGATAAAACAACCTTGTGCATTACATTACTTAATGCTGATCAATTGAGTCCACACTTTAATGCAATACTGAATTTTAGGTTTGCTCTCATTCATCAAGGTATATCACTGCACACTGCTTTAAAACCTCCAATTACCTCACATTGGTCCCTTCAATCTCAAGCACAAGTGACTGAATGTTGTTGTCAGTGATTCGTTTTATATGACCGTTTCGCACCTGTGAAGTGGAGAAAAGAGACAGTTACAGGGATGGCGATATGGCACGTAAATGATAGGTATGGTATAAGAATACTGAAACCAAAATATTGCCCGACAGGAATACAGTGTCCAAAATATAGCTTACAAAAATAGTGCTAGAGTTAATAACAGTACATAAAATCTACACCCAATGGGACAATATTTTTGTAAACAATATTTAGCACAATATTTCTGTGAGATGATATTTTTGCTAAGAATATTCTGACATACAGCCTTATGAGGTGCCACATTACACAGTAAGTTCATATTTGTTATTCCTACCTTTATATCTATTAACCTAGACTGAAAATGCAATGTAGCTGTTAGAGCGATGCAATGGTTGCAATATTTTGGTCATGACATTTATCAGTTTTATCTAGAGATCTGGTAACCCCAAGTAGTAGAAGTCCCCCTTAAATGGGAATGAATTGAGAAAATGTCACCATGTGCATACAGTTACATGCAATAGTCCATCACAACATCGAAAGTAAGGGAAACTGGTTCAGGAAAATTTCAATGTTTCCTCCAGTGACACAACTCAAGACAAGTAATGCTACAAATGGGTACCATGTGGTTGGGGTATTCAGAAAGCAACTCGTTTTGATTCAAGTTTTGAATGGGTTCTCTTGCTTTCTGTAGAGGTGCGTCATCTTTGTTCAGGTGTCCTCCATTTAAGAAGTAGCTACAGCTGTGTTGCTTATCAGTTATTGAGATGCATTGGGCAGAACGTAGCACATCTTTGACCCTGTTTTTGCGTTAACATTCTATTCGACTAATTCATAAGAAGCAGACTTGGTGAGGATATGCTGCCTTTGACTCTGAAGAACTTGCAATGTGTGCGAAGCGCAAAGTTTAGCAAAAGTAACTAGCATTTTTGGTGACCAACCTTATTTCGGCTGAGGAGCTTCTGCAGGCCTTTGGTTTCATGCTGTTAGGGTGAACAAAGGTAACCAGAGTCTCTCATTCTCTCTTTTTCTGTCTCACACTTCATGTCATGATCCATGTCGGTGTGTGGCCTTGTGCTCAACTCTCACACACGTCCCCAGGTGCACACAGCCCCACAGAACTAAGTCACACTTACAGTCCCTATATGATGTCCGCTGCCTCCTAACACAACATTCCAGTCCTGTACGGAAGGAGGGGAAAGATCTGTCCATTTGCAGGCTCCTGACACAGCACCCTTTTGGAATGAGCGTTTGCATAGCTCACAGGGTAGGGTTTTGTACTGTAGACACAGGCAGAGATGTACACTATGCACACATATGACATAAATATAAAGAAACATACACCCACAGGACATCCATCCCCACACATACAAACTCATCCACATTCACAAGAGCTCACACACCATCAGATCTACATGCACCCACACTGCCAGTACAGCAGACATGGTGCTACCACAACAAACAGACACAGAAGTATACAGGGTGGAAAATGCTGGAGGGCTCGTTGGGAAATGAAACTCTGTGGCATCAACTCTGATTTTGCTATTCAGGGATCACCTACATCGAGAAATTAATGCAATCTTAACAAAAATGCTACCAAATGAAACATTTCCTTACCAGAAGAGCACCGGGAGGGCTTTATACTTCATGAATAAGAGACACGCCTACGTATGGTTCTGGTAGTGGCAGCAAACAAATAGAGATCAATTGAAGATCTCACAGGAAGGAGTCAGTGGTATAACTTAGGGAAATAGAGAGACTTAGAAATTTGATTCCCTCAAATTCACTTTACAAGTTTTTTGTATTCCCTACCACTGAAGAAAGATCAACAATATAAATACAAACAAAGGAACTGCATGAAAATAAAACATTATACATATTCAATGCAATGTAAAAATGTCTTTGTAAAAAGGTAATAATCTGATATTGTATCACGGGTCATAATGTACAACAGAGCTTTCATAGATTTGTTATTTAGTGAAATATTTACATGATCATGAATGTTTGTGGGCTTTACATTTAAGTAATTACATTCAAAACATTTCACAATACATAAAGAGAGCAAGGGCTAGGGGAGGAGATGGAATGACAAAAGGGTAGTTCTCTGTTTCCGTTGGTGTGGTAAAAGGTCAAGGAAGGTGAAGTAGAATATCACATTAGATGATCAATTGAGATTGAGTTGAGTAGGCTAGAGAAGGTTCTGAACTCTGGGCTACCCAAGAATATTTTGAAAAGCTGGGTCTTTACATGTTTCCGGAATGTGATGTAAGAGGTTATTTTTCAGAAATCAGGTAGCAGAGAATTCCATGCTGAGGTACCGGCCCCTAAGAAGAAATGTTGCTTGACTAAGGTAGTTTTGAACTTGAAGATTTCTAGGAGGAGAGTACAACAACACCTCAGACTCCTTGAGCTGCCAGAAATTGTCATGAAGCAATGTGGTATTTACTCGCATATGGCTGTGTGTACTATGCAACATAACAAGAATTGAATTCTGGCTGGGATCAGGAGCTAATTTAGGTCTTGAGAACAGATGTGAGGTTATCAAATTGTTTACCTGAGTATCCTACTCTAGCCACTGAGTAAAGGCGTTGAGGGGGCAATGTATGACTGGAGTACTCCCACCACAATGGCATTCCCAAATTTCTGCCTAGATATGACTAGTGAGAAAATTGCTGTATTGAGATGTTTAAATGAAATGAAGTGGTGAATTCTCTTTAGAGATTGCAGGTATTGGAGGATTTTTCCAAAATGTAGATGTGGAGGTGAGTGTGTGAGTCAAATCCACAATGGTGCCTAAGGATTTAGCTGAAGGTGTAATGGATGGGGAGAAACCATCTAGATTTAGTGAATCCAATAGAGAAGAGTTGTTTTGTTCTTTACAAGTAAGTTGACAGCAAGAGGGAACTCTGTTTTGTAGGGTTAAGGAGCAGAATGTTGTCCAATATCTATGAGTAGAAGAGGGATAGGCCTCCTATTATTGGAGTTGCCTTTGGGTTTCAAAGTCTGGGAAAACCAGTCTTTAGTCAAGGATGAATCAGAGTTGTGCAGCTGCAGGGTGGTTGCCACAGATGCAGGGTATCACACTTGTTTTCTGTAGGTCCTGAAGTCGCCGACTCTGGTCTTTTCTTTGTCCTTGGTTGCAAGTGGAATCACATATCTGAGGTTCTGGTGCCATGGGTGCCCCTTAAATTCTAGTTTTATGGGTATTAAGGGTGTAGGTGTTATGTTATGTTATGTAATGTTAGTGGACTCTTATATAGCGGCTGACTCACCCAGGGGCATCTCAGAGCTTACTCAGAAGATAACCAAAGCAAAGATCTAATGACGGGCAGCAGTATCAGAGACACAAACTTAGGTGAAAACAGTCACTGGACTACCAGCTCCAGAAACAAATCCACCCATGAGATGACCACATCTATGGTGTGTGCCACCTTTGCTACCCAGAACCCTCTATTCTGCCACCTTCTGTGGCTGTACAGACCCGGTAGCCCACCCTAGTGTCGTGACTAGCCTTCATGGGGTGTACATCTCCTGACTACTTAATTGTCCTACCTGTCCAGGAGCAAATGTGCCTGGGGTAAGGGGATGATTATTTTCTCAATAGGGAGGGCACCTGGATGCGTATCAGAGCCGGTGTAAGCTTTGAAGCACCCTGTCTTGATGTGCCACTTCTCTAGCTATCCTGTCAGGGAGGGAGGTGTCACCTGTTTCCTAATTAGGCCTCTGTTTCTGACTCTTGGGAGTGTTCACACCTCCGGTCAGGGGGTAAGATTCCTGTCTTGGCAGAAGCAGCTGTAGGCTGTCAGCCAGGGCACAGGAAAGGCTGGGGCAACCATGTGGGCAACCTCTAAGGTAGTCACCTGGTTGCATGCCACATCACATTCAACATGGGAATAGTGTCATGTTTGATAAGACAAACGTTTTTGATACCAAACAGGACTATTTTCAGTGGGACCATAATGGAGCTGGCAAGGTGGAGTATTATGTAGTGATGCTGGTTGGGCTTCGCTATGTAATAGTCTCCCAATGACCCAAAGATAGTCCTTGTATTCACAATAATAAATCCTTAGAGCAGTCTTGGCAGAGTGGCAAAGAGCACTCAGGCTTTACAAGAAAAATATGTTAAGCGTTTCAGAGTACCAACATGGACGATAAGTAAATGACACAACTGGAAAGAAATCCAACACCAATCTATAAAATAAAGCTGACTTTTCAATAAATTTAGATACCAAAATGAAGACAATCAGATAAGTATAACCCGAGTTATGGGTTTTAGAATGAAAAATAAATCAGTGTAATTCAGTACTGCAGAACTTCAAAGGTAAAACGCACTAGTGACAATCGGTCACTTGCAGGTTGAATTGCATGGAACCCTCTGGGGGTTAAGATGATGCGGGTCCCAAGACCAAGCCACGACAGTCAGTTAAATTTTACCTAGCCCGTGAAGCCCGACTGCAGAGTTGTCCTGGCTGACCTTGGTGCTGAAGCGGGAGTGTGGGGGAGCTGGTTTTACCACTGGTGACTAAAGAGGTGTAAACAGTCGACAAAGGGGCCACTGCTGTGTTTGGCTGAAGGTGCTGCAGAGTACCCTTGGGTTGCAGCGTTGAGTAAAGGTAGTGGTAGCCGGACTGGCCACCAACAAGCCTTGGCAGCGGTACAGTCAGCAAGAAACTATTTTGATGTCTGGAGGTCTGGGGAGAAACGGTAGCCACCTGAAACTTTCTGGAGGTCAGGATTTTGTTTTCTACAATGCACTGGACCATTGACTTTTGGCGACTCCTCAGCGCACCCGATGACCAGTGATTCTTTGGTTCCAGGAGCGTGCTTTACCTGTGGACTGCAGGGGACTAGTGCCACTAATCCAAGGGAGCTCTGGAGTTGCCTTTGAGTTTCAAAGTCTGGGGGAACCAGTCTTTGGTCCGGGATGAATCGAAGTTGTGCAGCTGCAGGGTGGTTGCCACAGATGCAGGGTATCACACTTGTTTTTTGTAGGTCCTGAAGTTGCCGACTCTGGTCTTTTCTTTGTCCTTGGTTGCAAGTGGAATCATATCTGAGGTTCTGGTGCCAGTGGTGCCCCTTAAATTCTAGTTTTATGGGTATTATGGGTGTAGGTGAAAACAGTCACTGGGCTACTAGCTCCAGAAACAAATGCACCCATGAGGTGACCACATCCGAGGGTGTGTGCCACCTTTGCTACCCAGAACCCTCTATTCTGCCACTTTTAAAAATGGCAGAAACCTTCTATGGCTGTAAAGACCCGGTAGCCCTCCCTAGTGACGTGACTAGCCTTCAGGGGGTGGAACATCTCCTGACTACCTAATTTTCCTACCTGCCCAGGAGCAAATGTGCCTGGGGGCAGGTGGGTGATTATTTCCTCCATTGGGAGGGCACCTGGATGCGTATCAGAGCCGGTGTAAGCTTTGAAGCACCCTGCCTTGATGTGCCACTTCACTAGCCATCCTGTCAGGAAGGGAGGCGTCACCTGCTTCCTAATCAGGCCTCTGTTTCTAGCTCTTGGGAGTGTTCACACTTCCTGTCAGGGGATAAGATTCCTGTCTTGGCAGAAGCAGCTGTAGGCTGTCAGCCAGGGAACAGGAAAGGCTGGGGCAACCATGGGGTAACCTCTAAGGTAGCCACCTGCTTGCATGCCACATCACATTCAACATGAGAACAGTGTTAGGTTTGATGAGACAAATGTTTTTGATACCAAACAGGACTATTTTCAGTGGGACCATAATGGAGCTGGCAAGGTGGAGTATTATGTAGTGATCCTGGTTAGGCTTTGCTATGTAATAGTCTCCCAATGGCGCAAAGGGATTCACAATAATAAATACTTAGAGCAGTCTTGGTAGTGTGGCAAAGAGCAGTCAGGCTTTACTAGAAAAAAGTGTTAAGCATTTCAGAGTACCAATATGGACGATGAGTAAATGACACAACTGGAAAGAAATCCAACACCAATCTTTAAAATAAAGCTGATTTTTCAATAAATTTAGAGACCACAATGAAGACAATCAGATAAGTATAACCAGAGTTATGGGTTTTAGAATGAAAAATAAATCAGTGCAATTCAGTACTGCAGAACTTCAATAGTAAAACACACTAGTGACAATCGGTCACTTGCAGGTTGAAAATACATGGAACCCTCTGAAGCTTAAGATGATGCGGGTCCCAATACCAAGCCAAAACAGTCAGTTAAATTTTACCTAGCCTGTGAAGCCAGAGTGCAGAGTTGTTCTGGCTGACCTTGGTGCTAAAGCTGGAGCTGTGGGGGAGCTGGTTTTACCGCTGGTGACTAAAGAGGTGTAAACAGTTGACAACGGGGTCACTTCTGTTTTTGGCTGAAGGTGCTGCAGAGTACCCTTTGGGTTGCAGCGTCGAGAAAAGGTAGTGGTAGCAGGACTGGCCACCAACAAGAATTGGCAGCGGTACAGTCAGCAAGAAATGATTTTCATGTCTGGAGGTCCAGGGGAAACAGAAGCCAACTGAAACCTGCTGGAGGTCAGGACTACGTTTCCCACAATACACTGGACCATCTACTTTTGAGCGATCCCTCGGAGGCCCTGATGGCCAGTGATTCTTTGGTTCCGGTACGTTGTTTTTACATGTGGACTGCAGGGGACTAGTGCAACTAGTCCAAGGGAGTCTAGAGTTGCCTTTGGCTTTCAAGGGGTTCTGTGTCCGAGGAAGCCAATCTTTGGTCTGGGAAGAGTTGCAGTTGTGCAGTATCAGGATGGTTGCCACAGGTGCAGAGTATCACGCATTTGCTTTGTGCAGATCCTGTTATTGCAGACTCGGGTCTCTTCTGTGTACTCTGTTGCGATTTGAATCAGAACTGAGGTCCTGGTGCCAGGGGTGCCACTTAAATTCTAGATTTAGGGGCATTATGGGTGTGGGTGCCAGTGGCCCATGGGCTTCAAGCCCCAGTGGCTATTCTGCCCCTTAGGTGACCACATCCGGGGGTGTGTGTCACCTTTTCTACCCAGAACCCACTATTTTACCACTTTTAAAAATGGCAGAAACCTTTCTTAGCTGTACAGACCAAGTAGCACACCCTAGGGGTGTGTCTAGCCTTCTGTGGGTGTACACCTCCTGACTACAATAATTTCCCACCTGACAGCGTGCAAATGTGCCAGGGGGCAGGGGCGGACTGTTTCCTCAGTTGGGAGGCAGCCTGGTTGTATACCAGAGGCGGTACAAGCTTTGAAGCTCACTGCCTTGATGTGCCACTTTACTAGCCACCCTGTCAGGGAGGGATGTGCCACCTCCTTCCCATCCACACCATTATTTACAACTCCTAGGAGAGTTCACTCCTCCTGGCTGGGTGTCAAGTTCCTGTGTTGGCAGCAGTAGCTCTAGGCTGACAGCCAGGGCATGGGAAGGCTGGGGCAGCCTGGTGGGCAACCTCCAAGGTAGCCACCTGGGTTCATCCCACATAGACTCTGACACAAGAATCATCTCAGAGGTGATGAGGCAAGTTGTTTGACACCAAACGGACATATTTTGGCAGTACCATAATGTAGCTGGCAACCTCAGAGTTGCCCGGGTGCCAGTCCATATTAACCTCATGCGCGCTAGCGGAATTCCGCTCGCACGCTGAGATTTTTCAAAACGCATGTTACGTGACGAGCTGGGCTCGTCATCAGCGTGCGAGGAGGCTACGCCATGACGAGCCCAGATCGTCATCAGCGTGGAAGGGGTTAATACCCTAATCCGCGGACTTCCTACTAGTAGCCCTTCGTGGAAAGAGGCTACTATAGGGACATATAGGCTTGCACTTATATATCCATGCCTTTAATATAATGCACCCTGCCTCCTAGGCTCAGGAGGCCTACCTTAGGGGTGATTAGCATATATTAAAAATACTGCTTTGACCTTGCCACACATGGTGAAGGCAAAGTCGAGTTCAAGCATGTTGCACTACTCCTGCTGTCTGCAATGGCAGGGTTACTGTCATCTGTTTACTTGGGTCGCTCAGGGTGGCACAACAAGTACTTCAGGCCCTGGAGCCCCCTTTAACTCCCATGCCCCTGGTACCACTGGTACCATTTACTAGGGACTTATAATGGGGTTAGCATCCTTGCAATTGGGGTTACCAATTCACATACATATGTTTTTAGGGAGAGATCACTGGCACTGGGGCCTGGGCAGCAGGCTCCACTGCACTTTCAGTCATAACCATACGCACTGGGGCAAAACGAGGGAGGTGGCCACACAAAAAAGGCACTTTGCTACAGGAAAAAAAGTGATAAAATAGTTAAACAAACATTTCCAAGTTGTAAAGTGTAACAAATTCATGTGGCATATGAGACTCCTATTGGTACCTGCACACATCCTCTTTAATATGTACCTGAAACTTCTGGAGCATTTCCCAACCACCCTTGAACACTTGTATGGTAATGATACGCATATTTATCTAAAAATAAATCACAGATAAATACTGCATATCTAAGATTCAAAACTGGATGTCCACCTCGACAGCTCAAGCTGAATCAGTTTAAGAATGAGTTTCTCTTTCTTTTAAATAATGCAGATCTTAATGGTTTCTCAACAATAACACTTAATACAAGTGCAGCCATAATCATTTAATCGCATCCAAACATTTTGTAAACTTAATAGGAAGTCGACAATTACTAAACAGTGCCCTTAAAGGATATCTCTCTGTGTCCCTTGGGATCCAAAAGCAATACCTACCTCTTATCCCCATAGTATTTGTGAGATGAAGAATTCAGGGCTGTGCCTACTTCAAAATTCTTGAAAATCTGAATTATTTATCATACACTGTTCAGTTTTATATGAAATGATATGTTGGGGAAGAAATGAATGAGGTTGCCTCCAATTTGTAGTGTGTTCATACTTCTTCCTGCTTCCTGCTTCCAGTCCCCAAAACTTCACCTCTTCTATTCGAGCGTCACTATGTCAAAGGGGCTTCCACTAGTTGTCACTGTCGGTACATTGTATGTCTTCAATCTGAACCATTATTTCACTCCTCCAGCAACAAGCACAAGTGGGATTTCTAGTTATCCTGTCATCTACCTAATCAGACAAGCAGCCTGCTCTGCCTTTACAACTTGCTCACTGTGGTGTGATTTTGACCCTCGCCTCCTCCCCACCAACCTGGAAGGGATTGTTTTCCTCAGTATGTCACTCAATACGTCCCCTATGCAATACAGGATACCTAATTTTATTGGATATAATGCCTTACTAATTATCCACACTAACTGCCTCCTACAACATACATATATAGAAGTTAACGTAATATGGTTGTATGCAAATTGTCATAACAATATGATAGTGCTAAAACAGCATATTCGTATATATAAAGACAATAACCTAGATTGCCTTTTGCCATAATCAAAAGTGAGTGATTCACTAATGTCCTGTAACAATGCTCTATGAAAAGTAGTTGCTAGGCCATCCTGCCAGCAATAGATAACTAAGCAACAGAGGCTACTAATGGATTACTAAGTGCTTGCATCCAGAAATTAGCTTTTAAGGACCCATCCTTGCAATGGGTAGTAACTATTGGTTATCTCACTTTACAGAAAACCCCATATAAAACACACATATAGCAAATATTGCTGAAAGTGCCTATCACAAACTAAATCTATTAAAATGAATCAAGGGTTTTATACCAGATGAATATCTGAAACAGGGTACAAAAAGCATCAATCATACCATGAATTGAATATGGAACAGCCTTACTCATAAGCCTGCCTGGCATTAGAGGCGCCATTCAAATATATTCCTTAACGTTGCTGCAAGATTTATTTCTGATATATGAAAATATAGATATATTGCACTAACCATCAATTCATTTAAATGGCTCACTTTTTGTTAGGAAACTAATTTCAAAGGTTAGTCCTGTGTGGGCTACACTCTTAGATCAAGCAGTAATGGATTAATTAAATGCAGATACATGATTTCTGAAAGGCGAAATATGCCTATTGTGGGATATTGGTCAAAGGGTCAGACACAACACAAGACTGTCTAAAGCAGAAAGTCATCAGTCTAGTGTCCATTGGCATGTGGATAGAGAAGGAAAAAGAAAGAGACCCTTTGTACGAATTCTTCCAGAGGTATTAAAATAAAAATTAGAAACCTTGATAACAAAATCTAAATTTTGCCTGTGTTTTTACTTCACTCAAGAAACCTTTGGGCTCTCAGTAAATACCTTTGCCCTCTCTTTCTCAAAGGCTGGCACAGTTCTCAAAAAGATCCTTGTGTCAACTTCTCCCCTCCATTCCCTTCTTTATAGTGTGCTTTATACTTACTGTAGGAGAGTAGGGTCTGCAATCCTATGATCACCCAGACTTTTTGCTTTTGTTTCACTGGTTTACGACTTTCTCGGGCTGTGGGCCTGCCAATCAGACCCACAGCCTAGCTGTTCTCTCGCTAAATTGATATGTGTACCTTAGGTGCATTACACAATTGGAACTGGGCCACCTTGTCAGACCCTGTAACTCAGGGCATCTGTGTACCCAGGGCCTACCAGGGGCTGCAGCATGTATTATGCCACCCCTGGATGGCCATCTAAACCTGACACAACTGGCTGCACGATAGCTGGGGCAACGTGGCGTACTCGCCCTTTGCTTTAGATATAGTATACCTATATCTAACCCTAAAATGGACACCCGCATTCCTATCAGTCACTCCTATGGCAGGCCTTGACAATCCTGAAGGCAGAGTGCGTGGAATCGTGTGAATTGGGCTCTGGCATGAGCCGAGCCCGGTTGCAGCTTGCGGAACCAAGACCCAATGGCTGTTCCATGATAACGCGTGCCATATCGCTAACTTCGGCATCGCGTTATCAAGACATGTCGAATAAGGTGTCATACGAATCGGGATACTGACCCCTCACCAATGCTGGCGACGGGGTTAGCATTCCGCCCTTCTAGAGGGACACGACATGTACGTAACTGGGAACCCCGGTTAAAGTTAACTGAAGCCTCAGCTCGACCAAAATGCATCCTGCCACCGCAGACACGAGTCTGACCTCCTGCTGCTGGGAGTCCTTCCAGCGAGGAGAGCTTGGACAAAGGGTTTCCTGTCCGGGGCGGTGCTCGCACCATCCCAGACAGGGTTTTGTGTATCCTGGGTAGGCAGGGCTTTACAGGAAGGTGACTGCGGAGTGGCACCCCGGTGCTCACTACGCATCTGCCGGCTAGAACCAGTTCCAGGGGCACCCAGCCCCTGACCTGGGGAAAGTCTGGCATGGGAGAGGGGTGTAACCACCCCCCTTCCTGGTCCCACCCCTAGGGCAGGACCTAGTCACGTACCCACCCCTTTCTTTAGGATAAAGGCAGGAGCGGGGACCCTTCCAAATTATATCATCTTTGAATCAAGAATACTTTCTACGAAAGGAACTCTCTACTCTTCTCAAGATTTCTCCCTTGTGGCTAAGGAGTAGTCACCCTCCATCCGCAGGCACCATCTAAGAACTCCGCGGTTTGCTGCAAGTCCTTCCTCAGGAATCCGACTGCCCAGCTCGACGAGAACCGGCTTCCCTGGCACCTCTGACCTCTACCCACATCGTCAGCTCAGCTGAGATCTGTGGGTGCGACAAGACCTCGAGGGACCGGCCATCTTCAAAACCTGCACGATTTCTTAACTAGCCCGACCACCGAGGGATCCTCTGGTGAGTGCTCTGGGGTCCGAGAAGCCCCGACCCTGAGCAGCTCCAGCACCGAAGTGCAGCCTCCCAGCATCTCCACGATCTGCGTGGGGCCCTTCTGCTCTTTGCTGTTCAGCACGTTGTCTGATTACTAGCCGCTGGCTTGTGACCTTCTTGACGACGCCCAACAACCAACGCTGCTGGTCTGGTTGCTCCAGACTGGCCTTTGCTCCCTTCTGCGAGAGGAGCACCCCGGACCCTCCTGGTCCACTCAAGACGCCATTTTAGGCCCACCACGTGGCCCTGAAATTTGCCAAGGCTTGTTGCCCCAATCCTGGGCCCAGCGACGCCGACAGCATCAACCTTCGTGGGACAGCTTGCACCTCCATCCTGGTCGCCGACAACGCCTCCTGGTCCATGAGACTGCAGAGCCTAGCGTCGCCCACTCACCTAGTCGAGGTGACGATCATCCGGTGCCCTCCTGGTACCCTCTGACTACTGGCTAGTAGTTACGAACTTGGTCCCCTCTGCTTTCAGGTGTCATCCATCTCTGATCCAGGCTTGGATCTCTACGAACTATTTCCACTGGTCGCCGGCCAGCAACTCCTTCCTTCCGGCTCCTGGCTCGTCAGCGAAGACTCCCGACGTCTGTAAAGACTTGTGCAGCCGCAGCCCTTGGGGCTAGGTAACTTCGGCATTTCGGTGCCCGCATAGCCTCCTTAGTTAAGGGTCCCGAGTCCCTATCGCTTCCGACTTGCCTTATCGGGTCCGCCCGAGACCACTAAACTTTCCGTGCCCTCGGGCACTTGTATTGATTGTGCACTTGAAGTATTTTCCTAAGAGTTTTGTTGTGTGCTTAGTACCCTGTCCTCATAAAGAGTACAGGGCTGTTGTGATTCTAATAAATACACTGTTTATTTTCATAACACTCGTGTGGTGTCCTTTCACTTGGTGTTCAAGGGGTATGTGATGGTATAACAGCTGGCTTAACACGCCCTCTAGAGTTTAGCCCGAAGACTGCTCGTATCCACGCTACTAGGATAGCTGGTCTAAGGTTGACTTAGAACCAATCACCATAAGGGTTGTTTGGACCGATGCATAGTGATCACTAGAATAGTGAGCACTGCATATCGGGCCAACTTCTCACATTGGTGAGCAGCGGTTGGGATTTGAGCTTGCTGTTGTTTTACCACGCGTATCCCAAGAATATCTTGTGAAAGATCGCATAAGTACTCCAGGTACATATAACTTAGCTTAGAATACTCTGAGTTCTACTGAACCAGCTGTTGTAGCTCCTCAAGGCTTAGCACACCTTGGCTGCAACTCTTAGCAAGGGATCAGTAGGTAAACATATAGTGTAGGTAGGTGCATCACTTACACCACACTAGAAGCAGCATGTCAGACAAAGGAGGAAACACTGAGTCTCCCCTTGTGTTAGTCGACCTTCCACAGGTCACTTCCAGATATGCTGCACTTAGCTTCCAAGAGATGCGACAAATCTGTACATCTCGGAAGCTAAAACAGGGTGCAAACCCTACCATTCCGTTTCTGATTGGTCTCTTGGAGACTTATGATGCTAGGAGGGCGGGTAACACCGACCCTTCTCATCCAGAAGGGAATATGCCCCCCCTCGAGGGAACCCTAGGTGACCCTGACCTTATCCATCTCTCCGCAGAAGGTGAAGAGGAGGACGAGGAGCCAGAGACATCTGGGGACGAGGCAGACAAAAGTCCAGTAGTGGTTAGCCAGCTAACTAGGGACAACTTAAGCAGGCACGAGAGTGGTACTAGGAGACCCCTGGGGCCCCTCTCAGGCCAGCTTAACATTGGGAATAGACGAGTTAGGTCTCTGTCGAGAGGCTCTAATAGATCCGTTCGAACCAATGGCTCTCGAGGCTCTTCTCGAAGAGGGATGACATCCCCTCAGAGGAGAGTGTATGAAGCTAAAGAGCGGGAAGTCAATCTAAGGATCGAAAGGGAAGAACTTGCCCTGGCCAAAGAAAGACTCGCCTTTGCTAGAGAGCAAGAATTGAGTGGGAAAACCCCCACTGGTGGCAGCATTCCCCCAAGGGAAAACAGGAGTTTAGACACTAGGCACCTGAGTAAGATAGTGCCCCCCTTTAAGCAAGGGGACGACATCCACAAATGGATTAATGCTTTGGAGCGGGCCTGCACTGTACAGTGCGTCCCCCAAAGTCAGTGGGCGGCTATCTTGTGGCTCTCCTTTGAAGGTAAAGGTAGAGATAAGCTCCTCACTACTAGAGCTGAGGACGCTAACAATTACCAGGTCCTGAAGAACACACTGATTGATGGGTTCGGCCTAACCACTGAGCAGTACAGGTTGCTGTTCAGGGATACCCAGAAAACTCAGTCTCAGGACTGGTCTGATTTTGTCGATTGTGCCACTAAGGCTTTGGAGGGCTGGTTGCTGGGCAGTAAGGTTACTGATTACACAGGATTGTATAATTTGATCATGCGAGAACAGATTTTAAACAATTGTCAGAACCAGTTGTTGCATCAGCACCTTGTCGACTCGGATCTGACCTCTCCCCAAGAATTGGGAAAGAAGGCAGACAGATGGGTCAGAACAGGGGTTAAGCAAAACCAGGGCCAGAACCAGGGTGGTCAGAAGAAAGCAGACCAGAAGGGTAAAGATTCGAAAGGGGAACAAAATGACCAGAAGTCTTCGACAGGTCGCCAACAACCCAAAGAGGGGGGGGTCAGGCTTCCCAGAAAAAGAAGAATCAAGAAGGCTAATCGAAAAGGTGGTGCCAATACTGTAAAAGTAAAACTCACTGGTTTAGTGAGTGCACCAAGAAAGGAGGGCAGACTCCTGCTACTGCAGCCCCTAAGGCACCTGTGCCCCCTAGTACAGCCAGCAGTAGTAGTGCACCTCCCAAGGGACTCGTTGGGGTAACCTTGGGTTCTGAGGGATGTGACAACTTAGTTGGCACACTCACTCAGGCTGTCCTTGTCTGTACAGGGGATGTGGATATGTCCCCTGATGTCAGTCCCAATACTTTGGGCAAATACCGACAGATGCCTTTAATCAATGGAAGAATGGCTCAGGCCTATAGGGACACTTGTGCCAGTGTCACCATGGTGACACCTAACTCTGTGGACCCTGGACAGATCATGCCAGGTACAGATTTCCTGGTGACCAATGCCAGCAACGTCACTACCAGTCATAGTATGGCGATTGTTGCTTTCTCCTGGGGAGGGGTAAATGGTCAGAAAAAGGTTGTTGTTAGTTCAGACCTCCCAGTGGATTGTTTGTTGGGCAATGATTTGGAGTCATCGCAATGGTCAGAAGTGGAGCACAGGACTCACATGGAGATGTTAGGCTTGCCAGCACATGTGCTTGCTGTGACTAGGTCACAGGTCAGAAGATGCCCCACTGAACAGGTGCTGGATCCTGGAACAACGGACCAGACACCTCCCAAGAAGAAGAGCAGTCGGGTTAAGGCCTCGCCTTCCCCCTTGCCCCAGGTCGAGGATCAAGTCTCAGAGGAGGCTGACCTCCAGGAATTGCGGGAAGCTGAACCTAAAGAACTCGAACTTGATCAAGTTGAGTTTCTGGGCTCAGGGGGACCCTCACGAGAAGACCTGGGGAAGGACCAGTTAGACTGCCCTTCCCTTGAACCCCTCAGACAGCAGGCATCTGCTGAGGCTGCTGGGAACGCCACAGGTACCCACAAGGTATACTGGGAGGATGAACTCCTGTACACTGAGGCAAGAGACCCCAAGCCTGGCATGACCAGGAGGCTGGTTATCCCCTTGTCTCAGCGTGGTTTCCTTCTTACCTTGGCCCACGAGATTCCCTTAGCAGGACACTTAGGCCAGACGAAGACGTGGGACAGGCTTGTCTCACACTTTCACTGGCCTCACATGAACGAAGATACCAAGGAGTTTTGTGTAGAAATGTGCGTTTCCATACTAGTATCGATGCCCGTATGGCTGCTGGCGCAAGTCGCCTCTTAGTTCCCATTCTGAATAGTTACCAAATAAAGAGACGGGCGCTGGGAGCAGGAATCACAAGAACAGGATTTATTTCTCATGAGGAGAGCCTGTCATTTCAGACACGAAACAAGATGCCATCGGGAGGTGCTCTAACAAGTGAGCTGAGACTCCGTCTTTTATACTTTACAAAACACTTGGCCTTACAATTACAGCATTGTGAAACAAAGAAAAAACATCCCCATAATCCTCGTGTCAATCCTACCCTACATGTGTTCACAATAGGGACCCTTGACCTGCTGATAAGAGGGGAGGGCAATCACGCAGCTGAGTGTTCCGTCAACTGTTTAGGATGTGTGCGCCTGATCATAGCCCAGGGGGTGGGGTGGCCAGGATCAATAGTGGGTCCTTTGAAGAGGAGTGACTTCATACAAAAAAAGGGCAGTAAATGGTATCTCCTGGCTTTAGGCGATGGCCTCGGACATGTGTGGTCAGTCGGACTCGGGGGAAGGGGTCATCAAAGGAGTAGTATTCATGCCGCGTGGACAATTGAGTGCGGAGGAAGGGCTTGTCAATAGAGGGGCATTCATGGAAGGAAAGGAGGTGTTGGTCAGGCGCGGCCGTGGCTTCCAAGGACAGGGTCCTGCAGAAGAAGGTTTATGACTTGCCCGTGCGAGGGAGAAGGGGAAGGGGGAGCCAGGGTGTGCACAGGGACAGAGTCGCACAGAGAGAGAGGTCTTATGACTCATGCATGAGAGAGCGGCGATAGTCAGGTGCAGCTGGGGAGGGCTATGTCAGCTGGGGCGAAGGTGGCCTCTTCAAGAGGGAATGGGGGGTTTGCGTGGGTCAAGCAGAAGGGCTGCCTTTCAGGGCAGGGTCGCGCAGAGGGAGAGGGTTTCATGGTTTATGCATGTGAGAGAGAGGGGGGGGTTTCAAATACGCGCAGAGAGGAAGCCGGTGTTTCTAATCTTAGGCGGGCAAAAGGCTAGGGTGCCTAAAATGGCTGTCATGTACACATGGGTACAGGCCTTTGCTGGCAGAGTGATGCAGTCAAATGCTTTACGGTATTCATGGTGTATGCAGGGAGAGGAGTGGGAAAAGGGAAATGAACGTTGCTTATGTACATCCATATTTCTAATTTTCTACAGTCGCCCCTTTTTACATAGCAAAGTTCATTTTCGTAATCGATGAGGGTACATATAAACAGGTGCGGTCGAAGAATTAGCATTTGTCAATACTAACATAGGGCATATAATCATGGACAGTTGATGTGTTTGGCCGAATGCAGCACATAGGAGATTACATTTGTCGAGTTCCTGTTGTTTCAAAGCACTACATAGCATAAATGTTTCTGACTTAAAAATGTGACCAATGAACATTTTGACCAAGTAGTTGAGGGCGGAATTCAGTTCAATACACAAGATCTCTTCGTCACAGTGTCTTTTTAGTAGTGAGCCATCACTGGTAGGCTCTAGTCCGTGTCCTTTTGTTGGCGCTGTTGAGCACCGGCGGTGGAGCTATAGGTCCAGCTCGGATTTATCCTTACACGTTGAAGGGTGCGGTCAGTCCTCTGCTGTTAGACCACAGTCCTGTTTCCTAAACAATCCGTTTGGCGGCGCCTTATGCTCGGCACCTATATTTCTGTGGCAACACCCTATTCCCATTTGAATGCAGTTCTTCCTTTTGGCAACAAGTCACTGGGAAAAGAGGGTGTGTGGTTCAAATAGTCGATAGGAGAGAGAGTGGAGTTGGGTCAGAGTTCCTGGGACACACAAAAGGGACCAGAGGAGCAAAGGATAACAAGCAGGCAGGCCCATCAATCGGGCCCAAAGAAGGGGGACGGAGACTCCAGGCACAAGTGGGTTTAGCAGACGGAGGGCTTCAGGGCAGCCCGTCATTTTTCATTTTCCACGTTTGAAATTGCTGTCTCGTCCCGTATCTTGTTGCTCTGCAGCTCCACCTTTGGT
Organism: Lissotriton vulgaris; assembly: GCF_964263255.1. Lineage (NCBI taxonomy): Eukaryota > Metazoa > Chordata > Amphibia > Caudata > Salamandridae > Lissotriton > Lissotriton vulgaris. The sequence goes on from NC_141700.1 coordinate 256,897,851, forward strand.
CGAGGTCGCATGTATCTCAAGATCTGCAGCCAGGCACGTCCGACCCTTCTCCTCCGGTGATCGCAAATCTTTGAATAGGTACAAAACAAGTTTTTAGAGAACTGACAGAAGAAGTCATTTATGCAGGTGAATTCCTCCCTCAATCCTGCGCACTTGGGAGATACGTTCATCGGTCACAGTCAGAAATCCATTACCAAGCAGTGCATATGTCAACATTCCTACTGTGTTCATGCCAAGTATATTCATCTTTTATTCATGACATAAATGTATAGAAATAATATTCCCATCAACTGCGCATTTCATCAATTACAACATTCTGGAACTTCCAGTGGAAGACTTGCCTTTCAAACCCAAGCCTTTAACAGTCTAACATTTCCCTTCAAGGCTGGCTAACCTGTCCAAAACAAGGCGGGGGCGCTATCATCGAGAGTCACGTAAAACACTTTTTTCTCGAGGGGCGACAGTTACTCATGGTCATCATGTTTATATCCGGGACAGCAGCTGGGGTCTATCAAATGGGGCGGGGATGCTTCGGGCGCTCGCGCTTGGGTGCAAAAAGAAAGGGGGGTGGGGCAATCTGGGCATTGGGGGTCAATCTGGACGGTGGCGTTCGTCTCTGATGAACAGAAAAATAAGGTGCCATTGACATACAGTTCCCCTATAAAGGCCAGATTGGGGGACCTTAGTCGTCTTACCTGTCCTTCCCTTCTCAGCCAATTCGAGCTCATTCATTTTGCAGAAAGGAGAGGTAGTAATATGGCGATATACAATCATTTTAGTTTCGGTCAATTTCGCTGAACGCCTTCGCGTTCAATAATTATCCAATCAGACTGGTGCCTGCGAGGCACGATTTTACCATAAAAAGGAAGGAGAAATAAGGAGACTCTCATATATCGAGAGTCGTCCGCAATCTAAATGAGCCATTTGGTACACGCATGACATGTAGAGAGAGAGAGAGAGATAGAGAGAAAGAGAGAGAGAGAGAGAGAGAGAGAGAAAGAGACAGAGTGAGAGAGAGAGAGAGAGAGAGAGAGAGAGACAGAGTGAGGGAGAGAGATAGAGTGAGGGAGAGAGATAGAGTGAGGGAGAGAGATAGAGAAAGGGAGAGACGTGTACAAAAATAGGTCTTTTAGTGCGTTCATAACACAGAACAGTAGGGGGTCAGGTAACGGAGAGACGTAAACAAAGAAAGAACACAAACCCCTACAGTACACACACACACAAACTCAGACGAAGGAAGACAGTACATGTATTACATATATAAGACATTCACAACAAAAACAGAAAGCAATAGTTGGCCAACAAGATCTATATTTTTTATATCCTATTTATCTTTTACTATCCTATCTACCTACGTGCTTAGCTCTTTCTACCTTTCCCTCCTTTTCCCTCCTTTTCCCTCTCGCTTGTTATCTCTTCGAGTGCTCTCAATGGCCAATACTCACACCTTAGTTAGTCGATCAGAAATGAACCTGGTCGCGCTATTTACCCATCGTTGGATTTTAAACCATTCTCCAGTTTCTTCCTTTGGTGGGGAAGTTCTTCAGGCTGAGGCAACGGCAAGTATTGATCGGGAGAACAGTCGGGCAGCTTGGCTAGGTCTATAAGAGTGTGAGAAGGGGGGCAGTACATTTTGAACATCAGCAACATTTCTAACTTCCCAGATGGGTGCAGTCTTGGTAACCCTTACCCGTGCACTTTTCTTTTGTCCTTTCCCTACCTAGTCAAACGTCTTGTTACATTCTCTAACGTGTTATTTCGAGCCAATTTTCGTCATACAGTACCCGTCAAGTCTCTATGTCAGTCCATCCTCCCAGTCGCTATGTTCTAAGGAGGAACAGTCATGTTAAGTCTACGTCTTTTAAAAACTTATCGTCATGAGGACCATGCTCATATTCCCTTCTTCCCTTTTTCGTCGGTGGTTCGGTCATCGTCCTCCCATACTTCAGCCGATGTTCCGACGTGACCTGCAGAAGGGAGGAGAAAGAAGGGGGGTGGGGGGCAGCATTCAAACCACATCAGCATGCAGTAATCCGGAAATGTTTTTACCTACCACATACTCGACCTATCTCCACGTAGTGCATTTCTTTGCCATCTCAGCGTTTAAGCCTAGAGGGACCAGAAATGTCAGATTGATAATCACTGACGATCTGCGTATCTACATGAGTTACTTGGTCGTAACCCCTTTTGGTTGGGTGCAAGGGTGGCGGTCAGGTGGCATTTTTGTGGTGTCGCTTTAAGGTTTCTAAAACACTTTTCCGGCTGCCTGTGACACATAATGTAGCTGCTAAATATCGGGTCCTTTTTAGCCTTCAGCCTTCATCATACTTTCTCGTTGCTCACAGTAGTAATACATTCAAAACTCATTAATGCAACCGCTACAACTATGCTTTCGTTTTCAAAAATACCTTTAATAAAAAGTGCTGGTGTATAAATACAGGCCTATAACCCAGTGGACCGGCCACGGAGCAGATTGGAACTGTACATAAGAAGAACGAAGTTGGTGGCAGTTCATTGCATAAAGTGCGGCAGTGAAATAAAATCGTATAAAACTTTACTACAGAGCAAGCATGATGCATGTCAAGGATTCAGTTTTCAATTAATTCATTAATTCATTATCCAGATGCTCGTTCACTGTCTAAATTACACCAGTTCATTGTTCCCATTCATAATAAGTACCCACCCTAAATCAGTTCATCGTCCAAACACATGATCAATATCTGTATTGCTTTCTTCTCTAAGCACATTATCACTATCCATCCTATCGACTTTCATTGTCCAAAAATGCATACATATCTCAGAGCATCACTATTCGAGCAATCCAGGTGAACAGGGAGTTCGAAAGTTTTCGTTTCGTGTATCGGCGCCATTTTGGGCGAGGTCAGGCAGGTTCCGGTATAGTCGGAATGTCTCCAACGACTCATGGTTGGACCAGAACCTTCCGTTGGCAATTCAAAAAGTTTTTTTGCAATGTGGTAACAGTCTAACAAATGGACCATCAGTCAAAGAGTGGGGAGGGCAACAACAATTTTCCTACCGGGTCATTCTGGTGTTCCACCGGAACTGAACAAGTCTGTACCTTGGCTGTGTTTTAGCCATTTCCAAACTGAGGCTGGCGCCGGCAGGAGTGTGTCGATGTCGCGGGTCCCAGTGAGGGGGACGGGGGCACCCATGCAGAGGGGTCGGGGGGGCCCCCCCGGCTCTCATAGAATCTTCAAAGTTGAGGAGAGAAGGCATGGGGCGTGTGCCCGCCCCGGGCAGAAGACCGCTTTTCGATGTGGACCCTCTTTAAGTAAGAGCGTTGGGGTGTCGCTGGAAGCCTCCACCTGGAGGGAGGTGGGGGAGGCTCGTTCGCGCCACCTCCCCCTTCCAGCGACCCCTTGCCGATCCTCGGCTCCGCCGTTTCGATATTGGCCGTGCCGGCTATTGAAGATGGGGGGGGGGGTCGGTGGCTGAGGCAAGACAGCCCCCCCCTTTTTGACATGTGGCGGGACTACCTCCAACTCTCCAGGGGTTGACATGTGGCGGGACTACTTGAAACTATCCAGGCGTCGGCATGTGGCGGGACTACCTGCGCTTGTCCAGGCGTCGACATGTGGCGGGACTACCTGTCACTATCCGGGAATGTGACATGTGGCGGGACTACCTGTAAGCGCTGCCGTTCTCGCTTTGGCTTCGGCCTTCTTCGCGGGCCGGACCAGGCGAGAGACAGAGGGGGGGGTGGTCGGTGGCTGAGGCAAGACAGCCCCCCCCCCGTGGCCTGCAGGGCAGCAGAAGAGGAGAGAAGGAGAGGCCATCACGGTTTTCTGGGCCGTCCGCCCCACAGCCTCCCCTTCCGACTGCGGCCAGGCGAGCCCCGCATGCCTCGAGGCCTCGCCTACCGGATGGGCGTAACCGCGGGCCTGTGGCACTTCGGGAGTTTCCGGAATGGGGGTAGGTACCTATTGATTTGTATCTATTTCATGTGACCGTTATTTGGGCGTGGTGGGCAATGAGGCAGACATGTTTAGGGCAGGAATAGGCGACGGAACCTAGCTACCTCGTGGCTTGCCTTGGTGTCAAGCTTGTCTTCCCTCGCCATTTTTATGTTTCTTATTACGGGTTATTTCTAACGTTTCTTATTTTATTTTTAGCGAAGTTGATAACTCATCAGTGGCCTACTGATTTCGCTCAACTCTTTTTCTTGTATTTTTATGCCATAACCTATTATAAGCTATAGCGACTAGTCCACACTTAATGAACATGTCCTTATTAGGTGTGCCCTCCAGTGGAGTTGGATGGTTCATCTCTAATAAGCGGTCCGGGCTAAAACAGGCTACCAATCAGTGGGGAGAAGATAGGCATGACGGATTACAACGGGGACAAAAGTCTGCACTACCTATCTTATCACGGCGGGCAAAGACTAGACAGAATATTTCTATTCTCCGTTGTTTGCAGGCGGTGAATACCTCAAAAGAACCAATACCGAACAATCAATGTTCGGTCAATCAAACAATCAGTGGGGAGAATAAGTGGGTGCGAAAAGGTTTGCGTTACCCACTCTTTCTCTACCTGCAAAGAGAGACCTTGTTCTTCCCTGTTTGCAGACAAAGAATCTCCAGACAATAATCCACGAACAACAGTTCGGGAAACAGTGGGGGAGGAAGATAGGCACGACGGATTACAATGGGGACAAAAGTCAGCGTTATCTATCCTTCACTGCTTGCAAAGGGAGAGCCTGTTGTTTCTCCGTTTGCAGACGGTGAATCTCCAGAGGTACCAATCAAAAGAGTAATACTAGTATTATCCAAACCAAACAATTAATTCACAATTTGTCGCATTTATGCGACCTTACCCGGACCGGACCGTGTGGGCAGTTCTTCGCCTTCCTCCTTCCAGCGCCCGATCGTTCTCTTACTCCATGATTTTACCGCGGCAGTCCTGTGGGATTCCAGTCAGGACAGTGGGTCACTCGAGAGAGGTCCGTTCAGAATTGGTGAAGTTCATTCAATCAGCAGCCGGACGAGGGCCCTCTCAAGGCAGGTATACTCCGATCATTTAGATGTTCACCTCATCGTCTGGATCTCTCTCATTGGACCTTATGTCACTGATGGACCCCGCGTTGGGACGCCAATTGTAGAAATGTGCGTTTCCATACTAGTATCGATGCCCGTATGGCTGCTGGCGCAAGTCGCCTCTTAGTTCCCATTCTGAATAGTTACCAAATAAAGAGACGGGCGCTGGGAGCAGGAATCACAAGAACAGGATTTATTTCTCATGAGGAGAGCCTGTCATTTCAGACACGAAACAAGATGCCATCGGGAGGTGCTCTAACAAGTGAGCTGAGACTCCGTCTTTTATACTTTACAAAACACTTGGCCTTACAATTACAGCATTGTGAAACAAAGAAAAAACATCCCCATAATCCTCGTGTCAATCCTACCCTACATGTGTTCACAATAGGGACCCTTGACCTGCTGATAAGAGGGGAGGGCAATCACGCAGCTGAGTGTTCCGTCAACTGTTTAGGATGTGTGCGCCTGATCATAGCCCAGGGGGTGGGGTGGCCAGGATCAATAGTGGGTCCTTTGAAGAGGAGTGACTTCATACAAAAAAAGGGCAGTAAATGGTATCTCCTGGCTTTAGGCGATGGCCTCGGACATGTGTGGTCAGTCGGACTCGGGGGAAGGGGTCATCAAAGGAGTAGTATTCATGCCGCGTGGACAATTGAGTGCGGAGGAAGGGCTTGTCAATAGAGGGGCATTCATGGAAGGAAAGGAGGTGTTGGTCAGGCGCGGCCGTGGCTTCCAAGGACAGGGTCCTGCAGAAGAAGGTTTATGACTTGCCCGTGCGAGGGAGAAGGGGAAGGGGGAGCCAGGGTGTGCACAGGGACAGAGTCGCACAGAGAGAGAGGTCTTATGACTCATGCATGAGAGAGCGGCGATAGTCAGGTGCAGCTGGGGAGGGCTATGTCAGCTGGGGCGAAGGTGGCCTCTTCAAGAGGGAATGGGGGGTTTGCGTGGGTCAAGCAGAAGGGCTGCCTTTCAGGGCAGGGTCGCGCAGAGGGAGAGGGTTTCATGGTTTATGCATGTGAGAGAGAGGGGGGGGTTTCAAATACGCGCAGAGAGGAAGCCGGTGTTTCTAATCTTAGGCGGGCAAAAGGCTAGGGTGCCTAAAATGGCTGTCATGTACACATGGGTACAGGCCTTTGCTGGCAGAGTGATGCAGTCAAATGCTTTACGGTATTCATGGTGTATGCAGGGAGAGGAGTGGGAAAAGGGAAATGAACGTTGCTTATGTACATCCATATTTCTAATTTTCTACATTTGTCGCTCCTGTGTCACTTGCCAAGCCAGTGGTAAGTCAGGTGGCACGATAAAGGCCCCCCTTATACCAATGCCTGTGGTGGGGGTGCCCTTTGAAAGAGTGGGGATTGACATTGTCGGTCCAATGGAACCCCAAACAGCATCAGGGCACAAGTTTATACTGGTGGTAGTGGATCATGCCACCAGGTATCCTGAAGCTATTCCCCTTAGGACCACTACAGCACCTGTTGTGGCAAGAGCCCTAGTTGGAGTGTTCTCCAGAGTGGGCTTCCCTAAGGAGGTTGTTTCTGACAGAGGTGCAAACTTCATGTCGAGCTATTTGACTGCTATGTGGAAGGAATGTGGTGTCAACTACAAGTTCACCACACCCTATCATCCACAATGCAATGGGCTTGTTGAAAGGTTCAACAGGACCCTGAAAGGGATGATTCATGGACTACCTGAAAAGCTCCGGCGTAGATGGGACGTCCTGATTCCCTGCCTTTTATTCGCTTAAAGAGAAGTCCCACAGAAGGGGGTTGGCTACAGCCCTTTTGAACTTCTGTACTGGCATCCTGTAAGAGGACCCCTGTGTTTGGCGAAGGAAGGATGGGAGAGACCTCTCAAAAAGCCTGCAACCAGCATAGTGGACTATGCGCTTGGCCTCCGCTCCCGGATGGCTGAGTACATGGAGAAGGCATCCGAAAACCTTAAGGCCAGCTAAGAACTCCAAAAAGCTTGGCATGACCAAAAGGCTGTCCTGACTGTTTATCAGCCTGGACAGAAGGTGTGGGTGCTGGAGCGAGTGGCCCCAGCAGCACTCAAAGACAAATGGTCTGGGCCCTACACCATCCTGGAGAAAAAGGGAGAGGTCACCTACCTGGTGGACCTTGGAACTCCCAGGAGCCCCCACAGGGTGCTCCATGTCAACAGGCTCAAGGCATATGTCGACAGGAAGGACATGAGCTTGCTCATGGCCATAGATGAGGGACAGGAGGAAGAGAGTGACCCTCTCCCAGACCTGCTCACTCAGAATCCTGACGATGGGTCGGTAGACGGTGTTGTCTTTTGTGGCAGCCTCTCCGAGCATCAACAGAAGGATTGTAAACAGGTTCTTCAATCCTTCCGGCATATGTTCTCTCTAACACCCAGTCAGACCAATTGGTGTACCCATGAGGTTGACACTGGTGACAGCTTGCCCGTCAAGAGTAAAATCTACAGGCAGCCCGATCACGTTAGAGACTGCATCAAGACTGAAGTGCAGAAAATGTTGGAGTTGGGAGTCATTGAACCCTCGGATAGCCCTTGGGCTAGTCCCGTAGTTCTAGTGCCGAAGCCTCACACCCCGGGTGGTAAGAAAGAGATGAGGTTCTGCGTAGACTACAGGGGTCTCAATGCAGTCACTAAGACTGATGCCCACCCAATACCAAGGGCAGACGAGCTTATAGATAGATTGGCTTCTGCCAACTACTTAAGTACGTTTGACCTGACAGCTGGGTATTGGCAAATCAGGTTAGCTGAGGACGCCAAGCCTAAGACAGCATTTTCGACCCCTGGTGGGCATTATCAGTTTGTGGTAATGCCCTTTGGTTTGAAAAATGCACCTGCCACCTTCCAACGGTTGGTGAATCACGTTCTCACTGGGCTGGATGACTTCTGTGCGGCGTATCTTGATGATATTGCTGTCTATAGCTCCACCTGGGAGGATCACCTGGTCCACCTGAGGAAAGTGTTAGAGGCTCTGCAAGCAGCAGGTCTCACTATCAAGGCCACTAAGTGCCAGATAGGGCAGACACAGGTTGTGTACTTGGGCCACCTTGTAGGTGGAGGCCAAGTTCAACCACTGGAGAGCAAAATACAGTCAATCAGGGACTGGGCTCCTCCAACCACCCAGACTCAGGTTCGAGCTTTCTTGGGCCTGACTGGTTACTACCGAAAGTTTGTCAGAAATTACGGATCGATTGTGACCCCGCTTAATGAACTGACAAGTAAGAAAATGCCAAAAAAGGTTCAGTGGACAGCGAGCTGTCAAAAAGCATTCGATGACCTAAAACAGGCCATGTGCACGGCACCTATCCTCAAGAGTCCAGACTACTCCAAACCATTCATTGTCCAAACAGATGCTTCTGAGTTGGGTGTGGGAGCTGTTCTATCTCAACTGAATTTTGATGGTAATGACCAGCCCATTGCTTTTATAAGCAGATGGCTGACCCCCAGAGAGAAAAATTGGTCAGCTATTGAGAGGGAGGCCTTTGCTGTGGTTTGGGCCCTGAAGAAACTGAGGCCATACTTGTTTGGCACTCATTTCAAGATTCAGACCGACCATAAGCCCCTCTTATGGCTAAATCCGATGAAGGGTGAAAACCCCAAACTGCTTAGGTGGTCCATTTCCCTACAGGGGATGGACTTCACAGTGGAGCATAGACCTGGCACTGATCATGGCAATGCAGATGGGCTCTCCAGGTATTTCCACTTAGAACAAGAAGACTCACCTGGTCAAGGTTAGTTTATTGTCCCAACGTTTGGGGGGGGGGGGTCATGTAGGAGAGTAGGGTCTGCAATCCTATGATCACCCAGACTTTTTGCTTTTGTTTCACTGGTTTATGACTTTCTCGGGCTGTGGGCCTGCCAATCAGACCCACAGCCTAGCTGTTCTCTCGCTAAATTGATATGTGCACCTTAGGTGCATTACACAATTGGAACTGGGCCACCTTGTCAGACCCTGTAACTCAGGGCATCGGTGTACCCAGGGCCTACCAGGGGCTGCAACATGTATTATGCCACCCCTGGATGGCCATCTAAACCTGACACAACTGGCTGCACGACAGCTGGGGCAACGTGGCATACTCGCCCTTTGCTTTAGATATAGTATACCTATATCTAACCCTAAAATGGACACCCGCATTCCTATCAGTCACTCCTATGGCAGGCCTTGACAATCCTGAAGGCAGAGTGCGTGGAATCGTGTGAATTGGGCTCTGGCATGAGCTGAGCCCGGGTGCAGCTTGCGGAACCAAGACCCAATGGCTGTTCCATGATAACGCGTGCCATATCGCTAACTTCGGTATCGCGTTATCAAGACATGTCTAATAAGGTGTCATACGAATCGGGATACTGACCCCTCACCAATGCTGGCGACGGGGTTAGCATTCCGCCCTTCTAGAGGGACACGACATGTACGTAACTGTGAACCCTGGTTAAAGTTAACTGAAGCCTCAGCTCCACAAAATGGATGCTGCCACCACAGACACGAGTCTGACCTCCTGCTGCTGGGAGTCCTTCCAGCGAGGAGAGCTTGGACAAAGGGTTTCCTGTCCGGGCGGTGCTCGCACCATCCCAGACAGCCTGGGTAGGCAGGGCTTTACAGGAAGGTGACTGCGGAGTGGCACCCCGGTGCTCACTACGCATCTGCCGGCTAGAACCAGTTCCAGGGGCACCCAGCCCCTGACCTGGGGAAAGTCCGGCATGGGAGAGGGGTGTAACCACCCCCCTTCCTGGTCCCACCCCTAGGGCAGGACCTAGTCACGTACCCACCCCTTTCTTTAGGATAAAGACAGGAGTGGGGACCCTTCCAAATTAGATCATCTTTGAATCAAGAATACTTTCTACGAAAGGAACTCTCGACTCTTCTCAAGATTTCTCCCTTGTGGCTAAGGAGTAGTCACCCTGCATCCGCAGGCACCATCTAAGAACTCCGCGGTTTGCTGCAAGTCCTTCCTCAGGAATCCGACTGCCCAGCTCGACGAGAACCGGCTTCCCTGGCACCTCTGACCTCTACCCACATCGTCAGCTCAGCTGAGATCTGTGGGTGCGACGAGACCTCGAGGGGCCGGTCATCTTCAAAACCTGCACGATTTCTTAACTAGCCCGACCACCGAGGGATCCTCTGGTGAGTGCTCTGGGGTCCGAGAAGCCCCGACCCTGAGCAGCTCCAGCACCGAAGTGCAGCCTCCCAGCATCTCCAAGATCTGCGTGGGGCCCTTCTGCTCTTTGCTGTTCAGCACGTTGTCTGATCACTAGCCGCTGGCTTGTGACCTTCTTGACGACGCCCGACAACCAACGCTGCTGGTCTGGTTGCTCCAGACTGGCCTTTGCTCCCTTCTGCGAGAGGAGCACCCCGGACCCTCCTGGTCCACTCAAGACGCCATTTTAGGCCCACCACGTGGCCCTGAAATTTGCCAAGGCTTGTTGCATCAACCTTCGTGGGACAGCTCGCACCTCCATCCTGGTCGCCGACAACGCCTCCTGGTCCGTGAGACTGCAGAGCCTAGCGTCGCCCACTCACCTAGTCGAGGTGACGATCATCCGGTGCCCTCCTGGTACCCTCTGACTACTGGCTAGTAGTTACAAACTTGGTCCCCTCTGCTTTCAGGTGTCATCCATCTCTGATCCAGGCTTGGATCTCTACGAACTATTTCCACTGGTCGCCGGCCAGCAACTCCTTCCTTCCGGCTCCTGGCTCGTCAGCGAAGACTCCCGACGTCTGTAAAGACTTGTGCAGCCGCAGCCCTTGGGGCTAGGTAATTTCGGCCTTTCGGTGCCCGCACAGCCTCCTTAGTTAAGGGTCCCGAGTCCCTATCGCTTCCGACTTGCCTTATCGGGTCCGCCTGAGACCACTAAACTTTCCGTGCCCTCGGGCACTTGTATTGATTGTGCACTTGAAGTATTTTCCTAAGAGTTTTGTTGTGTGCTTAGTACCCTGTCCTCATAAAGAGTACAGGGCTGTTGTGATTCTAATAAATACACTGTTTATTTTCATAACACTTGTGTGGTGTCCTTTCACTTGGTGTTCAAGGGGTATGTGATGGTATAACAGCTGGCTTAACACGCCCTCTAGAGTTTAGCCCGAAGACTGCTCGTATCCACGCTACTAGGATAGCTGGTCTAAGGTTGACTTACAACCAATCACCATAAGGGTTGTTTGGACCGATGCATAGTGATCACTAGAATAGTGAGCACTGCATATCGGGCCAACTTCTCACACTTACCACCTCAATGGTCTGTCCTCAGACCGTGTTAGAGACTCTTCGCTTCCCCTGGTAAGTCTTGAGCAAAACCACCAGCCTTTGTTGCCGTACTCCTGTAGCATCTCTTCTCAAACGGATTCCTCTGCTGCCTCTGTAAGACCATGCCCATCCTCACTGGTCTCTCTAGGTGCTCAGGCCCCTTTTTCTTAAGTTGTGTCACTCCTACCTCTGCAGTCCCAACTGCTTTGCTCATTAGCTCCTTCCTGCAGCTCCCAGTTAGTGTTTGGCTCTGCTTTATCTCCTCTTAACAGTGTTCTCCTCTGCACACAACAAAGATTTCCTTTCCTCCATCTTCTTCTCCACATTGGTTTCCTTTCCTGTCACCTCCTGTTGACTCTTCTGCTTTGTTCTCCAGTCCAAGAGTTTCTCTTCACTTTCTATTCATGTCTCTCTCCCTTCGAGGACATTTGCAGCCGCGGCTGGTGCAAGACTACCACCGCAGCAGCCAGATAAGAGTTTAGTTTTGTACACACTGTGAAAGTGATCCATCAACAGAGGAAGTAGTCAAGATTGGTCACACATCAAGTCCAATGTGTCCAAGACTGAAATGAGAGGCAGGCAGAAGCCATACAGGGACTTAGTGGTGATTTTCAGGCTGCAGTTAGTCCATGTACGGCGCACCTCAGATAGAGTGATGGAATCATCACACTAGGTGACACCCCAGAAATTGGTGGCATTGTCAGCACCATGGGCCCTCTCCGCAATAAAACATGCGGATAGTCCCCCTCAGTTTTAACACCACCCTAATCCATCGTTCTGAGATTACTTCTGCAGAGGAGTCTTCTATTTTCTCAGGAAATGCCACAAACCTCAACCCGATCTCATTAATCTCCTGTCTGCATTTCCACCCTATGCTCTAAGAGGTGGGCAAATTGAGACAGGGATGTTATACATGAAGCTACCTCTGATTGCAGTTAATCAACTGTTTTCTCTGTCTCCAGAGAGCTTTCACTGCCCTCACATAGGTCTACCTGCAGGAGGTTCACCTCTAAGGAGACTGTGTTAAGTTTTTCCTCCAGTGTTTCTCTGGATTTCTCAATGGTGGGCAGGATCTGTGTCACAGTAGGTTTTGACTGTGTTAAATGCGGTCAATTGTCATTTTAGTCTGCTGCAGTTGTGCCACCCCTATGGCATATTGATACATTTTAGTCTGTGGTGATGGTCTGGGTTGTTTGTCCTTCTCAATACACAACAGCAAGTTATTGTGATAACCAACTGATTACTATGATAGCCTATAAGACTCACCCAATGCAATGGTCGGAGTCAACAGGAGAGAGGGCCAGATTAGGTTCAGCGCTATACTGCACCCTTAAGGACTCTGGGCCAGATGTAGGTAAGTATATTTTACCGATTCATAAATACTGAATTTTACCGATTCGGTATTTATGAATTGGTAAAATAGAAGGGGGGAGATGTAGAAAGAATCGGTAATTGAATTACCGATTCTGTAAGAATCGGTATTTACCTAATCGGTAAATACCGATTCGGTAATGCCCATTGATTCCTATGGGCATTGAAGCCCATAGAAATCAATGGGCATTACCGAATCGGTATTTACCGATTCGGTAAATACCGAATTTTGCAAGGGTGCAGGGGGTGTCACTTTGACACCCTCTAGCACCCCGATTTAAGGCATGTGTGACATGTGGCACACAGACATGCCCTAAGGGCATGTCCGTCTGTCACATGCCATGGGTGTGCATGCACACATGTGCATGCACACCTGGAATCGGTATTTTACCACCCAATTGGATTGGGTGGTAAAATACCGATTCGGTAAGGCCTGTGGGACTCAGAAGAGTCCCACCTACACTTCAAAATTACCGAATCGGTAAAAATACCGGAAACTTTGAGTTTCCTGTGGAAACTCAAAGTCGATTCCACAGAGTTGATCACAAACCCTAGTAAGATTAGAGATTAGGATGGGATCGGGCCGACTTCTCTCACTCTATGATAAATCCGCTGAACTGGAAGACATCCACCGCCATCCACAGGTGCAAATTCAAAGCTTGAGGGCATTGGTCTATGATGAGTATATCGTCCGAATTTAAGATCATGCGGAGCCCCGATGGCCTTAGATATTCTACCACCTTCTTGAACACCTTGGTGAAGCACCATGAAGTGAGGAGATGCCGAACAGCAAGGAATTGAATTTGAAAGTCTGGGACCCCCATTGAAACTGTAGGAACTGACGATGTGGCGGAAATACCCGGATCATCGGGTGCGCATCCTTCAGATACAGGCGCATCAGCCAATCATTGGGTCGGAGAAGGTCTCAGAGGAAATGTATGCCCTCCATCTTCAAGTGGAGGTAAACTAGCCACTCACTGAACTCCTGAAGATTGATGACCGGGCGTTGCCAACTATCCTGCTTCTCTACGAGGAGAATGTTGCTGAGGAAGCCAAAAGGGTGATGGGTGGTCACTGTGGACAGAAGTTCCTGATTCTCCACCCAGATAAGGGCCGCCTCCATCCCTGAGAAGGTGATAGGTTGAGGAGGAAAAGGCAGGAAGGGGGAGCCGTAGAAGTCTATATGGAAGCCCTGTACTGTTTATAGAACCAAAGTGTCTGTAGTAAGAGTCTTTCACAGATGTACGAAATGTGCCAACCTGCCCCCCAAACGCTTGCAAGAAATCAACTGAAGACTCACCATGTGTGCCGGCAGAGGAGCCCCGTCTGCATGAACCACCTCAAGATCCTCTGTGTTGTGGGTATCCCTTGGTGGGGTAGTATCCCCCGAAGAGAGCGGAGCCCTGCCACTGCTCCCTCCTTGAAGGCTGACCTCTACCAGGGGACTATGACTGCGGGCAGCAGGCCAAGCGACCACTACCACATCTAGCGCCAGTGAAAACCAGGAGGGGTAAATATGCGCTTGACTGAAGATTGCGCTTTGTCAAGTAAGTTTAAAGTGGAGACGTACTTTTCAAGCTCTTCGTTGAAAGGTAAACCAAAGAGCCCACCGTGCGCTACCTGCCTCGCCTCTTAAGGTCGCTAAATCCCCTAAATAAGGATCAATCTTGATTAGTATAGATCTGCGCCTCTCCGTAGAAATGGCGCAGTTAGCATTTCCTAAAAATATCACTGCCCATTGGGCCAAGCCAAAGAGTACCTCGGTTGAGATGTCGGCACCAGATGTATTAGCATATTTAGCCAAGTCTAGGATCTTAGGTAATGCCCTGTCAAGTCTAGCAACTTATCTTGGCTTGACCTCCAGGAGAGGCCAATGCCTTTCTTTGGATCCTGCACATATTTGGCCAAGAAAGTGGCCATTTTGGAGTCAATCTCCCGCTAAGCTGCATCTTTACCCTACCGTTAAGGTCAGTGGCATTCCACCCATAGACGGTTGCAGATCTCCTGATCCAAAGGCTTATGAAACCTCTCTGCCACATATGTGGGGACCTTCTCAACTTGAGACCATTACACGAAGCGGGTTGTATGAGTGCCTCTGGGTTCAGCTTGTCGAACTCTGCCTCGTCAGGGGTGCTCGCTGAAGGTTCTGCCCTCAAAGGTGTCCACTGTGGCCTCCGGGACCGTTCCTGATCAGAGTCTCCATCAGATCCCATCAGGGATCCCTCGGAGGCAGGGAGGATGGGGTGTGTCACATGGTGGTATGATGGGGGTCCCTGCGGGTCCGTGGATAAGGTATAGCCTAGGAAGGCCTTCTCAAGTCTGGCAAAGGCGTCCAGATCAACCCCTGGGGTCTTTGGATGCCTGCATGGGTTCTCAGGATTTACGGGCAGCCTAGGAGGTAGCGGGCCGAAGGTCTAGGAGGTAGTTCTTCCCTCCAAGGGAGGGGTTGTGGTCACTTCTGTGCATATTCCACCAAATTCTTCTCCAGAGGCGCTCCTGCATCTGAAACCGCCTTGTAGATCAAGGTATCCACCGCCTGGCAAATCTCATCCGACACTGGAAAGTAGGCTATCTCCTCTTTGTCAGCGTAGGAGTCGTTGTTCTGCTCCATATTACCCAGGCTATGGAGGTAAGTAGTTCCTTAGGGAGGTGTAGGCAGAGAGGGCAATTTGTTGGTTTGGGTGGAACCCAGGTGAGTAGGGGGTAGCTAAGCTACAGGTTTTGCACAGAAAATAGCCTCCAAAGAACACCACTATGGCCTTGGTTTAAATTGGCCAATCACCACAGCCTAGGTCAGTGTCCGTTTTCAAGCAGCAGCACTATATATTAAAATGATGGCAAATACATACCCCAAGGGGCGTACAGACTCTAGGCAGTGTGAGGGCACCCTGAATGACCACATGCATGATCAGGTATACGCTTGCCTGCATTCACTAGATCGTTGAAAGCGCTATCCAGTCACGCAGCAGGGGGTCTCTGCGATCTGAAATATAATGGCGCCAGTATGCCCCTCTCAATCCTGGTCTGCATCCTTCAGAAATCAGGCCTGTAGCGACACTTCTTTCTTCCCTGTCTTCAGCCAGCTTATAAGTTTCTGCTGTTTACCCTAGGGCTTTGGCTATGTTTCTTTTTTAATAAGATTAGCACTCCTATCTCGGTTTTCAAACTATTGCTCTACATTGCTCTGCTGCTGGCACCATAATGGGCCTGCGTCACTTGACTTGTATTTCTTGCTTCGGGGTATTTCTATCACCAGGATGTTAGATACTCTTCTTGAACCGACTGAATCTGTTTTGACAACTTATTTTAGCTGAAAGAAATTTTATTTGTTTGATCATAGTTATGAAAATCAAAAAAGAAATCTGGAAGGCAATGACAGATACTCAAGGAGTACTTAAGCAAGATAGCAGTATAGCCATAAGGGGAGTGCCTTGTCATGGTAAGAGCCTGGTTATACCCACAATGAAGATACAACAAAATGTTTTGCAACAACCGCTTTACAATTTACAAGCAGGTCATAAACGAATACATAAGACAAGAGTTAGTAAAAAGGTAGTTCTGGAGGTCAGGTATGAGTAAAGATATATGTGTAAGAGCTAACTCCAATAGACACCTCTCTGCGGTTTTTACAACCTTTACTTACAGCACCACATCAATCATACGGTTATTATAGAATGGAGTGTGGGCTTTCCTTTTAGTATGGGCGATTAATCTATGTTACTGTTATGGACACTTTTTGTAAAATTATTTTGTCCACTTAAAAAAATCAACTGGATGCAAGACAATTGATAGATTTATTCATTTAACTCATAGTATCTGTGGAATTCCATCAGTGGTAACACTGGATAGCGGGTGTCAGTTTCAATACATTTTTGGCAAAAGCTTACAAGTTAATTAAAAATACAGTCAAACTGCTCCATTACTCATTATCCAAAAACAGATGGTCAAACTGAGAGAGCTAATCAAAAATGGAACAGTTCTTGCACTCATATTTGTTCAATCTGGAGGAAGCTTGGTCAGATGGACAGCAGAATTTGCACACAATGACTGAGTGAATCTTTCAACCGGTTTTACATACTTCTTTTTGACTATCGTAGGCATCCAAGCGTTTTGATCTTGCAAAGACATCTGTCAGCACCAGCAAAAGAACAATCTGTTCGACATGTATATGACGTTAAGGAAAAGGCAAAGAAAATCTAAAGGGCCAAAAAAATAAGTACAACCAGTTAAGAAAAGAAGGCCAGACATTTGAGGTTATGATGATGTGTGGGTTTCACCTAGATGTCTAGGATTAAAATGAAATAGAAAATTTCAACCACAATTTTTAGACCATATTTATGGATAAGGTGATAAGCCCTAAAAGTTGTGAAATTATTGTTTTCCGGGGGTTTAGGATCTAGCCAGTGTTTCACCATTCTATATGGAAGAGCTTTGCACCTGAACCATTACTTGGGCAATTTCAGATAGATATTGTTGGGCAGAAGCTTGCATAACCCTCCACAGCCCTTCCTCTCCCTCTGTGGTGCACTGAAACTGGGCCCTGTGAAAACACCTACTCTGCACATCACTAGAACCAGCCCTTCTCTGCGCCATACAGCAACGAAGCAATGGAACATGTGCGCAATGTCATTAAAAAAATGTCGTTCATAGGTGTTCGTCTGATTTCGAGCAATGTTTTTTTCAAAAGGCATTTTCCATGCAAGTAGAACGGCATGGCCATCAGGTATTGAATGCATGCCAATAGACCCGATTCAGCGGGAGACTCCCATTTTTTTAAATCACAAATGCCTCAAATTTCTTCAGCTTCAATAAAAGTTAATGGCAAAAATGAATTCCCTTGATTCCTTGATTTTTTAGCCAGTGTTTCACAATTCGATACTGAAGGGCTTTGCTTCTGAACTTAGGTTGAATGGTCCACCTTCACCAGTAGAGACAAAAGAGCAGGAAGAATTTGAGGTCAAGAAAATTGTATTTATAAAGAGAGTAGGAGGTAAGTCCTAATATTTATTGGACTGGAAGGGTTATGATCCCAATGAAAGATCTTGGGAAAACACATAATAATGTACACCTGCCATGTCTCTTAACAACTTTTATCAACAATATCCAAGCATGGCACGGTCATAAGACTGACTTCCAAGGTGTGGTGCAGTCAGGAAACTAATGCCAAATATTGGTTCTCATGTATGCTATAGTCTTAGAACAAGCATTCCGGTAAAATTAAAATTCAGACATATGCTTCCTGGATAGCAAAAGAGCCCCACAGTTGGATGGTGGTTGGTGGCCTGGCACAACAGAACAGTGTCTTCAGCCGAATCAGCAGTATAGTGTCCAGGGGTGTGTGGCTACATTAGAAAATAAGTCTCCAAAATGAGAATTGAAGTGCATAGGAACATTTCTCTTCAAAATAACAATTAAATCTTAGGAACCTACAGATTAACCCTCAGTATTTAACAGAAAAGTGAAGAACTAGGTAATTTTCCATGAACTAGTATACTCGAGGGTCAGCGACGAGAAGAGACGGGTTGGTATTGGCTTACCGTGCAGATCAACTTCCCTATAAATAGCTACTGTAGTATCGACAGAGGTTTTTGAGGGGTTTTTCGATCTTCGGAAGTGGTTGGAAAATTTTGACATGACTCGTCTGCGTTGTTTGTCGATCTTTGTAAGTTGCAATTTCTAAATATTGTTACTAACAAGTGTTACTTTTATCCAATTTCTAATGGATTTACCAAACTTGGAAGGACGGAAGGCAGAGCCTTCAATCATTCCCTTGGGCTTCACCTAGTCCTGGCCCCTTGAAATCCCTCCGTAATAAAATTTTGGCCAGAGATTTTTATTTTTGAATTATGTTTTTGTATCATAGAAAAGTAATTTCGCTTGGGTAGACATTTCTAATCCGGGCCAAATTTGTCTGGACGACATTCTACTGCTCATTGAATTGGACGACATTTTTAAACATGGTGGATGTGTTGTAGTGATGATGTAATATTTCAGCAACCATGAGACCGATATACTTGTTTTTGGTGCCAAAAACCTATGTTTTGCAGGTTAAGTAGCCTTATAGAGACAGAAAATAACTCCTCAGAGCAACCCTTCCATCATTTTCAAAATTGGTGGCTCTATAATGATGTTTTTTAGCCATCATATTGGTAATTAATTGTAATCATGGTGTTATTGCAGGTTTTCCGTTGATTCAAATTCATAAACATGAGCAAAGCAGGTGGTAGCAGAGGATATTCACTTCCTGACAGAGTGTTGCTAACTACAAAATCTGAGGACTGCTTCAACAAAGAAACATGTGTCATATGCCAAACTAATCAGAAAGAAAAGCTAACATCAACTGCGGCAGGACAGAAGAGAGTTTGCGATGCTTCAGAAATATGGCAAGACGAAGTTCACAAAAGATGGAAACTGATGGATGAAGAGGATCAAATATGGTATCCTTGTAACAAGTGCTACAAGTTGTATACAATGGAAAAAAGCCTGGAAAAAATTTGTCAAAAAATAGAAACCAGTGAACCACAACAAGAATCTGAGTCTTATGGGAAAGCGACGACAACAAAACCCCATGCCCATCCATACACCTCAAACCTAACTACACAGACCTTTTGGTCGAAGATCGCCCACTTTGATATCCTGGTAGGCACTGTGGTGCCATTTTGGGAGTAGCCCAAGTCCCCGATTAGATTTGGGCGCCCTCTTGAAGCAGGGGTGTACCCAAATTCTAATGTGCTTGTGAGTTATTCATTCTCACTATTCTTTTATTTTGATTTTGTTTATAAGTATGGTCCTTTTGCAGGGGAGCCTGCCACTGGACTAAGGGGTTGCTGGACCCCAGTTTGCGCTTTCTTTTACCCACCTGCTTGCTGTGTCCGAGGCACTTCAGAGGCTTTGCCTACTCCCCCTAGACCACGCCCCTTCTGCCTAGTGGGCTCTTTAAAGAATATGTCAGAGCGTCTGCACAGCTTACACCTCAAACCTAATTGCACCGACCCTTTGGTCGAAGATCGACCACTTTGATTTTCTTGTAGGCACTGTGGTTCCGTTGTGGGAGTTGCCTGGCTGTCCGGTTAGATTTGGGCAACATCTTGTTGCGGGTTTGTACCCGAAATGTAATGTTTTTATGAGTTATTCTTTCTCACTATTCTTTTAATTAGATTTTGTTTACCTGTATAGTCCGTCTGCAGGGCAGCCTGCAGCTGGACTACAGGGTTGCTGGACCCCGGATTGCGCTTTCTTTTACGCACCTACTTGCTGTGTACGAGGCTCTTCGGAGGTTTCGGCCATGCCCCCTAGGTCACACCCCTTCTGCCTAGCTGGCTATTTAATGAATAAGTCAGTGCACCCGCGCAGCTTACACCTCAAACCTAATTGCACAGATCTTTTGGTCGAAGATCGTCCACTTTGATTTCCTTGAAGGCACTGTGGAGCTGTTTTGGAAGTTGCCTGGCTCCTTGATTAGATGTGGGCGCTATCTTGAGGCAGGTTTGTACACACATTTTAATGTTATTATGAGTTATTCTGTCTCACTATTCTCTTATTTCGATTTTGTTTACCAGTGTAGTCCTTCTGCATGGGAACCTGCCGCTGGACTAAGGGGTTGCTGGACCCCAGTTTGCGCTTTCTTTTACCCACCTGCTTGCTGTGTCTGAGACTCTTCTGAGGTTTCGGCCATGCCCCCCAGGTCACGCCCCTTCTGCCTAGTGGACTGTTTAAAGAATATCTGACCACGTTCACGTCGCTGGTGTGCCGAATGTGCGCCAAAGGCAAGCCCGTCTGGGCTTGACAGTGCCAAGCATGAATCAGCATTCTAATCAAAATGCATTGATTTCCAGTTGCCAAAAGGATCAAATTTAAATCTCTTTGCGTAGCTTATAAAGCACTGGACAAGTCAGGCCCAGACTACTTAAAGAACGAGCTTTTTGTGATTCCCCACAACTGAGAGAGCACATTGGGGAGGGAGGAGTTTCATAGCAGGAACAGCCGAACAATGAAACATGCTACCTTTACATTTAAAAAACCGTCCTAAATTAATTTCCTTCAGGAAATTATTGAAAACCTGGCTCTTTGAAAATCAACTGTAGGTCATCAGTAACTAGTAATAGTTTGTCATATAAGCAGCGCCAAGAAGCCTCAGGGCATTCGAACGCTATAGAAAACAAAAATCAAATCCCCTTACAAGATCTATGGCTACTCCTCGTCCACCTCTAACAACTGATCAGAAAGCAAAGGATCTTCAATGTGTTATCTGTGGTTTAGCCAGAAGAAGGGCCAAAGAGACTGACAAAACAACAAAGTACAAAGTACTGGAGTCTCAAAGGATAAACATGTTTTTATCTGCAGCAACGGCCACATGCATCAAAGTCCGGTTTTGCGATTCCTAATTTGCGATTTTTAGGGAATCGCAAATAAGGAATCGCAAAACGGGATGCATGATTGAAAGGGCATAATATTTGCGATTCGGTAAAAATCGCAATTTTTACCTAATCGCAAATATTATGCGAATTCCAATTTGCGATTTCGCAATTCCCATTGATTCCTATGGGCCAAAAGGCCCATAGGAATCAATGGGAATTGCGAATTCGCAAATTAGAATTCGCAAAATGTTGATGCATTCCATGGGTGCAGGGGGGGTCCAAAGGACCCCCTCCCTGCACCCCTGAAATGTATTTTGAAGTGCATGTTTCAAACACACATGTCCTAAGGACATGTGTGTCTGTAACATGACAGTGTTTTGAAATGCAAATTAGAGCATTTTCACACATTTTCGCAAATTACCACGAGGTTCAACCTCGTGGTAATTTGCACCCCCTAATTGCGAATTCGCAATTTTAAAATTAATCATGCATTGCTTTTAAGGAATCGCAAATTTGCGATTCCTTAAAAGCAATCGCATTTTTGGAATTCGCTAAAAATTGCGATTTTACCAAAAATGCTTGATGCATCCCAAAAACCTATTTAGGAATCGCAAACGGCCGAATTTTGCGATTCGCACCGTTTGCACTTCCTAAATAGGTTGATGCATGTGGCCGTCCGTTTCTTCCAAGATAAAGTTTTCAGCTGAGTAGCTGACCTAAATAGCAGGGTGAATGTATTATCAGTGTATTAAGCCCACCCGAACAGCAGCCATGCATACATTCGAAAATATGAATGTACAATGAGCTCCCAGCAGCAATGTAACAGGCAGCCTACAATTAAGTTTGCACTCCTTGAAAAAGCAAATGACGTGTTAAAGCCACTCTTGAGTGCTGGCTATGGGTTCACACTCAGTGAGATCAGAGTAATAGTGGTCAACATTGATGAAACTGTACTGATCCATAATAATGAAATTAACACTTTTCTGGTGAGAATGTACAATGACAGAATTCGTTTTTGTCAGTCTAACAAAAAGAATGAGCGACTTATGCAGTAGAATCAGCAGGAACCATTTTAAGAAATGTCCTGAGAGATTTAGATTTTGGAATTAATAGCAAATTTTGTGATGCCCCCGAGCTCCACAAATCATGGGAGTCAACTAGAAGGCCTGATGTTGTATTAACATTTTTTACATCATTGTTTGATATCAGCAAAGCAAAACTGTTCTTGATTTCGGAACAGAAGCCAACAACATTGATGATGGCTTTAAAGGTAAAAGCGAAGAAGTGGAAGACAATCCCAAGAACCGACAGGCCTATGCTGTGCAAATGTACTGTCTTTTCCAAATCATGTTTTATCTGGACCATCCAGCACACATGATGCTGCCATGGTGCTTTTTGAAGACTTTACCAATGACCTAGCTGCTGGAAAACAAGCTGTGTCAGCTGTAGGCATAAACAAAGGAAGCTGGAAACTTATAACCCAACTGCCTTGCCAACGTGTACAAAATCATTACAAGCCATCAACATGTCCCAGTCTACCAGAAAGTTACAAAGTGGCAGAGAACCTGGATCATTTTCTACCTGATGTTGCGGTTAGTTAAGCCGAATTAACTGAATTTATCAAAATGTTTATTCAGTGCGGACTGCAGGATGAAGAAAAGCCAGTTCCTCTGTGGGCTGGAATTCATTCTCTGTCCTCCCACAATACCTTCCCACTGAGAAGGATGGAAGATGGAAATCGTCCTGGGAGGCAAGATGGCGCCTGAGTGAGAGGACGCTGCAACATCGCTCTCACGGGTCTCTGTGCTTCGCTTTAGAGTTTAGCCGTGTTCCCTGCTACTCACCGTGATTCTCACAACGGAGGGAAGCGTGGTGAGCCCTCTACGATGCGATGAGGTCTGGAGAGGTCCCGGTTGCTCGGGAGGAAAATGAGGAAAAGTGAAAGAGAATAAGTCTCAGGCAGTGGCTTTTCGGCATTCGGATTTTCTGCACCTGGGTTTGGTTCAGCTAAGTGAATCCAGCATCTTGCTGCTATCGCTGCGTTGGTGACAGAGCCCCGCCGGAGGGAAAAAAAAACCTGTATCGGCGTTTCCTCAACAGACCTGCAGACTTGCAGACCTGCGGGCGGCGGGGGTGGAGCGTCTACCTTGTGTTTACCTTGTGCTTACCGGGTGTCTCATCTCTGAGGTGATGGAGGAACGGAAGAACTGGAGGCAGGAGCCAAGCTTACTGCTTTGAAAACAAGGACTGAGACTCGAGGTGAGGAGGTGTTGAGGGGCACTTGCGCTATAGCTTTCACTGCCGAGGCTGCCGAGGTTTGCTGGTACTCGATCCTGCTGATGTCAGTGTTTCTCTGCTTCTGAAGATACGGGCAGTAGAGGCATTAGTGGCATTACGGCGGATGGTGTTGGCGCAAGACACGAGTGACCTGTAGTCTATCCATAGCACTCTACAGTTGTTCTCAAATTGTTAAAGCAGCCGCACGTTTGGTTTGTTTCATTTGGAGCATCAGCAGGAGAGGTGGTATTCACCCCTCACTCACTATTACTCGTTTGTCTGGTGCAGAAGCCCTGAACTCTCTCCTCTCAGCTGAATGTGGGGAAAACAGCCATCACTTGTCTGGCGATAGCTGCTGAGATTATATTAAAAAAAAAAGAAACCCAAATCGTGTGTTTTCGTGTATTTTCAACAGCATCTGCTCAGACTCAGACTCAGACTCAGCCCTAGCCCTACGGCCCTTTTTTTACTTGCAAGGCTATTATGGGCCAGGATAAACAGGGTGAAATAAGCCTGCACTCGACACCTTGAATTGAACTGAACTGAAATAATTGAAATGAACTGAAGAGAGTGGGCGGTCTGACAAATCAGGATACAGACAAGTATTGTGACAGAGAGGCTAGGGGAAATCTAATACTCTCCCAAGCTGCCTGAAATGAGAGTTGGGCTAGCAAAAAGTAAAAAATTGTTTGGACAGTTGAAGCAGCAGCCAAAGCAGAGCTTAAAATTAAAAACTCAATCCATAAACGAACATATACAGTCTACCTTTGGCCCTACTAGGTATCCACTGGCAAAAGCAACAATTCAAATCGAGTTTGGAGGCCATCGCATCACAAATGTGATAAACTGCATAGACAGTTTACCTCGTGAGTACAAAGCACAACTAAGATCACGGTTCCCTGTCCAAGCGAAGCTACATAAGGGAGTGTGTGGTGCGCAGAAAGCAATAAAGAGCAAGGTTCAAGGAGAAGCGGCTACCACAGTCTCTTCGTTTAGTAGCCAATCGCTCTGTATTGAAATATATGGACTTGGCAAAATATTTAGCAGAAGATTAGCTATGGAAGACTTGGTTCATGGGGCTGGAGCTGAGGATGGAGCATCAGTTTCATTGTCAATGTCGAGTTCGCAGAAGGAGCCAATAAAGCACAGGGAGATTAATCAGGAAAAAAAACTAGAGAATAAGTTGGAATTATCAAGGGATCTAAGCAACTTAACGATACCCTCTAGGAGTATAGAGGGGGATGTTTACACACCTGAAATTGAAATCGAAAATGCTTTTGACTCCTCTAAATTGAAGGATAAAAACACAGATAAACTACCAGAGACAAAGGGACCAGAAACTCTGGGAGCCAAGGCAAAGGAAACTAAAAATAAACTACGAGAAGAAGTGAAAGGGAGAGAGAAAGATAAAGACAAAGATAAATTAAAACGGAAAGGTTTAGAAAAAGAAAAAGACCAAGATAAAGACAGAGACAAAGACAAAAGTAAAGATAAAGAAATGGAAACAGAAAATGGAAAAATTACAGAAAAAAATGAAAAATGCCTTGGAGAAAAAGAGAAAGTTCAACGAAAAGATAAAGAGAAGGAGAAATGCACCGAAGCCATTAATGATGCGGAGTTAATGGCAAAAAAAGCCAAGCGACTCCAAACTATAAAGAATCTGAAAGCAAAAGCTAAAGCTACCGAACAAGCTAATACACTACAGCCTAGTATATCCAGTATCTTCAGCCCTATACCCAAGGAAGGGGCGAAAAAAGTTTCCGAACATCTAGCATCAGATGATCTATCTAAGAATGATGAGAATAGGATGATACACTCAGAACCAGACCCTGAAACATCAACAAAGTCTTTTTTAAAGCAATCTGGTTATAACGAGACTCCCAGTTCCTTACGCAATCCATCTATTGCGAAGTTGAGACAATCTGAAGCGGAAAATCCATCTGAGGGATCGGATGCAGATATATACGAGACTGGTCTATCTACAACAAGTGAGATTAGCGATGATAATATCAATCCAGCTCGAGGTTCAACACCCGGAGGTACAGACTCCTTAGACGCCAAGAAATCCAGCGCTTCAAATCAAGGTACAACCCCGCGGGGGAAAAACTTGAGAAAAGGAGAACAAGGAACCAACGGCTCAATAAGTCAAACTTTGAAGAAAGTTCAGACCAAGGAAGCATCACTGGACAAGTCAGCAAAAGTATGAATAAATCCAACAATTCTGATGAAGCTGTACCAGCTCAGCTTAGGGAAGAGGACTCAAATGGGAGCGACAACCAACTACAACATGGATCGACTGTAAGAAAAGGGAAATTGGCTGAGCCTTCCTTAAAAGATATTCTGACGACTATTGGAGACTTTCATAAGGATATAAAGAAAGACAGTGAAAGGAATCATGCCGCTATTCAGAAGCTAGAAGGGGTGGTCAGCAAAGTAGGTAGTACCTGCACCGAGATATCGGAAAGGATGGCATCTTTAGAAACTCGTACGGAGAATTTAGAGAAAGATGTTGCCTGCCTACAAAAGCAAGAAAAATCTCAAGAAGGGATCATTAGAGACTTAATGTTCAAGGTTGAAGACCAGAAGAATCGCTCAAGAAGAAATAACCTTCGTTTTCTTGGCATTCCGGAAGCCGTGGAGAGGGATGATCCTAGGGGATATATAAGCAACCTTCTGAAAAAAACTTTCCCGGAATTAGAATCCTGGGATATGGATAAAGAAATTCAACGGGCCCATCGCTTTCCCCTCACACAACGTAAACAAGCTGAGAATTCCACCAAATACCCAAGGGCAATGTTAGTGTACTTTGGTAACTTTCTGTTACGGGAAGCCATTTACAATCTAGCGCGGCCTACCAGCAAGCGGAAACATAATGGATTCTCCTTTTTTGTAAGACCAGATTATGCACATCCAACAGTTGAAAGAAGATGGAGAATGCGGCAGCTTTTCAACCCTTTTGAAAAAGCTGGTGCTACTGTCTACTTACAAAACCCTTCCCGTTTGAAAGTAATTTTCAAAGGTACTACGCGTTTTTTCAACAGTGAAATTAAGCCGAAGGTTATCTGCAAGAAATATCGGACACTGTAAGGAAGGATAACTGCTAAACATTATGCACATAAAATTTAATTGTATTGGGCGCAAATTAATTGCCTGAGACCCAAAAGTTAATTACTGATATGGTATAGGCTTAAGCTATTATTTCTCTGGTTTTTTTTTTTCCTCGTTTCCTATTTGGCCATGGTACCCTTTCTTCAGTCTCTAATGGCGGGGCCAGAGGCTCTGAGAGCGATCGTTGGTGTACGGACCACACAGACGCCCACACCTGGATCCAGCCGGACCCAGGATGCCTCAATGGGTGGTTGGGGGGGTGGGAGGCACTGGGTGGTGGAAGGGGGAGGGGAGGGAGGGTTGGGTTGGTGCTGGAGGGGTGCAAATCCAAAAAAGAGAATTCATGATACTATTGTAATTATAATCGGGCTGAGATTTAAAGCTGTAACAAGGTATGTAGTCAAACATATCTTTATTATACTAAGTGGAATGTTGAACAGAAGGAAGGATCTAAGACAGAAGTATGTCAAAGCTTAGGATCTGCTCTATGAATGCAGGGGGCCTAAACGATTGGAAAAAAGGGGAAGACTAGAGGAATTTGTTAAATTTACAAATACGGATATCAGGTGTATACAGGAGACCCATCTGCCATGGGGGAAAAGGCATTGGTTAAACTTAAAGGGATTTGAGACTCTCTCTTGTTCCTCCCAAACGTCTGCTATTAGGGGGGTCGCTATCATGGGCAAGGTGGGTCTGGGGGGAGCTAAACGATCCAAGGCTGACACCATGGGGCGGTGGGCATTATGTGAAATGAATTTCGGCATCACTATTTGTGGCATCTATGGGGCTAACAGCGACGATCCTGATACCTTCAACCGCATTGAGAAGGAGCTAGCAAGCTGGCCAGCACCCATAGTGGTTTGTGGGGATTTTAATATCTCTGCAGATTTGGAAGGGGGAACAGGATATACCGGGCGTAAACCCCGGGTGTATCGGGCAGTACACTCAATGATGGATTCACACGGCTTGAGGGATGTCTGGGGTAGTATTGAATCAGGGAACTCAGGTTTTACATATTTTTCGCATCCATTTAAGAAATAGTCTAAGCTACATTATTTTATGGTTTCTACCACTGAGATTAGCACAGTAGAAATCAGTAAATTACCTATGATAATATCAGACCATAACCCATTGTTACTAACAATAGCTTTCAATAGACCAGCTAAACCAATGAGACCATGGACTTTTGACAAGAAGCTCTTAACAGATAGTACCTATATAGCATATATGAAGAATTGGTCACAGGCCTTCTTTGATGTAAATAGATACAGCGCATCGCGAAACTCTGTTTGGGACAGTTATAAAGCTGCCTTAAGGGGAGAAACCAGTAGCTATTGGAAACGACTAAACTCAGAAAGAGAGCAATTAATGAATAAATTAACAGTAGCGGAGGAACAGCACAGGAAAGATATATCTGAGGGAAGACAGGATACCAAAAGCTTAGAGTGAGTACTATCAAAGCTGAGATACAAAAGCAACTAGCTAAAAAAGCTGCTGCTGAATATCAAACACAAAGAAGAAACATGTTTGAGACCGGGGAACAAGCGGGGAAAGCATTGGTATTACGTATTAGACAAGTGACCTCGAAAAATATTATTTCACATATAGCAGAGCAGGGTAGGACCTACGAGGAGCCAAAGGACATTATAAATGTCTTCAAAAGATACTATCAAACATTGTATCAGGAAGATATGGTTACTGAGGAGCCAATGATTGAGTGGACAGGATTGGGGATCAAAGTGGCTCAGGGTGATAGAGAAATTTTAGAACAATCCATTACTATGGATGAACTCTCGGAGGCCATACAAGAATTAGCAGCAGGTAAGGCTGCCGGCCCCGATGGTATACCAATCGAGTTCTATAAATGCTTATTTGATGAAGCATCTACACTCCTGTTAGACCTTTTCAACAGGATTATAAATACAAGTTTAATCCCTGAGTCATGGATGAACACCAATATAGTGGTGTTCCATAAAAAGGGCAAACCCGTCCGAAAACCCGGGTTCATATAGACCCATATCTTTAATAAACGCGGACAATAAATTATATGCTAAGATCTTGGCAACCCGCTTGGGACGGATCATTGGGGCCCTGGTCTCTCCTTGGCAGCATGGTTTCATTCCTGGTAGGGGAACCACTGATCATATCAGACGAGCTATCACGTTGTTGGATTTCCATGAGGGAGGGGTCGCAATGATCCTCCTAGACGCGGAGAAAGCTTTTGATCGCGTCAGATGGGAATTTCTGTGGAGTGTCCTAGCTGAAAGGAGGTTTGGACCGAGGTTTATGAAGGCTATTCAGGCTATGTATGTCACCCCAGTCGCGAAAATTCAAATGATGGGTGAGAGTTCGGATAAGATCTTCATTACGAGGGGGATAAGGCAGGGTTGCCCATGCTCACCCATCCTCATGGATTCCATTATGAAATCCATGAGGGAGAATCTGAAAAGAACGGATACGCTACAACTCTCAATAATAGGACGTGCCAATGTTATCAAAATGATTATGTTCCCCAAGGTGTTATATAAATTTCGGTCGATCCCCTTTAAAATAGAGGGGAAAATTATCAAAGAAATAGAATCCATCTTTATGAATTTCTTGTGGCAATATGGAAAGGTTAGAAGATCCATAAAATGTATGTCTCTGCCTCAGGAAAGGGGGGGCTTGGGAGTGCCAAACTTCAGATACTATCATTGGTCTTGTCTTCTTACGCAGATGGTTATATTATTCGATCCAGCTGGAAGCAGCATAAACTCCCCGACTAGACAAGATGGGATCCCATCTATCTTTGAATTGCTACTTGGCAGCGAGGCTACCGGTGTATTACTAAGGATAACAGAAAGAAAATATTACAGTAAGTCGAGACTTAAGACACTCGAAGGGATATGGGGAGTCTGGGCAGCAGCTCAGAAAGCACTGGTAATCTCTAAATATAATCACCATACCCCACTCTGGAACTCAGGCCTCTTTCCTAACCTAAGTAATGATGGGTCTTGGAGACACTGGGCACGACAGGGTATCCTGACACTGGGGCAAGTTATTGTCAGGGATGAGTGTAGAACTCTGGAAGAACTAAGACAAAGGCACTCCCTCCAGGGTATACAAGATCATAAATATGCTCAGGTGGTCAGTACAATCAGATCCATAAGGCCCCGTATCACCTTAAGGGAGAGGTGTAAGATATTGGACAATCTGAAGGGGGGTGAACCTAGAATTAACGGTGTGTATAGGCTGTTTTTGGAGGAATCTCAGGACGATATGGGCAAAACTGAGGCAGCCTGGGCTTCAAAACTGGAGGATCCGGACATTGACCTGGATAAAGCCCTCGTAATGGATAAAAGATTCTTACGCTCCTCCAATTTAAGAGCTCAACACTTTAAAACATTGTTTAATCTATATTATACCCCCTCTAAACTCTATGATTGGGGTAAGAGGGAGAACAGTAACTGCCCCAGATGCTGCAATGGTCCAGCTGATATTACCCATATGTTTTATCAGTGTGAGAAACTAGAATCAATCAAAACAGAGATTGAATCATTCTGGTCAGGGATGTTGGATGCTCAGATAACCTTGTCTCCGACACTCATGATTATAGGATGCCAAAGCAAATTGAAATTAAATATCGAGACTGAAGCTTTAATTTTTATCTCCACAGCTGTACTTAGAATTTTAATTTCAGCAGCTTGGAAAGATACTGAGGCCGCAACCTTTAAAATGTGGCTGTCCAGACTATTGTGAATACATAATGTGGAGGCCGCTATGTATGAACTCAAGGGAAAAAAATTAAGAGAATTGGGGATGAAGATCTGGGCACCAGTGGCTGCTTGGCGTGCTAGTAGATTGTAGCAAACTCATTGTTTTTTAGGATTATGGCTACGGTAATGTTCTTATCTGCTATATTCTCTTCTCATCTTTTCTTTCTGTTTGCGGTAGCCGGCATTTTGTGTACCTACCCATATTAATATTTATATTAATACCATTAACTACTTCATGATATACAAGAATCAATTCAATCAGATACTAGCTATGTAATTTGAAAACCGACCTCTACATACCTTTTTATTTATATTTTTTATTGTCAACTTTTGTGGTTTGTTTATATTGTATCTTGTCTTTTTCATTGAAATTCATTTATAATGCTTATCTGTTACATGGATTCTCAATAAAAAAAATTACAAATTTAAAAAAAGAGAAGGTTGGGTTTTTATCAGTAACCCGTCGCGCGTTGCTGCGATCTCAGAAGAAAGGAAATTCAAGGAAACTCGTTATGATAACATTAAATTTACATTGTGTCATTGTTATTGAAACTTATTCATTTTATTTTTGTAAACATTTCTAAGTGTGGCTTGAGCAGTGCGTCCTCGATTGGCTTCCAATCTTGATTCTGGTTGCTCTCCTGTTTCATTCGAGCGGGCTTGTGCAGTGCGTAATTGATCGTTTTCCAATCTTGATTCTCGTTGCTCTCCTGTTTCATTCGAGCGTGCTTGAGCAGTGCGTAATCGATCTGTTTCCAATCTTGATTCTTTTTGCTTGTTCGTTTGAGAAGAACGGGCTTGAGCAGTGCGTACTCGATCGGCTACCAATCTTGATTCTCTTTGCTCGTTCGTTTGAGAATTACGGGCTTGAGCAGTTTGTATTCGAACAGCATTACGGGCTTGAGCAGTTTGTATTCGAACAGCTTCTAATCTTGCTTCCCGTTTCTCGTCTGTTTCTGAAGCTCGTAATGCCTTTTTCTTTTGTGCTTCTGATGTAGATTGACCAATCGATTTCCGTTTGGGGGTCATAACTGTCAACGATGCTCGCAAATTCGCTGTCTATTTCATAATTCGAAAGATTATGAGGGCCCTGGGGGGCCGATTTAAAATAAAAAAAAATCACAGAAACCTTCGCGGGAGTGTACTCAACAACTTTCCAAAGTTTCATGGCGTAGTAATGCATAAAGGACAAACAGACAGATAGACATACTTTCATTTTTATATATATAGATACCATGTCTAGTCACAAACTACGCATCGGTATACACATCTCTAAAAAGTTTGCGTGCTCAGCTAGAAGACCAGCCTATCCTGCCAATTTTCGGCGATGAAGGTGTTTTCCCTATTGTAGCTGGCATTTTCATGAACAATCCAGTAGAATATGGTGATCTCTATCCAATGATGGGCGTTTTCCACATGGCAAAAGTTGTGTTGCAGTGTGCAGGGAGTTATCTCAGTGGATGTGGCATAGACGATGCACTTATTGAGGCTAAAATCTTTGGAAGCAAAACTGTCCAGTGAGTAATGCGCGGAACTCATTATGTTAATTTGTTACAAGGTATGCTCATCACATCTGAGGCTATAGAAATATTGAGTTGTAAAACTTTCTGGTACATGAATGAAAAATTCGGTTTTGCATATCTTATCTCAGAAGTGAACAATGCACAGGGCGCACTTCATTCAAAAGACAAAATGCAAAGCCAGGCAATGATCAATACAATCAGTTCAAAATCAGAAAACCTGAAAACCAAGTTTGTAGTCTGTCAAAGAAAGTGAAGAGAATCAGAACTTTGCAAGTACTGGGGAAATGTTTTACACAATAGGTCTAGTGAAAAACTTGGTACATGCTGATAGGGAAGTTGATTGGGAGCTGCATGTGAAGACTGGAGAGTCACTGATTACTGTGTTTCCCGATTTGATTGCATAAACTACCTGAGATATGGGTCCTGGTATTCGGAAAGCGTGAATAAGCTAGAGGTAGATAATCCCTACCTCTACAGAAAATTCATCCAAAGACATTTTGTGGTGAAAGACAGAGAGGGAAGGTTCAATGCTGTGGTTCCAGATATGAAAAAAGGAAGAGACAATCCAGAGATTACAGAAAGGCTCCAAGAGAACTGTTAGTCAGACACCTAAAAGTGAATATGCTGTACAATACAGCTAAGTTACCATGAAGTCCTTTCAATTTTCAATGTTTTCAGAGAGATGACAAATTCAAAATTAATGGACCATTGTGAAACTATTCCTCACCACGAACTTGTGGGAAAGAAAGAGGAGCATTTTAATAAACATGTTGACAGCCTTCTTCATTTCATGCAGCAGCAAGGAAACCCCTTTGAAACGACTGAGCCTGTGCGACTACACAACTTTGTGAACAAACAATATGTGGATAACGATATAAAGACACGTCAACTAGATGTCCTGGAACATGGATAGAAACGATACGCAGATGCAAAAACCACAGTTGATGGACAGACTGCAGAACAATGTCATACACTCACCCCAGTACAGAGATCTGGGCCTAAATCCATTGTTTTTTTGCACTCCACACCACCCCAGTTCAGACATGGCCATATGCAAATCAGTCTGACCCTGTGCCTCATGGGAACAGTCCAGCCAGAACTGCCAAGCCATGCCTTCCTTGGACCGGAAACAAGCCTCCGAGGACCGGTTTCTGGCATTCCAGCAGTCTTCAGCCCGGCTTGCTTGAATCCAGTGGTGTGGAGAGCATGGGACTCACATCTGAGCATACCCATCACATTCGGGGTGACAAATGCAAAAACCACAGTTGATGGACAGTTGATGGACAGAATGCAGAAACGATATGCAGAACTGAAGGAGAGATTTGTATTGAAAGAGAAAATGCTGTTTGACATAGTCAATAAAGCTAAACTTCCATGCTTTAATTGCCATAGTAAGAGTTTCGTCCAACCAGCCACTACAAAACAGGTTTAAAAAAAACAACTTTTGCAAGCACATAGAGAGATGAATGTAGAAAAAGAAAGGCTTGAATTTATCAAGGACATTCTGCCAAATGATCTTCTTCCAACAAAAGCATTATTTGATAGAGATGCAGCAACCAAACCAGTGAAACACAAACTCGTACAAGAGCTCAAAAAAACCTTTCACCTAAAGAATTTCAGTTTAAAAATGTGTCCTCATTGAAAACTGCTGTTGTTGTGGAAGATATGTCACAATTGTGAATGGTCAATATTTCATCCATGCAAAATTTCGGGGAGGTCATTCATACTGTTCTACAGATATCAAAGTCAGTGTTTACCTTGCAAGAACTACACATTGTCTTTGACAGTTATCTTGAACTATCTGTCAAAGAATGTGAGAGAATCAGGCAAATGTCTATAAGTAGAACAATTCACCTTGCCTGCCTCAAAAATTAGACACCTATACCTGTACACCTTGATAAATTCTGGGCATCAATATCGAACAAGATGAACGTGGAGATGTTTACTCACCAAAATATTGCTGATGCTTCAGTGAACACTAAATTTCCAATTCTTGCAAGTGGAATGATTGTCAGTGAGGAGATGGTGCCTACAAAGATATATTCAAAAGGTATGGGCTATATTGTTCAAGAACTTAACAGCTAATTGGAGGAAGCAGACCTTTGTGTTGTGCCACATGTTGATTGGACTATTCAAAATGGTTCCAATCGAGTCATTGTATTGTCAATTGACACAGATGTTATGATTGTGCTACTTAGGTTTGTTGCAATGTTCATAAGACAAGGATTGTCAGAGTTATGGATATGTCATGGAATAGGCAAGTAAAGACACTTAATCCTGCTTCGTATTCTGTACAAGAAACTTGACCCAGAGATGCCCAGTGTTCTTATCAAGGCACATATTTTACCGGTGATGGCACTATGAGCAAAATTGGAACAAAGCTTGGAGCTTAAACTGTTGAACCTGTTTAGTTTCTAAGAGAATTTGCTGAGACAGATGAAGAATGTGAGCAGAGCTCAATATCACCTGTGACCCAAACCCCATTACTGTGGCAAAGCCAGATAGATAATGTTGGGCAGTCTTGAATACCCCGCCCTTCCTCCCCACAGCCCTTCCTCCCCCCAGCCCTCCCTAGCCCTCTGTGGTACACTGACAGTGGGCTCTGCACATCACTAGAACCAGCCTTGCTCTGCGCCATACATCAGCAAAGCAATGGAACATGTGGCAGTGTCATTAAAAAATGTCTTAATGTTTGTATGAATTAAGGTATTGAATTTTTAAAAGGGCATATCCATGCAAGTCGATAAGCGTGGCAACCAAGTTTTGCACACATGCCAACATACCCGAATCAGACGGGAGACTCCCAATTTTTTAAGTTACAAATGCCTCAAGTTTCTTCAGCTTCAATAAAATTTAATGGGGAAAATTCACACCCTTGATTTTTTTTCAAAATCTCCCACTTTCCAGTTCTGACATGTTGGCACGTATGGTTTTGTCCAGTGTAAAATTTCGGTGGCTTGAAGTTTTTAGTATGGACATGCCAATTGTGAAAACAGAAATTAACAGAAAACTCTGACCAATGACTATTATTTACCCCAATTATGTAATAACGAGATCCAGTTATGTACTCCCATACTCCCACTGACCCACCTTTCGCTTCAGCCCCCAAATACTAGTGATGAAATAGAAAACTAGATTTACTCTAATTTCCCTTCCTTTCCACTCCATCCTCCTCCACAACAACACCCGCACACACAACCCTCCTTCCCACCCCACCTCCCCTACACCCTGGCCCCTTTAACCTACCTTCTTGTCCCAAATCTGTAGTGGTTTACTACCGATACTATACAAGATGGAGAGGAACCCGCTCTGGAAGGTATTTCTAAACATGGCGATCGCTCCGTGGCAGGTGGCTTTGTAAAATGTGCGCCTCTCTCAGATCATCATCAGCGATTGCTAATTACTTCTATTGTTCCCACGGTAAGTAACCAGTTTCTTCCGCCCGTACAGAGAGCCTAATGTCCGTTATTGATCGGTAGAGTCGAGTTCCTATTGGATGGACGATCCAATGGCGTCACCAGCAATGACGCCGGTCAAAATCGCGAGACAACTTTAGAGCCGCTTCACGTGGAACTGTTGTTTGCGGCCAGAGTACAGTGGGTGGACGGGCCCACCTGCCGGATGCAGTAAGCAGGAGGCGTTGGTGATAAGCTACCGCCGGTCCCAATGGACGCGAGGAGGGTCAGTGGTAGGAGGAATTGAGGTTGAAGGCGATGGTCGCTGATACAATTTGGACACCGTGGAAGAGGGCGTCATAAGATCACGTTTAGGGGAAGCGACTGTGGTTAGGACCCGCGAGGGGTGGTTCGATGTTAGACCTTGTTGTTCTAGGAACATATGGGCGACAGAGAAGCATAGTATTGGAATGGGACAGCCTATTGGTAGATTCTCCTGATCTCCTCCGGTTGTAGTACTTCCTGCAGAAATAGGATTTTGAAATACATTCCGAAGAGGGGGCTGATTCCAGAAATTGACTTAATTACTTGAATTTAACGGCTTTCTTCACTTTTAGGCTGTACACAAAGAAAAGCACTGAAATGTCACAAATAAATGCACAGAAAATAGGAAAATATCACATATGTGAAGGGAACACTTGGCAGCTATGCTGAGAGGCCTAGGGCTACTCGAAGCAGGTCCTATCAGGTCACAGATCCCACAGTGACTTTGAAATGTATCCTTACTAAACTCTGTAGTTTTCACAGAGGTCGAAGTGGGGAAAAAAACAGTAGGGGAACTGTGGGCGGAGAATAAGGGAGCGGGAATAAACCGAGGATTGGATCAGTGGGCGGGTCAGAGGTGTGGCTAGAAATAGCAAAACATACCAATTTTCAGTACGTTGGGTATTTCATTGACCAGTTATAGCTTATAACGTTATTTATCCAAACAATGGATAAACATGTTTATTTGAGGTTTAATATATAAGTTGTTTACATCAAAATACATTTACAATGTGGGACATGTTTCCAATCACAGAATGTCCCAAATACACTCATAAGTGGAATCATAAGCCATTTGTCTCCGAGCCATGCAGTTTCTTTCACCAGCACTTCTTCTCCCTTTTTTCGAACCATTTCTGAACATAAAATTCAGGTTTAAATTATATGCCAGGAGGCCCTACGATTTTTATGAACATCATAGAAGATATTTCTCCTTGTTATGCCTTCCCTGGGAGGTGCAAGATTTTGACGCATTGCTAGGATTAAAAGTCCCTGTAAATCTGTGATTGTATCAAAAAACGTGGGAGTTGCGTTGGAGACTTTTATTGTTGTAAGAAAACTACTGGGCTAACAGGGAACTCTGCAGTGATTTATGTGTTTTTAAGAGTGAGTCAATATGCTGCGCAGTTCTGCTGTTTTTTGTTAATGGGGGCCGATTTTGCTGCATTCTCCGATGCAACACCACCCAGTAAGGCAACATAGTAGCTTGCGTTGCATTGCTCCATATTTATGAAGCCATTCAAAGACATGCAAAGTGGCTTAACATGGCTTTTAAAATATTACTTGGAGCTTTGCGTTGTGCATGTACCACGTTGCATGGTGCAAGCATGATGCAAGGCCCTTGTAATCGTGCCCCTTAGTCTTGTGTGCATG
Source organism: Lissotriton vulgaris (assembly GCF_964263255.1). NCBI lineage: Eukaryota > Metazoa > Chordata > Amphibia > Caudata > Salamandridae > Lissotriton > Lissotriton vulgaris. The sequence goes on from NC_141700.1 coordinate 256,934,622, forward strand.
CAAATTCTGCAGTTCAAGTCCCTGTTGAGTTGCATTAGAACTGCTGGAACAAGGCCAATGGAGGAACCAATGAGTTAGGCGGACTGGCCTCAAGGGTCCTTTGACCTCCGTGACAAAGTCACTGCTTCTCTAGCTTCTCTAGGGTGTGCTGCTTTTGTGGTCTGCTTGCAAGACTGGAGGTGAACTGCAGTATGGATTGTGGTGGACAGGCCTTCAAGGTTAACCCACACTCGCCACCGGTAGGGTCCACCTGCTGGTGCTTAGATGACCAGAGCTTCTATTGTCTAGTAGGGCCTTCTAGTCTAGTAGGGGACTGTGCTCAATCAGGAGAGTGGTCTGATGAACTAGTCACGAAGGCTGGACCAGGTTCCCTAGGTCCAAATTCGGTAGCTCTGACCATAGTGCCACATCATATCCCCCCCAAACACCCTTCTACCCCACTGAGTTAAACTAGCACTGTCTCCAGCTACAACCCAATGCACTTCCTGAAAAAAAGTAAAAACTTTCTGTAAAAAGCAAACACTCGTTGGGAATGCAGGGTTATGTAAAGCGTGTGAAATATAAGCAGGAACAACCTGTTACCTTAACTCTTTTACTCTCATTGTTCAGAAATCAATGAGTTTTTTTTGTCTCAAACATTGAGGACATGAATACAGGGCTCATCCTGTACACAAGTGTTAAACAGGGCTCAAAAGAGAAAGGGACTCTTCAGGACAATCTGATCTGACTCACAGAAACCCACAAGGGCTCCTTCATATTCATGTCAGCCAGCTAGCCGCTCAAACATAGTACAGTACATATGTATTCAAGTGTCCCGCAAAGCATACCTTTTGAATTGTACTGCTTGGCCAACTCTTCTACTCCCAAATAACAAGACCGATCTGGACAGTAAAAGGCACAATCATATTTTCATTCGGGAAATAACAAAAAGCAGTAACCCACTGAGCTATGCACATAAAATATTGCTCTTTGATATGCATGGTACAAGTTATTTGCAGCAGGCTTATTAACCCTCTGTGCTACCTTAGATGAGTCAAAACAGCCTTTAGACAAAACTCCCCACCCATTTCTCTCCAGCAGGTACATTGAGCACCAGAGTTCTCTTGGCACTTTTATTGTTGCCCGAAACCTGCTGAATATACAAAGAGCTTTGCAGTGTTTTTAAAACTCCTGCACTGCTACAAAACCGCCCCCCAAACTAAACCGGCCCCTACCCTTCCAGTCACCCTGGGAAACGCCTGATGCCTGGAATGGCCAGTCCAGCCTAGTTACTGTAAAGCCTTTTTCAATGCAATACTGCAGATATGTATGCTTATTTGATATAAACGTCACAAATCACTGTTAGTGTAAGACAGATTCTTCCTGAAAATCCTTTGAATTGGGTTCCTGCATGAATGATGCACATGAGCAGTTTAGTACATAAAAGAAGGCCTCTGGGTGGACCTCTGAGGTAAGCACATTAATGTTAACCTAAGGACCCTCACACAGGACCACTTGCCTTTTTAGGTCTCGCAGAGAGACCTATAGCTGTCCATCCACAAAGCTGACTTTTTATGAGGAGGATTCCACAACAGTTCACGTGAAATCGCGTGACCACAAGCTCCTTCGTGCAAGAGCTTGCATTTCCCCATAGGCTTCCCCCTACCAGCAGCATTTGCCACATCAAAGGCTTCAGCTGCCCCTGTTCCTCTCTCCCCTCCCCCCGCCGTCACTTATTCACGGCCGCAGGCCGTCCTAATTGCATTTTTTTCAGCCTGGCTACTTCAAAGGGTTCGGCTGCCCCGCCCCCTGCAATGCCGAGAGCTTCTTTTGATACTCGGTTCAACAGCCGCATGGATGGGCTTCCTTGTTTTGTGCTTGCCGCTGCCCTTTGGTGCCCCGCCACCCCTTTCAAAAATACAAACAAAAAAAAGGGGCTTTGGTGCCTCTTCATATTGTTTGTTAATTTGTTAATTACCTTTCCAAAAGAGGTGTCTACCATCTTAGAATGCTACTGATACATAAAAAAAACTGCCAACTCCACAAAACGCACTGCGGTGACGCTGAGGCAGTCATGTCATCACAACACATATGAGCATATGCACGATGGCTAATTCAAACGTTTGCATCATCACACTTTACTTTGCTGATTCAGTCTGAATCAGCAATACCAACTTCCAGGTGTTGCCTGTGAAAGCGCACGTATTTTCGCTTCTGGGATATTTTGTTAACTAAAAGGGGGATAGTTGGCATAATTGCCACTCTTATTTGCTGACTCGTAATTGTTCAGCGCGTGCCGTTTCACTGTCTCTGTTTGTGTCTCGCTTCCTTGGAGCATGCACCAAGTGCTGATTGCTTCTTTTTGATTAGTGTACTTCTGCTGCTTGCACTGGTACTGATGAAGGTTTTTTTCCTTCTTTGCCCCTCATCGTGTTGTTGCTTATTTCTTATACTTGTAGCATTCGAGAAGAGTGGATGTGATTCCAGCCCGTCCCCACAGGTCTTGCAGCACCTTATCCTGCACGGAGGGTTGCAAGGTTGCTGGCTGGGCACTTCCGTATCTGGTGCAGCTGCATTAGTGAGAGTGCAGGCCTGTGCGATGAGGAGAGGGCAAGGGGGCAGGTCCTGTTGACATGTGCAGAGAGAGCTGGGAGGTTGGTACAGCTAGTGGCAGAAAGAAACAGTGCGGCTCAGGGCCGTGCTGTGGGGCAACCAGGCTTTTGCACTCCGCTGCCTAGGATCTGAACTTGCGTCAGTCACTCCTGCCCTGCACGCTTACATTATTCTTAGCATCTAGTTAAAAGGCAAATGTTCAAATATTTACTACAAATGGCTAGACTTTTTCAGAGCTCCGCTCCGAAACTTAAAGCAAGCATATTGCCCTATGAACGTGGATAGCAGTTCATGTGAAGTGGCAGATGATGCTGGCGTGCATGATACTTACAGACTTTTTTTCATAATGTGTAGCAAAATACGTAAAGCACAACCTGCAAACCAAACCCCTTTGCGGCGTGCTGGAGTTATGGCAAACAATGAAATCCAGCTTGAGTGCAATAATGTGATACCCACAGAACGCACATTTTTCTCAATTGGTGGAGAGGGATACCTAAGCAGATCTATTTTCTCCGAAGTATGCCACTTAGACTCGAGGCTTTTAGTAACCAGTCAATAAATGTTGAATTTGAAATTCAATGGAGACCACATCTTCTTCATGTATGTTCGATAGTTAAAATAAATATTTTCCCTTTTCTTAACATTATCTGTGATCCATTAAAAATGCAAAATATGAGAGGCAGGTGTGAAAATTGCGTGTCCCCGCTTCATTCCTTATTAACCTAATCATTGTTTCTTGGAATGAGATCTTTAGAAATGACCAACGATAAATAGTGAATGATACAAGCAACCTGAACTACTGTAACCTAATTAGCGAACTACCATGACAAGTACAATTGATAATTAAATGTATGTATATACTGCTGTGTGGTACGAAATGAAAATGCCAATAAAATCTGTTAAACAAAGGGATCTGCTTCCCCGCCCACTGCACTTCACGGCCGTCAGGCCCTGACTCGCATTTCTCCTTCCTTCGTGCCCAGCCCCCCTCCCAGCGCTGCCTTGAAGGCTTTTGTACCTGGGCTCCCCTGCCTCCCTTCTTTGTTTAGAGAGAGGTGTTAAGTGACTGCGAAAGCCGTGCCATTAGAAACCCCAACCCTACCACCCACCTGCCCCTCCTCTTTGCCACAGCCTCACCCCCCTTCGTTACCCCTCCAGCTCACAGATGAAGACCTCTGCTCCACAGGCACATTCCTTTGGGTCAGGCAGATGACCGGACTACTTGCTGCCCCAGTGCAGGGACGTGTGTGGCCCCGTGGCCACAGGCTTGGCTACTGTTGTGTTCCCTCAGCCTGTCATCCTTGTGTGATCTAGGAAGCACGTTCAAATTATCTTGGTAACAATCTGATATATTGCACAGCGCCCAGTTCAAACAAGCACCTAGAGTTCATTCTGTTTGCATTTTCTGGTAACTGAGCACCTCTCGTCACCACAACCAATTTTTTATTTGACATGTTCCTAGAGGCCTTTCAGATTCCCTATCATTCAGTGCTTCTGCCTGGTAAACACGTCTCTACCTATCACCTACACACAATATACCCCTGCCCGTAGTGGACATTCAGTTTCAGGGCTAATTAATCGGTGCCTCTCGTAGCTCGTGTTTCACACGAGCGCTATGAACTGGGTATTATGAAAAGTTGCGTTCTGCAAACTGAAGTCTTCCACCGATTGGAAACTCTATCAACTGGGGTGCAGAGCACCTGCTCAGGGGAGGATTAATGTTAAAACTCCTCCCCATCCGTTCATTGGTTTCGTTGCTGGGGATTTAAGGCTTCTGTGACACAAGAGCCATAAATAAATAAATACATAATTAATAAATGAACTACCCTCCCTTGGTGGTCGTTTTTCCTGCTTGAATGAACGTGCGTTGAAAAGGAAAATTGATATAAAATATGGCCACAGGGCCCTATACAAATAAAATGTCTTAAATCTCGATTTAATAGACTAACACCTCCAAAAATGGAAAGTAACAATATTTATTGAGTGCCAGACTGTATCCTTCAAATGTGTAGGTGTGCGCGTAGGTTACATATAAAACAACGCTTTTTTCCTTCCTCATTACCATCCAAAGTCAATATTTCCTTCCACTCCATAACTTTCTAAAAAACGCAGGGATTTCACACGAGCTTTTCGCCGTTCAGCACTTTTTACACCTGGATCAGCCCAGCATACATTTAAAAATATGTGAAACCGAGGGAAAGAAATTGAAAATGTTCATGCACATTGTGGGTGTTTACACGGCCCGCTTTCATGACTCTATCCTGTGCACGCCTGCGCCTCCACACCTTGGCATGGTTTAGTGCACGAAAATGTGCACACTCTGCAAAGCCTCCATTTGTAACTGACGAAGTCCCACATAAAACCCTCACCCTCACACCCCCTCACCCTTATCCTCACACTCCCTCACCCTCACACCCCCTCACCCTTACCCTCACACCCCCTCACCCTTATGCTCACCCTCACACCCCCTCACCCTCTCTCACCCTCACACACTTACCCCCTCTCACCCTCACACCCCCTCTCACCCTCACACAACCTCTCACCCCTCACAAACCCACTCACCTTCACACAACCTCTCACCCCTCACCCTCTCACCCTCACTTACCCTCTCACCCTCACAAACCCTCTCACCCTCATGCACCCTCTTACCCTCGCACTCTCACACACCCTCTCACCCCCTCACCCTCACACCCCCTCACCCTTACACCCCCTCACCCATACCATCACCCTCACACACCCTCAACCCTCACACACCCTCACCCTCTCTCACCATCTCACCCTCACACACACTCTCACCCCCTCTCACCCTCACACAACCTCTCACCCTCACACCCCCTCTCACCCTCACACAACCTCTCACCCCTCACACACCCACTCACCCTCACACAACCTCTCACCCCTCACCCTCACTTACCCTCTCACCCTCACACACCCTCTCACCTTCATACACCCTCTTACCCTCACACACCCTCTCACCCCCTCATCTTCACCCTCACACCCCCTCACCCTCACACCTCCTCGCCCTCACATCCCCTCACCCCCCTTACCCTCACTCACCCTCACACCCCTCTCACCCACTCACCCTCACCCACCCTCTCACCCTCATTTACCCTGTCACCCTCACACACCCTCTTACCCTCACACACCCTCTCACCCCCTCATCCTCACAACCCCTCACCCTCACAACCCCTCACCCTCACATCCCCTCACCCTTCCTCACACCCCCTCACCCCCCCACACCCTCACACCCCCACACTTCTCCACCCCCTCACGCCCCCACAGCCCTTACCCTCACACACACCCTCACCCTCCCTCACACCCTGTCACACCCCTCACCCTCACACCCCTCACCCACCCTCACAACCCTCACCCCTCACCCGTCACACCCCACACACCCTCACCCTCATCACTCAGTACCACCCCCAGTATCACTCCGCACCACCCCAGTATCACTCAGCACCCCCCCAGTATCACTCAGCACCACCACATTATCACTCAGCACCACCACATTATCACTCAGCACCACCACATTATCACTCAGCACCACCACATTATTACTCAGCACCACCACATTATCACTCAGCAACACCACATTATCACTCAGCACCACCACAGCACCACTCAGCACCACCACAGCACCACTCAGCACCACCACAGCACCACTCAGCACCACCACATTATCACTCAGCAACACCACATTATCACTCAGCACCACCACATCATCACTCAGCATCACTCAGCACCACCACTCAGCACCACCACACCACCACCACACCACCACTCAGCACCACCACACCATCACTCAGCACCACCACACCACCACTCAGCACCACCACAGCATCACCCACCACCACCACAGCATCACTCAGCACCACCACTGCACCACCACAACAGCACCACTCAGCACCACCACAGCACCACTCAGCACCACCACAGCATCACTCAGCACCACCACAGCACCACTCAGCACCACAACGGCACCACTCAGCACAACCACGGCACCACTCAGCACAACCACGGCACCACTCAGCACAACCATGGCACCACTCAGCACAACAACAGCATCACTCAGCACCACCACAGCATCACTCAGCACCACAACAGCATCACTCAGCACCACCACAGCATCACTCAGCACGACCACAGCATCACTCAGCACCACCAAAGCATCACTCAGCACCACCACAGCACCACTCAGCACCATCACAGCACCACTCAGCACCACCACATTATCACTCAGCACCACCACAGCACCACTCAGCACCACCACAGCACCACTCAGCACCACCACAACACCACTCAGCACCTCCACAGTATCACTCACGGCCTCCACAGCATCACTCAGGGCCACCACAGCATCACTCAGGGGCACCACAACATCACTATGCGCTACCACAGCATCACTGAACGCCACAGCATCACTCGTCGCCACCACAACATCACTCTGCACCATCACAGCATCAATCTGTGCAACAATTCAACAACAACTGGGTCAAATATGTTCTCTCAATGTTTCAAGCTTTATTTAAAATGTCAATAAAAGATGTTAATATTTCACTTCTGTCTTGGATTTTCGTCACAATAAAATACACTAAACATAATCTTCACAATAGCTATTTACAAAAGTTTAAGCTATTGCCATTATAAATTACAATCACTTTAATTTAAGTATTAATTATTTTAAAAAATTAAAAGCTGTGGTTATTTGTAATATCAATACATCTAAGTCACGTAAATACAAAATATGGTGCATTATAAATGCTATAGGTGTCACATTTGCGAAAGTTATAACTATTGGCATTGTAAATGACAAAGCTATTAATTTAGCTTCTTTCAAAACCAACACATAAATAAAAAAATTGTCATTTACAAGACCAATAGCTCAAACATTCATAATGCGAGACCTATTGCATTGCAAATGCTTGTTGATCTTGCTGTACAGTCCCGGCCTGTGCTTTACTGGGAGTAATCTTTTTGGAAGATGTTTTAAAGTTTGCACCTTTAACTTAAACTTTCTAACAAGCAATACAATAATTTGTTTTAACTTCTAGACAATGTTGTACCTTTTTTAGGGCCATGCCGTACAGAATAGAAGTAAAGGCAGAAAGCAGTCATCTGTTCTGTAGTCCTGTGTCTTTGAGTCACTTTCAAAGCCGGAGAGATGTTGCTCTTTGTAAACTCATTTACTAGTACACAGAAGCCATAATACTATTGAAATTTCTACCAGTCATCTCTCATATGCAAAGGGGCCAATCGGTGACCAAACTAACCTGCAGTTTAGCTATTGATTTCAATTCTGGTTGGCGCTTGACATTTTAGAAGCAAAAATTAAAAGTATCGGCAATGGTTACTTTATGCAATAAATAATATGACATTTCTAAATGTTTTGTGTATTTCACAGAAACAAACAGCAATTTTTTAGAGGTCCCTATAAAATATGGGCTTAATCAGCATTAATCAATTCTGACCACTGCAAACTACAGTTCGAGCTTTACCATTGCCCATTCTTTAATTGGAGCTTTGGAACATTTAACACATTTCTGCCATCTGTAGGGTGCACGTTCGTTGCAGCAGACATATTAATCCTGTGCGCTACATTAGATGAGTCAAAACGCAAAACTGCCAACAAACAAAACTCCAATCTCTCTCCAGCAGGAAGATAAACAACCAGAGATATCAATCTTAAGACTGCACAGCTCTGCTGGTTTTGTTCCTGGGGGCCGATTTTGCAGCACTGCTGCAAAACCGGGCCCCAATATAAAACCAGCCCCCCACCCCTCCGTCCCATGCCCTGTAGGTCAGTCTGGCCTTAGAGCAAGCGCCTATTTTTTTCATAGTCTGACCCTGGATGAGGTCCGAAAGGGGCTCTGGTGCTGGGGGGAGGGGGTTGTTACAGAACTGGACTTATTTTGCTACTTATATGCAATATATATATATTTTGGAGTAAACAGTATGTTTTTAACAGACCACAGACCCTATACAAAGACAATGCAGTAGTACACATTTAATAAAATAACAAGAAAAACATCTGATAAGACATTCAACGTTTTCTAGTTATTTAAAAAATAATTCACCAGGTATTCTTTCATTTTCCCAACTGGATGTTTAAGAGTGTGGAGTTCAGAGGCAGTCTAGGCTCCTCTTGCAGGCCCCAGTGCAGTGAAAAGAGCAGAGCTGTAAAGGAGGGACTGGGGACCTCGGGGCAGGCACGCAGAACAATTTCCAGGAGAGGCTGGTGAGGCGGAGTCAGCTGTGGGGACAACGGAGGGCCTCTTCTTCAGCAGTCGCCCTCCTCCAATTTTCCAGTTCTGGCTGGCTGGAGAGCAGATTTACAGCAAGCCACAAATTCCTCACCTTTCCTCTTTTCTTCTTTTCCAGGTGGTGTCCCTCAGTCTGCCTGAGCCCGAAGATGAAGGGCAGAGGAGGTCAAGGGCGGGGCCACCAAAGCATCCTGATGTGACCATTGAAATGAGGTTATTCCAGTATAATAAGTGGGGGCCTGCAATCTTTATAACAACTGATCTCTAATTTCCTTATTGAAGACTAATAGTGCAATTACAAGTCACAGTGGGGAAGGGGAAGGAGGTCGGGGGGGGGGGGCACTGAAGAGGCCTTCCTCGATGTGCACCACACAGGGGACACGCCTGAATGATAAAGTTATAATTTCTAAGTAGGTCAATTCCTGCCGTCCCGGGACGCTTTTTCAAAACAAAGAAGTAGGGGAACGGACTTTAATAATTTTTAAAAGTAGGGGCACACCGTGCCCTTCCGATCCCGCCCACTTCTACCACTGAGTTTTCATAGCTTTATAAACATAAACGCAGCTCAATTGCTCTACTGTGACTGTAAATCCTCTTCAGATAATTAATGTCTGCTACAGAACCCCTGTTTATATTTCATGTTGTACTTCATTTTGCATTCTGTGAGAGTAGTTTGCTTTTTCCAAATGTTGTGTTTCTGTAATTTGTTTCTTGGGATATAGAACTCCTGTAAAGTGTATACTGCGAAAAGAGCCGCAACTAGGCATTTGGGTGAGTTCAGGCTGTTGGTATATTTGAGAAGTTGGCCTGGTATATGCTGCCCACTAGTTATAGTGGGCACCTTGTACCAGTCCAAACAACCCTTATTGATGATTAGGTTAAAGACAACCTTTATTGAAAGCTATCCTAGTGGTAGCTATGGAGAGCAGCCTTCAGGCTAAGTCTCGAAGGAATGTAAAGCAACTTGGTTTATCAGATTGTAACCTCCTGAATGACCAAATGAAAGGAGAACCACACAAGGTATATATAAAATATATTTATTTATTACTAAACACTCTCTACTAACCTCTTTATGAGATCAGAGAGCCAGATACACAATTTCAAAACACTAGAACGACAGTAAATAGCACAATACACTGTGGGCCCCAGGGGGAGACCAAACCATATATTAAGAAAGTGGTATAACAACCCCGACTTGACTAGACACAGTGCCTAGAGCACGTAGAATTGCTGGGACCCCAAGGAACCACCCAAGGTAGTGACACTGGGGACACACGGGGGACGATTGCAGTGTGAGAACACAGCCGCAACCTCGGTACAATCCTATGGGAAAGTCACAGTTGGAATTTTTGAGTATAAGGACACATAGAAGAGGACTTTGAGCAAACCGTTTTAGACTTAGAAGGTTCTAAGACCAGCACCCATGTGAGCACCCGAGTACTCGTGTTACCTCACCCAAAAAGTCAGTGCATAGGTGTCAATTGATGTCGGGAATCTTCGTAGCTTTCAATAGCGAGATGCTGCAAAGTGCTGCTGCCGTGAAGGAGGAATGTGTCCGGTGTGATCCAAGCTTGGATCGCAGATGGGAAGAACCTGAAAGCAGAGGGACAGAGTCTGGGTCACTTGCCAGTGACCAGGGGCTCGGTAGACGAATGCCCACCGATGTCGGGGGCCTCAGGTGCAAAGAGGTGAAGCTTGACTCTGCAGCCACAAGGACCAGGAGACGTCGACGACGACCAAAGTCCGCAGGCGAGCTGTCCCACAAAGGATATCGAGTGCTGGGGGTCGGTGTCTGGATTGGAGAACAAAAAACCTTGGCAACTGCAACCCACGCGGTCAGAGAAAAGATGCTTTGGTGAGGACCAGCAAGGTCCTTGGGACTCCCCAAGCTATGGAGAGTCAGGGCACACCTGAAGCAACCAGGGAAGCCCACGGAAAGTTAAGGTTCCCTTCCCAGTCGACGGACCAGGGATCGCTAAGGGGCCTCGAGAGGAATCACAAAACACCAGCCCACAGAACACTCGCGGAGTGTAGGCCAGTGATCTTCAGTGGAAATGCTGCTCGGGGCTTGGACTATAAGTAGCCCAAAGCCCAGCCTCAAGGATTGACAAAAAGCATATGCTGCTTCAAATGTTCACTGTGTCCAGGGGTTTGGGTTGTACGGTCCCCACGAAGGCTAAGAGCACAGGTCGGCCTTGGGGAAGCTTGGGAACCCACCTCCTGTGTTGCAACATCTTCGGAGTCCTTTGGAAGCTGTGTAGCTGCAAACCGGTCAGATGCGTTTAGGTGCCTGCCTTGCAGGGGAGTAACTCCTTTACTCCAAGGGAGATTCTTCAGTCACCCAGCGTTGTGCAGATCGTCAAAGTACTTGGTTTCTGTAGCAGAGTTTAGTCCAGGTAAAATCTAAAGTCCTGTAGTCAGGGGTTCCTACTTTATACCCAAGGAAGGGGTGGGACAATCTCTGGGGACCCACCTATGGGAGGGTCATAATAGAGGGGTGGTTACACCCATGTCCTTTGTCCAGTTTCGCACCAGAGCAGGGGCTGGTAGCTCCTGCAACCGGTTTGAGCTGGACTATGCACAGGGACACCAAATGTACCCCCAGTGCAGACATCAAAGCACTCTTGGAGTGCACCCACCCAGCCCCAATACATTAACGCCTGTCTGGGAGGTGGTTACACCTCCCTGTAACAGGAATCCTATTGTCCAGCCTCCCCTGCCGGAGTTTCGTCCAGTAGCAGGAGGGCAGACTCGTGTCTGTGGCTGGCAGCATCCATCTTGTGATGCCAGGGTCGAGAAAGCTGGTACCAGGTGTACCAGTGCTGTCATATTTCTTCCTCTAGGAGGGTGGAATTTTACCACCCCCACCAGTTACTGGCGGGGAGGTATGATTCTACGTGTATGACACCAAACACAACATGTTTCCTTGCAGCCGTTTTTAAGTTGGCATTTACAGCTAGGTTATAATACACTTAAGAGTATATGGTTAGCTGCATCACAAACAACCCCGGAAATGAGGTTCTGAAGGCTGCAGAGGGGCTCTGCTCATGCAGGAGCACCCTCTCACATAAACCCAGCACCTTGCCTTTAGGATGGATAAGGTCTGCCATAGGAATGACTGATAGGTTTATATGTGCAGTGATAAGGATAGATATAGTAAACCTAGATCTAATTAAGGAGTGCATTCACCACCTTACACAGGCTGCTGTAGCAGATCTGTTGTGTCATTTTGAATGGTCTCTTAGGGGTGGCATAATACATGCCGGAGCCCCTGAGAGGCCTCTGGGGTACCTATGCCCTGGGTACATAGTATACCCTGGGTACATAGTATGGACTTATAAGGGTACCACAGAATCCAATCTGGAGTGTACCTTGGAGCGGAGTTAGCGGGGTGCTCCGTGGGAGATTTAACAGCTGTCTAAGAAAGTTGTTCTCTGTCTGGGTTAGGTTCACAGAACTACAGTGACCCCATAATTCTGTGCCATATAACACCCCTCTCCGGTCTTGGACCTTGTAGATTTCGATGGCAGGGCTTGCTGGTTTCTGGCTGGACTTACAGAAAACCTTCATGATATCACCTGACGATTGCGACAATTTTAGAGATGATTTTTTAATTTGTGCCCCCCAATCCATAGTCTCTGTGATTGTGATGCAGAGATAATCGAAAGGGGACACTCTCAAGGGGTTCACCATTTAGGGAAGGGGTTGCTCGTGTGCCTTTAGGGCTGTTAAACGCCATAAATTTGTTTCTCTGTTTATTAATTTCTAATGCCCTTTCACTACAGAATGCTTCAATTCTATTGAGTACCCTCTGGATCCCCATAGGTGATTTTGCTGTAATTAAGTGTCATCGGCAAACATCATTGCTGCAATTATGTGCAAGGCCAGCTTGTGCACATCAAGATCTTTCTCTGCAAGTAAATAATCTATCAGGCCATTTATGTATAGACTAAAGAGAGTAGGTGCAAGCACGTAACCCTGTCGAACACCGCGTTTAATCGGGATGGGCGCAGTTAGCTTTCCATCCTTACCAAACCTAATTTGGGCGAAAGTTCCCTCATGCAGCCGCCTTATGAGTTGGGATAGATATACTGGAACCCCCATCTCATGAAGGACTGCCCACAGCTTTTCCCTTGGGACCAAATCAAAAGCTGACCTCTGATCTACAAATATTAAGTAAAGGCTGCCACCCTCTAGACACACGGCCTTCCAGTGTAATAGTTGTAGCCTGAGTATTTGCTCCAAAGTAGACAGTTTTTCTCTAAACCCTGGCTGTAGGGGGGTGAGTATCTTCCGTTCCTCCATCCAAGTTTGTAACCAAAGCAGCAGCACACGCGCAAACATTTTTTGCGTAATGTCTATGAGGCTGATCGGCCTATAATTGGTTGGTAATAGCGGTGAACCTTATTTATAGATGGGGATTATTTCGGCTCTGGCCCAGCTGGGGGGAATCTTTATGCCTTGAAGTATGGCATTGAATAACACCCAGAGGTATGGTGCCCAAACAGATGGTTCACTGCGGAAAAGATCTGCTGGGATTTTATCTAATCCGGGTGCTTTACCTGGGGCTATTTTAGAGAGGGCTCCCCTAATCTTATTTAAATGTATGCTTATGCTGGGGCTGTCCTCATAGTGTTCATTGGTTTCCCCTGTGTTGGAGGGATAGTCAGTCCCCCCTGGGCATCCCTCGGTTATCTCATCATTCGGTATAACTCCCTTGGAATAGAGAGATTCAAAATGGTCCCGCCAGACCTCTGCTTCCAAGTTCGGCTCTATCGTGATTTAACACCAGAGCTACCTGTATTAACGACTTTCCAGAAAGTCCTTGTTGGACCTGGGATCTCCAAGTCACATAGGGTAGCTTGGCATAAAGTAGAAAGGCCTAACTCCAAAGTACATCCGTTAAGGTTGCGTCTCACCCACTCAGTAACTCAGTGCCCATCCATCCAAAAATGACACTACACCATAGTTTTTATAAAAGTAGAAAAGCTTTATCTTTCTTTAAGTTAGTTTTTCAGTAATCTCGCCCTCTGTTACGTCTGCATTTCAGATACCATTATTATCATTTGACATACTTTTGTGATTCCATGAATTTTAACACTGACTTTAACTCATTAGCAGACTTTACTCATCTGTAACAACCTAGTACCAATAGGAATAAGAGTTACTTTGCAAGAGGACCATTCTCCTTTTTCCGTAAGTGCAAACAGATCTACATAACCATAAAGGACACATTGGAAATGCAATGGGTTATGGGTTCCAGAGGTAACTCTGAAATATTTGTACCTAGAAATGGAATTCAATAGTATCTTGCCTCGAAGGACAGAATTTAGTTGTACCATCAATTCTTACCACCTTTGGTTACACTTTACAAGGACCTCAGTGAAACAAGATATTACTTTTGGAACAAATAGACTTTACATTGAAAGTAAACACTCTCCCTTTAGACCATCAAGGTTCCACTTTAACATTACTGTAACAACCATGCTCAAAGTCAGTTCTGACTGATTGACAATTCTAATCTATCCCGGGATTGTAACCTTACTCAGGATAGCTGTGGAGGGTTAATATATTTTTCGAGGGTTACTATCCTCCATTAAATCCCCGGCACATATGCAGAGCTTTGGTTGAGTTTTTCAGTCAGGACTCTCCGTCCCCAGTCCCCTCGGCTAGGCAGCCCGTCCACAGTTACAGCTCTGCCGGGAGTTCGGTAGTGCCGAACACTCGACGGGGCTTCCCCGCTGTCTGTAGGACTCCGACGGTGGTTTTCTCACCGAAGTCCTGTCAGCGAGGGGGAATATTGATTCTTGGCTCCCCTCGTAGAAGAGCTCCGCTTCTGCTCGGTCTTCTCTCGTCCCGCCCCCTGCCTTCCCGTGCCTCGCCTTCTCTTCACTCGTCAGGCGGAGTCGGGCAGGGCTTCTGCTACCTAGCAACCAACGCGGAAGACGCTCTTCAGCCTCACATCGACGCCAATCTCCCACAAGCGCCAGGAAGCGCAGTTCCCCTGCTTTCCCAGCCGATTTCAGATAATAAACGGTGAGGCAGACGAGCGTGGATGATGCTACGCTGCTTAGGGTCCATTTCTCTTGGACCTTCAATCACACCAATTCACAAGTAGGCTGCGGGGAATGGCCAAGAGACAGTCCCACCTGATTTCTCAGGGTTTCAGTCGGTTCCCTCACTCACCCTCTAACTCCTGGCTCAATGGTTTTCCAATACCCAGACCGAACCAAGGTTATTTTTAGGTGAGAGGGGGGGTATCACAGAAGTGAATTGCGACAGGGTCCCAGATTAAGGCAGGGCAAAGTCCTCAGATAGGGGGGGCGTCAGCAGTGAAGGGAAGCAGGGCTGCAGACACTCAATTTCCCTACCCAGTGCGCCAACCTCTCCTCCCAGAAGCCTTAACTCCTGACTGACCCTACTCCTCACAAGATCACCTCTCTTCCAAAATGGGCACCCAACATTCCGCCTTATATAGGCTGACCCAGGAAGGTCCAGAAGGGTCCAGAGGGTTCTGGAACGTTCCTATGCTAACCTATGGGTCCAGACTCTAAGGTGGCAGTTGTGGCAGTTAATAGCCACCATTTTGTGTATCCACCACTTTCTTTGTCAGAAAAGGCACCTAGGCCTCAGGAAAAAGGACTATGTGATCAAAGAACACCTAACCCCTAGGCCAACACCTCAAAAATCCATTGGACATAAAAAAAATAAAAAGGTTTGAGGGGCAAAAAAAGGGGACAAAATAAATAATTAATTAGGAGGGACTACTCAAAGGGCAGACAGGTCTAACACGCGTCCCCCCAAGCTGAAAGTGGGGAGAGCTACCCAACCCCTTGGGAGTCCTCATCACTAAGGCGGAAATACCTAGAGAGACCGTCTGCATTGGCGTGGTCCACTCCAGGCCAATGTTCCACCCGTAAGTCCATTCCCTTTAGGGAGATGGACCATCTCAACAACTTGGGATTTTCCCCCTTCATTTGCATCAGCCAACGAAGAGGTCGATGGTCAGTCTGAACCAGGAAGTGCGAGCCAAACAGGTATGGCCGCAACTTCTTCAGAGCCCATACCACCGCAAAAGCTTCCCGCTCAATTGCACTCCACTTCTGTTCCTGGGGAAGCAGTCTCCTGGACAGGAAGACTACAGGCTGATCCAGACCCTCCTCATTGAGTTGCGATAACACTGCCCCAATGCAATGCTCTGATGCGTCTGTCTGGACAATGAACTCCTTGGAGAAGTCTGGGCCCTCAGGACCGGTGCTGCACATATTGCCTGTTTCAATTTCACAAAGGCTTGCTGACAAGCCTCTGTCCAGACTACCCGTCGAGGTTGTTTCTTGGATGTGAGCTCTGTGAGGGGCGCTACAATAGTGCCATACCCCTTCACAAAGTGACGGTAGTAACCTGTGAGGCCCAGGAAAGCTCGGACCTCAGTCTGGGTCTTGGGGGGTTCCCAGGCCATGATTGCCTCAATCTTTGCCTGGAGGGGCTGCACTGTTCCCCTACCCACCAAGTGGCCTAGGTACACAACCGACCCCTGCCCAATCTGACATTTGCTGGCCTTGATTGTCAAGCCAGCCTGTTTCAGGGCTTGGAGAACAGCTTGCAAGTGATGCAAATGGTCCTCCCAACTGCTGCTGAAGACGGCAATGTAATCCAGGTAAGCAGCGGAGAAAGCTTCCATTCCAGAGAGGACCTGGTTCACCAGCCGCTGAAAAGTGGCAGGGGCGTTCTTGAGCCCAAAGGGCATCACACAGAACTGGAAGTGTCCCTCAGGCGTTGAGAAAGCTGACCTTTCCTTTGCTCCATCTGTAAGGGAGATCTGCCAGTACCCTGAAGTAAGGTCAAAGGTACTCAGATATTGGGCAGCTCCCAGCCGGTCAATCAATTCATCCGCCCTAGGGATCGGATGAGCATCAGTCTTGGTCACTGAGCTCAGTCCCCTGTAATCCACACAGAACCTCAGTTCTGGAGTGGTGCCTGGTGGGGCAGCTTTTGGTACTAACACCACCGGACTGGACCAGGGTCTACTGGAAGGTTCAATGACTCCTAGCTCCAGCATCTTGGTAACCTCACCGTGGATGCTGGCCTTCACCTTGTCTGACAGCCGGTAGGTCTTTGACTTCACTCGTAGGCTGTCTCCTGTGTCCACATCATGGGTACACAGGTGAGTCCTTCCCGGGACAAGGGAGAACAACGTAGAGTACTGATCCAATATCTGGCGGCAGTCCCTCCGCTGCTCAGGAGTTAGGGATGGGGAGAGAATCACTCCCTCCACCGACCCATCCTTTTCCTGAGACGAAAAAAGGTCGGGGAGAGGCTCGCTTTCTGCTTCCTCTCCTCCATCAGTCACCATCATCAAGATGACCTCGGGCCTCTCATGGTGGGGTTTGAGGCGATTAGCATGCAGCACCCGTAGGGGCTGTTGAGGGGTTTTAAGATCCACCAGGTAGGTGGCCTTACCCTTCTTCTCCAATACCTCAAAGGGGCCTGTCCAGCGATCCTGGAGAGCACTTAGCTCTCCAGGCTCCATCACCCACACTTTCTGGCCAGGCTCCAACTCTACCGGGTGAGCGTTGTGGTCATACCACTCTTTCATTACTGCTTGGCTGGCTTCCAAGTTGTCAGAAGCTTGCTTCCACAACTTTGCCATTTGGCTCCGGAAAGCCAGCATGTAGCTCACCACATCCTGGGGAGGCTTCCTGGGAGACTTTTCCCATCCATCCTTCACCAGGCTGAGAGGTCCACGTACAGGGTGCCCATACATAAGCTCGAAGGGGCTGAAGCCCACTCCCTTCTGCGGCACTTCCCTGTAGGAGAATAGCAAACAGGGTAGGAGGACGTCCCATTTCCTCCGCAGGCTCTCAGGAAGACTTCTTATCATGCCTTTTAAGGTCTTGTTGAACCTCTCTACCAGTCCATTGGACTGGGGGTGGTATGGAGTGGTGAACTGGTAGGTCACTCCACACTCCTTCCACATTGCCCACATATATGCTGACATGAAGTTGGTCCCCCTGTCGGACACAACTTCCTTGGGGAAACCCATTCGGGTAAAGATCCCCATCAGGGCCCTAGCCACAACAGGTGCAGTGACAGTCCTCAGAGGAATTGCCTCTGGGTACTGCGTGGCGTGATCCACCAGAACCAGGATAAACCTGTGACCAGCGGTAGTTGGTGGATCTAATGGCCCCACAATGTCGATGCCCACCCTTTCAAAGGGGGTGCTAACGACAGGAAGTGGTTCCAGGGGAGCTTTTAGCTTCACCCCTGTCTTCCCACTGGCTTGACAGGATACAAACGTCCGACAGTAAGTGTCAGATGCCACTTTCATCTGAGGCCAGTAAAAGTGGGGGACAAGCCGGGCAAAGGTCTTGTCCTGACCTAAGTGTCCTGCCAAGGGAATCTCATGAGCCAATTCGAGAAAAAAAGGCTCGGTATCGTTGAGGGACTACCAAGGCCCGTGATGAACCGGGCAAAGGTACCTTGGGTTCACTGTAGAGGAGTCCATCCTCCCAGTAAATATGGTAGTGCCCTGCAACGTTCCCTGCTGCCTGGGCTTCGGCCTGACTCCTCAGTCCCTCAAGGGTAGGGCACTCCTTCTGGCCCTTACAGAACTCCTCCCTGGTAGGCCCTTCTTCCACATGCTACTCAGCAGGGATAGGTAAGTCCTCCAGGGAGACTACTTCCCCCTCCACGGACTCCTGGCCCACCACCGCAGGTGGCCGATCTGTCTCATGGGGTGTGGAAGCCGAAGCAGGCTTCTCCTGTCTTCGGGTCTTTCCCTTTTTGGCAGCGGGCTGGGCCATTGTTCCAGGCTCCAGCCCAGGCGAACTCCCTCTCTGGGCAGTCGCAGACCTTGTGCTTGCACAGGCCCAGTCAGGTCTACCCAGCATCTCCGAATGAGTCCGGTATTCCACCTCCTTCCAAGCATGGTGCTCCATGTCATTCCCTAGCAGACAATCGACTGGCACGGCAGGGCTTACGGCAACTCGAAGTGGACCTGCAACCCACTCCCACTCAAAGGGAACCTCGGCCACAGGGTAGTGGCCCAATCTGCCGTCAGCCATTGTGGCAGGGTGGAGTACATGTGGAATCACCTGCTCTGGAGACACCAGTTGACTCATTACCATAGTCATACTGGCTCCTGTGTCTCTCAGAGCCTCCCCTCTTTGGCCATTGATGGTGATCCATTGCCCATGCTTGGTAGTATTTGGGGGCACCTGGATCTTAGGAACCATCTCCCGATCTCCCAGGGACACTAAGGTGACACCCGCCCACTCACCCCCCTTATCTAAGGGCAACTCCTCCCTGAGCGCTACACTAGCTACTCCCGGGGCTTTTCCTCCGGTGGGAGGGGGTGGTCTCTTTGGGCACTTGACATCTCCCTTATAATGTCCAACACCACCACACTCAAAACAGTGGACAACCCTTGGCTGCTGGCTTTGGCCAGGATGAGGGTTCCTGGGCGGGTTAGCCTTAGGGGTGAATCCTGTTCCCTTTCCCTGGAAACTGTTTTGGGGACCTTTTGAGAACTCCCGCTTTTTATCTCCCCCCTCCTTCTTCTGGGGGGCGCCCTGCCCGGCTCTTTGGGAATCCCCTCCAGTCCCCTTTGAGGACACATGGGTACTTGCCCAGATGTCCGCCTCCTCCGCAAGCTTCCGGGGGTTGGTCAGCTTGCTGTCCACCAGGTGTTGACGCAGCTCGGGAAAACATTTCTCGAGTAGGTGCTCTTTGAGAATAAAGTCATATAATCCCTCATAGTCCTTCACCTCGCTGCCTTGTATCCAACCCTCTAGTGCCTTCCTTGCATAGTCCAGGAAATCCACCCAATTTTGGGTGCCTAATTTGTGACTTCCCCTGAACTTCTGCCGATACTTCTCTGGGGTCAGCCCAAACTTCTTAATTAGTGCCACTTTCATGGTGGGGTAGTGGGTCTGCTCTTCCTGTTCTAGGGCCAATAATGTATCCCATCCAGTAGGAGGCATGTATTTGTATAAACCACCCCCCCCCCAGTGTTTTTCCTGGATCCTATGGGCTCTTAAGGAGACCTCATAGGCAGCCAGCCACTTGGCGATGTCATCCCCTGGGCTGTAGCTGGCAACTATATCTTTAGGTAGGTAGGGTCTGGGTTCCCTGGTCAGTTCTTTTGTTTTGCTGCCCCCATTTGGAGAATTGGAGGGTCCTATCTGTAGGGCCCTGTGAGCCATCCTCTGTTCCTCCCTCTCCATTTCCAACCTGGCTAACTCCCACTTTAGCTGTCTTTTTTCCTTCCTGTCCGTTAGTTCAGCTTCGGTTAAGCTTCTTCCGGAGACACTGCTGCCTTCCATTGAGAAGGTCCTAGGTCCTGGGAGTAGGTTTTCCGTCTCAGGATGGAACAATCCCTCTACCCCCATAACTGTGTCCCGATCCGTCCCCTCTTCCTCCTCCTTTCCCTCTCCATGTGCTGCCACCCAAGCCTTCAAACTGGTCTGGAGTTCCCCCTTCTTGGCACCACGCTTAAAAACACTCCCATCTTCTGGCAAAAGTCTCTAAGCTGGGCTGCAAAATAGGTTTCCAGTTCCTCCAGAGCAAATTCCATTTTGCTTATGAGAGACGTGGGGACAACCACTTGGGAAGAATTGGTTCAAAAGGGGCAATTTGAAGCTACCTCCACCCACCACCAGGAGTAAATTTAGAAAAAGCAAAAGAAATAATTGGGAAGTCCGCCAGGAGAAAACTCCTAGTGTAGGCCTATGGAATACACCTTGTTACTAAAGAGTGGACGCAACCACAGTTCTCATCCCACCGCTAGACACCAATTATGTTGGACCTGGGATCTCCAAGTCACATAGGGTAGCTTGGCATAAAGTAGAAAGGCCTAACTCTAAAGTACATGCGTTAAGGTTGCGTCTCACCCACTCAGTAGATCAGTGCCCATCCATCCAAAAATGACACTACACCATAGTTTTTATAAAAGTAGAAAAGCTTTATCTTTCCTTAAGTTAGTTTTTCAGTAATCTCGCCCTCTGTTACATCTGCATTTCAGATACCATTATTATCATTTGACATACTTTTGTGATTCCATGAATTTTAACACTGACTTTAACTCATTAGCAGACTTTACTCATCTGTAACAACCTGGTACTAATAGGAATAAGAGTTACTTTGCAAGAGGACCATTCTCCTTTTTCCGTAAGTGCAAACAGATCTACATCACCATAAAGGACACATTGGAATTGCAATGGGTTATGGGTTCCAGAGGTAACTCTGAAATATCTGTACCTAGAAATGGAATCCAATAGTATCTTGCCTAGAAGGACAGAATTTAGTTGTACCATCAATTCTTACCTCCTTTGGTTACACTTTACAAGTACCTCAGTAAAACAAGATATTACTTTTGGAACAAATAGACTTTACATTGAAAGTAAACATTCTCCCTTTAGACCATCAAGGTTCCACTTTTAACATTACTGTAACAACCATGCTCTTAGTCAGTTTTGACTGATTAACAATTCTAATCTATCCCGGGATTGTAACCTTACTCAGGATAGCTGTGGAGGATGTTATGACCAGATTCTCAGACCAGATAGAACCAGCTCACCAGAGCACCACCAACCTGGCCAAAACGTAACCACCTCCCTCCTCAGGACCCATCTATCCAGGCACCTGGGTACCTACCTGAGGATGGGGAACTCGCAATATACAAGCTCATATAATCAGAAACACCACTAAATCTATAGGGATTACTAGGAATACTCACTGATTACTAAGGACGTCCATGCCCTACACCACACTCATACCTCGTAGTGTCGCGACCACATGGGTCCAGACTAATCTACCCTGGGGCAGTTCTGATTATTTACCATTACACACTGACTACAGTCAGTGCTCACTCGGCACCTCCGCAATCCTGCATGCCTACACACCGGTCTGCAGCCCTAGTGCTCTCTTCCTTCCAATCCGGTCCACAATCCGGCGGACCTAAGCACTGGTGTCCCCCCCAGTGTTCTCTAACTCACAGCCCGGTCCACAATCCGGCGGACCTATACATCAGGCTTCCACCTGATGCTCTCTTTAACGCCGCTTACCAACGACGATCACTTTCCTATGAATACCTTCAGCTCTCTCTCTCTCTCTATGTTGGGAAGTTTCTCTCACTATTCACTAGAGGTTCACTACTACAATAATATTATAGAATGGCCGAATAACTTAGTGTATGAATGTTCTTTTAGCCCAAGGGCTCCTCTCTCTCCCTAATTATTCAGTGGCTACTTACCTGATCAGGGGCAGCATCTGTTCTGGCTGTAACCCCTGACTAGAAGGAAAGGTTACCTGTGCTTTAAGAACAAGAGGCACACACTGTATGCAAGAGTTATTCCCTGATTTAAACGCTCTCTATCATAAGAACAACACATGCACACTGGTTCACTAAGAACTGGGGTATCTTTATTACAATAACAATAGAATGGGAATAGACACATACACAGATCTGCGGGGTCTCCGTAACTAACAGGAACTGTAACACACCGCTGAAAGAAAAAGGATTAGACATACAGTATAAGGACAAGGTTAATATTTGAAAAGTAAAGAACCATATCACCTAAGGAGTGTGGGGTCTTGCTCTAGCTGTCATCTGGGCTCCTCTCTCGTCTGTGCCTTAGCTCGTCTTAGATCCTCTCCTGCACTCTTGGACACACATCTGCGCTGATCACTCTGCACTGGATTCCTCTTCCCCACGAACTTTCTCCACCTTCCAACTTCAGTCTAATTGTTTCTGCCGCTCTGATAACCGTTCGCTCCACTAGCTTCTTCACTCTATTTGATTGTCTCTGTGCTAATGTCCAATTCACTCCAGCTGCTCCCACAGATTAATCCACGATATAACTTCAGTCTCTTCCAAAAGGCATTACTTCAGACTCCAGCTATTCACAACTCCTCCTGATAAGTAACTGCTTCTGACTGCTTCCTTCAGTTCCAGCTCACTGACTGTCTGTCTGTCTTCTCTCTGTTCCAAGCATCTTCTGTCTCTTCTCCTCTTGCAACTCCACTCCTCTCCTCTGCTCCAATTCAACATAAACTCTTTCTGATTCTCCACTCCTTCTGCAACTCCACTCCTCTCCTCTGCTTCAATCCAACTCAACTGCTTCCAGCTCAAACTCTTTCCAGCTCGAACTCTTTCCGCTCCTCCAACTCAACTAACTCTGCAACTCCAGCTCAACTAACTAACTCCGCCTCTGCACTTCACTAATATGGAATGCTGTCTCCTCATGGAAAGTTCCAGCCATCAGCCTCCTCCCACCAGGTCCATGCACCAGGCTCCTTGCTCTAGACGCTCCCACAGTGATCAACTGCTTGTTTCGTCTAGAGACCTGAGCCCAGGGACACTTCTTGATTAGATTCAGCTCTGGCCGGTTCTCTCCGGTTCGCTTAGGACGAACAACAGCTCAAAACTAAAATATTACCTTTACCCTACAAGCATCTCAGCTCTGCAGGGACAGAAAGCAAAATGGAGTCTCTCTAGTTCTGGGCCTTGTAGGCCTGAGAAGGATGAAATAACCCTTAGCTCTGTCAGAGTACCTACACAAACCATACCAATATGTAATATAAAGTCAGAACTACAAAGGACACATAATTATGTCAAAGCCAATAGGCAATAGATGGATTAGAGTCAAGAATAAGGGATCTTTCATCATATAAAGCAGCTATCCTCTTCTAGGTCTGGAAAAAAGGGCTTAAAAGGGCCAACACAAGGTAAGAATACAGATTATAGATGTGAGCAAGCTTAAAGTCTTCATCACTCCGAAATAGAGCCAAAAACCATGTCAGAACAAGGGTTAATATATTTTTCGAGGGTTACTATCCTCCACTAAATCCCCGGCACATATGCAGAGCTTTGGTTGAGTTTTTCAGTCAGGGCTCTCCGTCCCCAGTCCCCTCGGCTAGGCAGCCCGTCCACAGTTACACCTCTGCCGGGAGTTCGGTAGTGCCGATTCTTTTCCCTCCCTCCAGGTCATATTTCCCAGCTTACTTGATGGAGTCGAGCTCAACAGGAAACCGGAGGGTAAAAGAACACTCGACGGGGCTTCCCCGCTGTCTGTAGGACTCCGACGGTGGTTTTCTCACCGAAGTCCTGTCAGCGAGGGGGAATATTGATTCTTGGCTCCCCTCGTAGAAGAGCTCTGCTTCTGCTCGGTCTTCTCTCGTCCCGCCCCCTGCCTTCCGGTGCCTCGCCTTCTCTTCACTCGTCAGGCGGAGTCGGGCAGGGCTTCTGCTACGTAGCAACCAAGGCGGAAGACGCTCTTCAGCCTCACATCGACGCCGCTCTCCCACGAGGGCCAGGAAGCGCAGTTCCCCTGCTTTCCCAGCCGATTTCAAATAATAAACGGTGAGGCAGATGAGCGTGGATGATGCTACGCTGCTTAGGGTCCGTTTCTCTTGGACCTTCAATCACACCAATTCACAAGTAGGCTGCGGGGAATGGCCAAAGACAGTCCCACCGGATTTCTCAGGGTTTCAGTCGGTACCCTCACTCACCCTCTAACTCCTGGCTCAATGGTTTTCCAATACCCAGACCGAACCAAGGTTATTTTTAGATGATAGGGGGGGGTATCACAGAAGTGAATTGCGACAGGGTCCCGGATTAAGGCAGGGCAAGGTCCTCAGATGGGGGGCGCGTCAGCAGTGAAGGGAAGCAGGCCTGCAGACACTCAATTTCCCTACCCAGTGCGCCAACCTCTCCTCCCAGAAGCCTTAACTCCTGACTGACCCTACTCCTCACAAGATCACCTCTCTTCCAAAATGGCCACCCAACATTCCGCCTTATATAGGCTGACCCAGGAAGGTCCAGAAGGGTCCAGAGGGTTCTGGAACACTCCTATGCTAACCTATGAGTCCAGACTCTAAGGTGGCAGTTAATAGCCATCATTTTGTGTATCCACCACTTTCTTTGTCAGAAAAGGCGCCTAGGCCTCAGGAAAAAGGACTATGGGATCAAAGAACACCTAACCCCTAGGCCAACACCTCAAAAATCCAGTGGACATAAAAAAAATAAAAAGGTTTGAGGGGCAAAAAAAGGGGACAAAATAAATAATTAATTAGGAGGGACTACCCAAAGGGAAGACAGGTCTAACAGTCAGGGGCAATTTGAAGCTACCTCCACCCACCACCAGGAGTAAATTTAGAAAAAGCTAAAGAAATAATTGGGAAGTCTGCCAGGAGAAAACTCCTAGTGTAGGCCTATGGAATACACCTTGTTACTAAAGAGTGGACGCAACCACAGTTCTCATCCCACCGCTAGACACCAATTATGTTGGACCTGGGATCTCCAAGTCACATAGGGTAGCTTGGCATAAAGTAGAAAGGCCTAACTCTAAAGTACATGCGTTAAGGTTGCGTCTCACCCACTCAGTAGCTCAGTGCCCATCCATCCAAAAATGACACTACACCATAGTTTTTATAAAAGTAGAAAAGCTTTATCTTTCCTTAAGTTAGTTTTTCAGTAATCTCGCCCTCTGTTACATCTGCATTTCAGATACCATTATTATCATTTGACATACTTTTGTGATTCCATGAATTTTAACACTGACTTTAACTCATTAGCAGACTTTACTCATCTGTAACAACCTGGTACTAATAGGAATAAGAGTTACTTTGCAAGAGGACCATTCTCCTTTTTCCGTAAGTGCAAACAGATCTACATCACCATAAAGGACACATTGGAATTGCAATGGGTTATGGGTTCCAGAGGTAACTCTGAAATATCTGTACCTAGAAATGGAATCCAATAGTATCTTGCCTAGAAGGACAGAATTTAGTTGTACCATCAATTCTTACCACCTTTGGTTACACTTTACAAGTACCTCAGTAAAACAAGATATTACTTTTGGAACAAATAGACTTTACATTGAAAGTAAACATTCTCCCTTTAGACCATCAAGGTTCCACTTTTAACATTACTGTAACAACCATGCTCTTAGTCAGTTCTGACTGTTTAACAATTCTAATCTATCCCGGGATTGTAACCTTACTCAGGATAGCTGTGGAGGATGTTATGACCAGATTCTCAGACCAGATAGAACCAGCTCACCAGAGCACCACCAACCTGGCCAAAACGTAACCACCTCCCTCCTCAGGACCCATCTATCCAGGCACCTGGGTACCTACCTGAGGATGGGGAACTCGCAATATACAAGCTCATATCATCAGAAACACCACTAAATCTATAGGGATTACTAGGAATACTCACTGATTACTAAGGACGTCCATGCCCTACACCACACTCATACCTCGTAGTGTCGCGACCACATGGGTCCAGACTAATCTACCCTGGGGCACTTCTGATTATTTACCATTACACACTGACTACAGTCAGTGCTCACTCGGCACCTCCGCAATCCTGCATTCCTACACACCGGTCTGCAGCCCTAGTGCTCTCTTCCTTCCAATCCGGTCCACAATCCGGCGGACCTAAGCACTGGTGTCCCTCCCAGTGTTCTCTAACTCACAGCCCGGTCCACAATCCGGCGGACCTATACATCAGGCTTCCACCTGATGCTCTCTTTAACGCCGCTTACCAACGACGATCACTTTCCTATGAATACCTTCAGCTCTCTCTCTCTCTCTCTATGTTGGGAAGTTTCTCTCACTATTCACTAGAGGTTCACTACTACAATAATATTATAGAATGGCCGAATCACTTAGTGTATGAATGTTCTTTTAGCCCAAGGGCTCCTCTCTCTCCCTAATTATTCAGTGGCTACTTACCTGATCAGGGGCAGCATCTGTTCTGGCTGTAACCCCTGACTAGAAGGAAAGGTTACCTGTGCTTTAAGAACAAGAGACACACACTGTATGCAAGAGTTATTCCCTGATTTAAACGCTCTCTATCATAAGAACAACACATGCACACTGGTTCACTAAGAACTGGGGTATCTTTATTACAATAACAATAGAATGGGAATAGACACATACACAGATCTGCGGGGTCTCCGTAACTAACAGGAACTGTAACACACCGCTGAAAGAAAAAGGATTAGACATACAGTATAAGGACAAGGTTAATATTTGAAAAGTAAAGAACCATATCACCTAAGGAGTGTGGGGTCTTGCTCTAGCTGTCATCTGGGCTCCTCTCTCGTCTGTGCCTTAGCTCGTCTTAGATCCTCTCCTGCACTCTTGGACACACATCTGCGCTGATCACTCTGCACTGGATTCCTCTTCCCCACGAACTTTCTCCACCTTCCAACTTCAGTCTAATTGTTTCTGCCGCTCTGATAACCGTTCGCTCCACTAGCTTCTTCACTCTATTTGATTGTCTCTGTGCTAATGTCCAATTCACTCCAGCTGCTCCCACAGATTAATCCACGATATAACTTCAGTCTCTTCCAAAAGGCATTACTTCAGACTCCAGCTATTCACAACTCCTCCTGATAAGTAACTGCTTCTGACTGCTTCCTTCAGTTCCAGCTCACTGACTGTCTGTCTGTCTTCTCTCTGTTCCAAGCATCTTCTGTCTCTTCTCCTCTTGCAACTCCACTCCTCTCCTCTGCTCCAATTCAACATAAACTCTTTCTGATTCTCCACTCCTTCTGCAACTCCACTCCTCTCCTCTGCTTCAATCCAACTCAACTGCTTCCAGCTCAAACTCTTTCCAGCTCGAACTCTTTCCGCTCCTCCAACTCAACTAACTCTGCAACTCCAGCTCAACTAACTAACTCCGCCTCTGCACTTCACTAATATGGAATGCTGTCTCCTCATGGAAAGTTCCAGCCATCAGCCTCCTCCCACCAGGTCCATGCACCAGGCTCCTTGCTCTAGACGCTCCCACAGTGATCAACTGCTTGTTTCGTCTAGAGACCTGAGCCCAGGGACACTTCTTGATTAGATTCAGCTCTGGCCGGTTCTCTCCGGTTCGCTTAGGACGAACAACAGCTCAAAACTAAAATATTACCTTTACCCTACGAGCATCTCAGCTCTGCAGGGACAGAAAGCAAAAGGGAGTCTCTCTAGTTCTGGGCCTTGTAGGCCTGAGAAGGATGAAATAACCCTTAGCTCTGTCAGAGTACCTACACAAACCATACCAATATGTAATATAAAGTCAGAACTACAAAGGACACATAATTATGTCAAAGCCAATAGGCAATAGATGGATTAGAGTCAAGAATAAGGGATCTTTCATCATATAAAGCAGCTATCCTCTTCTAGGTCTGGAAAAAAGGCTTAAAAGGGCCAACACAAGGTAAGAATACAGATTATAGATGTGAGCAAGCTTAAAGTCTTCATCACTCCGAAATAGAGCCAAAAACCATGTCAGAACAAGGGTTAATATATTTTTCGAGGGTTACTATCCTCCACTAAATCCCCGGCACATATGCAGAGCTTTGGTTGAGTTTTTCAGTCAGGGCTCTCCGTCCCCAGTCCCCTCGGCTAGGCAGCCCGTCCACAGTTACAGCTCTGCCGGGAGTTCGGTAGTGCCGATTCTTTCCCCTCCCTCCAGGTCATATTTCCCAGCTTACTTGATGGAGTCGAGCTCAACAGGAAACCGGAGGGTAAAAGAACACTCGACGGGCTTCCCCGCTGTCTGTAGGACTCCGACGGTGGTTTTCTCACCGAAGTCCTGTCAGCGAGGGGGAATATTGATTCTTGGCTCCCCTCGTAGAAGAGCTCCGCTTCTGCTCGGTCTTCTCTCGTCCCGCCCCCTGCCTTCCGGTGCCTCGCCTTCTCTTTTTTTTTTTAAATATATTTTTATTGCAGAGTTATAAACCACAGGATACAATTAGTCAGCCAGTTCACTCGTGACATCCCCCCGTTCAATAAAAGATCCAAATCGTACACAGCCATTCAGCCCGCATCCCAGAGGCCGGGCGGCATATTACTCCATTCAGTAGGAAAACATCACGGTGCTCGTCCCATAGGGACCATGGTTGAAATGTCGTTTTACGTATCTGCTTTTACCCCCCCACCCTCAACATCGCTCCCGTCAGCCACCCCAGTGATAATCAGTGGTACCGCCCATGTCGGGACCTGCCCTAGGCGCTATGGTTCTGTCATGCCTGGCCGCTTCTCCCCAGCCATTCCGCACTCCACACAGTACCCACCATCCTAGTAGAGTCAAGGTGCCCTGGCGGGCTACCATCTAATGGCTTCCGACCCACCCCAAACTCCCATTAACCAACCCCCCCAAAGCCCCCCCCCCCTGGCAACTGCTAAGGTGTATGCCTCGTCCTGT
Source organism: Lissotriton vulgaris (assembly GCF_964263255.1). Lineage (NCBI taxonomy): Eukaryota > Metazoa > Chordata > Amphibia > Caudata > Salamandridae > Lissotriton > Lissotriton vulgaris. The sequence goes on from NC_141700.1 coordinate 256,963,677, forward strand.
CGAGTTGGATGGATCCACTACAGTGCGAGTTATAATGCTTTTGTGTTCGCCCCGCGGTGTCCACCGGCTTAATTCTCATCATCCTCATCCTCTACCAAAGATTCACGCAAGGCCTGCACCACTAACTCCCATGCATGCGCCGCATCCAATGCCCTCTCATTCCCCACCTTGACAGCCTGCTTCATCCGGAGCACACTCTCGCAGTCAGACCACCGCAGCAATTCATTCTTCCATCTACGCAGTGAGGGTCCCCCCCCTGGACTTCCAATGCCACGATATTTCCCTCTGCGCCAAAATCAGACCCAGGTCAATGAATTTGCTTGTCACCTTGGTGTGTTTGGTGTGCGGGAACCAGAGCAGCAGGCACGCCGCCATATCGAATTTCACCTCCCTGTCAGTCACTTCGTTCAGGAGTTCCCCTACCTCCGCCCAATAGGCCCCCAAGTGCGAGCACCCCCAAAACAAATGATCCATGTCCGCTCCCAGAGACGAACACCGTGGGCAACGGGCATCCGGCACCTGTAAGTACCGCTGTAATTTCTCAGGAGTTAAGTAGGCCCTATGAAGCACATAGAAATGTACTTGCTGAAAGCGCGCATTTCTCGTGCCCTTCCACGTGCGCCGCAGGATGTGGCCCCATGCCGTATCAGGTATGGGCCGGCCCACGCTCTCCTCCCATTTAGTCTTGAGCCCTTGGAGCGGTTCCAGTCCCTCATTCAGCATCCTATTATGGAGGCACGTCACAGCTTTGAACGTACCTGCCGCCATCACCACATATTGGCACGCCATAGTCGTTGTCGGTTCCATGAGCCCCCCTTTCCAGTGCTTCTGTATGGCAGCCACCACCGCCGTGTGTAGGAGGAACCCCCGTCGGGCAGCCCGAACTGGTCCCGGAGCGCTTCGAACGGTGCCAAAGCCCCGTCTATGTATAGGTCGCCTACTACCTGCAGTCCCGCCTCTTCCCAATCTAGCAATGGGGACCAATCTCCCCCGTGCGGCAAGGCTGTCAGCATGCCGATCGTGATCTCCGGTGCATAAGGCCGCGACGCCTTCGCTCTCCGAAGGCTCCTCTGCCAGCACAGCCGGAGCGTCCGCTCCTCCATGGTGAGGGCCCGCAACTCGAGCCTCTGTTGCATGATAGTATAGGACAGCACGTGGCGTTGTATCCCCCGATCCCGGTCCTCCTCTGGACCCCGAAACACCCTAGCCACGTTCTGTGTAAGGACCTGCAACTGCGCCGCTAGATAGTACAGCTCGAAATCGGGCACAGCCATGCCCCCTTCTATCTTGGGGCGAAGTAGCGTGCTCAGGGCCACTCTACGGCGGCCATGCCCCCATAGGAAGCCAATAATCATTGACCTCAGGTCTCTAAAGACCCCCTGAGGAATCCAGACAGGCAGCGTCCGGAAATAATAGAGGAAGCGGGGGAGCGCCACCATTTTTAAAAGTGCGATCCTACCCAGAACCGTCAGCGGGAGGGTCGACCAGAAAGACAAGCTGCCCCTCAGTGCCCGGACACATCGACCAATGTTGCCCTCCAATAGGTCCACAGTTGCGTGGTAGATGCGAACTCCCAGATAGGTGAAACAAGATGGCTCCCATACCACGCCCAAATCGCCGCCGGGGTCTGGCGATCCCGCTCGCAGCGGGAACACACAAGTCTTCGCCCAATTGACCTTAAGGCCCGACAGCCTGCCAAACTCCGACAACAGATCCATCGCTCCGTCCAATGCCCGAGTGGTGTCAGCGAGGTACAGGAGCAAGTCATCCGCATATAGCGATATATAATGCCACTGCCCGCCACTGGCTATCCCCGCGTACCTGTCACCCGACCTCGCATGGACCGCCAAAGGTTCCATCGCCAGAGCAAACAATAGGGGGGACAGAGAACATCCCTGTCACGTGCCCCTGCCCACCGGGTACGCCGCAGACACCAGGCCACCCAAACGCACTCTCGCCGTCGCCGAGGTATATAAGACCCTCGTCCACCTGCGGAACCCCTCGCCCATGCCAAACCTCTCTAACACTCCATCCAGGAAAGACCATTCCAAGCTATCAAAGGCCTTCTCGATGTCTACTGACAGGACCGCCGGGGCTCCCTCCCCGTCCAAGATGGCGTCCATTATTCCCACTAGGCGGCGAATATTCAGCGCCGTGCTCCTCGTGGGTATAAACCCGGCCTGGTCCCTGTGTACCAGGCCCGTCATGTGTGGGGCCAGCCTGGTGGCTAGAATTCGGCTTAGAATCTTGTAATCCACCGTCAGCATGGATAGCGGGCGATAGGACCTCACATCCGTTGCATCCCTGCCAGGCTTTAGGAGCGGTACAATCAAGGCCTCTCGCATGGACCCAGGCAATTCTCCAACCTCAAAAGCTTCCGTATACACCACCAGCAGCCTGGGAGCCAAGCTGTCCATATACTGTTGATAAAATTCAATCGGCAGTCCGTCCACCCCGGGCGTTTTGTTACGGGCCATATGTTTGATGGCCACCCGTATTTCTGTGAGCGTGACCGGGCTACCCAGCTCCTTCGCGTCCTCCTCGTCCAGGACCGGAAGCTGCCTCTCCCCCAGGTATTCCGCAATGTCCTGAACCCCCACTCCCAGCTGACTCTGGTACAATTCCTCATAATACCCCCTAAAACGTTCCAGTACCGCTGCCTGGGAGTACACCATCTCCCCCCGCGCGTTACTAATGCTGAGGATCGGGCAGCCCCTAAGTTCCGGGTTAGCTAGTCTGGCCAAGAGGGTGCCCACCTTGTCCCTTTCCGCATGTGCCCTGATGATGTACTGCCTGTAGTCATAGCACCTTAAACGTTCCGTCTCGGTGGCAACCACTTCCTTCGCTTCCAATAACTGGGTCTGCAAATCTGGCCTAGCCGGCCTGCGGCGCTCCAAGTCCCTCAAAGTCTCTTCCGCTTTCATGAGTGCGTTCAACACAGTCGTGCGAGCATTCGAAAACCTACCCAAACACACCCCTCTCACCACCACTTTCATTGCATCCCATTCAGTGGACCTACTCGTGGCCGTGCCCTCATTCACTCCGAAATAGCTATCAATGCCTTGCTGAACCGCGTCGCTGAACACAGAATCCTCAAGCGTCTCCGGCCGAAGCCGCCATGTTGGTATCACTGAGCGCTCTCGCTGCCACTGAATGTGTACCAATAGGGGGTTATGATCTGAGATAGTCCTAGCCAGGTACTCCGCATGGGAAATCAATGGGGCTAGGAATCCACCGCAGAGCACCGAATCAATCCTGACATGCAGATCATGGAGAGCAGAGTAAAAGGAATAATCCCTGGCTTCCCTGTGCCGCTCCCTCCAGACATCCAGCAACCCCCATCTATCCTGCCAGTCCTTCCTGTGCGCGGCCAACCTGCGCACCGGGGAGTCCACCAGGGGGGGATGGGACCTATCCAGAGCCACATCCGTGATCGAATTGAAGTCCCCCCCTAACACTATCGGGCCCGCCAGGAAAGAGTCCAAGGACCCCGAGAGGCCATCAAAATATCGAGCTTGATCAGTGTTCGGCGCATATACACAGCAGAAAACCACATCCCGTCCATATAACCTCCCCTCCACCGCCACAAACCGGCCATCTGGATCCACGACTTGATTCAGCACCTGAAAGGGTATCCCCGCCCTCACCCAGATCAACACCCCCCTGGCATACGCTGAGTAAGTGGTGCCGAACACCTGGCCCCGCCATCTTTTCTGCAAAGCAGCGCACTCTTTTTTGGTGAGATGAGTCTCCTGTAGCATAGCGATCTGAACCCCCCTGCGCACTAGGTATGCATGGACTTTGTGACGTTTCACCATAGTTCGCAGCCCCCGGACATTCCACGTCAGGCATTTCAAATTAGGTAATGTCCCCATTCCAGCTTCGTACAGTCCGATTCAAATAACAAAGGTTCATAGCCCCCCCAATGCAGTTGCCCCCCCCCGAACATACCCAAAACAGAAAAACTCCCCAAACCCCATTCCCCAGGACAGAGCACACGAACCCAATGTCCGCCCCCATCCAAACCATGAACCTACTTCTCACACTCTTACCCTGTGGTCTCCACCACAGTCGGCCTTAAGGGCCCAAGGGGGGTGAGTTACCGCCGACCCCAGCTAGCGGAGCCCGCGCCCCGCGCCTTCATCCCCTACTAAGCTCACAGCCCCCCCACCCGGCATCCCGCCCCCCATCAACAGGATACCACCCTACCATGAAGTCTCGATCTAGTCCCAATACAGTCTCAGCCGCAAAATATGCCATCCGATGTCTGTGGGGTCACTATCGGCCCCTTCGAGCTTTCCGCCTCTGAAAGTTCCTCTCCCGTCCTGCTACCTTCCCCGCCCGAGTCCGTTTCTGCCAGTTCACTGTTCTGTTGCGACCCCGTAATGGCCGCCGTCGCTGCTAGTGCATCCCTCTTCTCCGCCGCCATTTGAGCCTCCCGTTTCTCCCGCTGGCGCCTGTTGCGGGATCTGATGCGCTGCGATTGCCTCACCCGGGGCTGCTTGGGTTGGTCTCGCCTACTTTTATGCGATCTGTCCGTCCCCGCTCTATACGACTCCAGCCATTGCCAAACTTCATCCGGAGTCTGAAAAAAGTGCGTAGTGCCATCCATTATGATCCGCAGCTTAGCCGGGTAGAGCAAGGAGTACTGGATGCCTTCCTCCCTGAGCTCCTTCTTCACCGCTAGGAACGATGCCCTGTTCTTCTGGACCGCTTGAGTGTAGTCCGGGAAGATCGTGACCTTACTGTTCTCCACCTCATAAGGGCCCGACATCCTGGCCCGCTGGATGAGGAGATCCCGGTCCTTGTAATGGAGGAGCCGCACCACCATCGGTCGGGGGGGGCGGCCAAGCCCCGGCGGGCGAGCAGGTACCCGGTGAGCCCGCTCCAGAGTGAAAAAAGGAGTAAGCCCCTCCGGCGCTACCACAGTGCGGAACCAGTTCTCCATATAGGCCACCGCATCCTCCCCCTCAATCCGTTCCGGCAGGCCTACGACCCGCACGTCGTTCCGTCTATTGCGGCCTTCGGCATCCTCCGCCCGATCCTGTGCTCCGCCGATGGCTTCAGGTCCAGCAACAGTTGGTCATGGTCTTTGACCCTATCCGCCAGCTTCGCGTGATCCGCGCGTAGCAGCCCCAGGCCCGTGGCCACTTGGGCGATGTCTTGGTTCAATGCCTCCTTGGTCGAGGTGATCGCATCGAGTATGGCATCCAAACGCCGGTTCAGCCGCTGTTCTTGGTCCAGCTCCGGGGAGGGAATCTCGCCCAGCCGAGTTGATGTCGCCGGGTCCCCCTCAGCGCGCCCCTCGGCCATCGGCCCTCCAATCGCCGCCATTCCAGGGTGCTGCGTCACAGGTCCAGGAGCCCGTTTTGTGTCGGCGCTCGTAGTTCAGTACCAGCCCCCTGGTACCGGGCAGTGCAATGTCGCCACCGATGCTCTCAGGAGCAATGACCAGCTTGACGAACTCCGTTCAGCTGACCCCCTCGGAAGCCTGAGGGGGGAAGGATGAGTCTTAGGGCGGCGGCCAGCGAGGGTCCCCAAGGTCCGGGCGAGGCAAGTCAGCGTCCCCTGGTCTCAGGACACAGCACCGCCGATCCTAGTGCCTCGATCAGCCGATTGCAGGATCTCTTGCCAGTCGGCGACAACTTGGCTCAGGGCTGAAGTTCGGGGCCGTCCGACCTCCTCGCCGCCATTTTCTTCGCACCCTCGGCAACACCTCGGCCGTCTCTTCGACTCGGTCTCCTCGGGGCCAGCAGTCCCCCAGCGACTCTCCGATCGTGCCCGGCTGTCCCCTTACACTTCAGAGGGTAGGAGCGTCGTCTCCGGGTCGCCTAGGGTACCGAAAACAGGAGAATTAACGGGATTCCGCGCGGAGCTGCGAGCTCACGTCGCCATCCCGATCGGCGTCCAAGCCACGCCCCGTGCCTCGCCTTCTCTTCACTCGTCAGGCGGAGTCGGGCAGGGCTTCTGCTACCTAGCAACCAACGCGGAAGACGCTCTTCAGCCTCACATCGACGCCGCTCTCCCACGAGGGCCAGGAAGCGCAGTTCCCCTGCTTTCCCAGCCGATTTCAAATAATAAACGGTGAGGCAGATGAGCGTGGATGATGCTACGCTGCTTAGGGTCCGTTTCTCTTGGACCTTCAATCACACCAATTCACGAGTAGGCTGCGGGGAATGGCCAAGAGACAGTCCCACCGGATTTCTCAGGGTTTCAGTCGGTACCCTCACTCACCCTCTAACTCCTGGCTCAATGGTTTTCCAATACCCAGACCGAACCAAGGTTATTTTTAAATGATAGGGGGGGGTATCACAGAAGTGAATTGCGACAGGGTCCCAGATTAAGGCAGGGCAAGGTCCTCAGATGGGGGGCGCGTCAGCAGTGAAGGGAAGCAGGCCTGCAGACACTCAATTACCCTACCCAGTGCGCCAACCTCTCCTCCCAGAAGCCTTAACTCCTGACTGACCCTACTCCTCACAAGATCACCTCTCTTCCAAAATGGCCACCCAACATTCCGCCTTATATAGGCTGACCCAGGAAGGTCCAGAAGGGTCCAGAGGGTTCTGGAACACTCCTATGCTAACCTATGAGTCCAGACTCTAAGGTGGCAGTTAATAGCCATCATTTTGTGTATCCACCACTTTCTTTGTCAGGAAAGGCACCTAGGCCTCAGGAAAAAGGACTATGGGATCAAAGAACACCTAACCCCTAGGCCAACACCTCAAAAATCCAGTGGACATAAAAAAAATAAAAAGGTTTGAGGGGCAAAAAAAGGGGACAAAATAAATAATTAATTAGGAGGGACTACCCAAAGGGAAGACAGGTCTAACAGTCCTCATATCCATAGATTCCAAGGAGCTTCTCAAAGTATCCGACTTATCCATTTCCCACCCTTTTTAGGTTGAGCCTATGCCATCCCATAGGGATGGTGGGTGAGATTTATAGTGAGGCTTCCTAAAAGTCTCCCAAAACTGCGGATTCGATACAGTTCATGTGAGCCATGTGCGTGCACATCGCTAGCCACATCCCACACCATGCCTCGGCATCAGACTTCAAAGAAAGCCGCACCCCCGCCCCCCCACTGCGCAATGCCGAGAGCTTGTTTAAGCAGCCTTTTGACAACTGAGAGACTCGCGCCTCTCTCCGATACTTTTCTGCATTCTTTGTTCCCAGCCAGCTCTTATTGTCGCAGTGTCTGTTGTTCAACAAGCAGCAACCAACGTCTGCTCATTACTTTGTAAAAGAAAAAGACAATTTTAAACCAGTATTGGCTGGCCCAATTAGTACTGAGAAGATTCGGTATTCAGTATTCATCTGAAAAACTAACAAGCTTTCTGTTTCGCTTACTGTGGTGTTTTTCTCTCTCAACTTTCAGCCACTAATGCCCAGCGCGACGTTAATAAATGCTGACAGCGTCTCTGCGTGCCCCTTTCCATCTCGGTGACATGGAGTCAACCATTACGTAGTGACTCGCTGAGCCGCTTTAACACCGCAAGGTGTTTCCGTTCTGAAGGGCGTCCGCTGGCAGGAAAGTCGATGGTTCGAGGCTCACTGTTTTCCTCCAGAGTAGACCTGAATGAAAGTATTGTTCACGAAACAGTCAAGTGAGTCACATATTCATACATAATCTTTCGTTAGCCGCTGTTCAGAGGTAGTTCAGTCTCTCTTCCTTTTGTTGCTCAACCCCTGGATCTGCTTTGTGTGTTTAATTAGCCCTCCGTCGTTTATTACTTGCCCTAGGGCACTTTCCCTTTCATCCCTCCAGGAAGGCACAAGATACTGCTGAAACATGCTATCCACTTCCGGGTTGTATGTCCTTTAATAGTCTGCCTTCCTTGCGGTGAGCACAGCACTACTGGTAGCCCGCCCAAGTCACCCTCGGTCAACGCCCCGCATTGATTAAATGTGGCAGTAAACTAAGCAGAATGTTCTCAAACTATGACTACATTAAAACTTGTATGTTTTAGATGTTTTAAAACACAATCATTTACTGTTCTATTACAGTCTGCCCACAAAACTGTTAGTATATGTGTCCACAAAGCATTCCGATTGCTGACAGAGGAGCAATTCCAATATATTCTAAATCAGGCTGTGTGCCCTTTACTTCAAATAGGGATTCACCTTGTACTGTAAGGGTGACCAAATCAGCTTGCCTGTTTTTTTTTGCCATCACTACGGTATGCAACATTAATAAGTAAATCTGTGAGTCTCAAAAGCGGCTGTTTGCTATTCTGGTTGCTTAAAACCCAGTTCTGGCAGAAGGTAGGTCACACCATGGGGCCGTTTGTAGTTATTCCGCACACAGCGCCCACCGAGCCCTCCCATATGGCGCTGCACCGCCTAACAAGCTGTCGGTGTTGGAGCTTCACTTCTGTGCAGTGCACGTGAGGTGGCCTACGTCAACAGGGGCAGTCCTTCAAAGGCATCAGCTATGCTGAGAAAAGACGTTTGACGGCAGTGGTATTTTTCGTTTATTTGCAGCTGGTAGTGTTCGCCAGCTAGAACTACTTACATAAGTGAAACATTTCTCAATATTTGTTCTTTCTTAGAATGGGAACATCACTATACAATTCTCCATCATACAACACAAAGCCAGTCTCCATCAGTGTGTATCACTCACTGTGTGAGGGGGTTTTAGAAGTCATGGGCTGGCAGTGTCTTGTCTAACTGGAACACCCAGCTAGTCTTCACTTGTTAGCAAAGACCACCTGGCTGTCAGGGTAAAGGGTTATTAATTTTGCCTTAACATATCGTGGATGTTCTATTTGTGGTAATTCCATTTAAATACCGCTATGGTATACAAAGAGAGGGTACTTTCTCACATCAGTGCTTTGTTCAGCCTGCAAGAGTGTCACTCAAAGGGGGCGCTAGAGGGCGCCGGGCAAGATGGCCGCACGCGAGTGAGGCTCCGCCAAGACCATTCAAAATCCGCATATTTATCCTGCTTTGACCAGCGCCTTCGCCCTGCACTCTGGCTGAGCTTGCCCCGCTGCCATCGGGGGCTCCCTGGGGTGTTTTGTACCTCGACTGAGGCTGAGCTGCGCGCGCCCGGAGCTGGACTGTCCTGTGCCGGGATATCGACAACGGAAACTTCGGCGATAGCGGAGGAGCCATCCCGCTTCAACCCGGGCCCTTGACACCGCTGCTGCCTGCGGGAGTGACGCTTTGGAAGCGGCGCCTGGTACCTGTGGAGGCGGAGTAGCGGCGGTGCCTGCGGGATCTCACCGGAGCGGCACAAGAACATCGGGCGGCCTGGACTCGGCCCTACTGGTCTCGGTGAGTGGGGCGGGGCGCTACGCGAGCCCGGGGCTGCGGAGGTGGCGCCGGGCCGCGATAGGCCGCGCCGCGCGAGCTGGAGCCGGGGGGGCAGGGGGAAAGGGCCTGCTGTGAGGCGGAGTGGCCGGACCGGACATTTGGCGCAGCGGGACCACGATCTGGGCTGCGGGGGTGCAGTCTCACGACCGCGCACATTTGACTGAGAGGCCTGGGTGCGCTGGGAGTTGCGGGCCTGCCGAGCGACCGCCATTTTGGGGCCTCTTCCCTCCTGGACGCTGGGCATTGAGCTCCGGTGATCGGCGCATATCCAGTGCTAGCAATCCTAACGTCGGCGCTGCCGGGGAGGGGACACGGAAACTGAGGCCTTATCAACGTACCCACTTCACTGCTTTGGGGTCTGTCGCATCCCTGTCCATAACTACACTGTGTGGCTGCTTGGAGAACGGTTTGGCGCGCTTTTCCCGCCGGGTGTGGTGGACCAGCCTGGACTAGATTGGAGGTGAATGCGGGGCCTGGGCCTACTCCACGGTGAGGAGCAACTGGTGGGTGCTCTGCAACAGAGTTCGGAGCCTTGTCTGGAGTGACTGCTTTACATAGCCGTGCCTTAGACTGCGCTTATCTAGCTCGCCGACATGGGCAGGCCGGAGAGAAACAAACCTAAAATCACCTTCGAGGCGAAAAAGACTGCGCTTATGTCCTCCCAGGCACCCACTGACTCTGACCAGGGGGGGGCTGTCGGGGGTACCCCTAATTTGGAATCTACACTGGTGGCTATGCAGAAGACTCTTCAGTCCATTGAAGGCACCATGGAGTCAGTGAATCACCGCCTCGACCAAATGGCGATGCAATTTGACCGCCAAAACGAGCGGATGGGAGAGGTGGAACAGCGGGTTTCCGCCACAGAAGATGGCCTAGCCACGGTCTCGTCTAAAGTATTCAGTATGGAAAGAGTGCTGGCGGTCATACAAGCGAAGAATGAGGAGTTAGAAGGGAGGTCCAGAAGGAACAACGTTCGCGTCACGGGCTTGCCGGAATCCACGAATGTTGGGCGTATGGAGGATTACATGGAACGCGTGATCATCGACATATTTGGGGCCGACCAACTGTCTCGTGTCTTTATAGTGGAGCGTGCACATCGATCTCTGGCTAAGAGGCCTCCGCCGGGGGCGACGCCGCGACCTATCGTGGCTAGGATCCTGAACTACAGGGACCAGTATACTATTCTAAGGCTTGCCAGGGAAAAGGGCTCCATAGAATACCAGGGTAACAAACTTGAGTTTTATCCCGACTTCACCATGGCGGTGCAGACTGCACGTAAAGAGTTTGCTGCGGTGAAACAGATATTGAGAGCTGAGGACATAGCTTATGCCATGTTATATCCAGCACGCCTTCGGATTGGGCCTCCTTCGGATAACAAGATTTTCTCTTCACCCAAGGCGGCCATGGACTATGCTAAAAAACTGAAAAAACGGGCTAAAGAACCGAATGGACGTCATGATGGAGATGAGGAAAGGCAGGACGAGGTTGCCTGAACTGCTTTGTGCTGCTGGCTGCGGTAGGGGTGAAACTGCGGAGTATTGCACTGGGTCGCCTCCATTATTGCACATTCATTGTTTGCTGTCAGCCATCCAGGCGTTTTAGTGCCTGGCCCATTTTGTACTGCTGCTATGTATACTTTGGGGGGGAGAGTGCTCTGGTCAGCGATGACATTGCTAATGTCGACATGTTGCTATAATTGGGGCTCTCTTCCATTTGAACTTGGATGGACACGGGCCGGTGGGACTTTGCGCGCCTATGCGCTGGCTACGGTGGACATTCTTGGCTTCAGGCGCTGCTCTATTGGTTGTGCGCACCTCCAGGGGGGCCCAGTGCAATGCGCTGTTATTTGATTGCTAACATGTTTACTGCTTTGACCATGAGTGTGGGGTAGAGGGGTTGGGGTTGTTATTAACGGCAATGGTCTTCGCTCTCGTCAGTTCTGGCGAGAGTGGTGCGCCACTACGCCCCCAGACATGGGAGATCCCCAAATACAGTTGTTTGCATTGTTGGGGGTTGCAAAGGGGGGGGACACGGGGAGGCTTTGGCAAATTGGGAGTGCTGAAGTGGGTGGCGGGATGGGGGAAGGGCTGTTGGGGGGCTGTTTTTTTCCTGGTCAAGGGGGAGGAGTCTGAGAGGTCTATGGGCTGTGAATGGGGCCTCAGGTGGAGGTTTGGGAACTTTTACAGTGCAACTGGTGTTGTTACCGGGTCGATGAGAGTTAAGGGCTGGTCTAGTGGGTGGGGGCTGGTGAGGCAGAACTTACTTTTGGGTTGCTTGAAACTTTGGCGATATGGATAGGGGGGGTACGCTCACTTGTGTTACATGGAATGTGCGAGGACTCAACAAACCGCAGAAGACTCGTCAAATGCTTGCCTTTTTGAACAGACATGGTGCTCAGGTGGTGTTTCTGCAAGAAACGCACCTTAAGGGAAAGGCGGCTGAAATGGTGGGCAAACAGTGGGCGGGGGTAAGACTGGCCACGGCATACTCTTCCTATGCCCGTGGGGTGATGATTCTGATAAAAAAGAATGTACCGTTTGAAGTGATTCATGAGGAGATTGACCAGGATGGTAGATATATTATAGTACAGGGTAAATTGTGTGGTACGTTGATCACTCTTCTAAATGTCTATGGCCCTAATATAGATGACCCTGATTTCTTCGTTGCACTCTGGAACAAACTTTATAGCCTGCCACCATCGGCTATTCTCTGCGGGGGGGACTGGAATGTCACGTTGGATTCTGAATTGGACAGGAAACATGACCGACCCTATGAGCGCAAGAGAGCGGCGGATGCGGTGTGTGAGGGTATGAGTGGGCTGCAACTGTTGGATGTTTGGCGTTTGCGGAATCCTGGCAGGCGGGAGGGAACTTGCTACACATCGGCGCATGATACGTGGTCGAGATTAGATTACTGGTTATTGACCCGTGATGTGAGTGGATGGGTGCTGGGTACTGAACATCTGCCCCGCACGATTTCCGACCATGCCCCTGTTACACTGAAGCTGCAGATACCAACGCATACCCCTGCTCCATTTACTTGGCGACTCTCCCCTGGAGTGTTAACTGATCAGGTGTTGTGTGAACGTCTGAGGCAGATAGTTGAGGAATTTTTTATGAACAATGTGGGCTCTGTTGACAATATGAGCACGGTGTGGGAGGCCTTTAAGGTAACAGTGAGAGGTGCGTGTATTGGACTCAGGTCCGGGGTGCTCACGTCCATCAGGGACTCTATGTCCAGGCTCGAAAGAGAGTTGTTGGTTCTGGAGCGCCGTCTGGAGGAGGGGGCCGAAGTTACGTTACTAGCGGACGTTAGATCAAAGGTCACAGAATATAATGACTTGGCCGACCAGGAGGTAAAATTCCTGTCCAAACGTGCTACAGCCAGATATTATGGGGAAGGGGGTAGGCCGGGAAAGGGGCTTGCTGATCGGATTAGGGACCCTTGGGCACGTCACTGCACGGTATTGGAGATCGAGGATCAGGGGGTTGTGGTGACTAAAACGGATGGAATACTCGCCTGCTTTTCGAAACATTATGCGCAGCTCTATGAGCACAGGGAAACGGCAGAAGAGGAGGAAGTGAATCGATACTTGGAGGATGTGGCGCTGGTATGGCTTTCCAGGGGCCAACAGGAATTTCTAATGCATCATGTTACTGAGGCGGAGTTTAGGGATGCAATAGCAGCTCTCCCGAATGGGAAGGCGGCTGGCACGGATGGCTTGCCAGCCGAATTCTATAAAACGTATGCAGATTTGCTGATTCCGCAATTGGCAATGGTCTTGGAAGAAGCTTTTGAATGCGGACGGCTTCCAGAGACTATGAGGGAGGCGCTGTTGGTGGCACTACCTAAGCCTGGGAAACCTCTGAACAGGTGCGACTCGTACCGTCCCCTATCACTCATGAACACTGATGTTAAAATTATTGCCAAAGTGTTAGCCACGAGACTGCGTTTACTTCTACCGGTTATGGTACTGCCAGATCAATCGGGATTTATTCCCCTCAAGTCCACCACTCACAACCTAAGGACGCTATTTGCTGTCCTACACCTCCTTAAGCCAGAACTGGCCGCGGTGGCAGTCATGCTTGATGCCGCCAAGGCCTTTGATTCAGTAGCATGGAAGTATATGTTGGCCGTTCTACATCGGATGGGGGTTCCTTTCTTTTTCACGTCACTGATTGCCCTGTTGTATACTGCGCCCACGGCGAGAGTTAGGGTCAACGGTCATGTCTCTTCCTCCTTTCCGATTCAGAGGGGGACGAGGCAGGGCTGCCCTCTTTCGCCCCTGCTTTTTGCCATCATGATGGAGCCGTTGGCTTGTATCTTACGGCAGAGGTATGCGGAAGCAGCGTTGAAGTTCCCTCTTAGATCGTTGGCTGTGTCAATGTATGCTGACGACATGGTCCTATATGTCAGGGACCCGGCGCTCCACCTAGAAAACTTACTTCGAGAGTTCATTAAATTTGGCCGTCACTCCGGACTGACCATAAATTGGGACAAGTCTGTAGTGTTGCCTCTCACGGATGCTACTCACCGGGTTCCATTGGAATTCCCGTTGGAATGGGCGACGGAGTCTGGGTACATAGGGATTGTCAGGAAGTCATACGGGCCAACTACGGTGTTGCCGTTTCCAACTTGGAAGACCAGGTGGCGCGATGGTCTCGTCTCCCACTGACCCTGGCGGATCGCGTGTCCTTGATAAAAATGGTAGTGCTACCGAAATTTCTTTATCTTTTTACGAACATTCCAGTCCCGCTGAGATCACATTTCTTTGCAAGGCTGAGGTCCCTTTTGATATCTCTCACCTGGGCCGGCAAGAAGCCCCGGGTGACTTGGGAGGTGCTGATCAAGCCATATGACCTGGGAGGGTTCGCCCTGCCGGATATGAGGCTTTATTATCTTTGCGCACAGGCACACTTTGCGAGTTACTGGATGAATGCTCCACCGTACACCCCGCACGTAGCACTGGAGGCGAGTGCGGTTCTGCCGTATCCATTGAGGGCCATGATTGTTAATAAGCACTCGGTGTTTGAGAAGGGGGAGATTGATACTGTGCGACTCACAGCGACTGCATGGGAAAGCCTGGGTAGACGAGCTGACAGGTTACCGCTATACGCCCCGGCTATGCCACTACTTTATCACTCGGATATCTCCGTGTCGGGCGAGACTGGAGGGTTACAGATCCTGCGGGAGGCTGGGCTGCAGACTCTGGGGGACCGATTTCCGGGAGCGTCGTTTCTCTCCTCCCAGGAGATGACAACCCGCTCGACGAATGCTACTATGTCCACCTTTGTATATGTCAGGCTTCGGGCTGCCGTGCGTGCTTTATACCCGACGTATCCGGAGGAGCCGTTGGCCCTCGGGGCCTTACAATTGCTCTACACGGCCAAGGACAGGACTAAATTGCTGTCTAAACTATATAAAGCTTCGCAGGAAGATGAGGGAGGGGGTGCGGCCCTGGCTAGAGCACGGTGGGATAGGAGTCTCCCGGAACCATTGAGCGATGACGAATGGACTGAATGCTGTGCTATGACCGGGGGGTATGTGATCAACGGCAATTTCCGCCTTCTGCATTATAAATTTCTACAACAGTGGTATTATATGCCGGCTCAACTGGTTCGATATGGACTCCGGTCCACTGCTCAATGTGTCCGATGTGGAGCTGAGGACGCTGACTTTGTGCACCTGGCCTGTGGATGCTCACGTGTCTATGACTTCTGGAAAGAGTTGACTGAAAGGTTGACTGTCATGGCGTCGACTGAAGTGAAGCTGGATGTGCGCCTGTGTCTTTTGGGTATTGCTTCTGGTGTGGCTACGCCGTCGCAACGGCTGGTGGTACTGGCGCTTCAATTGGCTAAAAGGAGGGTTGCTATGGGATGGGGAGGGAGGAGAGTGCCTGATGTGCAACTGTGGCTGAATGATATGGCCTACTGCAGGGACCAACTGAACTGTTACTATGAAGAATTGCCTGCGGCATCTCGCCCGAGGGACGTGTGGGCTCCGTTTACACTTTATATGATGTCTTTAGCTGACACTGACAGCGAAAGGAGTGTGGCTGCTGCTCTGTCGGAAGGGGAGGATGGAGCTGCCTGAGAGGTTCCTGTGTGAGGGTAATAGGATTGAACTGTGACTTGTGTAGGGTGACTGCGCAGTGGACCTAGCAAGGGGATTGAAGTGGGTTGCAAAGATCGGCGTGGCATGAATGCCTTACAGAGCCCCGCGACGGCTTATGAATGGCTGCAGGATATGGGTGAAGGTTCCCTACCCCGGGGTTGCTCTGCTGGACATCTGTTGAATTAGCTGCCTCTTTCACACTATGCCTACTGGACTTGGACTACACACTGAAACCAGGATCAGAAGGGAGGGGGGGGGGGTTGAGGTTTGTTGATGTTTACCTTTATTTGTGAAAAACTGAAAATTAGACCGAGATCACATGGGGGCGATACGGCCACAATCTACGGGTGTGCTATGAACATTGCATCTGGAACAACTGTGGTGCCTTCGTGAGCTGTAACTTTCTGGTTCCTGCACTTGTGCTGCTGGCGTACATTGTCAAGCTCATATGAATTGTATGGTACACTGCTTGCAGCCGGTCCTAGCAGTGGGTTGTAGGCACACCGCTGTGTATATGAATAATGTGCAATAAAGGTCTTCCAAAAAAAAAAAAAAAAGAGTGTCACTCAAAGGGTCACACGCGACACAGAGAAATGTCACACATAAGCACGCAAAAACCTGCAGGTGTCGCACATCAGCAAACTGAAAACTTGGCGTCAGTGCTGCCTGCCTGGGACAGCACCGAAGCTGGCACCCACACAGTCCCATGGGATGTCATTGCGTGCATCAGTATGGCTAGCTGGCCCAGTGGCCAAACACTAAGTTTTCTGATATGATGTCATCCACATGCCAGCGAACCACACTTATTCCCTCATTCCTGCTTTAATCTTAACAAAAGCCTTGATGCGCCAATTTACTGTTCTGTTTCTCAGCTGGTCTGCGCTTTTTAAATCATTCAGGGACTTGCGTCCTCCCGTCACCGGATGACCCATGTTAGTTGTGTAGTCTCCATAGGACGATGGTTTTTGTTGAGCCTAAGCGTGCATGTTCTTGCTTTGAGCTAGGACAGTTCTCCGTGACTTATCTTTAGTGGCTCAGATTCCTCTTCAGTGGTTTTTAGGTCTCGCTGTGATAACGCAAGACCTAAAAACCTACCCCCCTCTCTCTCTACCCCCTCTCTCTACACCCCTCACTCCTATCTATCTATCTATAATAATAATAATAATAATACTGATATTTGTAGAGCGCGAACAGCTACCTCACGAGGAGGTGTCCCGGCGCTAAGTGAGCAATTAAGCAAAGCAAAAGGCAAGGAGAATACTTAGGTTTTCTGCATAAAGTGCCAGGTCTTTAGTTGCTTCTTAAACTATCACCCTCACTCCTATCTATCTATCTATTGCCCTCACTCTATCTATCACCCTCACTCTATCTATTTATCTATCTATCGCCCTCACTCTATCTATCACCCTCTATCTATCTATCTATCTATCTATCTATCTATCTATCTATCTATCTATCTATCTATCTATCTATCTATCTATCTATCTATCTATCGCCCTCACTCTATCTATCTATCTATCGCCCTCACTCTATCTATCTATCTATCTATCTATCTATCTATCTATCTATCTATCTATCTATCTATCTATCTATCTATCGCCCTCACTATCTATCTATCGCCCTCACTATCTATCTATCGCCCTCACTCTATCTATCTATCGCCCTCACTCTATCTATCTATCGCCCTCACTCTATCTATCTATATATCTATCTATCTATCGCCCTCAATCTATCTATTGCCCTCCCTCTATCGCCCTCCCTCTATCTATCTATCGCCCTCAATATCTATCGCCCTCACTCTATCTATCTATCACCCTCACTCTATCTATCTATCTATTTATCTATCTATCTATCTATCTATCTATCTATCTATCTATCTATTTATCTTTCTCTCGCCCTCACTCAGTCTCTGACGGGCGCAGACGGGCACCCCCTTGGCCCGGGCTTCACCCGGTCGCGTCCCGTGCTGCGGTAGGGCCGCAATGAATTTGAAGGCCACTGGCGCCTTCGGGTGATGCCCTCTGTCAGCGCCGCTCAATGCCTGCTGGGGGTTGTAGTTCTAGACAGAGCGGCATATGGGTGCTTTGTCAGCCGTTCCCCTCATAGCAAAAAGAAGGAGACCAGACCTGCTGCGGTGATGAATGTTAGGGCAGCTGTTCTCCTCACGGCGTCGGTGAGTGCTTCCCTGCGTCCCGCGCTGTGGGAGGGCCGCGATGAATTTGAAGGCCACTGTTGCCTTCGGGTGACTCCCTCTGTCAGCGCCGCTGAATGCCTGCTGAGGGTTGTAGTTCTAGACAGAGCGGCGAGTGGTTGCTTGGTCAGCCGTTGTCTTCACAGCAAAAAGGAGACCAGACCTGCTGCGGTGATGATTGTTAGGAGAGTCGTTCCCCTCACCGCGTCGGTGAGTGCTTCCCTGCGTCCCGTGCTGCGGAAGGGCCGCGATGAATTTTATGGCCACTGGCGCCTTCAGGTGACGCCCTCTGTCAGCGCCGCTCAATGCCTGCTGGGGGTTGTAGTTCTAGGAAGAGCGGCGTGTGGGTGCTTGGTCAGCCGTTCCCCTCAAGGCAAAAAGAAGGAGACCAGACCTGCTGCGGTGATGACTGTTAGGGCAGCCGTTCCCCTCACAGACGGCATCAGTGAGTGCTTCCCTGCGTCCCGCACTGCGGGAGGGCTGCAATGAACTTGAAGGCCACTGGCGCCTTCGGGTGACGCCCTCTGTCAGTGCCACTCAGTGCCTGCTGGGGGTTGTAGTTCTAGGCAGAGCGGCGAGTGGGTGTTTGGTCAGCCGTTCCCCTCACGGCAAAAAGGAGACCAGACCTGCTGCAGTGATAACTGTTAGGGCACCTGTTCCCCTCACGGCGTCGGTGAGTGCTTCCCTGCAAAGATATATATATATATATATATATATATATATATATATATATATATATATATATATATATATATGTATGTTTATATGCAAGCAATAATAACACACTTGGTATAAATAAGGTATGAATAATACTTATGAATAAGCAAGCAGCAAATAATATTAAATAAGAATCAAGCAAATATACTAGGACGTCCTGCAAGAGATCAGAAAGAGATATATTACCTACTGGCGGTCGCCAGTAGGTAGTTATAGTTAGGACCGTGATTCTATTCAAAAAGCGTTTTTTCTTTTCCTAATAACTTTGGCGCCGGTAGATAAATCTTCGCGAAATTTTCAAAACTAATGGCTCGCTCTGGTCCGCTCCTATCTTGAAAGTTTCGGGGTGATTCGGCAAGCGGGGCTGAGAACAAAGGGGGTCCCAAAACGTGTTTTCTCCATGTTAATTCCCATAGGAAACTTTAGACAAGGCTACAGCCCGAACTGCTGAACAGAATTACACCAATTTTTTCAAAAAGGTTGCCCTTGGTTCATAAAGAGCCCTTTTTGTTAAATGGTGTAAATCCGTTCAGTAGTTCCTGAGAAATTCAAGAAAAAGTGGTGAAAAAATGCATTTCCCATATTAAACTTTAGACAAGGCTACAGCTGGAACTACTGAACGGAATTACACCAAATTTGGCAGAAAGGTAGTGCTTGGTTCAAAATGCACTCTTTTTCTTAAATGGTGTAAATCCATTCAGTAGTTGTCGAGAAAATAAAAAACAAAAAATATCGATATATAGAGGCACGGAGGATCTGCGCACCCTGCCGATCACGAGCTGCATTCTAATTGGCTGTCAACACTTCAAACCAGGAAGTGTTGGCAGCCATCTGGTGCCTCGGTAGAACCGAGGCACAAGAAATCAGTAAAAGAAACACGCAAAATGAGAAAAGGGGGCAGGGTAGAAACAACCTGACCCCCTAGGCCTGCTCAGGGGGGTCCCACAATGACCCCCAGGGCACAAAAATCATTAAAAAAACAACGTCCGAATTTGCGCTGGGTGCGCGAATCCGGCCAGGAAATTTTCAAAAAACTAAGCGCGGGCTCCCGTGCTTCGTTTTATTTAAGCCGCCGGGTGGGCCAGGTCCAGGGGCAGTGAAAAGCGTGTGGGGAGGGCCCCAATCCCCCCACACTGCACCGGAGACCGCCACCCCAGGGCTTTGTATAAATATTTCCGGGGGCACACGGCCCCCCACAGCCCCGGGGACTGCCGCCCCCCAGGGCTTTTTTTTTTATTGTTCGGGGGCCTCTAAGGCCCCCCCAAGCCCCGGGTACGGGGGAAGCCCCGGGTACCACCACCCCCGGGGCTCGAGCCCCCCCAAGCCCCGGGGACTGACACCATTAATTAAATTTGTGGGGGCTTACTGCCTCACTGCAGCCTCGGGGACCGCCACCCCCGGGGTTTCTTTAAAAAAAATTGCCTGTGGGGGGGGGGGGTACTCGAGCCCCCCACATGCCCCAGGGACCACCACCTCCCCGGGGCTGTACCATAGGTGGGAGGGGGTCACGCGACCCCCCTCTTGGAGCCAAAACACTGGCCATGCCCCGGGGGATGGGGTCCCCGGAGCCAAATATGGCCTTGGCAGGGGGCCTCGTGGCCCCCTTCCATTAAAAAATGTTAAAAATAGGGGTCAGGCCCTTGGGAATGGGGTCCCCAGTGCCAATAAAATAGGAAAGGTAGGGGAGCCACACAGCCCCCTTCTCAAAAAATAAATTAAAAAAAAAGACCATTGTGCCGGAGGCCCCGCCCCCTCACTACAGCACTCTCCAAACGCGCCTCCTGGCGCGTTGTAAGATGGGGAACCAATTCCCCTTGAATACTGGGGGTCCCTGGGGGCCAACTAGCCCACCAGGAACCTCCAGTATGCACCAGGGAACTGCGTTGCAGAGAGGTGTTCAGAGGCCACGCCACTTTTTACACCTCTCTGCAACGCAGCTCTGTGGCGCTTACTGGCAGTACCTGGTTGGCTAGTTGGACCCCAGGGACTGTCAGGATTCAAGGGGACTTAATCTCCCAACTAAAAACGGCCACAGGGTGTGTTTGCACACTTGTCACCTCAGCCCCCCCTCCCTTCACCACTGTGCAAATGCACCCCGTAGCAGGTTTTAAGAGGTAGTTTTAACCCCCCTGCCTTATTATGTACTAGGGCCTTACAAAGGAGGTCATGCTAATCACAGGGGTACCCCAACGCATAGTGTTCCCTAGTGTATGTAGGTGTTTTCACTGTTTTCTAAGTATCGTTTAGCATAGCACTGGCTCTAGGCCTGGTTAGTCAGAGTCAGTTACCACCAGTACCCCTCTGAAAAAGTTGTGGGCACAGGATGATTTTGGAACAAGGCCTCTTTCTGATCCTCTGTTGATTCTTTTTGCGCATGCCTTGCTTCTTCCTATACTTTTCTTCATCTTTGTGGACTTCTGTTGCTTCTTTCTGCATTTCTTTTGCTTCTTTCTGTGCATTTTTTCTTCTTTCTTCACATGTCCTACCTCTGTAGGCATAGTTAGAAACTAGCATTTTAAAAACCTTTGAAATTCACTGAAAAAACCATAGGTTTCAGGCACGTTATAGTTAGAAATGTGCATTTTAAAAACCTTAGAAATTCACTGAAAAAACCAAAGGTTTCTGTGATGTCATTTGAGATGTCATCAGTGATGTCATCAGTGATGTCACTGACCATGTCATGAGTGATGTAATATGTGACGTCATCAGCCGTGCATTGCGGGGTCGCGAGTTATAGATAGCAGAACTAAATATAACAGAGGAATTTCTATGGTTTTGTACAAGTGAAATGTCCAACTAACTAACAACCCTGAAACCTATATTGTTTTCAGTGAATTTCTAAGGTTTTTTTAAATGCTAATTTCTAACTATAACGTGACTGAAACCTATGGTTTTTTCAGTGAAAAAAAAATATATAGAGATTGGCAAGATGGCCGACGCTGGATTGCTGTGAGCAGTCGCACTCTTCCCCTCTCCAGCCTTAAGGATTCCAGAAGCATGATTTCAAGATGCTGAATACCCTGAATGGCGCCTGAATGGACATTATATGCTGGCTCTAAACTGCTTGGCGTATCTGGTACGGGGTCTGCCATAAAATGCATTCAGAGGTGTCTTCAAGTTATTGCCTGGTTCAAGAGAGGTGCTAGGGGCCTGATGAGCGCGCTCGGGCTCAAGAAGAAACAGCAGGCACAGCAGGCACAAGCGATTAGGATGCCTGCAAGGACTCCAAAGCAAGAAAGGGAGAGAGAAAAAACGATGTCGGGAGGAGTATCTGTGAGCGCCGAGGATGTGAACAAACCCCCTTGCAACCCTGGTGCCATCCCAAAGACAGGAATCCCAGCTGGGGGAAAAAAGAAAACAGAGCAGAAATCCAAATCGGCTCCTACGGCGCAGGAGAATACCGCAGCACAACGAGCGGTGACATCTAGCAGAGCGGGGATAAATGAAGAAAAGCAGAAAGGCAAAGAGTCGACGCTGCGACAGCCTACCGTCACAGAGGCCTTTTCGCCGAGATTACCCTCGCAGCTCATAGAGGATATTGCAGGCGGCAGAGGCAGACGGGACAGCGGCATCAGCGGAGCTCGTAAAGGCGGCGAGAAGCAGGATATTCGGGAGAGCGTCCTCGAGGACGCCGTGGATGCAGAGGCTGAGGTTGCTAGGCAACGCCGCAGACCCGACCCGGCGAGTGAGCCTGAACACGATTCAATCACGGACATTCCCGCTACAGTCCTGACAGAGCAAGCAAATCAGGCACCACGGCCAGAAGGTAGTATCCTCAACTCTGCTCCCACTGTGAAATGTAGAGCTAAAACTGGTGAGAACTCGGGACAGGGTGAATTTGAATTCGGTAACGCTGACATGTTGGGGGCCCTGATGCTAGTAGAAAAGGAAATGAACCTAGCAAAGGGAGAGGGGGAGTCTTCTAAAACATGGGGAAGTACCCTTAGCCTCACAAGTAAAGATGGAGTGGGTGAGGGAGCGGAAAAGGCTGAAGGAGACTGTTTTTATTCCCTTAATGAGGAATCTGAGCTAGAGCAAACAAGTGTTGGGAGCTCAGAGGAGTTCTCTGGCTCTGGCTCTGAGTCCAGCACAGATAAAGATACTACCCAGAAAAAGAAATCGCTAAAGTTATCCAGGCAGCAGACAGGGGGTTTCGAGGGGACCCAAAGAAAATTAGTATGGGACTACTCAGCAACCTCACAGTCGTACCGGGAAGAGGATGGTAATAACCCAGAAATCCCACCTGGGGGTACAACGCAACAGATTCCTGTAGAGCTCCTGTTTAATACTCTTAAACAAATGCAAACGGAGGCCAGGGCTGAAAGCCGGAGAGCAAGGCAAGATGCCAAAAAAATCCAGAACACAATGAGAAAAATGAATAAATTATATGATGAACTGGCTGATAGGGTAACGGAAGCGGAAGAACGGACAGGCAAGTTGGAAGATGACATAGGGGACTTCAAGACCTTGAAGACGGACCAGGAGAAACTCTCAGAAGATTTCCAATGGAAACTGGAAGATTTTGAGAATCGTCAGCGAAGGAATAACATTAGACTTTTGGGTGTGGCAGAGGGGATTGAAGGGCAGGACACGAGGCGATTTGTAGTGAATATGTTGAAGGGGGCTTTCCCAGAGTCAGAATGGCAATGGGAGAAAGAGATTCAACGGGCACACAGATATCCCTTCACAGTGAAGCAGGGAGGAAGAAAGGATGGGCAGGGATCCTTTCCCAGAGCAATCCTAGTAAATGTGGGGAATTTCTTGCTAAGGGAGGAAATTATCGCTAAGGCTAGACCTGATAGTAAGAGAACATTTGAAGGTATTTCATTTTTCGCTAGGCCTGATTTTTGCCATGTAACGGTAGAGAGAAGGTGGAGGCTTAGACAGTTGATTGCGCCATTACAGGCATTAGGGTCAGAAGCATACCTCCTCTTCCCTGCTAAGTTGAAAGTGGTGACAAAAGGGAAAATAAGAATGTTTAATTCAGAAATTAAAGTACAGCAGTTTATTGAAGAGCTGAAAAACAGGAAAGGGGGCTAAAGTGGAATACTGCATATGATGGATTGGAACTAATGCATAGAACTGGTTGATGAAAAGGGTTGATTCAGGGAGTATTTCAGCCTGTGATTATATAGGCTGAGGGGGGATGCGACTGACGCAATTCAAAAGCGGCCACACATAGGTCATTTTTTACCTATTTGCCAGTAAAGGGGGGAGGGTGGTCGTGGGAGGGGAGGGAGGTGAGGGGTGGAAGGGTGGTGGGTGTGGGGGGGGGGGGGGGGGGGGGGGGGAAAGGCACAAATCTTTGGTATTCATTGTTTGATTCAGCACATTGTTACATGGTGTAGGTTTAGAGGTATATGGTACACACAAATAGTAGGTTTTTGCATAAGAAATTTGTGGCATTACGATGACATGTAAGATTGCTTCTATTAATATCTGTGGACTCAATTGTGTTAGCAAGAGATTGAGAGTGGCGGCCTTGTTAAAATCTTTAAAGCTGGATTTGGTATGTCTACAAGAGACACACATAGAAGGAACAAGAGGATATCTATTGGAACAACTTGGATTTGAAGTGTTAGCAAACACTAAACAAGGGACAAAAACAAGAGGAGTTGCAGTGTTGGGCAGAGACAGTGATATAGTAGTAAGAAGAAAGAAAGAGGATCAATGGGGGAGGTGGGTGATTCTTGAAATTTGTTTTAAAGGGGAGATCTTAATATTAGTAACAATTTATGGCTCTACTGAGGACGATCCAGATGTCCTGCAATATTTGGATATTGAACTGGCTCAATGGCCAGAGCTTATTGTATGTTGCGGGGATTTAAACATTCATGTGCCAGATAGCTCTTTTTTGCAGACAGGAGGGAAGTATGGGGGGAGGAAAAAGAAAGTGTATAAGGCTTTGGTAGACTTGGTGTCACATAATTCTTTGGTGGACCCATGGGTTAAGCTGCACCCACATTTAGATGGCAGTACATTTTTTTCAGCCCCACATAGGACTCTTGTCAGGTTAGATTATTTTTTAATTTCTAGATCATTAATGCAGGGCTCGCAAATGGAGAAGCAGCCACGGATAGTGTCAGATCATTGGCCGTTGATATTAACTTTGAAAATGGGGCAGGAATAAAATATCAGAACACAGTGGACTTTTGAAAGAGCTTTATTAAAAGACCCCGCCTACAGAGAATATATGGAGGAATGGATTAAATTCTTTTGGGAGATTAATAGAGAAACTGGCAGCAGGACCGGATCAGATTCCTGTAGAGTTTTATAAAGTATTTAAAGGCTCACTGATGGTTGATATGTTTAACATCATGGTTATGGCACAAAAAGGGGAGTCGATCCCCCAATCAGGGGGGGGGGGCAGATATTATTGTAATTCTGAAAAAGGGGAAGGATCCAAAAGTCACGGGGTCTTATAGGCCGAAAACATTGATGAACGCTGATGTTAAAGTATATTCCAAAATATTAGCCACAAGGTTGTCAGGGATTATTGAGAATTTGGTAAGTCTAGCACAACATGGATTTATTCCCGGTAAAGGGACAACGCAGCATATTAGGACGGTTGTTACCATGTTTGATGCGGCAGGTGTCCTGGGAGACCCTATGGCAGCGCTATTTTTAGATGCTGAAAAGGTATTTGATAGGGTCTCCTGGGATTACTTATGGCAAATTATGAGGTGGTGTGGTATAGGAGAAGGATTTATTAGGGCTATACAGGCGTTATATAATGAGCCTACGGCTAAAATTAGAGTTAACAGAGGGTACTCGGCAGCTGTTAAAATCGGGAGGGGGACGAGGCAAGGGTGCCCCTCATCCCCACTGTTGTTTGCACTCTATCTAGAGCCACTCTTGCGTAGGCTCGAACTCAATCTACTTATCTATCCCATGAGGGTGAATGGTTGTGAGGTTAAAACACTTGCCTACGCCGATGACGTGGCAATACTTACCCCCAGATCCTCTTTTGTCAATCAGAGAGGTGGAAGTCGAAACTGAGCTGTTTGGACAAGTCTCCGGATATAGTCTTAATAGAGCAAAGACGCAGATTGTAGAAAATGCCCATTCTAGCTGCAATGACTCACGGGTGGTTACCACTGCAGTTTATTTAGGGGTGGCTATCTCATCAGATCTAGATAAAGTTGTTGAAAATAATATCGCCCCCCCTAATATCAAGGGTAAAGTCTGATTTGGAAAGACTGAATAATCTACACTTATCGTTGGTAGGTACTACTAATATTATTAAAATGTTAATCCTCCCCAAGTTTCTTTATTTATTTAGATCTATCCCACTTTTTTTTTAATTAAATGGTTCAACTCATTAGAGATTATTCTGAATAGATTTATCTGGGCGCAGGGTAAGACCAGGAGGGCCTACAGATTTATGTCTTTACCGAGAGAGAGAGGGGGTTGGGGGGTTCCTGATTTTAGAATGTATTATTTTGCCGCTGCCCTACAATATATGCAGGGGTTAATAGGGGGGGGTGGTAATGAGCAAAAAGTGACAACTATGTCTACAGAAGTCTACGCGGCTGTTTTAGGAGAGGAAGCAGAAAACTGCTTCTTAAACTGCACGGAGTATGGGTACTATAAGAGGACCAGATTTAAAACACTTAATGCAGCAGTTAGGATTTGGAATGATTTCCTAAAAAAGACAGGTCTTGGAAGATTTAATAGATATACCAGGCTATATAAGAACAGGTCATTCCCGGCGGCAGTCTTTGCTGATGGTACAATGGCTAGATGGGCTGAAAGGGGAATAGTACAGATCGGGGATTTAAGGGATACGGAAGAGATAGTAGAGTTTGCAGACCTTATGGCGAAATATGGTATTGATAGGAGGTCGTTTTTTAAATACCTGCAGGTCAGGAGCTTTTTGAGTAATAAACAAGGAGGGCCTGCAGGGTATCAAAGAAACGAAATTATGGAGAAAATACAGGTAACTGTGGACTGTACAATTAGATCTTTGTATGCATGTCCGTTGAAAGGGAAAGCAGATGATATGGAAAAGTACTGTAATAAATGGGTAGATAAATTGAGCATCCCGAATGAAATATTCCAGGAGTCACTTGAATTGGCACGTACGGTATTGTGCTCTGCTCCCCTTCAATCCCAGCACTACAAAACTCTGTACTTATTAAATTTTACCCCAGCGAGAATAGCCAAATGGGGAGGTACTACTGGTATCACCCGCCCGAGGTGTAACTCCCTGGAGGCAGATATTGTGCATGTATTTGCTACTTGCCCCCAACTGCATACCCTGATTGGAAATATAGAACGCTTTTTAAATGGATCATTGGATATTCAAATAACTCTAACCCCCTCATTGTTGTTGTTGGGGATAGGCTCAGATGGGGGGAATACGCAGAGAGAATTTATCTTTGTGGCCGCTGCAGTGTATAGATTGACCATAGCCAGGGCATGGCTCGATAGAAATCCACCTGCTATGCAAAACTGGCTGGCTAATTTACTAGCGGCTTATAATTTGGAAAAACCTATATATGCTCGGAAAGGTGTGAGGGGTAAGATGAGAGGATTGAGAATTTGGGAACCTATATCCAGATGGAAAGAGAGTATGGGTTCGCATTAAGATTAATATTTTTATTGTAATGCAGAGCTAAAAGTTGTACTGTATATATATAATATAATGATTTACTTCTTTATTTTGTAACTTATGATTGATATGAAATGTTTAAATGTACAATGTGCATAGTTTGGAAAAATAAAAAGATATTTAAAAAAAAAAAAAGAAAAAAATATATATATATATTACCTATTAGCGGTCGCCAGTAGGTAGTTATACTTAGGACCTATTTTCCATAGGAATTTCGCAACATTCTATCTGGAATAACTTTGGTGCCGCTTGATGAATCTTCACGAAATTTTCAAAACTGGTGGAGCGCTCCGGTCCGTTCTTATCCTGAAAGTCTTGGGTTGATTTGTGAAGCGGGGGGCTGCAAAAAAAGGGGGGTCCCAAAACGTGTTTTCCCCATGCAATTTTCCATAGGTATCGTTCATCGCAGCTACAGCCCGAACGGCTGAACGGAATTACACCAAATTTGGCAATTTCCGTTCAGTAGTTCCTGACAAAATTACAATTAAAAATACATATATATCTATGACCTTGGTGGATCCGCGCATCTTGCGCACACTCGAAGCGCATCGTCCCGGTCACGCGCTGAATGCTAATTGGCTGTCAAGTGGTTGTTAACATTCGAAACCAGGAATTGTTGGCAGCCATTTTTTGCCTCTGTAGAAGCGAGGTTGAAGAAGTCAGTGGAAGAAGTGTGGAAAACGTATAAAGGGGGTAGGGTAGAAATATGTTGACCCTCTATACCTGCTTAGAGGGTCCCACAACAACTCCCAGGGCCCCACATTTTTTTTCTTCTAAAAACGGCAAGGTGCGCTTAGGGTGTGCGGATCATGCCGTAAACAAACAAATAAAAGTTAGCGCTGGCTTTAATAATTAGCTACCGGGGCCAAATTCCGGGGGCAAAAGTTTAACATTTTATGGGGTCTCAGAGGGGCTTCCAAGCACCGGGGATTGCCACCCTCCAGGGCTAAAACATATACAATCAAATACGACACGCCTTATTGAAGACACTGCCAACTGACACTGAAATTTCAGAGGCTTCCCCCCTGGAAGACCGGCTGCTCACAGACTATATGGAAACAAGGGCCATCTCATTCACATACTGCTAAATAACCTCCCAGACCCCACAAACAAACAGAGGCTTAAATGGGCAACAGAGGTGGGAGAGTTGGAAGATCAGGAGTGGCTGGAAGCCCTAGCGTCACCTAAGGAGGTGGGAATATCCAGCAGGCTCAGACTAGTGCAGCTCAAAATATTGCAGCGCATATACTATACTAGAACCACCCTACATAAAATGCAGAGAGCACCACACCCATTCTGCCTCTGGGGACGTGGGGAGGAGGGCACCTTTATGCACACCTTGTGGGATTGTCCAATATTGGTAAGCTACTGGCGTCAAGTACTACGCACCATATCACAGACGACCAAAGTGTCACTCCTACCAAACCCGAGAAGGTGTTTACTAAATATATGGGAGCCCAAAGACCTCTTGCGGTACATGCAGATCTGGGCTACACTGGGCTTCCTGACTGTCAAACGAGAAATTGCGCAGAAATGGGGAGCAGTGGAGGTGCCGATATTGTCGACATGGTGTAGGAATATGGACTTGACGATGATCATTGAGCGCACAGTATATGCAAGCAGGGGATGCCCACGGAAGTGGAATAAAATATGGATGACGTGGAATACATACTGAGGGGACATATGTGACCCATTGCCAGAGGTAGAGGTAGATAGCTCAGATGGGGAGGACGAGGAAGGGTACGGAACAACATTAGGAATGATATAAGACTGGGCACTAGAAAGGGAATAATGTCGAAATGTCTTTAACAAAGAATTGCTATACATTCTGTGACGTGATGTAACTGAGTTTTGAGAACACATCCGATAAATATGCTGCTGTATGTATTGCCACATTTCCTATTGTTTCAATAAAAACAGTTTTTAAAAAAATGGTTGAGGGGGCTCAAAGGCTCCTCCAGTCCTAGGGACCGCCATTTCTGTTTGCTTTGGCTCTTTGGTGTGCATGTGTCGGGTGCGGGATTCCAATGGGAAAAAAAATAATATTTTTCAGATATACATGAAGCTTATGTGTTTAGATTTTGGGTGACTCTAAAAAGAGCCCTTGTGTTTATTGAGAGAATTTTGTTACTTACAAGTAAGTATCTTTGCAGAGTCTAAAGTTCAAGAGGAAGACTCTGTTACCCTCATCTGTAAAATGTACACCATCTGTCCTATAGATGCCATCCATATTGAAACGTAGATTGTTGTGGTAAATGGACCCTATTCTATAATCTTGGAGAAAAGCCGAAACAGATTTATTGACACGTTTCCTAGCTTTCTCAATCTGTGGACAAAATTGATTTGGACCAGTTCCTTTTCTGCCTTTGGCATATGTTGGAATAGACAAAGGCCGTTTGGGGGAAAAGTGACGTCAATTCTCCAAAGGTGTCCTTCATAAGCATTTCCAGACCTACCCCAGTCAAAGTGCCACGGTCATTGCCACCACAGTGCACAATTATGAGGTCAGGGTGTTGGAGATGTAAAAAGTATTTAACCAATGGCATCAATTGGTTCCACTTTAACCCTCTCTGTCCAATCCATTTAATGTCTACATTTGGTAAACCTAGGTCTTTGTCAATGGTTCTATTTTCTGCATTCCTTTGGCTCTAGAAAATATAGCTGTGTCCCACAATCCATACTGTAAGCATCTAGAAAGGAGGTCTGGATACACTGAGACGGTCTCTGTAAATGAAATGGCAGTTTGAAAAGTAAGATTTTTCATCAGTGATGGATAAGGTGTAGTTTTGAAAAAACAGTAGAAATGATTGGCTGCTTAGAAACATTGTAGTCTGAAAAGTAGGGTGCATGTTTCTGTTTTTTAAAAAGCATATTTCTTATTGGTTAAGGAAAACTGAATGGAACATTACATTAGATTAGGGGATATTTTGAAAAGTCAAGCACACGTGCTGCTTGCATTAGCAACATTGTGTGCTGAACTTGTGACCTGTGTGTTTAGTTCAGTGGTGCATGTACTGTTACCAGGCAGTAAGTAGATTGGGGGTAGGGTTCAAACTTATGTTAATTGGAAAGGGCTGAAATCTGTAACCAATAGAAATGTGTGTTAGATTTTGAATTAATGTGGTAAGCAATATGATTTATTATTTACACGTATATGTGTGCAGAATGAGAAGAAAACTTTGCCATTTTTTAATTTTGGTAAGTAGTGCAGTACAGAGATTCTGTATAAGAAAATCTGGTGTGTTACTGAAATTCTTCTTAATCTACAAATCAATTTGAAAGGTAAATTAGTAATTTGTGAAGAGTTTTATTTGTGGTTTTTGTTTTTAATATAAATAATGTGTTTTTCCTGGTAAAATCCAGGTAGTAGTGTTGCTTGTCAAAAATTACAAGTGTGCCTGCTGGTAGGATCCTGCATAAACTGCAATTAGCGAGAGTTTTGGTATCGTTCCTCAAGTGTAGGGTTACCTTGCAAATACAACTCTATTGTTATACTCCAATCTTCCAAGTTCTGTTGTCATAGGAAAACTTACCTTGCCTCTGGGAACACCTACATTGCAACTCATTGGAGATACGAGGCGAGTCGTTACCAAACCGGCTGCTAACATTTGTTATTGCATCTTATTGTCACCTAGTAAATAGGGTGATATCATTTTCAATGCATTTTTGGCTTTATTTTTAAATTGTGCCGAAATGGTATTTGTTACTATGGCCTCAAGTTTGTTCTGCCAGAGTGGGAACCTTGATTCCGCCTTGCCATAGCAAACAGCAGTGCCAGTGTCCCAGGGGCAGACACCCCAAGATACAGCAGGAGCCGGTCCTGAGGGGTAGTGTTCCCCAAAGCTTTCAACTGCTCCAGAATGGGGGCCATGCGGTCTCTCTCATACAATATAAAAAAGCCCCGGAGGGTGGTGATCACCGGGGCTTAGAGGGACATTTGAGCCCTCCGACCCATTGTTTTTCAAAGCCTCGAAGAGTAGCGGTTCCCGGAGCTGGACGGGGTCTTTAAGGCCGTCGTCCCTAAGTATTTTTCTGGGGAGTACCAGTTTCTATAGAGACTGTGTTTGCATAGTAATAGAAAAGTATAGTTTATAAGATTAGTAATATACTTTTATTTATGTTTATTTTTTACAGATATTGTTTATCATCATTAAAATAAAGTTATCATGCCTGAAAAAAGTCAAAAAAGGAAAAGAGAGCTAAAGGACTTTTACTTGAAGAAAACTCAACAACAAGTATTGGATGAGAACATAATGTGGCCAAAAAGAGAAACATTTCTGGCAAGATTTCTAAGAAGTTTATTACAAATATTTCTAGATCAAAAAATAAGGTTAAAAAATTTGAAAGCAGTGATGACGCTTCAACGAGAAAAAAAATAGAAATATTAGGAAACGAAAAAAAGGAATTGTTGAATCAAAAAAATCGAGTTTTGGTAAAAGAAGAGAAAATCAGTATAAAGAGATTCGAAAGAAAATATTTTATAATAGAGTAGTACATAATTTGCAGAAAGATTTCAAGAAATATAAAAAGAGATCACTATTTTATAAAAAGAAGAAACATATTGAATCCATTGTTGAAAAGGCTTTTGAAGTAAAAAGAAAACTATTTATTTTAGTGTTAAACGGAATTCGGTCACTAGATAAACCTATCCATTCAATGAAGGCCAAAAGTAAGAGGAAAAGAGTCATTAACAGAACTAATGTTTGTGATTTGTTTGGGGGGGATGGAAACACAGTTCAAGTTCAGAGCCTTTCTTTAATGAAGATAGTTATTTTCAGACCAATGATTTGTTGCATGCAGTTGACATCAGTGGTCGAGTTTATGAGGTTAGAAATGGTTGTCCAATTGAGAAAGAGAAAATGGTTCCCTGAAATGCAGAAGAAGTGATAGCTGATGAAGTTCTAGGCAGACGTGCTAAAGCCCCAGGGTACATATGGGATTGCAGTAGTATTTGTAGTATACGACTAGAATCTATTGATTTTTTTAACGTAATTTCTTACGAGAATATAGTAAAAAAAAGTGTTAAACAAAAGATTAAGATGTTGCAAGGACCAGACCCTTGCAGAGTAAAAAAAAAACTGGTTTGCAAGGTCAATCTCTGGCTTGTCTTTCTAGAAAAGTATGTCAAAGTGTTTTTCATCATTTCAGGATGTTGGCAGTACATCAAACTCAAATGCGGAAGTTAGTCAGAAGATTGTATTATGCAAAAAGTCCAGCACTAAAGATAAATGAGTTGAACAGTGCTCCTTTTCGTGGGTCGGTTTCAGATGTGAAGAAGATTTGTGATGATATTGAGTTTGTTACTTTGGTCCTGAACAAGCGAGTGAAGAAACTCAGACATTAATAGAAGAAAATGTTGAAGAGAATGTTGAACATAGTTGCACCAAAAACATTTGAATGTGAAATTACAAAGTTTAAGGTGATTTCAGGTGAAAGGCTAAATTACTCTTATATTTGTTGCCGGCGATCACACTATAAAAATCAGTCTAGGAGTGTTGATCTGTACCTAAAAAGTGAAAGAGAAAATAATGATATGTGGAAGGAATTTGCAAGTTATTTGTTGGTAGAGAATTGTTTCGATTTGGGTTCTGATCAGCGTATTTGTAAATATTGTTATAACAAATTAGATGAGAATAAAATGCCCGCTAGAGCTGTCCATAATAATATAGAATTTGTTGCTATTCCTCCAGAATTGATAGATTTAAATACCTATGAGTCTATTCTCATTCAATATGTGCACCTGTTTCAGGTTATTGTTCGTATGGAGCCTAAAACAGGTAAATTGCCTCCTTCAGATTTACAGAGAAGATTAAAGGAAACGTATATTTACCATTAGATTTAAAGAAAAATGTTGAAACTATTGGTGTAGAGTGTGTAGAAAATGAACCACAAGTGATTCTAGTTAATGGCGATCCTACTAAGAGTAAGAAAATCTAGCAGGAGTTAGTGGATGTTAGAAAAGTGCAGAAGGCGACTTTGTATTTAATAAAAAACAATGAGTACTATTAAAATGTGTATATCGGAGAAGAAGACATACTTTTAGCAGAAGATATTGAAACGTCAAGTGGACAAATTGAAAAGGTGAATATGTCAAGAAGTGAAGAAATCTATGAATATTACAGTGTGCATCCACTTCATTCAAAAGAAGTGATGGGGAACACTATTAAGTTGTTTCAAATGAAAAAAGCAAAGGGACGTTCCCATGAGTGTATGGGAAGAGAGCTTGGTAGCTCGTTGTTTTCCGCAGTTGTTCCCAACAGTAAAAGGAGGACGATATGATGAACAACCTGTGCAAATTCCTGCATCTGAATATCGGACAACAAGATTATATGCAGAAGATCCATGATTTAGACAATATATCCCTTAGATATTTAATCTTTAAAGTGACTTGTCTGGACTTTCATATGCAGTCAATCACATATTGAAAACAGGGGTACATCTGCAAAATGTTTCTGCAAAGGATTTTATGGATAAAGTGCACCAGAGGGATGATCATTTAGAATCTCAGCTGATTAATCTAATGGCATGTCAGCTTGGCACTAAAGAATATTGGTACCGTCATCATGGAGAACTGAAATATATGGTACGGATCTTAGGAACTCCTACACGGTTCCTTACCCTAACATGTGCTGAGTACGCTTGGGATGATTTACTTAAATTTCTTCGAGAGGTAAATTCCAATATAAAAAATATTGAATACAAGACACCTGGAGAATTGTACTCTTTGGATCCTGTTAATGTATGCAGGTATTTTAATCATAGATTTGAAGCTATGATGTCTTTTTTCTGCAATAAAAAAATCCTCCTCTTGAAGAAGTTGTGGATTTCTTTTGGAAAAAGGAGTATCAAGCGAGAGGTGCTCCTCATATACATATGCTATTATGGATCAAGGATGCCCCAAAATTTGGAACGGATTCAGTTGATACTGTTTTGTCTTTTATTGAAGAATATGCCACATGTGCTGTACCCAAAAGTACAGAAGGAAACAACTTAAGACAACAAGTCTTACGATTCCAAAGCCATCGATGTGGAAAATACTGCAGACGAAAGTACAAGTCTAAGGATATGTTCTATACAAAATGCTGTTTTGGATTTCCACGTTCTGTAATATCCAAAGGAAGAGTGATCAGTTTTATGTCAGCTATGCAACATGTCATCACAAGAAAGTCTCCAAAAATACCTACAATTTAAAAAGAAGCGAAGAGTCGAAATACGTAAATGGCTACAATCCAGTTATTCTGTCCATGTGGAATGCTAATATGGATATTCAATATGTTGCAGACAATTCCATTGCTATTGCTAGATAGGTAGCGTCCT
The DNA here is from genome assembly GCF_964263255.1 of Lissotriton vulgaris. Lineage (NCBI taxonomy): Eukaryota > Metazoa > Chordata > Amphibia > Caudata > Salamandridae > Lissotriton > Lissotriton vulgaris. Next base: position 256,997,945 of record NC_141700.1, read on the forward strand.
ACATTACAAAATCAGAAAAGGCGGAATTGAAAGAAATGTGGGAAGAGATTTCTTACGAAAAGAGTCTAAGTAAGCAATTATGCAGTTTCAGTTTGAAGAGGTTATCCCATCAAGAAATCGGTTATCATCTGCAAGTCTATTCTCCAAATCTAAAATAATTATTTGGGTAAGTCTAGGTCTTGCTGCAATGCGAAATCGGGTACTGAAATCTGTGCAAGAAATTGAATATTTAGCAGAAAAAGATCCAGAAAGTACAGATATTTTGAAAACACATATGTTGGACTCATATTACCCAAACAGAAGTCATCATCTTGAGAATATGTGTCTCTATGAGGTGCTGCAAAACTACACTTTTAAACGGAATACTACTGAGAATATCAATGACGGAACATATGGAGTGATTGGATCCGAAGGATGTTTGGTAAAACAAATGAAAGGAAATGTGATTAATCATGGGAAGCTGAGTTGCGACACTGCTGATAAAAGGGAATTTTACTATTTAGCTCTTTTGCAACTGTTCGAACCGTGGCGTTCAGAATTGGAATTACTTGGAGATTTTCAGAGCTATGAAGATTCCTTCAATGCTTGTAAAGATAGCATAAAATGTACTGCTTTTGCAAATTATGTGAAAATGTTGAACGATGAAATTGATTAAGAAGCTACTATTGCAGATGAGATTGCTAGAGACAGTTCTCAAGAAAATAAAAGTTCTGCTTTGCTGAGTCACGATCCACTAAGACAACCAATTGTTGAAAATGAAGCTGCAATCGTAATGAATGAGGTGGAAACAGTAATGCATCAAGCTCAAGAAGATGTAATGGACTTAGCAAACTTGGAAGAACAACCAAATGTTGAACAGAAAGAAATATATCAACAAGTGAGACAACAGATTGACCATGGATATCTTCATGAAAAGAAAGAATGCACATGCACATCATTTCAACCTATCCGAATGTATGTGAGTGGTCAAGCTGGAACAGGAAAACGTTTCTTGATTAAAGTAATCACCAGTTATCTACAGAAAACAACTGAATCACATTTGGCTGGTGTTGTAACTGCTCCACTGGGTTAGCAGCACACAACGTTAAAGAAATTACATTACATCGTTTACTGATGCTGCCTGTGGAGCATGAAAACAAATTGGAATATCACAAGCTATCTGGAGAAGCTTGTGAAGTTTCAAGAGTGCTGAAAAAAGGAAACTTCTGATAATTGATGAGGTAAGCATGGTCTCAAACTTAATGCTCGCCTTGTGCATTTAAGAATGCAGCAAATTCTTAAAACAGAGTATGACGTGTTATTTGGAGGAAAACATGTCATAGTTTTTGGAGATCTATTGCAACTTACTCCTGTAAAAGGACAACCAGTATTTAAAACACTTGCCCATGAAGACACCAGAAAGTCTCTGGTTAGTGTTGGAAATGTAAACATTTGGTCATATTTTGAATACAAGGAACTCATTACAAATATGCGACAGGCAAATGATGTTGATTATGGAACTATTCTTCAAGATATAAGAATTGGCCTACTAACAGAACATGGCAGAGAAGCTTTGCAGAGTCGATTACTTTCCAGTTTGTTTCCAAATGAAAATGTAGTTCCAGAGAAAATATATATGTAAATTGCAAAAACAAATCTGTAATCTGTTTAATGCCAACTCGGCGTGAGTGTTCTAAATTCAACTAACAACTTTTGAAGCTGGAAAATGAAGAAATAATCAAAATTGGAGCCATTGATAAAATTGAGCGTTAAGGAATCACTATCATTTTGACAGAAAAGTTGAAAACAAAATTGGATTCTTTAGAAAAATTGATATCTACAACTGCTGATTTAGAAAATAATTTATATGTATGTACAAACTGTCGGGTACTTTTAAGGCGTAATTTGGATGTAGAAAAAGGTTTAGTTAATGGAGCAATGGGCAAAGTTGTGGATTTTGTTAATTATCTGAATAAAGATGGTATTGAACTTTTGAAATTTTAATTTAATCAGATTGAAGAAGTAAAACAAATTGGTTGTTGTTCAGTTTGCTTTTTGCTTGTTAAAGATGTATATGTCCGTAGAAAACAGTTTCCAGATTCTCTGGCATATGCAGTGACTATTCATAAATCTCAAGGTTTAAGTGTAGAAAGTGCTTTGGTGAACATTGAAAATACTGTGTTTAAAGAGGGTATGGCATATGTTGCTTTGTCGCGAGTCAAAACTTTATCTGGTTTGTTTTTGATTGATTTTGATGACACAAAGGTTACTGCAGATGCAAACTCTGTAAAAGAGTATAATCAGTTAAGAAGGGTTTATGCTCCTAATTTAGGTAAATATTCTGTATTTGAAACGCGTGTAGTAGGAAGAAAAAGAAGATATGAGAACATCTGTAGTGAAGGTATAGAGAAGGGAAAAAACAAGATAATGTGATTGAAAGGAAAAAGAAAAAGGACACTGTTGAAGAGATTGTTGGTTATCAGTTTGAAAATAGCTCAGATGTCAACTGCTATGCTAATGTAGTGGTCAAAGTTGTTTTTTTTCTTGAAGGTTTGCAACAGCAAATTATAGAGAATCAGGAAGAAAGATTTTGTTCATTGTTGCATTGCGTTTATGAAAAATTGAGAACTGATAAAAATAAAATACAAAGTGTTTGTGATATTCGTAATCTTTTGGATGTATGTTCTTGTTCTACACAGTTTACGCAAAATATCCAACGATGCTCAGGAATTTCGAATGTATATGCTAAACATATTGGAAAATGAAGGTATACAAATTGAAAACCTTTTTGGCCTTTGTTATAAATGGGTACAAAAGGGGTGGTGATGGACAGAGCATCTGAACCAATAAAACACTCACACCCAGTCAACAGATCTGGGTTTAAACCATCACCGTTCTTTAGCCCACTCTGCCACTCCAGTTCAGAAATGGCCATATGCAAATCAGTCTGACCCTGTGCCTCATGGGCACATCATTGTGAAAATTGTATGTATACATGTAGCACTAACTTAGACACTGAAAGATTTATATATTTGTCATTGCCAGACTGTAAATCACTGTCTTTCAATAAACTAGTTAAAGCAGCAAATCAGAACATGGAGTGCACCCAATGCAAATAAGAAATGTTGTCAGCATTATTTACACAAAGATATGGACAATATATCATTTTAATAATGCAACGTTGTACAGCTGATGGAAGAAAATTAGAAACGTTTTGTAGCAAGTCAACTATCAATATCAGGAAGGACTTTTGTAGCAGTAGCAATAATTTTCCATGATGGTCCTTCCACAACATCTGGACATTACACTGCGTATCTAAAATGTGAAAAAGGCTGGACACTTTGTGATGATGCTCAGTTTGCTAAGCGAATTACCTAATTCCTACATAATATTTTTAAAGCCAAAGTTTTAGGAACAAAATTCGACCTCTGAGGAATTTATTAATACGATTACTGTTGCAAAATTTCAATATAACGGATTTCAAGAATACCATTTGGCCTTAAGGAAAGGTGTTTATTTGAATTACGGACTTTTTCTTGCGCATAGTTTTAAGCAACAGCATTTACAGTGTTTATAAATGTAAGTTATAAAATGTTCTTACCAGTAAGCATTTTATGTATGTGTGATTTGTATTTTATAGTATTTTATTGAGGATGGATTTTAGATTTTTTTTAAACAACCTTATTGATTGTTTTTTTTTTTGCCCGCTGTTATATGATGAGTACGATTGAAATCACTGTTTCTAGTGAAATTCAGTATATTCTGAGAACAGGAAAAAAGGAAAAGAAAATAATTTGTGAAATGTAAAAATTATTCTGTTTTCTAAAAACTATAGTAGTATGTATTATAACTGTATTTTTTCTTCACTTTTACAGATTCTAATTCGTAAGTATCAAGTTTATTCAAATTTATTTTATAAAAAAAATGTCTAGCATTTTTTATTTATATTATTGTGCAGATAAGTTTAACTAAGTATTAAAATGCACAATAGCCTGTGTTTGCACACAAATGAAGAAAATGGAGAAGGACGGAATAGATATATGTGGAAAGATGTCCTGTGGGTGTTTTAAATTACAGGATAAAGTTAAATAAATACTGAGGGGCAGATCTAGGAGAAAGTGCCGCAGTGTGGCACCACAAGAACTTTGGCTGCACCACACTGTGGCACTTTCAGAGCACAGGAATGCGACATATCTACAATGATATGTCGCATTCCTATGCTCTCCCCTGCGCTGGCGCAGAAACAGCTGCCAAGCACCGGCGCAGGCAGCTTTTTACCATTGTGCAAGGATGCCTGTGCCATGGGTAGATTGTTTTTGTGCAGGAAGGTGCCCCTTCCTGCACAAAAACAATCATTAAAAGCATTTTCCTCTTTCAATGCGTGCTATAGAATACAGCACGCATTGAAAGAGGAAAAAACGAGGAGAAATTAAAACATTTCTCCTTGTTGCGCCTCCCTACGGCACCTCTAGGGTGGCTTAGCATTCAGACACATCTCCAGATTGACGATTTCTCGTAAATCTGGAGATGTGTCTTGTCCCATGGGTGTTGCGTGGGAACACCCACAGCAACACCCATGAAACGCCCAATCACCGCAAAGTGCTGCGTGTGAAGGGGCCGTTTTTACAAGGAAAGGAAAAGTCACGCAGGGTGACTTTTCCTCTCCTTGTAAATATGGAGGAACCCCCTGCGCCACCTGTACATCATGAAAAGTGACGTACTGGTGGCGCACAGAGCTTGTAAATCTGCCCCAGAGTGTCACTGGGGACCATCTAACCCAACAGAGATGTATAGAAAGCATCCTATGCGAACAATGGAGGAAAATTCTGTCTGTGTGCCTTTTCTTTTCCATGTAAATACGACTTCATCATACACACCACTTTATGTTGAAAGGGCGTTCTATAGAAGTTGCTGTGCATGTTTGCAGATTACACTCCCAAAACAAGACACATCACCAGATTTATTAGATATGATAAGTCTGGACATGTATATAAATACTGCACCATCCTCCAATTGATGTAGCGATACATAACAATAGGAATTCTTTTTATTTCTCCTCATTTTTTTCTTTCAACATGTGCTAAAATGCACACCATACATTGAAGGAGAAAAATGTGTTCATTGATTGTTTTTGTGCAGGACGGCCCTCCTCTACACATCCGTTTGGGACACCAAGGGTTTCCGAGATCCCTGCCGTCGGCGGCGGAGTCTTTGGGATTACCGCACCTGTGTTGTGCGCCGTTCTTCTTCCTCACAGTATTTTGCTCCGTCCGTGCCCACCTTGTACGTTTCCCACCACGCCCAGGCATCCGCTGACGTACGGAAAAAGAGCGTCTTGCCATCCACCGCCACCCGTAACTTGGCCGGAAAGAGCAGAGAATATTGAATGCCTTCAGTCCTGAGTTCTCGTTTAATGGACAAGAAGGAGGCACGCAGCCGCTGCGTCTCGTAGGTGTAATCCAGGAATAGTGTCACCTTGCTATTGGCTACCTGAAAAGGCCCCGCATTACGGGCTCTCTGGAGCAGCAAGTCCCTGTCTTTGTAATGTAGTAACTTGACCACTACCAGTCTAGGCGGCTGACCCGGTCTGGGAGGCAGAGCCGGGACACGGTGGGTGCGCTCAAGCGTGAAAAAGGGGAGAGGCCTTCTGGCGCCACCGTCGCCTTAAACCAAGTGTCTAGGTAGCCGATCATATCTTCTCCTTCCGTTTTTTTCGGGTAAGCCCACTAAGCGGACGTTATTGCGCCGGCTTCTGTTTTCGGCGTCTTCGGCCCCACATCCCTGTGTGACATGCCCACAAACCACTGCACTGGTATACATCAGTCACCCCTCTAGCTGGGTGCCCTATGCCAGTGGTGAGCGTACAGGTGCATGAGCCCTGTACCCCTACAGTGCACAAGTCAATTCCTGGGTACAGTAAGTGCAGTGCTGCATTAAGACCATATGGTGCTGGGAGTTTGTCATCACGAACTCCACAATACCATAAAGGCTACACTGAAGACTGGGAAGTTTAGTGTCAAACTTCTCAGCACAATAAACCCACACTGATGCCAGTGTGGGATTTAAAGTAAAATGCACAACAGAGGCCATCTTAGAGAGGCCCCCTGAAACTCGACCAACTCCTAGTGACCTAACTGAGAGGCTGCTAAGGCTGCCACCAACAGACATGTTTCTGGACCCCTGGGTCGAGAGCTTGCTGCTCTCGGGGGCCTGAAATAATGCACATCCGGGGATGAGGTGCCAAGGATGGGCAGAGTTCACGAGGGTTAGCTTCAAAGGCATGCTGCCTTTGTGAGCATCACCAGACCATTTTCTTCTGTCAGCAACTGCTCCCCCTGGTTCTAGCCCCTACTTTGGACAGGAGAGCCGGCAGGAGTACCTAGCCAACTAGGGACATGCTCCTGCCCCCCTCCCACTGCAATGTGGCATGATAGGGGGTGTACCCACCCCAGGGAAGGGACCCACGGACCCTGCCCTTACCTACCTGTAACGCCCCAAAATATAGAATTTAGGGGCACCCTGAACCTTGCTTCTTCAGATCCAGATTATAAACAAGAAAGAAGATAAGAAGAAGGACTGAAGAGCAGTGCAGAGCTAACAAGAGGATGACGCCCACTGACTTGGCCCCAGCCCTGTCGGGCCTGTCTCCCCCTCGAACCTGCTCCTGCGAAATCCCGGTGTGTCCTGCAGCCAGCAACCTCAAGAAACCCAGAGGACCCGCCTGCCTTCACTTCTAAAGTCTACATCTCCCGTGAAGATCGGATTTGTTCTAACTGCAGCTTCTGGCACCAGCCAGATACTGCAAATCCAACCCACTCTGCACCTGCCGAACCCGGCTTGAGCGGAAATACACCACAAGGAGGTCACCCTAGTGATCCTGACCCGAGATCCAGCAACCCCTGACCTGCCTCAAGCCTCCAGCCGACGTCTGCAGCCTAAATACGGAAGGCCCACCTAACCGCGACCAGGAGTTGGTAAGAAGATCCGACCCCAAAAAGGCACCCCTTCACCCGACGCCCAACGGCCTTGTGTGCTCAAACCGATGGTGCCTAACCAACCCTTAACTTCCCAACTTACCTCTCCAAATGGTGGTCGCACCTAGAAGTCCTTCGTCTCCGTACCTACAGTGCTTTTGCAAACCAGAGGTTCTCCACAGAAAACAACAGGACACCTGACATAGAAACAGCACTCTGCACCAAGCGCCCCAGTGCCACTGAGGGTGCACCTTTTGTGCTGCTTTGTTTGCACATTTGCCTTGACCTTAACCCTAGGAGCTTTGCTCCTGCAACCCAGTGGCCTGTTTGCCAGCAGCCACCAACTGGAGGCCCCCTATCCCCCTTTGAATAACTTTGTGCCTCAACACTCTGCACCCGGCTGCCCTAGTGCAGCTGAGGATGCAACAACAGTGCATCACAGACCCTGGGGGGCCCCTGAGTCTAACCCCAGAACCTTAACTCCCACAGTCAATTGCTTACCTGTAAACCGATAACCTGTTTTTCCTCCATAGGATAACATTGACAATTTTCTGCCAAAAAGTTTCAAAGTGTGGAGTTTTGAAATCTAAAAATATTCTTTAAAAATTGCACAAATAACCAAAACGTATTTACTTACTAGTTTACAGGAAATGTCCCAGTGCTGAATCCAGGTATCCAGCACTGAGTAAGAAAAGTAACGTACAAAGTAACTTACCTGTAAGTTACTGAAAAAGCCTATTCATTTCAATGTACTGTGTTTGCTAAGTGTTGCAACCTACTGCATCCCCTGTAAATCAAACAAAGTACAACTTCGATTGCATTTTCAAACTGTTCTATATCCAGTAACTTATTACTGAAAAGTTTTTAATGCTTACCTGTTCCAGGCTTACTTGGTCCTAAAAATAAAACCGCAGTATATATTTTTATACAAACACAATTGACCTACAGTTCAGGGATTGAGTGTGTGAATTTGTTTGCTGACTGAGTGTGTACATCAAATGCTTAGCACTGTCATCTGATACTGCCTTACTGCTCGACCAAGCTACCACAATTAGAGAGTAGGGCTCTATCTAACTTTAACCTCTGCCTACATCTGGGGTCACTTGGACTCTATATACACTATACCATTTTGGTGTAGTATATATAGAGCCAGTTTCTTACAAATGTCAGTAGCAGCAAACCCGTCAGCTTTGTTGCGGTACCTGCAGATGCAGGGGAGTGACTCCTTCCCTCGGAGGGAGATTACTTGGGTGTCCTTGATGCCCACAGGTCTGTTGAAGATCCTGGATGAAGCACAGACACAGACAACGAAGAAGACTTGCAAAACATCAAGACCAGGAGCGCAAGGAGACTTACTTGATGCATTATTGGTTCCAGGCAAAGTCTAGGTGTCCAGATGTTCGAAGAAAGCATGGTTTTAGTCTTGAGGCTTGTCCCACAACAAATCTGAGGACCCACCCGCATGTAAGTTCTTAAGTACCCTAAGGGAAGGTTGGAACTCAATGTTCCCTTCCAGAAGAGGGGCTGGACAGAGGGGAGGATTGTCAGGTTTAGGGCGGAGCGTGGTGTAGGGCACACCCAAGGCATCTCTGTGGTGCGTCTGTACGTGCCTTTACCCAAATGTGCTAAGCCCTTATGTGGAAAAGCTCATGGAGCAGCTCTTTCTGCTCGCTGGTGGTCTCAGTGTTCTTACCAGAGTTGACTTCTAGATGCCATGATTACAGTTTCCAGTACCTTCTATTTAGCACGTAAGCCATAGTTTACTGTATACTTTATTTGACATGTGTTACCATTGTTCCCTGGAACCTAATGATTATGTCTAGAGCAGGCAGCAGTTATACTTTCCGCTTTTCGCTTTTTGTGTCAGAGGGGTGGAGTGCCTGCACACATTCACCACAAATGTTTATCCTCATTTCAGTGAGTCTGCTCGCCTTGTAGCATCCGCGCAGCACGCACTCGTTACAAGAAACAATAATTTCTTATTTCTTGTTGGTTTTGTATGCTTGTAAGCTCTTGTCAAACTACCGCTGTTCACACTGTAGAATCGGTGCTGCTTTGTACTTTCATTGTTATAACATGAACTGTAAACAACATGCTGGTCCTTATAGTGCAGGCTCTCTCCCCATGATCCCCTCCCCACCTGCCATACATTTACACGATCGGGCATAGACTGACCCCTGGTCGAGTTTGCTCAACTTAAATAATGAAACAGCTGTGCTTTAGGTTCAGACTTTGAGCCGGGTAAATATTTTTTGATGATTCTTTTAATGTTTTTTTTATTGTGGTTTTGTTTCAAATGATGACTTATGATGGACATCTCTGATTTTTTTATGCAATTGCTCTGTGCTGTGTGGCTTTAGCACTTGGTGCAGTCATACCTGGCAATGACCTTGTGGGGTGGGGGGGGGGGGGGGTGATATGTTCAAAATAACTTTTCGGTTTAAAAGAAGGTGCTTCAGATTTCCTTTGGTGTCCAACAGTTTCATGCAACAATAAAAGTGTTGAGACAACTCTGGTGATTAATTCTCCTGCTGGTGGCAGGGTCAGCCTATTCTAGGGGTTAATGTGCCTGCTACAAAGGTGTAACATGCAGATCACAGAACTGAGTGTGAGAGAACAACAAGTTAGTTTCTTCCAAAACTTCTCTGTCAGTTTCAAAACGACCATTACAAAAACCTGCCCCAGTTTAGGTGGGTGTCGATGGTTACTGTTGGAATAAGCCCAAAGGTGTTAACCTAACACCATGTGGTAAAACACCACAAATAATGTAATTCCTTTAAAATAGTTTCCCATTTTATCACAGACAAAAGCTTGCTGCCAGTGAATACTGAGTTGCCAAACCAAAAGTGAATACTCACTGTTTACTGCAGGAATTAAGACCTGCTTTAATTTGAAAGACCTACTGAGTACAATGAATGTGGATCTAACATTGGGCCGAGAACAGGCCAATGACATGTAAGCGATGGACCAACCTATGAGTAGGTGATGTGTTCTTCCTACTTGAATGAGCAGGGGTGCATTCTGCACCTGCTGCAGGAGCCTGAGCTTTAACAGAAGCATGCACAGATAGCAACTATACAAGTCTGACTTTACCACAGCGACACATTGGGTCCTGCTGTGTTAGAGTCTAAGATTGAAGAGACAGCTGCTGCTAACACTTTCGAGCTCCAAGATAACTGACCTTGGAAATTTTTATTGGAGCCACAAACTGATGGAGGCTTCAGACCATCACTCAGTGGCAGCTCGCTGAGGGATCGCTGCGGGGAAGTGGAGGGGGGACATCTTAAGGATTTTGGGGGCCCTGGGCCAAACATATTTTGGAGCCCCTGTTTGGAACAACCTTGAATTTATTACCCTTTTTTAGCTCTTTCATGCCCTCTTTGGCCAGGTCACTGATAGCTGATAAATAAATATTCTCTTGTATAGTCTTCCAGCAACCCCCTTTCAAATGATCAGTACTCCAATTAAGAATATTCAGTGGAATTATATAATGGTGCTTCCTTCTGAGTCCTGTTCTTGTCTAAGCCTGGGGTATAGGTGCAACTAGAATAAACAATTAATATCATGATGATTTGTCTCCACACTGCAAAACTGCCTCAAGACCCTGTTAAAAAGAGCTACATGTGTGAAATGCACTTGTTCTCAAACTCATTTTCAACAAAAGTTTTGAGTAGTAATTGCCATGGACTTATATACTCGCCGGCTGCACTCACATGCTTGCCGCACACAGCCTTGGCTGCAGCGCACAGAGATCTTGCATTGCCACACACCGAGGAAAACATTTAGAGGGAACATTGTGTGTTACTGTATATTTCATCTAAACGTTTAGTTTAACATGAGAGCAGTGTGGTTTTGTATCATATGTATTTTTGTGTTGGGCCCATGTGCATTTCATTTCAAGTTTTGGCTTTTTTATTCATGTAAAAACACATGTTTCTTCTTTATGATTTTAGGAGTCTTTACTGCAGGTTTTCTTTGTTTTAGGCTGTTGTAGTCTGTATAGACTACATTTTCCACATTTACCGGTGGCGGCCATCTGGGATGTGACAAGCTCCATAAAACCGGCCACACCCTAACCGCAGTGCTCACTATTCACCTGGAAGGCTCTGGGATCAGAGCGCGACTGAGTCCTGCTATTTGCGGCAGTGGGAGCTGCTACCTGTATTCCCTTGGCTGAGAGATTCTTCTTCCTACTCCAGAGTTGGAGTGTGCCAAGGGCATTTTGTCTGGCTCCTGCTAATTCCTGAATGCCGATTTTGCCCACTCCTAGCTTTGTACTATGTGCGCACTTGTCAGAGTAGGTAGTACTCTGCTCGGTAAGCGGAACAATCAGCAATTCATCGTGGTGGTATATAACTAAGAGAAATAAAACCTTACAAAATTAATTATTTATGATTTTGTGACTAACTTTTGTTTTACAGATCTCCTTCCCTACTGTTCCCTTCCCACACACTTCCCCCGATGGGCCACTCTAACACTCTGTGTTATTATAACATTCGGAGTTGGAGCTGCAGCGAGGTGGGCCTTGTATCATCCCGGGCAGACCCTGAGGAAGACAGGCCACTTTTACAAGCATACTCCCATGCCCTTTGTCCAGGTTTACGCCTGAGTGGGAGCCAAGGACTCCCTGAACTGGTTTAAACTGGAGTATACAAGGAAGGCACCAAATGTGCCTTCAAAGCAATCTGGTGGCGCTGGTAATTGCCCCCACCTGAGCCCAATACACTAAGGGGTATATTCACAAGAACCTGTAATAACTACCGCAAGAGTAGTGTAAAATAACTTTCCACATTACAGCCCATCACGGGAAAGTAACCCCGTGGCAACGTTGAATTCACAACACGGCAGTAGCATGCGATAGTCTGCGGAAACCGCGGACAATGTCCTCGATACAACCACCTCGATGGAGACAAAAACACAAACCACAACACCAAAAAACCTGTGGTGGGCCAAGGTGCGATGAGGAAACCAGTGATAAGCAGTGCCAGGCCTGCAACACACACCTGGCAGGGGGAAAAATCACCATAAAAGTAGAAAAACACCCAAACACAAACTGACCAACACCCAAGCACCATGGAGGCAACCGGAGCAGGTGCAGAGGATGAGCACAACCCCACAAGCCCCCGGATGACCAGCACAGGACCTCGAGGACAGGGAAGGTCAAAGACAAGAAGAAGGGGAAGACTAAGTTCAGTCTGCAGGCGAACAGGATCATAGTCATGGAGGTGATGGAACACCATCAACAACTGTTCGTCACCTCCAACGTGTCATTGGGCACCAAAAATGGAATATGGCGGGACATCGTGGACAAGGTGAATGCCGTCGGGGAGCACAAGAGGACAATGGACGAGGTCAAGAGGCGATGAAATGACATCAAGCGGCGGACTAAGGAGAAACTCTCAGCCAACCAGAAGGCAGCAACGCAGACTAGAGGTGGGGGCCCAGTGCCACAGCTCGTGCTGGATGACATGGGGTAGCTGGTGTCAACAGTCATCAGTGTGAAGACTGTGGCTGGAGTCGGGGGATCCGGCACTGCTCGACAGGACACAACACAACCGCAACAGGGTGAGTGACCACCAGGTAATGGGGGGGACAGGTGGGGATGGGCACAATGGCACATATGCACAATCAAGCAGAGCACAGTGCACACCCACAGTGACTCTGGGTCCTCGCCCAGATCTACAGACTGTCACAATGTACAATGCCATGCTGTCTGAATGTCAACATGTACCATGCAGCTACATACATGTGGACACATTGTAATACACCATCTCCCCTTCACATCACAGGTGCACCATCAACACCTCCTGCAGAGCAGTCCCAGCCACTCTTAACTGATGACTAGGAGGACAACACCAGCATCGATACCCAAGCCATCCAATGCATCATTGACCTCATCCGCCACTCACCTCTAGGATCAGGGCAGGCCAGCTACATCGAGGAGACCCCACCCACTACCCAAAGTACCCAGCAGGGGGCACTCACAGCCCTGGCACTCCCCCAAGACCCTAGGAACAACACATAGCCCTCCAACCCTGTGTGCTGGAGCGCCAGAGGGAGACCGCAGAGCAGGTGCGGTTGGGCTTTGGCAACATGGCAACCAAACTTGATACCATCCTTGGGTGTGTAGCCCCGCTCCATGGTCTCCAACGAGCCCAGACTGGCATCACTGGAGTCATGACGCAGAGAGAATAGTACCTGTCCACTCAGAGTGGCTCCAGCGATACCAGCCGTGAGATGGCACACATTCGGAGGCTCAAGGCGGACAGGGTGCGCATGAAGGCGGAAAGGATGGCAGCCACCACTGCACATCAGTGGAATGTAGCTGGGATCTACCATGCCCTGCAGATCCTCATCATGGCATTTCTGCCACAAGGCATAGCGATGTTGAATGCTACTGCCCCCACACCATCCACATCTCTGCCCCGTGGTGTGTCTATGCCTCCCTGTGCGGCAGGCCTAACCATTCCGGCACCTGATATGTCAGTGGCATACAATGCGGCCGACAATCCACCTCCAGCACTTGATGTGTCAGTGGCACGCAGTGCGGCCGACAATCCACCTCTGGCACCTGAGGTGTCAGTGGCACACAGTGCCATAGCCGGTACAGCAACACCCACAGGTGGGGCAGGGCACACATCCGGGGATGAGGAAATGGATGGGCATGGGATCAGAAGGACTCTGTAGCATTCATTTCCACAACCTGGGCTGTTGCTGGTTTGGTCCCGCACATGGCCTCATGACCTTCCACTGACCCCCGATTCACTCAGATGCACTCACCTTGGACAACGACATGGACCGCCACATCCTGTTTGATGACCAATGACACAGCGACTGGACTGCGGACTGCACCCCTCCTCTTCCGCAGTACTTGTCTTCCATGGATGGACTCTGGCTGGCCATCCACAGTCCCATATAGTGTTATTCGGCAGTGCCCTGTATCACTCCAGCTGCAGAACTGCACTGGATGTGCAATAAACATCCAGTGACATACTGCTGTGTCATGTCTCATCATTCATGTATGTATTTGTGGATGAATGTAGGGACAACGATTTCCCTTGCGTCAATGATGCGCATCCTGTGGGATGCCAGTCAGAGGGTGCTACAGAGCAATTTGTGTCACAGGTCCCGTGGACACCACAACAGGGACACACGCATCAGCCACTTTCTTGTCCGGACATGGGCTGAACGACGCACAGTGCCCACGAGTCATTTTTGCCAGCTTGCGCTGTTCCTGCATACGGCAGGCTAGACCACTCCGCTCATGCTCCCGGGGGGGGGCCTCATTGCTACCCATCACAGGCTTACTCGCTGGTGGTGTGCAGGTCACTGGTCTAGTTGTCAGCATGTCACAGCCACTCACTGAGGGCAGGGTTGCACGCACACCACACCCACCCAGCACAGGTGTCACAGGCCATGTGACCCTCCAAATCTAAGGGGCCGACAACGTCACATACCCCTCTGTCCCTGGTGACTGGATGACGGATCCGAGGCCTTGAGGCCGGCATGGGCCTACCACCACGGGACACTGACTGGGGTTGGACAGGGTTTGTGGCACACACTGCATTGCGGCCTACACAGACACCCTCCCACGGAACGCTGACTGGGGTTCGACAGGGTTTGTGGCACAAGCTGCATTGAGGCCTACACAGGCACCCTGCCATGGGACGCTGACTGGGGTTGGGCAGGGTTTGTGGCACACGCTGCATTGCGGCCGACACAGGCACCCTGCCATGGGACGGTGAATTTGGGTGCATGGAGTTATTGGCACTGAGGTGCTGAGTGGTGTGCAGCCTGCGATGATGCCCCGTCCCGGCGGTCTGGACTGCCCAGGATTTGTGTGCCTTGCTGGACCGCAGTGTGGGCCGCCGCAGCTGGATGCGCGGGCCTACCGCCACGTGGCCTCGCTTCCGGGATCACAGAGTTAGTGGCACCCATTGGGCTGAGCGGCTGTGCAAGCTGCGATGTTGCCGGGTGCCCTGGTTTGTCCTATGCCATGGTGTAATCAAGTCCCAGCACCAGACGTGAGACCTGCTAGCCAGCGCAGCGTGGATGCATGGTGTGGAGGGTGCCAAGTCTGCAGGCCACAGGCTTGTGGCTTACAGCGGCATGTGGTGGGACGTGCAGTCTACACGGCAGTGGCAGAAGGTGAGCAGTGAGGTCTGGGTGTGCATGGGCGGGTATGCTCCGATGGGCGGTGGAAGGGGCTGGATACCTCTGCCTGGGTGTGCATGGGCGGGCGATGTTGTCTTGTGCAAGCGTGTGTACTGTGCCAGTCATGTCTCTGGACTCTGTTTCAGATTGCGGCTCTGTCTCAGATGTGTCACCTGGTGTACTGCTATACGTACCAGCAAGTGGTTGGAGACACACCGGTGGGGAGTGTGACCTGGGTGCTCAGGGTCAGCTCTCTTTCTTTATCTCTCCCTCTCGTCTTCTCTCGCTCTCCCTCTCTCCTCTTCTCTCTCTCCCCCTCTCTTCTTCTCTCTCTCTCTCTCTCTCTCTCTCTCCCCCCCTCTCTTCTTCTCTCTCTCACCCCCCTCTCTTCTTCTCTCTCTCTCTCTCTCTCTCTCTCCCCCTCTCTTCTTCTGTCTCTCCCCTTCGCTCTCTCTGTCATTTGATGTGCGCAGGACACACCTTCTCATCATGTTTTTTGTCTTGCTGGCTGTGACCGACGGATTGTGTCGAGGGGATCCGCCTTGTGTCTACATTTCATTTCTGCGTTAATTTCAATAAAGTTTCATTGTTTGCTTCGAAAGTAAATGTGTGATGCTCATTTCTGTGACGACACATGCATATCACCAGTTATGATTGTGCGACATCAGGCGGATGATTTTGTACATGTTTTGGTGTAGCTGATGTCTTTGGTCGGGGGGGGGGGTACCAGGGAGGAGTGGTCCTGGGTGTGGTGTTGGTGGGTGTTGTGGCCCTCTTTGGTGTCCGTGCTGCATGTTCAGTTGATCCATGGCATCTTTTTGTCTTCAGGTGTGGCTGTCGGCCGTGCTCTCTTTTGTGGTGCAGGCTGTGGTCAGAATTTACACCAGGTCAGAGCAGGTGTTAATTTCCTGCTACTAACGCGCCTTATCGCGTGTTTTGTGTTCTTATCGCTGATCTGGCTGGTAGTTGTGAATGTTGAGGTGTGGTGTTGTCGCGGCTTTTTGCACGGAAACGCCTACTCTGCAGCTCATTAGCGATAGTTGTGGGGGGTCCTCTGTGTTGATGTTGTTTGCGGCTGCTATAGCGGGAAAACTGGTGCGGTGGGGTAAATTTATCACAACTTTGGCTGCGATATAGTGCTGTTAATTTGGCGATAGCTCCTTGTGAATATGCACCTAAGTTCTGTCTTGGAGGTGGTCACACCTCTGTGCGAAAGGAAACCTATTGTGCTACCTTGCCCTGATCGATCTTGGCTTAGCAGCAGGAGGGCATAATTGTGTCTCTGGTCAGGAGAAGCACTAGCTTGCTGTCAGACCCTGAAGGGCTGTAACCAGGAGTACAGGGGGTACCCCAAGAGAGCCCCCTAGTACATCGGATCATACTTCCAACACTAGAATCGGTGTTGGTGTACGATTCCAACATGTTTGATACCAAGCATGACCGGGTTTGGTGCAGCCACTATATGGTTAGACATCTCGCAATGACTGATATTATTATATTATAGAGACTTTTGTAGCGCGCTCTGTTACTAAGAAAATAGTATCATGGCGCGAGGTGGGTGAGAAGCAGAGCAGAGTGAATCCGGTGAAAAGAAAGGGGTGAGACCCTATACAGTGATGTTGAAGAGGTGGGTCTTCAGTCCCTTCTTAAACACAGTAATGGATGGGGCTGTTCTCAGATGAAGAGGAAGGATGTTCCAGGCTCTTGCAGCTCTGACAGAGATGGATTGGCCACCAAGCCTGCTATATTTAAACTTTGGTACAGTCATTTGGTAGAGATTAGTTGATCTGAGAGGACGGTTGGGAACATATAAGGAAAATCTTTTCCTCAGATAGACTGGGCCAGTTTGATGGACAGCTCGATAAGCGAGGACAAGGATTTTAAATGAAATCCTATGAGCAACTGGGAGCCAGTGAAGGGTGCGGAGAGGTTGACGAACACTTGAACTTTTTGGAATGTTAAACAAGAGCCGTACAGCGGCATTTTGGATAACTTGGAGACGGTGGATCAGGTAGGCTGGTAGGCCACAGAAGAGGCCATTCGCGTAATCCAATCTGGATAGTATAAGGGAGCGAATGACAGTCTCCTTGGCCTCTCTCGGGAGGAGCGGGAAGAACCTGCGTAATGTTTTAAGTGTGGAGAAGCAGATACCCGTGAGTTTTTTTAAGTGATCCTCGAATCTGAGGTTATTGTTAAACCAGACTCCAAGGTTTTTTGCGGGGCCTCCGATGGATTTGGGGCATGGTAGATCGGCAGGCCAAAGAGAATCGCCAAAGTTGTCTCGGAAAGAGCCATATAGCAGGATTTCGGATTTGCTTTCGTTGCATTTTAGTTGGGCGAGGGCAAGCCATCGAAAGACAGATGATAGGCAGGATTGGGCTCCAGACGTATCCAGGTTGTTTTTAGGCCATGTGAACAGAAGTTGAGTGTCGTCGGCGTAGGCCATTATTTTTGCTCCCAGCTGTTCGGCGAGATAGATGAGCGGGGTCATATATATATTAAAAAGTAGGGGGCTAAGGGTAGAGCCCTGAGGTACACCCGTTGCAAGTTTCTTGGGAGAGGAGGCAAAGGGCGGCATCCAGACTTGCTGAGATCTATTGTCTAGAAAAGACGTCAGCCAGTCAAGGGCGGAGCCTGTAATGCCTATGGCCGCTAGTCTGATGTCCACTATATGTAGCAAAATGTCTAACCGCTCCTACAAAGCCTGGAGAATTAACCCCAGGGTTTGTAGGGGTGCCCTGCTCATGCAGGGGCATCCTCACACTTGTAACCAAGCACCCTGCCTTCAGGACTGAAAGGCCTGCCATAAGGGTGACTTATAGGGTTTAAGTGTTTGTGTCCTCAGATATTAGGAAACTTATATCTGTTGTGAGAGGTGCAAGCACCAACTCATACAGGCTGCTCAATGACTCACGGGAGTACTTTAAATAGACAACAGGATGTGGGAGCACACCGCTGACCTCTCAGGCAAGGATCGCCCTGGCATTCTGGGAAATGCAGTCTTCGAGTATTTCGCCAAGGAAGCGCAGAGAGTGCTGATCTCTAGACATGTGTTTCTGGTTTATTAACCGTCATCAGTAGAGAATACAGTCTTGTATTTTGGGGTTTGCTGAGCAGGATGCCAAACATTATATCAGGTCCGGTACTCCAAATATTTTCATGCCAGAAGGTCCTGGCTGTTATATATTTAGTGATAGACTTTACCTTTATTCTTCACCCTTCCATTTACCCTAACTGTACAAGCGATGGTTCTGGCAGCTGCCTGATTGGCACTGCCCTGTATTTAGTCCCCCCTGTGAATTATTTCCCGGTGCCGGCTGGCACAGTTTATCTGCACCTGTGATTCCCTTCTGATGTGTTTATTTTACAATACACATACTGTTTTTCTCCTAACCTGGTGTGGAGTCTCTTTTTGTAGTGTGTCTTGTCTGTCGCCTGTGTGGGCTGCGTGTATGCTTTACACAATGCCCTGGAGTATAGCTCACCCACTCTGCACCACGCTACCCCATTTCTAACAAAACTGCTGGAGTCCTTGTTCTTGGCCTGTGGAGCAAACCCTGTGCGGGGCAAGTTGTTGCTTATTTATCCTACACAAGTAACAACCACTGGCAAAGCCAATAGTATCTGTATGTAATAACAGAAGCATCAAAATTTAAGTCGGGGTCACACTAAGCTAAGCATAGATTTTTAGCTTACATGTTTTTAAGCCACACCCTTAATTACATTGGCCACGGCCCTTTGAGAGACCCTCAGTTTTTTCATTCCACTTAAAGCCCTGGTGGAATCAAATGTAGGCAGCCTTTCCCGCCCCCATTGTGCACAGCATCACAAGTCTCTTACTTTTATTTAATGCACTTCGACCGCTGTCATGGATGGAGTATACAGAATATAGTAAGACCGTATGGCAGTGGATGTTGCCAACTTCTCCCATGTCATGTGTGACGTTAACCTAGCTTTGGTTTTTTTAACCAACTTGTTTTTATTATGGTCCCTGTAGCTTCCCCTTGAACAGTAATCATGGCCTTAGAATTCCCAGCACACTACATGATTTTGGATAACGTGTCACTTTGGAACATGCTACTTTGTCCCCATACCCTACAGCAATTCCGTTTTGCAGTGTGTGCTATATAGTAAATTGATTACAGGCATCTCTCCTTCTACCTCCTAATATCTCCTGAAGCTGCTATTGTTCCACTCCCTTTGCTGCCCGCTTTATTGCCCCCCTCCAACCCACACAATGTCCCGTGTCTGCCCTCACCTTCTATTCTTCGCCATATCAGCAACCACTCACCTTGCGGGCTCCTGGTAATGCAGAGCTGCCTTCCTCCTGGATGGGTACATCCTCCTCTTTCTCTTGTGGGGGCAAAGTCACTAGGGTCGAAGAGGCCAGAGAGTCCTCGTCCCCTCTCCCTCTTAAAAAGATCACCTTGTAAGAACCATCCTATCTGGGTTCACATAAGCACCAGTTCCTTGGAATACTGCAACCCTCCTTTTGTGTCTATCTGTCCCTGCCCTTGCTCTCTGGGCCGTAGGATCCCACCACCATGAAATACCGAAGCCTCCCTGGTCCCCTCCTGGCTGCCCCTCTAGCTCCTCCACGTGGGACTCTGCTATTTTGTAGCCTCTCGGCCCCTAAGAGTCTGTGCTCGCCGCTATGATGCCACCTCAGCAGCTACCGGGGGAAACAGAAGCTGCACAGGATGGTTCCCACTTGGGGGCGGAGAGACAGGGGTAAGCTGGAAGGGATGGCCTTATGTGGAGAGGGGCAGCGGAAGGATGAGGGTTGTACGGGGACGAATGGTGGACAAGGTTAGCACACAAGGGATTACACGATGGGCAAGACAACGCGCCTAGCGCGGGGAGGAGGAGACCCTGAGAAGAAGGTTCATATGCATAGATGGGGACGGGAATACGTTGTGCAGAGAGGAAAACTAAGAGGGTTAGGTCCTTGTATAGCTTTTTTACCAGGGCAGTAGGTGCATGCAGGAGGGTGAAGTATGCAGAGCGGTGAGAGGGACGGGTCCCTTTACGGGCAGAGGAGCTGCCTTGCAGCGGTTCGGAGCAAAAATATAAATAAATAAAGTGAGCACGGTGTCCTTAGCGGGCTTCACGCCCACTGAAGTAATGCGCTTGCTTGCATTGTGCTTTCTCTTAAGGAAACATAATCCATCAACACACTCCTCCTATAGATAAGAAATTGCTTCACGACAGCCATGAAGCAGACGATCCAGTCCGGATGGGCTGGATGAAAAGGGGAAAGGGCGGCAACCAAAAAGGCTCAGTTCATATCGGAGGCAAGCGTTTTACATAACCAATGACTCCAGCCAATAAAATTGTGGGGCGGGTCTTCAAGTCCCCTTCTGAAAAATCCTCCCCTACAATACATATCGCTAGAGCGAGCAGCGCATGCAGGCTGCAAAGCTAGGCGAGAACTAAAAAGGAGTAGTTTCTGTCCTGTAACTCCAGTTCTGTAGTAGGGGTATCTCTGTTATAGTCATAATCTAGTGAATAGTCCCGCTCATGAGCGTGAACCCCGTAGCAATCAAAAATAATCTCTTAAATTGTCAAAAAATGCAGACCTGCACAGACACTTAAGAGAGAATTTAAAGACAGATAATGCAGCCTATATCCACAGGCTACACTGTCCAGTACTTCCACCAAAAATCACAAACAGCACAGCCTGTCCAGTTTTTCCTCACAGAGAAAACTTCCCTTTTCTCACAAAAGCCCTCAGGAATGATAAAGAAGAAGGGGTGGACAGACAAGCCCCATAGGCTGCCATTAAGTGGCTCAGACAGAGATACTGTGCCTTTAAGAAAACTTTCCAGAACCCTCTCAGTATCCCAGAATGCACAGCAGGTCCCTTTTTTCTTTCAGTTCTTTTTGAAGGCGTAACACGCCAGACCTGTAGCATTCCTTACATGAATATCTTTCTCCACCGAGGAGGAGGGCGGGCGCTTATGACTATAACAGAGATACCCCTACTACAGAACTGGAGTTACAGGTCAGAAAATACTCCTTCGGTAGTAGGGGATCTCTGTGTATAGTCATAATCTAGTGAATAGAATAGCAAGCCCATCCCCACACCAAAGCAGCGGTGGAGAATAAGAGAAATAACACCACTACTGTGCGAACAGATTTCGCAGCGAAGCCTGCCCAACCTGAGCATCTGTCCTGGCATCAGTGTCTAGACAGTAATGTTTAGCAAAGGTATGGACCTACTTCCAAGTGGCCGTCTTGCAGATTTCCGCAATGGGAACATTACATAGCAAAGTCGTCGTGGCAGCTTTGCCCCTGGTGGAATGAGCCTTAGGTTTACCCCCTAAGGTCTTATTAGCCTGCTGGTAACACAATTGTATACAGGACACGATCCACCTCGAAATGGACTGTTTAGAGGTAGCAAGACCGGTCCTGACTGATCCATAATTGATAAACAATTGGTCTGACCTACGAATAGCTTTGGTTTTATCCAGATAAAATTTCAACACCTTCCTAACATCCAGGGAATGTAGAGACTTTTCTGCTGGAGATGAAGGATTCTGAAAAAACGTAGGTAAAGTTATGGTCTGGTTAACATGGAAATCAGAGATAACCTTTGGGAGAAATTTAGGGTGAGTACGCATAACAACCTTAGCAGCATGAAATACAGTATAAGGTTTCTTGGCAACACAACGCCTGAATTTCACTCACCCTGCGTGCCGATGTAATGGCCACGAGGAACGCCGCCTTCCAGGACAGGTGCTCCAACGAAGCCTTATGATTCGGTTCAAAAGGCTCCTTCATCAATCTGGACAGCACCACATTCAATTCCCATGAAGGCGAAGGAAGCCGTACAGGAGGGAACACTTTCTTCAAGCCTTCCAAAAAATCCTTGATCACAGGGATCTGGAAGAAGGAGGTCTGTGAAGGGCATTTCCTGTAGGCAGAACCTTAATGGAATGAAAATTAAGGCCAGACTGCGCCAAATGTAATAGATATGGAAGGATGACATCTTCCTTACATGTCGTTGGATCATAGTTCTTGGACTCGCACCAGATGTAGAATCTCTTCCACTTGTAAGCACAATAAGTCCTAGTGGAAGGACGCTTAGCCTCCTTCAGTATGTCCATACAATCTTCAGGAAGATTCAAATGGCCATATTGCACTATCTCAGGAGCCATGCCGCCAAACTCAAAGACAAGAGGTTGGGGTGCTCCATCTGCCCCCCGAACTTCGTGAGAAGGTCCGGCTGCACGGCAGCCGTATGTGAGGAAGGAGAGACCGGTGAAGCAGGTCCGTGAACCACCATTGCCTGGGCCATTCCGGGGCGATCAGGATCATCCGTGCCCTGGACTGTGACAGCTTGATGAGCACCGCCGGAATCAGGGGAATGGGTGGAAAAGCGTACAGAAAGCTGTTCGACCAGTTGATCCATAGCGCATTCCCCAGCGCCCCCTGCTGGTAGTACCTGGATGCGAAGTTTGGGCATTTGCTGTTTTCGGCGGTGGCGAACAGATCTACATCTGGAGTCCCCCACCTTGTGAAGACTTCTCCTAGTACTTCGTCGTTTATGACCCGTTCGTGGTTTTCCTGAATCAGTCTGCTCAGTGCGCCCGCCTGAACATTCTGCACACCTGGCAGATGGGTAGCCATTATCGTCAGTCCTCTGGCCAGCAGCCAGTGCCAGATAGCATGCGCCTCCTGCGACAGGGTGCGCGATCTCGAACCCCCCTGCTTGTTGAGGTAATACATTGTGGTCATATTGTCCGTCTGTACAAGCAGAGAGTTGTTCTGGAAGGACGGATGAAAGGCCTTCAGTGCCAAGTGAACAGCTCTGAGTTCCAGGAAATTGATATGATACGTGGACTCCGTTGGGGATCACGTTCCTTGTGTCTGTAAGTCTCTGGAATGCGCCCCCCAGCCGTGGAGAGTAGCATCCGTCACGAAAGTCTGAGTGGGAATGTCCTTGTGGAAGGGAACCCCCTTGAGGAGATTCTCCGCTGAACACCACCATTTCAGAGACTGTAGAGCATGCAGGGACAGTTGTATCTTGTCGTCCCAGTTGCCTCTCCTCTGGTCTCATTGATCCTCCAGACACTCCTGCAGCGGTCTCATGTAAAGCCGTGCGTGTGGCGTGAGGAAGATACAGGAGGCCATCAACCCCAGTAGAGAAGACACCGTCCTCACTGTTGTAGATGGAGCGGTCATAAGAGCCTGAGTATTCCGAAGGAGTGATAATCGTCTTTCCTCCGAAGGAGACACGCTTGCCGACAGCGTGTTGATGCAGGCTCCCAAGTACTGAATGCACTGGACCGGAGTCGGGACAGACTTGGACATGTTGATGAGCAACACCAGTTTGTTCAAAAGAACGCACGTCCTCCGGAAGTGCACTTGAGCTTCCGAGAAGGAGGATGCCTTGATCAACCAATTGTCCAGGTACGGGTAGACAAACACCTTGTTCTTCTTCAGGTGTGCCGCTACCTCTGCCATACACTTCGAAAACGTCCTGGGCGCAGACTTCAGTCCGAATGGCAGTACTGTGTATTGATAATGATTGGAGCCGACTTGGAATCGCAGGAACTTCCTGTGTTTCTGTGCAATGGGCACATGGAAGTACTCATCCTGTAGGTCTATAGCACATAGCCAGTCTCCCCGTTGCAGCTGAGAGCTGAGGGTAAACCTGATGCAACGACAGCATGCAAAATTTCTCTCTGCAAATCCACTTGTTTGCTTGTCGCAAATCCAGAATGGGCCTGAACTCGTTCTTGTCCTTCTTGCGAACCAGAAAGAACCGTGAGTACAGACCTCTTCCCCTTTGAGACAGAAGGACGTCTTCTATAGCCCTTTTCCTTAACAGGGTATCGGCCTCCGCCTGGAGCTTGCGCAGCTGAAACTGCGAGCAAACCGGTGGAATTGCTGGAGGCGGGCTGGTGAACCGAAGACTGTATCCATTGCAAACAATATTCAGCACCCACTTGTCCAGAGTAATTTTTCTCCACTCTGCCAGAAAATATTGAACACTTTCCCCCACCGGAGTGGGTAACGGATGACGGGGAAGTAACCGCTCAGGGCTGAGACCCGGCCGGGCCTTTGGACGCGGTGGCAGACTGCTGACCACCCCTGCCCTTTTGACATTTCTGGAAGGGCTTCCTCTGGAACTGCTGCTGTTGTTGCTGTCCAGACTGCTGTCCTCGCCCTCTACCTTGCGCCCCGTACCGTCTTTGGAATGGGCGGTAGTTTTTCTTCTGGTCCTTGGGCTTCTCCAAGCCCACCGCTTTCAGAGTCTCGGCCTTCGCCTTCATGCGGGCCATCTCGTCGTCAGCGTGCTTCCCGAAGGGGGTCTCTCCCGAGAAGGGCAGATTGGCCACCCTCTGCTGGGCTTCGGGCTTTAAAGATGTCAAGTTTAGCCAAGCGTGGCGCCTCTGATTGATACCATGGCAGTAACCATGGGCTGCCTGGAGCTGCGCTGATGAGCTGATTCGACACCAGCAACCCCTCCTTTCAGGATCTCCATAAAGTCCTCCTTTTTCTCCCGAGGGAGGAGGTCTGCGAACTGTTGGAGGGACTCCCAAAGAGCCCGATCATAGCGCCCCAACAGTGCTGATGTACTGGCAGCCTTCATGGAGGTAGCGGCCATCCCGCATACCTTCCTGCCCGCTCAGTCCAACCAGCGACTTTCCTTGTCCGGAGGCACATTCGATGATGGAATGGTGGCGTGTTGCTTTCTCCCCGCCGTCACTATTACGGAATCCGGAATGGGATCCATCTGGAGGAAAGCCGGGTCCGTATCAGGTGCCTTGTACTTCTTCTGCAGCCTCATGGGTACTGCCTTCGTCACTGCCGGAGTGAGGAAGAGCTCCATTGCGAGTTCCACTAACCCTGGAACCAAGGGCAATTGAGGCCGAGACAGGTGCTTCTTGTGAAGAGTCTCAAAGATGACGGAGGTCGTGGGCGTGGGCACCATCAACGTGATGCCCAGCTTGTTAGCACCCCTCAGCAAAACCTGCTGAAAGGACACCACATCGTCCACCGGGGATACCCTCGTCTGAGGGGATTCAGATAAGGTCGGAGAATATTCCCACTGTGCTGTACCGAGACCGACTTCTCCTATGGCATCGTCTGGATCTCGTCGATGACCGACGGCACTCCTGGACCTCCCTCTCCATCCGGAGCGAGATCTGGGTCTTCTAGGCCGTGGGCGTTCCGCAGGTGCCTGAGGAGCAGCCGGTTTTGGAACCTGCCGCAGCGGCCTGACCGGGGACCTCGGCCGAGGTGCCCCCTTAGGCGGCATTGGAAGGTGTGGCAGTGAAGTCGACCTCGGAGGTCTTGGTGGTGCTGTACGTGGAGGCACCGGAGGCGGCAACTGTGGTGGTACACATGGAGGAACCGGAAGAGGAGGAGGCGAAGGAGTGAGCGGCGGCAGTTCCTTCGGCAGTGGAGGAGGAGGACTAGGCGACCTCGGCTCAGGAGGCGAGTACACCTCAGAGTACACCGAGCCCGGTGACTCGGTCTTCTTCTTCCTGGGCATAGGCGATCGAGAGTCAGCCCCCCCTGTCGGTGAACGACGTCACCGTCTTGCCCCAGATGACCTGAAAGGACCCCTGGCTCCAGAACGCCTCCTGGAGGAAGATCTCTTCCTCTTATGCACTGATCGCCTCCTCGGCGTCGAAGAACGCCTCCTTGACGTCGAGAAACGTCTTCTCGACGTCGACGACCTACGCCTCGACGACGGGCTTCGCCGTCTCGACGTTGTTGTCCGTCTTGTCGACGTCAAACGTCTTCTCCGCTTCGACGTCGGTGACCTCCTTCTCGACGCTGACCTTCGAGTCGACGGCTAGCGCCGACGCCGGCTGGAATCTTCTCGATGTCGACACGTCGACGACGACGTCGAAGATGACGACGACGAAGAAGATAATGTCTTCGGCGGCGACCTCGACGGAGGTCTCGTCAGTCCCCTCGACGTCGACGCCGTCTCGACCCAGAGCCCTGGGGAGAAGGGGAACAGACCGCCGTCATGCCTCTCGATGCCGTCGTCGATGCTATTGACGTCAACGGAGAACGGCGACGCTTTCTGGCCTTCTTGACGCTGGGGAGGCCCCCAGAGGCCTTAGCACGTGCAGAGGACGCAGATCCAGCCTTTCCAGACCCACCTTGACTCTGCAGCCTTCTTTCTTCCAGTCCTTGAAGCCTGATCTTCCTTCTGTCTATCAGTGTCCTGGAGGAGAAAGACTGGCAGATCTCACACTTCTCAGGTAAATGTGAAGAAGGGAGACACAGGATACACAGTTCATGTGGATCCGACTTGGCCTTCTTCTTGGAGCACTCCGGGCATTCATCAAATAATGCAGGCATATTTGATAAAAGTAGAGTGCTCAGATGATAGAAAAAGGAAGAGGGCACCAAAACACGTCGTGTGAAAACACTTAAACACTCAAAAGTGCAACAATTCTTTAATAAACCCAAAAAAGGGAGAGCTCAATGCTCCAGGGTCCTGCTAGCAGGAGCCGGAAAAAAGAACTGAAAGTAAAAGGGACCTGCTGTGCATTCTGGGATACTGAGAGAGTTCTGGAAAGTTTTCTTAAAGGTACAGTATCCCTGTCTGAGCCACATAATGGCAGCCTATGGGGCTTGTCTGTCCACCCCTTCTTCTCTATCATTCCTGAGGCTTTTGTGAGAAAAGGGAAGTTTTCTCTGTGAGGAAAAACTGGACAGGCTGTGCTGTTTGTGGTTTTTGGTGGAATTTCTAGTTGAAGTACTGGACAGTGTAGCCTGTGGATATAGGCTGCATTATCTGTCTTTAAATTCTCTCTTAAGTGTCTGTGCAGGTCTACATTTTTTGACAACTCAAGAGATTATTTTTGATTGTTCCGGGGTCCACGCTCATGAGTGGGACTATTTACTAGATTATGACTATACACAGAGATCCCCCTACTACAGAAGGATTAGTTTCCATACTTGCAAGCCATTGACTAGCATAGAAAAGGGGCAGAAGAAACCTTTCAAACATTACTTCAACACCTGTGGACTGGTGATGACAGTCACTTGGTCTCTGCTGAAATTGAGGCACGGTGCAAGCACAAATACAAAAAGCTTGCATCTCCCTAATTGGTCTTAATAATGTTCATAGCCAGGAGGAAAGTAAGAGTTCAAGAAAGCATCTAAATTGAAGTCTAATTAATGCACTCAAACAGAGCTTTCTTGGTGGCTCCAAGAAAAAGGATGTGTTTCCATACTTGCAAGCCATTGACTTGCAAAGAAAAGAGGCAGAAGAGACCTTTCAAAAATTACTTCAACACCTGTAAGAACGCGAGTTATTAGTTGAGGATGTTCGGTACCCACTCCAAATAATAACCACTACCTTTTAAGGGTGATCCACTGAAGTTACTAAATAAACCTCAGTACACCGCACAAAGCAAACCGGCTTAACTTAGAGGCAGTGTGTAAAGTATTATGCAGTACTAAAACAGTAATACAGTCAAAATACAAAACAATAAACACTTAAACGCAAATGTAGAAAACAAGATTAAACATTTAATAAACAAAATTCGAACAACAAATAAGGGAAACTGTAGATATGAAGTTTTAAAGTTTTAAGTAGAAATATTGCCAAGAAGCACAAAGTACCAATGACAGTTAATGGTTGCGTGAGAATAGGATCTAGGCGCAATTTGATGCAGACCCCATGGACCACAGGTCAGATACATTAACCAGGCTCGGCCTGGTCAAACATTTTGCCTTCTGACTCTAGTCCTTTAAGTTCCAATCCCCCAAAGGAGTACCGCATAGGAAGCGCTTAAAGATTCACAGGATGGCAGGCAGAGGCCAACAGGAGGGTCCAGTGGCCACTGGCCAGCTGGACAGCAGCAGGAAAAGGCCTCTTGGAGCTTGGAGCGTTCTAGCCTGCACAGGTGTTCAGCCTTATGACAAGGGACATGTTTGTTTCTTCTTGGGGACTGCCACTGGGGAACTACAGCCTCCAGCTATCACCACAAGCCCAATAGGAGGGCTTTCACCACCAGTGGGCACTCTTAAGAGCATTGTATTCCCGTGGGCATGGGACACACTTGTTGCCTCCTAGGGACTGCTACAGGGCAACTACAGCCCTCCGCTGTCACTGCAAGCCCAGGAGGATTGCTTTCACCATGGTGAGCGCTCTTACGCAGGGTGTGTTCCTGGGGGCACTGGACACTTTGTTGTCTCTTGAGGACTGCTGCAGGGTAACTACAACATCCAGCTATTGCCGTGAGGCCATGAGAAGGGCTTCTACCACCGGTGAGTGCTCTTAAGTGCTTGTGTTCTTGCAGGCACACCCGGCCAAAGACTGGGCCAAGAGCGGGCTCCTTTCGCCTGGAGGCGGCTGGGCTGGGCCACACCCCTTTCATTGCATACATGGTCCTGTTGGCTGATTATTTGTTTTTTGGCATTCCACCCGGGTCCTTCAAATGGGGAGGCATAAGCCCTCTAAGATTCCCCCCCAAAGGGGGCGTGGCCAGCAGCATGGCCGGTTAGGACACGCTAACGCAGAGCTCCCGACGAGCTGCACTATGATCCGTCGAAATCCTCGGTCCTGTTACCCCAAATTCATGGCAAGGGGTCCGGAGGTGTCCTGTAGCACATAGGGATAAGAAGCCTGCGGAAACTCAGCGCTCCGACGGAGAAAATCGCTCCGGAACCGCCGGCTCGTGAGCCCGACTTTACCAAGATGGGCGGCCGTCGGCGCTGGGCGAAGCCGGACACGTTAACTCCTTACTCCCTGTCCTGCTGCTTAAGGTGGCCAACCTTGGGGGACCAAAAGAAGACCCAACTCGACCTAGACTGATCCTGGAGGCAGCCCCCACCTGGGGAGACCGGGCGCCACGAGAACACCCTAACCAAGATGGCGCCCGGAGACGCGATGGTGCACCGGCGGCGCTGAGGGCCTCGATCCCGGTCCCCGACCACACAGAGTCGGATCAGTAGTGGTGATAGGGGGCCCGGAGAGGCTTTGAAACACACCCTGAGCAGAGCAGCGTGACACCATCTCGGCGACTGCGGAGCACTCTGGAGGTGCGGAGGCGCCCGGGACTAGAGACCTGCACACCGGTCTGGGGGGGCTGTAACCTCTACACATGACCTCCACACACGTTTGACCCCCTGCAGATAACGGGGTCCAAGGAAGGGTCCGGCAGACAACTTATATCCGCGGCGAGAAGGCTCTACCCAGAGGTGGGATTGGCGGGACTCTGCGACCCTCGCAGGCTACACTGCACTATACCGCCCCCAATTTGGAGGACTTCGCCCCGGAGGGGTGACGGAGGCCTACGGGGAGAGACGTGAAGTCATTGGACGACAGACACGCACAGGTGACTTCCTCACAACAGACAGACCGGCTGCCCTCCCCCGCCGGGTTGGCTGACCCCGAGACAGCGGCAGAATGCACAGAGAGTGACGGGGAGAGCATTAAAAGGCGCTCCCTGTTCCCCACGAGGCTGAGAATCACCGGGGCTCCCCTACGAGACGCCAACAAACGACAGCACCAAGAGGCACCATAGAGGTGCGGAGTGCCAGAGGCACGAGGCCGCCAGGTGGAGGTGAGGGGCCCTGGGAGAGCGTTAAAACTAGAACATCTTCAGTCGGGTGGCGGCCGCCCAGCCGGGGTAGAACAGGAGAGAGACTCACCCGGAGAAAAGAGGACGCTCAGAAGGGCGAGATGGGGAAAAGAGATCCGCTACCCAAGTCTGCGAGGCAAGAGACTATGGATAATTATGCCACGACACGTCCGCAGAAAGAGGCCCCCTTGGTGACCACTGGAACACGCTTGGACACTGCAATGCTGCTGGAGGCGATACAAGCGTCCAGAACGGACATACAAGACTCGAGGGCAGCCTTGGAGGTCAAAATAGGTGAAGTGGGCTCGGAGGCTCTGCTCCTACGTCAAGATTTCCGGAACATAACGGAGAGGGTGACCACCGCGGAGACAAGGATTGGAGAAGCGGAGGACTCCCTCAGCACACTACGGAAGGACATGGCGGAGCTCCAGGCCTCACACCAGCAATTGCTCTGGAAAGTGGCCGATGCAGAAAACAGAGCGCGACGCAATAACCTCCGCTTTGTGGGCTTTAGAGAAGGTGTCGAAGGGACGGACGTGCCGACTTTCCTGCACTCCTGGTTGAGAAAGACGTTCCCACAGGCGCAATTCTTGAACTGTTTCATCATTGAGCGAGCACAAGGGGCACTGTTGGGAGCGAGGCCGAGACCGGTCATCGCGCGCTTCTTGAACTTCGCAGATAGAGACCTAATTCTCAGGGAGGCCAGACAACTGGGAGAGATACGACTAGAAAACACAAACATAATGATCTTCCCAGATTACAGCCAGGAGGTCCAGAAACAACGACGCTCCTTCGATACTGTGAAAGCAAAAATGAGGGACCTACGCTTGAAGTACATGCTGCTATTCCCGGCAAAATTGAAGGTAATCTTCGAGGACAGGTCACATTTCTTCAACCGACCGGAAGAGGCCTGGCAGTGGCTTGAGGAACGTCCTATATTTCGGGGAGCAGCGGATGAAGGCCGACAGACAAGGGACGAGAATGCGGCTGCGAATCCTATGAGGAGCTCTCCCAAGTCCCAAAGAATTAAAAAGCCAAGAACAAAGAGACGTACACAGACCACGCCATACCCAGGAACCGACATTTCGGGAAGAAGAAGACGGAACTCAGCATCCTCAACGGGGAAAACAGAAGCGGCGTCTGGATCCAGATTCAGCTGCCAGGCCAACCACAGGACCTCGGAGGAGGAAGACGAATCGGAAGGCAGGACGTCAGGAGTGGAGGATGCAGAAGGACACTCATTACATCCCCTAGAGACTGCCATCCGGGAGCTCTAAAAAGAAACGCCCGGCCAGATGGAAGATCTGGGCAATGGGACACAGGACTCGCTATCCTGATGGGGGACAGGACTGGCACCAGAACACGCAGCTCATCAGTGGAGGGACACGCAGGTTATACAACCCCTCCTTGTTTCTAATCTTACTGTGTA
Organism: Lissotriton vulgaris; assembly: GCF_964263255.1. Lineage (NCBI taxonomy): Eukaryota > Metazoa > Chordata > Amphibia > Caudata > Salamandridae > Lissotriton > Lissotriton vulgaris. Next base: position 257,029,048 of record NC_141700.1, read on the forward strand.
ATTTATTCCCATGTTATGTTCGTTCACAGGTTGGGCTGATTGGGCAAGGGTGGGGAGCTCAGCGGTTGCGCAAATTCCTCCTTTAGCTTAAGTGGGGGGGACTCAGGGGAGGGCGACAGGCCTACTCCGCCAACAGTCTTGGTTCTGTGGAAGTTGAGACTGAAGGGGGGAGGTGGGGTGGGGGTGTGGGGGGCAGTTATGGACGTTTCCAGTTAACCGGGGGGGTGGGACGGGCTCCAAGTTGGGGAATGGACAGTGGAGAGGGAGTTGGGGAGTTGGGAATGGGAGGGGTGGGGGACAATCATGTTACAGTGGCCGCGCACTTCAGTACTCCAGAAAACACCTTCACACACAGATGACCGACTACACTATGAGACACACACTCCAGGATGGCGGGTGAACAGGAGGGACAGTGCCGAGACCGGGGGTGATACAGCGTCCTGACGTGGAATGTTAATGGACTGGGCAGCAAGATAAAGAGGAGATTAGTGAATTCATACATTAAAAGGCTGCACCCTGACATCATACTGTTGCAGGAAACCCATCTTAAAGGGACTAACTGTGCCTTTTTGGCCAGGGGTCAGTACAGGGTCTTGGCACACTCAGGATACACCACAGACTCGAGAGGGGTGGTAATTCTTATTAAAAAGACTACGCCATTCAGTATAGCCCAAGCATGGACAGACCCGCAAGGGACATACGTAGGAGTTAAGGGGACTTGGAACAGACGCGCGTACACGATATTGTCAGTGTATGCTCCTCCAAAACTACAGGCCAACACGCTCAAGAAAGTGGCAGAGGTACTCCTAGACACAGCTGACACCACACAGATCTTTGGAGACTTTAATGATGTGATGGACACAGGACTGGACCGGACGGGAGCGGCGTCCAGGGATCGGACCCAGACCCCCGTGTCCGTAATGATGGACGCTGTGGGACTCACGGATGTCTGGAGATGGCTCCATCCAGATCAGAGGACCTACTCCGTTTTCTCGGGGGCACACAAAGTATATTCGAGATTGGACTATGTGTTTATGTCTCGGCAAAACCTGACAGTAGATGACACGGCGGAATACCAGGCGGGGGGGATCTCCGATCACTCCCTGTTGTTAGCAATGGTGGAAAGGGGGCAAAATAAGAAGGGAGGATCCTGGAGACTGACGGCGTGGGATCTACAGAATGCAAACGTTCTCAAGGGGCTGAGAGCTGATTTAAAGATATATATTGCCGAAAAGGAAGGAACGGTCCCCTCCGGGGTGACGTTCTGGGAAGCACTAAAGATGGTGATGCGAGACAGGGACAATGCAGGCTGGCGGAGGAAAGAAGGAAGCGCCATGCTGAAACGACTGTGTTGGAGACAGCTATTCTAGACCTTGAAAGGGAATATCAGGCCTCTAAAGACGATGGAACACTTAGGAAACTAACAGACCAGCAGAAGCAATGTAGAGAACTAGTGATGGAGGACACCAGAACCCAGGCCCTAGCTACCCTACACCGCCTCTATGATGTAGGGGATAAATCGGGCAGACTGTTGGCGTGGCTCAGTAAAAAGGAGCGCGCAGCCAGATGGGTGGAGCAACTCAGGGATTCGGAGGGATTGCTTGTTGGATCTGATGCTCAGATCGCGGACGTATTTGCTGATCACTACAAATGTTTCTACAGGGCCAGGGACCTGGGGACAAGCGAGATGGCCTTACACTACTTAGAACAAATAGAACTACCTGCCCTGACCCCTGAGGCTCAGCAAGCCTTGGAGTCTGACATCACTATAGAGGACGTATCGGGAGCCATAGCCAGACTGCGACAGGGTAAAACCCCGGGCCCGAATGGGTTCCCGCAGAATTTTTTAAGCGCACTGCGGATCTCCTGACACGCCCTCTGAAGGGACTTTTCGATGGGGCTTTACAAGATGGGAGACTCACCCCGGATTTATGCTCGGCAACGATAATCCCAATACATAAAGAGGGGAAATCGCAGGTAGACTGCGCTTCGTATCGCCCCATCTCCCTCTTGAATATAGAGGCGAAACTCTTGGCAATGATCCTGGCACTGAGGCTACGTACGGTGGTATCAGACCTGGTACAACTAGACCAAACGGGTTTCCTTCCAGAGAGAGCCACCAGGTTAAATCTCCGTCGCACCCACAACTGGCTACAGGAAGTACAAGGGAGGGAGGACCCACACTGGTTCTTATCCCTGGATGCCGAGAAGGCCTTTGACGCGGTTCATTGGCCGTTCCTCGAGGGTGTCTTGCTAAAATTTGGGTTCGGCCCCAAATACCGACAATGGGTCCGGCTGCTATACACTGAACCTAGTGCCAGGGTAAGAGTAAACGGGGTAATGTCACAAGAGTTCCAGGTCCGGAGGGGGACCCGTAACGGATGCCCATTATCTCCCCTCCTCTTTGCGCTTACAATAGAAGTGCTCGCCGCCAGAATGTAGACATTAGGGGATTCAAAAGAGGAGAGAGGGACTCTGCAGAAGAAAAAATATCGCTATATGCGGATGATATCCTCTTGTATATCACTCGCCCAGAGACGACAATACCGGAAATCTTCCAGGAACTAGAACAATATGGGCAGTACGCGGGCTACCAGATTAACTGGTAGATTCAAAATCAATGGAGCGCACTCCGCTAGCCCCTCCTCTGGGTCGCCTCTTGGGATTCTGGTACTTGGAGTTGAAGAGTGGTTCACCCAAGTGGGTGCAAGTAAGTACTTGTTGGACTGATGATCTCTAGACCCAATCCATGTCCCGGGTTTTTGGATGTCGCCCGAGACATGGCTCGGGTTTCGGGATAACTTCCCTCCTCAGTAGAGAAATGGTTTAGGGGTGGAAGAGAAGGCCGCCAAACAACCGTCAAAGGCCTGGATGCCCGAACCGGCACGCAGGTGCGTCATTCAGGAGCTCGTCAGCTCGAAGCTCAAGGGAGCCAATTTGTAGATTCAAAATCAATGGACCGCACTCCGCTAGCCCCTCCTCTGGGTCGCCTCTTGGGATTCTGGTACTTGGAGTTGAAGAGTGGTTCACCCAAGTGGGTGCAAGTAAGTACTTGTTGGACTGATGATCTCTAGACCCGATCCATGTCTGGTGAGTGAGTGGTGTGCGACCCCACCCCCTTTTGAAATGTTTAAGCTCCCTCGAGCTGTGGGCTGACGAGCCTGGGACCCCGCACCTGCGCGCCCGTGTGGTACTAGACCTGGCAATATTTGGCAGCCACCGGCAACCCCAGAAGATAAGAATATGGCATATTCCCTGCTGATGAGGGGTAAATACCCCGAAACACGTGTACAGGGATGGCGAAGAAAGATACATCGCGGAATACAAAACTACACTGACCATAGTCCTTAGGGGCGACCCTGCTGGTGAGTGAGTGGTGTGCGACCCCACCCCCTTTTGAAATGTTTAAGCTCCCTCGAGCTGTGGGCTGACGAGCCTGGGACCCCGCCCCTGCGCGCCCGTGTGGTACTAGACCTGGCAATATTTGGCAGCCACCGGCAAACCCCAGAAGATAAGAAGATGGCCTATTCCCTGCTGATGAGGGGTAAATACCCCGAAACACGTGTACAGGGATGGCGAAGAAAGATACATCGCGGAATACAAAACTACACTGACCATAGTCCTTAGGGGCGACCCTGCTGGTGAGTGAGTGGTGTGCGACCCCACCCCCTTTTGAAATGTTTAAGCTCCCTCGAGCTGTGGGCTGACGAGCCTGGGACCCCGCACCTGCGCGCCCGTGTGGTACTAGACCTGGCAATATTTGGCAGCCACCGGCAACCCCAGAAGATAAAAAGATGGCCTATTCCCTGCTGATGAGGGGTAAATACCCCGAAACACGTGTACAGGGATGGCGAAGAAAGATACATCGCGGAATACAAAACTACACTGACCATAGTCCTTAGGGGCGACCCTGCTGGTGAGTGAGTGGTGTGCGACCCCACCCCCTTTTGAAATGTTTAAGCTCCCTCGAGCTGTGGGCTGACGAGCCTGGGACCCCGCACCTGCGCGCCCGTGTGGTACTAGACCTGGCAATATTTGGCAGCCACCGGCAACCCCAGAAGATAAGAAGATAGCCTATTCCCTGCTGATGAGGGGTAAATACCCCGAAACACGTGTACAGGGATGGCGAAGAAAGATACATCGCGGAATACAAAACTACACTGACCATAGTCCTTAGGGGCGACCCTGCTGGTGAGTGAGGGGTGTGTGACCCCACCCCCTTTTGAAATGTTTAAGCTCCCTCGAGCTGTAGGCTGACGAGCCTGGGACCCCGCACCTGCGCGCCCGTGTGGTACTAGACCTGGCAATATTTGGCAGCCACCGGCAACCCCAGAAGATAAGAAGATGGCCTATTCCCTGCTGATGAGGGGTAAATACCCCGAAACACGTGTACAGCGATGGCGAAGAAAGATACATCGCGGAATACAAAACTACACTGACCATAGTCCTTAGGGGCGACCCTGCTGGTGAGTGAGTGGTGTGCGACCCCACCCCCTTTTGAAATGTTTAAGCTCCCTCGAGCTGTGGGCTGACGAGCCTGGGACCCCGCACCTGCGCGCCTGTGTGGTACTAGACCTGGCAATATTTGGCAGCCACCGGCAACCCCAGAAGATAAGAAGATGGCCTATTCCCTGCTGATGAGGGGTAAATACCCCGAAACACGTGTACAGGGATGGCGAAGAAAGATACATCGCGGAATACAAAACTACACTGACCATAGTCCTTAGGGGCGACCCTGCTGGTGAGTGAGTGATGTGCGACCCCACCCCCTTTTGAAATGTTTAAGCTCCCTCGAGCTGTGGGCTGACGAGCCTGGGACCCCGCACCTGCGCGCCCGTGTGGTACTAGACCTGGCAATATTTGGCAGCCACCGGCAACCCCAGAAGATAAGAAGATGGCCTATTCCCTGCTGATGAGGGGTAAATACCCTGAAACACGTGTACAGGGATGGCGAAGAAAGATACATCGCAGAATACAAAACTACACTGACCATAGTCCTTAGGGGCGACCCTGCTGGTGAGTGAGTGGTGTGCGACCCCACCCCCTTTTGAAATGTTTAAGCTCCCTCGAGCTGTGGGCTGACGAGCCTGGGACCCCGCACCTGCGCGCCCGTGTGGTACTAGACCTGGCAATATTTGGCAGCCACCGGCAACCCCAGAAGATAAGAAGATGGCCTATTCCCTGCTCATGAGGGGTAAATACCCCGAAACACGTGTACAGGGATGGCGAAGAAAGATACACCGCGGAATACAAAACTACACTGACCATAGTCCTTAGGCGCGACCCTTCTGGTGAGTGAGTGGTGTGCGACCCCACCCCCTTTTGAAATGTTTAAGCTCCCTCGAGCTGTGGGCTGACGAGCCTGGGACCCCGCACCTGCGCGCCCGTGTGGTACTAGACCTGGCAATATTTGGCAGCCACCGGCAACCCCAGAAGATAAGAAGATGGCCTATTCCCTGCTGATGAGGGGTAAATACCCCGAAACACGTGTACAGGGATGGCGAAGAAAGATACATCGCGGAATACAAAACTACACTGACCATAGTCCTTAGGGGCGACCCTGCTGGTGAGTGAGTGGTGTGCAACCCCACCCCCTTTTGAAATGTTTAAGCTCCCTCGAGCTGTGGGCTGACGAGCCTGGGACCCCGCACCTGCGCGCCCGTGTGGTACTAGGCCTGGCAATATTTGGCAGCCACCGGCAACCCTAGAAGATAAGAAGATGGCCTCTTCCCTGCTGATGAGGGGTAAATACCCCGAAACACGTGTACAGGGATGGCGAAGAAAGATACATCGCGGAATACAAAACTACACTTACCAAGTCCTTAGGGGCGACCCTGCTGGTGAGAGAGTGGTGTGCAACCCCACCCCCTTTTGAAATGTTTAAGCTCCCTCGAGCTGTGGGCTGACGAGCCTGGGACCCCGCACCTGCGCGCCCGTGTGGTACTAGACCTGGCAATATTTGGCAGCCACCGGCAACCCAAGAAGATAAGAAGATGGCCTATTCCCTGCTGATGAGGGGTAAATACCCCGAAACACGTGTACAGGGATGGCGAAGAAAGATACATCGCGGAATACAAAACTACACTGACCATAGTCCTTAGGGGCGACCCTGCTGGTGAGTGAGTGGTGTGCGACCCCACCCCCTTTTGAAATGTTTAAGCTCCCTCGAGCTGTGGGCTGACGAGACTGGGACCCCGCACCTGCGCGCCCGTGTGGTACTAGACCTGGCAATATTTGGCAGCCACCGGCAACACCAGAAGATAAGAAGATGGCCTATTCCCTGCTGATGAGGGGTAAATACCCCGAAACACGTGTACAGGGATGGCGAAGAAAGATACATCGCGGAATACAAAACTACACTGACCATAGTCCTTAGGGGCGACCCTGCTGGTGAGTGAGTGGTGTGCGACCCCACCCCTTTTTGAAATGTTTAAGCTCCCTCGAGCTGTGGGCTGACGAGCCTGGGACCCCGCACCTGCGCGCCCGTGTGGTACTAGACCTGGCAATAATTGGCAGCCACCGGCAACCCCAGAAGATAAGAAGATGGCCTATTCCCTGCTGATGAGGGGTAAATACCCCGAAACACGTGTACAGCGCTGGCGAAGAAAGATACATCGCGGAATACAAAACTAAACTGACCATAGTCCTTAGGGGCGACCCTGCTGGTGAGTGAGTGGTGTGCGACCCCACCCCCTTTGGAAATGTTTAAGCTCCCTCGAGCTGTGGGCTGACGAGCCTGGGACCCCGCACCTGCGCGCCCGTGTGGTACTAGACCTGGCAATATTTGGCAGCCACCGGCAACCCCAGAAGATAAGAAGATGGCCTATTCCCTGCTGATGAGGGGTAAATACCCCGAAACACGTGTACAGGGATGGCGAAGAAAGATACATCGCGGAATACAAAACTACACTGACCATAGTCCTTAGGGGCAACCCTGCTGGTGAGTGAGTGGTGTGCGACCCCACCCCCTTTTGAAATGTTTAAGCTCCCTCGAGCTGTGGGCTGACGAGCCTGGGACCCCGCACCTGCGCGCCCGTGTGGTACTAGACCTGGCAATATTTGGCAGCCACCGGCAACCCCAGAAGATAAGAAGATGGCCTATTCCCTGCTGATGAGGGGTAAATACCCCAAAACACGTGTACAAGGATGGCGAAGAAAGATACATCGCGGAATACAAAACTACACTGACCATAGTCCTTAGGGGCGACCCTGCTGGTGAGTGAGTGGTGTGCGACCCCACCCCCTTTTGAAATGTTTAAGCTCCCTCGAGCTGTGGGCTGATGAGCCTGGGACCCCGCACCTGCGCGCCTGTGTGGTACTAGGCCTGGCAATATTTGGCAGCCACCGGCAACCCCAGAAGATAAGAAGATGGCCTATTCCCTGCTGATGAGGGGTAAATACCCCGAAACACGTGTACAGGGATGGCGAAGAAAGATACATCGCGGAATACAAAACTACACTGACCATAGTCCTTAGGGGCGACCCTGCTGGTGAGTGAGTGGTGTGCGACCCCACCCCCTTTTGAAATGTTTAAGCTCCCTCGAGCTGTGGGCTGACGAGCCTGGGACCCCGCACCTGCGCGCCCGTGTGGTACTAGACCTGGCAATATTTGGCAGCCAACGGCAACCCCAGAAGATAAGAAGATGGCCTATTCTCTGCTGATGAGGGGTAAATACCCCGAAACACGTAGGGATGGCGAAGAAAGATACATCGCAGAATACAAAACTACACTGACCATAGTCCTTAGGGGCGACCCTGCTGGTGAATGAGTGGTGTGCGACCCCACCCCCTTTTGAAATGTTTAAGCTCCCTCGAGCTGTGGGCTGACGAGCCTGGGACCCCGCACCTGCGCGCCCGTGTGGTACTAGACCTGGCAATATTTGGCAGCCACCGGCAACCCCAGAAGATAAGAAGATGGCCTATTCCCTGCTGATGAGGGGTAAATACCCCGAAACACGTGTACAGGGATGGCGAAGAAAGATACACTGCGGAATACAAAACTACACTGACCATAGTCCTTAGGGGCGACCCTGCTGGTGAGTGAGTGGTGTGCGACCCCACCCCCTTTTGAAATGTTTAAGCTCCCTCGAGCTGTGGGCTGACGAGCCTGGGACCCCGCACCTGCGCGCCCGTGTGGTACTAGACCTGGCAATATTTGGCAGCCACCGGCAACCCCAGAAGATAAGAAGATGGCCTATTCCCTGCTGATGAGGGGTAAGTACCCCGAAACACGTGTACAGGGATGGCGAAGAAAGATACATCGCGGAATACAAAACTACACTGACCATAGTCCTTAGGGGCGACCCTGCTGGTGAGTGAGTGGTGTGCGACCCCACCCCCTTTTGAAATGTTTAAGCTCCCTCGAGCTGTGGGCTGACGAGCCTGGGACCCCGCACCTGCGCGCCCGTGTGGTACTAGACCTGGCAATATTTGGCAGCCACCGGCAACCCCAGAAGATAAGAAGATGGCCTATTCCCTGCTGATGAGGGGTAAATACCCCGAAACACGTGTACAGGGATGGCGAAGAAAGATACATCGCGGAATACAAAACTACACTTACCAAGTCCTTAGGGGCGACCCTGCTGGTGAGTGAGTGGTGTGCGACCCCACCCCCTTTTGAAATGTTTAAGCTCCCTCGAGCTGTGGGCTGACGAGCCTGGGACCCCGCACCTGCGCGCCCGTGTGGTACTAGACCTGGCAATATTTGGCAGCCACCGGCAACCCCAGAAGATAAGAAGATGGCCTATTCCCTGCTGATGAGGGGTAAATACCCCGAAACACGTGTACAGGGATGGCGAAGAAAGATACATCGCGGAATACAAAACTACACTGACCATAGTCCTTAGGGGCGACCCTGCTGGTGAGTGAGTGGTGTGCGACCCCACCCCTTTTTGAAATGTTTAAGCTCCCTCGAGCTGTGGGCTGACGAGCCTGGGACCCGGCACCAGCGCGCCCGTGTGGTACTAGACCTGGCAATATTTGGCAGCCACCGGCAACCCCAGAAGATAAGAAGATGGCCTATTCCCTGCTGATGAGGGGTAAATACCCTGAAACACGTGTACAGCGATGGCGAAGAAAGATACATCGCGGAATACAAAACTAAACTGACCATAGTCCTTAGGGGCGACCCTGCTGGTGAGTGAGTGGTGTGCGACCCCACCCCCTTTTGAAATGTTTAAGCTCCCTCGAGCTGTGGGCTGACGAGCCTGGGACCCCGCACCTGCGCGCCCGTGTGGTACTAGACCTGGCAATATTTGGCAGCCACCGGCAACCCCAGAAGATAAGAAGATGGCCTATTCCCTGCTGATGAGGGGTAAATACCCCGAAACACGTGTACAGGGATGGCGAAGAAAGATACATCGCGGAATACAAAACTACACTGACCATAGTCCTTAGGGGCGACCCTGCTGGTGAGTGAGTGGTGTGCGACCCCACCCCCTTTTGAAATGTTTAAGCTCCCTCGAGCTGTGGGCTGACGAGCCTGGGACCCCGCACCTGCGCGCCCGTGTGGTACTAGACCTGGCAATATTTGGCAGCCACCGGCAACCCCAGAAGATAAGAAGATGGCCTATTCCCTGCTGATGAGGGGTAAATACCCCAAAACACGTGTACAGGGATGGCGAAGAAAGATACATCGCGGAATACAAAACTACACTGACCATAGTCCTTAGGGGCGACCCTGCTGGTGAGTGAGTGGTGTGCGACCCCACCCCCTTTTGAAATGTTTAAGCTCCCTCGAGCTGTGGGCTGACGAGCCTGGGACCCCGCACCTGCGCGCCTGTGTGGTACTAGACCTGGCAATATTTGGCAGCCACCGGCAACCCCAGAAGATAAGAAGATGGCCTATTCCCTGCTGATGAGGGGTAAGTACCCCGAAACACGTGTACAGGGATGGCGAAGAAAGATACATCGCGGAATACAAAACTACACTGACCATAGTCCTTAGGGGCGACCCTGCTGGTGAGTGAGTGGTGTGCGACCCCACCCCCTTTTGAAATGTTTAAGCTCCCTCGAGCTGTGGGCTGACGAGCCTGGGACCCCGCACCTGCGCGCCCGTGTGGTACTAGACCTGGCAATATTTGGCAGCCAACGGCAACCCCAGAAGATAAGAAGATGGCCTATTCCCTGCTGATGAGGGGTAAATACCCCGAAACACGTGTACAGGGATGGCAAAGAAAGATACATCGCGGAATACAAAACTACACTGACCATAGTCCTTAGGGGCGACCCTGCTGGTGAGTGAGTGGTGTGCGACCCCACCCCTTTTTGAAATGTTTAAGCTCCCTCGAGCTGTGGGCTGACGAGCCTGGGACCCCGCACCTGCGCGCCCGTGTGGTACTAGACCTGGCAATAATTGGCAGCCACCGGCAACCCCAGAAGACAAGAAGATGGCCTATTCCCTGCTGATGAGGGGTAAATACCCCGAAACACGTGTACAGCGATGGCGAAGAAAGATACATCGCGGAATACAAAACTACACTGACCATAGTCCTTAGGGGCGACCCTGCTGGTGAGTGAGTGGTGTGCGACCCCACCCCTTTTTGAAATGTTTAAGCTCCCTGGAGCTGTGGGCTGACGAGCCTGGGACCCCGCACCTGCGCGCCCGTGTGGTACTAGACCTGGCAATAATTGGCAGCCACCGGCAACCCCAGAAGATAAGAAGATGGCCTATTCCCTGCTGATGAGGGGTAAATACCCTGAAACACGTGTACAGCGATGGCGAAGAAAGATACATCGCGGAATACAAAACTAAACTGACCATAGTCCTTAGGGGCGACCCTGCTGGTGAGTGAGTGGTGTGCGACCCAACCCCCTTTTGAAATGTTTAAGCTCCCTCGAGCTGTGGGCTGACGAGCCTGGGACCCCGCACCTGCGCGCCCGTGTGGTACTAGACCTGGCAATATTTGGCAGCCACCGGCAACCCCAGAAGATAAGAAGATGGCCTATTCCCTGCTGATGAGGGGTAAGTACCCCGAAACACGTGTACAGGGATGGCGAAGAAAGATACATCGCGGAATACAAAACTACACTGACCATAGTCCTTAGGGGCGACCCTGCTGGTGAGTGAGTGGTGTGCGACCCCACCCCCTTTTGAAATGTTTAAGCTCCCTCGAGCTGTGGGCTGACGAGCCTGGGACCCCGCACCTGCGCGCCCGTGTGGTACTAGACCTGGCAATATTTGGCAGCCAACGGCAACCCCAGAAGATAAGAAGATGGCCTATTCCCTGCTGATGAGGGGTAAATACCCCGAAACACGTGTACAGGGATGGCAAAGAAAGATACATCGCGGAATACAAAACTACACTGACCATAGTCCTTAGGGGCGACCCTGCTGGTGAGTGAGTGGTGTGCGACCCCACCCCCTTTTGAAATGTTTAAGCTCCCTCGAGCTGTGGGCTGACGAGCCTGGGACCCCGCACCTGCGCGCCCGTGTGGTACTAGACCTGGCAATATTTGGCAGCCACCGGCAACCCCAGAAGATAAGAAGATGGCCTATTCCCTGCTGATGAGGGGTAAATACCCCGAAACACGTGTACAGGGATGGTGAAGAAAGATACATCGCGGAATACAAAACTACACTGACCATAGTCCTTAGGGGCGACCCTGCTGGTGAGTGAGTGGTGTGCGACCCCACCCCTTTTTGAAATGTTTAAGCTCCCTCGAGCTGTGGGCTGACGAGCCTGGGACCCCGCACCTGCGCGCCCGTGTGGTACTAGACCTGGCAATAATTGGCAGCCACCGGCAACCCCAGAAGATAAGAAGATGGCCTATTCCCTGCTGATGAGGGGTAAATACCCCGAAACACGTGTACAGCGATGGCGAAGAAAGATACATCGCGGAATACAAAACTACACTGACCATAGTCCTTAGGGGCGACCCTGCTGGTGAGTGAGTGGTGTGCGACCCCACCCCCTTTTGAAATGTTTAAGCTCCCTCGAGCTCTGGGCTGACGAGCCTGGGACCCCGTACCTGCGCGCCCGTGTGGTACTAGACCTGGCAATATTTGGCAGCCACCGGCAACCCAAGAAGATAAGAAGATGGCCTATTCCCTGCTGATGAGGGGTAAATACCCCGAAACACGTGTACAGGGATGGCGAAGAAATATACATCGCAGAATACAAAACTACACTGACCATAGTCCTTAGGGGCGACCCTGCTGGTGAGTGAGTGGTGTGCGACCCAACCCCCTTTTGAAATGTTTAAGCTCCCTCGAGCTGTGGGCTGACGAGCCTGGGACCCCGCACCTGCGCGCCCGTGTGGTACTAGACCTGGCAATATTTGGCAGCCACCGGCAACCCCAGAAGATAAGAAGATGGCCTATTCCCTGCTGATGAGGGGTAAATACCCCAAAACACATGTACAGGGATGGCGAAGAAAGACACATCGCGGAATACAAAACTACACTGACCATAGTCCTTAGGGGCGACCCTGCTGGTGAGTGAGTGGTGTGCGACCCCACCCCCTTTTGAAATGTTTAAGCTCCCTCGAGCTGTGGGCTGACGAGCCTGGGACCCCGCACCTGCGCGCCCGTGTGGTACTAGACCTGGCAATATTTGGCAGCCAACGGCAACCCCAGAAGATAAGAAGATGGCCTATTCCCTGCTGATGAGGGGTAAATACCCCGAAACACGTGTACAGGGATGGCAAAGAAAGATACATCGCGGAATACAAAACTACACTGACCATAGTCCTTAGGGGCGACCCTGCTGGTGAGTGAGTGGTGTGCGACCCCACCCCCTTTTGAAATGTTTAAGCTCCCTCGAGCTGTGGGCTGACGAGCCTGGGACCCCGCACCTGCGCGCCCGTGTGGTACTAGACCTGGCAATATTTGGCAGCCACCGGCAACCCCAGAAGATAAGAAGATGGCCTATTCCCTGCTGATGAGGGGTAAATACCCCGAAACACGTGTACAGGGATGGCGAAGAAAGATACATCGCGGAATACAAAACTACACTGACCATAGTCCTTAGGGGCGACCCTGCTGGTGAGTGAGTGGTGTGCGACCCCACCCCTTTTTGAAATGTTTAAGCTCCCTCGAGCTGTGGGCTGACGAGCCTGGGACCCCGCACCTGCGCGCCCGTGTGGTACTAGACCTGGCAATAATTGGCAGCCACCGGCAACCCCAGAAGATAAGAAGATGGCCTATTCCCTGCTGATGAGGGGTAAATACCCCGAAACACGTGTACAGCGATGGCGAAGAAAGATACATCGCGGAATACAAAACTACACTGACCATAGTCCTTAGGGGCGACCCTGCTGGTGAGTGAGTGGTGTGCGACCCCACCCCTTTTTGAAATGTTTAAGCTCCCTGGAGCTGTGGGCTGACGAGCCTGGGACCCCGCACCTGCGCGCCCGTGTGGTACTAGACCTGGCAATAATTGGCAGCCACCGGCAACCCCAGAAGATAAGAAGATGGCCTATTCCCTGCTGATGAGGGGTAAATACCCCGAAACACGTGTACAGCGATGGCGAAGAAAGATACATCGCGGAATACAAAACTAAACTGACCATAGTCCTTAGGGGCGACCCTGCTGGTGAGTGAGTGGTGTGCGACCCCACCCCCTTTTGAAATGTTTAAGCTCCCTCGAGCTGTGGGCTGACGAGCCTGGGACCCCGCACCTGCGCGCCCGTGTGGTACTAGACCTGGCAATATTTGGCAGCCACCGGCAACCCAAGAAGATAAGAAGATGGCCTATTCCCTGCTGATGAGGGGTAAAGACCCCGAAACACGTGTACAGGGATGGCGAAGAAAGATACATCGCAGAATACAAAACTACACTGACCATAGTCCTTAGGGGCGACCCTGCTGGTGAGTGAGTGGTGTGCGACCCAACCCCCTTTTGAAATGTTTAAGCTCCCTCGAGCTGTGGGCTGACGAGCCTGGGACCCCGCACCTGCGCGCCCGTGTGGTACTAGACCTGGCAATATTTGGCAGCCACCGGCAACCCCAGAAGATAAGAAGATGGCCTATTCCCTGCTGATGAGGGGTAAATACCCCAAAACACATGTACAGGGATGGCGAAGAAAGATACATCGCGGAATACAAAACTACACTGACCATAGTCCTTAGGGGCGACCCTGCTGGTGAGTGAGTGGTGTGCGACCCCACCCCCTTTTGAAATGTTTAAGCTCCCTCGAGCTGTGGGCTGACGAGCCTGGGACCCCGCACCTGCGCGCCTGTGTGGTACTAGACCTGGCAGTATTTGGCAGCCACCGGCAACCCCAGAAGATGAGAAGATGGCCTATTCCCTGCTGATGAGGGGTAAATACCCCGAAACACGTGTACAGGGATGGCGAAGAAAGATACATCGCGGAATACAAAACTACACTGACCATAGTCCTTAGGGGCGACCCTGCTGGTGAGTGAGTGGTGTGCGACCCCACCCCCTTTTGAAATGTTTAAGCTCCCTCGAGCTGTGGGCTGACGAGCCTGGGACCCCGCACCTGCGCGCCCGTGTGGTACTAGACCTGGCAATATTTGGCAGCCACCGGCAACCCCAGAAGATAAGAAGATGGCCTATTCTCTGCTGATGAGGGGTAAATACCCCGAAACACGTGTACAGGGATGGCGAAGAAAGATACATCGCAGAATACAAAACTACACTGACCATAGTCCTTAGGGGCGACCCTGCTGGTGAGTGAGTGGTGTGCGACCCCACCCCCTTTTGAAATGTTTAAGCTCCCTCGAGCTGTGGGCTGACGAGCCTGGGACCCCGCACCTGCGCGCCCGTGTGGTACTAGACCTGGCAATATTTGGCAGCCGCCGGCAACCCCAGAAGATAAGAAGATGGCCTATTTCCTGCTGATGAGGGGTAAATACCCCGAAACACGTGTACAGGGATGGCGAAGAAAGATGCACCGCGGAATACAAAACTACACTGACCATAGTCCTTAGGGGCGACCCTGCTGGTGAGTGAGTGGTGTGCGACCCCACCCCCTTTTGAAATGTTTAAGCTCCCTCGAGCTGTGGGCTGACGAGCCTGGGACCCCGCACCTGCGCGCCCGTGTGGTACTAGACCTGGCAATATTTGGCAGCCACCGGCAACCCCAGAAGATAAGAAGATGGCCTATTCCCTGCTGATGAGGGGTAAATACCCTGAAACACGTGTACAGGGATGGCGAAGAAAGATACATCGCGGAATACAAAACTACACTGACCATAGTCCTTAGGGGCGACCCTGCTGGTGAGTGAGTGGTGTGCGACCCCACCCCCTTTTGAAATGTTTAAGCTCCCTCGAGCTGTGGGCTGACGAGCCTGGGACCCCGCACCTGCGCGCCCGTGTGGTACTAGACCTGGCAATATTTGGTTTGGCAGCCACCGGCAACCCCAGAAGATAAGAAGATGGCCTATTCCCTGCTGATGAGGGGTAAATACCCCGAAACACGTGTACAGGGATGGCGAAGAAAGATACATCGCGGAATACAAAACTACACTTACCAAGTCCTTAGGGGCGACCCTGCTGGTGAGTGAGTGGTGTGCGACCCCACCCCCTTTTGAAATGTTTAAGCTCCCTCGAGCTGTGGGCTGACGAGCCTGGGACCCCGCACCTGCGCGCCCGTGTGGTACTAGACCTGGCAATATTTGGCAGCCACCGGCAACCCAAGAAGATAAGAAGATGGCCTATTCCCTGCTGATGAGGGGTAAAGACCCCGAAACACGTGTACAGGGATGGCGAAGAAAGATACATCGCAGAATACAAAACTACACTGACCATAGTCCTTAGGGGCGACCCTGCTGGTGAGTGAGTGGTGTGCGACCCAACCCCCTTTTGAAATGTTTAAGCTCCCTCGAGCTGTGGGCTGACGAGCCTGGGACCCCGCACCTGCGCGCCCGTGTGGTACTAGACCTGGCAATATTTGGCAGCCACCGGCAACCCAAGAAGATAAGAAGATGGCCTATTCCCTGCTGATGAGGGGTAAAGACCCCGAAACACGTGTACAGGGATGGCGAAGAAAGATACATCGCAGAATACAAAACTACACTGACCATAGTCCTTAGGGGCGACCCTGCTGGTGAGTGAGTGGTGTGCGACCCAACCCCCTTTTGAAATGTTTAAGCTCCCTCGAGCTGTGGGCTGACGAGCCTGGGACCCCGCACCTGCGCGCCCGTGTGGTACTAGACCTGGCAATATTTGGCAGCCACCGGCAACCCCAGAAGATAAGAAGATGGCCTATTATTCCCTGCTGATGAGGGGTAAATACCCCAAAACACATGTACAGGGATGGCGAAGAAAGATACATCGCGGAATACAAAACTACACTGACCATAGTCCTTAGGGGCGACCCTGCTGGTGAGTGAGTGGTGTGCGACCCCACCCCCTTTTGAAATGTTTAAGCTCCCTCGAGCTGTGGGCTGACGAGCCTGGGACCCCGCACCTGCGCGCCTGTGTGGTACTAGACCTGGCAGTATTTGGCAGCCACCGGCAACCCCAGAAGATGAGAAGATGGCCTATTCCCTGCTGATGAGGGGTAAATACCCCGAAACACGTGTACAGGGATGGCGAAGAAAGATACATCGCGGAATACAAAACTACACTGACCATAGTCCTTAGGGGCGACCCTGCTGGTGAGTGAGTGGTGTGCGACCCCACCCCCTTTTGAAATGTTTAAGCTCCCTCGAGCTGTGGGCTGACGAGCCTGGGACCCCGCACCTGCGCGCCCGTGTGGTACTAGACCTGGCAATATTTGGCAGCCACCGGCAACCCCAGAAGATAAGAAGATGGCCTATTCTCTGCTGATGAGGGGTAAATACCCCGAAACACGTGTACAGGGATGGCGAAGAAAGATACATCGCAGAATACAAAACTACACTGACCATAGTCCTTAGGGGCGACCCTGCTGGTGAGTGAGTGGTGTGCGACCCCACCCCCTTTTGAAATGTTTAAGCTCCCTCGAGCTGTGGGCTGACGAGCCTGGGACCCCGCACCTGCGCGCCCGTGTGGTACTAGACCTGGCAATATTTGGCAGCCGCCGGCAACCCCAGAAGATAAGAAGATGGCCTATTTCCTGCTGATGAGGGGTAAATACCCCGAAACACGTGTACAGGGATGGCGAAGAAAGATGCACCGCGGAATACAAAACTACACTGACCATAGTCCTTAGGGGCGACCCTGCTGGTGAGTGAGTGGTGTGCGACCCCACCCCCTTTTGAAATGTTTAAGCTCCCTCGAGCTGTGGGCTGACGAGCCTGGGACCCCGCACCTGCGCGCCCGTGTGGTACTAGACCTGGCAATATTTGGCAGCCACCGGCAACCCCAGAAGATAAGAAGATGGCCTATTCCCTGCTGATGAGGGGTAAATACCCTGAAACACGTGTACAGGGATGGCGAAGAAAGATACATCGCGGAATACAAAACTACACTGACCATAGTCCTTAGGGGCGACCCTGCTGGTGAGTGAGTGGTGTGCGACCCCACCCCCTTTTGAAATGTTTAAGCTCCCTCGAGCTGTGGGCTGACGAGCCTGGGACCCCGCACCTGCGCGCCCGTGTGGTACTAGACCTGGCAATATTTGGCAGCCACCGGCAACCCCAGAAGATAAGAAGATGGCCTATTCCCTGCTGATGAGGGGTAAATACCCCGAAACACGTGTACAGGGATGGCGAAGAAAGATACATCGCGGAATACAAAACTACACTTACCAAGTCCTTAGGGGCGACCCTGCTGGTGAGTGAGTGGTGTGCGACCCCACCCCCTTTTGAAATGTTTAAGCTCCCTCGAGCTGTGGGCTGACGAGCCTGGGACCCCGCACCTGCGCGCCCGTGTGGTACTAGACCTGGCAATATTTGGCAGCCACCGGCAACCCCAGAAGATAAGAAGATGGCCTATTCCCTGCTGATGAGGGGTAAATACCCCGAAACACGTGTACAGGGATGGCGAAGAAAGATACATCGCGGAATACAAAACTACACTGACCATAGTCCTTAGGTGCGACCCTGCTGGTGAGTGAGTGGTGTGCGACCCCACCCCCTTTTGAAATGTTTAAGCTCCCTCGAGCTGTGGGCTGACGAGCCTGGGACCCCGCACCTGCGCGCCCGTGTGGTGCTAGACCTGGCAATATTTGGCAGCCACCGGCAACCCCAGAAGATAAGAAGATGGCCTATTCCCTGCTGATGAGGGGTAAATACCCCGAAACACGTGTACAGGGATGGCGAAGAAAGATACATCGCGGAATACAAAACTACACTGACCATAGTCCTTAGGGGCGACCCTGCTGGTGAGTGAGTGGTGTGCGACCCCACCCCCTTTTGAAATGTTTAAGCTCCCTCGAGCTGTGGGCTGACGAGCCTGGGACCCCGCACCTGCGCGCCCGTGTGGTACTAGACCTGGCAATATTTGGCAGCCACCGGCAACCCCAGAAGATAAGAAGATGGCCTATTCCCTGCTGATGAGGGGTAAATACCCCAAAACACGTGTACAGGGATGGCGAAGAAAGATACATCGCGGAATACAAAACTACACTGACCATAGTCCTTAGGGGCGACCCTGCTGGTGAGTGAGTGGTGTGCGACCCCACCCCCTTTTGAAATGTTTAAGCTCCCTCGAGCTGTGGGCTGACGAGCCTGGGACCCCGCACCTGCGCGCCTGTGTGGTACTAGACCTGGCAATATTTGGCAGCCACCGGCAACCCCAGAAGATAAGAAGATGGCCTATTCCCTGCTGATGAGGGGTAAATACCCCGAAACACGTGTACAGGGATGGTGAAGAAAGGTACATCGCGGAATACAAAACTACACTGACCATAGTCCTTAGGGGCGACCCTGCTGGTGAGTGAGTGGTGTGCGACCCCACCCCCTTTTGAAATGTTTAAGCTCCCTCGAGCTGTGGGCTGACGAGCCTGGGACCCCGCACCTGCGCGCCCGTGTGGTACTAGACCTGGCAATATTTAGCAGCCACCGGCAACCCCAGAAGATAAGAAGATGGCCTATTCTCTGCTGATGAGGGGTAAATACCCCGAAACACGTGTACAGGGATGGCGAAGAAAGATACATCGCGGAATACAAAACTACACTGACCATAGTCCTTAGGGGCGACCCTGCTGGTGAGTGAGTGGTGTGCGACCCCACCCCCTTTTGAAATGTTTAAGCTCCCTGGAGCTGTGGGCTGACGAGCCTGGGACCCCGCACCTGCGCGCCCGTGTGGTACTAGACCTGGCAATATTTGGCAGCCACCGGCAACCCCAGAAGATAAGAAGATGGCCTATTCCCTGCTGATGAGGGGTAAATACCCCGAAACACGTGTACAGCGATGGCGAAGAAAGATACATCGCGGAATACAAAACTACACTGACCATAGTCCTTAGGGGCGACCCTGCTGGTGAGTGAGTGGTGTGCGACCTCACCCCCTTTTGAAATGTTTAAGCTCCCTCGAGCTGTGGGCTGACGAGCCTGGGACCCCGCACCTGCGCGCCCGTGTGGTACTAGACCTGGCAATATTTGGCAGCCACCGGCAACCCCAGAAGATAAGAAGATGGCCTATTCCCTGCTGATGAGGGGTAAATACCCCGAAACACGTGTACAGGGATGGCGAAGAAAGATACATCGCGGAATACAAAACTACACTGACCATAGTCCTTAGGGGCGACCCTGCTGGTGAGTGAGTGGTGTGCGACCCCACCCCCTTTTGAAATGTTTAAGCTCCCTCGAGCTGTGGGCTGACGAGCCTGGGACCCCGCACATGCGCGCCCGTGTGGTACTAGACCTGGCAATATTTGGCAGCCACCGACAACCCCAGAAGATAAGAAGATGGCCTATTCCCTGCTGATGAGGGGTAAATACCCCGAAACACGTGTACAGGGATGGCGAAGAAAGATACATCGCGGAATACAAAACTACACTGACCATAGTCCTTAGGGGCGACCCTGCTGGTGAGTGAGTGGTGTGCGACCCCACCCCCTTTTGAAATGTTTAAGCTCCCTCGAGCTGTGTGCTGACGAGCCTGGGACCCCGCACCTGCGCGCCCGTGTGGTACTAGACCTGGCAATATTTGGCAGCCACCGGCAACCCCAGAAGATAAGAAGATGGCCTATTCCCTGCTGATGAGGGGTAAATACCCCGAAACACGTGTACAGGGATGGCGGAGAAAGATACATCGCGGAATACAAAACTACACTGACCATAGTCCTTAGGGGCGACCCTGCTGGTGAGTGAGTGGTGTGCGACCCCACCCCCTTTTGAAATGTTTAAGCTCCCTCGAGCTGTGGGCTGACGAGCCTGGGACCCCACACCTGCGCGCCCGTGTGGTACTAGACCTGGCAATATTTGGCAGCCACCGGCAACCCCAGAAGATAAGAAGATGGCCTATTCCCTGCTGATGAGGGGTAAATACCCCGAAACACGTGTACAGGGATGGCGAAGAAAGATACACCGCGGAATACAAAACTACACTGACCATAGTCCTTAGGGGCGACCCTGCTGGTGAGTGAGTGGTGTGCGACCCCACCCCCTTTTGAAATGTTTAAGCTCCCTCGAGCTGTGGGCTGACGAGCCTGGGACCCCGCACCTGCGCGCCCGTGTGGTACTAGACCTGGCAATATTTGGCAGCCACCGGCAACCCCAGAAGATAAGAAGATGGCCTATTCCCTGCTGATGAGGGGTAAATACCCCGAAACACGTGTACAGGGATGGCGAAGAAAGATACATCGCGGAATACAAAACTACACTGACCATAGTCCTTAGGGGCGACCCTGCTGGCGAGTGAGTGGTGTGCGACCCCACCCCCTTTTGAAATACCAGAGTAACTGACACAAATCGATTCTCTACGACCCTACGGGACAGGGAAACTGCCGGACCTCCTCGGACGACTGTTGACGACCATAGAGGGTTTCAAATATCTCGGCGTGTATCTCACCCTGGACCGACAGTTGTCATTCCGACAGAACTTGCAACGAATTCTAGTGAACTTCACAACAGATACGGTCCGATGGAGGCAGCTCCCTCTCACACTCTTAGGGCGGGCAGCAATGTTCAAGATGATCTCACTGCCCAAGTTTCTGTACGCCCTACAAAATGAGTATTATCCGCTTCCCTCAAAAGTGTTCGAGACAATACATGCTGAGCTGAGATCCTTCCTTTGGCTGGGTAAACAACCCAGAGTGTCGCTGAACACCCTCCAGAGACATCTGTACAGCGGAGGGATCTCACTCCCGAATCTAGAAGTATACTATTGGGCGGAACACTTAGCCCCGATCAATGATTGGATACACGCGCAGGTAGATCATCCCACGTACGCCCTTGAAAGACACAGGATGTCTCACAGGCCGTTGATGTACTATCTATATGGGGGCGCCAGACGGAGGCAGATACTCCCAGCTACAGGAATCACTTTGCAACTCTGGAATAAGGCTACGAAACGCACTGGGTGGGGAATGAAACCCACAAGACAGACACGGATATGGCACTGTACTTGGCTAACAGAATTTAACAAATTAAAGGGCTTCCAGAGATGGGACGACCTAGGTATTTCCAGTTTGGGGGACATAGTGGCCAGGGGAGCGCTAAAACCGTTCACGGCCCTAAGCTCGGAATTTGGAATACATCGTACACAGTTCTTCAAATACGCGCAGCTAAGGCATGCGTGGCGGGCCCAAGATGTCCAGGCGAATGAACTGCCGGAGTATGCGCCTCTAGAGGGTCGCCTCCTACAGAAGCGCATTCCGGAAAAGGCGGTCTCACTTAAGTATAGGACTTTGACGAATAACATGTTGGGCGACCTGACAAAGCTTAGAAGGACGTGGGAGACAGAGGTGGGAGAAATGGAGGATATCGACTGGGATATTGTGCTGATGCACCCCAGAGAGGTGGCAATTAAATCCCGACTGCGCCTCATCCAGTTTAATGTGCTCCACAGAACTTACTATGACAGGGTACGGCTCCACTAAATGGGGAGGACGGAGAATACGACGTGCCTCAGATGCAGAGAATGTGAATGTGTGAATGTGAATGTGAATAGGCTTTTATAGAGCGCACTTACACTCCAGGGAGCATCTTGGCGCTAGACATCACTGTCCCGAAAAAGAAGAAGGGGGGATGCTGCTTAAGGTAGATCATATTCATAGATCCTGGTCTATGCATAGGGTGTAGGGTTAGATTAACGCCAAGCAGAGTGAGTCTTCGGTTTTGAAGATCCATGTTTTGAGCGTTTTGCGAAACAGTTTTTCGGAATGGATCAAGCGCATTTGTGGTGGGAGCTTGTTCCAGGCTTTGGCTCCAAGTACTCCGATGGATTTTCCACCTTTTGTGGTTAGTCTAAATTTGGGAACTGCGAGTAGGTTTAGGTTGGATGATCTGAGTGACCGTGAGGGAGTGTATCTTCCAAACCTTTGGGACAGGTATGTCGGTCCCGACTGGTGGTAGGCTCTGAACGTGATGAGCAGGATTTTAAAAAGCACTCTTTTGTGGATGGGTAACCAGTGCAGGGTTTTGAGTGCTTTTGAGGCGGATGATTTCCTGGGTAGTCTTAGCACCAGGCGGGCGGCGGCGTTTTGAACCATCTGCAGCTTGTGCAGGACGGCTCTGTTTGAGCCTGCATAGATGCTATTGCAGTAGTCTAAGCGGGATGTGATGAGGGCTACTGCCACAGTCTTTCTAGCTGTTAAGGGAAGGAGGTCGAAGAACCTTCTAAGACCTTTGATGATATTGAAGCAGGACCCTGCCACTGTACCTGCTTGTTGCTTAAAGGATAAGGCTTCATCAAACCTTATCCCGAGGTTGCGGGCCGACGTGATGGTGTTTGGTGGAATTTCGGCGTCTTGGGGCCACCAATTGGTGGGGGAGAAAAGGTTGTTTTGGCCAAAAGGGAGGATTTCAGTTTTACCTGAATTACATTTAAGGTGGTGCGTTCGCATCCATTCAAAGGTAGCCGTCAGACAGTTTCTTAAATTTTCCTCCGCTCTAGAAGAGTTGTTATCCAGTACTAGGATGAGCTGGGTGTAGTCAGCGTAAGATATCGTGCTGATGTTAAAGGATGTGATGAGTTCAATCAGGGGGGTCATATAAAGGTTACTAACGCATCCCCTACTGATCTTTCTGGTGTTGGCGCTAGTAGTGGCCAAAAGAGACATAGCCAATTATTGGGGCGCATCACAACCGCCAAGGCTGGATGAACGGAGGAGAGGTTTAGATCTATATATGGCTGCTGAGAGGGTCACTTACAAAGCAAGGGGATGCCCGAAGAAGTTCCGTAAGGCCGGGGGAAAATGGAGACACTACCATGGTTTGGATGGGGGGATATGAGGAGTATCCGAAAAGTAGCCGATTAAATGACTGTATGAATACACTCCGGGGACTCTGGTATCCCAGACCTATAGACAACCGCAACATGACACTTTGGACAGGATCGAAATGAAATATTTAACAAAGGTAATGTGGAGAGGGTGGTGGGTGGGGGATTTGGATGTGCGTACTGCTGATTACATGATTGTACTGTTAAGTAAAAATATGAAAATATTGATAAAATGATGATATGCAAAATATAAAATGCAAATAAAAACGTTAAAAAAATTTTTTTTTAATAAGATTTCCCCCCCAAATCTGTTCCGGCAGTAATGGATTCTTGCAGAGGGTTGGTGTATTTAACAAGGATATTGAGCTGGCTGAATGTCGCCTATCCCTTGTAGTGTAGTTCCTATTTCCCTAATAGGCTCTGCGCATTGGAATAATATACACTATAGGTTTGGCATATGACTGAGATCAATATGCTCTTATCGAGTATATTAAACTTAATTACTTTGTGTGCCAGCTAACTCAGAGGCCACTAGAAACTCCTTGTAAACAAGAGGAGCAGTGTCTGGCAACCGCATAAACATGACAACTTTGTTTCCCTTTAGAATCGGAACACTCTCTGTTATCTGTTTCTACGATTCTGTTTCACTCAGCTAATCGTGCATGCTGAGTTTCTTCAGAGTTACACAGAAGGAATAGACGGGCGTTTCAATAAAAGGGATTTATTAAACAGTCTTATTCCTCATGTAGGAGATATGAGCTGTTACAATCATAAGACAGTATGTAAGATATATTATGTACAGCGTAAGCAGTAGGAAGAAATAATATTGTGCTAGCATTATCTTTTAGCTATGACACATATATTCATATACATAAATAACATAAGCTAAAAATGTGAGTACTCATAAGATGCGTTCTCTAACTAGTTCCACCCCTGTGTACCTAAGTGTAGTACAAGGTAAGAAGTAGGTGATATAGGCTATAGTATGGTAGGATATAGTTTGTATGCTAAGTTTGTATTCCAAGAGTCCCTCAAGGTTTTAGTCAGCTCCATACCTTGAGAATGAGAGAGGTGGGAATCTCTTTCCGGGTCTCGAACTTTAACACCCTGCGAAGGGTGCCAGAACACTGGAAGCTGGATTCTCTGCGAGCAGGGATGACAGCGTCTTGTCAGTGCGTCAGGCTCCTCTAAAGTGGAGGTCTCCTTTTACTTGCTGTGGCAAGGGAGGGTATATTTATACCTGGTAGGTGCCTTGGAATGTTAGTATTGATGTAAAGTCGGGCAGAGGAAGACGTCAGGAATGAACCCTTATGGAATAGCGGTTCATGCATAATAAATGAGTTCTTGGAGAAATCAATAATCCTGGGCTAGGGAAACTCCCAACAGCTTAAGGGTCTGGTTTCTAAGAACTCGTTGTGATGTTGGGGTGACGGGTGTAGATGACCATGCCTGTATTTGGATAGCATGATTAATGCCTAAATAAGGACCGGGATCTTATGCCTATATAAGGGCAATGCGAATTGTGCCTATATAAGGGCATGTATCAGGAAAACCTATATACGGACACCTAAAGCAGAATACAACACCCACTCCATTTTCGAATGAACGATTGTACTAAATGCTAAACATTACATGCTAAACATTAAACTGAGTACCACATGTTGCAATAAACATATTTGTAAACGCATACTAAAAGAAGTTTTTTTAAAACTGCTGCTAAACATGTAATGCAAAGGTACTGTACATTTTAAAGCAGTTTTTCATTCTAAGCATATATCTGAAATAAATGCAATATGAATGAATAGAAATGTGTACATATGATGAAATGGTTGACAATTATTCAAGAACCAAAGCCAATTCATAATATGATACTAAATGAAATAGTTATAAATAAGGTGACAATGTGTCCCTGGAAGTATTCAAAGAAGTCCATTCTATATGAATAGTTCTACTGTAGGCAGATTGAATTGCCATTTATTTTCAAATTTAGGAAAACGTCAATTTTAAGAAGAGTTCCAAGTTTTGTTCTGTTTCGAAAATATGGAGACCAAATTCATAGCTTCCCCGAAACACTGTGAGCCGAATCAAAGTCAGTTTATGGGTCTGGTGAAAACATGAAGTCATCTAGTCCTGTAGACAAAAGATCGTCTACCTATGTCAGTGATAGTTGGAATACCTCGTTTAGAAGGTTAAATGCACAGAGATGATAAGCATCGCCTTCAGCATGGGATACCGCAGCAATGTTTGAGTCCGTTCTTACCTGTGTGCCTGTTGATCCATCTTGTATCTCAGCAGCAGCAGGAAGCGTCTGTGAGATCTCAACGAATGCCGTCATCAGGAACGGTAGCCTCTGGGGACAATGTAGATATCAACAAGGACTAGCTAAGTAGTGAGAGGAAGACTCAATTAGGAACATGTGCTAGTAAACCATTTGGTTTGTTCATGAAGCCCTCACCCACCAACCTAGTTGGTGGCATGCTTCATCATCGGGCCCACCACAGTGACACCGAATGTGTCCCGGGTGTGCTACAACGCCAGAAATGCTGCAGAGCTGGCATGATTGCTGAGTGTGCGGTGTAATGAGTGAGTAAGTGAAGGTTTAAAAGCTATACAGTGGGTCCCAGTACCCAAGGGTAAATAGATAAACTTAAATCACTGGGCCCCTGTTAGCAACTAAAAGGCAGTTGGACGTGCTGGAGTGCGGATTATGACCTCCTGCTTCCTGTGTGGTCTACATGTTTCAGCCAGGCCTTTTGAAACTGGCTTTCCTCAGGACCATTGAGTATGTGAAAAAAGTGCAAGTAAATAATAAAATACTAAATTATAGTGATTGTGTTTTTTTTTAATGAATGTGTTGCACTCCCTAAGGTACGTTATATGTCAGAGGGGGATTCCCTCTTGCTTTACTACACATAAAACATATAGGACATAGACAGACGTACAGGGTAGAGTCATATTAGCATAGTATGCTGATTGCACAACATTTGCCGGCTGGTAAAGTGTGTGCTCGACCTATATGAGGCTAAAGTGTGGTCATGTCAATGACATAACTGGCGTGGGTTTTTATAATTTGAAACGATTGTTGTGGTGGTGGGCTAAACAGCGGGTATTAGCAGGGTGAGGTACAGGTAAGTAAAGTACATTATCCTCACACAGGCTAGTGGTCTGTAAAAGCCTCCTTGGGTCACTTGGCAGAGAAAAAGACCCTGAAAAAAGTTTAGGAAAGTGTGCGGTTAAATCCGACCTGTAGGGAAAATGATTTCAGCAGCTTACCTCGTTCGTAGTGGTTGTTTGGTGGATTTACTCACGGTATTGCCGGTCTGGATTCTCCTTGGACATGTCGTCCTTTTGCGGTGCCCGAGTGAAATGAAGGGCCTGCCGGCTGGGTTTAAATAACCTGGGTATTGGTAAAGATAGAAGAAGGTGCGGGCTCGTGCTGGGTGCCTAGTCATCCTGCTGCTGTCTGCTGTGCGCATGGGAGCAGGAGCAGTGACTCTCGCGCATGCGCACCGCGGGTGAGAAACCGCTCAAAGAGTCCTTCTGTGTATACGCATGCGTTTTAATGCGCTTGAAGCTACTGCTGGCAATGTCGAAGGGCAAAGTTACTTCGATTAAAAGATCAGCGTTAATGTGCTTTGGGCAATATTGGGTTTACAAAATTATTTGGAATCACATATCATTAATAAAATATCAGTGTAATTGCAGGGTGCTTACATGCATATTATAGCGCTGGCCAAATGGCTGAATAGGTGGCTAAGCTGGGGTGTACTGACACTGAGAAGGTTAGGAAGATGGAAGGACCACGTGGCATGGTGTGTTGGTTTTATAATTTATGGGGACTCAGCTGGGAACTGTGAGTGTGCTATGCTGTTACTCAGGGTGTGAGTACTCACGGGGTGAGAGAGTTCCACGGGATGGAGTCATTCAAGCCCTCTGTGTGGGTAGAGAGGCGGTGTATCCAGCGTTGTTCCTTCATGAGGAGGTTCTTTTCATTTGTTTTTGTTACTTCAAACTGCTCAATGACAGTCCATGTGAAGTCATTGGGGGTGTGGTTGTGAGACAGGAAATGGTCTGTCAGTTTTCTTATGCTTTTTACCGCACCGAATGGTGCTCCTATGTTCAGTCATTCTAGTTTTGACTTTGCGAGTGGTCATCCCAATGTACCTGAGGCCGCATCTGCAGGTTATTAGGTACACCAGGTTGGATGAGTTGCAGTTAGTGAACTGGCGTTGTGTCCATGTTTTGGCAGGTTCCAAACCGATGGTTTTGGACGGGGATGACAGGTGGCATACACTGCAGTTATTGCAGGGTTGGCGGCCTGTGAGTTTGGGTAGGCCCCAGGCATTCAGGATTGTGTTGTCTGCGGAGTGGTTGTTTTACCTGGGCCTCGTGAATACGTGTTGATCTTTTAAGTTCTTTGACCTTTTACCGGCAAAACACGTTTTTTCCCAGTTTCTAGTACCTGAGTTGATGATCTTCCAGTTTTTTTGGATGATGTTAGACACCTGGTTTGATGCGGTATTGTATGTAGTTACACAGGTAAGTGCGGGTTCCTCA
The DNA here is from genome assembly GCF_964263255.1 of Lissotriton vulgaris. Taxonomy (NCBI): domain Eukaryota; kingdom Metazoa; phylum Chordata; class Amphibia; order Caudata; family Salamandridae; genus Lissotriton; species Lissotriton vulgaris. The sequence continues at coordinate 257,056,827 of NC_141700.1, forward strand.
GGTGGTTTGACGGTGGTTTCCAGGAGTGCGTCCCTGTTTTGGTTGCGTGCCCTTTTGCAAGTTTTTTGAATGATCCTAGTGGGGTACCCTCTGTCCTTGAGTTTGTGGACTAGGGCGGTGGATTATTGTTTGTAATCATGAATGTTGCTGCAGTTGCCCCTGATGCGCAAAAATTGTCCATAGGGGAGGTTTTCCCTCTAGGGTCTAGGATCGAAGCTGTCAAACCTAAGGAGGGAGTTCCTTGCTGTGGGTTTGTAAAATGTGGTAGTAGTCAGGCCGTCTTGGTCTGCTCTAATGTTGAGGTCCAAAAAGGCCAGTTCAGTATGGCTGCTAGTGCACGTGAAGCGTAGGTAGGCATCACAGCTGTTTATCCAAAGTAGGAAGTTGTCAAGTGTCTCCTGGTTGCCTTCCCAGATGATGAAAATATCATCGATATACCGACGCCATGTCTTTATGTTGGTCGAGTACGGATTGGTAGGTGCTTGGATATGGGTCTGTTCGAAATGGTGGACGTAAAGTCCCGCCACGCTAGGGGCAAAAACACTCCCCATAGAGGTTCCGTTGGTTTGTAGGTAGAACTTTCCCTCGTATTCAAAATAGTTTTCTTCCAGAGCAAGGGTGGCGCAATCCATGATGAAGCTTCGGGGGGTTTGGTATTCCCAGGTGTTTTCCATCAGGACATCATGTAATACCTGTAGTGTGGCGTCTTGTGGCAGGCTGGTGTATAAACTCTCTATATCTAGTCCGACCAGTAGTTGTGTTGCCGGGTCAAAGCTGGTGTCTTTGATGATATTTAGAAGATGTTTGGTGTCTTTGATGTATGATGGTGTCTTTTGGACCAGGGGGTTGAGAAAGAAATCACAGAATCGTGACAGCGGTTCCAGAAGGGATTGGATGCCTGACACAATGGGCCTGCCTGGTGGTGGGGTGATCCCTTTGTGCACTTTGGGTACTGTGTAGAAGTACGGGGTTCTGGCATTTTTGCTGCATAGATAGTCTGCTTCCTGTTTAGAAATTTGCTCTGCATCACTTGCATTTTTGACTAGGAGATTGATGGTGTTGCGTTACTCCTCGGTTGGGTCTTTCTTGAGACATTTATAGTTCCGGGTGTCGCTTAGGAGTCTGCGGCACTCTTTGTCATAATCCGTTTTGTCCATCAGGACAATTCCTCCGCCTTTGTCAGCTGGCTTGATGATTAGGGTTGGGTCATTCTGTAAACGTTTGATGACCTCGCGGTCCCGATTGGAGAGGTTGTTGAAAGTGTTCCTGGGTTGTAGTTTTTCTACATCTGCGAATACTGCCTGTTCAAATGTAGATATTTCTACTGGCAGATATTTCTTTTTTTTTTTTTTTTTTTGACCGCTGCAAGATGGCCGCCTGGTAGGAGCTCCCGTGAAGAGCTCCCAGTGCTTGGGATCCCGTTTAGGGCATTATCCCTGTTAGCACCCACCAACCGCCACCAGCACGATCAGCACGTCGAAACAAAACGAAACTAAATCAGATATAGTGACAGGAAAGTCACAAAAGCAACCGATTGCCACTGACCGGATGAACGGAGGCTGGAGACTGCAAAGTCCCGAGTTCGGACTCTCGCCGCAAACACCCCCAGCGCTGATACTCCCGGAGCCTGCGGAGCCGACACTGCGGAACATCCTGTCACCTGTGGAACATCTGCGGAACATCCTGTGCACAGCAGTGGACTCACGGCGGGATAAGAAGGCACCCCCGCAAGGGCGGCTGAAGCTGCGGTAGAGGGCACCACCGTAGCGTAGCAGAGGCGGCTGAAATTCAGGGAGCCGGCTCAGCTCGCACGCGTGAAGTCATCCCACCCCCCGCTACCATCAGCCCAGCACGGAATTCAAAGCGGCCTTAGAGGACACCCCCGTCGCATCACAGGGGCGGCGGAGGCTGAAGCAAGCTGGGAGAACGCAGGCTAAAAGAAGCCCCCCCCCGCCCACTACACGGAAGAGACGCGGGCTGGTGCACCGGTGAACCGGGCCAAGCCCTCGGCAGCATAGGTGTCCCAGAGGCATCGGGGGGGCAGAGAGAACATGGCACTACAGGAGCATAGGAGGGCACCCCAGGCAGAGGCAGCTGAAGATCCGGGAGCCGACCAAGACGACACCGCCCGCCCGCTCCACAGCATCGAGTTTAGCGGGCTAAAAGAGCACCCCTCCCACCACACTGAAGAGACGCGGGCTGGTGCACCGGTGAACCGGGCCAAGCCCTCGGCAGCATAGGTGACCAGAGGCACGGGGGGGGCAGAGAGATCACACGGCACTACAGGAGCATAGGAGGGCACCCCAGGCAGAGGCAGCTGAAGCTCCGGGAGCCTGCCAAGACGACACCGCCCGCCCGCTCCACAGCAACAACGAGTCTAGCGCCACTACGCAGGATCACACAGGAGTGGAGCCCCGAACCAGGCATGTGTGTTCACGCACATACATGCAACTTGTCTCTGCAGAGCGAAAGGGACTGAGATACTCTTGGTTCAAATAACTGCAAATCAGATGGGACTGAGACACTCTCTGAACAAAAACTCTGCAAAAATCTGCTGACAGACTCTACAGGAACACAGAGACTTAAGGTATTTACTTCTCCCTCCCTCTGGCTCACTTTTAAACTTTTTAAACTTTTTAAACTACCCCTTTGTTCAAAATGGCTGGAGCCATTGAACTGTAGCCATAAATCTCCTCCGGTACCTCTGTCCACGAGGCTCCTCAGCTTACTCCCCCACACAGAGATAAGCATTCCTCACAGCTAGCCTTGAGCATTGCTGGCTCTAACAGAAAGTGCAATTCCTCCCCCTAATAGCAACTGACAGAGGACTAATAATTCTATCCCCCCTGCTTGTATGAATGGGAAGGGAAGCAGCTCTTCCCTGCTATCTAAGCAACAGCAATAAACAGAGGACTACTATCTCTATCTCACCTATTTGGCGGCCATCTCTGACTAGTCTCTCTCCGGGGTGGGCTTCATTGTTTGAACTTTTTACCGAATACTTTGCTCTATTATGTATCTACACCTTCTCGGGTAAGAATGGTTGCCGGTTATTGCAGTACTATACTTCTACTTGTTTTTTGAACTTTTTGTATCGCACAGATTGCTACCTCATATATGAAAGAATGTCTGCCTTTTATTGCAGTATTTTACTTATACCTGTACTTTGATCATTTGTAAATGCACAGATTGCTACCTCATATACGTTGGTTGATAACTAATGCCTAATTTTGCAGTATTATACCTATATTTTGAACATTTGTAATGCACAGACTACTACCTCATATACGTTGGTTGATAACTAGTGTCACTTTTGATTGAATGTGGCATTTACGTACGTTATTGTCTACATCTGCATTCTGTTCCTGTAATTTACTTAAACTGGTACCTTGCAGTATTCTGCACATTCTCGCAACTTGCACTTATCTCCACTTCTCTATCCTGATAGGCACCTACTGTTACCTCATATATCATATATTTCTTCTTTAAACGGCATTATTCTGCACAGTTCTGCAAACTGCATCCATTCTCACTCTTCTCTCCTGTAATGCTACCTCATATATCTCTTGCTGCTCACTAGTGTCACCTCTACATGTTATTTTTAAACATTTGTAATGCACAGATTGCTACCTGATATAACTTGGTTATTAACTAAGGTCAATGCTGATTCTTGATTTTTGATTTATGTAAATTGGTGTCTGCACTTGTATCCTGCTCCTACACTCTATCAGTATTATACTTTCACCCATATTCTGCACTTGCCTGCTCACTTCCTCAACCTACACCCACTCCTACTTTTCTACGTATCACGTATCTACGTAGATTTTTGTTTCCTGCCCTTATATTATATCAGTATTGCACCTACACTTACACCTTGTACTTTGCACCTTGGTAATTTATAACTTATTACTGTGTAACCTACTGTACGCATTTGTTTTATGCACATTTGTACCACTATAGTGCATTAGTGCACTCTCCCATTGTACCCTACCTCTATATACTATCAGTATTATGCCTACTCTTACACCTTGTACCTTACAGTGTAACCTACTGTACGCATTTGTTTTATGCACATTTGTACCACTATAGTGCATTAGTGCACTCTCCCATTGTACCCTACCCCTATATACTATCAGTATTATGCCTACTCTTACACCTTGTACCTTACAATTTACCGTATGTATTTGCCCTACTGCTCACTCTTATATCCTGGTTACGCTGGTTGATTACTACTGCCACTTGGGTAATTTATAACTTATCACTGTGTAACCTACTGTATGCACCTGTTTTTCTGCACACTTGTTTTTCTGCACACTGGTACCACTATAGTACACTAGTGCATCCTCCCATACCCACCTAATCCTTCAACGTAACATGGACCCCATCGGCAAACACACATACAAAATCAACTACCCACCATCACTCACCAAAAAAGCCGCCAAACGCTTTAAACACAACTTCCTTAGGTCACACTCGGAAACGCCCTTTGCTGACACCTACTTCTCACCGGTCAATGGATCCCTGAACACCGATATCATCTTCCACACCACACGCAGAGCTCAATGGAGAAAAGCGTTCTTCACCCTACTCACCATCTCCTCCACCAGAAAATCCGCTCACAGCCTAACTCTCTCCATCACACCATCCCAAGCCTTTCCAGGCAGTGCCACCATCACTATTTATAATAACGGGATTGTCCTATCACAATCCACAGACAGGAACCTGGAACTGCTAGACAACATGTTCCCCACCTTCAAAGAACACCTCTCCAATTCACGGGCAAACACTCATATCTCCCCCAGTCCCACCAACCATGACCTCACAGCTACATACTCTTCAATCAGGGACACACCTACCACCCCTGACCTCCCATCCCCTACCCACAACCCCACTATCCCAATTCAGCACTCAATCACAGACACAGATCGCTCCCCTTCATACACCGCTCTTTCCCCCGCCCCTTCTACCAACTTGCAGACCTCCACACATACCTTCAACACTCCTATCACAACTATAGCGGGCAGTAACACCCCGCTCGCCGCTGACAGCACAGCTCCCACCCATAACACACCTAACTTAGCCCAGCACCAGAATAACACGCACTCCGACAATTCCCCCCCTTTATCCCCCCATCCTCAGTCCTCATTACCCTCTAACCAACGTCGCAGAACATACCCCCTCTCTTAATTTAACTCCACCTCCCCTCAACAGGACCATCTCCAATCCCACTTCCCCTCCTACTCTCAGCCCCCATTACCCTCCCTACACCCCCACCACGGCTACCAGTCTCCCAGCCTACACCTTGACCCACCCACCCACCACCAATGCCATCAACCATAACGCCAACTTCCTCCCTACCTCATCCACACCCCTCCCGCCCAAAACCTCTCGCCTCCCTAACCCCATCCCGCACACCAACACAACGCAGACCTGCTCGAACACCAGACCTCCCTCCCACCTGCACACGAATTCCCTGGTCAACCATTCACCCCTGACTGCCACTCCCACCCCCACCACCTACCCTACGATGGAATACATCACGGCCACCCTCACTCAGATCAAAGAAGACATTCACGCCATCAAAGAACTACTCTCCACACACCCCATACACCCCCCACCCACCTCCACCCCCCCTCCCAACTTGTCCCTTACTCCGCCGGCGGACTCCCACCCTCATCACGCCCCACACCTGGCGTCAATCCCTGCTCATAGGCGCAACTGCCCTCGTCCCCCGCATCGCCCCTGCAAACCCTCACACACCTACACCCCCCCGCCAAACTTGTCCCCCACCCCTCCGACCAACTCTCGCACTCAGCTATCCCCCAATCTGACCTCAATCCCAGCTCTTAATCGCAACAACCGCCCTCGCCGCACCCACAACTCTTCTTCTGACCTCGACACACTCACCCTTCTCCGCTCCTATGACCCAGCCCCCCAAATTCACACAAGCACCCCACACCGCAACATTCCCACGATACACCCAAATCCCCTTAGACCACCCACACTAAACAGCAGATTCTCCATCCCCAATAACCTTAGAAAAGTCCCTCTCTCGCTAGAACCAGCTAACACCCTCTACACACCCTGTCTCAAATGCATTCTTCTCAACTGCAGATCGGCCACGAAACATTCCGCAGCCATTGCTGACCTCCTCCTATCGCGGGACCTTGACCTAATCATCCTGACTGAAACGTGGCTAACTGAATCTTCGACACCCATAATGGACATTCTGGTTCCTCCCAAATACCACATTATCAGGCTCGACAGAACAGGCCAAATAGGTGGTGGAATCACATGCATCTACAGGGACAACCTCTCTGTTCAGAAAGTCAATTCCACATCCCTACCATCCCCAACATCCTGGGAATACATCTGCCTTGACATTATTAGTGAGGGCAAACCGATATGCTCTCTTCACAGCATCTACCACCCACCCAGGGACAACCTCACCTTTTCCCAACAAATCATGGATATGATCTCAACCAATTCCGGACGGCAGCTCACCCAAATATACCTTGGTGACTTCAACCTCCACTGGAATGACCGCAACGACGCAGTGGTAAATAGTCTTAAAAATTTCCTCGATGCCCTTAACCTCACCCAAATTTGCAACAGCCCGACACACGAGAAAGGTTCTACCCTCGACCTGATCATCTCCAAAGAGGACTCTATCCAACTCGAATCCATCCAACCCTGTGACTGGTCAGATCATCATATTATCACATTCTTTATCAATGAAAAAGTCAAAGTCAACCCGGCTCAACTCTCCAAGCCCAAAGTCTGGAAAAGAGACTCGCAAAAAGCTCAACCCAGGCTCTTTGCCCCCTAACAGTTGCAATCTCCTACTCCCACCTACAGGCGCCACGGACGTCCAAACTCTGACTGACCACCATCTCAACGCTATGACCTCTATAATTAATGAGGCTGCACCTATGCAGCTAAAAAGAGTCTCTACTAAAATCTCCAAACCATGGTACGACGGGAGTCTCAACGAGGATAGAAGAGACATGCGAATGGCAGAACGGACCTGGAGATCAGCTCCCTCCGCAATGCACCTAAAAGATCTGAAGAAAAAGAGAAACGCCTACTTCAGGAAAATAAAATGCTCAAAATTCGACTTCTTCAGCCTCCAACTCGACCAAGCAAAAAACCGCCCGAGAAAACTGTTTGAGCTAATCAAGTCACAATCCAAGGAGCAACCACAACCACTCAACACTGGGCGTGAGGCACCCTCCTGTGAAGACTTCGCTGCTTTCTTTACCCAAAAAACTGACAAAATAAAAAGCGATCTCCTCACTGACGCAAGCCTCTACTCCAAACCCCAATGCCTAGCACCCACTGAACCAAAAAACAATGCTACATGGTCAACCTTTGGCACATACTCGGAAGAAGAAATTGGCAAATTACTCAGCACCCTGAAACCATCCAATCACCTCACGGACCCCCTCCCTGCCTTCGCAGTAAAAGACTTTACCCCTTTGCTTCTCCCTCTCTGGACTAAAATCATCAACAGCTCTCTCCAACAAGGAAGCATACCTGACTCCCTCAAAGTTGGTCTGGTCACACCTCTACTAAAGAAACCAACAGCCGACCCCTCTGATCTCAACAATTACCGTCCCATCACCAATATCCCCACTCTCGCCAAACTGCTGGAAAAATGCGCACAACTACAATTGACTAAACACATTGAGCAATTCGATCTCCTCAACCCTCACCAGTCAGGCTTCCGAGCAGGACACAGCACAGAAACTGCTATGACTCACATAATTGATGACGCACTTCAAATGCTAGACCAAAACGACACCTGCCTCCTCATCCTTCTTGATCTCTCCTCAGCATTCGACACCGTTAAACATGAGAATCGACTAGAACTACTAAACACAAGAATGGGCCTATCTGGAACTGTCCTCAAGTGGTTCACTTCCTTTCTTCACAACAGGTCGCAGAAATTCAAGAGCAACAACCGGATGTCCTCGCCAATACCTGTAACGCTAGGCGTCCCCCAAGGATCCTCTCTATCCCCAACTTTGTTCAACCTAGTCATGGAACCTCTCACCACCTTGCTACAAGCATCCAATGTACACTTCCACATGTACGCCGATGACACCCAACTTTACCTCAAATTACAATCACCCAATGACATACTGCTCCTGAACTCAACAATCAGATGCACCCAATCCTGGCTTGCCGACAATCACCTCAAACTCAATGCCCTGAAAACAGAGTTCCTTCTGATCTCACCCCCAGCGAAGATATCCACCACTCAACATTGGCTTAAACTCCTAACCGCACTCAATGTCCAACCCACCATCGTGGACTCAGCAAAATCTTTAGGCATAACACTCGACACCAATCTCAGCATGCAGCAACATATCAGCAAGGCAGCAAAGGGAGCGAACTTCCAGATCAATACTCTGAGGAAACTTAAACCCTACCTCCCAGCCAAAGACTTCCAAACTGCAGTACTAGCACTAGTCATCCCACGAATTGAATACGGCAGCACCGCCCTCTGCGGACTCCCCCTAACTACAACCGCACCACTAAAAGCGTCTCTAAATGCTGCAGCGAGACTCATCACTGGGTCAAAAAAGCACTCCCACATTACCCCTGACTTGAAATCCCTGAATTGGCTGCCTTTTGAAGCCTGAATACATCTGAAAATCGCCTGCATGACACACAAGGCGGTACACCTAAACTCACCCGGCTACCTTGCTCAGAAACTGACAATCTCTGGGGGAATTAGAAACACGAGAGGCACAAACAATCTTCTGCTGAAACCTCGAAGATTCCGGAAGGAAAAAACATACAAGCGCTCCTTCTCGGGAATGGCGCCTAGAATTTGGAACTCACTCCCTCCCGAAACCAGGCTTATCTCCTCCACTACACTCTTTAAAAAAGAAGTAAAAGCTATCCTCATGGCTAAATACACTTGAACTACTTTCTCGAACCCTATTAACACCCTGCACCGATCTGAACTACATGTTTGACCCCTTTACTTATTTGTTTGAGTTGTCTTATTATTCACATGATTGGCTTTGCATTCATTTATTTGTACTATTTGTACTGTGTGATATATTGATTTACTTGTCTGACTATGTTCCCTCATGTACCCTTCTATGTAAAGCGCTCTGATATCTGCAAAGATCTTGTTCGCGCTATATAAAACTTTTAAAATAAATAAAAATAAAAATGCTGGCTGGGGGTGGAATGAAATTGGACTTCAACTTCAGGCCGGTTTCATTAGAGGTCTCGTTGTTATTGCCTGTATTTTCTTTCTTTTCAAAGAAAGCTATGAGCTTGAGTTTCCTAAAAAACTCTGCAAGTTCTACATGCAGTTTGAAGGTATCGAGTCTGGTGGTGGGGACAAAGGAGAGGCCTTTGTTCAGGACTTCCGTTTCTTCTTTTGTGAGTTGTGTACTCCTAACAACAAAAGAACCGGGGGTCTATAATGGAGCTTCAAGTACTCCGAGCTGCTGCAAAACTCCTACATAAGTGAGTTAGGCGCTAATAGAGCTATATAAGTCTCTATATCAGAATGTGTGCCAGGACAAACCTGTCGAAGGACCTACTGAGATTGTTGGTAAGACCTGTACAGAGATGTGTTGGATTCCCATCAAATAGGTATGTAGATCAAGTGTTCTCATTTGGTCATCCAATAATGGGGTGGTATGTCTCTTGATCAATGAGACCCATCCATCGCCCTTACTCAATTGGGTCGCACCATCAATCGCTAAGGTACCCATGAAAAAATGATAAAGATGGGATCGAGTGCAGTGCAAAAATCAAAAGATGTGTGAGTTAAAAACAAGGGGTAAAAGGATCAATAGGCGAAAAACTCTAATGTAATTTGTCCTTTCCCTCAAACAAACAAGAGCAATGCAGAGGAAGCAGTCTAAACATATAACTGCATTTACAGGGCCAACATGTTTCAGCCGGTAGGGACAAGATCCCATGGCTTTCTTCAGGGCCAGAGTTCTAAGCATTAGCTACTGCATACATAAAGTGAACGTAACGACAATCTGTAAAGGATATACATAAATAGTCCAAAATCGTGTTCCTCTGTACCAAACGGTGTCTCTTACATCTGTTAACAAGAAACAAGAAATACATTGTAGTAAGTCCTATCAAAACAGGAAAGACCTGGCACTGGCTTCTACTAATTAAGCCAATTTATTGTTACTCGAAATGTTGAAGACTAAGGGGCTGGTGGTATGAAAGTTTACTGTTTGCTCGGTCCTGCTTGTTCCCTGGATTTGTTCCGTGTGTTGGAGCTCACGGGTTCTTCCTCCGGTGCCCATTGGACCTGTGTGGGGTTCCTTCTCTTGCCGCGTGGTCTGCAGCCCTGAGATAAAAAAGGATACCTCTGATTCTGAGTACCTTGGTAGAAGGGCATGTGCCCTGGTGCATATAGTGGTGGATAACTGAAGTACGGTGGTTGCATCTGTCCGAATTGGGGGGGCCCAAAGTTGTGATTTTGTGGGGGGCCTTGCCATGGTTGTTGCCAGTGTTGGCCTCGGCGTCCTCTACCCCTTGGTTTGTTTGATCCTGTGCTGGAGTTGCTCGAGATGGAGCTGCTGTCGCCTGAGCTGCCAGAATCTCTCTTGGGTGCAGTGTAGTCATCATCTGCATAGGGGTAGGTTTTAGAGTAACTAAATCTTTTCAGATCCTTCTCGAATTTCTTTGCTTTAGTCTGGGTTAGGTATTCCTTGTACTCCGCCATTTCACGGTTCTGGTCATCAAATTTTTTCTTGAAACCTGTGAGTGTGGTTTTGAAATAGGTTTCAGTCCCTTGGATCTCAATCATTATGGCATCCGAGAGTCGTTTTGCAGTTTTTATGATCAAGATCAGCCAGTTATAACAACAAGGGGGACAGATAGAGGACAATGTTTACCGGGGTCCAATGTACGTGTCCTATAACTGGGAATCAACAGGGTGTACAGAGTTCCCCACAGAGGGTTGGGTAGGTTAAGGGAATGTATCTCTCTCTAGAATGTGTTGTGTGATCGGGATTGAGGTAATCCCTTGACGGAATTAAGGACGCCTCACACAATTCAAAGGTTGGACGACTGTTGCCATCCCACCGGATGATTGTTTTGTGTCATCATTGGCCTCCTGCTCCAACGGCAGGCTGGCGGTGCAATGCCTGTCGGGTAGCACTGGGTGCTACTCTTTAGTGGAGATCTTCTATTCTATTGAGCTGTAAGGAAGTTACCTTGTATGCTCGAGGCACTGGGCTTGTAAGCACCTACCCCTACCACAGCGGCGAGATCGCAGGACAGCACCGGCTAGGTTCTTAATGGACTCCACTGACCTTTTTTAACTTTTCACTCACGCTCACAATTGCACCCCCTTCTGGCCCCTCACACACATGCATCTATTGGCTGAGGAATAGAAGATCTCCACTAAAGAGTAGCACCCAGTGCTACCCGACAGGCATTGCACCGCCAGCCTGCCGTTGGAGCAGGAGGCCAATGATGACACAAAACAATCATCGGGTGGGATGGCAACAGTCGTCCAACCTTTGAATTGTGTGAGGCGTCCTTAATTCCGTCAAGGGATTACCTCAATCCCGATCACACAACACATTCTAGAGAGAGATACATTCCCTTAACCTACCCAACCCTCTGTGGGGAACTCTGTACACCCTGTTGATTCCCAAGATCAGCCAGTCCCTGGTGCAGTGCCAGGCGATCTGGGCCCAGTCCTTTCTGAAGGTGGCATCAACCAGAAATATTCTTGATGCATTGGTAACTAGGAGGCCTTTGGGTGTTGTATTGGTGCGTAGGTACTGTGTTAGGATTACACCATGAAGAATGGTCAATATCCTATTCCGTTTCTTCTCAGTCAGTGTGTCCCAGTCTGTGGTTTGCGCTATGGTTGTGGAGATGTTAAAATCTGCCAAGAGAGAGGGGTCAGCTAGGATTTCGCTGACGTCGTCCTCAGTGAATGTGACGCCGAGGTTTTCTGCCATCTTGGGTTTAGGTATGTAGCTCTCGCAGCTGTGCGCTGCCTAATATCGCCAAATCAAAGGAGATAGAGAGGACTAGGTAAGCTAGTGTTAGTCGAATAACCAATTTCCACGGGAGCGAAGAAGAATCCCTACAACTCCAGGACACAGAAGCAAGAATGTGAATTGTACACACTCCTGTCTACTGTCCCCTAAAAGTATGAGGGAATTTACCCAAGGAGTGTCCACCACTCTCCTCATACGAGGGGGTCGGCAGGGTACAGCAGGAATCTCAGGTGGATGTCCAGGCTAAAAAACAAAATAAGTTATACACGTAATATTCCCCTTGTTACACTGACCTTAATATAGGAGACATTGACATGCATGATATTCCAGGTGTGCTTACCCCAACTGTAGGTCGGGCGGACTTTATCGAAGAGTTCAAGTAAAGGTAAGCAGGATACTCAGTATCGGGGCAGGAGGAGTAGAACTCTCGCAGGACATACACACCAGACACACCCAAGAATAATAAGGGGAGTGAGGAGCACCGACCGGCTGTCTTGGGCTGAAACAGCGGAGCAGCACACACACACACGAGGAGAGACACCCGGCCCTAAAAGAAGGCAAGGGCGGAGAGCTCACTCTCAAAGGAGTCTCTAAACAACAGAAATTGCGGGGTAAGTACAAGCCACACAGAAGGAGCAATGAAAAGGAAACGAGCAGAAAACGCCCGCAAAATGCTTGAGAAAAGGAAGGGTAGTCGCAATAGAATACTCGCGTACAAAACAAAGAAATGCCAAAGACTGGCAGAAACACTCTCACAGTGTAACAGGCCAGCTAGCTGCTGCAGGACAAGGGGACGGCTGAATGCAGGAAGGGAAAGGTCCAGGAACACACAAGAGATCCGTAGGACGCCATGGAGGACGCGAGCAAACAACCAGGAAGTGGAGAGGGGGCGTGGTACCGGAACAGTAAGCCAAGCAACAGCTACGTTCTGCCGCGCCTCTTTACTCAGTTTAGGGAGCGTCCACAAAGATTATAGCGATCCTTTAGTTTAGGGATATGGGCTAAAAGATCACATTGCCTGCAATCTCGCATGTCAAGGTGTCAAACTCCTAACAGCTAGTCCGGATCCCCAGGATTATATGTAGATATCAATAAGGACTAGCTAAGTAGTGAGAGGAAGACTCAATTAGGTACGTGTGCTAGTAAACCATTTGGTTTGTTCATGAAGCCCTCACCCACCAACCTAGTTGGCGGCATGCTTCATCATCGGGCTCACCACAGTGACAGCTTCCATCCTAGACCCCTGAGGGAAAACCTCCCCTATGGACAATTTTTGCGCATCAGGCGCAACTGCAGCAACATTCATGATTACAAACAACAATCCACCGCCCTAGTCCACAAACTCAAGGACAGAGGGTACCCCACTAGGATCATTCAAAAAACTTGCAAAAGGGCACGCAACCAAAACTGGGACGCACTCCTGGAAACCACTGTCAAACCACCTGAGGAACCCGTACTTACCTGTGTAACTACATACAAACCAGGTGTCTAACATCATCCAAAAAAACTGGAAGATCATCAACTCAGGTACTAGAAACTGGGAAAAACTGCGTTTTGCATATAAAAGGTCATAGACTTTAAAAGATCAACTCGTATCCACAAGGCACAGGCGAAACAACCACCCCGCAGACAACACAATCCTGAACGCCTGGGGCCTACCCAAACTCACAGGCCACCAACCCTGCAATAACTGCAGTGTATACCACCTGACACCCCGTCAAAAACCCTCGGTTTGGAGCCTGGCAAAACCCAGCCGGCGGGCCCTTCATTTCACTCGGGCACCGCAGAAGGACAACAGGTCCAAGGAGGATCCAGACTGGCAATTCCATGAGTAAATCCACCAAACGACCGCTACGAACGGGGTAAGCTGCTGAAATCTTTATCCCTACAGGTCGGATTTAACCGCACGCTTTCCTAAACTTTTTTCAGGGTCTTTTTCTCTGCCAAGTGACCCAAGGAGGCTTTTACAGACCACTAGCCTGTGTGAGGATAATGTACTTTACTTACCTGTACCTCACCCTGCTAATATCCGCTGTTTAGCCCACCACCACAACAATTGTTTCAAATGATAAAACCCACGCCAGTTATGCCATTGACATGACGACACTTTAGCCTCATATAGGTCGAGCACACACTTTACCAGCCGGCAAATGTTGTGCAATCAGCATACTATGCTAATATGACTCTACCCTGTACATCTGTCTATGTCCGATATGTTTTATGTGTAGTAAAGCAAGAGGGAATCCCCCTCTGACATATAACGCACCTTAGGGAGTGCGACACATTTATTAAAAAAAACGACACAATCACTATAATTTAGTATTTTATTATTTACTTGCACTTTTTTCACATACTCAATGGTCCTGAGGAAAGCCAGTTTCAAAAGGCCTGGCTGAAACATGTAGACCACACAGGACGCAGGAGGTCATAATCCGCACTCCAGCACGTCCGACTGCCTTTTAGTTGCTAACAGGGGCCCAGTGATTTAAGTTTATCTATTTACCCTCGGGTACTGGGACCCACTGTATAGCTTTTAAGCATTCACTTACTCACTCATTACACCGCACACTCAGCAATCATACCAGCTCCGCAGTATTTCTGGCGTTGTAGCACACCCGGGGCACATTCGGTGTCACTGTGGTGGGCCCAATGATGAAGCATGCCACCAACTAGTTTGGTGGGCGAGGGCTTGATGAACAAACCAACTGGTTTACTAGCACACGTACCTAATTGAGTCTTCCTCTCACTACTTAGCTAGTCCTTATTGATATCTACATATAATCCTGGGGATACGGACTAGCTTACCTAGTCCTCTCTCTCTCCTTTGATTTGGCGATATTAGGCAGTGCACAGCTGCGAGAGCTACATACCTAAACCCAAGATGGCAGAAAACCCCGGTGTCACATTCACTGAGGACGACGTCAGCGAAATCCTAGCTGACCCCTCTCTCTTGGCAGATTTTAACATCTCCACAACCATAGCGCAAACCACAGACTGCGGCACACTGACTGAGAAGAAACGGAATAGGATACGGACCATTCTTCATGGTGTAATCCTAGCACAGTACCTACGCACCAATACAGCACCCAAAGGCCTCCTAGTTACCAAAGCATCAAGAATATTCCTGGTTGATGCCACCTTCAGAAAGGACTGGGCCCAGATCGCCTGGCACTGCACCAGGGACTGGCTGATCTTGATCATAAAAACTGCAAAACGACTCTCGAATGCCATAATGATTGAGATCCAAGCGACTGAAACCCATTTCAAAACCACACGCACAGGTTTCAAGAAAAAATTCGATGACCAGAACCGTGAAATGGCGGAGTACAAGGAATACCTAACCCAGACTAAAGCAAAGAAATTCGAGAAGGATCTGAAAAGCTTTAGTTACTCTAAAACCTACCCCTCAGCAGATGATGACTACACTGCACCCAAGAGAGATTCTGACAGCTCAGGCGACAGCAGCTCCATCTCGAGCAACTCCAGCACAGGATCAAACAAACCAAGGGGTAGAGGACGCCCAGGCCAACACTGGCAACAACCATGGCAAGGACCCTCACAAAATCACAACTTTGGGCCCCCCTAATTCGGACAGATGCAACCACCGTACTTCGGTTATCCACCACTATATGCACCAGGGCACATGCCCTACTACCAAGGCAATCAGAATCAGAGGTATCCTTTTTTATCTCAGGGCCGCAGACCATGCGGCAAGAGAAGGAACCCCACACAGGTCCAATGGGCACCGGAGGAAGAACCTGTGAGCTCCAACACACCGAAAAAATACAGGGAACAAGCAGGACCGAGCAAACAGTAAACTTTCATACCACCAACCCCTTAGTCTTCAACATTTTGAATACACAACTCACAAATGAAGAAACTGAAGTCCTGAACAAAGGCCTCTCCTTTGTTCCCACCACCAGACTCGACACCTTCAAACTGCATGTAGAACTTGCAGAGTTTTTTAGGAAACTCAAGCTCATAGCTTTCTTTGAAAAGAAAGAAAATACAGGCAATAACAATGAGACCTCTAATGAAACCGGCCTGAAGTTGAAGTCCAATTTCATTCCACCCCCAGCCAGCATGCCAGTAGAAATATCTACATTTGAACAGGCAGTATTCGCAGATGTAGAAAAACTACAACCCAGGAACACTTTCCACAACCTCTCCAATCGGGACTGCGAGGTCATCAACGTTTACAGAATGACCCAACCCTAATCATCAAGCTAGCTGACAAAGGTGGAGGAATTGTCCTGATGGACAAAACGGATTATGACAAGGAGTGCCGCAGACTCCTAAGCGACACACGGAACTATAAATGTCTCAAGAAAGACCCAACCGAGGAGTTAAGCAACACCATCAATCTCCTAGTCAAAAATGCAAGTGATGCAGAGCAAATTTCTAAACAGGAAGCAGACTATCTATCTATGTACCAAAAATGCCAGAACCCCGTACTTCTACACAGTACCCAAAGTGCACAAAGGGATCACCCCACCACCAGGCAGGCCCATTGTGTCAGGCATCCAATCCCTTCTGGAACCACTGTCACGATTCTGTAATTTCTTTCTCAACCCCCTGGTCCAAAAGACACCATCCTACATCAAGGACACCAAACATCTTCTCAATATCATCAAAGACACCAGCTTTGACCCAGCAACACAACTACTGGTCGGACTAGATATAGAGAGTTTATACACCAGCCTGCCACAAGACGCCACACTACAGGTATTGCATGATGTCCTGATGGAAAACAACTGGGAATACCAAACCCCCCGAAGCTTCATCATGGATTGCGTCACCCTTGCTCTGAAAGAAAACTATTTTGAATATGAGGGAAAGTTCTACCTACAATTCAACGGAACCTCTGTGGGGAGTGTTTTTGCCCCTAGCGTGGCGGGACTTTACGTCCACCATTTCGAACAGACCCATATCCAAGCACCTACCAATCCGTACTCGACCAACATAAAGACATGGCGTTGGTATATTGACGATATTTTCATCATTTGGGAAGGCAACCAGGAGACACTTGACAACTTCCTACTTTGGATAAACAGCCGTGATGCCTACCGACGCTTCACGTGCACTAGCAGCCATACTGAACTGGCCTTTTTGGACCTCAACATCAGAGCAGACCAAGACGGCCTGACTATTACCACATTTTACAAACCCACAGCAAGGAACCCCCTCCTTAGGTTTGACAGCTTCCATCCTAGACCCTAGAGGGAAAACCTTCCCTATGGACAATTTTTGCGCATCAGGCGCAACTGCAGCAACATTCATGATTACAAACAACAATCCTCCGCCCTAGTCCACAAACTCAAGGACAGAGGGTACCCCACTAGGATCATTCAAATGACTTGCAAAAGGGCACGCAACCAAAACAGGGACGCACTCCTGGAAACCACCGTCAAACCTCTTGAGGAACCCATACTTACCTGTGTAACTACATACAATACCGCATCAAACCAGTTGTCTAACATCATCCAAAAAAACTGGAAGATCATCAACTCAGGTACTATAAACTGGGGAAAACCGCGTTTTGCGTATAGAAGGTCAAAGAACTTAAAAGATCAACTCGTATCCACGAGGCCCAGGAGAAACAACCACCCCGCAGACAACACAATCCTGAACGCCTGGGGCCTAACCAAACTCACAGGCCACCAAACCTGCAATAACTGCAGTGTATGCCACCTGACATCCCTGTCAAAAACCCTTGGTTTGGAACCTGGCAAAACATGGACACAACGCCAGTTCACTAACTGCAACTCATCCAACCTGGTGTACCTAATAACCTGCAGATGCGGCCTCAGGTACATTGGGATGACCACTCGCAAAGTCAAAACTAGAATGACTGAACATAGGAGCACCATTCGGTGCGGTAAAAACATAAGCAAACTGACAGACCATTTCCTGTCTCACAACCACACCCCCAATGACTTCACATGGACTGTCATTGAGCAGTTTGAAGTAACAAAAACAAATGAAAAGAACCTCCTCATGAAGGAACAACGCTGGATACACCGCCTCTCTACCCACACAGAGGGCTTGAATGACTCCATCCCGTGGAACTCTCTCCCCCCATGAGTACTCACACCCTGAGTAACAGCATAGCACACTCACAGTTCCCAGCTGAGTCCCCATAAATTATAAAACCAACACACCATGCCACGTGGTCCTTCCATCTTCCTAACCTTCTCAGTGTCAGTACACCCCAGCTTAGCCACCTATTCAGCCATTTGGCCAGCGCTATAATATGCATGTAAGCACCCTGCAATTACACTGATATTTTATTAATGATATGTGATTCCAAATAATTTTGTAAACCCAATATTGCCCAAAGCACATTAACGCTGATCTTTTAATCGAAGTAACTTTGCCCTTCGACATTGCCAGCAGTAGCTTCAAGCGCATTAAAACGCATGCGTATACACAGAAGGACTCTTTGAGCGGTTTCTCACCCGCGGCGCGCTTGCGCGAGAGTCACTGCTCCTGCTTCTATGCGCACCGCAGCAGGATGACTAGGCACCCAGCACGAGCCCGCACCTTCTTCTATTTTTACCAATACCCAGGTGCAGATAATCAGACAGGTTATTTAAACCCAGCCGGCGGGCCCTTCATTTCACTCGGGCACCGCAGAAGGATGGCAGGTCCAAGGAGGATCCAGACCGGCAATTCCGTGAGTAAACCCACCAAAACGACCGCTACGAACGGGGTAAGCTGCTGAAATCTTTTTCCCTACAGGTCGGATTTAACGCACGCTTTCCTAAACTTTTTTTAGGGTCTTTTTCTCTGCCAAGTGACCCAAGGAGGCTTTTACAGACCACTAGCCTGTGTGAGGATAATGTACTTTACTTACCTGTACCTCACCCTGCTAATACCCGCTGTTTAGCCCACCACCACAACAATCGTTTCAAATTATAAAAACCCACGCCAGTTATGTCATTGACATGACCACACTTTAGCCTCATATAGGTCGAGCACACACTTTACCAGCCGGCAAATGTTGTGCAATCAGCATACTATGCTAATATGACTCTACCCTGTACTTCTGTCTATGTCCGATATGTTTTATGTGTAGTAAAGCAAGAGGGAATCCCTCTCTGACATACAACGCACCTTAGGGAGTGCAACACATTTATTAAAAAAACAACACAATCACTATAATTTAGTATTTTATTATTTACTTGCACTTTTTTCACATACTCAATGGTCCCGAGGAAAGCCAGTTTTAAAAGGCCTGGCTGAAACATGTAGACCACACAGGACGCAGGAGGTCATAATCCGCAGTTCAGCACGTCCGACTGCCTTTTAGTTTCTAACAGGGGCCCAGTGATTAAAGTTTATCTATTTATCCTCGGGTACTGGGACCCACTGTATAGCTTTTAAACCTTCACTTACTCACTCATTACACCGCACACTCAGTAATCATACCCGCTCCGCAGTATTTCTGGCGTTGTAGCACACCTGGGACACATTCGGTGTCACTGTGGTGGGCCCGATGATGAAGCATGCCACCAACTAGTTTGGTGGGCGAGGGCTTGATGAACAAACCAAATGGTTTACTAGCACACGTACCTAATTGAGTCTTCCTCTCACTACTTAGCTAGTCCTTATTGATATCTACATATAATCCTGGGGATCCGGACTAGCTTACCTAGTCCTCTCTCTCCTTTGATTTGGAGATATTAGCCAGCGCACAGCTGCGAGAGCTACATACCTAAACCCAAGATGGCAGAAAACCCCGGCCTCACATTCACTGACGACGACGTCAGCGAAATCCTAGCCGACCCCTCTCTCTTGGCAGATTTTAACATCTCCACAACCATAGCGCAAACCACAGACTGGGACACACTGACTGAGAAGAAACGGAATAGGATACGGACCATTCTTCATGGTGTAATCCTAGCACAGTACCTACGCACCAATACAGCATCCAAAGGCCTCCTAGTTACCAATGCCCCAAGAAAATTCCTGGATGATGCCATCTTCAGAAAGGACTGGGCCCAGATCGCCTGTCACTGCACCAGGAACTGGCTGATCTTGATCATAAAAACTGCAAAACGTCTCTCGGATGCCATAATGATTGAGATCCAAGCGACTGAAACCCATTTCAAAACTACACTCACAGGTTTCAAGAAAAAATTCGATGACCAGAACCGTGAAATGGCGGAGTACAAGGAATACCTAACCCAGACTAAAGCAAAGAAATTCGAGAAGGATCTGAAAAGATTTAGTTACTCTAAAACCTACCCCTATGCAGATGATGACTACACTGCACCCAAGAGAGATTCTGACAGCTCAGGCGACAACAGCTCCATCTCGAGCAACTCCAGCACAGGATCAAACAAACCAAGGGGTAGAGGACGCCCAGGCCAACACTGGCAACAACCATGGCAAGGACCCCCACAAAATCACAACTTTGGGCCCCCCCAATTCGGACAGATGCAACCACCGTACTTCGGTTATCCACCACTATATGCACCAGGGCACATGCCCTTCTACCAAGGCAATCAGAATCAGAGGTATCCTTTTTTATCTCAGGGCAGCAGACCACGCGGCAAGAGAAGGAACCCCACACAGGTCCAATGGGCACCGGAGGAAGAACCCGTGAGCTCCAACACACGGAACAAATCCAGGGAACAAGCAGGACCAAGCAAACAGTAAACTTTCATACCACCAGCCCCTTAGTCTTCAACATTTCGAGTACACAACTCACAAATGAAGGATCGGAAGTCCTGAACAAAGGCCTCTCCTTTGTCCCCACCACCAGACTCGACACCTTCAAACTGCATGTAGAACTTGCGGAGTTTTTTAGGACACTCAAGCTCAAAGCTTTCTTTGAAAAGAAAGAAAATACAGGCAATAACAATGAGACCTCTAATGAAACTGGCCTGAAGTTGAAGTCCAATTTCATTCCACCCCCAGCCAGCATGCCAGTAGAAATATCTACATTTGAACAGGCAGTATTCGCAGATGTAGAAAAATGACAACCCAGGAACACTTTCAACAACCTCTCCAATCGGGACCGCAAGGTCATCAAACGTTTACAGAATGACCCAACCCTAATCATCAAGACAGCTGACAAAGGTGGAGGAATTGTCCTGATGGACAAAACGGATTAGGACAAGAAGTGCTGCAGACTCCTAAGCGACACCCGGAACTATTAATGTCTCAAGAAAGACCCAACCGAGGAGTTACGCAACACCATCAATCTCCTAGTCAAAAATGCAAGTGATGCAGAGCAAATTTCTAAACAGGTAGCAGACTATCTATGCACCAAAAATGCCAGAAACCCATTCTTCTACACAGTACCCAAAGTGCACAAAGGGAGCACCCCACCACCAGGCAGGCCCATTGTGTCAGGCATCCAATCCCTTCTGGAACCGCTGTCACGATTCTGTGATTTCTTTCTCAACCCCCTGGTCCAAAAGACACCATCATACATCAAAGACACCAAACATCTTCTCAATATCATCAAAGACACCAGCTTTGACCCGGCAACACAACTACTGGTCGGACTAGATATAGAGAGTTTATACACCAGCCTGCCACAAGACGCCACACTACAGGTATTACATTATGGCCTGACGGAAAACAACTGGGAATACCAAACCCCCCGAAGCTTCATCATGGATTGCGCCACCCTTGCTCTGAAAGAAAACTATTTTGAATATGAGGGAAAGTTCTACCTACAAACCAACGGAACCTCTATGGGGAGTGTTTTTGCCCCTAACGTGGCGGGACTTTACGTCCGCCATTTCGAACAGACCCATATCCAAGCACCAACATAAAGACATGGCGTCGGTATATCGACGATATTTTCATCATCTGGGAAGGCAACCAGGAGACACTTGACAACTTCCTACTTAGGATAAACAGCCGTGATGCCTACCTACGCATCGCGGGCTTCATGAACAAACCAAATGGTTTACTACCACACATACCTAATTGAGTCTTTCTCTCACTACTTAGCTAGTCCTTATTGATATCTACATATAATCCTGGGGATCCAGACTAGCTTACCTAGTCCTCTCTCTCTCCCTTGATTTGGCAAGCCTCTGGGGACAACACAGAGCATGGGCCGTTATTGGGTCCAGCAGAGTTTCAATATCCGTTGGCATGACTGATGGGAGTGTTAGACAGATGTCTAGCACACATTTTTCACAGCAAAGCAGGCAGCGTAGAACAGGTAAGATGCAATCTTGCCAGATTGGTCTAAATGACAGAAACCATGTTGTATTAAGTTCCCGTAGACAAGGTAGGCCCAAAAGTTGCACTATGCGCTCACGGCACTTCCGTTCTAGGAGAGCTTTCTCCAAGTTGCTGGGAGTGAAGCCGGTGGATAGGCTTGCCATAGCGTAGTAGTCGGAATAAAAATAGGATTCTTGCAACGAGTGCTAGAATTAAGGGCAGACCACCAAACACTGAATGCACGAAGTTTGGAATGATTCCGAGGACTGCCTGAAAAGGTGTTAACAGTCCTGAACATATGGTCCTAAATACATGTACAATTCCGCTCGTATCAGACATGTTTAAGATACGTCTCATCATTTCTATAAAATGTATAGGGCAGTTGTACTTATTAGAGCCTGTATCCCAGCCGAAGTTCTTGCAATTTGTAGATCATAAGTTTCTTTGACCGAGGTCAAAGGCACGATTTGTTGTAAAAGCATGGCTTTCACTCTGCTTAAAGTATCAAAACGTATCAAAATAACATTCAATGTAGGCCATAGAGGCAACTCCCTGAATGTATCTATTTGGGTGAAAAATACTTGCATACAAGTAACCTTGGATCTAAACATTATCAGATATGGGATTCCTGGCAACATGCCACAGCAACTCTGATTATTCACCATGAGGTAACTCCCATTTGAAAGTTGGCCAAACGTTGGATTAATCACAGCAGCTGGTGTACCCTGCAGGTGGCAGGACTAGTTTGCCACAGAACCATTACAAGCCCTGTGTAAAGAAATGTCCTGACGAGTGAAGCGCTCAGTGTATTTTCTCAGTGTGTACCTCTCAGAAACACTTCACAACCTCCCTCCAACATCTGTATTCGTAAGGTAAATCCCAGGATGTCGTAATTTATTCTTTACCCAACCTTTCATATTTGCCTGCTTGCTTTTGTTTGAGGAAATACTGAAAATGAAAAGTAGTGACAGGCAGAGTTATTTTGCCATGGATAAGCCATTCTGTAGCTGGTTTTTATGCCACCGTAAATGGTAATTTTTCCAGTTTTTCAATGCTCAGCAATGTATACTTTGCTCCCCTTTGTGCCAGTTTGATCTGTTTATCCATGAGATTGTATTCGGTAAACAGAGACGACGTGTTGAGGAAATGCCAAGGCACATATCCTGCACTCAATGATTGCAACGTCCAGCCTAATAACGTACTAGAACTTAACTGAGATTGGCCTTGTTGTAATATGGCTAAATCTTGTTCCAGTATGTCAATGGCAGAGGATACAATGTTGCCCAGTGAATATATTCTGGATGACAAAGTTGTTAAATCATTGTCGACCACAGTGAGAGATTGCTCTAAGTTAATACGATCTAGTTCACGTATTCTTTCTGCGGCCTCTGCCTGTGAAACCTTCCATATTTCATTATAAGCAACATAAATGCCGGCATATATCAAAAGTTTATGATGCAGTTTTCTTGGTCCTACCAAGAAATCCCTCTGGTCCGCACCTTCTTTAAGTAAAGATAAGTGTTATTTCACATCCTTGAATGTCAATTTTTGTAGCCAGCCGAGGCACAATTTTACTACACTGTATGTTGTTACTACCCCTGGATGCTGTTGTTGAACATAACGTGGGTCTGGCCTATTGATAGTAAAGCCCTGTAATGTAGTCAGGAATCTTTCTTGACAGATGTTTGTGTCTGGGACAAAGCAACCATTTTTCCCAATCAGGATCTAATCTGTTGTTCTGTAGTATTATGTCTACTGTTACCATTTCCTGTGTAGTGCTTTTACTTGCAGGTGTTGGTACAGAGGTGTGTTCATGTCTTAGATCTTGGCTAATCCAAGGCAAGACGTTTGTTGCACAGTGTCATTCAAAAACATAATTTGCTGTGGAATGACACAGGCTCTAAACAAAGCGTCTATCCCCTGTACTTGCCATTCCTTTGAACCCAAGACAGATTTTGTGTTGATTGTGTCTTTCCAAAAGTCAAACTCTTGTCTAGACAGTTGGGCAATAAAGGCTGCAGAATAAATCTGTTTTGTATCAGTTAAAATATTTTTCTGTCCTGTTTTGTTTACATTCAAAGGTTTTCTGGATCAGATGTATTGTACCCTGAAAATTATGGAAACTTATTTGCAAATGTTTTTGAACTACCCTTTGGTGGTGTAGGACATTATTCCCATTGGTTAAACATAAACACATTTCTAGGTGTTGCAGATTTATGCAAGAACTGATGACCATAGTGGTTATAACAATAAAGCTGTTCGTAGTCTGATGAACCCTCTAAGTTTTCATTGTTAGAGAACGCAGCATACTTTTCTATACTTTTCATTTTCACTGCTGACAAGTCTCTTGCTTCACGATGGGATGATTTGTGTGGCTTTAAAAGTAAGTTCACATTTTTATTTTCAGTGTCCAAACAGATGTATCTGCCATTCACAAGCACGCTAAGAGTCATTACTAAAGCTAGCCAAAGCAGAAAGAAAAATATTCCAGAAATAATCCATAGGTCAATCCATGATGAAACCAGATAAGTCTCTTTCAGAAGATGAAAAAAGTCTTGTACTTGTTCTTTGAAAGTTTTTAAGACTGGCGTCTTTTCAGGCTCACTTGGATCCTCAGAAAACGTATCAAAGTTAATGAAATAGCCAGAAGCAGTTTGGTCAATTGTTGGAAATGCATCAGGATTCGTCCAAATCGCTGGAACCAGTTGATGACGTGTTACATTGGTGTAGACAGGTGTATCTGGACGAACTGATACTTGAGCAAAAGAGAGATAAGTTCCATAGCATTGTTGCTTAGTCCTTCATTTCTTACTGCTGAATTCTCGATGGTGATGAGTCTTTCAGCCTGAACCTCTTGGATAGTAGCGAGAGAAGAGACTATGCTACTAGGTCGGAGTCCACAAGGCCTACTATTTAGTATCGGCCACATAGTGTGGTATGATGAGGTCGATTGCCACAAATCTTTTCTCCTTTTTTCCAGCAAGGAGTGGCAGAAGTACTGTTATTGTTCCGTGGATGGCTAGGCCAGGTACTGGTTGTCTTTAAGAAGGTCCAAATTCCTTCATGTACGCAATTTTCTCTCTGACTAGATCCTCAACTTTTGGGATCCAGACAGGCCTTGCTGGGACTGCTGGTTTTTCCCTAGTGGTGGTTGGCTTCAGGAACACGTTGCTTTGTTTCGATCTTAGTTCATTTAGATCCTGTAAAACAGTCAAATGATCTTTGATATCAAGGGGTTTATTTTCCACCATTTTTTCTTTACATTCGAGATCAGGAACCCACATTCTTGTCCAAAATAGGAACTCATATGGAGTGACCCCCCCAGAAAATGTTTTGGCAAATTATTTAATGAGCGTTGGACCCCATAAAGATGTTTGACTCACCCATTACCCGAACCTAAAACTCTAGCTGTTATAGACTGCTTTATGTCCCGGTTTTTCCTTTCCATAACAGAATTTCCCATAGGATGATATGGAGAGGAGTACCGCAATGCTACGCCCAAACTGGCCATGGCTTCTTTGTAAGCCCGAGAGCTAAACGCAGGGTCCTGGTCAAAGTGTAGTGTGCCAATTGCAGATGTGCCGATAAAGACTCGCAAATCTTTTATAACAGTTCGAGTGTCAGCTGAAAGCCGAGGCCACATCCATAGGAACCTTGAGCACAAATCCACTGCGATCATTATATATTTATAATTACTATCCCTTTTGCAAGGGACCACAGTGATCCAGGTAAACACAAGCTAATGGTTTGTCTGAAATTAACAGGGGTGTCTGCGCAGGACGTTTCACTGTGGAGACTTTCATCTATTGGCATATTTCACATTCCAAAACATAGTTTTTGGTCTGTGTCCTAATACCAGGCCACCAATATCTTTGTTTTAGTAAAGATACTGTTGCAGAAACACCTGCATGGACAGAGGTTATCCCTTCATGTGCTGCCAGCATCAGTCCCATGTTTGGAATTACCCTACCCCCACTCCAGGGATTCGAGCAAAAGGAACGTAGTTCGCATCAATTACATAAGAGTACATTAGTGGAAATGTATTTGGTAACGCTGCTCCACTGCCTTTCCTTGAAGCAATGACAGCCAACAATATCTCACTATCTATTCTCGTTTTTGAATGAGTGATCTTAGCTACAGAAGCTGTTTGTACAGCCCCCTTTGCGGCTTCATCAGCCAATTATTCCCTGCATCGTGAACGCCATCATGTTGATGACTCAGCGTGTGTATCAGGCGAGCTTTTGGTAGTTCGTTTTGCAACTAAACTACTTGTTTCCAAAGCGTTTTATGCTTTATTGTGCCAACTTTTGCATCTTTGAAACCGTTTTGAAGACAATTCTGTAAATATTCATTATATGATTGAACACAGTAAAAGGAATCACACATTGTAAGTGTGGGGAATTCGCGATCTGTACTTTCAAGTGCCAATTTGAATGCATGTAGTTCAGCTCACTGAGCTGTACAACCTCCTAGAGATTGAGTTTTAGTGACCATAGGTCGGGAGATACCATCGCGCATGCTACCTTTAACGATTGTGCACGCTGTACTGTAAGCTTGCTTACTCCCTCTATAGTGGGTTGTGCTGATCAGTCAGTATAAATAATAAATTCATACTGATCGGGAGGCAGAATTTCAGTGGGCAGAGGACATTCATGTTCATATTGCAGGAACGCTTGTGTTTTTAAATAGGGATCAAAAACAAATTCAACATCTGTTGCAGCAAGAGAATTAACCCATTTTATCCACCTAGGATGTAAAGCTTTTGCATTTGGAATGCTCGCTTTTGTAACCGCCGCTAAGGCTGCTACTGGAGTCATGACAATAATGCGTTTCCCCTGAGCTAGAGCTCTTTCATTTGCTACAGCGGTTTGAACTGCTGTCAGATTTTTTTCTGTTGAATTAAAGGGCATTTCTGCTTGTGTATATTCTGCTTGTGATTTATATGCTATTGGTACTTTTTTACCCTCATTAAATGTTAAATAGGTGAATCTGCATTGACCCAAAATTAATCGGATCACTAAATTGCGTTTATTTAGCCATGTTTGTAAGTGATTTGTTGCTAGCATGTTAGCTTGGAGTGAACGCAGGATTTCTGTGTGTTCCTGTGTCCAATGTTTTGTTGAAAAATCAGGTTTGATGAATTCGTAGAGAGGTTTAATCCTTTCTGCGCAATTTAGAATGTAAGTTCTTCCAAAATGTAGGAAACCTAGAATCAACTGTAAATTTTTCATCGTTTTTTGAGGTTGGAGCAGCGCACACTTTTCTAAAAAATTAGCTGCCAGGCTTTTACCTTCACTTGAAAGCTCATATCCTAGGAAAAGGACATTGAGATGGGCAATTCTGGATTTTTTAAAGTTGAATTTATAGCCCTCAGAGGCGAAGCCCAGTATAATGGTACTCACCCTGTTCAAGTGCCTATCTAGGTCAT
The DNA here is from genome assembly GCF_964263255.1 of Lissotriton vulgaris. NCBI lineage: Eukaryota > Metazoa > Chordata > Amphibia > Caudata > Salamandridae > Lissotriton > Lissotriton vulgaris. The sequence goes on from NC_141700.1 coordinate 257,084,460, forward strand.
CGTCTGTCAGATAGATGTCATCGACATATGACAATGCCTTGTCATCATAAATTTGTAGTAACTCTGTTACTCTTGCTGAGAATAACCCCGGGCTGTTCTTAAACCTTTGTGGGAGTCGCCAAAATGGACGCTGCGTCCCCATTATTGAGAAAGCTGTTCAGTACCTGCTTCCAGGTGCTGTGTTTTGACAAATGAAACCATTTAAAATGTCTAATGTGGTTTAATATTTGTTATGCAGAATGTTATTCATTAATGCTGTACTATGTGCATTTTGCACTGCAAATGTTTTGGAACAAGTGTTCAAGTGTCTGTAATCCAAAACTAGACGATATGTATTGTATGGTTTGGATACAGGAAACAAAGGATTGTTAATTGAGGAGGTGCATGTTTCAATCACCCCTTAGTATTCAAGTTGATCTAAGATCTCCCTGACCTGTTTTTTAGCTTTTTGCTTTATTAGGTACTGCCTTTGTGCAGTAGGTTGATTTTTTCAGCTGTAGTTTGTGGTGAGGTGAGTCCTCATCCCATCCTACATGATGTTTGTATAATGCTGGGACCTGGGTAACTGTCCATTTCCTGGCATAAGTATATTTTAAGTGAATTGGAATATGGCTGGAGAAAGCTGGCATAATGATGTCCTTGCTATGTGGGCACTCCCTGACAAATTCTGGTCGCCAGTCCCTTTCTGCAAGAAGTATATCATAACCCCTTGAAAGTTACTCCCAAAAGAGTGCTTTCACTTTTCATGGTACGTCTCCCTTCATCCGGAGGGTCATTTCATGTAACTAGCCCTGGTGTCTACAGTTTCTACAAAGGACCCCCTTGCACCACAGAAATGTACCTTTAAGTACTTTTTACACACACACATGCCCCAAGGGCATGTGTGTGTGTAAAATGAAACTTTCAAAAATGCACTTTTGTGCATTTTTGAAAGTTATCGCAAATTACCATGAAGTTTAACTTCATGTTAATTTACCACTTCCTATCTGCGATTTAGCAATTTAAAAAAAATCATGCATTGCATTTAAGAAATCGCAAAATTGCGATTTCTTAAATGCAATCGCAATTTAAGAAATTGCAAATAAATTACGATTTCTTAAATTGCGAAAAAAGCAAAAACGCTTAATGCATCCCAAATCAATGAATTGCATTCTCAAACGGCCGAATTTTGCGATTCGCACCGTTTGCGAATGCAATTCAGTTTGATGCATGTGGGCATAGATCTTAAAGCTCTGGAAGGTCTATACCAGACCAGTTTCTTAGCTAAATATGTGGGCCCAATGCCATGGAGGAGTTTGTGAGTTAGACTAATGATTTTGAATTGGCTTCTTTGACGTACTGGCAGCCAGTGGAGCTTTTTGAGGTTGGGTAAAGTGGGAGACCTGGGGGGCAATCCTAGCACCAGTCTTGCGGCGGTGTTCTGAAGAGTTTGAAGTTTTTTCAACAGGCACTCACTGATGGTGATGAACATTGCATTTCTGTAATCTAAACGGCTAATGATTAATCCTTGAAACAGAGGTTTTCGGGACTCTAGAGGTAGCCATTTAAAAAATGTTCGCAGTTTTTGCAATATTCCGTAGCATAGACCTGATACTTGATTGACATGTGCTTTCGTTGGGAGAGCACATTCAATCATAATTCCCAGGTCGCGTACAACTTCTTTGGGTTCGGGGCAAGGTCCTAGTTTTTGAGGCCACCAGTCCTGTGACCAGATTGACTTGGCCTTGCCAAAAAGCATAATTTCTGTTTTGCTATAGTCTAGTTGGAGTTTGTTTTCCCTCATCCATTCACTGATATCGATCATGCACTGTTTAAATCTGGTGCGAGTTTCGAAGCAATCAGGGCTACAGGTGATAAGCACCTGAGTGTCGTCCGCGTAGGACACAGTAGAAAAGCCATGTGATTTTAGAACGTTGGCAAGAGGGGTGAGATACAGGTTGAATAGCATGGGACTTAGAATAGACCCCTGAGGGACCCCCACTGTGAGAGGGGTCTTACTGGATGCCAGGGAATTAACCTTGATGTAGGTATGGCGGTCCGCAAGATAGTTCTCAAACCAGGAAAGGGCATTGCCTCTGACACCAATCTCCCACAGCCGGCATTTACGAATGCCATGGAAAATGGTGTCAAAGGCCTCCGAAAGGTCTAATAGGATCAGAATTGCGGACTCGCCTCTATCTAAGGTAAGACGGATACTATCCACTATCTCCATTACTGCAGTTTCCGTACCATGGGCGGCACAAAACCCCGACTGCGAGGGATCCAAAAGTGCATGGGTTTCAATGTAAGAGGAGACGCGCTTGTTGACTAGATGTTCCAGTACTTTCCCAAAGTAGGGCAGTAGAGAGATAGGTCTGTAATTGGACATCATTGAGGGGTCACTAGTAGGCTTTTTGAGAATCGTTTTAACCTGAGCCACCTTCCAGCTACTAGGTGTAGATGCAAGCTCAAAGGAAGAATTGAAGATGTTGGTGAGAGAGCTGGCCAGAAGCGGGAGTATGTCATTACACTTTCGAGGGGCCAACAAATCAGTGGGGGCACCAGAATTAACTTTCCTGAGAGCTTCTAGCACTTCAACTGTAGGTGTGGGCTCAAATTAAGTGGTCTCTCTACCAAAATAATTAATTTTACGCCTAATTTTCAGTTGGTGTTATTGAAGATACCATATTCTTTCGATGTCATTTTGGTTAATCCTGTATAATATCTTTGACACTTAAGTTGCAATTGTAAATGATGGTGCTGAGAACAATTTATTGAATTTTCTGGATAGTTACAATAAGGAGACGTTAATAGTTTGGGCAGGGGACTTTAACATGATATTGTGTCAAAACAGCGAATTCTCTATATGGAATTAGGGTAATGGAGGTGTTGACATCTTGCACTTCCAGCACACCTCCTTTGGGGAGGCACTGAACAGGATTTTGGTTTCTAAACAATTGGCATTTGCCAAAGAATACAGGACACATGGACCACCTCTACCCCTACTTACAATGGATCTAAATAATGGTAGTGAGATTGATTTCTTTATTCTGTCCCTAGATTTAACTGACTTAATATTGGAATATAATGTAACCACCTCCTGTATAAGTGACCGTAACCCCCTTCCTCTGATCTGGTTCATGATTTGCATCTGACGGTGAAAAACCCACTCGGGTAACAAGGATATCAGGATAAAATGGGACAGAATAAATAAGGAGGCTTTTTTGCACAATCTTTTCAAAGATAATAGCCAAGCTATTTTTCTATTGATCTCTGTGGAGGAAGCCCCAGCGAACATTTTTAGTATCTTTCAGTGCCTTGTGCGCTTCAGTGGAAATGAGGCTGAGGCTAAATGAAGACTCTAGAAATTACCTACCATTAGGTTGGTTTAATCATGCCTGCACACACAGCAGTTGAAATTAGCACTATCCAATACTCCGCTCTCCAGGAAAGACATTTTGTGTACAAGGAGAAATTATAAAGCTACCCTTGAGGCCTGGAGAACGGAGTTAATAAAGGCAAACTGGTAGGAGGAGCTTGTAAAAGGCTGCCAAATTGAGGCATAGTGCAGCGTTCTGGAAGGTTGTTAATCAACCTTTCTTCTCTGGGAATGTGAAACCCTCATTGGATACAGTCATGTCTGTATAAACTTGAGTAGATCATTTTAATATTTTATTTTTTTTAATCCAGAAAACAGGGTGCTTAATATAGGAAATTGAGAAATAGCAGGCTGTACTTTGGAGTTGTATACCAACCTTAGTGAAACCATTGAAATTAAGGATTTAGTTGCTGCTATTAATCAGAGCCCCGCAGGAAAGGTGGAGGTTTGGTTGGAACAAATCCAAGAGTGCAGTTCAGGTTTCGACAAGGGGTAGGTAGACACGGTGCAACAGTGCCCGAATCTCCAGCTCAGTATTTGTAAATAGGTAAAGGTCAGGAGGGGGTTCCTTTCACCATGTGTTTATGAACCTCTCCTGTGCTGTGCCTTTGACATAGCAAACAGAGTGAAGCGCTGGGACATTATGCAAGGATGGGAATCGACCAGACTGTAATTGGTTTTGTCCAAAGTATGCATTGGGGTACCATAGCTAGAGTCAGATATGGATCAGATGCTGAATTATCACCTATTATCAAACTTTCATTAGAAGTTAGGCAAGGCTGTGCGATGGCTCCTTTACTGTGTCTTGTTTATATTAACGACATAGAATATAATTTGGGCAAAGTAGAGAAAGATCTACCCAAAATGAAGTCCAGTGCTGCTAATTTCGAGAACCGCATATGATCTGCTACTCCACCTAGATGCCTTTTATAGTTTTATTTTGGGGGAGGGGGATTTGGACCCTACAACTAATCTTACCAAATCGTTTGCTATGATTATTAGTCTCAAAAATGACAAAACAAAAGCATTTTATTTGGATGGGTCAGAAATTCTTAGAGTTAAGTCTTTTACTTATCGAGGTTTTCCTTTGGACTATAATCTAAATTGGCACAGCTTATATAATATCAGGGCTACTCAATGCAAAAGAGCTGTCAGCTTTTACCTTTGCTCGCCAACTCAGTCACAATCTGGTACGAGAAAAACAGCAATATTTATAAAATCAAGTGCATTTCTTTGGTGACCTACTGAGATGCTGCCTGAAGGTACAAGGGTGCTGGGGGGCTAATATAGCAGGTTGAAAAGGACAAGTTACTTACCTTCGGTAATGCGTCATTCGGTAGAGAAATGATCTAGCCGCAGATTCCTTACTTTTGAATTCCCCAGGCATCAGACTGGATCTGGAAGATTTTTCTTAGATCAATACTCTTGCAAGCTGGTATGTGGCGTTGGTGAGCTGCACATAAAGTCCTCACCTATTTAGGCACCACCTCAGTGAGCTGACGTCAGTTACTTTTCACGGCTTTCCAAGCCAGAAGCGCAGCGCATTAAAGCACACTCACATTGGTGTGTTTCTGAACAAATAGGGCCCTGAAAGTGAGTCAGCCATGACCCTGAAAACCTGCGCGCAGTGCAGGGAGGATGGGTGGGCCGGTAAGGTATCTGCAGCTAGATCATGTGTCTACCAGATAAGGATTTACCAAAGGTAAGTAACTTGGCTATCCAATAGAGACATCTAGCCGCAGATTCCTCACCTCTGAATAGATAACCAAGCAATACCATCCACAGAGGAGGGGCTGCCGACAAGTTAGACCAGCAAGTCCTGCAGGATAGAGCGGCCAAAAAGGCCGTCCCTTTGGACTCGCCTGTCCAGGCAGTATTGTTTAGTAAACATGAGGAGGGATGCCCACGTTGCATTCGAGGACTGGAACACTGCATTGCAGCGCTGTGGTAGCAGCCTTAGCTCTGGTGGAATGAGTCCTTAAGATAAGATAGTCCTCCTCTGCACCGCACAACCCTACTTTAATCCAACGTACCCGAATATAGAGTTGGTTGTGAACCCGGAACTCTTTAGTGCGGTCAAGGTAGAATGACAATGCTCTTGTTGGGTCCAGATGGTAGAGTTGCTTCTCTTCTTAAGAGTGATGCGGAGGAGTGTAGTAAGTGGGTAAGGTGACTGATTGCCCCATGTGGAATGGTGTTACCACTTTAGTTAAGAAAAAGGCTCTAGTGCGAAGTACCAACCTATCAGGGAAGATGGCCAGGTAAGGAAGCTTGGATGACAGAGGCTGCAATTCGCTTACCCTCTTAGCAGAAGTTATTCCCACTAGAAAAACTGTTTTGATGGTAAGCAGCAGGAGGGGCAGTAGAGCAGAATTTCAAACAGAGCACACCACAGGAAGGTGAGAACCAAATTAAGGTCCCACTGAGGTAAGATGAAAGTGGCAGGTGGGAACATATGTAGAAGCCCCTTAAGAAATCTATTTATAATAGGGAATTTAAACAAAGAGGGTTGGTCTGGCAGCCTCAAATAGGCAGACGGGGCCAAAAAGTAGCCTTTGAGAGTGCCCAGAGCAGAGCCCTGCTGGGCAAGGGTCTAAATAAAAAGAAGGACTTGAGAGAGGCAAGCAGAAAGAGGATCAATAGATCTTTCTATACAATATTTTAAAATGTTTTGCTGCTACCGGCAGGAGTACACAGTGTTGGTAGAGAGATGCCTGGCTGTCAAAATAACATTACAGACTTCGGGAGGAAGGTCGTATGCTGTCAACTGCAGTCACTCAATCTCCATGCAAGAAGAAGTAGAGTTGACAGGTTGGGGTGAAGGACCCTCCCCTGCTGCTGCAACAGAAGATCCTTCCGAAGGGGCAGCCTGGTCGAAGGATTGATGCTCAGTTGGAGAAGTTCAGGATATCAGACTCTCCGTGCCCAGTCCATAGACCCAAGATTGACTTAAGCCCGGTCGCTCCTGATCTTCTTGAGCACTCTGGACAGGAGTGGTATTGACGGAAAAGTTTACAGGAGGCCTGAGCTCCACTCAATATGAAAAGCGTTGCCGAGCGAGTACTACCTTGGAAACTCCAGTGCACGTTCTCAGCGGAGGAAAACAGATCTAACCAAGGCTCTCCCCACTGCTGAAAGAGGTCTTGCACCACCTCCGGATGGAGATGCCATTCGTGACCCTCTAGGCATCAATGGCTGAGTTTGTCCGCATTGGTGTTTTAGAGAACCTACCAGGTGTTAAACCACTGGAACCTACCAGGTGTTGAACCACCGGGACCTACCCTCCTGTTCCAGCCACATCAAGAGATGCAGGGCCTCTCAACAGAGGGTCCACAACCCCATCCCGCCCTGTTTGTTGCACATGGTGGTGGTGTTGTGTGTTAACACTTAAACCTGCTTTCCGTTGATTGATGAAACAAAGTCTTTCAAAGCTAAGCAAATCACTTGGAACTCCGGCAAGTTGATGTGGAGTCCAAATTCCGCAAGAGACCAGAGTCCTCTGATCTCCACCTCTCCCAGATGGCTGCCCCATCCCAGGAACAATGGGACTGTCACTACTCTGTGGTGTGGTTGGGGAAGGTATAGGGATCTGCCTCTGACCCAATCACTGTCTATTAGCCACCACTGCAGGTCCTGTGCAGTTCTCTTCGAGATCTGGACCATGTCAGAGTGATTGCCCTGATGTTGTACCCAGTGGAACTTCAAGTCTCTCTGCAAAGCCCACATATGGCGTGTGTCACTAGCAGGATGCAGGACGTCATAAGGCGCAGGAGTCTGAAAGCCATTCTCACCGAAATCCAGGATAGAAGTTGAAACATAGGTATCATGGACTGAATATCCTGGACTCACTGTTCGGGAGGATAGGCAAGAAAATTCACTGTCTCCAGAACAAATCAGATGAAAAGGAGTGTCTGAGAGAGAGTCAGGCGTGACTTTGGCACGTTGATGGAGAACCCCAGTGAGTGCAGAAGGTTCGCTGTATTCTGAAGGTGGGAGATAACAGCCTGGAGCAAACTCACCTTCAACAGCCAGTCGTTGGGATAGGGGAAGACTGGTACTCCTGATCTGCGCAGATAACCAGCGACCACCACCATGACCTTGGTCAACAACCAATGGGTGCTGGTAAGGCCAAAGGGAGCACGGTGAACTGAAAGTGCTCATGGCCTGCTGTAAACCATGTTACACCTATGGGCAGGGAGGACGGGAATGTGAAAATAGGTGCCCTGCAAGACCTGAACTAGAGTGAGAATCTTGAACTTTTCCTTTTTGAGGAAGACGTTGAGGGCTCTAGCATAGGGCGCAGGTCCTTTTCCTTCTTCAACACCAGAAAGTAGCGGTAATAGCAACCACAGCCTACCTTTGGCGCTGGAACCTTCTCTATGGCTCCCTTGGCCAAGAGAGATATAACTTCCTCCTGAAGTAAAGCCAAGTGATCCTCCTTCAGCCCATCGTAACCTGGAGGCATGGAGGTAGAGGTAGTCTCAAAGGGGAGGGAGTAGCCCCTTTGGACTATCTGAAGAACCCATCTGTCTGACGTGAGGGTCCTGCCAGTGGTGGAGGTGATGGCTGATCCTGCCGCACATAATATTGAAGGGTCGGACTAGGAGGGGACTTACAGCACTCCACTGACATCACAACCAGAGTCAACGTCATCATGGAGTCGTGAGGCTCCGTTCCTGGTGTACAGATGTACTACTTAAACATTTCTGGATTCAGTCTGACTGGGGAGAATTCAAAAGTTAAAGAATCTGTAGCTAGATGTCTCTATTTTATCAATGGGGTAAAGGTTCCCGGGGGCACCCCTACTCACTGGGCATCTTCAAACACTAAACACTGCCTCAGAGGGCAGGGTGTGTGAGGAGTGTGCTATAGTAATCCTACTGTTCGCCCACATCTAACCTTAAAATCCAGATACTACCTGTACACACACTAACCTCAAAGACAGAAGCATGGTATAACAAAGTTGGGTTTTCAGTAACCAAACAATGGATACACGCAAACTGTTTTGGCAATCTATTTCCATCCATTGAAGTACACCCCGAAAGTTATATGTAAACCAAGCAGACCTGTCAAACATGCTGCAATACTGTATTTTACGGTCAAAAGAGGCCCATGGTGACAGGGGCTTGATTGGCTAGGGAGACAACAGAAGTACCGTGCCCATGTGTCCGCTAACATTTGCCTACCACTATGCATGCATCTTTAAAGTGTGCCTCAAATGTCATATGAAATGCCCAAGCAGACCTGTTATGTGTCTGAGGTAGGCCCACACAGAACCAATGCCGTCTTTCATCATGGACATGTTTTCTTCAGTTGCCTTCCCCTTTACACAATAACCTTTTACACAAAATGTGTGTGACAATGTTGGATAAGTGTCTCTGAAACTGCTTTGCTTACAGATCCTGCTTCGCCTAACATTATCACGATTAACACAATGTACAAGGTCTCCATACACAATGTTCATCCACGGTGCGATATGGCTATCTCTAGAACAAAACAATGCTGGTTTGCACAGGACTCGCACTGATGCTTTTCTTTATAAACAAGTATTTCTGGGTTTAGGCAGAGAAGCGCTTTGCTGATATTGATGATGTCTCTGCATGCTGCTGGACCGAAGCATCAGTGTGTAGATTACTTCTTGCAAGGGTGTCCTTGTGATCAAGTTGGGGACTTGCATTCTTTCCCATCAGGTAACTGGGAATTGATCATCCAGTACGGGGATTCTTGGCTGTTTATATATACACACACACAGACACACACCCACACACACAGACACACACCCACACGCACATACACACAAACACACACACACACACACACCCACACACACACACACACACACACACTTAGGTTGAGGACTGCATAGTAGGAGTATGAGTACTTCTCTATATTGTACTTTATCCCTGCATATATACATTGTTTTACATACATCAGACAGACAACATCGCTCCCCATCTTCGCAAGAAACCTCAAAACCTGGCTCTTCGACAGACCCCCTCCTCCCCACCCCCCCTCCCCCCCTCCCACCCCTAGCGCCTTGAGACCCTTACGGGTGAGTATTCGCGCTTTAACAAACTCCTGATTGATTGATTGATTGATTGATCGATTGGTGGAGCTTTTTATTCTGTTCAACATTCTGGTGCTCTTAGTAACTTTCATTTACTTCGGTCTATTTATCATTGCAACACATATATTTTATACAATAATCACACTGGTTCAATAAATATTGAAAAAAGCCCCTTTGTGTATTTCTTGTATATTTCTCTGAGAGTACCTGAGCACGAGTGCCAAAGCAAAAGGGTTCTAGATCTGTGACCACGCTTCCTGGGGGACCAGAGTTGTCATGTTCAGTGGTTGCCAAAAACCATATGCTATCTGACAATGTTTAGGGGGCTTATGGTGGCACTGTGAGCTAGCTGGTCTAGAGGACAACATATTCTGAGGGTGTGCATGGAATAAGTCTGGCACCAACCCAATGTTTATGCTGTCCACATACTACCTTTAGGTGGAAACTACACGGCATGGCGCCGCCAATGTTGGAATTTTGGTTGGGTTCTTATTTGAATGGATCAGCTGAGTAGTTCAATCCTGCCTTCTCAGAGACTGCTACTTACATCCAAACCGGAGATGTCCGTAGTGGTAGGGAACATCCTCCTTAGCGGAATAGGTAACACCTATGTGTTGGTTGTAGGTAAATCAAGCATGAAGGGATTTATCATTCTCATTGTGTTACCCTCTCTGTAATTAATTTCCTATAATGTCTGGAGATGAACATCCCTGGGCATTAAACATAGTTTCACAGTAATTGCAAGCCTGCATTTCTCGGCTATTACAACATGGTCTCCCAGCAAGGGGAGGAAATTGTAACTTAGTGGTAGGGACACATGAAGCATTTAGGAAAGAAGTGTTCTATTCTTGGAACACATTCCCGACTGCAGACTACACACAGCTATTTCACACCTACACTTAGGATGAAATATCAGAAGAATGCACACCATACGAAGAAAAATAAATACATCTCACTTACCAAAAACACAAATTGGTTTAAAAGCGACCTCCCACATGTAACAGCAAACGTTAGACTCGGTCCACTCAGCAATGAGGTAGCAACATGGCCGGTCTTACCCGGATACACACCACAACCTAATGTTGATAAATTACCAATAGTGAGGTGTGAACACTATATCAAGACTTAATAACAATATACAGGAGTCTTATATAGTTCGTATGCGGACATTGACACATAACCCAGAGCGGCTGCTCAAGCGTTAAAACCACAATTGGCTACCCCGGGCATTAGCCCACAATCATTAAAAGCAGTCATTTGAAATGTTCCCGTCAGGCAGGAGGAGATTCCGTTCTGGATTGCCCAGAAAACATGTCAGCTTGAAGCAGTTTCCCCCTCCATAAAGGCCTGCAGGAAAAAAACGGAATATTTTTTGCTTGCCAATGGGTAAGGCTCCCCCTGTGGAAGACTGAACCAACTGGGGTACAGTCTTTGCTTCAGTATATACCAGAACACATGGTATCCCTTTTCTGTCTGTTTAGCCTGAGGTGCTAAAACAGCTCCAGAATGCGTACAGGGGAGCACCTGCCCTGGACTTGGGGATGAAGCTGATGGGCAATTTTGCTGCAGTATCCACCATTATGTTAAGTAACATAAAAGTGGAAGCAGCAGCATTGACTATACAAAAAGAACTGATAAACAGAATGCAGAACTATGTCATACATTCACCCCAGTACAGAGATCTGGGCCGAAATCTATTGTTTTCTTGCTCAGCCATCCCAGTTTGAACCCAGCCATATGCACATCAGTCTCGACTGGAACCAAGCATTCTAGGACTGGTGTTGGGGTTTCACCCCTCATCAGCAAGGATAGCTTGACTCCAGTGGCATGGAGAGCATGGTTTAAGCGCTCCGTCCATCTTGTGTCCGCTTTGTTCGCCCTAAGTTGGCTGGGTATGCCCAGACGTGGGTCCCTTGCTCACTTTGCCACTGGATTCAAGGTAGCCTGGCTGATGAGGGCTGTTAGCCTGAAACCGGTCCCTGGATGCTTGTGTCCAGTCCAGGGAAGACAAGGCTTGGCAGTTCGGGCTGGACTGTTCCCATTAGGCACAGGGTCAAGACTGATTTGCATATAGCTGTGTCTGAACTGGGGTGGCAAAGTGAGCTAAAGAACGATGATGGATTCAACCCGGATCTGTGACGGGGTGAGTGTCTAAAAAGTTTCAGCGCTCCGTCCAACATCTCCTTGTGTTTGCAGCACTGGCTATATGTCAACGCCTACGGGATTTGACTCTTGCACAACAAGAGCATGAATTATCTAAAATTATAATAGAAACATATGCTAAACTAGGTAGAGATAATTTGAGAAACACAAGAGACTTGAGGGTATTTGAGACCAATTGGGTCCAATTAGGTTTATCTGGCATCTCCTGGTTGTGGGTCATCAAGAGATTATACTTGCGAAATGATTAATTATCACAAAGGTCTGTGTGTAAAATGAATGCTACCTTTTTCAATTGGGTTACCAGTGTATATATATCCTACTGTTTGTCTTCTAACTCAGCCATGGAGCCTATAGTTCAATAAGACTGAGTGCATATTACCCCCCCCCCCCCACAAATGCACATAACAAATAGAATTGTGGGATTAATCACTTGAAATATACAGCATGATTGTTGTTGTCCATGTCTGTTGGTTCTCCTAGCAGTGCACCTTTTTATATTTATTTAAATACTCTCCCCTTTTTCTGCTATCCGCATTGTCCATAATTATGCTACCAATATCCAATATATATATATATATATATATATATATATATATATATGCTACTGATCGTATTGGGATTCAAATTGAGTGGGAATAAACCACAAGGATCTGGACCCGACCAATCAGAAATCGGTAACTACTCTTTGTACAATCCTTATTATTATTTTTTATAAATGATCTGATTACTCAAGAGAAGCAGGTGCAATAAAATTCTTTTAAAACAACTAATCCTCTTGTGGCTAATACATATATAATGCCCATAGAGATGTAGGCATCATTAACTGATAATCTGTGCCTTAATAGCTTTCTCTTCCCAGTCTTTGTTTTTATCTCACTCAGATATTCACTGGATTAGCGGAGGGACGGTAGGGTATTAGGCACCTGTTTGAATGTACACCATTGCCCGATAGACATTTACCCTGAAAAAGACCCCAGAGCCTTTTAGGCTTGCATAGAGGTCGAATCATGTTGGTAAAAGATATTCCTTAGGTCAATCGATGAATTGTATTTCGCTAGATGACCGCACTTTACTTTTTAAAGTATTTTCTAAACATACCAGAGGTACTCACCGAATAAAATAATATTTTGAGTATACCTCTAGGTATATTTTATATTCACCCTACACATAAAAAAGCAGGATCGACTGTACTGCCCTGAACTTCGATTTATAAGACCTCCCAGGGCTAGATTAGCTCCCCTCGGTCGAGCTCGCTGGGTCGGCACTGCTCCTAACCCAGTGTGAGAGGTTGTCAAATGATGAAGCATGCCTTGATAAGTTGAGGGTGAAAAGACCTCTCAAAAATCTTTTGATGACTCACAACCAGGAGATGCCAGATAAACCTAATTGGACCCAATTGGCACCAAAGACCCTCCAGTCTCTTAATCATGTTGTACAGCTTTTGGAGGATATACTTGAGGTGGAACCTCCCTTACTCTCCTTATAGGGATTTAGAGATAATTTGGGACCCAGACCTGGTAAGCAAGCACCCAATTCTTCAAGGAAGAAAAAGTGAGATAGTAATAAAAAAATTGATAAAGATAAGATGAAATCATGGGGTGGGTCTCTTCAACAATATACTCTACGAAACCATGATATTAGATCGCCTAACAGGTATCAAGATACTGATAAACGTTTATCTTGTTCTTTTCAGAAATCATCCGATAAACATTCAGAGAGAGGCGGACGGTCAGAGCGCAGATCGGAAGAGCACGTAAAACCAAAGAAGGACTCACACCGCTCATCTGACTACATAATAAAAAAGGAAGATAAATAGAAAATGTCCACGAAGGTAGCCGGACTGAAGGTCAGGCATGCGTCGGATATTCAGAACTCTGCTTCTGAGCAGGAAATGGACAGTTACAAAGCTAGACAGTGCAGCAGGAGTCACAATAGTTCACCATACCCTGAAGGATTGTCTGGCGGGAGTAGCACTGAGTGAGTATATCACAGTGGAAACTCCTGATACAAGGGTGAGTGTCCCCCCCATCATTTATTCAAAATAAAACTACAGTTGGATCGGGACGTATCCAGGTTTATTAATGCTCTCTTTTTGGAGGACTTGACACAAGGTTACGATATTCTTTTGGCAGAAATGGATTGGCTACCTGATTTCATCATGGATTGCCCAAATGAGGAAACAGTAATTCTACTTGCTTTCTCTGATCTGGTTCCAGAATCAGAGAGACATTCACATAGCAGGGAGTGGGCACTAGCGCTAGCTTTGGCATTATAACGAAACCATGTGGGGTAAGATGACGGTTCTCAATATCATGAAATACAATCGAGAACAATCCCACAACCTCAAAGACAACACCCAATTAAACATGAAGCTAAAAAACAAGTTAGGGAAATCCCAAAACAATTTGAATACCAAGGTGTGATAGAAGGTTACACCTAATCTATGAACAAGCCTTTGTTTCCTGTAATGAAACCGAATCATTCATATCGTCTAGTATTATATAACAGACACTTAAACACAGCTACTCGCACATTTGCAGTACAAAATGCACACACTGCCGCACTAATGAAGAACATTGTGCGTTTTACACCCACTGAAAAAATACTGACAGCAGTACTGACTGCTGGCAGTCCTGACTGCTGTAGTGAGAGCGATCAAGCCCAGGCTCAGGGTAGATGCGTAATTGACATGATCCCGGTGCCAACCTTGGAGACTGCCACCAAAATAAGCATTCCGAACGCTAAGGCTTTACATCCATGCAGGACACAATGGGCTAACTCTCTTACTGCATCAGATGTAGTCTATAGATTTGATTCTACACTTCAAATATGAACAGGAATATATTCTGCCCAATTAAATAATGCCTCTAGATCAGTATGATAACATCTATATACTGATGGATCTGCCCTGCCTGCCATAGGTACAAATTATTAATACTTAGCTGTGTGCACAGTAGCAAAAGGACACATGCATAATGGAGAATTCCATCCTGAGAAAACCTACACACAGTCACTAGGTGACTGCACAGTACAGCTGGCAGAGCCAAAGGCTCCAATACTGGCTCTGGAACAAACGAATCATGGATTCCCCACACTCCTAGTGTATTATTCATATTACTGTTCCCAGTCTTATAATGAATAAATCCACTCTGGCTCCAATAGTGTAGGTGGAGATTTAAAGGGTTGCACAATTAAGCACAAGCTACTTTGGGAGAAAGTGGCAAAGCTGAAAGTTTGCTTGCTACAGACTCACGTCATTCATACAATGAGTCATCAACACGTTGGCTTTCACGTTGCAGGGAATTCCATCGCTGATGAAGTTGCAAAAGCAACAGTTTTCACAACGGGAGTGCTGCAATCCCTTGTTCTAGTATGAGGACAGTGACATTATGGTGGCTCTCAACGCTGAACACGACAGCATCTACCTGCCGAAAAGCCTTCCACTGAAGCACTCCTACAAGTTAGATATACAAAACATGCATATTAAAAAAGAGGCTGTCGCCACTGTCTTTGGGGCAAAGAGAAGGGGCTTGGCACGCTAAAAGTGAGCATGCCACATGTTGAAGTTGCTGGATGATTTGAATAAAAAAACTGGTGAAAATTTTGTAATGAAAAACAGAGTGCTACCCAGATATTTTTTAATTTAAGTAACGTAGCCCTATTGGGTAAGCACCCACGATGAATGAGGACATAAGAACTTTCTTCAAAAACGGAACGTTCTTCATGCAAGGATGGATATCTTGGTTCATGTAACAAGTTTATTTTTATGGAAGTCACAGAAGACTGAAATAACTATGGATATATTTTCCCACATCATGAATGCGTTTTTTAACATGGTTTTTTATAACGGAGCTCAAGGTAAAGACATTTAGGAAATGGGGTTTTGTGTTTTCTGAATATGATCGTTTAAATCACATGAGAAATTTGGAGGATGATGGGAGTTGTAGTGTTTGGATTAGGCATGGACGGCTCAGGTGTGAATTGTTAAATGGTAAAATGATGGCGGGTACAGAGAAAAGAGACGGGAAGGTTGAGTTAAAAGGAAAGGAGGGGTTAGTGGATAACGTAGAATCCGCTGGGAAGATGGAAACACGAGGATGACTACTGTTGAGCAGGTACGCATAAAGGGATTAATGGAAGGAAACAAGGTGTATAAACAGTTGAAGAGTGTTCGTAAGTTTGTAAGAGGGTGAGGGACACAGGATACGGTAAAGAGAAGGCAGATAGAGAGGGGGGGAGGAGACTTCTACTGAGCCATCTAGGAATATTCGTTTATGTGTCATTTAGATTTTGAAGCTTTGTAATATTTGAGCAAATATGTGGAGGGGAAGTATTTATAAGGATGTTTTTGTTGTTATTTACAGTTACCCCTGACGAAGGACCTGTGGGGGTCCGAAATGCATTGGGCTGGAATAAACTGCTAGTGATAAACAAGATGAATGGTGTTTTCTGCATGTATTCTTGAACATGAGAAGCTACGAAAAATTGTCATTTACCTTGAATGACTTTTTGAAGGACATACAGAGTATAAAAATGAGTAAATGAAAACAGAGTACAAAAAACAGAAGGAACTTAAAAGAGGAGGAAACGAATTGTTGAATTAAAGATAACTGGATGCAAATGCATATTAAAAAAGAGGCTGTCGCCACTGTCTTTGCGGCAAAGAGAAGCCCCAAAACAACGTTGTTCTGTTCAAGCATGTGCTGTTTGTGGCACGCTAAAAGTGAGCACGCCACATGCTGAAGCTGCTGGATGATTTGAGTAAAAAATCTGGTGAAAATTTTGTAATGAAAAATGGAGTGCTACCCAGATATTTTTGAATTTAGATATACAAAACATACCATATGCTCACATTCCTGGAAAGGGGGATAGAGTAATATCATACACAGATTGCAGACTCGGATTGATACTAGCTGCACACGAGGGTCTGGCTTCTGCACACTTAGGGGTTGCAGCTACGGGGGAAGATGGCGGCCACGCTGAGTGGCTGAGCAGCAGCGGAGTGGGAGCGAGGACACGGATTTCTGGATGGAGCTCCCTTAGCTATCGGACTGTCGCGTAATTAATTCTCTCCGACTGAGACGGAGACGTAGATGCTGGCTTACCGACTACTGCTGGTGACTCCCGCTGTGCTCCGACGGCTTGTTGCGACGGGTGCTGTGCTCTGCCTGCAATCGGTACCGGAGTTGGTTGGCTGCGGAGCTGCCTGTGGAGTGCACGGAGGCAGGGGGCGGAGCAAACCTAGTGCATGCACGGTCGTCCTCGGTGAAAGAGGGACGCCGTGTCGGATTGCAAGAAGCAGAAGGGGGAACGCGCTCTGCTTCAGGGCGATACATTGTAGCAGCGAAATGGGTCCCAAAGCCAATAATGTCGGGAAGGCCTCTAAAAAGAAGAATGCGGGTGAAAATGCAGGCGGAACCGAGGAAATCATGGATGATAGCTCTGGACGGGTTCAGGAGCCGGTAGCGATGTCAAAAGGCACAACACCAGGGCAAGCCCCACCCCCAGTGAAGAAGAAGGAGATCAAGACGGCAGCGGCTAGGACTCGTCAGAACACCGCCATTACTGCAAACATCAGCATTGTAGAGATGCTACGAGGCGGTAAGGAGAAAGGGGGGAGACTGCCTACTGAATCAGAAATGGCAGCAACTGATGTATTTGAAGCTTCGGGACGTGCACTGGGGGGCGAGACATTGCAAGGTTTTCAAGATAACCCCGAGGGCCAGGAAGTAAGACCAAAAGACAGAGTAATAACTGCAGTTGATGTACCTGATGTACCTGATGTGGCTGAGGAGAATATAATGCAGAACGCCCAAGATGTTCATAAGGGCAAGGAAGTCAGAGCATTAAAGCAGGATTGTACTAATGGATCTGCTGAACTGAGTTCCTCTGGTTCGAAAAAGGCAACAATGACTGTGGGCATGGGCGCATCTGAGATGGATGCTATCGTCACAGATGTAACAATGACTCGAGCGGGGGGTCTATCTACAGATCTTACCCCAGCTAAAAATAACACGCAAGCAGTTACTCCTGAGGTTATTGCTGACTCAGATCAGGTAATACAGATGGAGCAACAAGAGACCACGGAAAGCAGCACCAGCAAAAGGCAAGAGGGAATTGAGGCTATTCCTCCTGTAGCTAATATTACGCTCAATACCAATTCCAATACCCTTACTGAGCATTTGGAGGCAACGAGTAATACTGAAAGTGAGAAGACGTCTAGTGAGTGTTTCCATTCGGTGGCCGAGGAGGCAGATTGGTCAGAAGAAGAGGGGGGGGAACAGCTCAGATATAGACGGCAGTAATTTAGAGTCAGACACTGATCCAGAGGAGGATATCCCTACCACTATAGCGAAACCAGCAGTCTCCTTCAAAAAAAGCGAGCAAAGGGGGTTAACTTGGGATCACTCACCCACTACCTTACTCCAGGGGTCACCGAGCCTAAGTCAGGATTTTGAATCTACTCAACGTTCTATGTTGGAAGCAATCCACCAGGAAATCATTGCGCATCGGGAAGAGACCAGGCAGGACAATCGTAAAACCCAAGCGGCTATGAGGAAGATTAAGACTGTCGTGAGGAAACTTTCAAAGGCATGTGCGACAGTGGACGATAGAGTTTCAAATCTTGAAGAAAGAGTGGTTTCCACTGAAGCTGAATCTGCGGCTGCCACCAGTAAGGTGGAATCATATGGGGCACAAGCTGAGGACATACAATGGAAGCTCGAGGACCTTGAAAACAGGCTTAGGAGAAATAACCTTAGGGTCTTGGGAGTTCCGGAGGGTCTGGAGGGGGGGACGTGCGGGCCTTCATTGTGAAAGTTTTTGCTAAAGTATTTCCTGAATTGGAGAGCTGGTGTTGGGATTCAGAGGTTCAGCGAGTGCATAGAACTCCGTTTAAGAGAAATCGAAATTTCAGGGAAGGAGATAAACCTAGGGCAATTTTGATTTTCCTGGGGAATTTCCTTTTGCGCCAGTCTATAGCAGAGAAGGCTAGACCAGACGCCAAGAGAACCTTTGAGGGGTTTTCATTTTTTGTCAGACCCGATTTCTGCCACGTGACGGTGGAAAGGCGTTGGAGGTTACGACAACTGATTAAACCTTTTCAGGACAAAAAAGTTCAGGTCTATCTCATTAACCCAGCCCAACTCAAGATAATTCATCATGGAAAGACCTCATATTTTTCATCAGAAATTAAGGCTAAAGAATTTTTAAACTCTATATAGATTTCAGTCTGTGGATTCATTGTCCTGCAATATGGTGCTGGGGGGGGGGGGGGGGGGGTAGATAGATAGCTATTAGTAGGTATTAGTAGGTACCTAGAAACGAATTTAGCTGATATTTGTGAATGTATACTAAAGGGTCTAGGTATTGCAAGGTTGTTTACATGGTTTAGGCAATGAAGTGAATTTTTAACCAAGGTATTTCGTTGCATTAAGCTGATTTGTATCTGGATCTAGGAAATATGAGCTCTGTGGTCAAGCCCATCAGGGCTACTAGCGGTTTAAATTGAGTCCTCGCTCCAACGCTGCTCCCATCATATGCAGAGACTTTGTCTGAGCACCCCACAGATGTGGGCATGCGGCCAGGGGGCCAGTAGGGGAGGGGGGTGGGGTGCATGGGGGAAGAGGGTGGGGGGAGGGTCGGGGGGTGTGGGAGCAAATAAAAAAGAAAAAAGAGTACGTGTAACTAATTTACATATAAATTTAAGTCAAAAAGGACAAACGAAGAAATGTTGTAATTCTGCCTCAAGAAAGTTATTTTGTTGTTTAAGAAGCTGGGAAGGGATGGTCCAGGAAAATGCCTAAACTTAAGATAGGTTCTATAAATATTAACGGTCTGAACGATTGGAAAAAGAGGCTCAGATTCGAGGAATACCTTAAAGCAATAGATATAGATATTTTGGCAATACAAGAGACTCATCTGCCATGGAAGAAGAAGCACTGGCTTAAGTTAAAAGGGTTTGAGATTCTGTCCTGTACCTCTCAAACGTCTACCATAAGGGGTGTGGCTATTATTGGAAAGGTGGCCCTCGGTGGAGCTAAGCGCTGTAAGGCAGATGCTCTCGGTAGGTGGGCTATATGTGAATTGAATTTGGGCTGTACTATTTGTTCAATCTATGGAGCTAACTCAGATGATCCTGGCATTTTTGATTCTATCGAGAAGGAATTGATAGACTGGCCAGCCCCAGTAATAATCTGTGGAGATTGCAATATTTCGGCAGATTTTACTAATGATATACCATACACCGGACGTAAACCTAGGGTATATAAAGCCATATCTGCGTTATTGTCATCATATGGGCTAAGAGATGTCTGGGGCAATAAGGAACCATTGGATACTGGGTTTACTTATTTTTCTCACCCTTTCAACAAATATTGTAAATTAGACTACTTCTTCGTTTCAGCCACAGAAATAAATAAGGTTAAAATTAATAAACTCCCAATGATAATGTCTGATCATAGCCCCTTGGTAATGACAATGGATATTAATCGACCTGCAAAAGGACCAAGACCATGGACTTTCGATAGGAAATTGTTAGTTGACAGTGCCTACATTGAATATATCAGAAATTGGTCAAGGGCTTTTTTCGATGCCAACAGATATAGTGCGTCTAGGGGGGTAGTTTGGGACACTTATAAGGCCGGGTTAAGAGGGGAAACTATTAGTTATACTACTAGACAATGGAAAAGAACTAAGCTGGAAAGGGAGCTATTACTGGAAAGTTTGATTAATGCCGAAAGGCAGCACCAAATGGATATAAGTCAGGGGCGGCAAGGATTGGAAACTCTCGGGAGGATTAATGCCATAAAAGCGGGTATACAGATTCAACTGGCTAAAAAATCTGCAGCGGAATATCACACAAACAGAACTAGGTTGTATGAGACTGGGGAACAGGCTGGAAGGGCATTAGCGCTGCGTATCAAACAAGTTACGTCAAAAAACATAATTTCAAAGATAGAGGAACAAGGGAGAGTATATGAGGAGCCTGCCGAAATCTTGGAGGTTTTCAGAAGGTTTTATCAAGATCTATACCAGGAGGAGGTGGTAACAGATACTCCAATGAACAGCTGGGACAGTATAGGTCAAAAATTGGGTCAGCAGGAGAGGGAGGAGTTGGAACAGGCCATAACCATTGAGGAGGTAATAGGTGGATTGCAAGGTCTGGCAGCAGGGAAGGCTGTGGGTCCGGATGGATTACCAATAGAATTATACAAATGCTTGCGGGAGGAAATATCCCCTCTTCTCTTGGACCTATTTAACGGGATTATGATTACTGGCAAGATACCCGAGTCATGGAAGGGTACCAATATCGTGGTGTTCCACAAAAAGGGTAAGCCCAAAGAAAATCCAGGGTCTTACAGGCCTATCTCCCTTATTAATGCGGATAACAAGCTGTATGCCAAGATATTGGCTACTCGTCTTGGGAGGATCGTCGCGGCAATGGTTTCACCTTGGCAGCATGGGTTCATCCCGGGAAGAGATACGACGAATCATATCAAAAGAGCGATTACTATTTTTGATATTTGTGCTGCCGGGGGGGAAGGAGCCGCGATGATCCTCCTAGATGCAGAAAAAGCATTTGACCGGGTGAGGTGGTCTTTTCTATGGAAGGTTTTAGAGGGGAGGGGGTTTGGGCCAAGGTTTCGACAGGCCATACAAGCAATGTATTCTACTCCCTCAGCTAAGATTCAGCTGATGGGTGAGAGCTCTGGGGAAATTAATATAACGAGAGGCACTCGGCAGGGTTGCCCCTGCTCTCCTGTCTTATTTGCCCTGTATATAGACCCATTAATTACACAGATATTATCGAATATAAAGATACAACCAGTAATTATAAAAGGATTCCAAACAAAATTGCTTGCATATGCAGACGATTTAGCTATTATTACGAACGATCCGGAATCTGCTATGAGGGAAATTGTCAGCTTGACAAATTTGTTTGGGAAATTTTCAGGATACCGACTGAATGAAGCTAAGACTCAAATTCTTTGTTCTAAGAATATAACTAAAAAGGATGCTAGGTATGTCAATTCAGTAGTGTATCTTGGCATAACACTCAATTCACAATCAGGGCACATAATTGGAGATCATTTTACACCCCTCTTGAAATCAATGGAACAAGAGCTGAGGAGATTGAATACACTTCATTTATCAATAATAGGCAGGGCTAACGTCATTAAAATGACTATGTTCCCTAAGATTCTGTATAAACTTAGATCGATCCCATTTAAATTAGAAGATAAAATAATAAAGGAAATTGAAGCAATTTTTATGAAATTCCTGTGGCAATATGGCAAGATTAGAAGATCAAACAAATATATGTCTTTACCTCAGGAAAGGAGAGGGCTAGGTATGCCTAATATCAGGAATTACCACTGGCCCTGCCTCCTTACAGAAATGGCAATCCTCTTCAATCAGGAGAAGGTGACTCAGGAAGGGGGCCCTGATGATATTCCATCGATATTTCAACTGGCATTGGGGGACCAAGCATTTGGGATTCTTCTGAGAAAAACGGGAAGAATGTATTACAAGAAATCACGATACAAAATACTTTCTGGGCATCTGTGCAAAAAGTAATGGGTATTCCAAGGTATAACCACCATACGCCTTTATGGAACTCCGATCTCTTTCCAAACCTATGCATGGATGGATCTTGGAGACACTGGGAGCAACAAGGTATTGTAACACTTGGGCAAATAATGGTGAAGGATACATGCAGATCACTGTCTGATTTAAGGCTACGATATACATTGCAGGAAGGGCAGGAATATAAATACCTTCAGGTGGTAAATACAATTAGATCAGTAAGACCACAAATTATTTTGGGGGAAAGAAGTACTCTATTGGATTATCTGAAGGGAGGTGGGCGTAAAATTAATGGACTTTATAAAATCCTTATGGAAAGTTCCCCAGATGACATGCTTAAGATCGAGGCAGCCTGGGCTGAGAAATTGGTGGACCCAGAGATTGATTTAGATAGAGCTCTTACTTTTGATAAGAGATTTCTGCGCTCCTCTAACCTTAAAGCTCAACATTTTAAAACCCTATTTAATTTGTACTATACTCCATCTAAGTTGTTTGAGTGGGGGATGAGGGCTGATAGCAATTGCCCCAGATGTGGCAGAGGCTCTGCAGACATTGTTCATATGTTCTATGGTTGCGAGAAACTTAACCCTATTAAAACGGAGATATTGGCTTTCTTAGAGGGGCTCCTAGAAGTTAAAATTACCTTATCCCCAACCCTATTCATTTTTGGATGTGATATTAATTTAAAATTAAGGATTGAGGAGGAAGCTTTAATTTTTATAGCAGTAGCAGTACTACGGATATTAATAACAGCTGCTTGGAAAGATATAGAGGCCCCAACATTTCAAATGTGGATATGTAGGCTGTTGGGCATCCATAACATCGAGGGTGCCCTATACGAGCACAAGGGTATAAAAACAAGAGAGATGGGGTTACGATTGTGGGCACCAGTGGCCAGATGGAGAACTATAAGGATGAGTGGTCAGGGGAATGTGAGCCAAAGTACTGGTTAAGATTTAAAAGGACTCAACTATGAAAGCTTTTTTCCCATTGGATTTTATGTTTTATTTTACACATGTTTATAATTGTTTAGGCTTACTATTTCTTCGCTATGTAGTATGTTCAAATTTGGAAACAAATGGATTTTGTTTTGTATAATGTATACACGTACTCTAATAAAAAAAAAAAAAAAGAGGGGTTGCAGCTACAATGTAATTACTACAGCAGCACTATTGGTGGCCCGGTCTCTACAAACAGACCAAGGGCTTTGTTCTTAGGTGTGACACCTGTCAGCCAATGAAGGGCTTCACTGTAGCGTGTCCACCAGACACCTCTACTGATTTGAAACAAGCCATTGGCTTGTGTCTATATGGAACACTGTGGTCCCCTACAATCCGATGGGGCTTATAAGTACATCTTGGTGGCAGTGGATTTCTGCTTTAGATTCCTGAGGGTATGGCCACAGCGGTCTACTGACACCCAAACTCTTATAAAGCATCTGGGAGTCTTTACCAGAACATACACAATTGGCACATTACACTTAGACCAGGGTCTCTTGTTTAGCTCTCGGGCTTACAAAGAGGCCATGTGAAGTTTGGGTGTGACTTTGCGCTACTCCTCACACTAGCATCCAGAAGGAAATTCGGTAGTCGAGAGGAAAAACCATGACATAAAATAGTCTTTAACAGCAAGGGTTCTAGGCTCAGGTCGCAGTTGGGTCCATCACTTATATGGTGTCCAGAAAGCTTTAAATAACATGCCAAGAGAATCCCTGGGTGGTCGAACTCCCTATGAGATCCTGTTCGGGGTTAAGATGAGGGTTCCAGACCTTGACAATCCCAGCAAAGTGGCGGCAGAAACATTGCTTGACATCATTGAACCTTTGGTTGTTTTACAGGAACTGAACAATTTCAGGACGAACATAGCAGCGTTCAAGTAAAACGCACCACCACTGGAGAAGTGATGGTAGTGCAGGCAAGACCTGGCTGGGTCCCGAACAAATGGGATCTGGTCAGGGAGAAAATTGTGGACAAAAAAGAGTTTGGGGCATCCTACAGGGCACTGGTACCTGACCTGGCCGTTGAAGGTACCAGAACTGGTTTTCATCCGCATTTGTCGGACACAAAGACAAACAGTTTCTCTCCATTGATCTGATGAAACCTCACTATGTGGGGACTCCTGGGTAGCTACCTGCCTCCTCTCGCTACTGTTCAGGAAGTTCAGAGGGAAGGTTTGATAAATGAATGAGCATTGGTTCTTGTCCTTTCGACCTGTCTGGCTGCACTGCATGCAACCTGTATTCTGCGGTCTATTGTGCATTTTTTAATGTGCTCTGGATTTATGCCTTTGGATTGCAACTGATGGAGCCCTTAAAGGCCCAGTTGTATAGTTGTCCCCAGCGTTTTCCATTGCTACTGAATGCATTTTTCGAGCAGTCCTGGGATGCTTCAGCTGTTAGTGAACTGGATCTTGGCTATGTGGAATGTCTACAGGCTGTGGTCACTCCGTCGGCAGATGCTGGGGCTTGGGGGTTGGACGGGACCATATTGGCCTAATAAACTTGCTTCAAAGTACGCTTCTGGGAAAATCGTCTGCAGTTGCTGGAAATAGAAATGTTTGTCTACCACTCGGAACACAAACAATTGGCTATTCTTTTTGGTGGATTTTTTATTTATTTAGCCTGACGCTTACAAAAGTGACTTTAAAATGTCCTTAATTTGTATGCGTTTTTAAGGGTATGGCTTTCTGTGTGCTTTGAGTGTCAAACTTATTTTTTAAAAAAGGCAATCTTGTAACACATTTTATTGAAATTTCAGTTGTACATCTTGGCCCAAGAGGCCTAAATACAAACATATTGGAAAGGAATGTCTAATAACAAGAATAATTTAACAGAACCATGTAAAACTACTTTGGCACAGGTAATACATTCCACCCCAACAAATGGATTATCGCTATCAAATGTCCAATGATGTCATGTCTGCTAACCCTGAAAGACTCCCTTCCGGTGTGTACAGGTGATTTAAGAAAAGGAGGATTCTGGGGCCAATACAGGGGGTAGATCTATGCCTCTGTGTGGCCCATCGACCCCAGATTTTGTTATGTTTGTGTGGGCAACCTTTGGTAGGGTTCCCTTCCAGTGCAGTGCCATGTCTCGCTTGGCTTGCATTGCTCTTAGAAAACGAAGGTGTTGCTTATACCGGTTCCCTCCTATCCCTTCCGTACTATGTAATAAAAATTACTTAGGTCAAGAGCAATTTGCCATGATAAAACGCGTTCAAGACACAGAGCTACCTTTCGCCAAAAGGGAATAAGCTCCCTACAACTACACACCATGTGTGGAAAGGTCACCTCATTCGCCAAAGCAGGTACCTCATGTAAAATGCTCTATGGACGTATTTAAATTTCATAAGGGGATACCGAGTGGTGATAGCAGCTCCATGAAGGCTCATGAAGGACTCGGTCCAATCATTTGTGAGGTCTGGGATATCCCGTTCCCAGGGCGCACTCAGTGTGTCTAAGGAGGTGTGGTTATGAGTAATTATTGTTTGGTAAATCTTTTGGAGAGAGAGCCAAAATCCCCCATCATCAAGCGTCCTTCCAGTGGGGGGAAGTTTGGCAGGTCTTTTAAAGAATGGATGTATGGTGTCAATGCATGTCTGAGTTGGAGGGATATATAGAATTGGCTATGATGTAGTTGGAATTCTGTTTGTGATTGTTGGAAAGACTTGAGTGTCGTCCCATGCATTATGTCCCCTAGTGTTGTGATCCAGATATTGTCCCAGGCCCTAAACCCACATAGTGTGGCAACCTGGTGTAGGTAGGTGCCATGCGAAAGTGGGGTTGTCTGTGTCAGCCGTACCTTCCAGCCCATCTTCCTGACTGAGCCGCGCCATATTCATATGACCACCTTACACACGGGTGGAAGATGATCTAGGTTTAACTGGGAATACAGGAGGTCAAGTAAAGTGTGGGGGTGCTTTGCTCATGTTTCAACTGCAAAAGCCGGGTCTGTTTGTGCACTCTACCACCACTCATTAATATTGAAAAGATGAGAGGCTGAGTAATATACATAGATGTCTGAAGTGGCGATCCCACTACAGTAAGTGGACTGCGCACATGTCCGGAGAGCCACTCAAATTGCACCCCCTCCCCACATGAACTGGTGTAGGAGTGTGTTGATTTGTTGGAACCATGAAGGGGGATTTCATATGGGAGGTTTTGCAGTCGGTACAACAGTCGCGGAAGGGTGACCATATTGAAGATAGCTGACCACCCGTACAGGGATAACAGCAGAGGTGACCACACTTTGACCTCCTCTCTGAGTCGTGGCAATATTGTGTGACCATGAGACAATCGAATACAGGGAAACAAACACCCCTAGGTAACTGAACCCTTCTATAGCAGGTACTAATTGTGTCGACCATATGGTCCTCTCCTGGTCTCCACAGACTGGGAAAAGCACCGGCTGGGCCACACTTTTCCCCGGCTCTGTGATTAATATCTACTTCTCTCACCGTGGGCTTAAGACCCTCCCAAAGTGTTGAGCAAGAAAAGACTATGCCCAAGTTTGTGTCGAAATAATCCATAATTGTTGGCTTTTAAGAGACCGTCTTACCACACAGCAAAGGTGACATACGTCACCCGAAGGGGGAGTGGGGCCCTATGTGTAGCTTTAGCATGCTGGGGAGTGATCCAAGAGTCCCCTAGGAAGAAAGGATGGATTCTCTTGTAGCTCTGTGGATATACGCCCTTGGAAGGGAAAAATAAAAAAATGTTTGAGAAGGAGCCATGTACCGCTGATAGGTAAGTGAAGCCCTATTCCGCCGGGTGATAGGCATGGCAGGCATCCGACCATCCCAATGTGTGAACTAGGCCATGAAGTCTTGTTTCCCCTGTACTCTGCCCCAGGCAGGTCACTTGCCATTGGTCTAAGGGAGTCATGACATCATTCCAGTCGCACCCTATCATTGTTAGGCTGCATGGGAGTTTCCCCCCATTTTTGTATAATTTTGTCCACCAGAGTTTACCCTAGCGGGGGTGGAGAGTGAACACTACCAAGTGTTAGGGATTCTCCATGGAGGCTACCTGCGAGGAATGTGTACCGCCCCCCTGGTCAGACCACACTTGGATACTGTAGGGGACCCTGCGGTGTAAAAGGATTGCTGTATAAGCATGGGCGGAAAATCCGTTTCGCTCGCGGAGTTTGCGGATTTTCGGTAAATTCGCAATCCGCGAGATCCGCGAATCTCCCGCAAAATCCGCAAATCCGCGAGCAGCGGATTTTATGGCCTGCTCGCACTGTTCGCGTGAGTTCGCGGCTTGCCAGTACAACTTCGCACCCCGCGAGTAAGTGCTAAATTGCAGAAATACGATCTTAGCAAAACTGAAACTACTTACCAGGTTCAAAAGTTCAGGCTCATCATTAGTAGCCATTTCCTGTAGTGCTTCCTGAGGGGCCCCTCCAGAGTTCAGTTGCCAGTTGCAACTATTATGTGACCCTGCTCTGAACCTCAGAATAGTTACACATATGCCACAAAGGTCCTGAATTACAGCTAAGGGAGACAAGCAGGAGCCAGGCTGGAAGTTCAAATCCATTAATCAGCCCCTAATTCATTATTGTCAGTTGGGGCAGGGCAGGTGTTGTAACTAATTTTGCAACAATGAAAGCACTTAGCAAGTGCAAAAGATCACTAATCAGGAAGCACTAAGGAAGCAGGTGCCAGCTAAAAAAATATTCTGTGACACATTAATCAGCCCCAAATTAATTCAGGTCACTTGAGGCAGGGAAGGTGTGCTTTGCTTTGCCGAAAATAATGTACACTGGACAACCAGAGGGTGTGGTGATGAAACAGAGGGTGGCATGGGTGGGCCAGAGGGTGGCATGAGTAGTCAGAGAGTGGCAGTGGTGACAGAGAGTGGCAGTGATGAAGAAGAGTGTCCCAAACAGGCTGGACACGTAGAAACAACAAGTTCGCAAAACTTGCGACCCGACAGGTAAGTTCGCAAATTGCGAAATTGTAAAAACCCTCGCGAACTGGCAGAAACACGCGCGAACACAAAAAAAAAAAATCCGCAAATTCGCGGGAATTCGCGGATTTTGCGGATTGCGAGTTCGCAAATCTGCAAAATTCGCAAACGCGAGATTCGCAAAATTCGCCCATGCTTATTGCTGTACCTCTTGACCCCCAGACATACCCAGAGTGGAAAACCTGGTTAAACCAGTATCTTGCTAGGCATGGTGCCTTTGTCCCCGGCAGTCTCTTAGCTTGTTTTAGAATTGCTCCCCGTTTGACTTTATCCAACACCCCGTGAACATTCCACATCATGATTTGCAGCCAGTCGGGATCGTGTCTAGGGTTTGCACAGCCATCTATCTCTTAAGTGGGATGCCATTCGTGGGGTGTGTGTGTGTGTAAGATTCACAGTGCAGTTATGCCTGTGCCACAACGGTGATAAATAGCTTGAATCCAGATGGAAAGTGAGCAAGGGACCCACGTCTAGGCATATCCTGCCAACTTAGGTCAAACAAAGCAAACACACTGAGATTATGGACAGAGCGCTGAAACTTTTCAGACACTCACCCCCAGTCACAGATCTGAGTTGAATCCATCATCATTCTTTAGCTCACTTCGCCACCTCAGTTCAGACCCAGCTATATGTCTGTGTCGCAACTGTGATAAACTTTGAATTACTAAAACCCCCCCACTCAACCCCAATACCTCAGACAGAGTATCTATCGCAGTCAGGAATGACCTCAGGCACAACGGGTGGCCCAGGAGGGTTCCCCAATGTCCCAATACCCTTAACCATAATGTCTCAGAGTGTGCGGGGGCACTTCTTAGCATCCTCCAAGCCATACAAAGATCCAAGGATGGACCTATCAGTTTTAAATCCTCGCAGGAGCCCATCCCGGAACACACATCTGTGTTCACAGCGGATGTGCCTTGGAGTTGTCTCCCTGCGTCCGAGAGCGCCAGCTTGATCTCGACCTGTGCCATTGCTTGGAGGTAGATTTCTTTGGCTGGTTCCTCCCTGTGCCCTGAGAGGAGTCTGATTCCAGTGGGAGCAGAGTATGAGGCCTAATGGGCACTGTCTTTTCTGCCCTCGAGAAGATGGCCTCTGGGGTTTCAAAGAATATAGATTTATTTTTGTAAATTACGCGCATCCGAACTGGGTATAGAAGCATATATTGGACAATTAGCTCTCTGAGCCTGCGCTTAGCAGCGGTAAACAAGTGGCACTGCTGCTGGTCCAACTGCGTGTAGTCCAGGAAGATCATGACAATGTGGGATTCGTGCTTTATTTTGTCTCTATGACTCCTGGCAAATTGAAGGCTAGCATCCCTGTCCATGTGGTTCAACAGTTTAGCTATAATAGGACGGGCCGCTACCCCGAGGTGGGCTTACTTATAAGTGCTCTGTGGGCTTGCTCCACGATGAAATAAGAGGATAGGGAGCCCTCTGGTAGGAGAGACTTCAACCACTGTGTTAAGAACACCCTCAGCCGAGGCGCCCTTGCATCCCTCCGGGAAGCCAATAAAGCGTAGATTGTTCCATCTTGCTCTGCCCTCCGCATCCTCCACCCTCGAGGCGAGCTCCTGGGTCACAACCATTAGCTTGTTGACCTTCTGCTGTAAGGTTGCCACTGCATCTTCCACCAATTTCACTCTGGTCTACACCTCGGTGATGCAGTCTACCGCCTTCTTGAGGGCTTGATGTAGAAAGGAAACTTCTGCACCAACAGCGCCTATCTTGGCATATCACAGGATTGCGTTATGGCGGCTAGCAGGGCAGCGTTGTCCAGAATAGGACTTCCGCCGTCGCCAGTAGTATATTGACCCAAGGTTCTCTGCTTAGAGGCAGAATCAGATGTCTTGTCCTTAGTCATGTCGCTGAGGGGCTGCGGGCCGCTTTAGCATCACCCAACCTGTCAGCCAAACAGTCCTTTCAAGAGAGGTGTGAAGAACCAGATAGGGGGACTTCTGGTCACTCCCCTCCCGGCCCGTGGAACACAGCAGGCAGGGCCTCACAGACTCAGTCTCCCCCAGGCCACAAGCTGCACCAAGCCTAGCCCAGCCACCTCTGCAGCCCGAGGGCAGACCACAAGGTGGACCCCTAGCGAGCTCTCACCCACCGGAGATCCAGCCCTAGGCACCGCCCCCCCAGCTCCTCCACTTTGTTGTCTGAGTGATCACGTTGAATGCGCAGGTTGGTGCGGCACCCAGAGCCCCCGCAAAAGTCTCCTGGTCCCTGGTCAACGTTGTGGTACAGGAGGGATAGGCAGTGGTGTCTCCTTTCCCTGTGGGGTCTTTGCCACATAACCGCAAATGATAAAGCCTGGATCAGGTTGGCTAAGCATACCCAGCTTGAGTCCACGTCACAAGGGAACTTGATCACCTCCGCCACCCACTGTGTTGCCTCCTCATCGGGCGTCCTGCTAAGCCCGGGGACTTGCACTTTGACAGGTGGCCTACGAGTAGATCCATTGCGCGGGCCCCCTTTATGGAAAGGAAGGTTCGGTCTGTGCTAGCCATGAGGCCTGTGCTGCAGTGTAGAGGGAGGGGGCACCAAGCCCAAAATAGACTCTGAGCCCTTCATAACGGGGCGCACTCTGGTCAGTCCAAATCCTGTACTGCCGGTCAACACAGCCACTGGCCTAGGTTTTTTATGTGTTGGGCCTCCTTTCCCGGCCTGTCACGTCCCACAGGGGACGCCAAGAGATCCCGCACAGCGGGCCTACTTTTGGGAGTCCGGGTCTCAGCACGACACCAGCATCTGGCTGCGGGCGTCACTCCTCCATCGTATGGGACACTTGCACGGCCCCCCCACAGCCATCCTTGGAGTCTAGTCAGGTGTCGCCACCGTCACACAGTGGTGGGTGACCTCACTGTACCAGCTGGATGTTGTCACCGTGCCCACGCAGCTGTATCCCACTGCAGCGCCAACTCTGGTTTGGCAGGCCACTGAGCGCTCTGCATCACTCTGCCCCCTTCCAATGGAGAGAGGGCCTCCTCCGGAGCCACCACAAGGCCTCGGCTTGCCTCGTACCTGGCCCAGTGTCAACAGCCAGAGTCGGGCACCACAGGCCCTCACAGCTAAGCCTGGGCGGCTTCATTCAATGTCCCTGCCTAAAGGTCCAATGCGGCCCTACTACGAACTTGGCGAATCCCCAAAGGGCCCTCCGTTAGCTTGACAAATGCTGGGTCCACCCCAGGGAAAACATTGGATGATGCCGGATTATATGGCTTGAC
This sequence comes from Lissotriton vulgaris, assembly GCF_964263255.1. Classification (NCBI taxonomy): domain Eukaryota; kingdom Metazoa; phylum Chordata; class Amphibia; order Caudata; family Salamandridae; genus Lissotriton; species Lissotriton vulgaris. The sequence goes on from NC_141700.1 coordinate 257,115,825, forward strand.
GAGAGAGCCGGTTCAGTTGGCGTCTGCCATGATGGCTTCCCAAACCTCGCCCCATGATTGCCTTTTTAAGCTTGATTTTAAAGTAATTTTATATAAATATATTAATACAATGGACCTATTTATGTCACAGCTTTTATAAAGCATTTCGATTTGGGGTGGGTGTTCTTTATCTGAGGTAGGCCCACATGGAACCAATGCATCAAGGGCCCGTTTTCTTAAGTTGCCTTTCCCTTTACACAATAACCTTTCACACACTTAAAATGAGGAAGCCCCACCTCCTCTATAGACATAGGAATGCCTTACTTTTCCGTAGGACTAGAGAAACCTAGCTACCTCCCTCTCTATTAGCTTAACCCAATCGTTGTGTATACCGAAGGGTATTGTTCAAAAAATGGAGAGTAACTGAGGCAAAATCATAATTTTTACTAGGTTGCACCTCCCTATTATTGAGAGTCTCAAGTTATCCCACCGACTGAGATCCATTCAGGCTATATTATTTGGCAGCTACAAAGCAGCATTATGGGCCTCTATTTAGTAACAAAGTAAGGGTGGGGCCCGATCTTCGCTATGTCCCATCGATATTTTAGATTTTGATAGAGGGTATGGTTAATGGCTGCCCTGTGAAATTCTACGAAGCACGCTACTTCAAAAAAAAGAAGTTTAAGGCTTTAATCACTGGATTCTGTAACTGGGCAGGGATTCGGAATCAGCTTGGTATTGTAGGATTTAACAGATACACCCCCTTGCTTAGGAATGACCAGCTACCAAAGGCATTTCAAGATGATTGCTTGGCAAGGTGGAAAAAGGCGGGCTGTGGTAGGGTGGGGGATCTTTTGGCTGGAGACTATATTGCAACTTTCGAGATGGTTAGGGAAAGATTCAGTATTGGCCCCAGAGACTTCCTAAAATGTTTGCAATTAAGGGATTTTTTACTTAAAAAAAGCTGGATGAGCGTTGGGTATCTCACAGGTTCCCTTGATGGAATCATTAATAAAGGACAAAAGCCCCTCAATCTTGCAAATATACAGCTGTTGGTTGGAAGAGACCCTGGATGATCTGAATAAACACTGCCTGACTTGGCAGGCTAGGGCTTCAAGATTCCTTTTTATTTGGAATTGTTGAAAGAACGCAATATAGAGCCCCACATTTATAACCTTCAGCATTTTAAAACCCTGTTTGATTTATATAGAACACCTGCAAAAATTGTGAAATGGGGCGGAGTTAAGGGGACTCAGTGTTTTAGATGCAGGGCCGAAGGTGCGGACCTGGTTCACATATTTTCCACCTGTCCTTGCATAGAAACAACAGGCCGGAAAATAGAGGGATATCCGCCTTCAGTACCTCCCTTAAAACAAGCACTGGCGTTGCCAATAGGTCTCGCAGTAGGAAAGTTGGAGCTATTACAAGTGCAAATAACAATGCCTTTTATTTTTGTTTTCATTTTAAAAACATAAAGGGCTTTGTCATTTACAAAACCAAAAGCTCCAACTTTCCTACTGCGAGACCTATTGTGCACTGCACAGTGTGGGTGAAAGTGGCACTGCGTGTGTGTGTGAGTGGCTTTGAGGGCGTTGCGGTGGGGTGAGTGGCGTTGCATGTGTGAGTGTTGTTGCGTGGGTGAGTGGCATTGCGTGGGTGAGTGGCGTTGCGTGGGTGAGTGGCGTTGCATGGGTGAGAGTGGCGTTGCGTGTGTGAGAGTGGGCTTGCGTGGGTGTGAGTGGCGTTGTGTGTCTGAAAGTGGTGCTGTGTGGGTAAAAGTGGTGCTGTGTGGGTAAAAGTGGTGCTGTGTGGGTAAAAGTGGCACTGCGTGGGTGTGAGTGGATTTGCGTGTGTGAGTGGCGTTGCGTGTGTGAGTGGCGTTGCGTGTGTGAGTGGCGTTGCATGTGTGAGTGGCGTTGCGTGTGTGAGTGGCGTTGCGTGTGTGAGTGGCGTTGCGTGTGTGAGTGGCGTTGCGTGTGTGAGTGGCGTTGCGTGTGTGAGTGGCGTTGCGTGTGTGAGTGGCCTGCATGTGTGAGTGGCGTTGCATGTGTGAGTGGCGTTGCATGTGTGAGTGGCGTTGCATGTGTGAGTGGCGTTGCATGTGTGAGTGGCGTTGCATGTGTGAGTGGCGTTGCATGTGTGAGTGGCGTTGCATGTGTGAGTGGCGTTGCATGTGTGAGTGGCGTTGCATGTGTGAGTGGCGTTGCATGTGTGAGTGGCGTTGCATGTGTGAGTGGCGTTGCATGTGTGAGTGGCGTTGCATGTGTGAGTGGCGTTGCATGTGTGAGTGGCGTTGCATGTGTGAGTGGCGTTGCATGTGTGAGTGGCGTTGCATGTGTGAGTGGCGTTGCATGTGTGAGTGGCGTTGCATGTGTGAGTGGCGTTGCATGTGTGAGTGGCGTTGCATGTGTGAGTGGCGTTGCATGTGTGAGTGGCGTTGCATGTGTGAGTGGCGTTGCATGTGTGAGTGGCGTTGCATGTGTGAGTGGCGTTGCATGTGTGAGTGGCGTTGCATGTGTGAGTGGCGTTGCATGTGTGAGTGGCGTTGCATGTGTGAGTGGCGTTGCATGTGTGAGTGGCGTTGCATGTGTGAGTGGCGTTGCATGTGTGAGTGGCGTTGCATGTGTGAGTGGCGTTGCATGTGTGAGTGGCGTTGCATGTGTGAGTGGCGTTGCATGTGTGAGTGGCGTTGCATGTGTGAGTGGCGTTGCATGTGTGAGTGGCGTTGCATGTGTGAGTGGCGTTGCATGGGTGAGAGTGGCGTTGCGTGGGTGAGAGTGGGCTTGCATGGGTGTGAGTGGCGTTGTGTGTCTGAAAGTGGTGCTGTGTGGGTAAAAGTTACAAAAAACAATTTGATGGACAGAATGTAGATCAATGTCTTACATTCACCCCAGTACAAGGATCTGGGCCTAAATCCATCGTTTTTGCACTCCACACCACCCTGGGTTAGATAATGGCTTTATGCAAATCAGCTCTGACCCTGTGCCCCATGGGAACAGTCCAGTCCGAACTACACAGCCATATCTTTCCCAGACCGGAATCAAGCATCCGAGGACCGGACCGGTTTCGAGGTAACACCTCTCATCAGCCCGGCTAGCTTGACTCCAGTGGTGTGGAGGCTCTGGGACCCACGTCTGAGCTACCCCAGTACACTCAGGGAGAAAATTACAAAAAACAATTTGATGGACAGAATGTAGATCAATGTCTTACATTCACCCCAGTACAAGGATCTGGGCCTAAATCCATCGTTTTTTGCACTCCACACCACCCTGGGCAAAGTCTGAGAGGGTCACACCAACTAGAGCCCCCTGAATGAAGACCAGTGCCAACTGAAAGAAAGCAACGCAAGTGGCGTGGCTAAGACGATTAAGGGACTGCCCAACAAGGCAATTTAAAGGCCAAGGGGAAGAACGCACTCAAAGGGAGCCAGAGAGGCAGGGCGCAGCACCCGGGACGACCCCCAGAAGAGGAACTGTCCCACAGGCACATCAGACACAGATAAGGGTGAAATCTGAACGGAAAAAAGACACAGCAGAAGATGTGTCAACCAGGGAACCAAAGGTGCTTATAGGAACCGTGAATAAGTGCACGCAGAGCTGTGGTGAACAACCTCAGATCTCCGGAATCACCACCTCCGACTGGGAGGACAAACGCACCCCCACAAAAGAGAGGGACAATTTAGTCCACGAACGGAACCGAGAAGAGCGTCCAGAAGAGGAGGCTCACCCCAGGGAGCGGAGCCCTGGGGGGCCTTGTTGCCAAAGCAGCATGAAAGGCACAGAAGTGTACTATAAAACAGGCAAAACCAAAAACCCCGCCATGTTGAACAATGGCAAACCTGAGCACAAGGCACCCAACTGCTCCCAGAAAAACGGGGATATAGGACGAGACCTCGCAGTAGCGAAGAAAGGCGGAAGCGTATAAAAAGTATACCCAGTGGTCATCAAAACGCGGGTATCTATAGAAAGGGCGAGCCACAACACCAATTCAGCTGCGGGCGCTATAGCAGGAACCCGCCTAAGGAACCGGTGGCAGGGTGGCAGCCTCGGAAGAAGCGTGTTGAAACACACTGAAAAGATGTCCCAAGGGACAATGGTTTAAGAACATTTAGAAAAAAGGAAAAATCCTCTAAAAGAGGAGTATTGAACACAGACAAGGTGCAAGTAGGGCGGAACCTGTGGCTTGTGGGAGGCAGTGCCAGAAGGCACGATACGGAAAACAGGCCTAAACGGTAAGATGATGACGCCAGGGGAAGAGAGGAGCCCAAAGGGACCTCCATGCCCGCCTGGCGCGGAGCAAAGCTATTCAATAGCATACAGGTACCCCACCTGGGGTATATCACGCCCCCAAAAACAAAAACAGGGGAACACCTCTTAGGGTAAACCAGTCAGAGGTCAAGACAGTAATAACCTGTGGAACACCGCCAAAGTCTGCTTACTGTCAGCCCAAAAACACACAGTCCAACTTGTGGACGCTAAATGAAAGTTGCAAAAGGAAGGAGAGGTAACCACCCCAGGGTAGGATGACCTGACACCTGCCAAGTACAAGCCTATGGCGGGGGCCAAAGCCCGCAAGGAGGCGTTGAATTGCTGAGTCGGCGTGGGAATTTAACAAAAGGACCCCATTAAAAAGGTAGGTCAACAAGGTGCTCCCGAATATTCGCTGGGAAAACGCCATCCCGCAACCAAGCATGACCGTGTAGTGCAACAGAACCAGCCATAGCCCGGCCAAAGGAGTCTGAGGTATCCAGGGTTGACCGGATAGTAAATTCTGCCAGGTCACGTCCGTCACGGATATGATGGAGGAGGTCAGCACGAGCGCCCTCAGAGGTTGAAGAGATAAGAGACTCAGCAGAGTCCCATAGGGCAGAAGTAGCCCGAGCCAACACAGACTGTATTGACGGAGCAAAGAGTCACGCTAGTGGAGGCGAAAATATTACGACCCGCCGACTCCAGCCATCTAGACTCCCGGGAGGGAGGAAGCAACAGCAGAGGCAAGGAAGGAAAGGCAGCTTGCAGAACGAGCCCCTGAGCGTCTGGATGAACAAGCAAGCAAACCCGATCCTGCAGGGCAGGGCGGTGGAGGTGCATGATGGAACGAGCCACCGGATCACCCGACGACTGGCAAACCCATGTCCCTAGCAGGGCATCATAAAGGGAGGCATTGAAAGGCAGAAGCGGCTCTGCATTTCCTGAACCGTGGTGGAGAATGTGAGAAGTTGGCCTGATATTCAGTGTTCATTATTCTAGTGATCACTATGTATCAGTCCAAACAACCCTTATGGTGATTGGTTGTAAGTCAACCGATAGACCAGCTATCCTAGTAGCATGGACAAGAGCAGTCTTCGGGCTAAACTCTAGAGGGCGTGTTAAGCCAGCTGTTATACCATCACATATACCCCTTGAACACCAAGTGAAAGGACACCACACAAGTGTTATGAAAATAAACAGTGTATTTATTTAGATCACAACAGCCCTGTACTCTTTATGAGGACAGGGTACTAAGCACACAACAAAACTGTTACGAAAATACTTTAAGTTGCACAATTTACACAAATGCCCGAGGGGCACGGAAAACCATATACTATGGAAGTGGAATACGAAATTACTAGCAGGTAAGTACTGGACTAATAGGCTTTGGAATCGCTAGATCTTGACTATAGAATCTTCAGATTACTTCTAGGAGACCCAGGGGACTCGGGTGCAGAGTGTGCACTCTCACGCGTGATGCGGGACAAAGTCTATGGTAGCTAGTTTTCAGAAAGTTAGTGTTCTCGGGCGAACCCGACCTGGTAGCAGGAAAACGAAAGTGGATTCTGACCCTTGAATAGTGAGGCTATGCTGGGGCACCGAAATGCCGAAGTTACCTAGCCCAGGGGCTGCGGCTGCATAGGTCTGAAAAGACGTCGGAAACCTTCGTTGACGAACCAGGAGCCTGAAGAAAGAAGTTGCTGGCAGGCGACCAGTGAAGATAGTTCGGTGGATCCAAGCCTGGATCGAAGATGGAAGACACCTGTAAGCAGAGGGGACCAAGTCCTGAATCACTAGCCAGTGATCAGATGGGCACCAGGATGGCACCGGATGGAGTCACCTCGACCAGGTGAGTGGGTGACGCTGGGCTCTGCAGTCTCACGGACCAGGAGGCGTTGTCGGCGACCAGGATGGAGGTGCGAGCTGTCCCACGATGGTTGATGCTGTCGACGTCGCTGGACCCAGGATTGGGGCAACAAGTCTTGGCAAATTCAAGCCCACGCGGTGGACCTAAAATGGCGTCTGGAGTGGACCAGGAGGGTCCGGGGTGCTCCTCTTTTGGAAGGGAGCAAGGGCCAGTCTGGAGCAACCAAACTAGCAGTGGTGATGTCGTCGGTCGTCGTCGGGAAGGCCACAAGCCAGCGGGCTAGTAGCCAGACAACGCGGTGAGCAGCCAAAAAGCAGAAGGGCCCCACGCAGATCTCGTGGATGCTGGGGGGCTGGTCTTCGGTGCTGGAGCTGCTCAGGGTCGGGGCTTCTCGGACCCCAAGGCACTCACCAGAGGATCCCTCGGCGGTCGTGCTGGATAGAAGTCGTGCAGTTCGGATGATGGCCGGTCCCTCGAGGTCTCGTCGCACCTACGGTTCTCAGCTTAGCTGTAGAGGTAGGTAAAGGTCAGAGGTGCCAGGGAAGCCGGGTCTCGTCGAACTGGTCAGTCGGACGTGCAGCAAACCGCAGTGTTCTTGGATGGTGCCTGTGGATGCAGGGTGACTACTCCTTAGTCACAAGGGAGAAATCTTGAGAAGAAGTCGAGAGTTCCTTTAGTAGAAAGTAGTTTCAGGATTCAAAGATGATCTAATTTGGAAGGGTCCCCGCTCCTGCCTTTATCCTAAGGAAAGGGGTGGGTACGCGACTAGGTCCTGCCCTAGGGGTGGGACCAGGAAGGGGGGTGGTTACACCCCTCTCCCATGCCGGGGACTTTCCCCAGGCCAGGGGCTGGTGTGCCCCTGGAACTGGTTCTAGTCGGCAGATGCGTAGTGAGCACCGGGGTGCCACTTGCAGTCACCTTCCTGTAAAGCCCTGCCTACCCAGGATACACAAAACCCTGTCTGGGATGGTGCTAGCACTGCCCCTGACAGGAAACCCTTTGTCCAAGCTCCCCTCGCTGGAAGGACTCCCAGCTGCAGGGGGTCAGACTTGTGTCTGTGGTGGCAGCATCCTTTTTGTGATGCTGAGGCTTGAGTTAACTTTAATCGGGGTTCACAGTTACATACATGTCGTGTCCCTCTAGAAGGGTGGAATGCTAACCCCGTCGCCAGAATTGGCGAGGGGTTAGTATTCCAATTCGTATGACACCTTACTCGACATGTTTTGATAAAGCGATACCAAAGATAGCATTTAACCGCGAGGATTATAATGCACTTAAGAGTATATGGTACGCGTTATCATGGAACAGCTATTAGGACTTGGTTCCGTAAGCTGCAAACGGGCTCAGCTCATGCCAGAGCACCATCTCACACGATTCCAAGCACTCTGCCTTCAGGATTGTCAAGGCCTGCCATAGGAGTGACTGATAGGAATCTGTGTGTCCATTTTAGGGTTAGATATAGGTATACTATATCTAAAGCAAAGGGTGATTACACCACCTTGCCCCAGCTGTCGTGCAGCCAGTTGTGTCAGATTTAGATGGCCAGCCAGGGGTGGCATAATGCATGCTGCAGCCCCTGGTAGGCCCTGGGTACACCTATGCCCTGAGTTACAGGGTCTGATAAGGTGTCCCAGTACCAATTGGAAATGTACCTAAGGTACATGGAATCCATTTTACAGAGAGAGCAGTAGGCCTGGGGTCCTGATTGGCAGGGTCCCAGGCCAACTAAGTCGGAAAACCAGCAAAACACCAGGCAAAAAGTTGGGGGGCAACCATAGTCAGGTATCCACCTTCCTACACAGATCATCAACAGGGGATCAACAGGCAGGGGAACTGAAGGGGGCTGCATAAGCAGAACGTGGGCGGCCATGGAAACAACCCGCACAAAGGCCACACCGGCCTCGGTAGCCATCACAAGAGGGGGCAGTAACTCATGGGGAGGACTGTAAGCTGAGCCGCCCACTCCAAGGGGAATTTCAAAAGGGAGGAAGCCCCAAGGAGGAATGAGGGTCCTGAAGGGGCTCTTGAGGAGTCGGAGAGTCCGCTGGAGCCACGAACTCCAAGGGGGGGGGGGGGGGGAGGCAAGGACAGATCCGGCGCCGACGGACGTCGGGGTGACACCGAACTTTCTCCAGAGGCCTCCGTAGAGGAGTCGATGATCTGGCGCAGAGCTCCCAGAGAGGAGTCGACGACTGGTGTCGAGGCAGCGCCAGGGCGTCCACGGCCGGCGCAGACTGGGCCTCGTCCAGCGCCGACTGGGCCTCGTCCAGCGCCGACTCGGCCTCAACCACACCAGGCTCCGGTGCCAAAGAAAGGAACAGAGCCGAAGCCGGGGAGGCAAGTCTACGGTGCCAGCTGGGCCTCAGAAAAGGCAGCCGTCTGTTCGGAGGGCCAAGGGGGACTCTGAGACTAGCTGAGAGTATCAGCGACCACCTGCGATGCCACAGGGAGCACCACTGGACTATGCGAAATGTTAGGGGTGCTATGGGCCGAAGAGGGGGACCCAGCCGCGCCGCGCCCTGACGACATACCTCCATCACCTGGGGCAAGGTGCTCAGTCTGTGTCGGGGGCGAACCCACAGACGAGTCCACCAGAGACCCTGCACGCAGCGCAGGGTCCGAGGACGCCCCAGGGAGAGGACGGGATCCAAGGGAGGCCTGTAGGGCTGTGGCATAGGCCGCCATCTGGGTCTGAGTCACCCCGTGCCAGGAAATGGCAGATCGGGGATGGCAGAGAAGTCCAGGAACTAGTGCTCCCTACAACAGAAGGAAGGGAGGTCCATGACCTCGGCGACAGGCGCCAGGACTTACCAGGAACGGGGGAGCGGCAAACACGGGAACCAGACGGCGACCAACGCTGCAAATGAACCCTTTGCTACCAGGACCTGCCGGCGAAGAGGAGGCCGGGGGCCGTGACGACTCTGACTGGGACAGGCGAGCCGAAAGTAGCTTCATCCGATGCTCCCGTTGGGACTTCGGCTTAGTTGTTGTCAGGCGTCGCAATCCGTCGAGTCATGTTGTTTGCCCAGGCACCACATGCAGATAAGGTGCAGGTCCGTCGCGGACATTTACCGCGAATAGGAGGCGCACGCCTTAAAGCCCGAAGGCATTGAACACTGTTCCAGATGAAAGGCATCAAAAGGGGCCTGAAACAGGCCAGAGGAACCGCTTACTCCCGATCCGAATTGCACGCGGAAAAGAAGGAAACTGACGTCAGCGCGCTGGGAGGGACTTATATGACCACACTGACGTAACATCCCTGGGCGACGTGAGGGCAGGGTCGTGTGGCGCCGTCCCCAGGTGCGCAGAGGTGCTGCTGCAAAATAATTCTGGATCCAGTCTGACGCCTGGGGATAATTCTAAGTTAAGGAATCTGCGGCTAGATGTCTATCAGATTAGAATAGCAAGCCCATCTCCATATAGAGCAGTGGAGGAGCCAGAGGATCAACTGGGTAGCTTAAGCAAGTCGATTTCTGAGGGAAACCGGTCCTACCTGAGCATCTGCTCTAGCGTCAGAATCTAGGCAGTAGTGCTTGGTGAACGTATTTACAGATTTCCATGTAGCTGCGTATCACATTTTTGGAATAGGTATATTGCGTAGTAAAGCAGCTGTAGCCGGTTTCACCCTAGTGGAGTGCTTTAGGCTTAGCTGAGAGTGTTTTGTTAGCTTTTTGATAACACTATAAAATGCAAGACCTTATCCATTGTGAAACGGATTGCTTGGAGGTGGCTAAGCCTGTGCAGACCGAACTGTAGTTAATAAACAACTGGTCCGATTTGCGTATGTCTTGTGTTTTATCTACATACGAATACAAGACCCAGACCTGTTAGGCACATAAAACCCTATCCTTCTGTAAAGGACATACCAATTTTCGCAACAATATTGCAGAAAAAACACTCCCCTATCCTTAATTATTTGGGGTAGTAGGTATAGCCCTGGACGGTGCCTTATTTAACAAACGCTTGTTCCAAAAACATCAATTCAGTTGTGAGACACAAACACTTCCACACTTTAGAGTCACCCGTGTTACATAAATGACAAAAAAATGTGAGTGAGAGCGAGAAAACACCTCACGGGCGCACCACCAACGGGAACCTGGCAGGTACTCACCAGGATTGCCCTGTTATCATCATTGGTGTTTTCAAGCTCAGAAAAGGAAAGGAAAAGTGTCCAGAGCACACAAAGAATTTGTGTAAAAGAAAATATGCAGTGACAGGGCAATCCTGGTGAGTACCTGCCAGGTTCCCGTTGGTGGTGCGCCCGTGAGGTGTTTTCTCGCTGTGGAAGTGTTTGTGTCTCACAACTGAATTGATGTTTTTGGAACAAGCGTTTGTTAAATAAGGCACCGTCCAGGGCTATACCTACTACCCCAAATAATTAAGGATAGGGGAGTGTTTTTTCTGCAATATTGTTGCGAAAATTGGTATGTCCTTTACAGAAGGATAGGGTTTTATGTGCCTAACAGGTCTGGGTCTTGTATTCGTATGTGGTATTATGAGTGGAGGGCGACCTACGACTAGCTTTACCCTCTAAGCTCCTGTGTTTTTGAATTGTGTTTTATCTAGACTGGATTTTAGAACTCTCCTCACATCCAGGGGTGGAGAGTTCTTTCAGCTGGCCTAGAGGGATTCTGAAAGAATCTTTGTAATGAGATTGGTTGACATGGAAGTCTGAAACAACCTTAGGGAGGAACTTTGGGTGAGTTCTCATGACCACTTTGCAAGAATGAAATAGAGTGTATGGTTCATAAGAGCAGACTGTTTGGATCTCGCTAACCCTGCAAGCAGATGTTATTGTCACAAGGAAATCAGTCCTCCAAGACAGGTGTTGGCGAGATGCTGTGTGTATGGGCTCAAAGGGGTTCTTCCGAAGGCATGAAAGGACACCATTAAGCTCCTGAGGAGGGGAAGGGTGCCTAATAGGAAAAACCTTCTTCAAACCCTCTAGGAAATACTTAATGACGGGGAATCTGAAAAAACAGGTTTGCGAAGGTCATTGTCTGTAGGCAGTAAGAGCTGCCAGGTGAACCTTTATAAAAGAATTGCAAGCCAGATTTAGGCAAATGTAGAAGGTATGGAAGAATAACATCTTGGCAGGTGTGAGGGTCCAAGATCTTATAGGAACACCAAGAGCAAAACCTCTTCCACTTGAAGGCATAAGGGGAGTGAGTAGAAGACCACTTAGCTTCCTTGAGGATCTCCATGCAGTCTTGTGGCAGCTATATGTGTCCATACTGCACTAGCTCAAGAGCCATGCAGCCAAATTGAAGGAGATATTGGGGTGTACCATCTGGCCTCCTAACTTTGATAGCAGGTATGGTCTCCATGGGAGCTTGATATGTGGACACTGTTACTGGTCAAAAAGGTCCATGAACCACCATTGACGTGGTCACTCTGGAGCTACGAGGATCATCTTGGCTTTGGAGTGGGACAGTTTGATCAGGACCACTGGGATCGGGGGGAATTGGTGGAAAGGCGTAGAGAAATTTGCTAATGAGTCAATCCATTGGGCATTCCCTATCATCCTGGATAGTACTATCTGGAGGCAAAGCCGCAGCATTTTCTGTTTTCAACTGTGGCGAACAGGTCGATAAAAGGGGTGCTCCACATTTAAAAGATAGTTTGAACAACCTTGTTGTGCAAAACACATTTGTGGTTTTTGTCTAGAGCTCTGCTGAATGAATGAATGTAATTTATAAAGTGCAAATTCCTTCCCGGGGGCATCTTGGCGCTAGTAGGTGACTGGTCTAGTTTTAGTACTGGAAACAATCCCACTAGTGATCATTTTCCTAACACTATGATCATCACAGTACCTGATTCACGCAAACAGTGTAATCTACCCACCCTATTAACTCAAGAGGCACTGAGGGTGGACAAAATGAATGGTTATTCAATAAAAAGGGAAAAAAACGATCCCGCTGAAACCACAGCTAAAGTGCTTAGACATACACTCTCACAAGTGGAAGTATGCCTTAACCCTGATTCCGCACCCGACCAAACTTTGGCTAGTTTTCTTGTTATTACCAACGAAATTAAAGATGAACTCCTACACAAAATCAAGGGTAATAAGAGACCTAAAAAGGGCTGGTTTAATCCCGCAACCAGGAGAACCTATTCTCTCCCGAAGAAAGCACTGCGTAGGGCTGTCAGAGATAAAGAAGAAATTATAAGACTAAGAATGGACTATAACCAGGCATTAAAAAAGACATTAAAAAAGGACTATGGGATAAATTGCATCAGAGCTGTGCCCTGAAGGATACTACTACATTCTGGCAAACTGTCAAAACCCCTTTTTTAACTGACCCAAATTCAATCCCCCGAATTGAAGTGGCAGTGGATGAAACTGCTTGGGTCAGCCACTTTTCTAAGATCTTTGGGCTTACAGAGGGTCCCATACTGGAGTCTACTGACTTACCAGGGAGGAGCAACTTACACAACCGCTTAAACCCTACACCAAACCTCAGCTTTGACCATGATGAAGTAGTTACCGCCCTGATGGCATCTAAATGCGGGAAAGCCCCAGGCCCGATGGGGTCTCTGTGGACATTTTTAAATACAACTTAGACCTATGGTCCCCAATCCTTACCAGGGTCTTTGAAGCAGTAACCAGAATAGGCCCAATTAAATCATGGAAAACCTCAATCCTGCTCCCCATAAAAGGGGATCGTAATAATCCTGCCTGCTACAGACCCATCTCCATACTGAACGCAACCGGAAAGGTGGCGGGCGCCTAGTCCTTCAAAGACTTCAAAACTGGGCAGACAATTATCAATTAATATCAGATTTACAGTACGGATTTCGCGAGGGCCTGGGGACTGTGGAACAGGCGTTAAACCTTTCCCTAATAATGGGTAAATATGTGGGGGCAAAGAAGGGAAAGCTGCATCTGGCCTATGTCGACCTGTCGGCAGCGTTCGACTGTCTCTCACGGCAAGCTGTGGAAAATTCTTCTTAATATAGGTGTAGATCCCCCATTAGTTCACTTCATGCAAGACGAAATGCGTTACTTACCTGTAACAGCAGTTATCCAGTATTGGTGTCTTTCATAGATTCACATGCCTGAATCATTCCCCGTCGTCGAGACGGGAGCCTCCGGTAAATAAAAAAGTAATGTCCATAGACATACATAGAGAAAAAGGGTCTAAGGGCCTCCCCTTAGTAGCCTTTCCTTGTCCTTATGTAAAAAGGACCAAACTCTTACAGTCATCCAATCAGCTCCGACCTCCCTCTAGAACCTTCCTGGGAGGAGCCTGTCCCTCAGATTTTCGTACGCACCCAGCTAGGTTGGCGTAATATAGTCCGAGAGGGAAGTGAGTCCTTCCAGGGGAGGCGGGAGGGTTGCATGTGAATCTATGAAAGACACCAATACTGGATAACTGCTGTTACAGGTAAGTAACGCATTTCTTATCCAGTATTAGGGGTGTCTTTCATAGATTCACATGCCTGAATCAGAGTAGCTAGCAATCATAGTAGCACATTCGCAAGGTAAAGTTGCTCTGCCGTCATGTTAGATAATGCATATAAATCATACAACAATGAGACAGCATAGAGAGAAGAACATCAGAGCAAGAATGTGCATACCTGGAAGGCGGGATGTAGGAAGGCTCACCTTACTGAAAGAGATGGCGAAGCACCGCCTGGCCCACTGCCGCATCCTTCTGGAGTTCGATATCCAGGCAGTAGTGTCTGGCAAAAGTATGCGGTGACTTCCAGGTCGCCGCTCTGCAGATGTCCAGGATTGGCACTCCTGCAAACAGTGCTGCAGACGTGGACATCGCCCTGGTGGAATGAGCAGTAGCATGATCATTCAGAGGCTGGCCGGCCTTGTCATGGCAGAATGAAATCGCAGAGGAGATCCATCTGGATATGCTTTGCTTCGTGAGAGGCAGGCTCATTCGTGGTCTGCTGTATGCCACGAACAGCTGCGAAGACTTCCTGAGAGCCTTAGTCTTGTCCAGGTAGAACTTTATGCACCTCATAAGGTCCAAAGAATGCAGCGACCTTTCCGCCGCCGTAGAAGGGTTGGCAAAGAAGGACCTGAGGACTATGGGTTCATTGAGGTGAAAGTCCGAAGGTACTTTTGGAATGAACTTAGGGTTTGGTCGCAGTACCACCCTGTCTGAATTGCATGTATGGCTCCTGAATGGATAAAGCTTGCAGTTCGCTAACCCTTCTGGCAGATGTTAGAGCACGCAAGAGTGCTGTTTTCCACGAGATGTGTTTAAGAGATGCATGATGAATGGGCTCAAACGGGTGACGCATTAGTTGGTTGAGGACCAGATTAAGCTGCCATGTAGGAGGTACTTTCCGAGGCCTCGGAAAGGATCTGTAGAGCCCCTTTAGGAATTGCTTGACCAGACGGCTAGACCACAGAGACGGCCCTGTGACAGTTCTGGTGAACCTCGAGATAGCCGCCAGGTGAACCTTGATGGACGCATGCGCTAGTCCAGACTGCGCCAGATGCAGGAGATATGGCAATATCTGTTCAGGGGTGATGGCGAGGGGCCGCAGGCTCTGGTCCGAACACCAAATGCAGAACCTCTTCCATTTGAGAGTGTAGGTTTTGTTCGTACTGTCTGCCCTTGCTTTGGCTAATACATCCCTGCAGTCTTGTGGGATATTCAGGGCACCAAACTCTCTGTGCTCAGGAGCCAGGCTGATAATTTGCGCGATTGGAGGTTCGGGTGTTGTACCTGTCCGTTGGACATCGTCAAGAGGGTCGGGTGCTGTTTCAGGCGGATCGGTGATCTGATGGAGAGTCGAAGCAGATCCGAGAACCAGTGTTACCTCGGCCAGAACGGGGCAATTAGGATCAGGGTGCATGGCTCCACCTTCATCTTTCTGAGAAGCCGTGGGATCATCAGGAATGGAGGAAATGCGTACGCAAAGGCGCTGGACCATCCTATGGAAAATGCATTTCCTAGTGATCCCTGTTGGGGATGCCAACTTGCGTAGCTTGGGCATTTGGCGTTCCTCCTGGTGGCAAAGAGGTCGATGTTCGGGACTCCCCATAGAGAGAAGATGTGAGTCAGAGCACTGTCGGATAGTTCCCACTCGTGGGAGAGGGATTTTTGCCTGCTTAGGGTGTCTGCGATGGTGTTGTCCTTTCCCGGGACATATTCCGCTTTGAGCGAGATTCCGTGTATCACTAGCCAGTTCCAGATCTTCTGCGATTCGCGTGAGAGAGAGAGCGAACGCGTTCCCCCTTGTTTGTTTAGGTAGTGCATCGTCGTGGTGTTGTCTGTCCTGACGAGCACCGGGGAGTTCTGGATGCGTGGCAAGAAGGCCTGGAGAGCCAGATACACGGCTCTTAGCTCCAAAAGGTTTATGTGGAGCGATTTCTCCTGAGTGTCCCACTTGCCGCTGATCTGAAGGTCCTGGAGAACAGCGCCCCATCCCTCTAGGGAGGCGTCGGTGGTTATCACTAGAGGTGACGCCGGAAGGAGAAACGGTAAGCCGATAGTTAGATTCCGGCGACGTTTCCACCATTCCAGACCTTTGGACATTTTTGGTGTGATCCGAATAATGTCGTCGAAGGAGCCAGTACTTTGAGTCCATTGGCTCGTGAGTGCCTCCTGCAAGGGCCGCATTCTGAGTCTGCAGTGCGGGATGAGGAGTATGCAGGAAGACATCATACCCAGGAGGGAGGTGTAAGTCCGAACTTTTAGGTGTGTCTTTGCCGCCACAGCCGTGGTCAGGGATAAGATCTTGTCCGTCCTTTCCTTCGAGGGGAAGGCTCTCGTGGACTCCGTATCTAAGATGGCCCCTAGGAAGGTGATTTTCGTTGTGGGGACCATGCAGGATTTTTTGAGATTGAGCGTCAATCCCAGTCTCTGAAAGAGATTGGTGCAGGCGTTGGAGGAAGTGACTGCGTCTGCGGGCGAGGGTGCTTTCACCAGCCAGTCGTCTAGGTAGGGGAAGACTTGGTGGCCCAGTTGACGGAGGAAGGCTGCTACTGGCGCAAGGCACTTCGTGAAGATACGTGGCGCGGACTTTAGGCCGAATGGCAGGACCTTGAACTGATAGTGGCGGCCCGCCACCTCGAATCTTAGGAATTTCCGGTGACTTCTGAGGATGGGGATGTGGTAGTAGGCATCCTGGAGATCTAAGGATGTCATGAAATCTCTTTCTAGAATGCCCAGAATTTCTTGGATTGTCACCATCCTGAACGATTGGCTCCGTAGGAAGGCGTTGAGCGCCCGGAGATCCAGGATGGGCCTCCACTTGTTCTCTTTTTGCTGTACCAGAAAGAAGTGGGAGTAGAATCCCTTCCCTCTTGAGGATGCCGGTACTCTTTCGATTGCCCCTTTCTGTAGCATTGTCGAAAGTTCCTTTAGAAGCTGGCGCGGGTGTTTGTGCGTCCGCTTGCGTGGGGGGGTATTGGGAGGGATGGAGATGAATTCGAGAGAATGGCCGAATCGAATAATTTGAAGAACCCACTTGTCCGTGGTGAGGTATTGCCAATTGGTGAGGAAATGGGTCAGCTTTCCTCCAATTTGAAAGGATGGAGAGGGTGGATGGACTGGCTGGAGTAATCGGTCACTGGCGGCCGCCAGCGCCCCTCTTGGTATTTTTACCTCTGTAGTTAGATCTTCCAAATGAAGATTGGCGGCCTTGTTGCTGTTTGTTCTGGTATTGGCCCTTGTGATTGTATGAGAACGAGGACCTGTTCTGAAAAGAGCCTCGATAGGAGGACTGACCTCTTGCTCTGTTGCCCCGAAAGGACTGGTTTCTGGACTGCAGAGTACCCAGTGCCCTTGCCGTGTCAGTGTCCTTTTTAATGGCCTGCAATGCCTCGTCGATTTTTTCTCCAAAAAGGTGTTGTCCGTCGAAGGGCATGTCCAGCACCTTCGATTGGACTTCCTGGCGGAATGATGTTGCTCTTAGCCATCCTTGGCGTCGCAGGACAGCAGCCCCCGCTAGTTGACGGAAGCCAGTCATGGCTGCGTCGATAGCACAATCGATCAGCTCCGCCGCTGAAGACTGACCTTCAATTAGTAGGGCCTTCACCTCGCCCTGTACTGCGTCAGGCAGTTCCTGTACATAAGGGGCGATGTCCTCCCAGAGTTGGCGATTGTAACGACCTAGCAAGGCAATGGAGTTTGCTACCTTGATGGTCATGGCTGATGTGGATGAGAAACGTTTCCCAATCGTGTCAAGTTTCCTGCCCTCCTTGTCCGGGGGGGCGGACAGAGGTGAGGAAGGGTTGCGGGAGTGTTTCTGGGCTGCCTGTGTCACCACTGAGTCCGGTTTGGGGTGACCGTTGAGGCAAGCCGCTGCCGTAAGTGGCGCTCTGTATTTCTTGTCTAGTCGTGGAACAACCGCCGGTACAGAAGCAGGTGTTAGCATTAACTTCTTTCCTTGTTCCCACAGGAATTCAATAATTGGAATAGTTTTTGCGGATTTGTGAGTCTGCTCCTTAAAATCCAGCAAGAAACAGTCGGTTTCCGTCGATTCCACCGCCATATGGAATCTTTTCGCTGCTCTCTCCACAAGCTTGTGGAAGCCGGCAATGTCCACAGGCGGGGAGTCCGCATGACGCGGTTGTGGTGAAGCTGGGGATGACGCCACATATTCATCCTCTTCATCGTGGTCTGAGTGATTCTGGTCCGAGTGGTCAGAGTGTACCTCCTGGACCTCCCCGTCCTCTAATTCCTCCTCCTCTTCGTCCTCGTCCGAAGAGACCACCACCTGAGGCTGGACGTCATGGTGGGTTTGAGGGTGAAGTTGAGTTTGTTTCGGGGCGGACACCGGAGTTTGGATATTAGGTGTCTGATCCCCCTTGTCCTGAGGCGCATGAATGTTAGGCGCGTGACCACCCCTGTGCGGCTCTGGAAAGCGTTGCTTGTAGTCCTGCACAAGGAGCCTTAAGTCATCAACCAGGGTTGCAGGCAGGCATATCATGGGGGTGACTTCCGTGCGGACACTAGTATGGGTAGAGTGCTCCTGATAGGTGAAGTCATCCTGCTCCTCGTCAGTGCTTTGGCATTTAATGTGCAGGTCCGAGACCGAAGTTGCGGGATCCAGGTGGTCATCTTCTTCGGATTCTTCGCTTTGGAAGATTTCCTGAGGTGGTTGCTTCTCCACCTTGCTTGGAGACGTCGTTTCTGGGGTAATTTGTGGTTTGGCAGGCTTTGTAGACTGCACAACCGAGCCTGTCGTCGTCGAGGGAACCGTCGACGGCGGTAGCATGAGGGTTGATACCTCCACTAGTTTTGATTGTTTCCAGGACTCCGCCTTCGACGACGAGCCCTCCGTCGACGGTGTCGTCGTCGAGTCCCTGGTCGACGGAGTCTTCGTCGACGGGGCCGTCGCCGACGACGAACCCCTCGTCGACAGAGTCGTCGACGAGGTCCTCGTCGATGGTGATGGGTTCATGGTCGTCGACGATTGCGCAGTCGTCGTCGACGCCTTCGTCGACGGTGCTTTCGTAGACGATGTTCTCGTCGTCGATTCTCTCGTCGACGCCTTGGTCGTCGACGGTGGGATGTTGGATATCTGCTTAGACGACGATGGGTTCGTCGACGATGGGTTCGTCGACGGTGTTGTCTTCGTCGTCGACAAGGTCTTTGTCGTCGATGACGATTTCAGGCTAATAATTGAAGAAACAGGTCTACCTGAAGATAAGGAGGACGTAGTCGTCGTCGACGCTGAAGGCGACGAAGCTGAAGTGGTAGACACCGTGGTTGTGACTGAGGTAGTCCTCTGGGTCTGTCTAGAGGACGGAGCAGGTTTCTTAAAGGTTTTATCCTCCTTAGCAGACACTGAAGATGTCGCAGATCTTGCCTCTGAAGACTTTTTGTGAGTCTTCGCAGGAGGAGTGTCTGAGGGGCCCGGGGAAGATACCCTAGGCCTCTTTTGCGAGACTGCTGATGCCCTGGAAGCACTACTCACGGAGGAGTCCAGGTGGTCTCTGTCCTTAAGCCTGTCCAGCCATATAAGAAGGCGGCCTTCCCTGTCTCTCACAGTCTTTTTAGGAAAAGACCTACAGATCTTGCATTTGTCCGAGACATGGTCCGGGTAAAGGCAATACAAGCACAGATCGTGCTGATCATCCACATGAATTCTTTTCTTGCTGCAGGAAGAGCATGCCCTGAACAAGGCTTTCTTCTTCGAGTCAGACATGGAAAAAGCAGTGGAAGGAACACACTTACTGCCAAGACAGTGTAGTGAAGTCTTCTGTGAAGAGTTGAAGGTTTAGTCAAGAAGTTTGATGAAGTTTGAAGTAATCCTGAGGAGAGCTCAGGCTGGAGACTCCCTAGCACAACAAGAAAATCTGAGGGACTGAGGCTCCTCCCAGGAAGGTTCTAGAGGGAGGTCGGAGCTGATTGGCTGACTGTAAGAGTTTGGTCCTTTTTACATAAGGACAAGGAAAGGCTACTAAGGGGAGGCCCTTAGACCCTTTTTTTCTATGTATGTCTATGGACATTACTTTTTTATTTACCGGAGGCTCCCGTCTCGACGACGGGGAATGATTCAGGCATGTGAATCTATGAAAGACACCCCTAATACTGGATAACTATACTTAGACGCATCAGCCAAAGTAAGATACGGTTCAGGTGGGGAGCTTACCACACCATTTGCTGTGGTGAAGGGAGTCAGACAGGGTTGTGTACTGGCTCCCTTCCGTTTCAATCTCTACACAAATGGTCTGGAGGCGTCAATGTTAGAAGGGAGCCAGGACCTCCCCATGATTGACCGTCGTCCAATTCCTGCGGTGCTTTACGCGGATGACGCGGTCATCATGGCGCGGACTCCCTGTCAGTTGCAATCCCTCCTTAATAGATACTGCCACTTTATGGCGAGCTTAGATCTTAAGGTTAATATAAAGAAAACCTATGTTATGCATGTAGGAAAAAGTAGAAGGCAATCAAAAGGTATTTATATTAATAACACCAAGCTAGAATCCACAAACTCCTACCCCTACCTGGGAATTTTAATTGACAATAAGTCAAACTGGCGTCCAGCTATCCAAGCAAGAAAACTGTCATTCCTCAGAACCACTACAGCTTTGGTAACATTTGCACAGAATCTGGGGCAGCGCTCCTCTCGGGAGATGCTCCAGATCTATCAAGCAAAATGCTGTTCAGTGGCAATATATGGAGCAGGGGTGTGGGGTTTTGTTGCCACCGACACCATCCAAAAGGTGGAAAATTGTTGTATAAGATACCTCCTGGCTGTCCCTAAAAGCTCGCCGATATACAGTTGCCACATGGAATTAGGCTTGGATTACTTATCTGACATCATTGCTATCCAACCAATACTTTTATGGCACCATATATGGCAAACAAAGGAATGTAACTTGACCCGCTCTCTTACAGACTGCCTAGCCTTAGAAAATTGAAAAAATATTGCATGGTTGGCCTATGTCCGTAATTTTTTGATAGATATAAACTTAGAATCCTACTTTTTACATCCAGAAACTATTGTAGAAATCACGACCAAATTTGAAAATGTTATGCTTATCACATTTACGTGAGCTTCGATTGACTAAGATCTCTAAGCTCTCAAATGTCCATCTCTTGGCAGTTCAGACCTCATATGGGATTCAGCCTCATTTATTACTTACTATCACAGATTATGAGAAATACTTACTGACTGTTTCGTTTTAGCATTTTCCATCGATTGTTAACATTCCCGAAGAAAAACAACTGGTCTGCCAACTTTTCTCCCTGCCCCTGCGATGAGCAGTCTGAGCAATCACTCCTGCATATAGTCTTTTTCTGTAGCCTTTATGAACATCCCCAGAGACAGTGGGTTACTCCTTTAATAAAATACATGGGATTGCGCCGCTGTCGTCCGGCGCTCCTAGCTTTACAATGCCTAGACTCAGAATTCAGTGTTAAACCCATAGCCTGTTTTTTAAAAGCTTGCACTAAATATCGCAGAGACTATGATTAACTCTAAAAAGAGTAACTGTTGTACTGCCACCTATCAAAATCAAAGACTCTAGTGAGCGTGGCTTCCTAGTACTAGTATTTGTACACTTTGTTCCCAGTAACTTGCACTTTACTGTATTATATTTGCATCTGCAGATATTTTTTAAAAATCTTTTGCACTTTCTTAAAAATATGTTACCATCTTTTATGTGACGTCTACCACCAGTCTGCTAAGATACCTACTTTAAATGTATAAAACTGATCCTGCTGTATAGCATATCATGTACTTGTCGTGCAATATTTTAAATGGTTTTATAATGTACAATGTATTTGCTATCTCTGTACTGTTATGGATATAACGTTTTTTACCCGAATAAAGTTTTTATTGAATTGAATTGACTGGTGTAACTACAGAGCTGTTAGACAAAAATCTAGCAAGTGGTTACTAGTCTTGTAAGAAAAGCTAGGTCTTCAAGGCTTTTCTGAACATATGTAAGGAAGGAGCAGATTTAAGTGTCAGTGAAAGGCTATTCCGGAGCACCGCTGTGTTCCTGAAAAAGCTTTTCCCACCCCAGGTAGTCCTCTTAAAAGAGGGGACAGTCAAGTTCACGGTGGCGCCAGATCACAGTTCTGCCTGGGACGTACCATTTGATCTTCTCCTTAAAACGGGCTGGTCCCAGTCCGTGCAAGGATTTGTAGGCCAGACAGAGCCTTGATCCTACAGCGTTGTCTGACAGGAAGCCAATGGAGGTACCTAATGGCTCTTTTCGCCGATTCATATTTAGGAATCTTAAAGAGGAAACGAGACGCTGCGTTTTGCAATGTCTGGAGCCTTTTCATAGGACCTGATGCAAGGTTAAGATAAAGACGGTTGCAGTAATCAATCCTAGTACGCACCACAGCGATGATTACTGTTTCCAGAAGTTCATGGGGCAAGAATTTTTCAATCATTTTGATGAGTTTTAAGGAAAAGAATGACGCAGATGTAATTTTATTCACTTGATCCTTTAGCTCCAACTCTTTATCAAGCAGGAGACCTAGATTTTTAACTTTGTTTGAAGGTTCAGAGGGTGGACTCAACTCAGGTGGCCACCATTCCAGCATCCAGAATAGAGGGTTATTGCCAAAAATGACCTCAGTTTAAGCTAAATTCAACTTGAAGCAGTCACGGTCCATTCAGTTACTCACTTTGCTCATACATGTTCTGAGAGCCGGACCAGCGACGTTTTCAGGCTTTGCCAGTGATAGCACGATTTGGGTGTCATCAGCGTATGACACTAAGGAGAAGCCGGAGTTTAAAATTATTGTTGCCAGCGGTGTAACAAAGATTGAACAAGGTTGGGCTTAATGCCGAGCCCTGCGGAACCCCAAAGGGCAGGGAGAAAGGCTTAGATGTAAACTTGCTATGCGTCACACTTTGTTGCCTGTTTGATAGGAAAGATTTGAGAAGATCTAATGGTGTGTCCTCTGTCCCCAAGCTTCACAAACTATTAGCCTGCTGAGAGCGTCTGCCAGAACATTTTGGACACCTGGAAGAGTAATTTCCAAATTGCCTGGGCCTTTAGTGACAACGCTCTGGTCCTGGTGACTTCTTGCTTGTTGAGGTAGTACATAGTGGTTGAATTGTCCATCTGAACACGCAGTGTTGGTTGTGAACAATGGGTGAAAGGCCTTAAGTGCTAGATGCACTGCATTAGCTCGAGGAGACGGACATGGTATGCAATCTCTCTCCGAGACCATGAGCCCTGAATTTGTATTGATGCATCGGTCATTATCGTTCGAGATGGGACATGTTGGTGAAACGGCATGCCTCGTAGGAGACTGGTTGGAAAACACCACCAATTCAGGTATTGTATTGAATGTATGAATAGCTTGATCCTGGCTTTCCAGTTGCCGGTCACTTGATCCCACTGGTCCTCTGACATTCCTGGAAAGGACACATGTGGAGGGGAGCATTGGGGGTGAGAAAGATTGAGGAGACCATTGAGCCGAAAAGAAATGACACTGCTCTTACAGTTGGATGAGAGACCCTCATGAGAGTTTGACATTTCCAAATAATTGAAGGGTGCTGCATCTCTGAAGGACACACCTCTGCTTGAATGGTGTTGATGAAGGCTCTTAAGTAATGTAAAGTCTGGACTGGTGTGGACATGGACTTGTTGAGGTTGGCGTGAAGACACAGCCGAAGGAGATCGCAAGTCCAATTCAGTTGGACTTCCTGAAAAGAGGACACCTTTATGTCATCTAGATATGGGTAGACGAAGATCCGATGCTTTCGTAGGTGGGCTGGCACCACAGACATACACTTTCAAGAATGTTCTGGGTGCAGGCTTCAGGTCAAAAGGAAGTACTGTGTACTGGAAATTTTTGAGCCCCACAACGTACCTTAGAAACTTTCCATGCCTCTTAGCAGAAGGAATGTGAAAGTATGCATCTTGAAGGTCAATGGAGCTCAGCTTATCTCCCCGGAGTAATTGGGAGTAGATCTGATGTAAAGCCAGCATCCGGAACTTCTCCTGCCGAACAGACATTGATATGTTAAGCTTGGCCTCTCCTCGGACTAGAACCTCATGGGAGGTTGTAATGTCATCCACCGAGGAGACGCAGGTCGAGGAGAGTCTGAAAGCTGGAGAATCTCTTCCTATAGTAGTGGAGGAAGTATCAGTATGGTGCAAATCAGATCACTACCATGATCTGGTGAGAACTATGGTGACTAGTTGTTAAGAGGAAGAGCACCTAGATCAATAGCAGCCATGATAAGAGTGGTGGCGCGATCAAGAACAAACGGTACTGGTGGAGGAGACACTACTGGTGGAGGTGGTAATGGCTGTAGAGGAGGCGATGAAGGTGTAGATGATGGCAACTCAACAAGAGAGGGTGAATATGCTCTTGAATATTGAGAATCTGGAGAGTAATTTATTATTCTCCTCTTTTTCCTTGTCTCCTGTGTTCTCCTCGACATAAAAACTCTAGCTAGTCTGTAGATTGGATGTCGTGCTGTTCTTGACCTCCCTCAATGCCGAACCACTATTACTTGATGGCGAGAGACATCTCGACTTCGAACACGGTCGGTGAGTTGACGGAGTATGCCCCTG
This sequence comes from Lissotriton vulgaris, assembly GCF_964263255.1. Taxonomy (NCBI): domain Eukaryota; kingdom Metazoa; phylum Chordata; class Amphibia; order Caudata; family Salamandridae; genus Lissotriton; species Lissotriton vulgaris. The sequence goes on from NC_141700.1 coordinate 257,139,895, forward strand.
CGATGTCGGGCAGCAAATGTTCTTTGATGGCGAACCACCTCTTGATGGGGGATAAGTTGGTACCGTGCCTTGCATTGACGTCTATCCTCTAGAAACGCTTCTCAGACTTTCTATGTCCTCTTGAGGTTGAGGAAAGGGTCCTGGTGAAAGACTGACCTTCCCCTCCCTCTGTCTCATTTGTAGGCTGTTTGTTGGCTGCATCTATCTTCCATTTCCTGAAAGCAAATCTGTCTTGCAAATGTCGTTGGGAAAAGTTTGTGCAGATGTGACAGGTGTCAGGACAATTGGATGAAGGTAGGCAGATGATACAAACCTTGTGAGTGTCTCTTTTGCCCTTTTTCCTGCCGCATTTAGGGCACTTCTCAAATAATGAAGGCATTTTATTTGACAAAGTGCCTTGCTTTTCTGTCACAAAAAACAGGGAAAAACCGACAGAAAAAGGCATGGAGAGATAAAAAACAGTAAAGGTGATCATTCGCAATGTCTATGAAAATTAAGAAAAAAGGCCAAGCTCAATCCCCCAGGGTCCTGTTGCCAGGAGCCAAAAAAGAACTGAGGCAACTGCCACCAGCTTTGCATTATGAGATACTGGTGGTCTCTGGTTTCTTGAAGGCATAGTCTCTTTCTTTAGCCATATAATGAAAGCCTATGAGGCTACTCTGTCCTGCGCTCCATCTCGAACATAAAACATTGTTTGTGAGGGATATTTATGCTGTTTACAAATCATCTCAAATTATCCTCCTATAACTTCTGTTTTTTTTGTCTTTGTGATGAAGAATTTGGCCACTGTAACTTGGGTATATAGGCCGCATAATCGATCTCTTTCATAACTGTCTTTGCAGGCCACTCCATACTTAAGATGTATTGAAGAACTGCGCCGGGGTGCCTGCACGTGGGCAGGACTAGTCAGGTCTTATGAATATAATGGAAATTCTACTACAAGAGAAAATCGGTTTCACAAATGACTATCTGCCTTGCTTTGACTATCTAGGGGGTGGTTGGAAACACATTTGGATTTACATTAGTTGTGGAGGCCTGCACCAAAATGCTTTCTGAGGTAGGATGCTGAAGGAGGAAGGCAGAATCACCTATGCTTCAATGCAATCTGTCTATTAACTGGTGTGCAGGATCCCGGCTTTGCCTAGGTGCCCAGTACTGTATCCGAAGCGCTTAGTAAAAATGTAAGAGCTCTTGAGATGTCTGTCCTGGGGGAAGGACCTATGTGAGAATGTTAATATTCGCCTAATAGGCAATGTAAGACCTAGTATTTCTGCTGCTCTCCTCAATACTGGGGCAAAAGAGGCAGATTTCTGTGTAGCTGTTGTGTGTGACTGAAGGATAGTCAGGGGATGCATCAAGCCCACTGGTGTCCTGCTGGTCAAGGAATAGGTTTTCATAATCAAATATATATATATATATATATATATATATATATATATATATATATATATATATAGTTTTGATAATGTCTTGGAATTGAAATGACTGTCATCGAGGTGGTTGTGACCTCAGTTCAGGTGGCGGAGCCTGTAAAAAGTACTGGCTCTCTATTCGACAATCACGGTTGCAGAGTTGGTCATGGCACTGTAAATGGCACAAGGCATGGAACTGTGCCTGGACTCAGGACGAGTGGGTTAGCCTGCATCTCAGAGAAAACCACTGGCGGAAAATTGACTGGAAGACCCTTTGATTCTCCTGAGGTTCTGGACATTTGTGCTGAGCTCCTGAAACAGGTTTGGGAGAAGCTGTGAGTGTTGGCTGTGCAGATGGAGGTGGTGTTGCTGACCAGATCAGCTGTTGCATTTACCGTCATGGTGCACTGAAGTGGGCTCAGGTAGAGGACCAAAGGACGGCAAAATCTGTGGCTGTAGGTGAATGGGTAGGGTTTCTGGTGGGGGGAAGCTGGGAAGGGATTGTCCATGAGTACACAGACATTGCATCCCAAATGTCCGCAAGAACTTGGATTATTAGAGTAATAGACAACCTAGATTGATTCAAGCAAAAAACGTTGTCTCTTAATAACAATGGGTCCTGGTGAATTTTGCTATCCTAAAAGTTGCAGGCAAATACTGAATATCAAAATCAAGTGGCCCACTTGCTTGCAAGTGGTCTTTACGGTGGTCAACATCTGAAAGAACCTGCGCAGCATCCTTTTCACCTGTGTCTCCATCACTGAATTCTTAATTGTCCAGTCCAGATAAAGGCTCCTTGGAGTTCTGGCATGATTCTAAAAGGTGAGACAATGGGCTGCAGTGGAATTTGATAGAACTCCAGCATTGCTAATGTGGAGTGCTGTCAACAGTGACGACATCTTTGGTGTGATAGGTGGCAATTTGTTCTCCAAAATGACAGGTATCTTTGGAGTAGACATGCTGACATTTGTAGGTGATTGTGGAGCCAGCAGACCTGCCAATAGCAGAATTTATGCAGTCAAAATTCTCATCATTGGGCAATGCCGAGACTTGGATGTTGACACACAGTCCTTTAACACCTTGGCTGCTAGGGGGTTTTCCCGTTCTGTGCTGAGTTTAATGGATCCCCATTGTTCATGACAAGGTCAACTCGTCATAAGCACAGGGCAGGTAAAACCCATGACGAGTTGACCTTGTCATCAGCACTGAAGGGGTTAATGAAAGGCCTGCCAACGTAAGAGCTGAAGACGACGAGCTGGATGCAGCTGGCAACAGTTGTCTGAAGGCCTGGATTTCTTGGCCTTATTCCTGAGGTTGCTAACTGAAGTTTATACCTTAGGAGCAGAGGGTTTCAAGGCTGTGGTCACTAAAGTCTCGATAGAAGTGACTGACAAGACTCATTTGACACTGATCAGCTTCTGCTTCTTTGCTTTAGAAGAAACGAGTAGAGGGGAACTCACCATAAATTCCTCATCTGAAGAGGCAACCTTCAGAGCCAAGCTTGCTGAACGTCTTCTATATGCTGCATTTTTTGTTAGAATGCTAAGATTGATGGATGCAATAAATGTGTTTGCAGTGTGGGGTCATCACTGTAGAATCTTCTCTCCCCACTAGAGTCAAAAGCCCTGAATGGGGGCTACTACTTCAAAGGTGTTTTAGCTACAAAGAGATGACAGCGGACTCCAGGGCTCCTTCACAAAGAACCGAGAAGCTTGCCTTCCGTCGCAGGGATGAGATAAATATGCCCAAGGGAGAAATGACCACCAAACCAGTAGAAAATCTTTTGTAGTATCAAGGAAGGACAGAGTTGTGAGGATTCACTTCCATTAGCTAGACATAACGTTGAAAATATGAGCAGCTCAGCATCTTTGTTGAGTTGGAGATGCTAACCTTCCTACCCCACTGACTGGAGTTCGGGTCCACAAGGGGGTTAAACTTCAAACAGTCTACAGCTGTTACAGTATTACTCAAGTGTATATGTACACTGCGATACAAACATGGACTACAGAGAATTCCCGGCCTAACAGTGAATAATTCAAGCATGTGAAATCATACATGACAATGCTGGAGATGCCGGTGCTGCATTACTGCACAGGCTGTACCTATTCTATGCGTGAGGGAAGCTTGCACTGTTATCTGTGCTGTGCCTGTTCTGTGCGACAGATGGTTATACTGCTTGTGCTCATGGTATACCACTTTCTCTGTGCAAGGGATACCTACACTGTTACTTCCCATGTTGCCCCCTCCTTCGTGTGACTTCTGTAACAAACAGCAAAAAGATGGAGGGAATGCTTGAATTAGGCTGAACTATTGGTGGACACTTGGGACCACATTAAGATCCATGCCTCTAGACAGACCTGCAATATACAAGTAAGCCTTTGTCCTGCTTCCATAGGCATAGTTTAGTTCAGCCTGCCACATCAAGTCCCCTCCAGATAGGAACTCAAGTAACCCCAGAATGTTTTTGGCCTACTTATGCTTTGTCAGTGAAGTACAGTTTGAGTCCTGCGGCACAGTAAGCACAGAAGCCATGTATGGGCATGCCTGTCACACTTCCAGCATCTACTGCAACAAAAGACAAGGTGATGGAATAGGTGGTTGCCTGTTCTCCAGCAGCTAGTGCTCCGCCTGTGGTGCTTCTATATATATATATATATATATATATCTATATATATATATATATATATAATCTATATATCTATATACCTATCTATGTATCTAAATATACACACATACACGCAGACACATTTATGTGTGTGCGTGTGTGTGCACAGACTAAGAGGCAATCAAGTACCACAGTGTGTTTGGGGGGCAGGACTCAAAAAGTGAAGTTACTATGCACATCTGCATATATGGCTCATTCCATGGTATTTTTTTAATGTATGGATTTCGATGCCACTCACCAGTCTTTTTATCCTAAAAAAAAAACGTAATGCACATAAGGCCACTTTTTTTGTTAGAAGTGTTCTTCTAGTGGGCTTTTAAATTGCCAGTGACATTCCCCTTCTGTACACTACATCAATCAACATGGCACAGTGAGCGAGTCAGCCCACTTAACCCATCGGCTCCCTTACCTTTGAGTGACTGTACAAAGCCCATGTATATTTTTCAGATATACCTAAAACGAGCTATTTTCTCTGTAGTTGCAAAAGTGCCTGAAAGCGTGCTTTTTATCTATTTTTATATTAACTTTAAATATTTGCTATTTGTTTTGCCTGCATCCCCTTTTGAATTTAGATGGGAAATGTTTAAGTGACATTGTAACAATATAGTTTGCTTGAAGTTTGAGAAATTGGTCCAGTAGTTATTTTTCTTGTCTCTTGCATTTAGTGATTATAAAATGCATGGCAAAACTGTTTGTTGTTTAGAAACCACTAAGAAAACAGCTGTATACTTATTCTAAACATAAGGCAAACCACGTTTACGTGACTGTATATTTTCTTTTTTCAATTTTTAATTTCTGTGACGTAAGCTCGCAAAACAAAATGTTTAAAAAGTAAACACTGCGCAAGCTTGCCAAGGAGACACCTACTAGTTTTACCAATGTTTGTTTTCATGTGTAACAAAAGGCATTTAACTAAAATCAGGATGAAAGGGGCTACATCCGTGCAGCATAGTAAAATCGCATTTAACACATTAAAGGCACTTAATGACCATTAGGAAATATGCTTTTTAGTGTTAACTGTTGCATGCAATCTGTGAGGCAGTAAACATTGTATTTCTCATTTGTGTTGCTGTGCTGTTTCAATTAACAGGAATATGATCTTAACACTTTAGTAATACATGTTTGAATGTACGTTTATAATTATTACTGTTTCTGTAAATTGGTCCACATTTTTTCACTGCCCTGTGCATACGTCTTTGTGTACATATACATATCTATACACATACACACACACACAAGAAGCTTGCACTGCCAGTGCTTGTGTTTTACCTGCCCCATGTACAAAATAAACGAGCATTGCAGCCCATGCTGTACCTCTTTGGTGCCTCAATGAATCTTATTCAATACCTGCAGCATGTGAGGGGAGACTGTAGAGATTACACTGCTGCTGCCCGTGAGAACCATGAGACGTTTGCATCGACGTTGCTTTCCTTTGTGTTTTGTATGTGAAGGAAGCATACACCTTTACAGCCTGTGCTGCTCTGGGGTGGACGTGCATGCGTAAACATTGCACTAGTGCACAAACTGTATTGATTGTGCATGTGGGAAGCTTACATTACACGCAGGCACGCACTCTCAATTTTTATCCAACTCTCAATTTACTTCCAAGAACTCTGGACGAGATCATTACTAAAACTCCAACCTCAAAATGGACACATCCCAGACTTCGTTTACCAATGAAATTATTCTTGTGTTGCATGCTCAATAAAACTGTCTTCTTGGTAAGCCGTTTATATATATATCTATATGTAAAAAATGTTTTTACAGCCGCCGTTTTGATTTGTGTGGATAACAGGGGGCGTGGTACCAACTATGTTTTGTTGTCAGCAGTTCCACCGAAAGAGTGTGTGTGTATGTGTGTATATATATTTCACACAAGCCTTCGGATTTGTGTTTAAAAGGGGGCGTGGTGCCAACTATGTTTACTTGTCAGCAGTTGCACTGAAAGCATATCGATCTATCCATTTGTTTTCTTCCTTAACCCTTTACTCCCGTTCAACAAGTGGCACGACACTCAAAAAGCTTGTTGGATATTAAATCCAAAGTGCAGAGCTGACAATATATATTTTACAACCACCTTCATAAGCATTTGTTCAAAACTAGGCACTTGGAAATTTATGAGTGCTTTATTCACGCCAGACAGCCGTTTGTCTGGAGAGAACATTGCTATGCTTACAAGTCTAAATTTTCTATTTATTAAAAAACTAAAAACTTTTAGCGGATGGACTGGGTTTTTACTAGTTTTATGCTTTCTTTTACAGCTTGCACAAAACTTGCCATTAGCATCTAATCTAAACAAAAACACAAGATTCATGCTCCTCGTCTTCATTCTCACAATGACTAGTGTACTGTGACTGGATAATTTTTTCTTCACTGACTGACTGACAGGCTTATCCTCTTCCATGTGCCGGCAACACTGTGCCATAAGTCTATCTAGAGGGGCATTGGTGTGGGATTACTGTCCGGCACATCTGCACTCGAAATCCGCTCTGAAAATTCAGTGGAAGAAAAACAGTCACAGACAGTGGTCCTAACCAGACCTTTACTGGACCAGGCACCCACTTAAGGGTTCGACTTTACATGCGCCTAAGCACTGGTAGGGGATGCAATATTCCACTGTACCATTACCAGGAGGTTCAGAAATAAAAACCAGAAACACAGAAAATGGCTGTTTTGCTATACGAAGATATGCAGACACACCCTAGATACTATAATGGCCACAGGTAAAGATCAAATGAACTCCAAGCCTCTCCTGTGAGGAACCACCCAGTCCATGAAGAGATACATTCACATTAAGAGTGGAACATCCAGCTACATTTACTGATAAAAAAAGAAAAGTACATAGAACACAAGGCATCCTCACAATAGGGTTTGGATTAATTATTTTTCAAACTGTTTCCTTAAATATGGGTCATGAGTTTTCTCGCTGCCAAGCCTTCCGTTGCGTTTTGTCAGATGTTTTCAGGGCACAATCCAGAAAAATTAATTGCTAACAACAGTCGTCTTTAAGAGTAATTTTTCATTTCAACAATCTCGCCCCTCTTTTGGGGGAAGAAAGGCTGACTTAAATTCCATTTTTGATAGTATACCAGAATGTTTCAAATGGAACAAATTGACACATTACTGAGTTTAAAAGTGTGCGCACGTTGGCGGAAGACCGGAGGATGGTGCAGTTTTTTAAACCTACACAAAAATATTAGCTGAGTAGATGAGGAAGAGCATAAAAAGTGAACTCAGAGCTGAATAAAGAAAACTCGCATGAAACGTGCACAAATTCTGTCTAAGCAAAGCCTAAAGCATGCATACTTATTTATCTACTCATGAGTTTTTAGCAGTTTAGCTCGCTTCGAGCTATTTCAATATTAGGATACCTCATGCTGTACCGTCCAATGGAAAGGTTTCCATTCACAACGGAAGGAACACACACAATTGACATCCTGGCAGATAGATGGGCCGGTGCGTGGAGTAATTTAAGAGTTCAGGGTACAGGACCACTATAATTTAGATGGGAATGATCTTTGGAGAAAATTAGCAAATACGCTTAGCGTGGAGTTCTCTCCTACAGTATGCACCATTCTCAATGTGATTGGGTTAATGGGTGCCATACTATAAGGCTGGTAACGTAAAGTAAGAGGAGTCAACACCTTAACCATTTTAGCTCATATTCCTCCTCTAGCTTACCCAAACCACCCGCTCCCCCACCAGCCCAGTGCCGATAAACATACACATCACACACATGTGAAGACGAGTAAGAGATACAAGGTTTATATACACATAGTAACAGTAGCACCACTTCCATAAGGCTGAGGAAACAAATATACAATGACAGGGAGGAAGGAGGTGTGCTGCTTAGAAAGAGGTATTTGTAACACGCTTTCGAGGAGCTGGGAAACAGCCTTACTTCAGAGGTAGCTTCACAGCACAGGCGCTGTTCAAGGGTGTGCTGTATTTAAAAAAAATAAATTAAAAACAAAACAGCAAAATACCCTAATCTGTTATATGCATAAAAAGGTGCCCCCCTCAAACAAAATGTGCTTTGGGACAGCTGTGCACATATCTAGCAGAACAAAAACACACTAGCCTATTCCAATACAGGAATTTGACCAACTGTTTGCAAAAATCCCCAGAGATGCATTTAGTACAAGATTCCCATCTGGCCAAAGGAATCGGCCCTTCAAAGTTTAGTTCAAACAAATCAAGGGCTTAACTTATATATTAAAACATCTACAGGTTAACGTCTTTGACCTGTATCACTGCATGAAAAATATTTAAATAATTTTGAATCATAACTACGGTCTTGTTTCTGGCCTTGAAAAACCTCACAGACATTCCTGCGTGTAGGATACTGCAATCTATTAGGGTGGGCAAAAGCCATGAGCAAACTGCTGAGTGGGATCGCCTAAAGGGAAAGTGAACTTGGCTAGATGAGTGCTGATACAGTGATCTTACCAAATATCCTATTAGGAGCCAAGCTGAAAAAGTTCTATACTATAAAAAGTTGCCTTCTGCAGCACTGTCTCCGTATGGCCTTGAAAGTCGACGAATGTTCCAATCATTCTCTTTGCCCAACTCTAAATTATACGGACCTGAACTGTAACAGTCCATTTACCAATACATTAATTTGACTCATTGGCACAAGCATCAGCAATCAACCATCCACGTAGAAAACATCCTTGTAGGAGAAATACAAACAATTTTCACTGACATGGCCAGGATCCAGTACTTTTATATACAAGGAATTGTACTCCACCACCAAAATCAAAAATACTATATCTTATGTGCATATACATATATGAATCTGCAACCTCTTTCTTGGATTTCAATAATGATCCAATCCAAGGGAATTTAGGAGTCAAAGGGTGGTGTTGGAAACAGAGCCATTAGGCAGAAGTTACTGCACTCCTTAGCGTAATGGCGAGACTGAAGCTGGTGGATGAACTAAAGAAAAAAACGCAATAAACACTGAAATCCATTTGTAAGGTACGTTTGTAGTCAAACTTTCTTACAGCAAGGGTCGCATCATAAGCAATCCTGTCAGAGTCACCAACAAGGCCAGAGCGCCTCAAATTTAACATGGATTCCTGACTGGTGCAAGGCCTCTTCTAATTCCCTGAGTCTACAATCCATGGGATTCTTCTGCACATGGGAGTTTTGTCAGCAAAAAATCGTCACTGTCGCTCACTCAGAAAAAAGAAATAAAGAGTTTTTAAAGGCAGCAGCTGATTGGCAGAATTTGTGGCTGGTCATGAGGTGAAAGCGACAAAAGAGAACGTCACAACGGAGGGCTGAAGTCACTCGGTGTGAAGAATATCCCATAACTCAATAGGCAAGTAAAATCCGAAAATGTACTTGCAGAATAATGGGCACCTCAGACGCCATATCAATTGACCAGTTTCTTTTTCTCTTTGACAGTGCTCACTCCACTCGGCCGTTAAGTACTGTAATTTCCCTCTTCTCCAACCAACACCCCCAACCTTGCCCACTGGAGTAGCGTGACAGCTGCCTTTCAAGGGAAGATGGTGTAATAGGCCATAACAATTACAGCATGCTTAACTGCAGTGGCTCATAAAGGGGCAGGGGGACGCAACACTTGCCATATTTCTTTTAAAACTTTTATTCAGTAATATATATTCTTCCCCCTCTCCTTCCTTTCTCTTTAAACTATAATATAACCGTCCATCATGCTATATAGACGACCTCTCCCTCGAACTGTAGTTTCTGAGCAGCTAAATAACACTTTACGCTGGTAAAGAGGTGTAGTGAGGGGAGGTCGGGAGAGGGCGCAGAACGGGGGAAGAAGCAACATTAGTCAACAACCGTTTTGCATACCCTTCACATTTTTCCCATGCTTTTCCAGGTCAGGAAGAGGTCAACAGGAAGTCAAAGGCATTTTATGAAAACCTTTTACATTCAGAAGAACAGTTTTGGGGGATATTTTTTGTTCGTTTTATCTGTTTTGAAAACATTTGAGTTCCACTCAGGTGCTGCCAGCATGTGGTCTAATCGTGGCCTCTCGCATCCCCGCTCTGCTTCTGTCCTTCAGCGACACGCCATCTCTGTACACATGGGTTTGGTTCTTGTTCTGCTTATGGAAAATTTTAACAACAGAGTCGGACCTAACAAAGGAGAAAAAAAGGAAAAAATATGGAACAGTGCAACAGCTTAATCAGATGATCAGTAGTGCAATATGTTAACAGCGATAACTGCAGCAGCAAAATAAGGCACATTTGACCAAGACTTTACCCACCATCCTTTCCATCATTTGGTGATAAAAAATCAAAAATACTACCACTTAAAGTCTGTTTTCACAACTGGTGACCACAGACCAGCAACCATGACAACCAAAATGACCCTCACTTTAAGCCTGCTCAAACATATGCCATTGCAAGCACCCACGTAAGCAGTTCAAATATGCAAACGAGTCAGTGTTAAGTTCCGAATGAAAAGATCTACTGCCTGCATACTCAAACTTGCCAAGATACTAGACTTTGTAAAAGTAAACACTGAGACATTCAGGTGCCCATTTTTCAAGGTCAGATTAACCACCCTGTACCAAAGTACAAACCTACAGGTTTAATGCACAAGTTACTTACCTTCGGTAACGATATATCTGTAAGAAACGTTAGTGTTAGATTCTTTTCCTTCGAATATCACCAGGCGTCAGACTGCATCAGGAAAGTACCTCTGCGCGTCGGTAGGCATCGCCTGCGGCTCCGCGTCCGTCTGCGTTGTGATCGCCGTGATGACATTGTCGGAGTACTTAGACGCCACCCTCGCGCGCTGACGTCAGTTCTGTACATGGCTTTCCGCGCCAGGAACGCAGACCCATGCAAGAAAACAACACTAGTGCCATGAAACTAGGCCCCCAGAGGGAAGATGCCTTAACCCTAGATATCGGTTCACAGAACGGGGAGGATGGGTGGGGCGGTAAGGAATCCAACACTAACTAATGTTTCTTACAGATATATCGTTACCGTAAGTAAGTAACTTGTGCATCTGAAAGAAACATGTTAGTGTTAGATTCCTTACCTTAGAATAGTTACCCCAGCAATACCAACCCCGGTGGAGGGTCTGCGAACCAAGATCACACCTGAAAGTCCTGGAGAACAGAACGGCCAAAGAAGCCATCTCTCCGGACTTGGCTGTTCAGGCAGTAGTGCCTGGCAAACGGGTGCAGCGAGGCCCACGTAGTTGCCTGACAAATGTCCTGCAAAGGGACTCCCCGACCCAGGGCAGTAGTAGCCGCTGTGGCCAGAGTGGAATGGGAGCGCAGCCCCACAAGAGGCTTCTTTTTACCCAAATAATAACAGACCTTGATGCACAAAACGACCCACCGAGAGATGGTCCGCTTGTGCACCGCCCGTCCTTTCTTAGCACCCACGTAGCCAACAAAGAGTTGGTCGTCCACCCGGAACTGTCGTGTGCGGTCTAGGTAAAAAGAGAGTGCACGTTTTGGGTCCAGAAGGTGGAGCCTCTCTTCCTCTTTCGAGAGATGCAGAAAGAAGGTGGGCAAGGTGATGGACTGCCCGATGTGAAAGGCAGTAACCACCTTGGGCAGAAAAGAAGGAAGAGTCCTCAGAACAACATTGTCCGGATGGACAGAGGAAGGGAGGCTTAGATGAAAGTGCCTGTAGCTCACTCACTCTTCTGGCAGAGGTGATGGCAACCAGGAAAGCAGTTTTGAGAGTCAGAAGACGAAGAGGGCAATTATGAAGTGGCTCAAAGGGAGCGCACATCAAATAAGTAAGAACCAGGTTCAGGTCCCACTGAGGCATCACGAAAGGAACAGGAGGGAACATGTGCGTGATGCCTTTCAAGAATCTATTTACCACAGGGGAATTGAAAGGAGAAGGATGATCAGGAAGCCTCAAGACGGCTGAAATGTCCGAGATATAGCCTTTGATTGTGCCCAGAGCAGAGCCCTGCAGGGCAAGAGAAAGAAGAAAGAGGAGTACCTCTGAAAGAGGGGCAGAAAGAGTGGATCCACAGACTTTGCTGTGCACCATGCCACAAACTTGTTCCAGCTGCAGGCATATACCGTTTTTGTTGAGGGACGCCTGGCTGCCAGAATAAAATCACAGACTTCAGGAGGCAAGTCAAATGGCCTCACCTGTCGCCGCTTAATCTCCAAGCATGTAGGTGGAGACTGGACAGGTTCGGGTGGAGGACGTCCCCTGTTGCTGCGACAGAAGGTCCTCCTAAACAGGCAGACGAATCAGGGGATCGACTGCCATACTGAGTAGCTCGGGATACCAGTACCTGCGTGCCCAATCTGGAGCCACAAGGATGACTTGGGCCCGGTCGTGCCTGATCTTCAGCACTCGGGCATTAGTGGTATAGGTGGAAAGGCGTACAACAGACCGCAGCTCCACTCGCAACGAAAAGTGTCTCTGAGCGAGTGCCGCCTTGGAAATTCAAACGCGCAGAACTGATGACATTGCGCATTCTCTTCGGTGGCGAATAGATCTAACCAAGGCTCTCCCCACTGCTGAAAGAGACCTTGCGCCACGTCAGAGTTCAGACACCATTCGTGATCCTTCATGCACCGGCGGCTGAGTTTGTCCGCCCTGGCGTTCAGCGAACCTGCCAGGTGTTGGACCATTAGGGTTAACCATGGTGATATCCAGCCATGTCCAGAGGCGCAGCGCCTCCTGACAGAGTCCACGACCCCACCCCGCCTTGTTTGTTGCAGTACTACATGGTGGTGGTGTTGTCCGTGAACACCTGCACTAGACTTCCCTGGACAGAGTAAGGAATGCCTTCAGTGCAAGCCAGATGGCCTGCAGCTCCAGAAGGTGGATATGGAGCCGGGTCTCCGCCGGAGAGCAGAGGCCTCTGATCTCCGCCTCTCCCATGTGGCCCCCATCCCAGGAGGGATGCTTCGTTCACCACTGCGTGCTCCGGTTAGGGAAGGGAGAGGTATCTGCCACTGACCCAATCGCGGTCTGTGAGCCACCACTGCAACTGACTCACAGTGCCCTCCGAGATCAGGACGTGGTCGGACAGGTTGCTGCTGTGCCCACTGGAACTTCAGGTCCCACTGCAGAGCCCACATCCGCCACCTGGCTTGAGGTACCAGCGTGATGCAGGAGGCCATCAGCCCCAGGATCCACAGCGTCATCCTGACCGAAAGTCAGGATGAAGGCTGAAAGATTGGAATCAGAGCCTGAATATCCCGAACCCGCTGCTGGGCAGGAAAAAACAGAAACTGCGCAGAGTCCAGAACCGCTCTGATGAAGAGGAGCTTCTGAGAGAGATGCAGGTGTGATTTGGGCACGTTAATGGAGAACCCCAGCAAGTGCAGGAGATCGGCCGTAGTCTGGAGTTGGGAGACGACTATCTGGGGCGAAACCGCCTTCAACAACCAGTCGTCGAGATAGGGTAAGACTGGAACCCCTGATCTGCGCAGATGAGCTGCGACCACCGCCATCACTTTCGTGAACACCAGAGAGGCACTGGTGAGGCCGAAGGGGAGCACGGTAAACTGAAAGTGCTCGTGGCCTACCGTGAGCCGCAGGTAGCGCCGGTGGGCCCGCAGGACTGGGAGGTGGAAGGAAAATGCTACTTACCAGTATGCATCTGTTCTTGGCATGTAGAGCTGCAGAGTTGTACACTATGCATAGATCTCCACCTAGTGTTGGGCCCGGATGTTTGCAGTTTGTTGTTGTCCTGAAAAGTTCTTTGGAAGTCACGAGTTAGGTGACTCCTCCTTTGGACCACATTGCGCATAGGCATCGGCTCCATCCCCAGATTGTTTTTTTCTGCCATCGGGCTCGGATGTGTTTCCTGCGCTTTGGTTTGGAACCCTTCTTGGGAATCAGAAAGTAGTGGGAATAACAATCACGACCTACTTCTGGCCCAGGAACGCGCTTGATGGGCCCATTGGCCAAGAGGACCCTAACTTCCTCCTGCAGAAGTCGCAAGTGTGCCCCAGACATGTGGTGGTACTGCGGTGGCATGACTGGAGGGGTCGCCTCGAAGGGGAGGGATTAGCCCCTTCGGACGATTTGCAGCACCCACCTGTCCGAAGTGATGGTACGCCAGTGGAGTAGGTGATGGCGAACCTTGCCTCCCACTGGCGTTGAATGGGCCTGAAAGCTCGGACTAGGAGGGCTTTAAGGCGGATGCTGCGGGAGCAGATGTGGTCTGACCAGGCCTCTGCCCCCCTGCACCACCAATGTGGGCACCAAGACTGCGTTTAGGTTGGGTCTGCGGCCTGTGGCCGGACGAACGTGTGGGGGCACCCCTTCCTTGGCCACGAAAGGGGCAAAAAGCAGAAGTTTGCTGGCTCTGGCCTAACTGGCCCAAGGACTTGGCCGTAGCCCTGGAGTCCTTAAAACAAACACTCAAGTGCGATGTCTGCTTTGTTGCCAAAAAGGCGACGGCCAACAAACGGCATGTCCATGAGTGTGTTTTGGACTTCCCCCGAAAAATTAGCAGACCTCAGCCAGTCATGGCAACATATCGCCACCGTTGTGGAAATCATTCTGCCTAGCGAGTTCTTGGTATCAAGTCCACATCGGATGGAATACCATGCTGCGTCCCGCCCCTCAGCAAGAGCCTGGGCTTGCTGTGTCTGGGCCTCCTCCGGACACTGGGGCAGCACGTCCGCCCCAGTATCCCACAGAGAGTGGGTGTAACGGCCCAAAGGGCATGCAGTGTTAATGGACCGCACCCCAAGCTGACTGAGGAGAGCAGTTTCTTCCCAAACTGATCAAGCTTTTTGGATTCCCGATCCGGGGGAGCGGTCAGGAATGCGGTCTAGGACGTGGAGGCTGGATAACCAGTCTCTCGGGGGTGGGGTGGGTGGACAGAAAGCAGGGGTCGCCCATAGCCGGGCGGTGGCGTCGGGCCAAGTTCCAATCCACAGGGGGCACTGTGGAGGGCCTGGACCAAGTGCCCATCAGAACGTCAGTGAGGGCCTCATTGAACGGCAGCATAGGCTCTGAAGAGTTTACTGGCGGTTGAAGCACCTCAGGTAGGAGGTTAGTCCTCACAGCCGCTACAGGGAGCTCAAGTGTCAAGGCCTGGCCGCCCTGCGCAGAACCATAGCATAATTAGCCCCCTCCTCCGTAGCCACGGAAGGAGGAGAGAGAAAACCAGTGTCAGGCGATGTCAAGACCACTGGCATCTCCCAGCTCATCTGCCCAGTCCTGACTTAACTGGCACAACTGTGCCAGAGGGTCCTTAGACGCCTCCCAGTCCTCCCTTTCATCCGTGTCCTGATACACAGTCATAAAGGACGGAGCCGGGTCATAGGCAAAGTGCTCACCCATCGACGCCGGAGACGGTGCCGAGCGGCATCGCTCCAACATGGACTAAAACCAGGGGCGGCGTAGGAGTCGTGAGGTCAACTGGCCTGGATACCGGGGGGTCCTGCGGCGCCGGGACCGAAGTCGTCGACAACGCTGGGTCCGAAGGCTCCTGCACGATAGGACCCCCAGACGTACCGCGGGGCCTGAAGGCGCGACGGTGGAAAGAGAGTCCATATGGCCATGAGGAAGTCTCGAATCTCGCCCGGAGTCGCATTAAGTCCAGGGACCGGAGGGTGTGGAGCTGGATGAGACTCCTGCGGCTCCGGTGGAGCCTCGTAGGTGGTGCCACCTGAACCCCTGGGTTGAGTCACGTGACCAGCGAGGGGAATCAGAAGAGCGGTGTTGCCTCTTCGACAACTTCTTGCCATGCCTCGACTTACCAGAGTGCGAAGACCTGGAACCCAACGAGCGGTGATGGCTGCAGCTCGGCGACCGGTCTCTCGACTTCCTCCTTGACCGGGACCTCGAGCTGCGCAGAGCTGACTGTCGGAGCTCGGGAAGCTTACGGGACCGCTCCCGCCTAGCTTTCGAGGTTAAGGCCCGACAGTTGGGCACAACTTGTCGTCGCGGTCGGCCCCTAAACAGTAGAGACACAGGCGGTGGGGGTCAGTAACTGACATCAGTCGGTGATAGGCGTCTGTGAGAAAGTGGCTCTATATGTATTGGACCAAAGTAAGGCGCAGTGTGTATAGAGGCCACCAACCCCATAGGTATAACAGAGGTTAAAGTCAGGGCTGACCTTACTCTCAAAAGTGGTAGCTTGGCCGAGCAGTAAGGCAGTACCAGAGGACAGTGTAAAGCATTTGTTGTACACACTCAGTCAGCAAAAGGTTTCACACACTCAAGGACTGAACTCCAGGCCAATTGTTTTATATCAAAAGATATAGTTGCTTTATTTTTAGAACAAACAGGTATCAAAATATACTTTTCTCAGTGATGAGTAATCTCAGGTTATTGCTTTGCAGTAAGGCAATGACTTGGTAAACACAATAGGCAACAGTTCTACACACAATTTAGCATTGAGCTCAATGGAGTTTTCTACACTATTACAGTTGATTACTTTGTAGATTACTTTTGTAAGTCCAAGAATGGATCCTAGATTCGGTCCTGGGGTCTATGCTGGAAACAGTTTAGTAAAAACGTTTTGGTTATTGCAATGATTTTTAAGGAATAAAAAGGTATTTTAAAAGTTCACACTTAGAAACTTTTCAGTGAAAATCTGGCAACGTTATCCAATGAGAGAAAATTCAGGTTGCATGTAAAGTACGTTCTTGTTACTTTTGTAATCCAGCACTCGGCCCCTAGGTCCAGCACTGGGGTCTCGACTTACGACAGGTGAGTAATTACGTTTCAGTAGTATGTGCAAATTTTAAAGAATATTTCAAGTTTTCAAAAGGAGACACTTAGAAGAAATTTCATAGAAAAGCAGACAATGGATTCCTATAGAGAAAATACAGGTTAAGGGTAAACCCGGTTTGGATTACTTTTGTGGTTCAATACTGGGCTACAAGGTACAGTACTGGCTTCTCTCCTGATTACAAGTGAGTACTTCGGAATTCGTTACTCGGCTTTATATTTAAATATTTAAAATTTTCTAAAGTAGACAGAAGATTTTTTGAGTCAAACCAGTCAATGTTATCCAATGGCAGGTAAGTGAGTTACCGGTTTCCAGGTGAGTACTCGGCTGGTGAAGTTAAGGTTCTGGGCATAGACTCAGGGGTCCCCCAGTGTCAGGTAGGTACAGATGGTTCACCCTCAGTGGCACAGGGGCAGCCGGGCGCAGAGGTAGTTAGGCCCAATGTTAGCCAATGAGGGGCAGGGGGCCTTCGGTTGGTGGCTGCTGGCTAGCAGCGGCTGTGAGAGCTGGGCTCCTGGTCACTTGCTCAGGGCAAATGGGGAAGTAGAATAGGGCAAAGGTTGAAGTGCCAGAGGCAGTCGGGCGGCTGGGTGCAGGGTGCTTTTGAGTCGTTGGGCGCTCAATGTTATTCAATGGGAAAGGTAAAAAGGTAAAGGCTGCAGACTCGGGGACGGAGATTCTTCAGGTGCAACCACCTCTTCGAGAGGTAAATTGGGATCCTGGAGAAGAGGTAGGTACCCCAAAGGGAGGCACAGGGAGCCGCAGGGTGCAGGGGTGTCGGGAAATCTTACCCTTGGTTGGTCGCAGTTGGAGGGGTCCCTGTTTCTGAGGCTGCAGGCGTCGTCTGGTTCGTCGTGGAGGGTCTTTGGGCACTGGACTTCGGCTCCCAGTCGCCGGGGGGGACATCCTCGTGGTCTTGGATCACTCGGGCACAGGCCGGGCATGGCGGGTGCAGAGTGGGCAGGTCTTGAGCTTCTTGGCTGGCACCAGGGTTTTGGTTGTTGAAGCAGAGCCTCTGCTTATGGGAGTCCCAGTCTTTAAGTGGGTCAAGGCAGGCAGGTCCTCATGGGGGTCCCAAGGTTGCTGTCCGCCGGGATTAGGCAGGAGCAGGTTCCAGGATTGACAGGCCTGTAGGGCTGGGGCCAAGTCAGTGGGGGACGTCCTGATGTGAGCAGCTGCACGGCGTGAGCCTCCTGAAATTGTCAGGTTCTGAGCAATGTAACTGGGAGAATTGTGGTGTAAGGCCTTATGAGCAATGCACGCGATTTTCAGGTGTATTCTGGCTTCGTAAGGTAACCCATTCAGAGACTAAGTCAGGAGAAATGTGTGAGCGTTTTTTTGATCCAGTGATGAGCCTCGCTGCAGCATTGATAGAGGCTCTTAATAGTGCAGTTGTTGATAGGGGGAGGCCGCAGAGGGCGGCACTTCCATAATCAATCCGAGGGATAACTAGCGCTTGGACTGCAGTCCTAAAGTCGTTGGCTGGGAGGAAGGGTTTCAGCTTCCGCAATGTATTGATTTGGAAATTAGCTCCCTTCGTTGCATTGCTGATATGCTGTTGCATATTGAGATTGGAGTTGAGGGTTATACCTAAAGATTTTGCTGAGTCTACAATGATAGGTTGGACGTTGAATGCAGTGAGGTGTTTAAGCCAATCCTGAGCGATGGGGATTTTGGAGGGGGGGTGCTATTAAAAGGAATTCTGTTTTTAGAGCATCAAGTTTGAGATGGTTCTCTGCCAGCCATGTCTGTGTGTCCTTAAGTGTTGAGTTGAGAAGTTTGACGTCTTCGGGGGATTGTAGTTTGAGGTAGAGTTGGGTATCGTCCGCATACATGTGGAATTGCACATTAGAGGCATGAAGCAGTGCGGTGAGTGGCTCCATGACTAGATTGAACAGGGTTGGGGATAAGGAGGATCCTTGCGGGACACCTAGTGTTACTGGAACAGGTGTGGACATAGTTTGTTAATTTTGAATTTCTGAGTCCGGTTATGAAGGAAGGAGAACAATTTGAGGACTGTCCCTGAAAGACCCATTCCGATATTCAACAGTTCGAGTAAGTTCTCGTGCTTGACTGTGTCGAATGCTGATGAAAGGTCGAGTAGGATGAGGAGGTAGGTACCGTTTTGGTCGAGAATTTGAAGCACCTCATCAATTATGTGTGTCATGGCTGATTCTGTGCTGTGGCCTGCATGGGTGTCGGGTGAGGAGGTCAAAATGTTCAATGTGTTTTGTCAATTGGAGGTGAACACATTTTTCTAACAATTTGGCTAAGGTGGGATATTGGAGATAGGGCGATAGTTATTAAGGTCAGTAGGGTCAGCTGTGGGTTTCTTTAGTATGGGAGATACTCGTCCCACTTTGAGGGAGTCCGGGATGCATCCTTGTTGAAGAGAACTATTAATGATTTTGGTCCAGAGCGGGAGAAGCCAAGGGATAAAGTCCTTTACAACGTTTGCAGGTAGAGGGTCCGAGAGGTGATTGGAGGGCTTCAAGGAACTAAGGATCTTGCCCATAGATTCTTCAGTGTAAGAATCAAAGGATGACCATGCAGCATTGTTTTTTAGTTTGCTGGGTGTTTTGCTGAGGGGGCTGGAGTGTAGGTAGGTCTCCAATTACGTTCAGCTAGTCTCATAGCTCGTCTATCATCAATAAGCATACCGTCGTACCATGGTTTTGAGTTTTTGGAGGAGACTCTTTAACTGAAGGGGGGCAACTTCGTTGACTATCGTGGTCATTGACTTGAGGTAGTGATCGGTGAGAGACTGAACATCGTTGTTGCCGGTAGGGGGCAGGAGAAGGTTGTAGCTGGGAGAGGGTGATTAGTTGGGATTAAGTTTTTTCAGGTCTCTTTTCCAGGCCTTGGATTTGGTGGGTTGAGCTGTGCAAAGTTTCACATATTCATTGATGAAGAATGTGATAATGTGGTGTTCAGACCAGTAGTCACAGGGTTGGATTGAGTCTAGTTGGGTGGTGTCACTTTTGGAAATGATGAGGTCTAGGATAGCACCTTTGTCGTGAGTGGGGCTGTTGCAGATTTGGGATAGGTCTAGGGTGTTGAGGAAGTTTTTGAGACTATTGACCACTGAGTCGTTGTGATCATTCCAATCAAGGTTGAAATGACCATGGAATATTTGTGTATTTTGTCGACCCGAGTTCGTTGTGATCATGTCCATGAGGTGTTCAGTGAAGGTAAGGTTGTCTCCTGGCGGGTGGTAAATAATATGTAGAGAGCATACTGGATTTACCCTCACTGTTGACATTGAGGCAGATTTGTTCACAAGAGGAGAATATAGGGGAGACGGCTCTAGTTACTGAGAGGTTACTCCGGTGAATACATGCTATTCCACCTCCTGTCTTGCCGGTCCTGTCTAATACGATGATGTGATAGTTAGGGGGAACTAGAATGTCAATGAGGAGGGAGGAGGACTCTGTTAGCCAGGTTTCGGTGAGTATGGTAAGCTCTAGGTCAAGTGCGATAATGAGGTCGGCTAGGTCAGATGCGTGTCTGGGGGCAGATCTGCAGTTAGGTAGTGTGCATTTGAGCCGTGGGTGATGAGGGATGCGGAGGGATCCAGAGTGAGGGTGACCTTTTTGAGATTATTAGAGATGATGCCTCTATTATTTTGAGTAGGGGGCCTGAGAGGGTTGGAATGGATAGTAGGGATGGGAAGGTGCGAGGAGGCTGTGTGGTCAATGGAAGCGGTATCGTAGGAGTGTAGTAGGGCACATATGTCATACCGTGTCAGTGGATTGATGCATCGGATAGGGCGGGTGGAAGAATTATGGGCAGGAATAGAAGTCCAGTGAGGAGGGTTGTGTTTGTGTGAGCGTGTAGGAAGGGTGGGGGGCTTGCGGGATAAAAGGGTACTAGGTAGAGAGGGGTGTCTAAGTTGATTAGCAAACAGTTCTTTGAAAGTTTGAAGCTCATCTTTGATTTGACAAAGGGTGGACATAATCTTGTCCAGAGTGGAATTAGGAACGGTAGTGGTGGAAAGAGTATAGGAGGGGGGACTGGAAGTAGTATAGGAGGAGGAGGAAGTTAGGGTGGGTGGAGGAGGAAGAGGAGGTGGGTAGGAATTTCAGTAGAGGGTACATGGGTGTTTACAGTGATAGAGTGAGGGGGAGTGCCAGGGTAGAGGGGGGTGGTATAGGAGGAGGGGGTACGAGGAGTGGTATAGGAGGAGGAGGAGGAAATTAGGGTGGATGGAGGAGGAAGAGGAGGTGAGGTAGGAGTTTCAGTAGTGGGTACGTGGTGACTACAGTGATAGGGTGTGGGGAGAGCCAGGGTAGGGGGGTGGTATAGGGGTGGGGGGGACTAGAAGTGGGGGAAGGCGGGGTGGTAATGAAGAGGGAGCTGGGTGTGAGAGGAGGGGGTGGAGATGGGAGAGGAGGGGGGGCTAGTTGTGAGAGGAGGTGGGGTGGTGATGGAGGAGGGGGGCTAGATGGGAGAGGGGGCGGGGTGGTGGTGTGAGAGGAGGAGGGGGGCTAGGTGTGAGGGGGAGGGGTGGAGATGTGGCAGGAGGGTGGACTAGTTGTAAGATGGGGTGGTGGTGATAGAGGATGGGGCTAGAAGTGAGGCGGCGGGGTGGTGATGGAGGAGGGGGGCTAGATGAGAGAGGGGCGGAGTGGAGAAGTGAGAGGAGGAGGGGGCAAGACGTGGGAGGGGGCAGGGTGGTGATGGAGGAAGGGTGGGTAGATGTAGGAGGAGGCGGAGTGGTGATGGAGGAGGGGGTGGTGATGTGGGAGGGATAGGTGGGTGAGGCTTAGGTGGAGAGAGGAGAAGTGTGTTGTAGGGTGGGGGAGAAGGGTTGAGGGAAGTATGCGGCTCTGGGCATCTAGAAGTCAAAAGGGTAGGGGGTGGGAGGGTGGGGTACTGAGTAGAAGAAGGAAAGGGTTGGTTGTTAGGCATGTGGGTAGGTTGGGAAGGAGTCAGAGGATTGGAAACCTGCTCTTTAATAATGGGAAATATGTTATCGAATAGGTTAAGGCTACGATCAGTGGACTGAGTGAGAATAGTACCGTTATTGTAGATAGTGATGGTTGCTGTCGCTTGAAAGAGTTGTGAGGGTGTAATAGACATCATAAGACCATGTGCGGACTTCCTCGAGGAGGAAATCTTGAGTAAGGGTAGGAAGGCTTTCCTCCATTGTGCTCTACGTTTAGTGTAGAAGATGTCGTCGGTGGTCGTGATTCCATTTCGAGGTGAAAAATAAGGGTCAGCAAAAAGGGTTTCTGGGTGGGATTTCAGAAAGTTGTGTTTGAAAGTTTTGGCAGATTTTTTGAAAGCTTGGGGGGGTAAATGATTTTGTATGTGTGAGTGCCTGTGAGTTCCATGATGTGACATGTGGTGTAAGTGAGGCGAGGTGAGTGTGTAGTAATGTAGAGCGAGGTGCTGATCTTATGCGTGAAGGAGGGGAAAGAGCAGCTGAAGAGAATGTGATTGGGATGCCTGCGGTGGGACTAGTCTAAGACTAGTCAGACTAGTCTAAGACTAGTCTGAGACTAGTCTAAGATGGCTGACACCTTAGGGAAGAAAGATAGTGGCTGTATAGTCCTTTGTCTGTTTCCATGACAAGAGTGAGGAGGAGTTGCCCTGTCTCACATTCACTATCTTTCATGGGATGAGGTGATAAGTCCTGTTTCCATTCTGATGAATAGGGTAGGAGTTGTGAGAGGGGGCGAGTAGTCCCGTTTCAGTTTCTTAGTCCCGTTTCAGTGGATTTGGGGAATCAAGTCCTCTAACAGTTTTGATGATCGAGTGACAGTGTTTTTAACAGGGCTACGTGATGATCAGTGGAAGGAGGAGGTGAATTGTTCGATGAGGTTTATGACCACAGCCATTTTGGAACAAAGAAGTCATGTTATTAGTGGGGATGGTTTATAAACACAGCCATTTTGGGCTGCAGAAGAAAAAAACACATGTTTCTCCTGGGGATGATCGGTAAAAGAGAGAGCAGGGGACAAGCAAAAATAGGAGAGGCAGCAGGAGAGCAAACAAAAATAAATAAAAAATGAGAATAACAATAAAGGCAGGAAGTACCTTCATGAGGGGAGCTCTGTTGTCCAAGGGTCGCTAAAAAAAGGTAGAAGGCAAAAATGTTGCAGAGTCTGCAAAACAGGCTCCGTGTCAGCAGAACAAAAGTGAACACTGAGGAAATAGAGAGACTTTACTTGGGAGGGCGGAGCAGGGCAGAGAGAGCACGCTGCCGAGACACTGCGAGGTACGATCTTTAGCAAGATGTTGTCGCTGATGTAGTTTCTGGCATACACTGGCATAACCTCCAATTGGTTTAATAAGACACCCTTGTTGTATTAGACCTCCTTTGTTGCAAGAGGGCAGTGGGCATTCATTTCTCGTAGTATGGAGACTTGCCGAGGGTTTTGCGGGCCTCCAGCCGCTGCCTCCGGCCAACAGACTGGCCATGTCAAATTCGAGTCCCCAGGGGGAACTGCTGCTGCTGCGTTATGCAGGGAGAGCACTAACGCTGCTTCTTACGGACTTCGGGGGCTTCCTGCGGTCTTGCGTTCTTTGAGGGCATTGATGCCGCTGCTTCGGAAAGAGGGAGCCCTAACCTCCTATTACTGCAGGGCGGGCAGCGCCGGAGAGCGAGAATCTTGACCGCCTCTTACTGCGGGGCGGGCAGCGCCGGAGAGGGAGTCCTGACCGCCTCTTACTGCGGGGTGGGTAGCGCCGGAGAGAGGGAATCCGGACCTCCTCTTACTGCGGGGCGGGCAGCGCCGTTGTTGATGAAGCAGACTGATCTGCAGGGTGCTGGTCGCCGCCGTGAGTCGGGAGATCCATCGTTGTCGAGGAGCTGGCTAGCGGTCTGGGCAGCGCCATTGTTGATGAGGCAGACAGCGGTCTGCAGGGTGCTGGTCGCCGTCGTGGGACGCAGGGGGGTCCACCGTTGTTGAGGAGCCGGCTAGCGGTCTGCAGGACGTAAGGCGCCGGAGCTGGCTCAGACCGAGATAAAGCCTGTGTGGGTGGAGAAGAAGCTCCTAGGCAGCACCGGCCATATCCTCCGCAGGTCGACGATCGAAACAGCCTCCTGGATATCGGCACGGGCGTACTCAGCTCTGGGGTTCCGTGCAAGGTAAGCGCTGAGAGCACTCGAAGAAGTAAGGATCAATCCAGTTACTCTTACGAGATCCAGTTACCCGTACGAGATCGGTTCAGGGCGATTACTGCAGCTAGCAGGGATATTAACCCACAAAGGGATCCCAAGCGCTGTCTGCTGAGCCGGTCCGCTTCCACATTGTCCTTCCCTGGTAGGTGTATGACTAGCAGATCTATTTGAGTGGGATGGCCCATCTCCATATCTCCTGTGCTAGGTTTGATAGCGAGACTGATTGTGTTCCTCCCTGCTTGTTGATGTAGAACATAGTTGTTGTGTAGTCTGTTTGGATCAACACTCTCTGGTTGTACAGTTTTTTCTGGAAGGCCTTCAGGGCGAGGAACACGGTCTTTAGTTCCAAGTAGGTGATGTGTTTGACCGCATCCGCTGGAGACCACAGACCCCTCACCCTGAGCTTGTTCATGTGTGCCCTCCATCCCATCTGGGATGAGTCTGTGGTGATGGTCACCGTTGGGGTTGGTGGTGTTAAAGGCTTCCCTTCTGTTATGTTCTTCTTGTTCCACCACGATATCTCCTCACGCACTATGTGCGTTACAACCACTAGATCTTCCAAACTTCCTGTAGCTTGTGACCATTGTTGTTGCAGCCATTCTTGGAATGGTCTCATGTGGAGCCGTACATTTGGGACCAGATGTATGCAGGACGCCATCATGCCCATGATCTTGCTCGCTGTCAGAGCTCGCCCCTTCTGGTAGAGGCGCGACTCCTTCAGCAGGGCCAGTGTTCTCTTGTCGCAGGGGAACACCTTGCTCTGCATGGTGTTTATCTGTGCTCCCAGGAAGATCTTCACTTGCTCTGGTTCCATTGATGATTTCCCCCAGTGAATGGAGAATCTCAGGTCCATCAGTGTACTTGTCACGCGATGTGTGTGTTCTTTGCACGTCCTGTGTGAACTTGCCTTTATTAGCCAGTCGTCAAGGTAAGGGTATACATGGATCCCTTCCCTCCGTACATGCGCTGCCACTACTCCGAGGCACTTGGTGAAGACCCTTGGTGCGGATTTTAGTCCGAAGGCTAGGACTGTGAACTGGTAGTGTTCTTTGTTGATGGTAAATCTTAGTAGATGTTTGTGCTGCCTGTTCATTGGGATGTGCAGGTAGGCATCTTTGAGATCTATGGTGACCATGAAGTCTACGCCCCTAATCTGAGGAATGACTTCTTGTAGGGACGTCATCTTGAACATTTGTGTTTGTATGTACTTGTTTAGAAACCTTAGGTCCAGGATGGGTCTCAGTGTTTCGTCCACCTTTGGTACCAGGAAGTAGGTTGAGTACACTCCCTTGTTCCTTTCTCTGTATGGTACTGGTTCGATGGCCTCCTTTTGGAGGAGTTCCTTCGCTTCCTTTTGAAGTAACCCTAGCTCCTTTACTGACTGCGCCTTCCTTTTTGGTTTCTTGTTTGGCGGTGTCTTTTCCAGTTCTATGCAATATCCGAACTGTATGATATTGAGTATCCTTTTGTCTGTGGTTATCTTCTTCCCCTCCCGGAAGAAATGACTTAGCCTGACTCCTACTGGTGTTACATGATCGTTGATGTTTGGTCCGTGTAACCCTCTTGTTGTGCTCCACCCTTGGAGGATTTGCGTGGGTGGGCACGTATTGCATGACGCAGTCACTTTGAGGTGAGTTGTTGGCCCCCTCTTCTAGTTTGTCCACGTCCATTCGCCCTCCAGCGAAAGGACTGGCCCGTTGGCTGGTACTGCCAGGTTTGTCTTTGCTGACCCTGTTGTGTTTGGCTGTCGCCCTGGTGGGACTGCTGGAATGTCTGGTGTGACGTTCTTAGGTGGTTTCCCCCTCTTCCGTTCGGTCTCCATGTCGGGGTACCCCTTCTCATCCCCCTGAACTGTAAGGCCCCCATGGACCTTCCAGTTTAGTTTTCTTTCTTGAGCTGGGTGAGTTTTTCATCCACCGGCGCCCCAAACAGTGTCTCCTCATTGAACAGGGTGCTTAGAATGTTGTGCTGTACCTCTGGCTTGAAGCCTGAGATCCTGAGCCAGGCCTGCCTTCTCTCCGTGATTCCCATCATCATCAGTATGCTGGACGTATCAGCCCCATCCAAGGCTGTTTTGAGGCATGAATTTGCCACATTCTTCCCCTCCTCCACAAGGTGTGAGGCTCTTTGTTGGTACTCGTCTGGGAGGTGCTTGATCAGCTGTCCGATCTCATCCAGAATTATGTACTGGTGCCTGTTCAGCAGGGCGTTTGAGTTTGCCATGCGCCAGTGTATCACTGCATTTCTTTCTAGATTTCTCCCAGTTAGGTCCATCCTCCTGCTTTCTTTGTCTGGTGGTGGACCTGATGTTGGCACATTTGGCCTTTCCTGGCGGTCGCCGCAATAATGGAGTCCGCTGTGACTGATCCCCGGATGTAGGGAGGATCTTTAGGAGTGTTTATATTTCTTCTCCGTCCTAGGCGTGACAGACCTGCATATTGCCGGTTCCTTGAATGCCTCTTTCCCTTGAACCATGACACTCCAGCATGGGGAGGTACTGGCTCCTCGTTTGGGTGGGGAGCAGGGTCTCCAAGAGGAAGCCTGCCTTTGGTTTTTCCTCATCTAGCTTGACTCCAAAGGCCAGTGCCGCGTTCTTGATGACCATATTATAGACCCTAATGTCATCTGGCGGCGAAGGGTACGAGTCCACGGGCTCTTCTGGGCTTTCGGTGTAGAGGTCCTGCCACTCCAGGTCCTGGGTCCCCGAGGAGGCAGAGTCGAGGGTCGTCTGCTGATCATCAGCACCCTCCTCCTCGTAGTAGAGGACTTCTTCCTCTAGATGGTCCTGGGTCTGGGGACTTTTTGGCGGCCCTTCGGTGTCGAAGTCCTCCTCCTCTTCTATTTCAACGGTCACCGTCTTTGGCTTCGACGGAATCGCGAACCTCTTCATCTTTTCGTCGAACTCGGTTATCCATTTCGGCCTCGAGCCGTCTCTTCTTTCTCTCCAGTTCGGCGGCTTGTTCTGCGTCGAACGGTTCGGCCGATTTCTCCGACTTACTCGTCGATGTCGAAATGACCTTCGGGTCCTTTGTCGACGCCAAAGCGACTTTTGGGTCCTTCTCCTTCGAAGTTGATCGTTCCTTTTCGGGGACGTGCTTAGACGTCCGTGGCTTTTCGCCGGTCTTCGCCGCCTGGGAGTCCTTTTTGAAGGATCCGCTGGGCTGTTTGTCCTTGGATGCAGCAGCGGCCGTCGAGATTTTCGGCGCCAGTGCTTACTTCGAGGACTTAGACTGTTTTTCGAGAGTCTGACTCAGACCTTCGAAGATCTGTCTGGGGTTTAGGGGTCGACTCTCCTACCTCTTTAGAAGTCTTATCGGTCTCTAGGACCTGGTAGTCGTCGTCTTCTACAGCGACGTTGTCTTCCTCGTGGCTCGAGAGTCCCAGGTCCTGAAGCGACGGCAGTTGTCCCTTACCTTGCATGTTGTAGTTGGCTCTTCTCGGTCTCTCTCTAACCCGGAGTCTCTTCGGTGTGAAGGCGGAGCAGGCGTTGCAGTCCTTGCTCTCGTGGTCGACCGGTAGGCAGAGGTTACAAACCGGGTGCTGGTCCTTCTGCGCGTATTTGTGATGGTCATTATGGCAGAATTCAAAAGGTGTCTTGTCCATTTCTTGCGCTCAGGGGACCTCTGTGTGCGCATTTTCTGTCGGACGTCGAAGTTCTCGAAGTTCTCCTTCTTAGTCGACCCGGCTTGATTGTGTTGTTCCTCGTCGTCTTCTCCAATCTGGTCTGCATCTTTCCTCCAAAACTCTGAAGCCTCTCTGCGACAATCCAGACCCAACGGCGGAAAAAATAATCTGAAGATGGCGCCCAAAGGTGGGAGCTTCCGCGGGAAGCGTGTCGACGTCACAGGAAGTACACCAAAAGGTGGGACGTCGACGCCCACCTGGGCAACATAAAAGAAAAAGACTACGATTCCGGACCCAACCACTAGACCGCGGAATAATGCACAGCATAGTGAATCCAGAAAGATTCACGCTGCAAAACTACAAGGAGATACATGTATGTGTATAGTATGGATACACATAGGCAGACTACATGAACCGTGGAGCCACACCACAAACATGCAAAAGCCTATGAAAGGTTTAGTCAATGATAGCATAGATGCGCCGGCTAAAAGACACCAAACGTATCACCAGGTAGTCATACTTACCAACCATAAACAGAAGTACATTGGTGAAAGGATACAGGGGAAACACACACACACACACATATACATATACATATACATATACATATACATATACATATATACATACATACATACATACATACATACATACATATATACACATATATATATATATATAACATTTTTTTTTATTTTTTGAAAAAGTGAAAAGCAATGGATATTTGAAGAGCATGCCCCAGACGAGTACAGCAGCCTGCACCATAGGCACTAACATCACCGGATAGGTGTATAGAAGCATAAACACACACACATGCACACACACACACATATCTATATATATATATGCATATACACACATTATATATATATATATATATATATATACACACATACGTACACACACACACACACACACACACACACACACACACACATATAATCGTATACCTATATATGAAGGGCAAAGAGCAGCTAAGGAGCAAATAGCAGAGCGACTGGAGTCCCTGCTTGGGAAGTGCATATGAAATGTGATGCTCAAGACAATGTGCACCAACGCGGCTGGCACAGAACCAACTGCCGACAAGGAGGAAACCAGACAGGTCAGAGACCTGAAGGAAGACCAAGGACAGAAGCACTTCCTAGCACCAAAAGAGTAAAGATTAGATTAAAATATTTATAAAGAGCATGGCTGCCTCGGCAAAAAGGAGTCCCATCATTGGAGCAAGACAAGGCGGAGAGCGTAAGCAGGGGTTAGATCTGAGAGAAGAGCCAGGTTTTCACGTGGCGTCTAAAGGTCTTGTGATCCGGTTCGGCGCGAATGTGAAAGGGAAGAGAGTTCCAGAGGGCGGGTGCAAGTCATCTAAAAGATCGGCCGCCAGATCTCGCTTTACCTATACGAGGAGTGCGTGCAAGGCACTGGTTTGCTGTATCGGAGTGTACAAGGTGCACAGATCATTAAGAATGTCTGGGGCTATTCCTGTCAGTATCTTGTGTGTGGTACAGAGCATCTTGAAGCTAACCTGCTGTTCGATAGGCAGCCAGTGAAGACATTAGACAATAGAGGTTAGAGGCGTGGCTGAATTTCGGGAGGGCAAAGATGGCGCGTGCTGCCGCATTCTGGACCCGCTTCAATCTCTTAATCACAGATTTATTGGATCGAAGGAAGAGCACAATGCAGTAGTCCAGGCGGGCCAGGTTAGATGATAGCATGAGGATAGCATGAACAATCAACTGGCCACGTAGTATCCCAAAGCATTTCCCGGCCACTGATTTAGCATGCATTTCAAGATTCAGATCTTTATCCAGTATGTAGCCCAAATGTTTTACCATGGGTTTAGGGTCGGGGGGGGGGGGGGGGGGGGGGGGGGTTACCCAGTGCCGAAGGCAACCATTCATTTGTCCAGAGATGAGAAGATCTGCCAACCAGAAGGATTTCTGATTTGGTGGAGTTCAATTACAGACAATTGCCTGTCATCCATTCTGCAATTGCGGAGATATCCTCTTTGAATTTTTTTTTGTCTTGAGTGGGATTTTTGGTTAAGGCGATCACCAGTTGGGTGTTGTCCGCGTATGACACCAGGGAGATTCCTCTTGCCTTAGCTATCCTGGCCAGAGGACTCAAATGTTAAAGAGCGTAGGGCTCAATGCGGAGCCATGGGGAACCCCACAATTGAGCGGGTGGAAATGAGACAAGAAAGGGGGAGATGTCACTTTAAACGTCCGATCAGACAAGAAGGAAGAGAGCCAAGCCAATGCAGTATTTTCAATTCCTATCTCCTCCAGCTGATGGAGCAGGATTTCATGTAAGACTGTCAAATGCCGCGCTTAGATCCAGCAGCACCAAGGCTGACGTGCTGCTGGCATCTGGCGCGGATTTGAGGTGTTCTACCACTGCTAACAGGGCCGACTCAGTGCTATACCGTGGTCGAAAACCGTTCTGTGAGCTGTCAAGAATATCATTAGTTTCTAAGAATTGCGTTCGCTTGGAGTTCACATGTGCTTCCAAAATCTTAGACAAAAACAGGAGTAGTTAAATTGGACAGGGGACCACTTTAGCATGCTTCCATGACTTGGGCACTATCGCAGTGGAGAGGGATAGATTAAGTAACTCCAGGCATGCAGGTAGGAGATCTGATTGAATTTCACTGAAAGCCTCTGGTTTTAGGGGATCATCAGGGGATCCAGATTTAATTTTAGCCACTAGTCTCTCTAGTTCCTTAAAGGGCATAGGGGAAATGGTGCAATAAGGGTAGATTCAGGACTGAGATACGCGCCCCTTCGGCAGACACTGGGGGAAGTGGTTGATATGCTTTATTTCGATACATAAAAATATCTTAAAAGCAGTACATACAATGAGTATTAAAAAAGATATACAGCAAATGTACATAACAATACATCCACGAGATAAAAAGGACAATAAAACATTAAAATATATACAGTTAAAAAAGAATTGCCTTGGTATGTACAATTAAAAAAAGAATTAAATTGATACAGAAAGCCTATTTGATCAGATCAACCAAGACCATTTTAAAAATTTTGAAATACCACAAACTACAAGGGGGGGAAGTATCTGTTAGTAGAATGCGTAGGGCTACTGAATATTGGCGATTACCAAATGATCTGCACACAGGTTTAAGCCAGCGTTTTCTTGGGTTACAATAGTCTGGACATTCAAAAAGGATGTGAGCAACCGTCTCCACCCTCGAAGAACATAGGGCACAATAGGGGGAGTGCTGGGAGGTAGATTTCCATCTCGATGTCAGATAGCCTACTGGTAGGGTACCCACCCTAAACCTAAAGTACAGAGCCCAATCAAATGCGATGGAAACCAAATCAAGATAGGGTTCGTAAGCCACCACGTCTTTGATTAGTAAGAAAGCTGCGGTGGAATTACAGTGTCATGGGTTACTAATTTGTTTAAAAGAGACCCAGTCCCAATACAGTTTCTTCAAGGTGGCTTTGGGTGGGGCGGAGCGAGAAACCCATGCTTCGCACAATCCCAACTCCCCCAAAAGGCTTTTGACATCCCTCAACCTCTTTATCCTATGCCAACCCCCCATGGCCATCACCTCGGACAGGCCCTCAGCGTATGGGGCGAGTTCTGGGACCCTCCACAAACGAGCCCATAACAACAGGGGCCGTAGTCGTGCCTGATCTATGATCGATCTACATCCCAGGTCCAGTAGTACAGGGACTGTGGGTGTGCTCAAAGGGAGAGCCATTAGATCTTTCAATAATTTGCTCTCCACTTTGGCTAGTACCTACAAATTACAAGTACCCCACAGCTCAGCCCCATATAGTGCAGCAGTGACCCCTCAAGCTTTATATATGTCAATAACAGGGGCCATACAATGTTTGGGGGAAGAGCAGTGTTCCCTAAGTAACGCACCACCCACCCTTTTATGGCTGAGTAACATTTTGTTGATATGCGGGGACCAGCACATGGAGTCACTAAGCCGGATTCCCAGGTAGTCAAACTCTGCGACCTTCTCCAATGGACAGTTATTCAGCACCGGTGGACGCCCTAGTTTCCTGGGGGGATTTATGACCAAATATTAGGTTTTATCGATATTGATCCCCAGTCCCCTCAGGGAACAGAACTCCTGGAAGCGGTCGAGAAGCTTTTGTAGGCCTTGGGGGTCTTTGAGATGAGGAGAGTATCATCCGCAAAAAGCAGAGTAGGGATCCGGATGCCCACCAGGGAGGGTGCATTGGCCGGTTCTTGTTGTAAATATTCCACCACCCCATTCACATACAAGGAGAATAGGGTGGGGGCTAGCACACATCCCTGGCGGACTCCCTTGCACACCGGGATCCTATCAGTCTTTTCCCCCCCTGTGCCCCACCTCACCTGTGCATAGTTCCCTAAGTGTAGTTTAATTAGGAGCGACAAAAGGTAGGGGGGCAACCCCATGTTCTGCAGGACCCTCCACAATTCCTCCTTGGGTACCAGGTCAAAGGCAGTCTTCAGGTCTATAAAGGCCAGATAAAGACTGCCCTTGCCCAGCACCACCACCTTCCAGTGCAGGAGCATTAATCTAAAGGCCTGTTCGATAGTTCCAGTTCCCGACCGGAAACCCGCCTGGAGGTCTGACAGGATCTTATTATCATCTACCCATTGGAGAAGCCTCCCCAGGATCACCTTCCCTGCCACCTTCTGGGAGGAGTCTATGAGGCTTATGGGCCTGTAATTGGCAGGGCTGTCCTGACACCCCTTTTTGAATATCGGCACAACCTCCGCCCCTTTCCAGGAATCGGGTACAGGACCTCCCTCCAGAATTGCATTCAGTAGGGAGGCGATCAACTTGCCCCATTCCTTGGGGAAGGCTCGTATCAGATCGCCAGGAATCCCATCTGGTCCTGCAGCTTTTAGTGGGACCAGGGTCTTTATTATGGCTTCGACCTCCCTAGCGGTGAAGGCATCGTGGATGCCAACCATTGCCTCGACCACCGGGGATGGAATATCGCTGTTGGCCCCGCCAGGTAGGGAATACAGGGTCTCAAAGTGGTTATACCAACTCTGGGCTGGAATGTTGCATGTGACCAACGTAGCTACCGGCCTATCCCTATTTCTGACCATGCTCCAGAAACCCCTGGCATCCCTTCCTATACTAGCTGTCAAAAGGTACGCCCAAAACTTCTCCTCCCACTCCTTTTTCGCTACCTTCAATGTCCGGTAGTAGTCCTTTCTTGCAAGCCTGGTAGCTACTTGAGATTTAGATTTAACTGCTCCCACCAAGGCTTTTTTCATAGCCCTACATTTCTTTGTATACCAACCCTGTTTGGTAGGTGGTCGCTCCCTAGTGTGAGCTCCAAGGCACCTACCAGGAAGAATAAACAAGTTACTTAATTCCCTGGTTAGGTTGCAGAAGGTCACCGAGACCTCTTCAGACACTTGGGAAGACAGGTCTAGTTTGTTCGAAGCTGCAAGCAGGAGACACCCTACGGCTGCCACTTTCTCTGGGGATAAGGTAAGTTTAGCCCACGTCAACTGTCGGCCACAGTTAGAAATAGTGACTGCCTGGGGGTTGGGAGCCATATGGGGAAGGGCTTTCTTCCTTCCCTTAAGCCACTGGGGAGAGAGGACAAGAGAGAGGAGATTGTGATCACTCTCAATGGTCGAGATAATCTCCATATCCCTTAGGTCGCCCCATAAACGTACATCAAGAAGGATATAATCTATTCTAGATGTATGATTTGGCCTATTGTAAGTATGGGCCCTTTTCAAATCTGATTTGGACCTCCCATTGACTGCCCTCAAGTCAAATTCCATATTGAGGGAGTTAATCTGTAGAGCCACTTGAGTCCACCTCTTGATGGGGGGCAAGGTCAGAGCTGGAATCCCCCGCCTTGAATCCTCCTCGTCTGTGCCTAATACATCATCCGTATCAAGGGGCTCGAACGTGCAATTGAGGTCACCCGCCATCAAGATGTGGGATTGAGGGGTGCGCTGCCTAAGCAGATCTTCCAGAAGAGCAATGGTGGTCGATAGTGTACCACCCTTTGTTCCTCTGGCGTAGATGCTAAAGATGTCCAAAAGCAGGACACCCCTAGAGTCCTTTAGGGTGATGTTAAGGAGGTCGGGAGAGTTAGTAGGATGCTCCTCCACCTTACACTCTAGGGAAGTTCCGACCCAGATAAGGAGACCACCCGAAGGGCGTCCCTTCCCTGCCACCGGGGGAACAGCTGGAACAACGTGGGTTGAGTATCCCACCTTGTGACAAGGCTCCCTGCACCAGGTTTCCTGGAAAATACAGATGGAGTAACCCGCCAAGAGGGTATTCCAATCCGGCAGGCCCAACTTCCTATCAATACCCGCGACCTTCCAGCTGCAAATCTTAAGGACTGGATCCGCCACAGCTCTCTCGCCGCGGGATAAGGGGCCGTCTCTACCCTCCAACTGGTCAAGGATTCCTATTCTGCTGCCCCTGCTTGATCTCCCATGGGACGCGTTATCTCCAAGTGCAATAATAGGTGGCATTGGGCTGTCGACCACGATGTTGCCCACTGCTGATACTTTAAGGGCAGTGCCAACTATACCCATACTCTGTGCCCGAGTGGCCTCCCCTTTGAGGACGTCGGTTCAATATCCTGGAGGACTCCAGTCTAGTCCGGGCCATGTAGCACATGGGTGGAACTGAGGTCCCGCTAGATTACCAAGATATGATGGACCACTACTCCAGCCCCTACCAGGATATGGGCAAATGGAGATTGCAGCAGGCCTTGGATAAAAATAGGTCAGGACTACTACGCCAATGTTGGGACCCCAATTTGTATCCCTGTGGTTACAAATAACTTGAGCTACTCTACTGTCTTTAAAATTAACTATCACACAATCCCCTTCAAATTGTTTTTTGCCATAACCCACCCACCCTACTCTTCTTACTCCCAGGATCAGCCTGTCAACACCCCTGGGAAGTGGTCTGTTGGATTTTAACCAATGTAAGGTTTTATTTTTGAGTGTTTGGTGAGATTCGTATTGTCCATCCTTCAAGATTGGTACATTTGTAAGGATGGCGACATAGGGATGGCAATCAGGGGGCAGATTAACCGGGGGGCACTTTGGGGCAGTTTTTAGCACAGAAACGTCCGGTTGGGTGGTCCGGGAAATACTAGTGGGCATTGGGACAGGACGTGCCCGATCAGAACCCTTACCAGAACCCTTCCCCTTCGATGTACTCTTATTATTGCCAGAGCCCTTCCCTCCCTGCAGCTTGGCCTTGCTGGGCTTCGTCGCCTGGGCTTCAGGGGGTTTGGGGATACTCATAGGTGCATGGGCAATCAGGGTAGTGCTCACTGGGGTATCCACAACGCATACTGCAGGAGCATTTTCAGATGCCTGTAGAATTACTGTGTTTGCTGTGGATGTTGCTGTGGATATTGGCTGCGGGGAATCCGGGATCACCCAGTTACCAGCTACCCCTCCCTAACCATCCTCCCTCATCCTAGAGTACAATTTGATGAGGGTTTTCAACGAAAAGAAGTTATCCAGGGTTGTCTGTTCGAACCTGTCCACCCTTTCCCCTAACCCCCTTATTCTGTCAGCTATCGGGGACAGTAGTGTTTTCATCATGTTTTCAATTTGTGCCAGTGTTATCGGGTCATGGCTGGCAGCCAGTTGACAATTTGGAGGGGGGGCTACACATGCTTCATTAACTTTGGTACCGGGATGGTGGCCCCTGTTGCCACTACCGTTATTATCAGTGACTAAACCCTCCACCATTGCGTTTCCTGTACTCCTACTTCCGAGCTTCTTCGGTCTCTTATAGAATTTAAAGAAGCTACCTTTACGCGGGCTAGCAATCCTTTTCCTTTTAGCGCGAGAAGGGTTCCTGGTTTCCATCACCGGTAAGGCCAATGGGGAACCAGAGCCGCTAGGAGAGGATGTCGGGCCTGGTGAGGGTGCTGGAACTTCCTGGGAACACAAGTTCGATCCACTACCAACAACTGGAGCAGGGATGGGTTGCGCTACCAGGTTCTCCAACCTATCAATACTGTCCCTCAAGGAGGCAATTCGTAACTGGTCGGATGTGGGGGGAGTGGGGTAGAGGTGACCAGAGCTGCATACTGGTGACTTGGCCTGGGCTAACAAGCCCAGAGAAGAGCGCTTTGGCGGGAGCTGTTCTTGGGAAAGGCGGCGCTCTGTCATTACAATCTCTTTCTCGATAACTGCAGCTACCCGTGTAATGAACTTGTCCATTGTTCCTATAATGGTACTAGGCCCCGCCTCTCCCCCCAGGATTTTTCCCAAGCGTGTGGACATTGATAATAGCAAAGGGGTATAGCAACACACTATACCTGACAAAGTCCAACCCTTACAGCCGGGAGTAGCAGATGAAAGGGGGGTGTCCCAGCCCAAACCTGGCCAGCCCCGGACGGCCACAGACGGCCCGCCCTTTGCCCGGCGCTCCAGCGACGCGGGGATGTATGTCGTTTATATCGCGCCGAGAGCTGTGGGTGTGGTGTTGGTCCGGCCCAGGTGTTCTTTGCCAGAGGGGAGTCCTGGGATTTTGAGTCCTGGGATTTGCAGTCCCCCACAGGCACGCTGCCACAAGTCCCACGCGAGGAGAGCGCAGCTCGCAAGCAGAGCGCCACGCTGAAAGAGCTTCCACCCGGTCAAATCAAACTGGAACTCCAAACGGTGATGAATGCCCCACGATCTTCGGGCACCTCAAAACACTCGCCACAACCAACTCTGGGGGAAGTGTTATGCCCAAACTTTAGATAGATGTCTTCGACTTTCTTCATAAAGAGTAGACAATACCACCAGAAAAAAACACAGCCCAACTCTGTGGCACAAGTTGGACCAGCAGGTACTCCGTACCTGTGAACGTGCCCAGTGTGTGATAACATAACGTGCCAGAACTGGATACAGAAAAGAGACTGTCTCTGAAGTGGAACAGAACACGCTCACAAGAGACAGACACTTTTTGCGACAGACGGCCAACAAAGGCAAAATGGCAGACACACGCTTGAAAAGACAGCCAAAGGGGTATACGTGAACACACTGGGGTGAGCCAAACATGGCGCGAACCCAACAATATTCTGGAGAGGTCTGCAACCTCAGAGGCAGGAGGGAACTAAGGACCAATCGTAAAGTACAAACAGGTAAACCCCGAAGAGAACTATGCTACTCTTGTGGGCTGTCCAGAGGAGAAGTCCTGCAACAGCAGGTGTAGAGTGAAGAAGCGAAAAACATATTGCTATAAGTCTATAGCATGAACCATAGCAAAACTCCCAAGATTAGGGAAAGATAACAATCCTAAGAGGACCTCGCCGGATCCTCAGTAAGGACCTGCACCACCCAGGAAGAACATTACCTGGAGCAAGTTAGAAGGGCTACACAATAAGCAACCAATACCCCACATAGGGTATGTTACATCTCTATAAAACGTAAGGGAATGCCTCGAGGACTAGTTCTTATACAAAGGAATTTAAAATAATGACAAACAGCTGCATAGGTGTACAATGAGTCTAGGAAATAACAGCTTGAGCCCAGAGACTGAAACCAGAGAAAAGTAGTGGCAATAGACCAATGCAAACAAAACAAGAAGTCTGCGACAAAGGACTTGAAAGAATGCTATTCACTAAAAACCAGACATGAGGCGCTGACCCGCTGAGGCCGCATGACTGTCAAAAGGATGGGCGCCATCAAAGGGCAAGTCCTGAAGAAGCTCCTGAACATTTTCAGGAAAACTGCTATCACCAAGCCAAGCATGGCGACGCAGAGCAACCGACCTGGCCATCGCCCGACCCCCCAGAATTGGTGGTGTCCATGGCTGATATAAAAGGAGGCTGTAACTAAAATGTTAGCATCTGGGCGAACGGCTGTTGCAAACACAGCACTGGCCTCCATCGCCATTCTAGGATGCAACAGCAAACTATACCTAGGCGATAGTTGCAGGCCTCCGTCGCCATTCTAGGAGGCAACAGCAAATTATACCTAGGCGATGGTTGCAGGCTAACATGTCCACCAAAACCCAAAGGCCCTTCAGTCCGAGGACATCCAAGAACCTGCAATGGCTCTACATCAACATGTCCCGAAGAACGCTCAAGTAAGGCTGGGGTCGACATCCACTGTGATGGGAGGCTCCATCGATTGCTGTTGGGACTGTGTCTACTGGACATCCACCACGATGGGAGAACGAGTTGTGGGGCAGCATCGACTTGGAGACAAGTCTCCCGCTGCGACCGCAGCAGACGTCATTCCAGGGAGCCCCACCGGACTGTCCTATGACGCTGGAGGTGGACTATGGCTTGACGTTTGAGGCACCATCGGGCTGACTTCCAGGCGTCAACGTGACTCCAGACCTGCAGTCAGGGCACTCAATTGGAGCAGAGGGCGAAACCGTCGGCTAGCTCCTATCGGAGTCCCTACCACCTCTGTGGGGCATGAGGGCACACCAGGGTGAGGAGTAGGCCCGAGGATGGCTCGTAAAGCCCGGTAATAGGCTCCCATCTAAGTCCTAGTCACCCCAACACCAGGAAAAGGTGGGTAGGCAAGAGTCGACTGCTGAGGGACAGTGTCTGGTAAACACTGGTAATGACTGGGTCCGACGTCATGACTATGTGAGGCAGATGGCCTCCATGACTTACTCTTGTGCTTATCTGAGGAAGGCAAACAAAGTCCTCAGGATTGACTCCGCGACCTGCCCCGCAACGGAGCCCCAGCTGGAGAGGGAGACAGACTAAGCCTGGACCCTGAACTGGTCATCCGGGCAGGTTACAATTTCATCTTGCGTTCCTGCAGGGACTTCGGCTTCCGCTTCAGGCAGGCGTCGCACTCCTCTGAGTCATGGTGCTGGCCCAAGCACCACATACAGATTGTGCGCGGATGAGTCACCGACATCTGACGCGTACAGGAGACTCACAATTTAAAGCCCAAAGGCATCGACACACTGGTCCCAAACGTCAAACAGCATCACTGAGGCCAGAAACAAAAAACAGGACAGAGGAACCGCTTCTCCTGGATCCGCGTTGAAGCGCGGAAAAGAAGAAAACGGACGTCAGCGCGCCGGGAGGGACTTATATGGCTTCACTGACGTCATATCCGTGGACCACGTTAGAGTGGAGCCATGCGACTTTGACCCCCGGCCCTGCAGAGGTACTGGTAAAAAATCTACGCATCCAGACTGGTGCAGGGGGGATATTCTAAGTTAAGGAATCTTCGGCTAGATGTCTCTATCAGATCCATAGGTTAGGAACAGTACCATGGTAGGTGTGTGATGGACTAATTGTCCTACCTTGCGTAGAAGGTTGACTGGTTAGGTTTTGCTTTTTGCATTTCTAATTTCAACATACTTTCCCCAGTCCATACTGATGCATCTTTGCAATCTGAGAAAGGTCTGCTGCATTAAAACCCACATAACGTAGCATTAGGCAGACCCTCCAGGATATCGCGATTTCGCGGTTTGCCGTTAATCGGGACTTTTGTAAAAATGCCGCGATTTTTACAGAAGTGCCCGCGAAATCGGCACTTTAGTAGAAATTGCGCTGCATTTTTACAAAAGCCGCCGCTATATTATATCCTGTGGGGGTCTGGTTAGTGACTAAGCTCCGTGATCGACTTCCTGTAGTGCAGTCTGGACCTATGCATTGTCCACTAGAATGCACTTACCCGCTCTACGGGACGGGCGATTAGACAGTGCTCGCTAGAAACAAAGAGTCACCTTTGACTGACAGAGGGAGATGTGATCGCTGTAAGTGAAGTCATTAGGGCTGACCCTGAAAGAATGGATTACTGAAAGAGAAACGCATGTGCGTGCATCAGCAAAGCGCCGGGACTTATAGAAGTTCCCTGGCTACGTGAGCTCTGGCATGCATCGGATGGCGGCTGACAGTAGTGGCAGGCAGTCAGGATCGATCTCGATCTCTCTCTTTCTCTCTCCCCCCCCCCTTGCAGATGCCACGTGATACTCTACAAAGTTTAAACTGCTCCCTACACCTACTGAATGACCATCATGTAATGCCTGTGGTGTCTCTGCCAGCCTTCCCATCTGAGAAGCCTGGGTTTGAAACACAGTTCATGACTGTTCCTCTTTGCTGTGGTTCTGGAGTCTATAGATACGCACTCCTCTCTGTGTGG
This sequence comes from Lissotriton vulgaris, assembly GCF_964263255.1. Taxonomy (NCBI): domain Eukaryota; kingdom Metazoa; phylum Chordata; class Amphibia; order Caudata; family Salamandridae; genus Lissotriton; species Lissotriton vulgaris. The sequence goes on from NC_141700.1 coordinate 257,179,484, forward strand.
GCACCCATCCTCTGTTGGCTCTATGCTCTATCACTCTACCACTTACTGACAGCGTCTGTGTCCAGTCCAATTTCTCCTGCTCTCTCTTTCCTTCCCATACTTTGCCTTTTATGGACTACGTTTATTCGAAATGTTCTAGTTCCTGGCCTACTTAATACCCTTGTAGATCGTTTATGTTTTTCACAAACCTGCCCTGCTCACTTATTTGTGATAGGACACTACAAGGTCTGAAAAATGCCATCTTTTAAGTGTATATAATTGTGCTTCTGTCTGACAGTTAACGATGAATGATTTCTATTTAATTACATTGTTAATGTTTGTATTCATACAATTTATAGTAGGTTCTCATTTCTCTTGTTCTCCTGTTCATGGGAATTGTCCGTACTGAATAGATGCAAACACACATTATTCAGGAAGGAAACTCACGACCGTTAAAGCCAAATGTGACTTTATTTCAGTTGTACCCTGCCTAACATTGCCCTCACTTCAATGTAGGTCAATGGGTAAGATACTTCTCCCCATTTCTTTTTCAAAATCTCCCTCTTTCCTGCTTCCAAATAGTGGCATGCATGTTATACTATAAATGTCAATGCTGCTCAATTTAAATATCATCTCTTCTCCCTAAGCTATGGGCAGATGTATGTTACTACTCTCTCCTTACTACTAATTACTTGAATCTGTCACTCACCTGCTGTCTGAGAAGGCACTGGCCACGGCACAGAAATGCTGAACTGCAACAATCGCCTCATTAGTCGGACAGAACCCTTGCGTTGTTCTCTATATTACATGAACTACTCGCACCAAGCCATAGTGGCTTTTTAGGTCGAGCGACCTATCTCAATGCACATGCGCATTGAGCGGGAGCGAAGATATATAGGGACTTAAATAAGCTTTACCTAGACTGGGCGATTTGGTGCTGTGCCCGTGGCTTTTAGGTCAATGCGCATGACCTAAAATGCGCATGCACATCATCAAATCGCCGTCTGTTCCCTCAGCCGCACTCCTCCCACACCTTTGAAGTGAAGCTTAGCTTCACTTCAAAGGCCCCTGCTGCTTAACACCCTCTCCCCACTCCGCCCCCTCCCCTGCCCGCCGTGTCGCATTTCTTCCCCCCCCCCCCCCTTCTCTGCCTTCAATCCGTCTAGTTTTTTTTTAACCCTTCCATGTTTTGGTTTTCCGGACTAAAGTGGAATGTTAGAGAAGGTTGACATTTGGTGCTGTGCTACCGCATTTTAAGCTGTTATCAACTTATGTTGATACTCGGATCTGTATGTTACTGCACTTTAAAACCCATAGCTCTGTCATCTTGAATAGTGGCATGAAAGTGACACGGTGAAGCAGTCTGTTATAGTTGATGCTTGTACTTGTGGTTTGCCCAGACCTGTTCTGGTTTCACGCCTTTTCTTTACATTTTTTCCGTGAAATGTATTGTGAAAGACAAAAGGTGTTTATCAACTGTGCCTGGGAGAGCTGCAATCTGACCCTGGCACATCTCGCCACATGCAATTTCCCAGATAAAAAACGCGTTAGGCTGAAATTCAACACTTCTCTTCAACCCCCTCCGTCTGTGCTGCCGTCTTACGGCTAGAGCAGCCAATTTAAATGGGAACATCAGAACATGTGTTTTTGAGAGATTTCCGGTGCCGAGATTTCTTTTTAGTGAAAAGGCGACAATATTTTTTTTACAAATTGGTTAAAAGACAACCTGTCATGCTGCACTGTAAATGTCACATAGATGGAGCAATTACTTGGACGTAACTGTATATAGACCTGTGCAGACGGGTAATAACATCGGTGGCACACGAAATTGCTACAATAAATTGAGTTGTCCAAACCTCCCCTTCTATTCCAGAAGGCACCCTTCACATCAAGTACCTTTTTAATGCAGCGCTCTCTGCGTGCTTGTAATCATATTGTTTGCCATATAGTTAGAGGTGCGTGCATCGTTAAGTCTTACATCCCCTGTCTCCTGGTCCTAAAGTTCTCGATATGTAACACATACACACCTTACGTTTTCAGAACCCATGGCTGGTGTTTCCTGTGTCAAACAATCATTTGGTGATTTAACTGTGAGTCAGTCGGGAGCACCGACTTGTGAATTTCTCTCATCTCTACCTGATCTGTTTGATGAAGGAGTTTAGTGGAACATTTCGCCATATACTGCCTTTTCGCAAAGTGAACTGGCCTTCGAATGCTTTGCTAAAGTGTGCTTTAAATGTGAACGCCTCGGGGTTCACTGCAGCCAGTCGAATCTCGGCCATTTTTAAATAAATTGAGACTGGAAACCGTGTTTTAGCTCAACACACACACGCCCACGGACACGCACACAATGGTGCAAATGCGCGCGCACAGACACATACAGAGAAACACACTTGCACGCATATAGACACACACACTACACACAATAGCACGCTCATTCACATTAACGCAGGCACGTGCGAGCACACATACACACGAACATACATGTCGTTTTGCAAAGAGACTCCCACAGATGATGATAAACACCCGCAGGCACGCATTCACACGGAAACAGTCGCAAACACACAAACACTTCTACAACAGATGTCCCTTCAACCATTTTCTAACAAAGACTGACAGACACGCAGACCTTCCCAGAATAAATGCACGTGAAAACGGACAGACACGCACCAGGACACACCACACAGACGCACACTGTAGGGGTGTAACAATGTCCTACCACTCACGCCTCCAGGGTCACCAGGTCACGTGCATGTTACCCACCTGTGTGCCACTGCTGTTATTTCAATAATGCCCAGCTCTGCTGATACAAGGCTTCTAGACAATATACACAACCACCCCATCCACCACCACCACCACCACCACCGCATCCACCACCACATCCACCGCATCCACCACCACCACATCCACCATCACCTCCACCATGACATCCACCACCACCACATCCACAACCACATCCACTACAACCACCACCCCATCCACCACCACCATCGCATCCACCACCGCATCCACCACATCCACCGCATCCACCACCACATCCACCAGCACATCCACCACATCCACCATCACATCCACCATCACATCCACCACCATCACATCCACCACCACCACCACCACATCCACCATCACCTCCACATCCACCATGACATCCACCGCCACATCCACCACCATCACATCCACCACCGCCACATCCACCACCACCACCACATCCACCACCACCACCACCACCACCTCCACCACCACCACATCCATCACCACATCCACCACCACCGCATCCACCACCACCGCATCCACCACCACCACCACCACCACATCCACCACCACCACCACATCCACCACCACCACCACATCCACCACCACCACCACCACCACATCCACCACCACCACTACATCCACCACCACCACCACTACATCCACCACCACCACCACTACATCCACCACCACCACCACTACATCCACCACCACCATCACCATCACCGCATCCACCACCACCACCGCATCCACCACCACCGCATCCACCACCACATCCACATCCACCATCACCTCCACATCCAACATGACATCCACCGCCACATCCATCACCACCACATCCAACACCACCACATCCAACACCACTGCGTCCACCACCACCACCGCATCCACCACCACCACTACATCCACCACCACATCCACCACAACCACCAACCCATCCACCACCACCACCACATCCACATCCACCATGACATCTACCACCACATCCACCACCGCATCCACCACCACCGCATCCACCACCACATCCACCGCATCCACCACCACCGCATCCACCACCACATCCACCACACCCACCACCACATCCACCATCACCTCCACCACCACCACCACCACCATCACCTCCACATCCACCATGACATCCACCACCACCACATCCACCACCACCGCATCCACCACCACACCCACCACCACCACACCCACCACCACTACATCCACCACCACATCCACTACAACCACCACCCCATCCACCACTACCACCACCACCGCATCCACCACCACCTCTGCATCCACCACATCCACCGCATCCACCACCACCACATCCACCGCATCCACCACCACATCCACCACCACCACCACATCCACCATCACCTCCACATCCACCATGACATCCACCGCCACATCCACCACCACATCCACCACCACATCCACCACCGCCACATCCACCACCACCGCCACATCCACCACCACCAGCACATCCACCACCACCAGCACATCCACCACCACCACATCCACCACCACATCCACCACCACTGCATCCACCACCACCGCATCCACCACCACAGCATCCACCACCACCGCATCCACCACCACCACATCCACCACCACCACCGCATCCACGTCCACCGCATCCACCACCACCACCGCATCCACCACCACCACCGCATCCACCACCACCACCGCATCCACCACCACCGCATCCACCACCACATCCACCACCGCATCCACATCCACCACTTCCACCGCATCCACCACTTCCACCGCATCCACCACTTCCACCGCATCCACCACCACATCCACCACCACCACCACATCCACCACCACATCCACCACCTCATCCACCACCTCATCCACCACCTCATCCACCACCTCATCCACCACCTCATCCACCACCTCATCCACCACCGCATCCACCACCACCACATCCACCATCACCACATCCACCATCACTTCCACCACCATCACTTCCACCACCACATCCACACCACATCCACCACCACACCCACCACCACATCCACCACCACCATATACCCCAGATCCACCACCACCACATCTATATGTGTGTGGCTCTGTGTGTGTGTAGGTGCAAATGCAATGTTCTTGGGTTTTCGTCACAATAAAATACACTGAACATAATCTTCACAAAAGTTATTTACAAACGTTTAAGCTATTGCCATTATAAATTACAATAACTTTTATATAAGTATTAATTATTTACAAAATTAAAAGCCATTGTTATTTGTAATATCAATACATCTAAGTCACGTAAATACAACACACATTGCATTACAAATGCTATAGGTGTCAAATTTGCAAAAGTTAAAACTATTGACATTTTAACTGACAAAGCTAATAATTTTGCTACTTCCAAACCAACACATACATAAAAAAAAGTGTCATTTACAATACCAATAGCTCAAACTTTCCTAATGCGAGACCTATTGCATTTCCAATGCTTGTTATATGTACTCGCCTTTCTGAAAATCTATATATTTCTCTAAAGGTCAATTTGACTTAAACATTGGCAAAGCCATTTTTAGTAGAAAGTGCAGTCTGGACATACCGCGTAAGTTTATGTGCAGTTTGGCTAGCCTCCCAATGGTTTGGGTGCAAGGTCTGGACACAGAACAGGTACTGTGGCCAATGCGTGGTGCACGCTGCCAAAGGCCAAAAGGAGTATGCATAGTTATTGCTTGATGTGCACATACTCTGTATCCCATATGACACTGGTTCATACAATGACGTAGGCAATGATGCCATTGGTGATTTCATATGTGATCTCAGTGAGGTCATCACGTATTATATGAGATGTTTAGCCTGGAAATACTTTGGGATCAGGGGAAGCCCCCTGCCTCCCTCCGATTTGGGTCGGATAAGTTGTTGTTGGTGAAGACGCAGATTCTTGCCTTTCCAGATGAACCAGTTAATGACGAGTTGTAGGTTACGGAGGATCGCTGGCAATGGGGTTAATGGTAGGGTCTGAAATATAAAAAGAATGCGCAGGAGTATTGTCATTTTGACAGCCGCAATACGGCCGGACCATGACAGCCCTGAGCGGGTTCCATGCAGAGAGCGTTGTGTTGGTCTGGGCGAGAAGGGGCCTTAGTTGGCTGAAAGTGTCTTCACCAGTGTGGGGGCCAGTAGGATGCCTAGGTATGGTATAGACAATTGGGCGCTCACCAACTCATGTGTTGGTAGACTGGGAGCTGCCATGTTAAAATCACGTAGTGCACCAGACGTAGTGGCTGCAGTACTAGCTGGAAAAACTCTTGTACAGTGAGGAGGTGTTGTTGCAACAACAGGGGAAGGATGGGACGGGGAGCAAGATACAATAAAATATGGACAGGAAAGAAATATTCATACCTAGTTGTAGATTTGCTGTGAAACTGCAGCAGCCCATAATTGTGAAGCACACGCTCGAGGGAGACAAAGTGTCTACATTGTAAGTAAACCAAATATACATAGCTTGATGTTGTTAAATAACTAAAAAAACTAAGATATCTGTGTTTGTTGTAGGAAAAATGCCCACATAAAATGCCGCAAAATTGCCGCTAAATTTCCATATTTGTGCCGTTAAATTTCCATTTTTGTGCCGCTAAATTTGCTAATCCATGCCGCTATATCCTGGGGGGTCTGATTAGGGCCACACAAAAAGAACATGTGCTATATGTAGACTGAGACAACCCATGGCAGGGCTGGACCTGGAAATGTGCATTGTGTTTACTGATAACCTCTCTGGTCAACAATGGTCCACTGTCAGATGTTACTTTTTAGTCTACCTTAAAGTCTCCGCACACTTGGGACTTGCCAAGCAACGGACAGTTGCTACATGTTCTAAGGGCTCACAACGGACACCTCAGTCAGCATGCCTCGTTCACACTAGTTTTTGCAAGCTGAGTTGAAAGGAAACCCTTTTGCTCCAAATGTACAGAAATGTATACAATTTTATACCTGGACTGCGACTTAGACAATTAGATCAGATCATACTCACACAGACAGCCGGCACTGCACTACATTCACACAACCCCCCACTGACGCTATTCCTATTTATTCATGGAAACACAGTTGTGCTTCATTGCTGAAGAATCCAGCTTCTGCATTATGCTTGAATACTCAGCCACTGGCACAAGTTACCAGGCTACATTGGTAACAAAGCCCTTACTTGATAATGAGAGGAAGGGAACGTGCTACTAAACACACGTCTTTCTCCAGGGATGGGTAATTCCTATAGCCCGACGCCCGGGACATATTGTTTGGGGTCAAGGGCAACAAGTTTTAATTTGCATTTTGTCCTTGGGACAAATAGGCCCAACCCCCTGCAGCACAAACCCTTTGGCTGCCAGTTTACAGTACCACATTGTGGCTCAGGGAAGGGCACTCTCTACAATTAAGGTAAAGTGTGTGTTTATATGCAATGTGTGTGTTAATGCCGTTCAAACTTGTAGATGTGGTTCATTAACACAAAGCCTTTATTATTAGGGTGAGAACTAAAAGTAAATGTTTTAAGCTCAGCCTGCACTTCTGACGGTGGTTCCAGTATAAAAATGTACACACATTGTCAAAGTTTAATAATATGAGGCTCTGTATAATGCACCCAGAATGCTCCCGGATTATATGCAAATATTTGCAGAAGCTTGAAAGCAGGAGTGATGATTCTTTGCTTTCAAAATAAAACGTTCACAAAAAAATGCATGTAAGAAAAGGAAACATTTAGCTAAACTACTGAAGATTTAAGGTAGCGTAGCTTTGCAGCATCATTTAGTAACATGAGGATGTATGTTAGTATTTCACAAAAATATTCAGAATGGACTATCAGTGTAACCAGTTTAAATAAGAGTATTGAAAACAAGAACAAACAAGCATTGGCAAAGCTAGCGGGTCTGAAATTGGTGGTCAGCCTTTTGGTTTTGTCAAGGCGTGACTTGTTTAGGCATGGTTTTTGTAAAACCTTAAGTGTGGGAGCTTCTGGGTCCTCACCATTCTTAAGAGCATTGGCAAAAGCAAAACAAAAAAAATGTTGGTCTCAGCACACAGTGGTTCTGGGCACTGAACAAAACTACTTTGTGTGCCAATATGCTTCTTCTAAAAGAGCAAAATACAGTCACTTACAGGGACGCCATCTGATAGACAGACGGAGAGAGACAGAATAAAAAACAAAACAAAAGGTCATGGTTAAAGCCAGGCCTAATTAGAGGCCCAATTATTAAAGAAAGTCTCAAAAGTGCATCCATGTTTTATATCCTTGCATTAAGTGCATATGTACAGTTTCCATGAATCCACAATAATTTACAGAAGTAGGCCAAGAAATAGTACTTCCAGACAATATTTGTGAACTGCATTTAAGTATGAGCAAATATGCAGGTGTAGATTTGCTTATGTGAAAATCTGAATGTTTTCAAGTTCTCTTTTCCTCCAGCCACTTTTTAACCAACCCTGGCAGAAGTTTTAAGTCTGCCACTGTCAGTAGTAAAATTCCAACCCGTCTCAGTATGGGAAATGATTAGAGAAGAATTGGTGAAAACCCTTAAAACATGCACGTTAGTAGGTTTGCACAGACTAAAAAGTGCATTCCAACCCTGGAATTATTGCTTACCACTACCTTCAGCCCCATTATGTAGACCTGCAGAAACATAGCAGCATAAGGGAATTGCTAGTATTCAAACTCTACTATGGTATGAACCCTGGCATAATCAAAGAGGCTATATCAGAACTCTTATAGAATGAGATTGCTGCGTAATTTGTTGCCGCATTACATGGCACAAAGGGGACAAGTGGATTTTGTTATAGAACAAGTAGATTTATTAAGCAGCCGGCCCCATGGACAAGTTGTTATTTTATTAAATTCCACACCCCTGTTTCTCTCACAGGTGTGGAACACTAGTACACTACGCTTCTGCAACTGCCTACCGGACTACAAAGACCTACTTGGAGGCTGAGAGGAGGAGGGGTATTTGCTACTTAATGCGCATTCCTCTCCAACAGTTTTCGACACGCACAAGATGCGCCCGAGCTAAGATCAAGCCAAGACATGCCCATCTGAGCCTGGATGAGACTGGGTAGGGTCTCCCCCGCCATCATCACCCCCAGCCCTTTCTTTACTTCATCAGGTTAGCGATACATTTCGACAATGGTAAAGAGGAAATCCACACACTGGATTGGCTGTAGAGGGGCAACCTCATTTATGAAATTTCTTACAAGTGCAATGGTCATTATTAATAATGAAATTGTGACAGTAAAGGTAACATTAGGGGCCACACAATGTGCGACTCACCAGCTTATTTCAGACTCTATTACAAGAACTATGACCCACTGAAAACTGCGACTAATCTGGCGGTTACAGGGGTTAATAATGCGTTCAATTCTATAACTCCAACAGGGAACCCCTGTGTGTTGAAGTGTACTTTGCCAATTACCCTGCTATTTCAGTAGCATTGGGCAAACCCCGCAAAGAAAAGGAAAATGCTACTTACCAGTATGCATCTGTTCTTGGCATGTAGAGCTGCAGAATCCTACATTTAGCAATAGATCGCCACCTGGTGTTGGGCTCGGATGATTGCAGGTTGTTGTTGTCTTCTTGGAAGAAGTCTTTTGTAGTCACGCGATAGGTGACTCCTCCCTTGGACAATACTGCGCATGGTCATCGACTCCATCCTCAGATTGTTTTTCGCCATGATGGGAAATTATGGAGTTAGTAGAAGTAAAGAGAAAAGGATGTCCATGCGTGTGCATCTAAGTAAGATGAGTACTGGAACGGATACAAGTCCCGGGGAGGCGGGAGGGCACGTAGGATTCTGCAGCTCTACATGCCAAGAACAGATGCATACTGGTAAGTAGCATTTTCCGTTCGAGGCATATGAGCTGCAGATCCTACATTTAGCAACGATTGTGCAGCAGTGTCTCCCCTAGCGGGGATCGCTTGTATCCGTTGCAGCATACTGAAAGTGTTTTAAGGACATCTTGGCCTACTGCAGCTTGCTGCTTGGCTTGCACATCAACACAATAGTGTTTAGTGAAGGTGTGTATTGTAGACCATGTTGCTGCCTTGCAAATATCCTCTAATGGTATGTTTCCTAAAAAAAGCCATAGAGGCTCCTAGTTTGCGAGTGGAGTGTGCTCTAGGAGGAACTGTTGGTGTACGTTTAGCCTTGTGATAGCATATTTGAATACACTTAACAATCCATCTAGCAATACCTCCTTTAGAGATAGGATTGCCATTGTGTGGGGGGAGAGAAGGATACAAATAGTTGTTTTGTCTTTCCGAAAGATTTAGTCCTGTCTGTGTAATATAGTAGAGCTCTTCTAACATCTAGGGTGTGCAAAGCTCTTTCTGCAACAGAGTCCGGTTTTTGAAAAAACACTGGTAACTCCACTGATTGCTTTAGGTGAAAAGGAGTAATCACTTTTGGTAGGAATTTTGGATTGTGTCTAAGAACCACTTTGTTAGGATGTATTTGAAAAAATGGTTCTTCTGTTGTAAATGCTTGGATTTCACTAACTCTTCTGAGAGAGGTAATGGCAACAAGGAAAGCAGTTTTCCATGTTAGAAATTGTAGTTCACATTTATGTAACGGTTCAAAAGGAGGTCCAATGAGTCTTGTAAGGACCACATTTTGCTTCCATACTGGAGCAGGTGGTAACCTGGGTGGGATTATTCTTTTTACTCCCTCCAATAATGCTTTTATTGCAGGTACTCTAAATAGAGATAGATGTTGTCTATTTTGTAAATATGCTGCAATAGCTGCTAGATGCAGGCGTATGGAAGAGTAAGCCAAATTGGACCTTTGTAAATGTAGAAGGTAGCAAGTGATATTTTGGATTAAAACGTCCAAAGGATAAATGTGATTGTTGTTACAGTATATTGCAAAACATTTCCACTTAGCAGCATAGCATGCTCTGGTAGTGGGTCTTCTATCTTCTTTAATTATATTCATACAGTCTGGTGGTAGGTTTAAGTAACCAAACTCTAGGACTTCAGGAGCCAGATCGCCAAATTCAGTTGGCTTGGTTCTGAGTGTCTTATTTCTCCATGGTTCGGTGTTAACAGGGATGGCGTGAGCTGTAATTTCTGATGTGAAAGCATTGAGAGATCTAGTAGCGTGGTGAACCACGGTTGACATGCCCATGTAGGGGCCCTAGTATCAGTTTGAGGGACTGTTGTCTGAGCTTGCGTACTACTAGTGGAATGAGTGGGAGAGGCGGAAAAGCGTACGCAAATCTGCCTGACCAATTCATCCATATTGCATTCCCCTCCGACCGTGGGTGTGGAAACCTGGCGGCGAAGGTTGGGCATTTTGAGTTCTCGTGGGTGGCAAACCGGTCTATTTGTGGATGCTCCCACATTTGAAAGAATTGTTGAAGTACTTGTGGGTGCAATTCCCATTCGTGAATCTGTTGTGATTGACGACTTAACAGATCTGTTATCTGGTTGTGTATCCCTGGAAGGTGTTCTACTGTCAGATGTATGTTTTGAGGGATGGCCCATCTCCAAATGTTCTGTGCAAGTTGGGACAGTTGCAGAGAGTGTCCCTCCCTGTTTTTGTATGTAGTACATGGCTGTCATATTGTCCGTTCGAACTAGGACAGCTTTGTTTTGGATTTGTACTTGAAAAGTTTTGAGTGCTAGGAAAATTGCTAGCAGCTCTAAGTGGTTGATGTGGAACTGTTTCTGTTGATTGTTCCACTGACCTTGTGTGGTATAATGCAGGAGATGGGTTCCCCATCCTGTGAGGGATGCGTCTGTCGTGAGCACTAGTTGTGGAACAGGTTCTAGGAACGGCCGTCCCTTTGTCAAATTTTTGATGTTCCACCATTGCAGAGAGCGATATATACGGCTGTCCACCAACACCAGGTCTGTGAGCTGACCTTGAGCCTGATTCCACTGTTGTGCTAGACATTCCTATAGTGGACGCATTTGCAGTCTTGCGTGGGGAACTATGAAGATGCAAGATGCCATCATCCCTATTAGTTTCATGAACACTCTGGCTTGTAGAGAGTGCTGGCATTGAAAAAGGGAGACTAAGTTCTGAATACTTTGAATCCTGGCTTGACTGGGATAGGCTTGAGCTATTGATGTGCTTATAGTAGCTCCTAGATATTGATGAACGTGTAAAGGCTCTAGGTGCGACTTGGTGTAGTTTATCGTAAACCCCAAGTTGTGCAGTGTTTGAATTGTTTGCTGTGTGTTGTGCACACTGGTTGTACGATCTTGCCTTTATGAGCCAGTCGTCTAGGTAGGGGAAGACATGTATTTGTTGTCTTCTGAGATGTGCTGCCACTACTGCTAAGCACTTTGTAAACACTCGTGGTGCTGTTGTAACCCCGAATGGAAGGACTTTGAACTGATAGTGTTGTCCTTGTATGACAAACCTTAAATACTTCCTGTGCGCAGGATGTATTGGAATGTGAAAATAGGCGTCCTTTAGGTCTAGTGTGGACACAAAATATCCCTGTTGTAGTAATGGGAGTACCTGTTGTAAAGTGATCATGTGAAAATGATCTGATTGAATGTAGTGATTGAGTGGCCTGAGGTCGAGAATTGGTCTTAAGGTCCCGTCTTTCTTTGGAATTATGAAGTACAGGGAGTAGACTCCTGTTTCTTGTTCTTCTAATGGAACTACTTGAATAGCATCTTTTTGTAGGAGTGCTAGAACTTCCTGTTGAAGCAGAGTTATGTGTTCTGCAGACATTGGACGATGCCTGGGTGGTATGTTTGGGGGGGGGGGGGGGTTGCTGTGAGTTGTAGGCAGTAGCCATGTTGAATAATTTGTCTTACCCACCTGTCTGTTGTGATGGAGTTCCAGACAGGTAGGAACTGTGAAAGTCTGCCCCCCACAGGAGTGGAATGCTGTAGAGGAGGCAGAGGGAAGTCATTGTTTAGGAGCGGAAGAGGAGCGGTTGTTTTTACTACTTCTACCTCTCCCTTGTTTTTATTGCCTCTGTATCCTCCTCTAAAAAATCCTCTATTAGAGGAGGTCTGCGTGTGTGTTTTAAAAGATGATGTTGTGTCTGCGCCGGTCTGCTTGGAGCCTCCTCTATAAGAGGAACGGCGAAAAGAACCTCTAGTTTGGGTGTATTGTAATGCCCCCATAGACTTAGCGGTATCTGTGTCCTCCTTCATCTTTTCTAATGTATTATCTACCTCCGGCCGGAACAATTGGTTCTGATTAAAGGGCTGGTTTAGGATGGTAGTTTGTACCTCTGGTTTAAAACCAGAGATGCGTAACCATGCGTGACGCCTGAGACAGCTACATCTAGTGCACATTTAATTGAGGCATTTGAAATTAATTTGCCTTCCTGTAAAAGTTCTGCTGCCAAATCCTTGTGTTGATCTGGTAGGTGTTCCATTAACTTTTCTAGTTGATCGTAATGAGCCCTGTTGTAGCGTTAGAGTAAAGCCTGTGTGTTTGCTATGCGCCATATGTTTGTTACTTGTGCAGCAATTCGTTTCCCTGACGTATCAATGATCTTGGACTCTTTGTCAGGCGGGGGTGTGTCCCCAGAAGTTTGAGAATTGGCCCTTTAGCGCGCATTAGACACTACCAAGGAGTCTAGTGGCAGATGACCCTTAATGTATACTGGATCAACTGGTGCTGGCCTATACTTTTTCTCTATTCTAGGATTTAACACCCTACACCTTACTGGATCTTTAAAAATCTCTGGAGCATGTTTTATGACTCCCTTAATCATTGGTAATATTTGGGTAGACCTTTGTGACTGTTCGAAAGTGTCTAACAACAAGTCCTCCTCAATGGCATCAGAGTGCATGGGAACCCCATGGTAAAGTGCAGCTCTGTTTAATAAATGATTAAAACCAATACTGTCCTCTGTAGGTGAAGGTTTTGTTGGGTAGTACTGAGGATCAGGGATGTCTGGTGCATTATCTGGTGAAATATTATACGCATCCTCATCATCCTTAGGGTATTCTGTGTTAACATCCTCATTTAAAGGGTATGTATGTGGTTCTGGAACATCATCCCCTCCACCCAAATCATACTCCTCATCGGTGTGGTGTGATGATGCAGGAGAGTGAATAGGAGAAGTTATAGATTCTACATATGGAGTAACAGGAGAGGAAGGTGGTGAAGGAGTGGAAGGGTGCATTGGAGAAGTTGCACAGTCCTTTTTGGCAAGGACAACAGGTGTAAGTGGTGTGTCTGCTGGTCTCTTCTTATAAGGGATTGCTTCCACATGTCCAGTTTTTGGATTAATATGGACTTTTTTCTGTCTAGGATCTGGTCTAAACAGTTCTTCCTCTTCTATAATCTTCTTCGGCGTCGATTTTTTCGGAGCCGATAGAGGTTGTTTAGTACTTTTTGCCTTATGAGGAGTAGTTCAGTCTTTTGGCAATGTTTTCAGTGCCGAATGTTGTTTAGCCTTATCTGGGGTCTTCGGTACCGGTATTAGAGGTTTCGGCGTGGAGGCAGGTTTTGCTGGGCCTGTGTCGCCGGAAACTGGCTTCCCCTCTTTGTTTTTTGAACCGGAAGGTTTCGGAGTCAAAGCTTTCGGGTTTGGTACAGTTTTTGTCTTTGACGCTGATTGTACGGGTGCCGAAGTGTCTTTGGGCGCCGAAGGGTTTTTTATGTTAGGTGCCGACGAATCCTTCGGTGTCGAAGGATGTTTCTGTGCCAATGGAGGAGGTGTAACTGGCACATGATGTTTCTTCGGTGCCGAGGCACCGGAAGGTGTATTCTCTTTCCTCGGAGCCGGGCCCCATGGGCGGAGTGCTGACCGTTGCCTTCTGTTTGGGTAATATCGGTTGTGCAGGGGCAGATGTACTCACGGGTTGTCGAGACGGGATCGAATCGTCCGAATCCTCTGCCCCGATATTATTTGGAGATCAGGCGAGTCCTCCTCTGCGCCGAGTGGAGCCTCGTCCTCGGAGATATCTTCGATTGGATATTCCTCCTCGGAGATGTCTTCTCCGACGATCTCCTCTTCAAAGATGGCCTCCGGTGCTGATCTTCTCATTTCGTGTCGACGGGCCATCCGATCTCGAATTGTTTTCCTCAATTGGAAGGAGGCACAGGCTGAGCAGGTCGACTCGTCGTGTTCTGGCGAGAGACAGAGGTTGCAAACCTCGTGATGGTCGCTATGAGGGAATTTTGCTCGACATACCGGGCATCTCTTGAATGGAGTTCTTTCCATGAGGCGTAGGCTGCACGGCACCGATGGGCCCAACGGCCCGCGTCGACGCACCGGAATGTAGCTGCCGATGTCGAAAGTCTATTCGATGTCGAAAGAAGTTTGTTTGAAGTTTCTCGCTTCGAAAAAGCAGAAAAAGTATTTTTCTAGCCAGAGCGGAAAACTTTCATCTGAAGCCAGTGGCGGAAAAAAACAATCTGAGGATGGAGTCGATGACCATGCGCAATATTGTCCAAGGGAGGAGTCACCTATCGCGTGACTACAAAAGACTTCTTCTAAGAAGACAACAACAACCTGCAATCATCCGAGCCAAACACCAGGTGGCGATCTATTGCTAAATGTAGGATCTGCAGCTCATATGCCTAAGAACATAAAGATTCTGCGCGCATCACTCAGAACAAAGTCTAACCCAATCTTAGTGGGAACTACTTTGCACAAATGTCTCTAAGGGGGATGCTCAGTCCTTTAAAAATCCTGATGAGATGAAGTGCAAAAACAAGCAAATATTGTGGACTTTTATCTATCCGCGTGGATGCTGTTCAAGGTTTTAAGTGATACTTTAACACGGAAACAATCTCCTGGATGAGAAGTTAGTCCAATTTCATAGCTTGCTCTAAAGAAGCTAGCAATACATGTACAAATAAGCCAGATGGTCAGCCCATTGCAGGATGCATTAGAAATAAGCTCTCTGTGCATGAGAAGTGTGGGCTAAGCGGTCATCTCCGTTTAAAAAACTGCCACTTAAGATCACTCTTCCTGGTGAGCCGTTCTGTCACAGGATTGTGGACCTGTGAGGCATTACTTGCACAAGTCTAATCGCAATGCTATATCTGGGCTGTGCATCCTAACTCTGCAACTGACTTCGGGGTTCTCAAGGATGTAACTCCATTAAGGAATAACCAAAAAGAGGATTGGAAGGAACCCAAAGATAAGTTGCTTCACTGTTTAAAAAAAATCTAGGGACGTCCCACCAATGTAATGACATTATTATGGCACAATGGTGCAGTGGGCATAAAAAACGGGATAGGCTTTTGCATGGGACTTAGTTGTCATTCATTTTAAAAATCCAACTAGAACAGGAAATATTTATGTCTGTTACACTGTGGAACTAGTGAGTACACTAGGAAAAGAACTTTGCCGCTGGCCTATTTCTACAAACATCTCTCATGTTTGAACTTAAAGTCATCATTCACCCCTAAGAAGGGGCCGTCAAAGCTGTATCTTAGTACCCGACGTCACCACATATAATTCTTTTAAATAGCTTGCATTACTGAAGGATAACGATTGAAAGCACAGTTCTGAGAAAGTTCAACCCTTGACCTGTGAAGTAGTTTGGTGTTTGTAAGGAACGAGAATAAATAAATGAGTGAAAAACATACAAATTCATTAAAGTTGTCAGGAAAAGGAACAGCATACAACGTCCCTGGACAACTGATTGAAATCTGGAATCCTCATCAAGAGATGCCAATAATGCACCAGTTACTTACCTTCTGTAACCATATATCTTTAAGAAACATTAGTAGTGATAGATTCCTTACCATAGAATTACCCCCAGGCTTCTGACTGGATATGGAAAGTTTTCGTCAGCAGTACCCCTGCGCGTCAGTAGGCGTCGTCATGCGACTCCGCTTGCATCGCGGGCGCCGAGATGACGTCACTGGAGCTACTTAGACGCGCCCGCGCGCGCAGACGTCAGTTCTGTACACGACTTTCCGCGCCAGGAACGCAGAGCCATCCAAGAAACTGACCACTGGTGCCATGGAACTAGGGCCCTAAAAGGGATGACCTTAACCCCAGAAATCAGTTTGCATAACGGGGAGGATGGGTGGGGCGGTAAGGAATCTATCACTACTAATGTTTCTTACAGATATATCGTTACCGAAGGGAAGTAACTTGTGCATCTGAAAGAAACATGTAGTGAGAGATTCCTTACCTTAGAACAGATACCCCAGCAATACCAACCCCGGTGGAGGGTCTGCGAACCAAGATCACACCTGAAAGTCCGGGAGCACAGAACGGCCAAAGAAGCCGTCTCTCCGGATTTGGCTGTCCAGGTAGTAATGCTTGGTGAACATGTGCAGCGAGGCCCACATAACTGCCTGACAGATTTCATGCAAGGGAACTCCCCGTCCCAAAGCACTAGTGACTGCCGTCGCCGTGTTAGAATGGGTGCGTAGTCCCACTGGAGGCTCCTTTTCATCAAAAGAATAACAAGCCTTAATGCACAGAACGACCCACCCAGAGATGGTCCGCTTGTGCAAAGCCCGACCTTTCTTGGCGCCCACGTAGTCAAGAAAGAGCTGGTCTTCCACCCGGAACTGTTGTGTGCGGTTGAGGTAGAATAAGAGCGCACGTTTAGGGTCCAGACGGTGGAGCCTCAACAAGGCGAAAGGAAGGCCAGGATACACAAGCCGACCCAAGGTACAAGGGAAATTCAGCAGAAAACCCCGAGGGATAGACCGCGCCGGAGGAGTACCAAGGAAGAAAGAACATCCCAACTCCAAGGAGAAGAAGAGGAACTGGAGGCAGAGCCCGCCACAGGAGGGGACACACATACCCAGCGAAGGGGACAGCCGAACAGGCATCAGCCCTGAAGCAGCGGGCAAGGCCGGGACGGCCCCACAGCCAAGAACCGTAGGCGTGATAAGAAAGACACAGTCGCGCAAAGCTCCAGCAGAACAAGGGGCAGGAGCACAAGGTCACACGCCAAGGCCCACAGAGGCGGGCCATAATGCCCAGGCGTGAGCAGCCGGCAAACACCATGAAGCAGTGCACCCAGAAGAAGACAAGCGCAAGGCGAAGGCAAAGGCCAGGGAACCCTAGTACAAGCCTCAGAGAAGGACCCTTCCAGAGATACAACCCGACCCACAAGAAGAAGTGGGACCAGCCAGAAGAGAAGAGGAGAAATATATAAGACGGATCTAAGGCCGTCAACCAGAACACAGGAGAACACTAGGAGTATATTAGCTGCCCTGGAACACAAGGCAGAGGACCAGGCCGAAAAGTCAAACAAGAAGGCAGAAACACCACGGCACGACACCATAGACAGCATGCCAAAGCCGGTCTGGCGATTCAGTGGTATACAGTGACGCCAGGAAAGGAAGGGAACCCGAAAAGGTGTCCACACCCTCCCAGCTCAAGAAAAAGCTACACAATAGCTACAAGTTCCCCACTTAGGGTATGACACGTCCCAAAAACAACATGGGAACACCTCTTAGGGAAAAATCCTGCAGCAGAGCAAGAACATAAAGGAACTGCAGGAGAACCACAGAGGCTTATCAATCAGCCAAAAACCACACCACAAAAGCCAAAGGGCTGTACCAGCAGCCAACAGTACAGAGGGGCCAACCTAAGGACCCCGAAAGCACTTCAAACCACACAGAACACACAGACGGGCCAAGCAAAACACTAGTCCCAAAGAAAAAGGTGGTATAAATGCCTCCGATAAAGCACCTAAGGACTGACAAGCCAAAGCTTATTGAGAGGGAGGAGGCCAGAGCCCCGCAAGAAGCCGTTGAATGGCAAAGTCCGCTTGGGTGTTAAAACTAAGGAACCCCATCAAAAGGCAAGTCAACCAGACGTTCCCTAATATCTTCTGGAAAAACAGCCTCTCGCAACCAAGCATGGCGGCAGAGAGCCACCGAACCTGCCATAGCGCAGCCGAGAGCTTCAGCAACATTCAAGGCCGAACAGAGAATAAACTCGGCCAACTCCCGGCCATCCAACACATGGTGCCGCAGATCAGCGCGCACACACAACTTAGTGGGAGACGCGAGACAGAAGGAACTTCACAGAATCTTACAGGCTGGAGGTAGCCCTGGCCAACACACAGTGTGTTGAGCGCTCGCAAAGCAGCACTAGAGGAAGCAAAGATATTACGTCCCCATGAATCCAACCACCGGGCCTCCCATGACAGAGAAAACACTGCGGGCAAGGAAGGAAAAGCAGTCTGCAGGAGAGGGCCCTGGGTAGAAGGGTGTACCGAAAGGTAGACTCGACCGTGTGGAGCAGGACCGTGGAGGTGTAGTAGCGGCTGAGGCACCGGATCAACCGTGGCTGGACGCCCCCAGACGAGAATTGTGGAGCGAAGCTTCGAATGGAAGAAGCAGCTCCCCTCCACCAGAGCCCTGGTGGTGAACTTCTAACAAATGATCTATAGGGAATGGGGTGAATGCAAGCAAAATGCAAGCAGCCGTGGAAATGGCCCGGACAAATGCTACACTCGCCTCCGCAGGGCGTCGCGGGGGAGAAAGCAATTCCTCCGTGGGTGACAGCGGTAGACTAAGCCGTCGATCCCAGAGTCCAGCTGTAGGAAGAAATGGCCAGCCCATGAATAGTGGAAGATCCCCGGACGAGTGGGGGGCCTGAGGGGCTTCCGGGGAAGGTGGAGAAGCCTGCGGAGCAACCAACAGCGAGTTGTGGAAAAGAGGGTCCGACGGTTGTGGCCGCAGAGACGGCGAAGAGCCCTCCCTGGAAGACACCGGGGACAAACCAACGACGAGGCGTCTTGTCTCCGGAGAAGAGGAGACCATGAGATGACAAACCTCCGGAGAGGAGGGGACCCCTGGAGACGAATCAATGACCCAACGCCAGCCCGGCGCCCTGGAGTCTGCCACAGGCGCCGGTGTGACGTCGATCGGCGCTGGAGAGGTCACTGGGGATGCCGAGTCGACCTCCACCACCTCATGCGTTCTAGGAGAATGGGGCGGGATCGGAGCAGGGGCAGCTAAAGAACGGCGCCAACTCGACCTCCGACGAGGCAGCCGCTTGCGTAGAGGGTCGAGAGGGACCCAGGGAGACACCCGGACCCGAGCCACCACATCTGGTGCCGCCAGTGTAGAAAGCCGGCGGCGCTGGAATGGCGTCTGCTCGGCCTCTGGTAAGGCAGCCGCCTGCCCAGAGAACCGAGGGGGACTCGGGGACGAACCGTGAGTCCCGGCGACCTCCTGTGACACCACAGGGACCCCCTCTGGGATTTGCGGCGAGGAACAGGCGCCGTGGGTTGGAGAGGGGAACCCCGTAGGGCCGCACCTCAATGACACCACACCCCCAACACCGCCGGTGACTCAGCGGAAGGCTCTGCACATGGCAAGGAATCCGCAGACGTCTCAGGAAGAGGAGGAGGAGGGGCCAAGGAAGCCCGCAGAGCCGTAGTGTAGGCTTCCATCTGGGCCCTACTCGCCTCAACGCCAGGAAATGGCAGGTAGGGTGGCGATGAACGAGGCTGCATGCCCCGAGAGGAACCCGCACCCTCTGCAGGACGGGGACCAGGCCTCGGTGACAAGCTGTAAGACTTACCGTGGGACCGTGGGGCCTCGGTGAAGGACGTTGCCGTAGTCTGATCAGCAGTTTCTGGATCCTTCCGAGGTAGGGGATGGACGAGGTGATGAGACCGACTAGGACAAGCGGGCCGAAAGTTGTTTCATCCGGCGCTCCCGCTGGGAATTCGGCTTCAGATGCTGACAAGCGTCACAGTCCGTAGAATCATGGTGCTCGCCCAAACACCACATACAAATAGGGTGAGGGTCCGTCGCCGACATCGGACGGGTACAAGAAGGACACGTCTTGAAGCCCGAAGGCATTTGCACACTGTTCCTCAATACAAAAGTGTGAAAAGAAGGCCTGAAAACAGGTCAGGGACACGATCCAGATCCGCGTTGCACACGGAAAAGAAGGAAACTGACATCAGCGCGCCGGAGTGGGGCTTATGTGATCTCGTGCCCGCGGACAAAGTCAGGGCGGAGACACGTGGTACCACTCCGGGGCGCGCAGAGATGATGTGGCAAAGAAAACTTTCCGGATTCGTTCTCACGCCTGGGGATAATTCTACGTTAAGGAATCTGTGGCTAGTAGTCTATCAGATCTGAAAGGCAGTGACAATCTTTGGCAGAAAAGGAGGATGAGTCCTCAGAACAACTTTGTAAGGATGGACAGAGAGAGAAGGAGGTTAAGAAGAAAGAGTCTGGAGCTCACTCACTCTTCTGGCAGAGGTGATGGCAACCAGGAAAGCAGTCTTTAAAGTTGAAGGACAAAGAGGACAGTGTGAAGTAGCTCAAATGGAGCACACATCAGATATGTCAGAACCAGATTCAAGTCCCACTGAGGCAGTATGAAAGGAACGGGAGGGAAAAGATGAGTAATGCCTTTCAAGAATCTATTCACAACAGGGGACTTGAAAAGGGAAGGCTGATCTGGAAACAGTAAAACGGCTGAAATGGCAGAGATAGCCCTTGATAGAGCCCAGAGCAGAGCACTGCTAGGAGAGGATAAATGGAAGGACCTCTGAAAGAGGGGCAGAAAGGGGATCCACAGCCTTTGCTGTGCACCATGCCACAAATGTATTCCACCTGCAGGCGAATGACGTTTTGGTGGAGGGACGCCTGGCTGCCAAGATAACATCTCAAACTTCAGGAGGCAGGTCAAAAGATGTCAACGGCCGCCACTCAATATCCACACAAGGAGGTGGAGACTGGACAGGATCGGGTGGACGACCCTCCCCTGCTGCTGCAACAGAAGATCCTCCCGAAGAGGCAGTCGGAGCTGGGGATCAATCGCCATGCTGTGTAGCTCGGGATACCATACTCTTCGAGCCCAGTCCTGAGCCACAAGAATGACTTGGGCCCGGTCGCGCTTGATCTTCTTTAGCACTCTGGGTAGAAGTGGTATAGGCGAAAAGGCATATAGTAGACATCAACTCCACTCGTGACGAAAAGCATCGCTGAGCAAGTGCCGCCTTGGAAATTACAATGCACAGAACTGATGACATTGCGCGGTCTCTTTGGTGGCGAATAGATCTAAGCAAGGCTCTCCCCACTGCCGAAAGAGACCTTGCATCACGTCCGAGTTGAGACGCCATTCGTGATGCATCATGCACCGGCAGCTGAGTTCGTCTTCCCTGGCGTTCAGAGAACCTGCCAGGTGTTGAACCACCAGGGGAATGCCCTGATGATCCAGCCATGTCCAGAAGCGCAGAGCCTCCTGACATAGGGTCCACGACCACACCCCGCACTGTTTGTTGCAGTACCACATGGCAGTGGTGTTGTCTGTAAACACCTGCACTACTCCTACCACGTCAGATGGAAAGAATGCTTTCTGTGCAAGTAGGATCACCCAAACCTCCAGAAGGTTGATATGGAGCCGGGACTCCGCCAGAGACCAGAGGCCTCTGATATCCACCTCTCCCATGTGGCCACCCCATCCCAGAAGGGACGCCTCCGTCACAATTGTGTGTTCTAGTTGGGGAAGGCAGAGGGATCTGCCAGTGACCCAATCGCAATTCGTGAGCCACCACTGCAATTGTCCTGCAGCGCCCTCCGAGATCTGGATGTGATTAGACAAGTTGCCCTGATGCTGTGCCCACTGGAACTTCAGGTCCCACTGCAGAGCCCGCATATGTAATCTGGCATGATCCACTAGCAGGATGCAGGAGGCCATCAGGCCCAGTAGCCGGAGGGTCATCCTCACCGAAACCTGGGATAGAGGCTGAAAGATCAGAATCATAGCATGAATATCCCGGAGTCGCTGCTCGGGTCGATAAACCTGAAACTGCGCCGAATCCAGAGCAGCTCCAATGAAGAGGAGCTTCTGAGAGGGAATAAGGTGCGACTTCGGCACATTGATGGAATAACCGAGGGGCGCTGGTAAGGCCGAAGGGGAGCACGTTAAACTGAAAGTGCTTGTGGCCTACCGTGAACCGCATGTAACGCCGGTGGGCCGGCAGGACGGGGATGTGGAAATATGCGTCCTGCAAGTCCAACGCTACCATCCAGTCTCCAGGGTCGGGCGCAGAAAAGACCTGAGCTAGCATCAACATCTTGAACTTCTCCTTTTGGAGGAAGTGGTTGACGTTCCTGAGGTCCAAGATCAGACGCAGGCCCTTGTCCTTCTTGGGGACCAGAAAGTAGTGGGAACAACCACGGCCTACTTCTGGCCCAGGAACGTGCTCGATGGCCCCCTTGGCCCAGTGGGGCATGACTTCCTGCTGAAGCAGCGCAAGATGGTCTCCCGACATGCGGTGGCACTGAGGTTGCATGGCTGCAGAAGTTGTATCGAAGGAGAGGGAGTAGCCCCTTCAGACAATTTGCAGCACCCACTTGTCCGAGGTGATGTTGCGCCAGTGGGAGAGATGATGGCGAAATCTGCCGCCCACAGGTGTTTGATGGGTCTGAAATTCCGGACTAGTAAGGCTTTGCAGTGGATGCAAGGGGGTGGACTGACCTGCCTGCTGGCCCCCAGAACCGCCTCGACGGTTCCCACGTCCGCACGGATGTTGTTGCTGCGTCGGCCT
Source organism: Lissotriton vulgaris (assembly GCF_964263255.1). Taxonomy (NCBI): domain Eukaryota; kingdom Metazoa; phylum Chordata; class Amphibia; order Caudata; family Salamandridae; genus Lissotriton; species Lissotriton vulgaris. Next base: position 257,202,639 of record NC_141700.1, read on the forward strand.
GTGGCTCTGGAGCGAACGTGTTGGGGCACCCCTTCCGTGGCCGTGAAAGGCAGAAGGCCGAGGAGGCCGAGTGGCCGACAGGCCCAAGGACTTGGCCATAGCCTGGGAGTCCTTAAAGCGCTCCAACGCACTATCTGCCTCATTGCCAAAGAGGCGAATGCCATTAAAGGGCATGTCCATCAGAGTATTCTGGACATCCCCAGAGAAGCCAGTTGTCCTCAGCCAGGCGTGGAGCCTAAGCGCCACTGTCGTGGAAATCACCCTGCCCAGCGAGTTGGCGGTATCAAGCCCACAACGGATAGTGAACTTAGCTGCGTCTCTCCCAGCAGCAATAGCTTGGGAGAGTACTGTCTGGGCCTCCTCCGGACAGTTAAACAGCACCCGTGCAATCGCGTCCCACAGAGAGTGGTAATAACTGCCCAAGAGGCATGCGGTGCTCACCGACCGCAGCCCTAAGCTGGCAGATGAAAACAGCTTCTTACTCCCTATACGGAGGGGCATAAGGGAACGCGCTCTGGGAACAAGAAGCTTGGACAACAAAGCTCTCAGGAGTGGAGTGTTGAGAGAGAAAGAGGGGGGTCTCCCGGAGCCGGGCGATGGCGTCGGGCCACGTTCCTGTCCACAGGAGCCCCTTTGTTGGGTCTAGACGAGGTGCCCAAAAGAACGTCAGAGTGCTTCATTAAAGGGCAGCAAGGGCTCCCAAGAGGTTGCCGTCAACTGGAGCACTTCTGTCAGGAGGTTAGTCCTGACGGCCACTGTAGGGAGTTCGAGATGGAGGGCCTCGGCTGCCCCATGCAACACCACTGCGTAACTGGCTCCCTCCTCTGTAGCCACAGTAGGAGGAGACAGCATGCCAAGATAAGGTGAGGTGTCAAGACCACTGGCATCCCCCAAATCCTCTGCCAATTCCAGATCATAACCACACTGTTGTGTGAGAGGGTCCTCAGACCCCTCCCAGTTCTCTCCTTCCTCCGAAGTCTGCGAAACAGGCTAAAGGGTTTACTTTTTTACTAAGGCAGTATAAAACAAATCTTTTCCATTTGGCAGCATAGCGTTTTCTAGTTGGAGGCCTACAAGCTTCTTTAAGAATATCCATACATTGTTGTGACAGGTTAAGATACCCAAATTCTATGACTTCAGGAGCCATATGGCTAGGTTCATTTTCCTGGGATTGGTCTGTCTGATTTCGCCATGGTTCTGTGTGAGAAGGTACGGGTTGAGAGGAAGTTTCTCATGGGGAACTTGTGAGAGTTCCAGTAGTGTGGTGAATCATGGTTGACAAGTCCAAGTTGCAGCTATGAGAACAAGGGTGAGGGAGGTCTGCATGAGCTTTCTGAGCACTAACGGAAGTAGTGGGAGAGGTGGAAAAGCATTGGAAAATATCCCTGACCGGTTCATCCATAAAGCATTGCCCTTGTATAGCGGGTGTGGGAACCTCGATTAAAAGTTTAAGCATTTTGCATTTTCTGTGGTTGCGAACAAGTCTATTTGCGGAAATCACCACTTGTGGAAATATGGTAGGACGACTCTGGAGTTGAGTTCTCATTCATGGACTTGTTGTTGCGTCCTGCTGAGGATGTGTGCAACTTCATTGTTTGTCCCTGGTACACGCTCTGCTAGGAGATTAATGTTGTGATCCACTGCTAAGTGCCATATGGTCGCGGCTAGGGGTGATTATTACAGAGAGTGAGTCTCCCTCCAGGTTTTGTAGATAGTACGTGGTTGTCAAACTTTCTGTCTGCACTAGGACAACCTTGTTTTTCAGGTGGGGTAGGAATGCTTTCAATGACAGATGAACAGCTTGAAACTCTAGGTAATTTACAGGGTGACACTGGCATTTGGAGTCCAATACACCATGAATTGTAAGATTTTGAAGGTGAGCTCCCCATCCCTTCAGTTAAGCATCCGCTGTGAAAATGGGTTCGGGAACTGGGTGTAGAAACGGCTGCCCCTTGGATAGGTTTTGTGAATTCCACCACTGTAAATAGTGATGTGTGCAGCTGTCTGCCAATACTAGATTGTGTAGCTGACCCAGTAACTATGTCCATTGGCGTGAGACACATTCTTGAGGCAATTTCATATGTAAATTGGCACAAGGGCTATTGTGACGCAGGATGCCATCATGTCTAAATGGTACATTTCTGTCCAGACTGACTTGAACCCCATTTTGAAACTGTTATACCAGGGTCAGAATGTTTTGTATTCTGGCTGTATTTGAATATGCTAACCGTAAGTGCGCATTAAGTGTGGCCCCTAACTACGGTTGTATTTGGGATAGATGTAGGTGGGATTTTTGCAGGTTGTTAGTGAACCCTTGTTGATGTAGTAGGGTGTTATCGGTGTATGTTGGTTGCAAACGTGAGAGCAGTTTGCCTTTATAAGTCAATCGTTTAAAGAAATACATGAATGTTTTATCTGAGCAGATGTGCTGCCACTACTGCTAGGCATTCTGTGAATACCCATGGAGCGGTGGTTACTCCAAAGGGAAGAACTTTGAGGTGATAGTGCTTTCCTTGGAAGGCAACGCACAGGTATTTGTGGTGTGAGGGGTGGATGGGTATATGAAGTTAGGCATCTTTTCGGTCTAATGTAGCCATGAAGTCTTCCTTTTGCAGCAATGCTATCACTTCCTGAAGGGTGGCCATGTGGAAATGTTCCAATAGGATGTAGTGATTTAGGGGGGTGAGGCGAAGTTAGCTCCCCTTTTTGGGATTGAGAAAGTATAGTGAATATACTCCTGTTCCTTGATACTGAAGTTGAATTGGCTCTATGGCATGAGTTGAGTAAGAGCTGAAACCTCTAGTTTGGGGAAAGCTTATTTATTTCTTGAGTTTTATGTAGCACAAACTTGACCCAAAGTTATAAGGGCGCTTTACATGAGCACCAGTTGCATTTCAGATGGACACATTAATTTTTTGTTAGGCACTGAGAGATTAAGTGACTTGCTCAGAATCACAGGATGTTTAGCGTTCTTGCAGAGACTAGAACCCGGTTCCCCAGCGTCTAGGTCCACAGCTCTAGCCGCAAGGCCACATCCTCTCCCCAGGCTTGGTGGTGGATGGACGGTTTGTGCTTGTGGGTGGGATATTTGGGGGAGTGGTATTGAGCTCCAGACAGTAACCATGTTGGATAATGTCCAACACACACTGATTTGTTGTGATGGATTTCTATGCAATGTAAACGTTTTGAAGACGTCCCCTAACAGGTGTTAGATTTTCGGGTAGTGGAGGGAGAATGTTGGGGGAAGTAATTGTTTAGTGTTTGTATTTGTGGTACGGGTAGAAATTCCGTTGCTGCGGCTTTTGTAATTGTTGCCTCTATATGAGCCTCTGTGGAAGATTCAAGAGGTGGAGTACTGTTCTTGGTTTTTGTAGGAGGACCCTGTGGTGTCCATAGAGACAGATCTGGCACCCTGTTTGAACATTGGGTGATGAAAAGACCCATGGTAGGTGGGAGTTTGGAGGACCCCCATAGATCTTTCCACCTTTTTCCTTCTTTTCCAAGGTGGTATCTAATTGTGACCCGACGAGGTGCTACTTGTCAAAGGGGAGATTAACTATTCCTGGCTGTACTTCAGGTTTAAAAGCTGAGAAATTAAGCTCAGCATGTCTATAAAGGAGAAAGCTGGTACTGATGCCTATTGCTGCAGTGTCTGCGAAATCTAGCGCGCACTTGGAGTTATTAGCGATTAACTTCCCCTCACGAACCATTTCATAACCCCTTTTTTGCATTAGTCTGGGAGGTGATGGAAGAGTTACTCCATTTTGTCCCACCAGTGTGCCCAAGTCACGGAGTGCCAAAAGGGCTTGGCTGTATTCAATTCTCCAATGATTTGCGGATTGGGCTGCCACCAGTTGCCCTGAGGCGTCAATCAGTTTTGACTGGGGGAGGTGTGTCCCAGTTGTTTGTGAATTGGCCCATTTCCATGCATTGGCTACTACCAAGGAGTCAGGTGTTAACTGTATACATACACATATACATATACAAAGAGTGCTGCCTTATATTTTTTGTCAACCCTTGGTGTGCTTATTCATGATTTCACAAGGTCTTTAAAAATGTCACAAGCATGACGTAGCAAAGACGTAGCAATTCTTTGAGCATTGGTAAATACTGAGATACTGACAGAACAGTAATGAGGGTCTCAAAGAGGGAGTCATCCTCTATAGGGTCCTTAAGTAGGAGCACCTGGTGGTATGCTGCAGCACTGGCTATTAAATCCTGAGAAGCTGAATCATCATCCGGTGTGGATGGGCGTGCAGGATAGAGATCAGGATCTGTATCCCCTTGTGGCCCAATATCATAGGTGTCTATTGGGTACCCAAGATGTGTGTCCTCACCTGTAATATCACGGTCTGCTGGAGCTCAAAAGACTACCAGAAACTGCACAATTTGTGGCCATCATTTCCTAATCAGGTTTCCTGGCATTCTAAACTAAAACTAAAGAACAAGTTACTTACCTTTGGTAACGGTGTATCTGTAAAAGGGAAAATGCTACTTACCAGTATACATCTGTTCTTGGCATGTAGAGCTGCAGATTTGTACACTATGCATTATATCGCCACCTGGTGTTCGGTTAGGATTATTGCAGGTTGTTGTCTTCTTGGAAGAAGTCTTTGTACTCACGAGATAGGTGACTCCTCCCTTGGACAATACTGCGCCGGCGCGCAACACCCATTGGACTCACCGGGCTTCAGCCCCCCCCCTGTCGTGTGTGGCAGCCCAGAATGAGAGAGAACCCGGGCACACACAGAGCCGCACCCGAACGTTTCACAGGTCTTTAAAAGACCATTTGAATGTTAATAAGGCTTTGCAGTTGTTTCACCCCTTCTAAGAGCCCCTGCAGCTCCACTCTGCCTGCTGATTAAAGGTTCAGCCCCCCCCCCCCGATATTTTTGCTTAACCCCCCCCCCCCCCCCCCCACCCAAATTTGGCTCTAGTTGCGCCTCTGACACTGCGCATGGGCATCGGCTCCATCCTTAGATTGTTTTTCGACATGATGGGAAATGATGGAGTTCGTAGAAGTAAAGAGAAAAGGATGTCCATGCGTGTGCATCTCAGTAAGATGAAAAACTGGAACGGATACAAGTCCCGGGGAGGAGAAAGGGCGTGTACAACTCTGCAGCTCTACATGCCAAGAACAGATGCACACTGGTAAGTAGCATTTTCAGTTCGAGGCATATGAGCTGCAGATTGTACACTATGCATTGATTGTATTAGCTATTAGCGGTGGTCACCTGTATCCGTTGCAGTAGTTTGAAAGAGTTCTAAGGACAGACTGGCCTACTGCAGCTTGCTGCTTGGCTTGCACGTCAACACAATAGTGTTTCCTGAAGGTATCGTATCGTATCGTATCGTAAGGGGTGCTTATATAGCGCACTGACACCATGGGTTTCCTGGCGCTGGTTGGAAATAGAGGGGACAGAAAGACTAACCAGAATGAGGGAAAAGCCAAGTTTTTAGAGATTTGCGAAAAAGAATCAGAGAATTAGAAGTTTTAAGAGAAAGAGGGAGAGAATTCCAGAACTTGGGGGCCAGGTAAGCAAATCTCCGGCCTCCAGATCTGCAGAGCTTATAAGAGGGGACGGTTAAGAGATGAAGATAGGAGGATCTCAAGTTGCGGGACGGGCAGTAGGGTAGGATAAGAGATTTTACAAAGATGGGACAGGAGCCAGCCAGGGATTTGAAGATGAGGCAGCCTATCTTAAAGGCTGCCCTAGAGGCGACAGGGAGCCAGTGGAGTTTGACGAGGAGGGGCCTGGCAGATTGCCACTTCGGGATCCTTGAGGCCAATCTCGCCGCCTGATTTTGGACCACCTGTAGTCTGCCCATCGATGTTTTGGGCAGACCATGGTAGATCGAGTTGGAGAAATCTAGGCGAGAGAGGACGAGGGCCATGATGACCTGCAGGAGGGCTTCAGGTGTAAGGAGGTATGCCACTTTCCTGATCCTGCGCAGTTGGTAAGTGCAGGATGAGACCACGGTGGTGCAGACCATGTTGCTGCCTTGTATATGTCCTCTAGGGGTATGTTTCCTAAGAAAGCCATAGAGGCTCCTAGTTTGCGAGTGGAGTGCGCTCTAGGAGGAACTGTTAATGTACGTTTAGCTTTAATATAGCATATTTGTATACACTTTACAATCCACCTTGCAATCCCACCTTTGGAGATGGGGTTGCCTTTGTGTGTAGGAGAGAAAGATACAAACAGTTGTTTTGTCTTTTGAAAGGATTTAGTTCTATCTATATAGTATAAAAGAGCCCTTCTAACATCTAATGTGTGTAAAGCCCTTTCCGCTACAGAGTCTGGGTTTTGGAAAAACACAGGTAACTCTACGGATTGATTTAGGTGAAAAGGAATGATGACCTTTGGAAGAAATTTTGGATTAGATCTAAGAACCACTTTGTTAGGATGTATTTGAAAAAATGGTTCTTGTACAGTGAAAGCTTGTATCTCAGTTACTCTTCTGAGAGAAGTAATGGCAACAAGGAAAGCGGTTTTCCATGTTAGGAATTGCAGTTCACATTTATGTAGAGGCTCGAAAGGGGGCCCCATGAGTCTTGTAAGGATAAGATTCAGGTTCCACACAGGAGAAGGTGGCAATCTGGGTGGGATTATTCTTTTTAATCCTTCCATGAATGCTTTGATTGCAGGTACTCTGAACAGAGACAGATGTTGCCTCTTTTGTAAATAGGCTGCAATTGCTGCAAGGTGCAGGCGTATGGAAGAATAGTCCTTTGTAAATGTAAAAGGTAGCAAATGATATTTTTGATGGAAGCATCCAGGGGATAAATTTGGTTATTGTTGCAATAAATGGCAAATCTTTTCCATTTAGCGGCATAACACGCTCTGGTAGTATGTCTCCTAGCCTCTTTAATGATGTTCATACAGTCTGGTGGTAGGTTTAGATAACCAAACTCTAAGACTTCAGGAGCCAGATCGCCCAATTCAGTTCTTTTGGGTCTGGGTGTCTGATTTCTCCATGGTTCTGTGTTAATATGGAGGGTGTGAGCTGTAGCTTTTGATGTGGAACTAGAGAGAGATCTAGTAGTGTGGTGAAACACGGTTGGCGGGCCCATGAGGGAACTACTAGGATCAATGTGAGAGACTGTTGTCTGAGCTTGCGCCCTACTAATGGAATGAGTGGGAGAGGCGGAAAAGCGTACGCAAATTTGCCTGACCAGTTCATCCATATCTCATTGCCTTCGGACAGTGGGTGTCGTAACCTGGCGGCGAAGGTTGGGCATTTTGCATTTTCGTGTGTGGCAAACAGATCTATGTGTGGGTGCCCCCACCTTTGGAAGAATGGCTGAAAAACTTGTGGATGTAGTTCCCATACGTGAATCTGCTGTGACTGCCGACTTAACAGATCTGCTATCTGATTGTGAACTCCTGGAAGGTGTTCCGCTAACAGATAAATGTTTTGTGGAATGGCCCATCTCCAAATGTTCTGTGCAAGTTGGGACAGTTGCAGAGAGTGCCCCCCCCCCCCCCCCCCCCCCCTGTTTTTGTATATAGTACATGGCTGTCATATTGTCCGTCCGGATTAGGACAGCTTTGTTTTGTACTTGAAGTTGAAAAGTCTTGAGTGCCAAGAATATTGCTAGCAGCTCTAGATGGTTGATCTGGAGCAGTTTTTGTTCATTGGTCCATTGGCCCTGAGTTGTGTGATGTAAGAGATGGGTTCCCCATCCTGTGAGGGATGCGTCTGTTGTGAGCACTACCTGTGGAAGAGGCTCGAGGAACGGCCGCCCCTTTGTCAAGTTTTTGGTGTTCCACCACTGCAGAGAGCAATGCGTTTGGCTGTCTACCAACACCAGGTTTGTTAGTTGACCTTAAGCTTGGTTCCACTGTTGTGCTAGGCATTCTTGTAATGGGCGCATTTGCAATCTTGCGTGTGGTACTATGAAGATGCAATCATGCCTATTAGTCTCATGAACACTTGTCTGATGTGTATGTTGGACTCACTGATTGAATGGCTTGGCTTTTATGAGCCAGTCGTCCAGATAAGGGAAGACATGTATTTGTTGTCTTCTGAGATGTGCTGCTACCATGCTAGGCACTTTGTGAAAACTCTTGGTGCCGTTGTCACTCTGAATGGGAGGACTTTGAACCGATAGTGTTGTCCTTCTAGTACAAACCTTGGATACCTTCTGTGGGCAGGATGTATGGGGATATGGAAGTAGGCATCCTTTAGATCAAGTGTTGTAAGGAAGTAGCCTTGTTGCAGCAGTGGAAGCTCTTGTTGTAGAGTGATCATATGAAAATGATCTGATTGTATGTAATGGTTGAGGGGCCCGAGGTCGAGAATTGGCCTTAGTGTTCCGTCCTTTTTGGGAATTAGAAAGTACAGCTAGTAAACCCCTGTTCCTTGTTCTTCTAAAGGAACTATTTGAATAGCATCTTTTTGTAGAAGTGATAAAGCCTTCTGCTGAAGCAGAGTCAGATGGTCTGTAGACATTGGACGCTGCCTAGGAGGTATGGTTGGAGGGGTTGCTGTAAGTTCTAGGCAGTAGCCATGTTGGATAATCGGTCTTACTCACTTGTCTGTTGTAATGGAGTTCCAGACAGGCAGGAACTGTGTTAATCTGCCCCCTACAGGAGTGGAATGCTGTGGGGGGAGCAGAGAGAAGTCACTGTTTTGTAGGAGAAGAGGATCTGTTATTGTTACCGCGAGCTCTTCCTTTGTTATTATTGCCTCTGTATCCTCCTCTAAAGTATCCCTTGTCAGAGGATGTTTGGGATTTGAAAGATGTTGTAGTATCTGCTCCAGTTTGTTTGGAGCCTCCTCTATAAAAGGAGCGACGAAAGGAGCTTCTAGCTGGTGTGGACTGTAAAGCCCCCATAGACTTTACGGTGTCTGTATCTTTCTTCATTTTTTCCAGTGTAGTGTCTACTTTTGGGCCAAATGACTGGTTCTGATTAAATGGTTGGTTTAAAATGGTGGTTTGCACTTCTTGTTTAAACCCTGAAATGCGTAACCACGCATGTCTCCTGAGTATGACACTTGTATTTACAGCTCTAGATGCTGTGTCTGCGACATCTAGCGCGCATTTTATTGAGGCATTGGATATCAACTTGCCTTCCTGTATAAGGCCATTTGCTTGATCTTTGTACTGATCTGGTAGGTGCTCAAATAGTTTTTCTAATTGGTCATAATGAGCCCTATTGTAACGAGAGAGGAGGGCTTGTGTATTTGCTATACGCCAAATGTTTGTAGCTTGTGCAGCTATTCTTTTACCTGACGCGTCAATTACTTTTGATTCTTTGTCAGGTGGGGTTGCTTCGCCAGAAGTTTGAGAGTTCGCCCTTTTCCTAGCATTGGCCACAACTAATGAGTCTAGTGGCAGATGTCCTTTAATGTAGACTGGATCGGTGGATTCTGGTCTATATTTTTTCTCGAGTCTAGGGTTTAATATTCTAGTGCGTACAGGGTCTTTAAATTCCTCTGGAGCGTGTTTTATAACCCCCTTGATCATGGGAAGAATTTGAGCAGACCGCTGAGACTGCTCAAAGGTATCTAGGAGAAAATCCTCCTTTATGTCATCGGAATGCATAGTGACTCCGTGGTAAACAGCAGCTCTGTTTAACAAATAACCAAAACCAATGGTATCTTCTGGAGGGGAAGGTTTTGATGGGTATGACTGCGGTTCAGGAATGTCAGGCACATTTTGTGGGTTTGTAAAGTCCCATATAGGAAAACAATTTGGGATTGAAAAGTCTCATACACCCTCATCTACATGGCATGAATCAGGTTCTTGCATGTCCTCCCCTCCACCCAAATTGTATTCATCATTCTGTTGTGGAAAATGTGATAATAGAGAACGTACAAGAGAGATTTGAGGTGATATGGGAGGAGGAACAGGAGAAGGAGAGGAAGGTATAGGAGAGGAAGGGTGCATAGGAGATGTTGCACAGTCCTTTTTGGCAGGAACCACAGGTGTGGGTGGTGCATCTGCTGGTCCCTTTTTGTGAGGTGTAGCACATACATGACCTGTCCTTGGGTCTATGTAGATATCTTTTTGTCGATGATCTGGTCTAAAAAGTTCTTCCTTCTCTACAACCTTCTTGGGCGTCAATATTTTCGGTTCTAGAGGAGGTTGGCGGTGCCGAAGGGCCTTTTGGCTTCGGTGCCGAAGGGCCTTTTGGCTTCGGTGCCGAAGGGCCTTTTGGCTTCGGTGCCGAAGGGCCTTTTGGCTTCGGTGCCGAAGGGCCTTTTGGCTTCGGTGCCGAAGGGCCTTTTGGCTTCGGTGCCGAAGGGCCTTTTGGCTTCGGTGCCGAAGGGTCTTTTGGCTTCGGTGCCGAAGGGTCTTTTGGCTTCGGTGTCGAAGGGTCTTTTGGCTTCGGTGTCGAAGGGTCATTATCTTTCGGTGCCGATGGAAGAGGCTTGCTCGGTGTCGAGGCACTAGAAGGCTTAGTTGTTTTCTTTGGAGCCGGGCAGTAAGGCGGGGCTTTCGAAGCAGGTATTCGGTCTCGACTGGGCCCTTTGAGCGGAGTGCTGACCTTTGCCTTCAGTTTGGACAGAATATGTGGTGCAGGGGCAGTAGTACTCACACGCTGACCCGATGGAATGGAGTCATCTGAGTTGTCTGCCTCTGATACGATCTGGAGATCAGGTGAGTCGTCTTCGGGAACGAGGGAAACCTCTTTGTCGAAGATGTCTTCTGGTGCTGGAGCTGATCTCATTTTGTGTCGACGGGCTCTCCGATCCCGGATAGTTTTCTTCGATCGGAAGGATGCACAAGCTGTACAGGTCGACTCTTCGTGTTCCGGCGATAGAGTTTGCAGACCTCGTGGTGGTCGCTATGTGGGAACTTTGCTCGACATACCGGGCATCTTTTGAACGGAGTTCTTTCCATGTGGTGTAGGCCGCACGGCGTCGGTAGGCCCAACCGCCCGAATCGATGACCGGAATGGAACAGATGACGTCGAAAGTATTGTAGTCTATGTCGAAGGTAGTTTGTAGAAGTTTGAGGAAGTTCTGCGCTTCGAAGTTGCTGAAAAGTCTTTTTCTAGCCGGAGCGGAGAAACTTTCATCCAAACCCAGTGGCGGAAATAAAGAAATTAAGGATGGAGCCGATGCCCATGCGCACTATTGTCCAAGGGAGGAGTCACCTATCTTGTCACTACCAAGATTTCTTCCAAGAAGACAACAACCTGCAATCATCCGAGCCCAACACCAGGTGGCGATCTAATGCATAGTGTACAATCTGCAGCTCATATGCCTCGAACACATATGTTAGCTATAGCATCGTTACCATAGAGTTTCCCCCAGGCGTCAGACTGGATCCAGAGATTTTTCTTTCGCAATACCCTTGCCCGTCAGTAGGTGGCGTCAGCCGACTCCGCATCGGTCGTCGTAGTCATGGTCGCCTGGATGACGTCGTAGTGCCTACTTGGATGCTGCACCTGCACGCTGATATAAGTTCTGACTTGACTTTCCACGCCAGAAGCGCAGAGCCATGCAAGACACCGGCCATTGGTGCGCCACAAGTAGGGCCCTGGAAAGGAGTCCCTATCCCTAGAAATCAGTTTGCAGAACGGGGAGGGGCGGTAAGGAATCTATAGCTAACATATATCGCTTACAGATACATCGTTACTGAAGGTAAGTAACTTGTTCATCTGAAAGAGAATGTTCGTTATAGATTCCTTACCTTAGCATACATAACCCAGCAACACCATCCCCAGAGGAGGGACTGCAAACCAAGTTCACACCAGAAAGTCCAAGAGGACTGAACGGGCAAAGTAGCCGTCCCTTCGGACTTGACTGTCCAGGCAGTAATGTCTGGTAAACATGTGCATAGAAGCCCACGTTGCCGCCAGGCAGATATCAAGGAGTTGAACTTTGCGTGCCAATGCAGTGGTTGCTGCCACAGCTCTAGGGGAGTGAGCCTGCAGCCCCACTGGAGAACCTTTTTCAAGCTAGTACATAACAGATTTTTATGCAAAGAACAACCCATAGCAAGATGATACGTTTCTGAACATCGCTGCTTTTCTCAGCACCCACATTTCCAACAGAGTTGATCCTCTACCTGGAAATCTTCGGTGCGGTCAAGGTAAAATGACAGTACACATTTAGGGTCCAGGCGATAGAGCCTCCTCTTCCTCCTCCTTGGAAGGGTGCAGAGGTGGAAGGAACGAAGGCAAGGTGATGGATTGAGCTACATGAAATGGGGAAACCACTTTTGGCACAAAGGAAGGCCTTGTCCGAAGCACCACTTTGTGCGGATGCACAGATAAGAAAGGGAGCTTTGAAGACAGAGCTTGAAGCTAACTCACTCTGCGACTGAGGTGATGGCAACAAGGAAGGCAGCCTTTAGATTTAGAGTAAGAAGTCTGAGAGGACAGTTATGAAGGGGCTCAAAGGAAGCACACAAGAAATGTAAGAACAAGATTCAAGTCCCACTGGGGCTTTACGAAAAGAGTTGGAGGAAATGAATGAGTAATGACCTTAATGAATCTATTACCAATAGGAAACTTGAATAAGGATGGCGATCTGGCAACCTGAGGAAGGCAGAGATAGCAGCAAGATAACCTTTCAAAGTGTCCAGGACAGAGCACCGCTGGACTAACGAAAGTATGTACAGAAAGGGGCTCCACAGACTTTGCTGTGTACCATGCCACAAACTTGTTCCATCTACAGGTGTATACCGATTTCGTGGAGGGACGCCTGGTTGCAAAGATAACATTACAGACTTCGGGCAAAAGGTCAAAAGCTGTCAACTGTCGCCACTCAATCTCCATACATGGAGGGGGAGGCTAGACTGGTTCGGGTGAAGGGGCAGTCTGATCGGAGGATCGATGGTCATGCTCAGAAGTTTGGGGTACCAGGCTCTTTGTGGCCAGTCCGGAGCCACAAGGACAACTTGGGTCTGGTCGCGCTGGATCTTCTTCAGCACTCGGGCAGAAGTGGTACTGGCAGAAAAGCGTACAGGAGGCCTGAGCTCCACTCGCGACGAAAAGCGTCGCCAAGCAAATGCCTCCTTGGAAACTCCATATATATATATATTTACAACAAGGGGTGGTGAGGGACAGAGTCTCTGAATTAAGCAGAAAGCTCTCACCCAGTCAAGAGATCAGGGCTAGATCCAACACCGTTTTTTAGCTCACTGCACCATCCCAGTTTCAGAACCCGGCTGTATGCAAATTAGTCTGTTCCTGTCCCAGTGCATGATGGGAACAGGGCAAACCAAACTACAAAAGCCAATTCTTACACTGGGAAGGAAACAAGCTCCCGGGGACCGGTTTCTGGAATTACAGCCGTCTTCGGCCCGGTTTGCTTGAATCCTGATGGTGCAATGAGCAAGGGTCTCACATCTGAGAATACCCTTCCACGCTTAGGGTGGACAAAAATATTTACAAAAAGGGGTGGTGAGGGACAGAGTCTCTGAATTAAGCAGAAAGCTCTCACCCAGTCAAGAGATCAGGGCTAGATCCAACACCGTTTTTTAGCTCACTGCACCATCCCAGTTTCAGAACCCGGCTGTATGCAAATTAGTCTGTTCCTGTCCCAGTGCATGATGGGAACAGGGCAAACCAAATTACAAAAGCCAATTCTTACACTGGGAAGGAAACAAGCTCCCGGGGACCGGTTTCTGGCATTACAGCCGTCTTCGGCCCGGTTTGCTTGAATCCTGATGGTGCAATGAGCAAGGGTCTCACATCTGAGAATACCCTTCCACGCTTAGGGTGGACAAAAATATTTACAACAAGGGGTGGTGAGGGACAGAGTCTCTGAATTAAGCAGAAAGCTCTCACCCAGTCAAGAGATCAGGGCTAGATCCAACACCGTTTTTTAGCTCACTGCACCATCCCAGTTTCAGAACCCGGCTGTATGCAAATTAGTCTGTTCCTGTCCCAGTGCATGATGGGAACAGGGCAAACCAAACTACAAAAGCCAATTCTTACACTGGGAAGGAAACAAGCTCCCGGGGACCGGTTTCTGGCATTACAGCCGTCTTCGGCCCGGTTTGCTTGAATCCTGATGGTGCAATGAGCAAGGGTCTCACATCTGAGAATACCCTTCCACGCTTAGGGTGGACAAAAATATTTACAACAAGGGGTGGTGAGGGACAGAGTCTCTGAATTAAGCAGAAAGCTCTCACCCAGTCAAGAGATCAGGGCTAGATCCAACACCGTTTTTTAGCTCACTGCACCATCCCAGTTTCAGAACCCGGCTGTATGCAAATTAGTCTGTTCCTGTCCCAGTGCATGATGGGAACAGGGCAAACCAAACTACAAAAGCCAATTCTTACACTGGGAAACTCCAGCGCGCAATACTGCTGACATTGTGCGTTCTCTTAGGTGGCGAACACATCTAATCAAGGCTCTCCCCACTGTTGAAAGAGACCTTGCACCACCTCCGATGGAGACGCGATTCGTGATCCACCAGGCCTCCTGACAAAGGGTCCACGCCCCCACCCACCTTGTTTGTTGCAGTACCACATGGTGGTGCTGTTGTCTCTGAACACCTGGACCACCTTCCCTTTGAGAGAGGGAAGGAATGCTTTCAGTGCCTGTTGGATCAACGGAGCTCTAGCAGGTTGATATAGAGCCCGGAATCTGCCGGAGACCACAAAAGGGGTGAAAAGCAGACTGAGGTGGACGTGCCGATGCAGTGAGGCTCAAAGACCTGGCCGTAGCCCTAGAATCTTTGAAGCGCTCAAGCGCAGAGTCTGCTTTGTCGCCAAAAAGATGACTGCCATCAAAGGGCATGTCCATCAAAGTTGACTGGACATCTGGCTTTTCAGGTGATGTCCTCAAATAGGCGTGGCATTTCAGGGCTACAGATGTGGCAATCGTCTGCCCAGTGAGTCAGTGGTATCCAGTCCACATCGTATGGCGAAATTGGCTACGGCGTCCCTCCCATCCGGGAGAGAACGGACTGGGCCTCCTCCGGAGACTGTGGCAGCACTTGCACAACCGTATCTCATTTGGAGTGGGAATAATGTCCCAAGAGGCAGAAGGTATTCACAGACTGCAGTGCTATGCTGAAGGGACAGAACATGCGCTTCCCAAGGTGATCCAGCTTCATGGATTCCCCATCTGGGGGAGCAGAAGGGAATAAGCCCTTGGAAAAAGAAACTTGGACCACCAAGCTCTGTTGGGAAGGGTTGGGTCAAGAACACTGGGTCGCTTGGTGCCAGGCAGAGGCGGCGGACAATCGTCTTATTCACAGAAGTCCCTGTGCTGGGCTTGGATCAAGAGCCCAGAAGCACGTCAGTGAGGGCTTCATTGAAAGGCAATAAGGGTGCAGATAAAGAAGCTGCAGGCTGAAGCACCTTTGTAAGGAGCGTAGTCCTGTCTGCCACTGAAGGGAGCTTAAGGCCCAAAGCCTCAGCCGCCCTTCTCACCACCACAGCACAGGAAGCTCCCTCCTCCGTAGCTACGGCAGGGGGAGAAAGCAAACTAGTACCAAATGAAGTGTCCAGACCATTGGTGTCACCCAGGTCCTCTCGCCAGTCTGGTTCTTCCAGCTGGTCAGCTAAAGGGTCCAGCGACCGCTCCCAGTCATCATCACCACCCTCTTGTTGATCTGGAATACCAGGGATGAACAGGGGAACAAAAGCACCCTCCAGCGCCGGAGGAGACGTCTGTCCGGCTCAGTGTCTAAGTCGGGGATCGACGTCGGCTGGGGACACAGCCAGCGCCATCGCCAGGATCGGCGCCGAAGAAGTTCGAGTAAGATCAAACGGCATTGATACGGATCCAGGCCGGGATCCGCAGGGACCCTCTGGGGTCGGAGCCGCAGGCATCTAAGGACTAAGGCCCCCAACCGGCTCCGTGGGGCTAAAGGCCTGCCGGTGGAGTCAGATACCCAAAACAAGGTGTAAGGCCTCGTAGAAGGTCTTGAGTTGGGCATGAGACACTACGGCTCCCAGAAAAGGAGGGAGGCGTGGAGCCTTTTCAGGAGCAGGTGCCAGAGACTGGGCCTTAGAGCGATGATGCTCGGAGTAACGCGTTGTGTTGGCAGATCAAAGGGTAGAAGGCGAAGAGCGCAGGTGCTTCTTCACCCACTTCTTGTGTTTGGACTTACCTGAAGACCTGGACGACTTGGAGTGCGACTGGAGTGGAGCTCCGTGAGCGCTTCCTCTCAATAGAGACAGGGAGCGATGCATAGCCAAACGCCTGGCCTCCAGCAACTTTCGGGACCGCTCCCACAAAGTCTTTAGCACCCTGGAACGGCAGTCTGAGCAGGACTTTGGGTCGTGGTCACACTCCAGACAATACGAGCACATGAGGTGAGGGTCCGACACAGACATCGCCTTGTGACAGGCTACACAGGGCTTGAAGTCGGTCCGACGTAGGGACATCTCTTGTGCACTAGAAGTCGAGGTCCTCAAAAAAGATGTCGACAAAAAGTAAGCCAAAAATAGGCTAAGGAGTAGCTCTCTCCAGATCTGCACTAGGCTGGTGCGGAAAAAGAAAGAACTGATGTCAGTGCGCAGGGGCGGCGTCAAAGTAGCACCACATCATCATCCCGGCGAGCACAACGCTGACGACAGACGGGGAGTCGTCTGACGCCGCCTACTGACACGCAGGGGTACTGCTAAAGAAAAATCTCCAGATCCAGTCTGAAGCCTGGGGGGAAATTCTAAGGTAGGAAATCTTTAACAGTCTTTCAGATATGAGTTTCTCTCCAACAACAATCTCCTATACCCCTAAAGGAAGGCTTGAGCAACCACAAATGACATTTTATATAGACCGCTGTCCCAATACTGAAGCCGAAATCACAATTTTTTCATCTGCTATCTCATCGTCTTACATACTTTGGTTACCTTTATGATCTATTACAATCTATGTGTCTTCCTAGCTACATAACTTCCAAACCAACGACAACAGCAGAAGAATATATTTGAAGAACATTTTTCAGTGATGGGCCACTTCATACAATTTGCCAGATTACAGATATCCTGGGGTTGACCTCACCAGTGCTATGTTCTGTTTTTATAATAAACTTTTAACCTAGATTCAAGCATGATATGTAACGATAACTCAAAGGATATCAAATAAAGGTTAGCACAGCCAAGTATACATTCAGATTACATCAAGAACGGTAAACCTCAGGAAAACATTTTAGTGAAAAAGTAAACAAGGACACGAGTGATGTCAAGTCGGTAGACTGCGTCCTAATGAGATGGCAATAAAATTTATGGAACCATCCAAATGTTAAATAAATGTCTTCAGTACATAAATCTGGGGTTGATCTGCTAGAACACATCGGGAAAATGATTGCCCATTAACTCCCTCCCACCCACTACGGCTACCCTGAGGATTACCATTACTCCCCCTCTGTTCCACTGCTGACACTCGCTTTTCCGCTGTTGAGAGGTTCTTCCTGTGGGTTGCAAGGCCCCCCCTCTTTTGAAAAGTAGTTAGAAACCTTTACCCGTGTTGTTTTTTCCAGTTTTCACCGTGCTGCTGTCAAGCTGCTGGAAAGCACAGTATTGTCCGAAGTTGGCTGACATTGCTCCTTCACTACAGGATCTACAAAAGAGCAAATGCAAAAAAAGAATTAAAAGCACAACTTACTTCTCAGTCAACATCTTTCACACCTGTTACATAATATTATGAGATAACAAAAATTAATTTCTAACAAGGATTGTCTAATGTGGGGTTTAGGTATAATCACATACAGCTAGACCATACCATTTTGATAGATTAGGTCTATGCAACACACTTCAAACTTCTAAGGAAAAGGTTTGCTACTATTTGAGATAACTCCCCAGTCCTCAATTCGAGGCAAATCTCTCAACCATTTGAACATCCTTTTTTAAGAATGTATCTTTATTTTAACAGTATAAAAGTATGTACCCAACACAATTAGTGACGTAATCTCAACCACATTTCTGACTGAGAACAGGCCATAGAGAAAACAATAAAACATTTACTTAATAAGGACAGTTTGTGAGTGTTAACAGCACTAGACCCCCACACTTTTTTAGAGCAGTCTGTCCAGCCTGGCAACTCTGGCTAGTCAACAGAATCTGCTATGACCTAGACCTCTGAGGCATCAACTGCATCCATACACGAGGCACTCAGCCAGCAACATAAGAAATCAACCACAATCTTACATATCAATGCAGCTTGAAACATCAGGTGTTCCCATCTCAAGCACCCTAACCCTTAGAACTATTCGATTAAGTGTCCATTATCCCTTGCTCACTTTGCTACTGGATTCAAGCAAGCCGGGCTGAAGACGGCTGGAATGCCAGAAACCGGTCCTCGGAAGCTTGTTTCCGGTCCAGGGAAGACATGGCTTGGTAGTTCGGCCTGGACTGTTCCCATGAGGCACAGGGTCAGACTGATTTGCATATAGCCATGTCTGAACTGGGGTGGCAGAGTGGGCTAAAGAACGGTGATGGATTAAACCCAGATCCTTTGACTGGGTGTGAGTGTTTGATTGATTCAGATGCTCCGTCCATCACCACCCCCCTTTTGTACCGCCAGGAAGATCTAAGGCAAGGATAACGGTCGGTAATGCTGTGGTGGATGCTGAAGGGGTTGAGGGTTTAGAGACCATGGTGAGTTTTGTTTCTTTGCTTTACCCCCTGTGGATTGGTTTTTCCCTTTAGAGCCCACGCCCGCCCGTGGATTCCCTTTAACTGTCAGGTTTACAACGTAATTTCTGCAACCCGGGTGTATCCAACAGATTACCACTTGTATGAATAACATTTCTCTGTGCAGAGATAGGGGCATTATACCCCCCAATTGCATATTATAGTGACAGGTGAGAGGTGCATTAACTCATCAGCATAAGACATCACAGAGAACCCACAGGACCAGATTAGATTAGGGATCGAGGTGGTGGTGGTTGCGGGGGGGCATAAATATTCACAGGGGTAGGGCTCAGGGAGGAGCCATGGGGAATGCTGCAACATTTTAAAAAAGTGGGAGTTCTCAAATCTTCAAGAGTGACAAACTGTTTGGGATCGGTGAGAAAAGATTTCAGCAGTGTAAGTGGTAGAACCTTAATATCAATGGAGGCAAGACAGTCTAAAAGAATGTTATTGTAGACTGTGTCAAATACTGCCGAGAGATCTAAAAGGACTTTAGCATCATTGCCTCCTGAATCAACAGCTTGCCTAATTGGCTATGATGCTGTGATCAGCAAGAGTTGCGGACTGTGGAAATTATTGAATCCAAACTTAGTGTGATGGACGAAACCATGACTCAATAAATGATGTAAGTTCAGCATTCATAGCCTTTTCAGCAATTTTGGCAGGGAGTGACAGACGAGTGATGGGCCGATAATTATTGGGCTCAACACTATCTAGATTTTTTTTTTTATTAAAGCAGAAGAACTGAGGGCCAGTTTCCAATTAGTGGGGTAGAAACCCATGAGAAACATCTAATTGAAGATGACAATGAGGTGCTCTGACATGATTTCAGATGCATGGTGAATACTTTTAGGAGGACATGGATCGAGCAGAGAGCCCGAATTAGTTTGGGCAAGAAGATTCAGTACTTCATGTAACCACAGCTCACCGTCGCCCTATTTTGTTTCATGTTCCGAGTGAACAAGCAGCAAGCAGGCTTGAGGAGAGGTCAAAGATGCATATGGGTAACAGCTCAAAGCGTAGAATAGAGACAGCTGGAAAAAGAAAACATGCACTCTCATGGAGTGCCTCACAGACAAAAAAAAGACAAAAAAAAAAAAAAAGAGTTCCCATTGAAGCCAGCACTTGTGGACGTATAGAAGGAGCCAGCAGAGACATAGTAAACAGGCTATCCTCCAAAGGAGGGACAAACACAAGCTGTATGTCCTAAAATAAAGTAAGCAAATAGAATACAAGTAAAGTGAGTGACAAAAGGCAAAGCAAATGGTAAGCAATGGGCAGACTGCATTTCTAGCTAAGCTTTTAGCATGTGCCAGTAGGTGTATGCAACCAGACAGCTATATGGTCTGGTAGGCTTTGACCTACAAATGGCTGTGGTAGCCATTAAGTTCCAGCAGAACATAATGGTAACAATCATATTTAATAGTGAAGATGGTTATTAAAGTCAGGAAACTGATGATACATTTACGGAAACTTTGCATGAAGGACCAATATGAAACTGTTCTACAAACGAATGTTCAACTCCTATACCAAATAACTTAGTAAGAAGTCATATCCGCTGTCTGAAACTCACATGTATCCTTTGTTCATCTCTGTAGTAGGCGCTGTATTGGACAAATGCATATTATTATTCACAGGTTTTACTAGTGGTTGTTTTCAAAGTCACAATCAATAGGGCAGATCTCTCAATACCCTTTAACACAAACAACCAACCCATTATGACAAAGTGGCGGCTGAGTTTGTGATAACGAGCAGGTGGTTTGCCTCTTTACGGAATGTCCTTCTGCCTAAAGTCAGGCAGCAAGTGGCCTTTAAAGTACGTCGAGGATCACGCCTTTCTTGGTCACGTTTTAATATTTAGTAGACTAATTGCTTGATAAGATGAACATAATTTTTGATATCCAACGATAACGCTCAGATGGTGTTTAATCTGGCTAAGAATTATGAGGGAGATCAGGAGAGTAAACCTCTCTTAAGGTCAAAGAGTGGATGGATAATAGCCGGCCTATCTTGAATGAGAAAAAAACGGTACCAATTATTAGGTTCCATTAAGGTAAAATGTAATCCAACCTTCAATGTTGCATCACTGTAGCTTTAACTGAAGAAAAGGTTAAAACTCCTGCAGTGCACTTTGAATATTTGATATCAATGTAGCATTAGCAAATTTCCATCATGATCATCATAGGAGAGTCTGCCTTTGTGAGAAAGTGACATTTTTCTTGCATGGTATGCCCCCTTTTTTTGCTGAATTGCTGATGTGCTTTGACTGAGTGTGCCCTGGGTTCCTGCCAATCAGGTGCCCAGGGCCTGTGTTAGTTCCCTAAAACAGTGTTGAACTAAAACCAATTGGCATCCTGGCCACATATCAGCCCCTGGCAAATGGTACCCTAGGTACCCAGGGCATTACGACCAAGACCCCTAAGGGCTGCAGCACTTATTGTGCCACCCTTAGATGCCCTGTACCCCGACACTCTCACACTGCCTTTGCAGGCTGAGGGTCCTGGTGCAGAACTAAACAAAGAGTCGACATGGCACTGTGTGCCATGCCCACAAACACACTGCCCTGGCATACATCAGTCACCCCTCTAGCTGGGTGCACTATGCCAGTGGTGTGGGCACAGATGCATGAGCCCTATGCCCCTACAGTACCCAGGGCCATTCCTGGGCAAGGTAAGTGCAGTGATGCCATTAAGAGTATATGGTGCTGGGAGGTCATTACGAACTCCACAGCACCATGATGGCTACACTGAAGACTGAGAAGTTTGATATCAAACTTCCCAGCTCATTAAACCCACACTGATGCCAGTGTGGGATTTAATGTAAAATGCAATACAGAGGGCATCTTAGAGATGCCCCCTGAAACCTAACCTACAATCCATGTCTTGTCTGAGAGGCAGCATAGACTGCCACTCAGCAGATATGTTGCAGGAGCCCTGGGTAGAGAGCCCTCCGCTCTCCTGGGCTTGCAACAATGCACATCCTGGGCGAGGTGCTAGGTCTCCTCCCCCAGGATGGGCAGGGGAAGCTTCAAAGGCATGCCGCCTTTGTGAGCTTCCCTAGGCCACTTGCTGTGTGCCAGCCTCTGCCAACTGCCCCCCCTGACTTGGCCCCAACCCTACCGGTCTGTTGGTCCTTGAACCTGCTCCTGCGAAACTCCAGCGCCTTCAGTGGGCCGCAACCTCAAAAATCCTGGAGGACCTGACTGCCTTGAGACTCTACCAAGACTGGGACTCCCACGAGCAGTGGTTCTGCTCAAAAAGCAACACCCCTGGTGCCAGCCAGGAACCGCGAATCCAGCACACTCTGCACCTGCCGAGCCCGGCCCGTGCCTGAGTGGACAAAGACCGTGAGGACATCCCCCCCAGCTATTGTGACATGAAATCCAGTGCCCAAGGACCCTCCTCGATGGATGACCTACGCCTCCTGCAGCCTCACAACCAGGGACCCCTCCAACCTCGATCAGCAGAGGGTAAGATTTACCGACGTCAGACACCCGTGCACCTGGCGCCACACGGCCCCCTGTGCCCAACTCCGGGATGCCAACATATCCGCCAAGTTCCCAACTTACCCCTCGAAGTGTTGGTTTGTTCCTGAAGAATCTCCATCCCAGAGACTACAGCCTTGGCTCATCTTCCAAGTTTTCCATTGAATAACAGTGAGCGCCCGACGGCTCAAAAGCACCCTGCACCCAGCTGCCCAAGTGCCCCTGGCAGTGCAACCTTTGTCCTAATCTACTTCCCCCATTTGTCCTGAGCAAGTGACCAGGAGCCCAGCTCCCACAGCTGTGACTGAAGTGATAGGTTTTAGAAAGGGAAGCAAACCATGTATTTAAGTCCCTCCTGGAGATTACTATGTACAAGTATACCAAAATAATACTGTACGCTAATTGTGTGTATATATATTCTAGGGAGATTCAACTAATTCCCTACCGTGACAGACATCAGAAAGTCTTGATAAAGGTGGTTCTCATCCATTAATTCCACCGGAACGCGTCAACGCCATCCTTGGTACAATTCAAGACTCCAACATCGATGGTTGATTTACAGATTCGATAGCAACATAAGATCGATGATACTATAAAGGAGTCCGAATGTACAAATTGTATTCAACAATTTTATGTTTTACATCCCTGTCCTCCATGTCAATTAAGCAGGCCAGAATTGATTGTTATGTATTCATGCTTTTTTAACGGACCAGATTAGCTAGTCAAACTTATTGGTTTCTGTTATATGTTTGCATTTATAATAAATTATTTTTTAACTGTTATATGTTTGTGTTATATATGTATGAATTGTCCATACAGAATAGTACGTTGACAAAATTGTTTGTAAATCATCTCAAGGGAACCTCTACATATTTCGGCAAGTTCAGGTAACCAAACTCTATGCTTCAGGAGCCAGATCGCAAGGTTCAACTGTTGCGGATCTGGGTGCTGAATGTCTCCATGGCTCTGCGTTAAAAGACTGGGTGTTAATCGCAGCCTTTGATGAGGCATCACGGAAAGTTCTAGGAACGTGGTGTACCATGGTTGCCTCGCCCACGTTGGAGCAACTAAGATGAGTGTCATGGAGTGTTGTCGCAGTTTGCATGCCACTAGTGGTATGAGCGGGGCTGGGGGAAAAGCGTACGCAAACCTGCCTGACCAGTTCATCCATATCGAATTGACCTGAGACTGCGGATGTGGAAACCTGGCGGCGAAGCTTTGGCATTTTGCGTTTTCCCTTGTGGCGAACAGGTCTATCTCTGGGTGACCCCACTGCTGGAAGTACGGTTGTAGCACTGAGGGATGTATCTCCCACTCGTGCATCTGGTGGCTGTGTCTGCTGAGCAGATCCGCCATCTAGTTGTCCCTGCCTGGGAGGTGTTCCGCCATGAGGAATATGTTCCTCTGAATGGCCCACTTCCACATGCTTTGCGCTAGATGTGACAACTGTGGAGAGTGTGTCCCTCCCTGCTTCTGTATGTAGTACATGGCACTCATGTTGTCCGTCCGGATCAACACGACTGTTGCACAAATGTACCTTGAACGCCTTCATTGCAAAGAATACTGCCATCAGTTTCAACAGGTTGATGTGCATCTTCTTTTGCTGTGTTGTCCATAGTCCCTGTACTGTGTAATGGAGGACATGCGCTCCCCAGCCCAGGAGAGATGCGTCCGTCGTCAGCACTATTTGTGGTACAGGCTCTTGGAACGGTCGTCCCCTGCAAAGGTTTTGTGGGTTCCACCAATGCAGAGAGTGGTATGCGCGACCGGTCACCAACAACCGCATCAACTGCATAAACACCCGTGACGGGAGCGAGTGTTGGGGCCTGAATTTCTGAATCAGTAATTGAATACTGTTGATTCTTGCCGAGTTTGGCTGTGCCTTTGCTACCAGAGTGTCTATCGTAGCTCCTAGGTACTGTTGTACGTGAGCGGGTTGGAGATGAGACTTTGCGTAGTTTAATGAGAATCAGAGGCTGTGCAGGAGGTGAATAGTGCGAGACATGTGGCTGGCACATTGCTGGACTGACTTTGCTTGGATGAGCCAGTCGTCCAGATAGGGGTAGACGTGGACATGGTTTCTCCTCAGGTGCACCGCTACCGTCGCTAGGCACTTGGTAAACACCCTGATCAGACCCTACGTCCCATCTAGGCACCTTCGCTCTAACCACCAAAAAATCCTCATAACGCCCAGGACCAATAAAGTCCGGTCTGGGGACCGCCTCTTCTCCCGAAACGCGGCGAAACTTTGGAACGCCATACCACTATCACTTCGTCTAGAACCCAGCCTTTTGGTGTTCCGAAAACAACTAAAAACATTACTGTTTCCCAGGCCATAATCTGTCTCCTTCCTCCTAAACTCCGCATTTCCATCATTCTTCAAGCGCTGGGATGCTTCCGAGTAGCCATGCGCTATACAAGAACCTTTCCAATTCCAATTCCAATTCCTGGGGGCTGTTGTCACCCCGAAAGGTAGTACCTTGAACTGGTAGTGCTGATTTTGTATGGTAAACCTGAGATACATCCTGTGTGCAGGATGTATTGGTATGTGGAAGTATGCGTCTTTTATGTCTATAGTGTTGCGAGGAAGTCTCCCTGAGTGAGCAATGGCAGAACCTGTTGTAAAGTGAGCATGTGAAAATGTTCTGATAAGATGTATTGGTTTAGGGGCCTGAGATCCAGTATTGGCCTGAGAGACCGGTCCTTTTTGGGTATTAAGAAGTACAGCGAGTATACCCCTGTACCATGTTCCTGTATGGGGACGAGTTCTATGGCCCCTTTTTGCAGCATGCTGATAACTTCTTGCTGCAATAAGTCTATGTGCTCTGCGGACATAGGACGGTGTCTTGGGGGTATGTTGGGTGGAGTTGAAGTTAGCTCTAGACAATAGCCGTACTGAATAAGTTGTCTCACCCACCTGTCTGTGGTAATGCTCTCCCAGACTGGCAGGAACTGTTGTAATCGCCCCCGACCAGTGTTACATGGTCCGGGGGCAGTGACAAGGCGTCACTGTTTAGTATTGGCGGAGGATCTGGTGTTATTCCCTCGTCCTCTGCCTTTGCTGCTGTTGCCACGGTATCCACCTCTATTGTTCTTATTATAGGTGGTCTGTGTGCTCCCTTTATTGTATGGAATCGGTTGTGATGCCTGGCCTCGTGTAGTTCCTCTGTTACTGGAGCGACGAAAGGAACCTCCTCTGAACTGTTGGGACTGCAAGGCACCCATAGACTTGGCTGTCTGTGTCTTTTTTAATCTTTTCTAAGATAGTGTCCACATCAGGACCAAATACAAAATCAGGGTTCACAGGCTGATTCAATAATGTGGTTTGTATTTCAGGTTAGAACCTAGAGATGCGCAACCAAGCATGTCTCCGGAGCATGACACTTGTGTTAATGGCCCTGGCTGCGGTGTCTGCTGCGTCTAGTGCACATTTAATTGATGCGTTGGATAGGAGTTTCCCCTCCTGGATTAGCATTTCTGCTCCCTCCTTGTAGGCCTCAGGCAAATGTTGCAGCAGTTGCTCTAGAGTGTCATAATGCGCCCTATCGTATCTGGCTAATAGGGCCTGTGTATTAGAAATTCTCCAGATATTAGCTGCTTGAGCAGCCACCCTTTTCCCAGAAGCTTCTAATACTTTAGATTCCTTGTCTGGAGGAGGAGCATCACCCGTAGTTTGTGAGTTGGGGCGCTAACGAGCATTTGAGACCACCAAAGAGTCTAATGGAAGCTGTCCCTTAATATATGTAGGGTCCGCAGGCGCCGGTCTGTATTTTCTTTTAATTCTGGGGTTAATAACCCTTGCTCTAGTGGTTTATTTGAA
Organism: Lissotriton vulgaris; assembly: GCF_964263255.1. NCBI lineage: Eukaryota > Metazoa > Chordata > Amphibia > Caudata > Salamandridae > Lissotriton > Lissotriton vulgaris. The sequence continues at coordinate 257,228,496 of NC_141700.1, forward strand.
AATGTCCCCTGCGTGTTTAAGGGCACCTTTTAGAATTGGCAAAGTTTTAACAGATTTCTCTGAAGTGGAGAAAGTGTCAAACAGGAAGTCTTCTTCAACTGGGTCAGCATGCATGTCCACATCATGATTTTGTGCTGCCCTTTCAATCAAAGCGTTGAACGCAGCTGTATCTTCTGTTGGTGAAGTTTTAACAGGATAAGAAGGAGTATCAGGAATACTCAGTGACTCCCCCTGGTCAGCAGGGTCTGTCCAGGCTTGAGTCTGGTCATCCTGATCCGTGTCTGCAGGCTAATTATATTGGTCATCATCGTCATACCCCATATCCTCAGTAGTGGGTGAGGGTGAGTATGCAGAAGTGTCCTGGCCATGGTACCTCACAGTCTCAAAAAAGACAGGCGATGTTGAAGAATCCCTTTTCTTGAGTGGAATTTTGTATGATTCCAGAGGATTTTCTGACCTGATCTTCCTTTGATAAATAGTAAGTCTACCAGATTCGGAGTCGATATGTAGCTTTGACTGGTCATCATATGAGGGCTCTTGGTACATAACATCCTCTTCTAGAGGATGAGTCCTTTTTCCCAATGACACCTTTTTGGGTGTTTCGACCCCAGGTTTTGGATCGAGCGCCTAAGGGCGTGCAGTCGGGGGCAGTCCGAATTTTATCGGTGGCATAGTGTCTTTAGACAGACTGAACTTCTTCGGGGCCGGCGTCGATGGAGGCCCGACCGATTTTGCCTTTTCGCCAATAAGTTTTTGTCCTTGCGTCGGCTTGTGGCGTCGGAGGCGCGCTTTTCTGCCTCAACTAAACGTGGTCCTTCGAGGCGCTTTTGGATTTCGACTCGTGGCCTTTGACGAGTTGGGGCCTGTCGACTTGATGCTTCGGATCGAGAAGCTTCCGAGACTCGAGTCCTTTGTTTGTGTCGCTGTCCGTCGACGTCGTCGGTTCGACGTGCTTGGTTTTAATGGTGGACTTCAGCGCACTGATCTTCAATTCGACACTCTTTTCTTTTGACCAAGCAGGGTCGTCGACACCTTTTTTCTTCGTCGACTCAGATGGGTTCGAGCTTTTCGATCCGAAGACTGTTTTCAGCAGTTTCGGTTTCGACTCTATGGCTTTTGGTTTTGTTTTAAGTAGTTGGACCGATGGCTCATGTGATATATTCTTGGCCGGGCCTTGACGCGGGGCTATAGAATGTTCTTCATGATCTTGGCTAAGGCCTTCTGGCGATGCCTCGACCTGAGCCCTTGGAAGTCTTTGAGTGTCTGTTTCAGGCCCCGTACCCACTGTTGGGCCTGGTTCATCGCTTGAGTCGTCTTCAACTGGCTCCGATGGGGGATACGTCGTCCCTTACCTCGACGACTTTTTCATCTTCAACGTTGTCTTCGTCGTCTTCATAATAGTTGGAGTCATGCTCCGAACCGGGATCCGACTGCTGTTCTGGATCCTCAGTCTCGACGACCTCATCGTCCTCTTCGTCGAAGATATTCACCGGGTCGGGCGCTGGCTTCGACATAGTTTGCCTCGCTGCACGTCGGAAATGACCTGAATCGAGCACAAGCTAGACAGTTGTCCTCATTGTGCTCTGGTGATAAGCACTTGTTGCACACCGCGTGTACATCGATGTGCGGGTACTTAGAGTTACAAAGGGGGCATTGTTTGAACGGGCTCCGTTCATATCGACGATCGGCCTCCGGTGTCGAAAAGGCCACGCGTCTCTCTTCGACGTCCTGCTCGAGAATAACTGGAACAAGAACTCGGCACCGATCGAAACAATACCGATGACCCCGAAGGCCTTTTGGCCTTTAGAAAAGTTTCCGAACTTGAGTAAAGAAAAGTACATCCGAACCCAATGGCGGAAAAAACAATCTGAGGATGGAGAGGATGCCCATGCGCACTGTAGTCCGGGGGAGGAGCCACCTATCTCGTGATACTTCGAAGTCTCTTCCAGGACAACAATGTGCAATCATCCGGACCCAACACTAGGCGGCGATCTATGCACAGTTATGAATTCAGCAGCCCACATGCCTCGAACAGAAGGCTTTTATTGGCTGAGCGAAGAGCCCTGCCAAGGGCGTAGAAGGACACAAGGGATCTAATGTCTTCCGCACCAGAACCGTGAAGGGCACGGTGGGTGAGGCAGAGAACTTTAAACTCAATCCTAGCCTGCATGGGGAGCCAATGCAGGTTTTTCCTGATGGAAGAGCCAGATGAGAGCCTCGCATTAACAACAATCCTTGATGCTGCATTATGCACTACTTGGAGACGTTGGACAAGACGTTTATTGATTCCTAAATATAGAGCATTGCAATAGTCTAGCCTAGAGGACATAAGGGCCACCATGACCCATTTACGAGCTTCGGTGGAGAGATAGTGCACTATTTTCTTTAAGGTTCTAAGGATACTACAGCAGGTTGATGCAGTCCTGCTGACCTGTTTATCAAAGGAGAGCTTAGTGTCGAAGATTACGCCCAAGTTCCGGGCAGACTGGGAGGGCTTGGGACAGGCTCCGAGAGCAGGAGGCCACCAGTCGATAGACCAGATCTCCTGCTTGCCTCCAAAGATGAGCACCTCCGTTTTCTCCCAATTTAATTTGAGGAAATTCCTCACCATCCAGCCTGCAACTGCTTCCATGCAGTTCCTGAAATGTTTGGCCGTGAAGTTCACAGTTTGCGAGAGGGAGACCATGATCTGCGTGTCAACAGCATAGGATAGAACTTCCAGCCCAAAAGATCTTACAAGCCTGGCTAAAGGTGTCAGGAATGGATCCACTGTAGTTCGCTCTTTGCTGGTGTCCTCCACTAATAAGTCTTCTTTTGGTGTTAAGCCCCCGATTCCTTCCACTAACTGGTCCCTGCTTGTGGCTAGATATCGCCTGGTACAGAGCAGGCGTTTCCCTGTTGCCATTGATAGTGCTATCAGTTAGCGTTTTAGTATTTGCATAGAACGTTGGCTCTGTTTACTTGGAGCGCAAGCGTTTATCTAACGTCGCACTTCAACTGTAGTTTTCCGAGAGGCGAACGTTTTATTCGCGCTCTTTTCTCAAGGCTGAATTTTCAGCAGTTAGTATTAATTAGCTATTCAGGCTTTGTTAATATAATCCCGAACACTTATTGGCATTATTCCGGGGCTTCTGCAGCAGTTTCTGAGCCGCCTTAGTCACACTCCGTGACTCGTTACAGCCTCTCCTGTGTTCTTGACAGCGGCTCCACGTCAGGGCATCTTCGGAGTTTCAGCAGTTTTCCGGCAGCCCGTCAGCGGCTCCTCTTCAGTTCTGCTTAGCGAGACAGCGGTCCTCCCTCAGGCAGTCATCTTTCCAGAAGGACTTGGCAGCTGAGTATTGGGTGAGATCGTATCTCGTTTCTTTTTGGAAATACAGTATTGTAGCTACAGCGCATTCAAAGAACTGAACTCTCTGTCAAGTATTAACCTGCATATGTACAAGGTTCCAGTTCAGACTGACATTTTTGAGAACTGCAGAGTTGAAATTCGTGGAGTCTTGGGCAATCTCTAATTAATCAAAAGCGCTTCCTGCTCAAGACATTGGGCGCTTCCTAAATTTTGGAACTGAACTGTTTGGCAGCTTCCTTTGGATAGTGTGAAGTACTGGTCCTACAAGACATTTCTTCAAGCGTCAGAGTCATCAAGTAGGTAATATATATATATATTCTTGTGTACCACCAATTCTGCAAACCTATTAGTCTTCATATCCTCATCCATTGACTTCGCCTATTCAGCAGTTCCTATAGAGACCTTCTAGAGAGCAGCTAAAGCCCACACTATACCAGGTAAATAGGAGAGTTTAGGAGAGTAATTAGAAGGAAAATTTAAGTATGACTATGAGAACAAGAACTTAGTAATAATGTTGTTGTTATTTCTTACAGAAAGAATATTCATCTCATCCCAAGTAGAGGTGAAGATTCCAGTGTGAGCAGTCTCGGTTTGTCTCTTCCACTTCCCCTGGCGTCACTGTAGCAAGAGAAATCTGGCGCAGTGGTGAAAGGGAATTGGGAGCTAGCATTTCCTTCGGTCTGGTATTCCCGCAGAACTCTGGAAACTTCAGGTACCTAATCTGACAAAAGGGGTCACGTAAATGTTGAAGAGTGTGGGGCTCAGGGACGAGCCCGGAGGCACACCGCACTGCACAGGCTTGACTGGGGAAAGAAACTCACCCAGCTTGACCCTCTGTTCACAGTGATCAAGGAAAGATGTTAAAAGGCTGAGCGCCGGTCTGTCAACTTGGTACTCTCCCTTCGGGCTCACAAGTAGGAGTACAATGTTAATCAGAGGGTGATACACCTTGATGAAAGTGTGACAACGGGATCCACCCCCTTGGAGCAACCGAGGTTGTGGAGAATTTCTACATCATTACCACATTTGTCACAAGAAGTGACTACTTTCCTCTAAGTCTGAAAGTCAAGCTTACATCATATGCCTTAGTGTACATACATTTTTTTCACAGGCACTGTGTAGAGATGGCTAAAACATGAAAAACATGACTGCAGCTATAGGAGATTACTAATATCCACCACTATTTTTAAACTTGACAGACTCCCACTATTAAAATACCCCTGGAGGTTGGAGACCTTAAATCAAGTTTAAACCAGCCATGCTTTCCACTTAAACAAAAGCAGCTCCTCTGTAATTAGGCGTGGCAGCACACCCTGGAAGCATTCAACAACCACGGTGGGAATCTAAATATGAAGCATGGCCCCAAATAAGTTCCCCTTGATCTTCAGTTAGAGGCCCCTCGAGTTTGGGTTGGGTAGGTAGTGTTCTCTGTGTTTTGTTTGTATAGGTCAGGGAAGACCAACAAGTTCTCTTTCTTTTTGTTTATCACACCTGAAATAGTTAAGTCCTAGATTTAGATTCCCCTCAAAATGATTGAGTGATTGCCACTAGAAGACAGAATAATTCCATGGTAATGCCTTTTCAAATATATCTCTTACTAGTATGACACGTAAGGGTTATTTAATTCCCTGAATTAATGTTGATTTCATTTTTTTTTTTTTAAAGAGGAAACCCAAGTAATCTGTAAGTAGCCTCAATCATTTTTCTCTGCTAGTATTAACTATTAAATCAAACTTACAAAAATAAGGGTGCTCCATCGCTTCTTTGGCTGTTAACCGTAGTTGATGGTCATATCTCAGCAGCTTATCCAGCATATCCAGGGCTTCTGGGCTCACTAAATGTCTGTTCTCACTGTGAACAAAGTTCTCCCAGCGCTTCCGAGAGTGCCTGTAACAAAGACAGAAGAATTATAGTCCTCCTAGAACAGCTAAATTCATTCCCAACTCAAAATAAAAAGGCAGTGCCAGATAATTCCGAAAATGAATATCTAAAATCGAATATGCTACTTACCAGTATGCATCTGTTCTTGGCATGTAGGGCTGCTGACATTCATATCTGTGCATAGATCGCCGCCTAGTGTTGGGTCCGGATGATTGCACATTGTTGTCCTGGAAGAGTCTTCGAAGTATCACGAGATAGGTGGCTCCTCCCCTGGACTACAGTGCGCATGGGCATCGACTCCATCCCCAGATTGTTTTTAGCCATTGTGGCCAAGATGGAGTGAAACTCAGTGAATGATGACCATTCTATGAGTATATGTGAATACTGCAGCTGCTACAGGCGCCGGGGAGGAGGGCGGGCGATATGAATGTCAGCAGCCCTACATGCCAAGAACAGATGCATACTGGTAAGTAGCATATTCGGTTCGAGGCATGTGGGCTGCTGAATTCATATCTGTGCATAGAATACATAGCAGTCCCTCCATTAGCGGCGGCCGCCCGTGCCAGCTGCAGCAGTTTGAAAAGGTGTTTTGAGAACAGCCTACCCTACATCTGCCTGCTGTTTGCAGTGCACATCAACACAGTAATGCTTAGTAAATGTGTGTGTGGTAGACCATGTGGCTGCTCTACATATGTCTTCCAAGGAATGTATCCAAGGAATGCCATAGAGGCCCCTAACTTCCTGGTGGAGTGGGCTCTTCGTGGAATGGTAAGAGTGCGTTTCGCTTTTAGATAGCAGATCTGGATACATTTAACGATTTATCTAGCAATACCAGCCTTGGAAATAGGGTTACCTTTGTGGTGTGGTGCAAAGGCGACAAAGAGTTGCTTAGTTTTCCTAAAATCCTTGGTCCTATCTATGTAATACATTAGGGCCCGTTTAAAGTCAAGGGTATGGAGCATCCGCTCCGCCAGTGAATCAGGATTTTGAAAGAAAACAGGTAATTCGATTGTTTGGTTGATGTGAAACTGAGACACAACCCTGGGTAGAAATTTAGGGTTAGTGCGAAGCACTACCCTGTTAGAATGAATTTGGATAAATGGCTCTTGGATAGTGAGGGCTTGCAACTCACTAACCCGCCGTAGCGATGTAATTGCTATGAGGAAAGCCACTTTCCATGTCAAGAACTGAATCTCGCAGGAATGCAGCGGTTCAAAGGGAGGACCCATCAGCCTGGTAAGGACCACATTGAGGTTCCACTCAGGAGCTGGTGGAGTCCGTGGCGGAATGACTCGTTTGAGTCCTTCCAGAAAAGCTTTGATGGCAGGCACCCTGAAGAGGGAGAGGTGCTGCCTATTTTGGAGATAAGCGGCCATTGAAGACAGATGAATGCGAATGGAAGCATAGGCCAGATTACACTTGTATAGATGGAAAAGGTAACAGATGATGTTCTGAATAGAAGCATCCAGCGGGTTAATGTTGTGGTCAGCACAATAAATGACAAACCGCTTCCATTTTGCCGCATAGCATGCTCTAGTGGTGGGCTTTCTTGCCTCCCGAATGATGTCCATACAGTCGGCAGGTAAGTGCAGGTAGCCAAATTCTAGGACTTCAGGAGCCAGATCGCCAGGTTGAGCTGTTGCGGATCTGGGTGCTGAATGTCGCCATGGCTCTGCGTCAGAAGGCTGGGTGTGAGGTGTAGCCTCTGATGCAGCACCACGGACAGTTCTAGAAACGTGGTGTACCATGGTTGACGAGCCCACGTTGGAGCAACCAGGATGAGAGTCATCGAGTGCTGCCTGAGCTTGCGTGCCACCAGCGGTATCAGAGGTGCTGGGGGAAAAGCGTACGCAAATTTGCCTGACCAGTTCATCCATATCGCATTGCCCTGCGACTGCGGGTGTGGGAACCTGGCGGCGAAGCTTTGGCATTTTGCGTTCTCCCTTGTGGCGAACAGGTCTATCTCTGGATGACCCCATCTTTGGAAGTACAGCTGGAGTACTGATGGATGTATCTCCCACTCGTGCATTTGGTGGCTGTGCCTGCTGAGCAGGTCCACCATCTGATTGTCCTTGCCCGGGAGGTGTTCCGCCATGAGGAAGATGTTCCTCTGAATGGCCCACTTCCACATGCTCTGAGCCAGATGAGACAGCTGCGGAGAGTGTGTTCCTCCCTGCTTTTGAATGTAGTACATGGCTGTCATGTCCGTCCGGATCAACACAACCTTGTTGCACAGATGTACTTTGAAGGCTTTGAGTGCTATGAAGATTGCCATCAGTTCGAGAACATTGATGTGCATCTTCCGTTGCTGTTGCGTCCATAGGCCCTGCACTGTGTAATGGAGTACATGAGCTCCCCATCCCTGGAGAGAGGCGTCCGTCGTCAGGATGATCTGTGGCACAGGCTCTTGGAACGGTCGGCCCTTGCAAATGTTTCGTGGATTCCACCAATGCAGAGAGTTGTATGCCCGACCTCTCACCAACACTAGGTCTTTCAACTGCCCGTGAGCCTGAGTCCACTGACGTGCTAAGCACTCCTGAAGCGGGCGCATATGTAATCTTGCGTGCAGGACAATGGAAATGCAGGAGGCCATCATGCCTATCAACTGCATGAACACTCTTGCTGGAAGCGAGTGTTGAGGTCTGAATTTTTGGATCAGCGATTGAATGCTGCTGACTCTCACTGAATTTGGCTGTGCTGTGGCCGCCAGAGTGTCTATGGTTGCCCCCAGATACTACCGTATGTGGGCGGGCTGGAGGTGGGATTTTGGGTAATTCAGTGAGAACCCCAGATCATGCAGGAGGCGAATGGTGTGGGTCACATGGTCGGCACACTGCTGGGCTGACTTTGCTTGGATGAGCCAGTCGTCCAGATAGGGGTAGACGTGGACGTTCTGCCGTCTCAGATGTGCCGCCACCGTCGCCAGGCACTTGGTGAACACCCTGGGTGCCATGGTGACCCCAAAAGGCAAAACCCTGAACTGGTAGTGCTGGTTTTGGATGGTGAACCGGAGGTATTTTCTGTGTGAAGGATGTAGTGGAATGTGAAAGTACGCATCCTTTAAATCTAAAGTTGCGAGAAAGTCCCCCTGTTGAAGCAGAGAGAGCACCTGCTGCAGTGTTAGCATGTGGAAGTGCTCCGACAAGATGTAGAAGTTGAGGGGTCTGAGATCCAGGATGGGCCTGAGGGACCCGTCCTTTTTTGGAATCAGGAAGTACAGGGAGTAAACTCCTGTGCCTCTTTCCTGCATGGGCACGAGCTCTATTGCCCCTTTTTGCAGCATGACGTTGATCTCCTGCTGCAATAAGTGCAAGTGCTCGTCCGACATAGGACGGTGCCTTGGGGGTATGTTGGGGGGAGTGGATGTTAACTCCAGGCAATAACCAAATTGGATAAGCTTTCTGACCCACCTGTCCGTGGTGATGGACTTCCACACGGGCAGGAACTGCTGGAGTCTCCCCCCGACCGGTGTTGTGTGGTCGGGGGGCAGTGACACCGAGTCACTGTTTGTTGGCGGTAGAGGACCTGGAACAGTTGTTGCCACGTCTTCTGCCCTTGGCGCTGTTGCCGCGGTATCCACCATGACTCTTGTTGGCATAAGTAGTCTGGGTGTTGCCTTTGTAGAACTGCGCGGACTGCGAAAGATGACCCCGGGAGGTGCCTCTGGTATTGGAGCGATGAAAGGACCCACCCCGAAACTGCTGGGACTGCAAGGCACCCATGGATTTTGCAGTGTCAGTGTCCTTTTTCATTTTTTCTAGGGTGGTGTCAACATCCGGGCCAAACAGGTGATCAGGATTGACTGTTTGGTTCAAGATGGTGGTCTGTATGTCTGATTTGAAACCAGAAATTCTTACCCAGGCATGTCTCCGGAGCATAACACTGGTGTTAATGGCACGCGCAGCGGTGTCAGCCACGTCTAGAGCGCACTTTATGGAAGCGTTGGAGATTAGCTTCCCCTCCTGGATTAGCATCTCAGCCCCTTCCTTATATTGATCAGGCAGATGTTGCAAAAGGGTCTCTAGGGTATCGTAGTGTGCCCTGTCATAACGCGCTAGGAGCGCTTGTGTGTTTGAGATGCGCCATATGTTAGCTGCCTGCGCTGCAACCCTCTTCCCCGAAGCCTCAAAGACCTTGGACTCTTTGTCTGGGGGAGGAGCATCACCCGTAGTCTGAGAGTTGGCCCTCTTGCGGGCATTCGAGACGACCAGGGAGTCCAGAGGCAACTGTCCTTTAATGTAAGTTGGATCAGTGGGCGCCGCTTTGTACTTTTTGTCAATCCTCGGGTTGATGACTCTTGCCCTGGTGGGTTCTTTGAAGACCTCAGCAGCGTGCTTTAAAACGCCTTTCAGCATTGGCAGAGTTTTTACAGTCTTTTCAGACACAGAAAAGGTGTCAAAGAGGAAATCTACGTCCACAGGGTCAGCATGCAGCTGGACATTGTGATTGGCTGCTGCCCGCTCAATGAGGGCATTGAAAGCAGCAGAGTCCTCAGTAGGTGAAGTTTTAGCAGAGAAGAGCTGAGGGTCTTGACCTGAATGTGGATCCCCAGGCTCACCACCAGCAGACCAGGGCTCTGTCACATCCTCAGGGTCGGTGTAGACTGGATAGCTATATTCATCCTCGTCATCGCCCTCACCCTCGTCCACGTCGGAGTGAGCGGGCGAGACCTCGTGAAGTTGTGGTGAAATAGGTTCCACTAAAGCTGGGGCACCAGCAGAGTCCATTTTCCTCTTTAGGGGAATCTTGTAAGACTCCAATAGGGGTTCTGGAGTGATTTTCCTTTTAAGAAGGGAAAGTCTGCCCGTTTCGGCGTTGATGAAATGTTCCTGACGCTCCTCTTCTGAAAGTTGTCGAGGCCGTGAACCAATGACCACCAACGATGCCTTCGGCGTCGAAGATACCTTCTCGGGCACTCCGGCCCCAGGTTTAGCAGCGAAAGCCTTCGGCGCCGTTTTAGGCGGCAAGGTAAAAAGGAGCGGCGTGGACGCCTTCGCCGGTTTCTCAAGAGGCTTTGCAGGCGGGGGGTTCTTCGGCTCGGCTGCTGCGGTGCCTTCTCGTATCCGCTGCAGGGACTCCGTTACCTTCCTCGTGAACGCGGCCGATGGACGCGCCGGTTCGACGGAATCCTTCAAGGACGGTTTTGGAGTGGAGTCCTTCAAGGCTACTTTCGGAGTCTACACACTTGGCGCAGGCCCCTTGGCCTTGTTGTGTGAAGGCGGGGCAGAGAGGACCTTCGGGTCATCGAGCCGCTTCTTCGGGTTCGCATGAGACTTCCTGGAGTCGTCGACAACCTTCTTGCAGTCGACCCGACCCTTGCCGGCGCCGATAGGTTTTGGCGTCGATGCCGTAGCCTTCGACGTGGTAGCCTTCGGCTCGGCCATTTTGCCATGGCCCTTCGACTCAACGGCCATCTTAGATTTCTTCGGCGCCGAGGCCTCCGAATTCTTCGAACCGACCAATGAGATGCGCACTTTCGGTTTCGATATCTGCACTTGCGCAGCATCAGGCGTCGAGACCGTAGGTTTCACTTTCGTTTTTTTCACTGGGAGTGACTCAGTACCAATGTTTGTGGCCGGGCCTACAGGCGGGGCCGAGGAACTCACACCAAGGTCTTGGGTAAGGCCCGAAGGCGATCCCTCGATCTGGGCCTTATCGATTGGCACGGCCCCAGAGTCAGTCTGAGGAAGCTCCTCGTCCGAGCTATCCTCCATGGCCCCTAGGGCCCCGTCGTCATCTCCTACCTCCTCGACGACTTCTTCGTTCTCGAAAGCCTCGGCCTCAGCGTCGTAGTCTTCCTCGACATCCGACGCGGGGTTAGATTCTTAGACGTCCACGATATCTTCATCCTCGACCTCCCCAGCATCGAAAATGTCCGTAGGCGCCGCAGCAGATTGCTGGGCCTCCAGGCGCGCAGCTCGACGGAGCTTGAGTGTCTTCTTGGACCTGAATCTCGAACAGGCCATACACTTGGCCTCATCGTGGTCCGGCGACAGGCACTTGTTGCACACCGGGTGGACGTCGATGTGTGGGTACTTCGAGTAACACACCAGACATCTCTTGAATGGACTTCGGTCCGTGATGGATGGTCGATGAGTCTGGAGTGTTGACAAGGCCTTCCACGCCGAAAGCACGCAGAAGTACAGAGCTCGGCTCGGAGCCGAGGAAAGTTGCTAAGCCGAACGCAGACAATACCGACGCAAGACTAAAGACCTTTTGGTCTCGAGGAAAGTTTATTTCTTTATCGATTCCGACAAGAGGGAACCAAAGACATCCGAACCCAATGGCGGAAAAAAACAATCTGGGGATGGAGTCGATGCCCATGCGCACTGTAGTCCAGGGGAGGAGCCACCTATCTCGCGATAATTCGAAGACTCTTCCAGGACAACAATGTGCAATCATCCGGACCCAACACTAGGCGGCGATCTATGCACAGATATGAATTCAGCAGCCCACATGCCTCGAACCTTGAGATACCACTGCACAGTGCAAGACAATTGTGAATGCAAACAGCTAGTAACCACTTTAACTCCTCATTAAACAATGGGTGTTCTTTTATAGAATACTCACTGTCCCAAGATGTCATTGAAGTGTGGATCGAGTTCTATATGATATTTCTTTAGGTACCCGTACAACTCATCCGTACCAAGAACCTTGGCGATCCGAACTAGCTGGAAACAAGACAACACACAGGGCAGCAGTTAATTTAGGTGCACTAAGAATTCAAGAGCGTATGCTAAATTCAATAGGTTTCCAAAACTTTGACATGTTCCTTTGAGCAAGTGGGAAAATCGGGCAACTGCCAAAATTCAAGGCATAAGGAGGGGTATCCTGTACCTCTACAGGTTTTCAAATCTGCACCTTACCTGGTCATAGTTGTCTTGACCATGGAAGAAAGGTTCCTTTCGGAATATCATACTGGCAAGCATACACCCCAGACTCCACATGTCCAAGCTGTAGTCATACATCTGAAAAGAAGAGAGCAACATAAGAGATCAAGAGAATGAGCAAAGAGGAAAATGCTACTTACCAGTATGCATCTGTTCTTGGCATGTAGAGCTGCAGATTCTCACACGGAGCATTAGATCGCCACCTGGTGTTGGGCTCGGATGCTTGCACCTTGTTGTTGTCTTGGAAGAAGTCTTTGTAGTCACAAGATGGGAGACTCCTCCCTCGGACGATAGTGCGCATGGGCATTGACTCCATTCTTAGATTGTTTTTCGCCATGATGGGAAATTATGGAGTTAGTAGAAACAGAAAAGATGTCCATGTGTGTATATCTAAATAAGATAAAAACTGAACAGATACAGGTCTCGGGGAGGCGGGTGGGCGTGTGAGAATCTGCAGCTCTACATGCCAAGAACAGATGCATACTAGTAAGTAGCATTTCCCGTTTGAGGCATATGAGCTGCAGATCTCACACTGAGCATGGACTAGACAGCAGTATCTCTATTAGCAGTGGTCACCTGTATCTGTTGCAGTAGTTTGGAAGAGAGTTTTAAGAACAGCTTGCCTACAGCAGCTTGCTGTTTGGCTTACACATCAACACAATAGTGTTTAGTAAAGGTGTGTGTTGTAGACCATGTTGCTGCTTTACAGATGTCTTCAAAGGGATTGTTCCCTAAGAAAGCCATAGAGGCTCATAGTTTGCGTGTGGAATGCGCTCTTGGAGTTATTGTTAATGTGCGCTTTGCTTTTTGATAGCCTATTTGGATACATGTAACGATCCACCTTGCAATCCCAGCTTTAGAAATGGGATTTCCTTTATGCGGTGGAGAGAAAACTACAAACAATTGTTTTGTTTTATGAAAGGATTTTGTCCTGTCAATGCAATTAAGTGCTCTTTTAACATCTAAAGTGTGTAGAGCTCTTTCTACTACAGAGTCTGGGTTTTAAAAAACCACTGGTAACTTTACTGATTGATTAAGATGAAAAGGGGTGATGACTTTAGGAAGGAATTTTGGATTTGTTCTGAGGACCACTTTGTTACGATGTAACGAATAGTTTCTTACCTGTCGGTGTAGTTTTGCAGCTTGAAGATCTTTCTGGATTCACTATGCTGTGCATTATTCGGTAGGCTAGTGGTTGGGTCCGGAATCGTAGTCATTTCTTTGTTTTTTTGTTGTTTTTTTTCGTAGCCCAGGTGGGTGTCGACGTCCCACCTTTTGGTGCCCTTTCTGTGACGTTGGCACGCTTCCTGCGGAAGCTCCCACCCTTGGGCGCCATCTTCGGATTCTTTTTTCTCGTTTTGTGTTTTGTTTCCGAATCTATGGCAATGTTCAAGTAAGTGATTCACCGCTTTAACCTCCAAGGTGTCTGTTTGTCTTTGTTTTCACCACCTTTCTCTCCAGCCTCATCTTTCTGGCGGAGGTGGGTGGGTTCGCTAGTGAATCTTCAAGCTGCAAAACTACACCGACAGGTAAGAAACTATTCGTTTTGCAGCGTGAACCTTTCTGGATTCACTATGGTGTGCATAGACTTTATAGCGGTTTGTTCTATTTGTGGCGGCTGGGTGGAAGATGAGCGTTGGTTGTTGACTATGTGCTGAAGCACTTTCTGTCCCACTTGTGCTTCCTTGTTCATTTGTATGTCCAAAGAGTAGTGTTGCGGGAACGTGTGAACTGAAGCCCATGTTGCCACCAGGCATATGTCCTGAATGGGTGTGTTAGCCAGGAAAGCTATCGTAGCTCCTTTCTTCCTGGTAGAGTGGGCTCGTGTCCCCTCTGCCAGTTCCTGACCTGCTTGCTTGTGGCACAACTGTATTGTTTGTGCGATCCACCGTGCAATTGTCCCTTTTGTTACTGGTTTCCCCGTGAAGCTGTTTGCGAAGGACACAAAGAACTGTTTTGTTTTCCTGTGTCCCTTAGTTCTCTCTATGTAGTGCATGACTGCCCTTCTGGCGTCTAGAGTGTGCAGTGCTCTTTCTGTGCTTGTAGCTGGTTTCTGGAAGAAACTTGGTATTTGTATTGTCTGATTGATGTGGACCCTTGACACCACCTTTGGCATAAAGTGTGGGTCCGTTCTTATCACCAACCTATCATTATGTATCTGGATGTAGGGTTCTTGCAACGTTACCGCCTGTAGTTCACTCACCCTGCGCAGCGAGGTGATTGCCACTAAGAAAGCTGTTTTCATCGTTAGCATTTGTAGGGAGGCCTTATGGATTGTCTCACAGGGCTCCTTCATGAGTTCTGTCAGGACTAAATTAAGGTTCCATGCCGGTGGTGGCACCCTCTTTGGTGGTGCGATCCTTTTTGCTCCTTCCAGGAATCTCTTTACTATCTGTGATGTGAAGAAGCTCTTGCCTGTTTCTCCTCTTGTGTTCGCGACTATCGTCGCTAGGTGTACCCTTAGTGAGGAAGAGCTCAGGTTTTCCTCGAGCAGGTGCGTGAGGTACTTAAGCACAGTTGAGTCTTTCTGCATCTTCTTGTGCAGCTTTTCCTTTCTGCACCACAGTGTGAACCTCTTCCACTTTGACACATAGCACTTCCGTGTGCTCGGTCTTCTTGCTCCACATAGTACCCTCAGGGTGCTCTCTGGTAATTTCAGATGAGCGAACTCTATGTCTTCAGGAGCCACGCTACTAGGCTGAGGCTCTCTGGCTCTGGGTGCAGCACCTCTCCGTCTTACTTGGAGAGTAGGTCTTACCATCTCACAAATCTGTGGGGTGCACTCTGTCCTCTCCATTATCTGCGAGTACCAGGTCCCCTGGCCCACTGCAGTGCAACCAGTATCAGAAACATGTTGCTGGTTCTGCACTTGTTGAGTACTTGCTGTATCAGAGGGATCGGCGGAAAAGCGTAAGCAAATGTCTTCGACCAGCTTATCCATAGGGCATTCCCCAGGGACCCTTCCCCTGGTTGCAAAGTTTCGGCATTTTGCATTCTGGCGTGTTGCAAACAGGTCTATGGACGGTGTTCCCCACTTGTTGAATAGCTTCTCTGTTTCCTGTGCATTGAGCTCCCACTCGTGGGATGCCGAGGTCTGTCTGCTGAGCCAGTCTGCTTCTACATTGTCCTTCCCTGGTAGGTGTATGGCTAGCAGGTCTATCTTGAGCGGGATGGCCCATCTCCACATTTCTTGCGCTCATTTTGAAAGCTGGGCTGATTGTATCCCTCCCTGCTTGTTTATGTAGAACATCGCTGTTGTGTTGCCTGTCTGGATCGACACTCTTGTCGAACAAGTTACTTACCTTCGGTAACGATATATCTGTAAGAAACATTAGTTAGTGTTAGATTCCTTACCTTAGAATATCCCCAGGCGTCAGTCTGGATCCGGAAACTTTTGCGTAGCAGTACCCCTGCGCGTCGGTAGGCGTCGTCTGCAGGCGTCCCCTGCGGCTCCGCGTCCGTCGTCGGCGTCGTGCGCCGTGATGACGTCGCTGGAGTACATAGACGCCGCCTCCGCGCGCTGACGTCAGTTCTTTGCACACAGCATTTCCGCGCCAGGAGACGCAGAGCCATGAGAGAACCAACACTGGTGCCATGTAAAAACTAGGGCCCTGAAAGGGATGACCTTAACCCTAGGTATCAGTTCGCAGAACGGGGAGGATGGGTGGGTTCGGTAAGGAATCTAACACTAACTAATGTTTCTTACAGATATATCGTTACCGAAGGTAAGTAACTTGTTCATCTGAAAGAAACACGTTAGTGTTAGATTCCTTACCTTAGAATACATACCCCAGCAATACCAACCCCGGTGGTGGGTCTGCGAACCAATACAAACTACACCAGAAAGTCCTGGAGGACAGAACGGCCAAAGAAGCCATCCCTCCGGACTTGACTGTCCAGGCAGTAGTGCCTCGCAAAGGTGTGCAGCGAGGCCCACGTAGCCGCTTGGCAAATGTCCTGCAAGGGGACTCCCCGGCCCAGGGCAGTGGTAGCCGCCGTGGCCCTAGTGGAATGGGCCCTCAGCCCAACAGGAGGCTCCTTCCGAGCCAAAGAGTAGCACGCTTTGATGCAGAGGACGACCCATCGAGAGATGGTTCGTTTACAGACCGCCCGTCCCTTCTTCGCACCCACGTAGCCAACAAACAGTTGGTCATCCACCCGGAACTGGCGTGTGCGATCCATGTAAAATGAAAGCGCACGTTTTGGGTCCAGACGATGGAGCCGCTCTTCATCCTTCGAAGGATGCGGAGGCGGGAAGAAGGAAGGGAGGGTGATGGACTGCCCGATGTGAAAGGCCGAAACAACCTTGGGCAGGAAAGAAGGTCTAGTCCTCAGAACCACCTTATCAGGATGAATGGACAGGAAAGGAGGTTGGACAGAAAGAGCCTGGAGCTCACTCACTCTCCTGGCAGAGGTGATGGCAACCAGGAAAGCCGTCTTTAAAGTCAGGAGACGGAGAGGACAAGAATGAAGGGGCTCAAAGGGAGCACACATTAGAAAGGTCAGAACCAGGTTCAAATCCCACTGAGGCATCACAAACGGAACAGGTGGAAACATGTGAGTGATGCCTTTCAAGAATCGAGTTACAATCGGGGATTTGAACAAAGAAGGCTGATCAGGAAGCCTTAAAAAGGCTGAAAGGGCAGAAAGGTAGCCCTTGATAGTGCCCAGAGCAGAGCCCTGCTGGGCAAGAGAAAGAAGAAACAGAAGAACCTCCGAAAGAGGGGCAGAAAGAGGATCCACAGCCTTTGCTGTGCACCATGCCACAAATCTGTTCCACCGACAGGCGTATACCGACTTAGTGGAGGGACGCCTGGCTGCCAGAATAACATCACAGACTTCAGGAGGCAAGTCAAATGGCCTCAACTGCCGCCGCTCAATCTCCAAGCATGGAGGTGGAGACTGGACAGGTTCGGGTGGAGGACCGTCCCCTGCTGCTGCGACAGAAGGTCCTCCTGAAGGGGCAGGCGGATCGGGGGACCGACTGACATGCTGAGTAGCTCGGGATACCAGTATCTTCGAGCACAGTCCGGAGCCACAAGGATAACTTGGGCCCGGTCGCGCCTGATCTTCTTCAGCACTCTGGGCAGAAGTGGTATAGGCGGAAAGGCGAATAACAGACCGCAACTCCACTCGCGCCGAAAGGCGTCGCCGTGCGAGTGCCGTCTTGGAAACTCCAACGCGCAGAACTGATGACATTGCGCGTTCTCTTCGGTGGCGAATAGATCTAACCAAGGCTCTCCCCATCGTAGAAAGATGCCTTGCGCCACGTCCGAGTTCAGACGCCATTCGTGATCCATCGAGCACCGACGGCTGAGTTCGTCCGCCCTGGCGTTCAGAGAACCTGCCAGGTGTTGAACCGTCAGAGTCACGCCCTGACGTTCCAGCCATTGCCAGAGGCGCAGAGCCTCCTGGCAAAGGGTCCACGACCCCACACCGCCCTGTTTGTTGCAGTACCACATGGCGGTGGTGTTGTCGGTGAACACCTGCACCACACTCCCGTTGACAAAGGGGAGGAATGCCTTCAGTGCCAGACGAATCGCCCGCAGCTCCAACAGGTTGATATGGAGCCGGGACTCCGCCGGAGACCAGATGCCTCTGATCTCTGCCTCTCCCAAGTGGCCACCCCAGCCCTGGAGGGACGCGTCCGTCACGACAACGTGCTCCGGTTGGGGAAGGGAGAGGGACTTGCCCCTGACCCAATCGCGGTCCGTAAGCCACCACTGCAGTTGTCTCGCAGTGCCCTCCGAGATCAAGACGTGGTCGGACAAGTTGCCCTGATGCTGGGCCCACTGAAACTTCAGGTCCCACTGCAGAGCCCGCATCCGCCACCGAGCGTGATGCACCAGAAGGATGCAGGAAGCCATCAGTCCCAGCAGCCGCAGCGTCAACCTGACCGAAACCCGGGATAGCGGCTGAAAGATGGGAATCAAAGCCTGAATATCCCGAACCCGCCGTTCCGGAGGATAAACCCGAAACTGCGCCGAGTCCAGAACCGCTCCGATGAAAAGGAGCTTTTGAGAGGGACACAGGTGTGATTTCGGCACATTGATGGAGAACCCCAGGTCGTGCAAGAGGTCTGCCGTCATCTGAAGGTGGTGGACGACTGTCTGGGGCGAGCCCGCCTTCAACAACCAGTCGTCTAGGTAGGGGAAGACTGAAACCCCCAACCTGCGCAGATGGGCTGCGACCACCGCCATCACCTTTGTGAACACCCGTGGGGCGCTGGTAAGGCCGAAGGGAAGCACGATAAACTGAAAATGCTCCTGGCCTACCGTGAACTGCAGGTAACGCCGGTGGGCCGCCAGGACGGGGATGTGAAAATAAGCGTCCTGCAAGTCCAACGCTACCATCCAGTCTTGTGGGTCTAGAGCAGCCAAGACCTGAGCTAACGTCAACATCTTGAACTTCTCCTTCCGGAGGAAGCCGTTGACGTTCCTTAGATCCAAGATAGGACGTAGGCCCCCCTTGTCCTTCTTGGGCACCAGAAAGTAGTGGGAATAACAACCACGCCCTACTTCTGGCCCAGGAACGCGCTCGATGGCCCCCTTGGCCAAGAGGGCCGTAACTTCCTCCTGCAGAAGTGTCAAGTGGTCCCCCGACACACGGTGGTTCTGCGGTGGCATGGCTGGAGGAGAGGTCTCGAAGGGGAGGGAGTAGCCCCTTCGGACGATTTGCAGCACCCACCTGTCCGAAGTGATCGTGCGCCAGTGAGCGTGGTGATGGCGAACCCTGCCACCCACTGGCGTCACATGGGGCCGAAAGCACGGACTAGGAGGATTTTGGGGTAGATGCTGCGGGGGAAGGTGTGGTCTGACCCCGCCGTTGTCCCCGACCGCCACCACGGCGGTTTCCACGGCCGCCACCGCGTTGGAAGGATTGTTGCGGCGCGTGGCTGGCAGCACGTGTGGGGGCGCCCCTTCCTTGGCCACGAAAGGGACGAAACGAACCCGGTTGCTGACGCTGGGTCGAGAGACCCAAGGACTTGGCCGTGACCCTGGAGTCCTTGAAGCGTTCCAGCGCGTGGTCCGCTTTGTCACCGAACAGGTGACAGCCATCAAACGGCATGTCCATCAGGGTATTCTGGACATCAGCCGAAAAATTGGCGGATCTCAGCCAGGCGTGGCGACGAATCGCCACCGTCGTAGACATAGCTCTGCCCAGCGAGTCGGTCGTATCAAGACCACACCGAATTGAATATTTCGCTGCATCTCGGCCCTCAGCCACAGCCTGACCGAGCTTTGCCCGCACCTCCATGGGGCATTCTGGCAGCAGCTCCGCGACCGTATCCCACACAGAGTGGGTGTAGCGGCCCAAGAGGCAGGCGGTGTTGCAAGACCGCAGGCCCAAACTAATGGACGAGAAGACCTTTTTGCCAAACTGGTCATACCTCTTGGATTCCCGGTCGGGCGGGGCCGACGGGAATGCGGACTGGGAGGTCGAGGCCTGGATCACCAGACTCTCAGGAGTGGGGTGGGTAGACAGGTACTTGGGGTCGTCCGGACAAGGACGGTGGCGCCTGGCCACGTTCCGATCAACAGGCGCACCTGAAGCGGGCCTGGACCACGTGCCCAACAGAACGTCAGACAAGGCTTCATTAAACGGCAGCAGTGGCTCCAGTGGGCATGACTGCGGTTTGAAGACCTCGGTGAGGATGTTAGGCCTCACGGCCGCGACGGGGAGCTCAAGGTGTAAGGCCTTGGCAGCCCTCATCAGCACCACAGAATAGGCAGCTCCCTCCACCGATGCCACGGTTGGAGGAGAGATCAAACCAGGGTTAGGAGAGTCGTCCAAACCACTGGCATCCCCCAAGTCACCTGTCCAGTCCGGGTCATACTGGCACTCGCGAGCCAGAGGGTCCTCGGACCCCTCCCAACCTTCACCGTACTCCTCATCCTCTCCGTATTCGGAGTCAATGATGAAGACCGGCTCCTCGGGGTTCATGGGCCCCATCGGCGCCGGGACCGGCGTCGAGCGACGCCCGTCCGGCGCCGCGTCCGGCGTCGGAGAAGGTAAGGGGACGGCGCCGCCCGGAGCCGGCGTCGGAACCAGACCGCCGGCCGGAACCGGCAGCGGAGAACCGGCGCCGCGCGGGGGCGGCGTCGGGGGTAACCCCGATGGCAACGGCGCCGGGGAGGCCGGAAGACCAGCCGGCGCCGATCCCGAAGGCCCCTGCGGCGCCGGGGTCGGAGCCGTCGGCGGCGCCGGGGCCGGAGCACCCGACGGCGCCGAGGCAGGGACACCCGAACCGCTAGGGCCCCCAGACGGTAGCACTGGGCCCGAAGGCGCCGTAGGCCCCGTCGGAGAAGCGAGCGCCCTCATGGCCATGAGGAACGCCTCGATCTCCTCAGGCGTCGCACCGTGCCCAGGGACCGGAGGGTATGAGGCAGGCCGCGCCGGCGACTCTCGCGGAGCCGCGGGGTTGGGGTCACCCGAGCCCCCGGCCGCATCGCGCGAGCGTCGGGGGGAGTCGGGGGTACGATGACGACGCCCCGACTTCTTGTGCTTCTTACCTGACGAGCCTGACGAGTGGTGTCGACTTCCGGAGCGCCCGGCGCGGCTCCGCGACCGCTCCCTCGAACGCTCTCTCGACCTCCGGCCGGACCGGGACCGCTCCCGGTCCCGACGTGGGGCCGACACCCGGAGCTCCAGTAGCTTGCGGGACCGCTCCCGCCTAGCCTTGTTGGTAAGGGCCCGGCAGTCGACGCAGGAGTCCACGTCGTGGTCAGGGCCCAGACACCGGAGGCAGAGGCGGTGATGGTCTGTGACCGACATCGTGCGCTCACAGTCATCGCAATTCTTAAACCCAGGCATCCTATCAGGCACAGTAGAGGAAAAAACAATCGAAAAACTTGGTCAAAGACCGGAGTACTGCTCTTCAGATCTGCGTCCACTGGCGCGGAAAAAAGAAGAACTGACGTCAGCGCGCGGAGGCGGCGTCTATGTACTCCAGCGACGTCATCACGGCGCACGACGCCGACGACGGACGCGGAGCCGCAGGGGACGCCTGCAGACGACGCCTACCGACGCGCAGGGGTACTGCTACGCAAAAGTTTCCGGATCCAGACTGACGCCTGGGGATATTCTAAGGTAAGGAATCTAACACTAACGTGTTTCTTTCAGATGTACAGCTTTGTCTGGAAGGCCTTTATTGCGAGGAAGAATGTCTTTAACTCTAGGTAGTTGATATGTTTTACTGCATCGCTGGTGTCCACAGACCCCTCACTGAGTTTTTCCATGTGAGCGCCCCATCCCTTCTGGGATGAGTCTGTGGTGATTGTCACCGTTGGCGTGGTCAGAGGCTTCCCCCTCCTCATGTGCCCCATGTTCCACCATGCTATCTCTTCTTGCACTGAGTGTGTTACAACCACTAGATCTTCCCAACGACCTGTAGCTTGTGACCATTGTTCCTGTAGCCATTCTTGGAAAGGTCTCATGTGCAGCCGTACACCTGGCACTAGATGTATGCATGTCGCCATCATGCCCATGATTTTGCTCGCCGTCCTCACTGTCAGAGGTCGCCCCCTCTGGTAGAGTCGTGTCTCCCATCAGCAGCGCTAGCGTTCTCTTCTTGTTGGGGAACACCTTGTTCTGTAAGGTGTTGACCTGTGCTCCCAGGAAGATTTTTACTTGTCCGGTTTCATTGAGGATTTCCCCCAGTGGATGGAGAATCCCAGGCCCATCAGTGTGTCTGTCACTCTTTGTGCGTGCCGCTTGCACGTCTTGTATGAACTTGCTTTTACTAGCCAGTCGTCCAGTTAAGGGTATATGTGTATCCCCTCCCTTCTTAGGTGTGCTGAGACTGCTGCGAGTCACTTTGTGAAGACCCTTGGCGCTGATTTTAGTCCGAACGCCAAGGTTGTGAATTGGTAGTGGTCCTTGTTGATGATAAATCTGAGTAGATGCTTGTGCCCCTGTTTATTGGGATGTGCAGGTAGGCATGCTTGAGGTCTATGGTGACCATGAAGTCTCCTTCTTGTAATTGAGGGAGTACCTCTTGCAGGGACGTCATCTTGAATTTTTGCGTTCTTATTTACTTGTTTAGGAACCCTAGGTCCAGGATGGGTCTCATTGTCTCGTCTTCCTTTGGTAGCAGGAAGTAGGTTGAGTACACTCCCCTGTTCCTTTCCTTGTAAGGTACTGGTTCGGTGGCCTGTTTTTGAAGTAGTTCTAGCTCCTTCCTTGCTAGCGCCCTTCTTTTCGGCTTTTTGTTTGGTGGTCTCCTTTCCAACTCTATACAGTACCCAAACTGTATGATGTGGAGTACCCACTTGTCTGTGGTTATATTCTTCCACTCCTGGAAGAAACGGTTTATTCTTCCTCCCACCGGTGTTACATGATCGCAGATGTTTAGCTCTTGTACCCCCTTTTTGTTGTATCCGTTCTCCACCCCAGGATTTTTTGCATGGGTGGGCACCTGCCGCGTGACAAAGTCATTCAGAGGAGGGTTATTGACCCACCTCTTCTATTTTGTCAACGTCCATTCCCTCTCCCGCGAAAGGACTGGCCCCTTTGTTGGTACTGCCAGGGTTGTTTTTGTTGCCCCTGCTGTGTCTGGGTGTCGGACTGGTGGGACTGCTGGAACGCCTGGTGCGATGTTCCTGGCTGGTTTTCTCCCCTCAGGTCTTCGTGACGAGGTGCCCCCCTTTGTCCCTCTGAATTGCAAGGCCCCCATGGATCTTGCAGTCTCGTTCTCTTTCTTCAGTTGGGTGAGCTTCTCATCCACTGGAGCACCGAACAGTGTCTCTCCGTTGAACGGGGTGTTCAGGATGCTGTGTTGCACTTCCGGCTTGAATCCTGAAATCCTGAGCCAGACTTTCCTTCTTTCCGTGATGCCCATCATCGTGAGTCTGCTGGCCGTGTCAGCCCCGTCCAAGGCAGTCTGGAGGCAAGAATTTGCCACATTCTTCCCTTCTTCCACAAGATGTGAGGCTCTTTGCTGGTGTTCTTCAGGGAGAGGCTTGATTAACTGGCCCAGTCGTCTAAGATCTGGTACTGGTGCCTGTTGAGCAGTGCGTTGGAATTTGCCATGAGCCAGTGCATTGCGGCATTCCGTTCGACCTTTCTCCCCGTCAGATCCATCCTTCTGCTCTCCTTGTCTGGGGGTGGCCCTGAGGTTGTTGGCACGTTAGCCCTCCTCCTTGCCGTAGCTGTAATGATGGAGTCCGCCGTGACTGATCCCTGAATGTAGGGCGGGTCTCCTTTGAGGAATGCTTGTACTTTTTCTCGGTCCTGGATGTGATGGCTTTGCAAGTTGCAGGCTCCATGAAAGCCTCTCTCCCCTGTGCCCTGACGCTGTCTAGCATCGACAGGTACTGGCTCCTAGTTTGTGTTGGGAGCAGTGTTTCTAGGAGGAAATCTGCTTTCTGCTTTTCCTCGTCGAGTTTTACCTCGAAGGCTGCTGCAGCGTTTTTGATGACTGTTGTAAACCTCAATGTCATTGGGCGGCGAGGGCTTCGAAGGGTACGTGTCCACGCTATCCTCAGGACTCTCGGTGTAGAGGTCTTGCCACTCTATGTCTTGAGTCTCCGAGGATGCAGAGCCCAGGATTGTCCTCTGGTCCTAATCCCCCTCTTCCTCGTAGTAGGAGGCTTCTTCTTCTGGATCTTCCAGCACTTCCGGACTTCCCGACTGTCCTTCGACGTCGTAGTCCTCTTTCTCGGTTATCTCAACAACCTGTGGTCTTGGTTTCGTCGGGATTAAGTAGTCCTTCATCCTGGCGTAGAATTCTTGTTTGCGCTGCAGGCTGTTCTCCATTTCAACCTCGAGCCATTTCTTCTTTTCTATTTCGGCGGCGCGTTCGGCGTGGAATGGATCGGCCGCTCTCTTAGGTGGATTGTTCGGCGTCGAGGCGACTTTCGGCACCAAGCTGGTTTCCGCGTCCTTTTCTTTCGGCGTCGAACGTTCCTTCTCGGGGACGTTTTTCGATGACTTTTGCTGTTCTCCAGCTTTTGGCGCCTGGGAGTCCCTCTCCGAGGATCCGCTGGGCCTTGCCCTCGTTTTTTCAAGAGTCTGGGGCAGACTGTAAAGTGTCTTTCGGGACTTTAGGGGCCGTCGAGTCTCCTACCTTTTTAGAATTCTTCTTATCGGTCTCTACGACGTGTAGCAGTCGTCTTCTCCGGCGACGTTGTCCTCTTCGTCGGTCGAGAGCCTCCGATCTCGAAGGGATGGTGGTTGGCTCTTGCCCTGCATGCTGGCGTTGGCCATCCACTGCCTCGCTCTTACTCGAAGAGTCTTCGGCGTGAAGGCGTAGCAGGCGTTTCAGTCCTTGCTCTCGTGGTCGACCGGTAGGCAGAGGTTGCAAACCAGGTGCTGGTCCTTCTGCGCGTACTTGTGGTGGAAGTTACGGCAGAATTTGAATGGTGTGTTGTCCATCTCCTGCGTTTAGGGGGCCCCCTGAGCGCGCATTCTCCGATTGACGTCGAAGTTCTGGAAGTTCTCCTATTCCTTCGTTGTCCCCTTCGATGGGGTCATTTCTCGTCGTCTTTTCCAATCTTTTTTCATCCAAAAAAGGCTTCTGGCGTCTTTTCTCCAAAAAATTCTGGAGCCCTCTCGGGAACGATCCAGACCCAACCGCGGAAAAAAGAATCTGAAGATGGCGCCCAAGGGTGGGAGCTTTTGCAGGAAGCGTGCCAACGTCACAGGAAGGACTCCAAAAGGTGGGATGTTGACGCCTACCTGGGCTACGGAAAAATAAAAGACTACGATTCCGGACCCAACCACTAGACCGCGGAATATTGCACAGCATAGTGAATCCAGAAAGATTCACGCTGCAAAACTGTAAGAATGGTTCTTGTATAGGGAACGCTTGAATTTCACTTACTCTTCTAAGAGCGGTAATGTCAATTAGGAAAGCTGTTTTCCATGTAAGGAATTGTAGTTCACATTTGTGTAAAGGCTCAAATGGGGGACCCATGAGCCTGGTAAGAACAATATTTATGTTCCATACTGGAGGGGGTGGTAACCTAGGAGGAATGATCCTTTTTAGGCCTTCCATAAAGGCTTTAATTGCAGGTACTCTAAATAATGACAGGAGTGCTGCTAGATGTAGACGTATAGATGAATATGCTAGATTACATCTTTGCAAATGCAGTAGGTAGCAAACGATATTCTGGATGGAAGCATCCAGTGGATCAATGTGATTGTTGGTGCAGTAAATGGCAAATCTTTTCCATTTTGCAGCATAGCAAGCTCTTAGTGGGTCGCCTGGCTTCTTTAATGATGTTCATACAGTCTGGTGGTAGGTTAAGGTAACCAAACTAAGACTTCAGGAGCCAGATCGCCAGATTCAGCTGACTTGGATCTGGATGTCTGATCTCACCATGGTTCTGTGTTAGCAGGGATGGGGACAGGCACAGTCTTTGATGCGGAACTAGTGAGAGTTCTAGCAGAGTTGTGAACCACGGTTGGCGAGCCCATGTGGGAGCTACTAGAATTAGATTGAGAGAGCTTGTTGAAGGTTGCGTAACACTAGTGGAATTAGTGGGAGTGGCGGAAAAGCATATCGCATTGCCCTTGGACAAGGGGTGTGGAAACCTGCCGGCGAAGGTTGGGCATTTTGCGTGGTTGTGTGTGGCAAGCAGATCTATGTCTGGTTTGCCCCACTTGAGATAGTACGGTTGAAGAACTTGTGGATGTAGTTCCCATTTGTGAATCTGTTGTGTCTGCCGACTTAACATATCTGCAATCGGATTGTGAACGCCTGGAAGGTGTTCGGCCAGTAGATCTATTTTCTGAGGGATGGCCCATCTCCAAATGTTCTGTGGAAGCTGGGACAGTTGCAGAGAATGTATCCCCCCCTGTTTTTGTATATAGTACATGGCTGTCATATTGTCGGTCCGGATTAAGACAGCTTTGTTCTCAACATGTATCTGAAATGATTTTAGAGCTAGGAATATTGCTAGTAGCACTAGATTTATGTGGAACACTTTTTGTTGAGTGGTCCATCTGCCTTGAGTTGTATGTTGGAGGAGATGGGCTCCCCAGCCTGTGAGTGATGCGTCTGTTGTAAGTACTATCAGTGGAATAGGTTCTAGCAACAGCCACCCTTTGGACAGGTTTTTGGTGCTCCACCACTGCAGAGAGCGATGTGTGCGGCTGTCCACCAACACCAGATCTGTAAGATGTCCTTGAGCCTGATTCCACTGTAGTGCTAGATGTAGGAAGGTGGATACCTGACTATGGTTGCCCCCAACTTTTTTCCTGGTGTTTTGCTGGTTTTCCGACTTAGTTGACCTGGGGCCCTGCCAATCAGGACCCCAGGCCTACTGCTCTCTCTCTAAAATGGATTCCATGTACCTTAGGTACATTTCCAATTGGTACTGGGCCACCTTATCAGACCCTGTAACTCAGGGCATAGGTGTACCCAGGGCCTACCAGGGGCTGAAGCATGTATTATGCCACCCCTGGATGGACATCTAAATCTGACACAACTGGCTGCACGACAGCTGGGGCAAAGTCGTGTAATCACCCTTTGCTGTAGATATAGTATACCTATATCTAACCCTAAAAATGGACACACAGATTCCTATCAGTCACTCCTATGGCAGGCCTTGACAATCCTGAAGGCAGAGTGCTTGGAATCGTGTGAAATGGTGCTCTGGCATGAGCTGAGACCGTTTGCAGCTTGCGGAACCAAGTCCTAATAGCTGTTCCATGATAACGTATACCATATACTCTTAAGTGCATTATAATCCTCGTGGTTAAATGCTATCTTTGGTATTGCTTTATCAAAACATGTCGAGTAAGGTGTCATACGAATTGGAATACTAAGCCCTTGCCAATTCTGGCGACGGGTTTAGCATTCCACCCTTCTAGAGGGACACGACATGTATGTAACTGTGAACCCCGGTTAAAGTTAACTCAAGCCTCAGCTCCACAAAATGGATGCTGCCACCACAGACACGAGTCTGACCTCCTGCTGCTGGGAGTCCTTCCAGCGAGGAGAGCTTGGACAAAGGGTTTCCTGTCAGGGGCGGTGCTAGCACCATCCCAGACAGGGTTTTGTGTATCCTGGGTAGGCAGGGCTTTACAGGAAGGTGACTGCAGAGTGGCACCCCGGTGCTCACTACGCATCTGCCGGCTAGAACCAGTTCCAGGGGCACACCAGCCCCTGGCCTGGGGAAAGTCCGGCATGGGAGAGGGGTGTAACCACCCCCCTTCCTGGTCCCACCCCTAGGGCAGGACCTAGTCGCGTACCCACCCCTTTCTTTAGGATAAAGGCAGGAGCGGGGACCCTTCCAAATTAGATCATCTTTGAATCAAGAAACTACTTTCTACGAAAGGACCTCTCGACTCTTCTCAAGATTCTCCCTTGTGACTAAGGAGTAGTCACCCTGCATCCGCAGGCACCATCTAAGAACTCTGCGGTTTGCTGCACGTCCTTCCTCAGGAATCCGACTGACCAGCACGACGAGACCCGGCTTCCCTGGCACCCCTGACCTCTACCTACCTCTACCTACCTCTACAGCTAAGCTGAGAACCGTAGGTGCGACGAGACCGAGGGACCGGCCATCATCAGAACTGCACGACTTCTATCCAGCACGACCGCCGAGGGATCCTCTGTTGAGTGCTTTGGGGTCCGAGAAGCCCCGACCCTGAGCAGCTCCAGCACCGAAGTCCAGCCTCCCAGCATCCACGAGATCTGCGTGGGGCCCTTCTGCTTTTTGCTGCTCACCGCGTTGTCTGGCTACTAGCCCGCTGGCTTGTGGCCTTCTCGACGACGATCAACGACGACAACTCTGCTGGTCTGGTTGCTCCAGACTGGCCCTTGCTCCCTTCCAAAAGAGGAGCACCCCGGACCCCCCTGGTCCACTCCAGACGCCATTTTAGGTCCACCGCGTGGGCTTGAATTTGCCAAGACTTGTTGCCCCAATCCTGGGTCCAGCGACGTCGACAGCATCAACCATCGTGGGACAGCTCGCACCTCCATCCTGGTCGCCGACAACGCCTCCTGGTCCGTGAGACTGCAGAGCCCAGCGTCGCCCACTCACCTGGTCGAGGTGACTTCGCCCGGTGCCATCCTGGTGCCCACACAATCACTGGCTAGTGATTAAGAACTTGGTCCCCTCTGCTTTCAGGTGTCATCCATCTTCGATCCAGGCTTGAATCACTTCGAACTATCTTCACTGGTCGCCTGCCAGCAACTTCTTTCTTCAGGCTCCTGGTTCGTCAACGAGGATTCCCGACGTCTTTTCAGACCTATGCAGCTGCAGCCCCTGGGCTAGGTAACTTCGGCATTTCGGTGCCCCAGCATAGCCTCACTATCCAAGGGTCCAGATCCACTTTCGTTTTCGACCTACCTAGTCGGGTTCGCCCGAGAACACTAACTTTGCCTTTACTAGCTCCCATAGACTTTGTCCCGCATCCCGCGTGAGAGTGCACACTCTGCACTCGAGTCCCCTAGGCCTCCTACTAGTAATCTGAAGGTTCAGTAACGTAGTCCTAGCGATTCCAAAGCCTATTAGTACAGTACTTACCTGCTAGTAATTTCGCATTCCACTTTCAGAGTATATGGTTTTTCGTGCCCCTCGGGCATTTGTGTAAATTGTGCAACTTAAAGTATTTTCGTAAGAGTTTTGTTGTGTGCTTAGTACCCTGTCCTCATAAAGAGTACAGAACTGTTGTGATCTAAATAAATACACTGTTTATTTTCATAACACTTGTGTGGTGTCCTTTCACTTGGTGTTCAAGGGGTATATGTGATGGTATAACAGCTGGCTTAACACGCCCTCTAGAGTTTAGCCCGAAGACTGCTCGTATCCACGCTACTAGGATAGCTGGTCTATAAGATTGACTTACAACCAATCACCATAAGGGTTGTTTGGACTGATACAAAGTGCTCACTGGAATAGTGAACATTATATATCAGGCCAACTTCTCACACTAGACATGACTGTAATGGACGCATTTGAAGTCTTGCATATGGTGCAATAAAGATGCAAGATGTCATCATGCCTATGAGTTGCATTAACACTTTGGCTGGAAGAGTGTGTTGGTTTTGAAATTTTACAACCAAGGTCTGAATACTCGCTATCCTGACTGGACTGAGATATGCTAGAGCTGTAGAGGTGTTTATTGTGGCTCCCAGATATTAGTGTATATGGGAGGGTAGGAGATGCGACTTCTTGTAGTTGATTGTGAACCCTAAGTTGTGTAATGGTTGAATGATTTGATAAGTGTGATGAACACACTGATTGAGCGACTTGGCTTTTATTAGTCAGTCGTCAAGATATGGGAAGACATGAATCTGTTGTCTTCTAAGATGTGCTGCTACTACTGCGAGGCACTTTGTCAACACTCTTGGTGCAGTTGTCACTCCGAATGGGAGGACCTTCAACTGGTAGTGCTGTCAGTCTAGTACAAATCTTAGATACTTACTGTGAGAAGGATGTACGGGAATGTGGAAGTAGGCATCCTTGAGATCTAGTGTGGCAAGGAAGTCGCCTTGTTGTAACAGTGGTAGCACTTGTTGTAGAGTGACCATGTGAAAAAGATCTGATTGCATATATAGGTTGAGGGGCCTGAGATCGAGAATTGGTCTTAGTGTTCTGTCTTTTTGGGATATTAGGAAGTACAGAGAGTAAACCCCTGTCCCTTGATGCTGGAAGGGAAAAATCTCTATAGCAATGAGAGAACATCTTGTTTTAGTAGCGTAAGATGTTCTGTGGACATGGGACGCTGCTTGGGAGGTATGTGTGGAGGGGTATGTGTTAGTTCTAGGCTGTAACAATACTGGATAATTTGTCTCACCCACCTGTCGTGGTGGAATTCCAGACAGGTAGGAACAGTGTTAATGTCACCCCCGATTGGAGTAGGATGTTGAGGGGGAGAGGAAGGAAGCCACTGTTTAGTGTTGGGAGAGGTACGGTTGGGTGTTATTACCTCAACCTCTTCCTTTATTGCTGTTTCCTCTATATCCTCCTCTAAAATATCCTCTATTGGGGATGTTTGTGTGCTGGACTTCAAGGAAGATGAATTGTCGACGAAAGAAGCTGCATGTTTGTGGGGACTGTAAAGCTCCCACTGATTTGGCAGTCTGTGTCTTTCTTCATTTTTTCTAGTGCAGTATC
Organism: Lissotriton vulgaris; assembly: GCF_964263255.1. NCBI lineage: Eukaryota > Metazoa > Chordata > Amphibia > Caudata > Salamandridae > Lissotriton > Lissotriton vulgaris. Next base: position 257,258,687 of record NC_141700.1, read on the forward strand.
CACAGCCGGGTTAAAAAGTTGTTGTTGGTTAAACGGCTGATTAAGAATAGTAGTCTGGACTTCCTGCTTGAAACCTGAGATGCGTAACCAGGCGTGACGTTTAAGGAGTACACTAGTATTTACGGCTCGAGAAGCAGTATCTGCTACATCAAGTGCACATTTTATTGATGCATTTGAAATTAATTTACGTTCTTGGATTAGATAATTTGCTTGTGTCTTATATTGGTCAGGCAAATGCTGTAGTAGGGTTTCCAACTGGTCGTAATGTGCCCTGTCATATCTTGCGAGCAGTGCTTGGGTGTTAGCAATGCGCCATGTATTGGCCGCTTGGGCAGCTATACTTTTGCCTGAAGCGTCTATCATTTTGGATTCATCATCAGGAGGTGAAGCTTCTCCTGAGTTAGCTCGCTTCCTAGCATTAGAAACGACTAAAGAATCTAAGGGCATTTGACCTTTAATATAGGAAGGGTCTGAAGGTGCAGGCCAATACTTCTTTTCTATTCTAGGGTTTAGAATCCTAGCTCGTACAGGATCTTTAAATACTTTGGGGGCATACTTAATGACTCCTTTAATCATAGGTAATATCTGTACTGACTTTTGGGTCTGCTCAATAATATCTAATAAAAAGTCCTCTTCTGCTTCATCTGAGTGCATTGTAACACCACGATAGATGGCAGCTCTATTAATTAAATGTCCAAAACCAATATTGTCCTCAGGAGGAGTTGTTTTTGAGGGGTGTTTGTGGACTTGGGATGTCTGGTATGTTTTGTGGTAAAGGGTACTCCCGATCAGGTAGGTCAGTTGGGTATGTGAAAGGGTCATCTGGGTCACCCCCAAGTCGTCATCATCATCATCATTAGGTGGAGGTGTACGATATGGAGAAAAATGAGGTGAAGAAGTTTCAAGCACAGGTGTAACAGGTTTAGGAAGAGGGTTAGGAGGAAATGTAGGAGAAGGGTGCATAGGAGATGTGGCAGAGTCCTTCACAGGCACTGGAGTAACAGGTGCTGCGTCTAGTTTCCTCTTTCTATGTGGTTCAGTGGTGACATGCCCTGTTTTTAGATCAATATAGATCTTTTTCTGCTTTGGATCAATAGGATCTAGCTGAAAAAGCTCCTCTTCATGCTCCGCTACTAGCGCCGATTTTTTTGGTTCCGAGTGGGGTTGTTGCTTGTTTTTGTCTTTACCCTTAGGAGGTGTAAGAGTCCTTTGGCATAGCTTTTGGCTTCGAGGGTCTCGGCTTGGGCGTCAAAGCTGGTTTTTTTGGTACGGAAGCCATTTTGTCTACGGGGTTAGCTTTCGAAGTTGACGGCGTTGGAACCGGTTTCAGAGCGGAGACTACTTTTGGTTTCGGTGCTGAAGGTGTTGGAGGGATTTGAACATGCTGTTTGCTATGTCCCGAGCTACCGGAAGGCCTTTGGATTTTCTTCAGAGCTGAGCTCGAAGGCAGGGCTTCTGAAGTTTGTTTTCGGTCTCGACTGGGCCCAGCAGGCGGAGTGTTGACCATTGCCTTCTTTGGTGGAGGGGTTGGGGCAGATGCAGTAGTACTCACTCGTTGACCCGGAGTGATGGAGTCATCAGAGTTATCTGCCTCTGAAACAATTTTGAGATCTTCGGAATCTTCTTCGGGAACATCTGGACCTTCATCGAAGATGTCCACCGGTTACGGAGCTGATCTCTGCATGATGTGTCGATGGGTCCTTCGATTTCTAATAGTCTTCTTGGATCGAAATGAAGCACAGGCTGGAAAGCTGGATTCGTCGTGTTCCAGTGATAAGCACAGGTTACAGACCTTGCAATTTTTGAATGGCGTCCTTTCCATGGACTGTAGGCCTCACTGCGCGGATAGGCCCCACCGGCCAGTGTCGACGACCAGAATCGAAGCGATGAAGTCGAGTGGAAGGCTACGATGTTAAGAAGTAAATTCGAAAGTTTAAGTACGTTTTTGCGCATCAACTAGTTCGAACCGGAGCGGAAAAGTTACATTCGAACCCAATGGCGGAAAAAAACAATCCAAGTGAGGCGTCGATGCCCATGCGCACTATCGTCCAAGGGAGGAGTCACCTATCTTGTGACTACAAAGACTTCTTCCAAGACAACAAGGTGCAAGCATCCGAGCCCAACACCAGGTGGCGATCTAATGCTCAGTGTGAGATCTGCAGCTCATATGCCTCGAACATGATAGTTTTATTACTTTGCACGACATCTGCAGCAGTATGTTTAGTTTATTCTGCGGTTATGATGTTAAAAGCAGATCGCTAGAGAACCTACCCAAGAACCCCTTAATCTGAGAAAATATCTGGCACAGGGTAAAGGGGTTGGAACAAATCATAAGAAGGGTTGGTAAAAACTTGGGTTTTAGGGGATTACTACAGTTCTTCAACATTGGAATCATTCAAAGATTGCTTGAATTATTGAATCTTTGAATATTCACAGGCGTCAGGCAGGGAACCCTCAGAAGTCAAAGCTAACACAGCAGTATTTGAATTCTAAAACAGCATTTGACATTGAAAACAAGCTGAAAACAGCCATAGACTAAAAACATCCCATCCTCTTCATGTTATGACTAAGACGAGACAATCAGATCGAGGGGCCCAGAGCTACAACCCTCCTCAGAGCTACCACCTGTCAGGATTTCAAACCTTGTCTCATTAAGTTTTAGGTAGCATCATGCACTTTGAGGGTGGGTGTATGTGCATTTATGAAAAATTCTAGTCTTGGAAAAATACGGGTAAGTAAATGTGTCGTCTAAAGATCTGGATCTTTCATAGATACACGTGCTTCAATTATAATTACCTAAACAGTATATCATATTAGACAGAGGCATAAATGAGGCTTACCACAGTAATATCTTTTCACCATTACCTTGTCCCACTGATATTACACCTTTTAACTACTTGAAATCCAGTCAGTAATGCTTAGCAAAGGGTAAGGTGAAGACCAAGTTGTCGCTCTGCATATGTCCAGCTGGGGCACTCCATTGAAGAGTGCAGTTACTACCACCATGTCTCTTGTTGAATGTGTCAGGTTAGAATGTCTCAAAAGAACCCAGCTACTAGTGAAACTAATAACATGAGGTACCTGGTGAAGGAGCTCGACCTCACACCTTACTTACATTGGTCTTTTAAGGAATTGAGATCCTTATGCAAACCTAAAAACATATCCATGGGCCTGCACCCAAAGAAACAAGGGCTACAGAAGCTCCTGGCTGAGTGTGCTAAAGGCCACACCTCTGAACAGGGTGACACCCAGTCACAGGAGGAGGAGGAGGAGGAGGAGGAGGAGGATGATAGTAACCCTCCCCCATCTCTAGTGAAGTGAGGGTCCCCATATCCTTATCTCCAGGAGTCGATCTCTGGAAGCCTACGTACCACACAGGTGGACCAGGTCACAGAGAACACATTGGGGAGAGTCCAATGAAGAGGACAACTTTTTAGCAAAGTTGGCCAAGAGATTAGATCTAGAGTCCAGAGTCCTAGCTCTAGAAAAGGAAATGAAAGATGGGTTTAGCACCCATCAATGGTGGCAGCAATACAAATAATAAGGATGAAGAGAAATCTTATGATCCTAAAATCCCCAAAGGGATTGTTCCTAAATTTGAGGAAGGTGATGACATCACCAAGTTGTTCACAGCCTTTGAGAGGGCTTGTGATATGAGAAAGTTGAAGAAACCTCTCTGGGGGCACTCCCGTGGGAACTGTTCTCTGGTAACTGCAGAGACAGGCTTCTGACCCTCTCTGGGCCAGATGCAGGGTCCTATGACCTCACGACGAAGACTCTGATTGGGGGATTTGGGCTCACTACAGAGGAGTGCAGAATTAGGTACAGGGGGCTCACAAAACCCAGACCCAGTCCTGGATAGATTTTGTAGATTACTCAGTAAAGACACTGGATGGTTGGTTAACTGGACACAATGTGCATGATTTTTCTGGACGTTACAATTTGTTTATGAAGGAACACATTTTGAGTAATTGCACAAATGAAAAGTTGCATCAGCATTTGGTAGACCTAGGTCTAATTTCTCCTCAAGAATTGGGAAAGAAGGCAGACCACTGGGGGTGACCAGAATAAAGTGGTTACAAAACCTCCCCAGGGGAAAGGTGGTGAGAATCCCCAAGATTTAAAGTCGGAGTCTTCTAAAGGGCCCCAAAAACCTGTGTAGGTGGGTGGGTCCTAAACTACTCCCCCTGTGCCTCAGCCCTATAGGGGGAAGAACTTTGATCCTAACAAGGCCTATTGTAACAACTGTAAGAAGATGGGACATTTAACTGTAGATAAATCTTGCCCCCACAACAAAGCCCCTAAGGCAAACTCTCCAGCTACACCTGGGATGGCAAGTATACAGATAGGATCTACAGTGTGCCCAGAGCAAATCAGAATGTGCACTGAAGCAGTTCTAGTTTCAGAAGGGGAAGTTGAGTTTGCCACTGTAGCTGTGTGGCCACCCAACTTAAAGTATTTGCAATACCCTTACATAAATGGAACTAGGCTAGAAGCCCTGAGGGATGCAGGTGCCAGTGTCACTATTGTGAGAAATACACTGGTTTCCCCAGAGCAATACCGGATTGGGAGAACTTACCCAGTCACCAATGGTGACAGTGTTACCACTAATCATCCAATGGCTATGGTGACATTAGGTTGGGGGGGTTTACTGACCTGAAACAGGTAGTGGTCTCTCAGAAGTTGCCACGCCTGGGCTGAGGTTGAGCAAGTAACCCATGAAGCCATGCTGGGTATCCCTGAATTGGTGTGTGTGCAAACAAGAGCACAGAGCAAAAAGAAGGGTGAACAAGTAGATTTTGAGCCTGAAAGTATGGCCCAACCAACCAAGAGAAAAAGCAAGAAGACTGGGGGACCAGCTTCTACACAGTAAACCTCTCAGGACCCCTCTACTCAGGGAGAGGGCTTGGAAAACTTAAGAGGGAACTGAGCCCATGGAGCTTGAGCCTTACCAGGTTGAACTCTTGGGCCCAGGGGGACCCACTAGGGAAGAGCTGTGCCAGGTTAAGCAAGACTGTCCCACTCTTGAATGCCAGAGGCAGCAAGCGGTTTCCGAAGCACAGGGAGATGTCAGTGGTACACAAAGAGCTTATTGGGAAGAGGGATTACTGTATGCTGAGGCAAGAAACCCCACTCCTGGAGCCACTAGGAGAGTGGTTGTGCCACAGTAGTACAGGGAGTTCCTCCTAACTTTGGCTCATGACATCCCCTTAGCTAGACATCTAGGGCAAACCAAAACTTGGGAAAGGCTAGTTAGTCGCCTCTACTGGCCCCAGATGCATCAAAAGGGGAAGGAGTTTGTGAGCTCCTGTGTTACCTGTCAGGCCAGTGGCAAGACAGGTGGCCGCCCAAAGGCCCCCCTGATACCACTGCCAGTGGTGAGGGTCCCCTTTGAGAGGGTAGGTGTGGATATTGTGGGTCCACTTGAACCTCCCACAGCCTCAGGGAGCACATTTTAGTAGTAGTGGATCATGCTACTAGGTACCCTGAAGCAATTCTCCTTCGGACTACTACAGCTCCTGCTGTAGCCAAGGTCCTCCGGGGTGTCTTCACCAGGGTAGGGTTTCCTAAGGAGGTGGTTTCAGACAGAGGTTCCAACTTTATGTCTGCTTACCTGAAACACATGTGGAAGGAGTGTGGTGTGCAGTACAAGTTTACTACCCCATACCATCCACAAACCAATGGCCTTGTTGAGAGATTCAACAAGACATTGAAAGGTATGATCATGGGACTCCCTGAAAAACTCAAAAGGAGATATGGTGTCCTGTTGCCATGCCTGCTTTTCGCTTATAGGGAAGTGCCACAGAAGGGAGTAGGGTTTTCCCACTTTGAACTTCTGTTTGGTCATCCTGTAAGGGGACCACTTTGTCTTGTGAAAGACAGTTGGGAGAGGCCTTTCAAACAACTCAAGCAAGACACTGTGGACTATGTGCTTGGCCTAAGGTCCAGAATGGCTGAGTATATGGAAAAGGCATCCAAGAACCTTGAGGAGCTTCAGAAGCACTGGTATGACCAAAAAGCTGCACTGGTTGAATTTCAACCTGGGCAACAGGTGTGGCTTTTGGAGCCAGTGGCACCAAGGGCTCTCCAAGCTAGATGGAGTGGCCCTTACCTTATCCTGGAAAAAAAGAGTGAGGTCACTTACTTAGTTGACCTGGGCACAAACAGGACACCCAAAAGGGTTAACGATGCAAAGCGCCTTAAGCTCTACAATGACAGGGCTGACATCACCATGCTGATGGTGACTGATGAGCAATAGGAAGCAGAGAGTGAACCTCTCCCTGATCTCCTCTCCTGAAGTCCAAAAGATGGGTCAGTAGATGGGGCTGTCTTTTCAGACACCCTCTCTGCCCAACAGCAGACGGACTGCAAGCAAGGCTTGCAACAGTATGCTAGTCTCTTTTCCCCGACCCCTGGTCTGACCAACGGGTGTACCCATGATGTGGACACTGGTGACAGTAACCCTGTCAAAAACAAGATCTATCGACAATCAGACCAAGTTAAGGAAAGCATCAAAGCTGAAGTAAACAGGATGCTGGAGTTAGGGGGTATTGAACCCTCTGAGAGACCCTAGGCTAGCCCAGTGGTTCTGGTCCCCAAGCCATATCAACAGGGTGGAAAGAGAGATGAGGTTTTGTGTGGACTATAGAGGACTCAACTCTGTCACCAAGACAGAAGCTCACCCCATTCCAAAAGAAGATGAGTTGATAGACAAATTGGGGGCAGACAAATTTCTCAGTACCTTTGACATAACTGCAGGGGACCGGCAGATTGGCATGGCCCCAGGAGCAAAAGATAAAATGGCATTCTCCACACCTGATGGGCACTATCAGTTTACTGTAATGCCTTTTGGGTTAAAGAATGCCCCTGCCACCTTCCAGAGGTTGGTGAATCAAGTCCTGACTGGGTTGGAGTCCTTTAGTGCAGCTTATCTTGATGATATTGCTGTCTTTAGCTCCACCTGGCAGGATCACCTGATTCACCTTGGGAAGATTTTACAAGCCCTGCAATCTGCAGTTCTAAGTATCAAGGCATCCAAATGCCAGATATGGCAGGGCACTGTGGTGTACTTGGGCCACCTTGTTGGTGGAGGCCAGGTACAACCCTTACAGCGCAAGATCCAGTGTATCATGGACTGGGCAGCTCCAACAACCCAGACCCAAGTCAGGGCATTCCTTGGTTTGACTGGGTACTACCGGAGGTTTGTGAAATAATATGGGTCCATTGCGACTCCCCTCACAGAACTCATCTCCAAGAAGATGCCCAAGAAAATCAACTAGGCTTTTGACACCCTAAAAGAAGCAATGTGCTCAACACCAATTCTAAAAGCACCAGATTAGTCCAAGCAGTTCATAGTTCAGACTGATGCCTCTGAGCTAGGGATAGGAGCGGTCCTATCCCAGATCACTGAAGAAGGCCAAGACCAACCTGTTGCTTTTATAAGCAGGAGGCTACTTCCAAGAGAGCAGCGTTGGAGTGCCATTTAGAGGGAGGCCTTTGCTGTGGTTTGGTCCCTGAAGAAGTTGAGGCCCTACTTGTTTGAAACTCACTTCCTGTTTCAAACTAACCACAGACCTCTCAGATGGCTAATGCAAATGAAAGGGGAAAATCCAAAACTACTAAGATGGTCCATCTCCCTACAGGGAATGGACTTTGAAATGGAACACAGACCAGGGACTTCCACTTAGACAATGAAGACTCCCTAGGGCAAGGTTAGTGTCATCACCTTTCGTTGGGGGGGAGGGGGGAGAAAGTGCCATCTTTCTTGCATGGTATGCCCACACTTTGCTAAATGCTGATGTGCTTTGACTGAGTGTGCCCTGGGCTCCTGCCAATAAGGTGCCCAGAGCCCGTGTTCCTTCCCTAAAACTGTGTTGAAACTAAAACCCAATTGGCATCTCTGGCCACCTGTCAGCCCCTGGTAAATGGTACCCTAGGTACCCAGGGCATTGTGACCAGAGAAGACCCCTAAGGGCTGCAGCACTTATTGTGCCACCATTAGGGGCCCTGTGTGTGTGTGTACACACACACACACACACACACACACACACACACACACACACACACACACACACACACACACACACACACACACACACACACACACACACACACACACACACACACACACACACACACACACACACACACACACACACACACACACACACACACACACACACACACACACACACACACACACACACACACACACACACACACACACACACACACACACACACACACACACACACACACACACACACACACACACACACACACACACACACACACACACACACACACACACACACACACACACACACACACACACACACACACACACACACACACACACACACACACACACACACACACACACACACACACACACACACACACACACACACACACACACACACACACACACACACACACACACACACACACACACACACACACACACACACACACACACACACACACACACACACACACACACACACACACACACACACACACACACACACACACACACACACACACACACACACACACACACACACACACACACACACACACACACACACACACACACACACACACACACACACACACACACACACACACACACACACACACACACACACACACACACACACACACACACACACACACACACACACACACACACACACACACACACACACACACACACACACACACACACACACACACACACACACACACACACACACACACACACACACACACACACACACACACACACACACACACACACACACACACACACACACACACACACACACACACACACACACACACACACACACACACACACACACACACACACACACACACACACACACACACACACACACACACACACACACACACACACACACACACACACACACACACACACACACACACACACACACACACACACACACACACACACACACACACACACACACACACACACACACACACACACACACACACACACACACACACACACACACACACACACACACACACACACACACACACACACACACACACACACACACACACACACACACACACACACACACACACACACACACACACACACACACACACACACACACACACACACACACACACACACACACACACACACACACACACACACACACACACACACACACACACACACACACACACACACACACACACACACACACACACACACACACACACACACACACACACACACACACACACACACACACACACACACACACACACACACACACACACACACACACACACACACACACACACACACACACACACACACACACACACACACACACACACACACACACACACACACACACACACACACACACACACACACACACACACACACACACACACACACACACACACACACACACACACACACACACACACACACACACACACACACACACACACACACACACACACACACACACACACACTCACACACTCACACACACACACACACACACACACACACACACACACCCCCTTTGCAGGCTGAGTGTCTAGGTGCAGAACTAAACAAAGAGTCGACATGGCACACATCCCAGAGTGCCATGCCCACAAGCCCACTGCCCTCGCATCCATCAGTCACCGCTCTAGCTGGTTGCCCTATGCCAGTGGTGTGGGCACAGGTGCATGTGCCCTGTGCCCCTACAGTACCCAGGGCCATTCTTGGGCACCGTAAGTGCAGTGCTGCCATTAAAAGTATATGGTGCTGGGAGGTTGTCATCACGAACTCCAGAGCACCATGAAGACTTCACTGAAGACTGCGAAGTTTGATATCAAACTTCTCAACACATTAAACCCTCACTGATGCCAGTGCGGGATTTAATGTAATATGCACGGCAGAGGGCATCTTCGAGATGCCCACTGAAACCTAACCAACTCCCAGTGTCCTGACTGCGTGGCTACCATGGCTGCCACCACCAGACATGTTTCTGGACCCCTGGGTCGAGAGCCTGCCACTCCCGGGGGCCTGAAACAATGCACATCCTGGGGCGAGGTGCCAAGCCTCCTCCCCCAGGATGGGCCAGGGAAGCTTCAAAGGCATGCCGCCTTTGTGAGCTTCTCCAGGCCACTTGCTGTACTCAGCAACTGGCCCCCACAGGTTGACCCCCACTCTGGCGGGAAGAACGTCGGGAAACCCTAAGTGAGGAAAGGGGGTGTGCCAGCCTATGCCAACTCCACCCCTCATGTGGGAGAGGAAGCACAACTCCGGGCTCCGGCCATCTTGAGGATGGGGAGTCCTGCCCAATCAGAGAAAGGCTCCTGCCCCCCTCCCACTGGAGAGGAGCAGGCTAGGGGGTGTACTCACCCCAGGACGAGGACCCATAGGTACTTGCTCTACCAGTAACACCCCTAAATTTAGTATTTAGGGGCACCGTAAACCTTCATTCCTCAGATCCCAATTGCAACAAGAAGAACAAGAAACAAGAAGACCTGCAGTACAGCTGCTAACAAGGGGACGACACCAACTGACTTGGCCCCAGAAACCTACAGGCCTGTTGACCCTTGAACCTTCGAAACCCCGGCGTCTCCTGCGGCCAGCAACCTCGAAAACCCCGGAGGACCTGCCTGCCTTGAACCTCTTAAAAGACTGGGACTCCCACGAGCAGTGGTTCTGCTCAAACAGCAATACCCCTGGTGCCAGCCAAGAACCGCGAATCCAGCCCACTCTGCACCCGCCGAGCCCGGCCTGTGTCAGAATGAACCAAGACCACAAGGACGTCCCCCCGGCGACTGTGACCAGGAGTCTAGTGCTCAAAGACCCTCCTCGACGAACCAGACGACAACTGCAGCCTCAGAACCAGGGACCCCTTCAACCGCGACCAGCTGAGGGTAAGATCTCCCGACACCAAAAGACACCCCTGCACCCACCGCCCTGCAGCCCAGTGCCTTCCTTTGAGGTACCTACCTCTTTTCCAAGATCCCAACTTACCTCTCGAAGTGGTGGTCGCAACTGAAGAATCTCCGTCCCCGAGCCTGCAGCCTTTGTACACTTTTTAGTTTTCCCATTGATTAACACTGAGCGCCCGACGGCTCAAAAGCACCCTGCGCCAGACGGCTCAAAAGCACCCTGCACCCAACCGCCCGAGTGCAGCTGAAGTGTAGTAACTACTCTACTTTACTTCCCCACTTGCCCTGTGTAAGTGACCAGGAGATCAGCTCCCACAGCCGTGTGGCCTGCTTGCAGCCACCAACCGAATGTCCCCTACCCTCCACAGGATTGCATTGGGCCTACTCGCTCTGCACCCGGCTGCCCCTGTGCCGCTGAGGGTGCAACAACTGTACCTTTCTGACCCTGGGAGACCCTTGAGTCTATGCCCAGAACCTTAACTCTACCAGTTGAGTACTTACCTAAAAGCCGATAACTCATTTTCCTTCCATTGGTTAACTTTGACTCGTTTCACTTGGAACATCTTTTAAGTGTGGAGTTTTGAACCTTTAAAATATTCATTTAAAATTAGCCGAACAAATTCATATTTACTCAACTGTGATCAGGAGAGAAGCCAGTGCTTTACCTTTCAGCCCAATACTGAACTGAAAAAGTAATTATAACTGTACTTACCAGTAACTTGAATTTCCTCCCATAGGAGAACATTGCTTGGTTTTCACTGAAAAGTTTTTAAGTGTCAACTTTGAAAATCCAATTATATTCTTTAAAATTCACTACTGTAAAGAAAACGCTTTTACTCAACTGTTTGCAGAATATATCCTGGGACTGAATCTAGAATCCAGTCCTGTGGTTAGAAAAGTAATCTATAAAGTAATCAATTGCATTTAACTAGAAAAACCCATTGAGCTCAATGTTATATTGTGTTTGAAATTCTGTTGCCTTTTGCAACCACTGTAGCTATTGTACTTACAAAGTCTATTGCCTATTTGCAAAGTAATTACCTAAAGTCAAGCATATTGAGAAAAGTATATTTTGATACCTTGTTGGTTCTAAAATAAAACAACTACATCTATACTACTATAATAAAGGAAGAACTTTCAGATTTTGAGGCGGGTAAACTCGGGAACCACAGCGCCAATCCACACACCCGATACACGGTTGGAATCGTCAGGGTGTGTAGATGGTATAGGCTGTATACATTTTTTTTAAAAACGTTATTTAAAAAATGTACAGTAAAAAAACAAAAAGTAGTCCCTCCGAAGTAGCGCCGGTAGCGACGTGCGTGCTCACGTCAGGAGCGCGGGTAGGAGCGGCGTCCAGGAGCGCGACGAGGAGCGGCGGATATTGTGCGGGGTAGGAGCGTGAGGAGCAGCGGACAGGCCAGCGGCAGTGCGAGCAGCGGACAGGCTGGAGGAGCGGCGGCGGAGGTAAGGGAGCGGCGTACATGGTGCGGGGGAGGAGCGGTGACGTGAGGAACAGCGGACAGGCCAGCGGCGGTGCGAGCAGCGGACAGGCGGGAGGAGCGGCGGCTGAGGTAAGGGGACCCATGTCGGGGCAGGCAGGACTGGGGCTGCAGGAGAAAAGAGAATGATCCCGTGTTTTTATGGTGAAACAGCAATCATTAACACACCTCTAGGCCAAAAAGATTAGCTATGATGTAAGCTTTCCGAGCCAATGTACACTCTGTAGAACGGATTGGTCAGCTGTACACCTCTGCAAAGAAGTACAGACATATTTAAAGCAGTATATCAGCAGCGGACAGGCGGGAGGAGCGGAGACTGAGGTAAGGGGACCCATGTCGGGGCAGGCACTGCTCGGGGCAGGCGGGGGACGGGCCGGCGTGGGTCCGGGCTGCTGGACAATGTCGGGGCGGGCGGGTGTCGGGGAAGTCTGTTGCTCCCGGACAAGGTCGGGACGGGCTGCTAGTCTTTTGATACAAAACAATAGGCCTAGAGTTCAGTTCTTGAGTGTGTGAGACTATTTGCTGACTGTGTACAACAAATGCTTTACACTGTCCTGTGATACTGCCTTACTGTTTGACCAAGGTACCACTTTAGCAAGTAAGGTTATATCTAACTTTAGCCTCTGCCATACCTCTGGGGACTGAGGACTCTGTGCACACTGTACCTTACTTTGGTCCAGTATATACAGAGCTACTTTCTTACAAGAATGGCCTGCAGTTCCTGCTGTAAGAGGGACAGATGATCCTCCATCAGCCATTCTGAGGATGGTGGCAGGTGTGCAGGATGACAAGAAATTGTAAGGTGTAACCCCGCTGAATAGTCTGCAGGGCCCATTTGCTCAAAGTTATTGGCTGCCACTCTGGCAGAAAATGTCAGATCCCATCTCCTGACAGAGGTGGCTACGAGCCTCAAATGGTGCCATTGAACCTGCCTAGGGAATCTTAGGTGACCAAGCCACAACAGATGGCAAATTCTGCTGATCATCCTGTATAAAGAAGCAGGGCTCGACAAATCCACTCGACCGATCGCATTTCCGAGGTATATTTTATGAGGACAAGCTAGTTTTAGGTCCTACTCGCCCTTTCTGGAGAGTAGGAAAACATTTTAACTGTTGTCCTCTGTCTTTGAAAACGGTGCAAATGTGACAAGATAACAAGACTTAAAAGGCCTTTTTATTGCTCACAAAGCAAATGAGCAATAAGGAAAATGCTACTTACTGGTATGCACCTGTTCTTGGCATGTAGAGCTGCAGATTCTTACACTGTGCATTAGATCGCCACCTGGTGTTGGGCTCGGATGATTGCATGTTGTCGTCTTGGAAGAAGTCTTTGTAGTCACGAGATAGGTGACTCCTCCCTTGGACGATAGTGTGCATGGGCATCGGCTCCATCCTTAGATTGTTTTTCGCCATGATGGGAAATGGAGTTTGTATGAAGAAAGGATGTCCATGTGTGTATATCTAAGTAAGATAGAACTGGAACCGATACAGGCCCCGGGGAGGCGGGTGGGCGTGTAAGAATCTGCAGCTCTACATGCCAAGAACAGATGCATACTGGTAAGTAGCATTTTCCGTTCGAGGCATATGAGCTGCAGATCTTACACTGTGCATAGATTGCACAGCAGTGTCTCTCCTTAGCGGTGGTCACCTGCATCTGTTGCAGTAGTTTGAAAGAGTGTTTTGAGGACAGCTTGGCCGACTGCAGCTTGCTGCTTAGCTTGCACATCAACACAGTAGTGTTTAGCGAAGGTGTATGTTGTAGACCATGTTGCTGCCTTGCAGATGTCTTCTAGGGGAATGTTCTCGAAGAAAGCCATGCAGGCTCCTAGTTTGAGTGTGGAGTGCGCTCTAGGAGGAACTATTAGTGTACGTTTTGCTTTTTGATAGCATATTTATATACATTTTACAATCCACCTTGCAATTCCAGATTTAGAGATGGGGTTGCCTTTATGTGGTGGAGAGAAAGCTACAAACAATTGCTTTGTTTTGAGAAAGGATTTGGTCCTATCTATATAATAGAGGAGAGCTCTTTTAACGTCTAATGTGTTTAGAGCTCTTTCTGCTTCAGAGTCTGGGTTTTGGAAAAAAACTGGTAATTCTACAGATTGTTTAAATGAAACGGAGTAATGACTTTTGGAAGGAATTTGGAATTTGTCCTGAGAACCACTTCATAAGGGTGTAATTCTAAAAATGGTTCTTGTATAGTGAACGCTTTAATCTCACTTATTCTCCTAAGAGATGTAATAACTACTAGAAAAGCTGTTTTCCATGTGAGGAATTGCAGTTCACATTTGTGTAGCAGTTCAAAAGGTGGTCCCATGAGCCTTGTAAGAACAATGTTTAGGTTCCACACTGGAGAGGGTGGTAACCTGGGAGGAATGATTTTGAATCCTTCCATAAATGCTTTAATAGCAGGCACTCTAAATAGAGACAGATGTTGTCTATTTTGTAAATGTGCTGCAATTGCTGCCAGAAGTAGGCGTATAGATGAATATGCCAAGTTACATCTTTGTAAATGTAGAAGGTAACAAATGATATTTTAGATGGAAGCATCCAGGGGATCAATTTGGTTATTTTTACAATAAATGGCAAACCTCTTCCATTTAGCAGCATATCAAGCTCTAGTAGTAGGTCTCCTGGCTTCCTTAATGATATTCATACAGTCTGGTGGTAGGTTAAGATAACCAAACTTTAAGACCTCAGGAGCCAGATCGCCAGATTCAGTTGACTTGGGTCTGGATGTCGGATGTCTACATGGTTCTGCTTTAGCAGGGATGGTGTCAGACGCAGCTTTTGGTGTGGAACTAGGGATAGTGCTAGCAGAGTTGTATACCACGGTTGGCGTGCCCATGTGGGAGCTACTAAAATCAGTTTGAGCGACTGTTGTCATAGCTTGCGCACTATTAGTGGTGGTGGCGGAAAAGCATACGCAAATCTGCCTGACCAGTTCATCCATATCGCATTGCCCTTGGACAGTGGGTGTGGAAATCTGGTGGCGAAGGTTGGGCATTTTGTGTTTTTGTGTGTGGCGAACAGATCTAGGTCTGGATGACCCCACTTGTGAAAGAATGGTTGAAGAACTTGCGGATGTAGTTCCCATTCGTGAATCTGTTGTGTCTGTCGACTTAACAGATCGGATATCTGATTGTGAACTCCTGGAAGGTGTTCTGCTAACAGATATATGTTTTGTGGAATGGCCCATCTCCAAATGTTCTTGCAAGCTGGGACAGCTGTATAGAGTGTGTCCCTCCTGTTTTTGTATATAGTGTATAGCTGTCATGTTGTCTGTCCGGATTAAGACATCTTTGCTTTGTTTTGTTTTGTAGTTGTACTTGGAATGTTTTGAGTGCTAAGAATATTGCTAGCAGCTCTAAGTGATTGACATGGAACAATTTTTGTTGATTGTTCCATTGCCCTTGAGCTGTATGATGTAGGAGATGGGCTCCCCATCCTGTGAGAGATGTGTCTGCTGTAGGTACTATTTGTGGGACAGGTTCGAGGAACGGCTGCCCTTTTGTCAAGTTTTTGGTGTTCCACCACTGCAGAGCGATGTGTGCGGCTGTCTACCAACACCAGGTCTGTTAGTTGTTGTAAGAAGGTGGATACCTGATTATGGTTGCCCCCAACTTTTTGCCTGGTGTTTTGCTGGTTTTCCGACTTAGTTGACCTGGGACCCTGCTATTCAGGGCCCCAGTCCTACTGCTCTCTCTGTAAAATGGATTCCATGTACCTTAGGTGCATATACCAATTGGTACTGGGCCACCTTATCAGACCCTGTAACTCAGGGCATAGGTGTACCCAGGGCCTACCAGGGGCTGCAGCACGTATTATGCCACCCCTGGCTGGCCATCTAAATCTGACACAACTGGCTGCACGACAGCTGGGGCAAGGTGGTGTAATCACCCTTTGCTTTAGATATAGTATACCTATATCTAACCCTAAAATGGACACACAGATTCCTATCAGTCACTCCTATGGCAGGCTTAGACAATCCTGAAGGCAGAGTGCTTGGAATCGTGTGAGATGGTGCTCTGGCATGAGCTGAGCCCGTTTGCAGCTTGCGGAACCAAGTCCTAATAGCTGTTACATGATAACGCGTACCATATACTCTTAAGTGCATTATAATCCTCGCGGTTATATGCTATCTTTGGTATTGCTTTATCAAAACATGTCGAGTAAGGTGTCATACGAATTGGAATACTAACCCCTCGCCAATTCTGGCGACGGGGTTAGCATTCCACCCTTCTAGAGGGACACGACATGTATGTAACTGTGAACCCCGGTTAAAGTTAACTCAAGCCTCAGCATCACAAAATGGATGCTGCCACCACAGACACAAGTCTGACCCCCTGCAGCTGGGTGTTCTTCCAGCGAGGGGAGCTTGGACAAAGGGTTTCCTGTCAGGGGCGGTGCTAGCACCATCCCAGACAGGGTTTTGTGTATCCTGGGTAGGCAGGGCTTTAGAGGAAGGTGACTGCAAGTGGCACACTATGCATCTGCCGGCTAGAACCAGTTCCAGGGGCACACCAGTCCCTGAGCTGGGGAAAGTCCGGCATGGGAGAGGGGTGTAACCACCCCCCTTCCTGGTCCCACCCATGGGCAGGACCTAGTCGCGTGCCAGCCCCTTTTCCTAGTATAAAGATAGGAGCGGGCCCCCTTCCAAATTAGATCATCTTTGAATCCTGAAACTACTTTCTACGAAAGGAACTCTCGACTTCTCAAGATTTCTCCCTTGTGACTAAGGAGTAGTCACCCTGCATCCGCAGGCACCATCCAAGAACACTGCGGTTTGCTGCACGTCCTTCCTCCGGAATCTGACTGACCAGCACGATGAGACCCGGCTTCCCTGGCACCTCTGACCTCTACCTACGTCTACAGCTCAGCTGAGATCCGTGGGTGCGACGAGACCTCGAGGGACCGGCCATCTTCAAGACTGTACGACTCTTGCCCAGCACGACCGCCGAGGGATCCTCGCGGGAGTGCTTTGGGGTCCGAGAAGCCCCAACCCTGAGCAGCTCCAGCACCGAAGTTCAGCCCTCCAGCATCCACCAGATCTGCGTGGGGCCCTTCTGCTTTTTGCTGCTCATCGCGTTGTCTGGCTACTAGCCCGCTGGCTTGTGGCCTTCCCGACGACGACCGACGACAACAACACTGCTGGTCTGGTTGCTCCAGACTGGCCCTGGCTCCCTTCCAAAAGAGGAGCACCCCGGACCCTCCTGGTCCACTCCAGACGCCATTTTGAGTCCACCGCGTGGGCTTGAATTTGCCAAGACTTGTTGCCCCAATCCTGGTTCCAGCGACGTCGACAGCAGCAACCATCGTGGGACAGCTTGCACCTCCATCCTGGTCGCCGACAACGCCTCCTGCTCCGTGAGACTGCAGAGCCCAGCGTCGCCCACTCACCTGGTCGAGGTGACTTCAGCCGGGGCCATCTTGGTGCCCATCTAATCACTGGCTAGTGATTCAGAACTTGGTCCCCTCTGCTTACAGGTGTCTTCCATCTTCGATCCAGGCTTGGATCACTTCGAACTTCTTCACTGGTCGCCTGCCAGCAACAACTTCTTTCAGGCTCCATAGACTGCAATGAGGATTCCCGACGTCTTTCCAGACCTATGCAGCCGCAGCCCCTGGGCTAGGTAACTTCGGCATTTCGGTGCCCCAGCATAGCCTCACTATCCAAGGGTCCAGATCCTTTTTCGTTTTCAGCCTAACTAGTCGGGTTCGCCCGAGAACAATAACTTTGTAAATTCTAGCATCCATAGACTTTGTCCCGCATCCCGCGTGAGAGTGCACACTCTGCACCCGAGTCCCCTAGGCCTCCTGCTAGTAATCTGAAGGTTCAGTAGTCCAGTCGTAGCGATTCCAAAGCCTATTAGTCCAGTACTTACCTGCTAGTAATTTCGCATTCCACTTTTGTAGTATATGGTTTTCCGTGCCCCTCGGGCATTTGTGTAAATTGTGCAACTTAAAGTATTTTCGTAAGAGTTTTGTTGTGTGCTTAGTACCCTGTCCTCATAAAGAGTACAGGGCTGTTGTGATCTAAATAAATACACTGTTTATTTTCATAACACTTGTGTGGTGTCCTTTCACTTGGTGTTCAAGGGGTATATGTGATGGTATAACAGCTGGCTTAACATGCCCTCTAGAGTTTAGCCCGAAGACTGCTCGTATCCATGCTACTAGGATAGCTGGTCTATAAGGTTGACTTACAACCAATCATCAATAAGGGTTGTTTGGACTGATACAAAGTGCTCACTAGAATAGTGAGCATTATATATCAGGCCAACTTCTCACAGTTGTCCTTGAGCCTGATTCCACTGTTGTGCTAGGCATTCCTGTAATGGACGCATTTGCAGTCTTGCATATGGTACCATGAAGATGCAAGATGCCATCATGCCGATTAGTCTCATGAACACTCTGGCTGGGAGAGAGTGTTGATGTTGGAACTTTGTGACTAAGGCTTGAATGCTCTGTATCCTTGCTGGACTGGGATACGCTAGAGCTGTAGACGTGTCTATTGTAGCCCCTAAATATTGATGTGTATGAGAAGGCTGTAGGTGCGACTTGGTGCAGTTGATTGTGAACCGTAAGTCGTGCAATGTTTGAATTGGATGATTTGTGTGTTGGACACACTGATTGAATGACTTGGCCTTTATGAGCCAATCGTCTAGATAAGGGAAGACATGTATGTGTTGTCTTCTGAGATGTGCTGCTGCTACTGCTAGGCACTTTGTGAACACTCTTGGTGCAGTTGTTACCCTGAATGGAGGGACTTTGAATTGATAATGCTGTCCTTCCAGTACAAACCTCAGATACTTCTTGTGAGAAGGATGTGTAGGAATGTGGAAGTAGGGTAGGCGTCTTTTAGATCTAGTGTTGTAAGGAAGTCGCCTGGGAGCACTTGTTGTAAAGTGATCATATGAAAATGATCTGAGTGTATATAGTGATTGAGGAGCCTGAGGGCGAGAATTGGTCCTAGTGTCTCGTCCTTTTTGGGTATTAGAAAATACAGCTAGTAAACTCCTGTTCCTTGATGTTGTAAAGGAACTATTTCTCTTGCGTCTTTTTGAAGAAGTGATAGGACTTCTTGTTTGAGCAGCGTAAGATGTTCTGCAGACATTGGACGCTGTCTGGGTGGTATGTGTGGAGGGGTAGCTGTAAGTTCGAGGCAGTAGCCATACTGGATAATTTGTCGTAGCCACCTGTCTGTTGTGATGCAATTCCAGACAGGTAGGAACTTTGTTAGTCTGCCCCGCACAGGAGTGGAGTGCTGTTGGGGGAGCAGAGGGAAGTCACTGTTTTGTGGTGTAAGAGGTTTGATTATTGTTGTTGCCTCGACCTTTCCTTTATTGTTGTTGCCTCTATAGCCTCCTCTAAAATATCCTTTACTGGAGGATGCCTGTGTATTGGACTTGAAGGAAGATGTATTGTCTGCTCCAGTCTGTTTGGAGCCTCCTCTATAGAAGGAGCGACAAAAAGGAGCCTCTAGCT
Source organism: Lissotriton vulgaris (assembly GCF_964263255.1). Classification (NCBI taxonomy): domain Eukaryota; kingdom Metazoa; phylum Chordata; class Amphibia; order Caudata; family Salamandridae; genus Lissotriton; species Lissotriton vulgaris. Next base: position 257,278,632 of record NC_141700.1, read on the forward strand.
TGTGTGGATTGCAAAGTTCCCATAGATTTGGCTGTATCTGTATCTTTTTCTATTTTCTCAAGTGCTGTGTCTACCTCTGGTCCAAACAATTGATGTTAGTTGAATGGCTGATTTAAGATGGTAGTTTGCACTTATTGCTTAAATCCTGAAATGCTTAGCCACGCATGACGTTTAAGTAGGACACTAGTGTTTACAGCTCTAGATGCAGTGTCTGCTACATCAAGTGCGCACTTGATTGAGGCATTTGAAATTAACTTGCCTTCTTGTATAAGGTTGTTTGCCTGTGCCTTATATAGGTCAGGTAGATGTTGTATTAATTTTTCTAACTGATCATAATGAGCCCTGTCATATCTTGCAAGGAGGGCTTGCGTGTTAGCTATACGCCATGTATTAGTAGCTTGTGCAGCTATCCTTTTGCCTGAAGCACCTATCACCTTAGATTCTTTATCAGGGGGTGGTGCTCCACCTGATGTCTGTGAGTTTGCTCTTTTCCTAGCATTTGAGACAACTAGTGAATCTAAGGGTAGCTGTCCGTTAATGTCGGCTGGATCACCAGGAGCAGGCCTGTACTTTTTCTCAATTCTAGGGTTTAGGATCCTAGCACGTACAGGATCTTTAAATACCTCTGGAGCATGTTTGATGACCACTTTGATCACAGGCAGAATTTTATCAGACCTTTGTGACTGTTCAAATGTATCTAATAAATAAATCTTCCTCTGCCTCATCTGAATGCATAGTGACCCCATGATAAATGGCAGCCCTATTCAGTAAGTGCCAGAAACCAATATTGTCTTCTGGGGGAGAAGGTTTTGATGAATATGACTGTGGGTCAGGAATGTCTGGCACATCTTGGGGGTTTGGGTACTCCCAATCTGGATCATCAACAGGGTAGGGAAAAGGCTCACCTGGGTGTACCCCTCCCCCTATGCTATACTCATCATCATTTTGAGGTGTATGTGGTGAAGAATGAGGAGGAGAGTGTTCAGGAGAATTTAGAGGTGAATTGTTAGGAGGAACAGGAGATGAAGGAGAAGGAAGTATAGGAGAAGAAGGGTGCATAGAAGAAGGGTGCATAGGAGATGTGGTAGAGTCCTTCTTGACAGGCACTGCAGGTGTAGGTGCTGTGTCTAATTTCCTCCTCTTCTTGTGTGGTGTTGTGGATACATGACCTGTGTTTGGGTCAATGTAGATCTTCTTTTGTAGAGGATCAGGTTCGAAAAGTTCTTCTCCTTGCGGAACCTTTGCCGGTGCCGATTTTTTCGGTTCCGAGCGTGGTTGCTGCTTATCTTTAGCCTTAGGAGTTGTAACTATGTCCTTTGGCTTAGATTTCGGCACCAAAAGTAATGTTTTCGGAGCCGTAGGCTGTTTTGAGGGCTTGGGAGCATCGGAATCAGGCCTTGTAGGTTTCGGTACCGAAGATATTGGCTTCGGAGTGGAAGCTGGTCTGGTCGGCTTCGAGGCGTCAGACGCTGGCTTCATAATTTTGTCTTTAGAAGTCGACGGTTTCGGAGCCGAGACTTCTTTTGGTTTCGGTGCCGAGGGAGCTGGTGGGATCTGCACGTGCGGCTTGCTCGGTAAGGAGCTACCGGAAGGCTTGAGTATTTTCTTCGGAGCCGGGTTTGATTTTGGAGCTTTTGAAGTGGGTTTTCGGTCGCGACTGGGCCCCGGAGGCGGAGTTTTGACCTTTGCCTTAGATTTGGGTGGTGGGTATGAGGCCGGGCAGTAGTACTCACGCGCTGACCCGATGGTATGGAGTCATCTGAGTCGTCTGCCTCTGATACGATTTGGAGATCGTCTGAATCTTCTTCGGGAACGAGCGTAACTTCTTCGTCAAAGATATCCACCGATTCAGGAGCCGATCTCTGCATGTCGTGTCGACGGGCCCTCCTTTCTCGAATGGTTTTATTGGATCGAAAGGACGCACAGGATGTGCAGCTGGATTTGTCGTGTTCTGGCGATAAGCACAGGTTACACATCTCGTGATGGTCACTGTGTGGGAACTTTGCTCCACAGTTGGGGCATCCTTTCCATGAGGTGTAGGGCTCAAGGTGTGGATAGGCCCAACGGCCCACATAGACGACCGAAATCGAGCTGATGTAGTCGAGACGATGTTGGTCGAAATCCAAAGTAGTTTGGTTAAATTTGAATATGTTTTTAAGCGTCAAAGTACTTGAAAAGTAGATTTCGAACCGGAGCGGGAAAGTTTCATCCAAACCCAGTGGTGGAAAAAACACGATCTAAGGATGGAGCCAATGCCCCTGGGCACGATCGTCCGAGGGAGGAGTCACCTATCTCGTGACTACAAAGACTTCTTCCAAGACTTCAACAACATGCAATCATCAGAGCCCAACACCAGGTGGCGAAGGAGTAGTTTCTGTCCTGTAACTCCAGTTCTGTAGTAGGGGTATCTCTGTTATAGTCATAATCTAGTGAATAGTCCCGCCCATGTGCGTGGACCCCGGCAATCAAAAATAATCTCTTAAGTTGTCAAAATAATGCAGAAACTGCAAAGACACTTAAGAGAGAATTTAAAGACAAATAATGCAGCCTATATCCACAGGCTACACTGTCCAGTACTTCAACTAGAAATTCCACCAAAATTCACCACACACAGCCCAGCCTGCTAGTTTCTACCATAGAGAAACCTGCCTCCCCCAGTCAAAGACTCAGGAATGATAGAGAGGAAGGTAGGGACAGACAAGCCCCATAGGCTGCCATTATGTGGCTTAAATAGGATACTGTGCCTTTAAGAGAACTTTCCAGACTTCTCCCAGTATCCCAGAATGCATAGCAGGTCCAACTTACTTTCAGTTCTTTTTGAAGGCGTATAAAACGCCAGACCTGCAGCATTGTTTACATGAAAAATTCTCCACCGGGGAGGAGGGAGGGCGCTTATGACTATAACAGAGATACCCCTACTACAGAACTGGAGTTACAGGACAGAAACTACTCCTTCTGTAGTAGGGGATCTCTGTGTATAGTCATAATCTAGTGAATAGAATGGCAAGCCCATCCCCACAACTAAGCGGCGGTGGAGAGTAAATACATAATGCCACTACTGTGCGAACAAATTCCGCAGCGAAGCCTGCCCAACCTGAGCGTCTGCCCTGGCGTCAGTGTCCAGGCAGTAATGCTTAGCAAAGGTATGAACCGACTTCCAAGTGGCTGCCTTGCAGATTTCAGCAATCGGCACGTTACGGAGCAGAGCCGTCGTGGCAGCTTTGCCCCTGGTGGAATGAGCCTTAGGCTTACCTCCTAAGGTCTTATTAGCCTTCTGATAACACAATTGTATGCAGGACACAATCCACCTAGAGATGGACTGCTTAGAGGTCGCAAGACCGGTCCTGACCGATCCATAATTGATAAACAACTGATCAGACCTACGAATATCTTTGGTTTTATCCAGATAAAATTTCAACACCCTCCTGACATCCAGAGAATGGAGAGACCTCTCCGCTGGGGATGAAGGGTTCTGAAAGAACGTAGGTAAAGTTATAGTCTGGTTGACATGAAAATCAGAAATAACCTTGGGAAGAAATTTAGGGTGAGTACGCATAACAACCTTAGCAGCATGAAATACAGTATAAGGCTCATTACAACACAACGCCTGAATTTCACTCACCCTGCGGGCCGATGTAATGGCCACGAGGAACGCCGCCTTCCAGGACAGGTGCTGCAACGAAGCCTTATGAATAGGTTCAAAAGGTTCCTTCATCAATCTGGACAGCACCACATTCAATTCCCATGAAGGCGAGGGAAGCCTGACAGGAGGGAATACTTTCTTCAATCCTTCCAGAAAATCTTTGATCACAAGGATCTGGAAAAAGGAAGTCTGTGAAGGGCATTTCCTGTAGGCAGTCAATGCAGCCAGATGAACCTTAATGGAATGCACATTAAGGCCAGACTGCGCCAAATGTAAAAGGTAAGGAAGGATAACATCCTCCTTACAGGTCGTAGGATCATAGTACTTAGACTGGCACCAAATACAAAACCTCTTCCACTTGTAAGCATATGAAGTCCTAGTGGAAGGTCTCTTGGACTCCTTCAGAATGTCCATGCAATCATCGGGCAGATTAAGATGGCCATACTGCACTATCTCAGGAGCCATGCCGCCAAACTCAAAGACGAGAGGTTGGGGTGTAACATCCGTCCCCCGAACTTCGTGAGAAGGTCCGGCCTGCACGGCAACCGAATGTGAGGAAGGAGAGACCGGTGAAGTAGGTCCGTGAACCACCACTGCCTGGGCCACTCCGGGGCGATGAGTATCATCCGAGCCCTGGACCGGGCCAGCTTGATGAGCACCGCCGGAATCAGGGGAATGGGAGGAAAGGCGTACAGAAAGTTGTTTGTCCAGTCGATCCATAACGCATTCCCCAGCGTCCCTTGCTGGAAGTACCTGGAGGCGAAGTCTCTGCACTTGCTGTTTTCGGCGGTGGCGAACAAATCTATGTCTGGAGTTCCCCACCTTGCGAAGACTTCTCCTAGTACTTCGTCGTTTATGACCCATTCGTGGTTTTCCTGAAGCAGTCTGCTCAGTGCGTCTGCCTGAACATTCTGCACACCTGGTAGATGGGTGGCCGTTATCGTCAGTCCTCTGGCCAGGAGCCAGTGCCAGATCGTCTGCGCCTCCTGTGACAGAGTGCGTGATCTCGACCCCCCCCTGCTTGTTGAGGTAATACATCGTGGTGGTATTGTCCGTCTGTACAAGCAGAGAGTTGGTCCGGAAGGACGGAAGAAAGGCCTTCAGCGCCAAGTGAACAGCTCTGAGTTCCAGGAAATTGATGTGATACGTGGCCTCCATCGGTGACCACGTGCCTTGAATCTGCAGAGTCCCGGAGTGCGCTCCCCATCCCAGAAGAGACGCATCCGTCACGACAGTCTGCGTGGGAATGTCCTTGTGAAAGGGAACCCCCTTGAGGAGATTCTCCGCCGAACACCACCACTTCAGGGACTGAAGAGCATGCAGCGATAGGCGAATCTTGTCGTCCCAAGATCCTATCCTCTGATCCCACTGGTCCTCCAAGCACTCCTGCAACGGTCTCATGTGCAGCCGTGCGTGTGGCGTCAGGAAGATACAAGAGGCCATCGATCCCAGTAGAGAAGACACCGTCCTCACTGTTGTAGATGGAGTCGTCATAAGAGCCTGAGCCTTCCGAAGGAGTGATAATCGTCGCTCTTCCCAAGGAGACACGCTTGCTGACAGCGTATTGATGGAGGCTCCCAAGTACTGTATGCATTGAACCGGAGTCGGGACAGACTTGGCCATGTTGATGTGTAACCCCAGCTTGTTCAAGAGAACGCACGTCTTCTGGAAGTGTGCTCGCGCTTCCGAGAAGGAGGATGCCTTGATCAGCCAATCGTCCAAGTAAGGGTAGACGAACACCTTGTTCTTCCTCAGGTGCGCCGCTACCACCGCCATGCACTTCGAGAATGTCCTTGGCGCAGACTTCAGTCCGAATGGGAGTACTGTGTATTGATAGTGATTGGTGCCGACTTGGAACCGCAGGAACTTCCTGTGTTTGTGTGCAATGGGCACATGGAAGTAAGCATCCTGTAGGTCTATAGCGCAAAGCCAGTCTCCCTGTTGCAACTGAGGGTAGATCTGGTGCAACGACAGCATGCGGAACTTTTCTCTGCGAATCCACTTGTTTGCCTGTCGCAAATCCAGAATGGGCCTGAACTCGTTCTTGTCCTTCTTGCGAACCAGAAAGAACCAGGAGTACAGACCTCTTCCTCTCTGAGACAGAGGCACGTCTTCTATCGCCCTTTTCCTTAACAGGATATCCGCTTCCGCCTGAAGCTCGCGCAGCTGAAACTGCGAGCTGACCGGGGGAATCGCTGGAGGAGGGCTGGTGAACCGAAGACTGTATCCATTGCAAACAATATTCAGCACCCACTTGTCCTGAGTAATTTTTCTCCACTCTGCCAGAAAAAGTTGGATGCTTCCCCCTACCGGAGTGGGTAACGGATCCGGGGGAAGTAAGTTCCTAGGGCCTAGACCCCGCCTGGCCCTTGGGCGCCGGAGTCGATTGCTGGCCTCCTCTGCCCTTCTGCTGCTTCTGGAACGGCTTACGGAACGGCTGCTGCTGTTGCGAGTGCCCCGAAGCCTGTCCCCGTCCTCGGCCTTGTCCTCCGAACCGCCGTTGGAAAGGGCGGTACTGCTTCTTGGTCTCCTTGGGCTTTTCCAGGCCCACAGCCGTCAGCGTCTCAGCCTCCGCCTTCATGCGGGCCATTTCATCATCTGCGTGCTTCCCGAAGAGGGTCTCCCCGGAAAACGGCAGATTGGCCACCCTCTGCTGTGCGTCCGGTTTCAGGGACGTCAGCCGGAGCCATGCGTGGCGCCGTTGGTTGATCCCGTGGCAGAACCCGTGAGCAGCCAACAGGGAAGAGTCCGCAGCCGCGCTGATTATCTGGTTGGCCACCAGCATCCCCTCACTCAGGACTTCCATGAAGTCTTCACGCCGCTCCCGAGGTAAATGCTCCGCAAAGCGCTCGAGGGAGTCCCAGAGGGCGCGGTCGTAACGCCCCAACAGAGCCGTGGCACTCGCCGCTTTCATGGATGTCGCGGAAGTCCCACAGATTTTTCGCCCCGCCGAGTCCATCCACCTAGATTCCTTGTCCGGGGGAACCGTGGAGGTCGGAGTGGTGGCATGCTGCTTGCGGGCCGCCGTGACGATGACGGAGTCAGGCGGAGGCTCCGCTCTCAAAAAGGCCGGATCCGAGTCGGGAGCCCGGTACTTCTTTAGTAGCCTGGACGGGGCCGCTCTCGTCACCGCCGGGGTGAGAAACAGCGCCATAGCCGGTTCTTCCAGGCCCGGCACCAAGGGCAGAAGGGGACGAGACATGTGCCTCTGATGCAGAGTCTCGAAAATGACGGACGTCTTCGGAGTAGGCACTGTCAGTGTAATGCCTAGCTTCGCCGCGCCCCTCAACAGGACGTCCTGAAAGGCAACCAGGTCATCTATCGGGGACACTCTGGTGTCCGGCGACCCCGATAGCGTAGGTGAATAGTCCCTGGTCCCAGACGACCTCGTGCGAGAGCGAGATTCGCGCCTCCTATGGCGGTGTCTCGACTTCGTGGAAGATCTGCGCCTAGAGCGAGAACGAGACCTGCCAGCTCTAGGGCGCTCCTTCGGTTTGCGAGGAGGGGTCTTCCGTGGTTCCTCACGGGGCGTCTTCGGATCCTCCCGGGGCTTCGGTTTCGGGGTCCCCTTGGGAGGAGCAGGCAGGGACGGCAGTGAAGTGGACCTCGGCGGAGGAACCACCGGCTGCGGGGTGGGCCCATGCGGAGGGACCGGAGGTGGAGCAGGATCCCCCGCAGGAAGTGGTGGCAAAGGCGGAGGGTCCTCCTTAGGTACGGGTGGAGGAGTAGGAGTCCTGGGTCGAGACGGAGTGTACACTTCCGAGTACACCGAGCCCGGTGACCCTTTAGGGGACGGGTGAGGAGATCCATCCCCATCCGCAGGCGACCGCTTCCTCTTGCGTCCACTGGAAGTGGCGTGACTCCTGGGGCTAGAGCCCCCTCTGTGTCGTTTTGGAGAGGGTGACCTACTCCTCGACGCTGACCGTTGTCTGCTGGACGCAGAACGACGCTTCTCCGGCGTCGAATGGCGTTTCCTGGACTCCGGCGTCGAACGTCGTCCCCTCGACGTCGACCCTCTCATCCTCGGCGTCGAACGTCGACTCTTCGACGTCGATCTCCTCTTGCGCGACCTCTCACGTCGCCCTCTCGACGTCGGACGGTCCACCCTCGACGTCGACCGCCGTCGTCGTCTTGATGTCCTCGACGTCGAGGAGCCCCTCGACGTCGATCGGCGGTGTCGCCTCGACGACGACCGACGGTGTCGCCTCGACGGCGAGCGTCGGTGCCGCTTCGACGGCGAGCGTCGGTGCCGCTTCGACGGCGAGCGTCGATACACGTCCATGCGCCTTCGGCGTCGGTATGAAGACCTCGACGTCGACGAAGACGATGACGTCGACGGCGGCTTCGACGTCGGCTTCTCCTTCGCCGTCGAGCCATCGCGCCGTCTCGACCCGGAGCCCCGGGGAGACGGGGAGCACGCCGTCGTCATCCCTCTCGACGCCGTCGTCGAAGCCCTCGACGTCGACGGAGAATGGGATCGTTGGCTGGACTTCCTGCCCCCGGGGAGCCCCCCAGGGGCCTCAGCAGAGGCAGAGGGATCCCTCCAAGGCTGCCCAGATCCACCTGCAGCGCGTTGACGCCTATCCTCCAGGCCAGCCAGCCTGATCTTCAATCTGTCCCTGAGGGTCCTAGCAGAAAGTTGCTGGCAGATAACACACTCCTCAGGGCCATGATCTTCTGGAAGGCACACGATGCAGACATCATGGGGGTCGCTTTTGGCCTTCTTCCTCTCACATGCTGGGCACTTAACAAAAAGGCCAGGCATTTCGGAGCCCCAAAACGCCTAAAAAACAGCACAAAAGTGAGAAGAGAACACCAAGCAGTAACTGCAACACTTTTAAAAGTCAAAAGTGCAAAAACGAATTCAATAAACCCTTGAAAAAGGGAGAGCTCAATGCCAGGGTCCTGTAAGCAGGAGCCGGAAAAAAGAACTGAAAGTAAGTTGGACCTGCTATGCATTCTGGGATACTGGGAGAAGTCTGGAAAGTTCTCTTAAAGGCACAGTATCCTATTTAAGCCACATAATGGCAGCCTATGGGGCTTGTCTGTCCCTACCTTCCTCTCTATCATTCCTGAGTCTTTGACTGGGGGAGGCAGGTTTCTCTATGGTAGAAACTAGCAGGCTGGGCTGTGTGTGGTGAATTTTGGTGGAATTTCTAGTTGAAGTACTGGACAGTGTAGCCTGTGGATATAGGCTGCATTATTTGTCTTTAAATTCTCTCTTAAGTGTCTTTGCAGTTTCTGCATTATTTTGACAACTTAAGAGATTATTTTTGATTGCCGGGGTCCACGCACATGGGCGGGACTATTCACTAGATTATGACTATACACAGAGATCCCCTACTACAGAACTAATGCACAGTGTAAGATCTGCAGCTCATATGCCTCAAACAGATGCCTTTAAATCTTGTTATCTTGTCACATTTGCTCCGCTTTCAGAGACGGAGGCCAGGTAGGTTACAGTTAGGTCGAGGAGTTTTTTTTAAAGTACTAGACCTGCAGGACTAGTACCATTTTTCAGATTTCTCGAGCCCTGAGAAGGGATGCAAATGGCAGTTACGGCATAGTGCAAAGCCGGATGAGAAAAAAAACACATTTCCCAAAGGTTTTGACACATTTTCAACCCTGTCTGGTGGTGTGGTAGTGAATGTATTGGGGTTACCCTTACTCATTAAGGACTGCATGACTTGGCTCTCAGCACAATGCACTTTCAAAATACTTTTGAGAGAAAAGTCTCATGCGGAGACAGGAGATAGCTCCTGTGGTTCTGTTTGTCACTTCCAGAGCGGAACAACATTGGTGGGGTGATACACACTGACACCGACTGGTGTGCAGGTGTACTGCTTTTAGGAAGTTTCCAGATCCTGGGGAATAGTTAAAAGATTAGGAATCTGAGGTTAGAAGTATTCATCAGAAATAAGAATTGTGAATTTTAACATTCTGATTTGGTCCTACAGCTCCTCTCTGCCTATAATCACCATCTCTTAGCAATATAGTTTGATCTGCTGCTGGCCTCATTAAAGCTGTCAAAACAGCTATGACTGTAATGTATTTAGTATTTCAACAGCAAACTCAATAACACAACACTCCTGGCCTCCATTCATTTCACAAAATGCTACACATAGCCACTCTTACCTGGTAGTCTACAAGAAGCTCAGGCCCTTTGAAGTACCTGGATGCCACGCGAACATTGTACTCTTGCGCAGGGTGGTAAAATTCTGCCAAGCCCCAATCTATAAGTCTCAGCTGTAAGTCGGGAGAATTTTGAAAACATCAGAATCAAAAATATTCTATGGAATATTACTTTGTAAATAGAAATATATCATACTTATAAAGTCTAACAGTTCCAATCTATCCACTAAAGGTGAATGTTAAGAATCAATAAAAACAAAGACCATATCAAAAAAATGCATACGAACAGCTGATTGCATAAAGCATCTTAAACCACACATCCTGGAATCAACGATGGGCTGCTATTAAAACGTCAGCATCTCAATTCTATACCAAGATTGGAAGCCCAACCACTTCAGTTAAACAACCAGTTATGATGGGTAATGAATTTCATCTTCCCGTGATCTTTGATGACAGGGGCCAAAAAACACTGCTTAGTCTGTGGAATTTGTAGTGCACACATCTGCTGCAGTAGCACAACAAACAAATAAGCGGCAAACTGGATGAAAGGGCCATTACATATTGAAACAAAAATCTAGATTTAACTACAAGGGATTTGTTTGAATGGTCTGGATGACATACGTAGTATACTGATCCTTTAGTTTACATAGTTTCTCATTCAAAGAATTGACTGCTGCTGCTACTCTCCATAGAGGGTGCTAACTGTAGCTTTAGAAAGCAGAGTGCTGTCAATGCTCAGCAGATATATCAGGCACAAGTTTTTGACAATGTCTCCCCCTAACGTTCCACTGATTCATGAAGCTGAATTCCTGCACTGGTTATACATCATAAGGTCCAGGCGTAAGACATACATCAATCAAGACATATTAAATAAATCCATATAGGCAGGAAGGTTTTGGGAACTAACTTTACAATTACTACTTTTCAAAAAATGGTAACAGAGGAGCTATTCTAACTGCACTACCATTTTTCATACTTAATAGTCTCAACATCTTACCTTTTTCTGTTGATGATCGATCATGACGTTATGTGGTTTGACATCTCGGTGCATTATTCCCATACTGTGACAGTAATCCAGAGCCTGAGGAAGACAGAGTAGAAGTACACTGATTCCAAGCTGTCGCTGATAAACTCCTGCTCTGGATAGAAATGTAAGCACTCCCTTAAACAGGAACTACAAGTACTAGAATATAGATAGTAGGGACCGATGGTCTTTCAATCAGCTTTCTACCCACCAAGAACTAGCCTATTTTAGCATCACTCTGCAAGCCCATATTGAAGCAAACCCAGGGTAATTATTTGTCATTCCACTGTCCTACAGACCTATCTGTGATCAGAAAATCATTTGTTAAACATTCATTATGAAACTGCATCCTTGATTTGCAGGGGAATATAAATGGAGGTGCTTTCCATTATAATATCCCCCCCCCCCCAAAAAAAACTAGCTGATGGCGTTCACAGGCCAATATCTTAGTTTTTCACCTGTTGGTGTAGTTCTGCAGCTTGACTAATTTTCTGGATTCACATGTTGTGCATTACTCCATCTAGTCTTTGGGTGTGGAATTCTTCCCAAAAACGTTTGTCCTATTTTTGTGTTTGTTGTTGGTGGGCATAGAGGTGCCTCCATGTGGTGCCCTTTGTGACGTCAACACGCTTCCTCTGGAAGCTCCCACCTTTGGTCTTCAGATTCCTTTTTTTTTTCTCCTCATCAGCTTGGCGGAGGAGGATGGGTTCGCTTGCGAATCAGGAAAATTCTTCAAGCTGCAAAATAACACTGACGGTAAGAAACTATACTTTTTGCAGCGTGATACTTTTCTGGAGTCACATGCTGTGCATAGATTTCGTAGCACTTTGGTACTACAGTGGTGGTTGGGTTGAATAGGAGCTTTGATTTGAAAACAGATGTAAGACCCTTGGTCCTGCTTGCGCTACCTTGTTCATTTGAAAATCTACACAATAGTGTCTGGTGAACATGTGCACTGATGACAAAGTTGCTGCCATACAAATGTTTTGTAGTGGACTATTTGCTAGGAAAGCGATGGTTGCTCCCTTTTTTTCCTTCTCGAGTGTGCGCCAGGACTGTTTTGGAACGTTTCTCTTCCATTCTCGTGGCACAACTGAATAGTTTGTGCTATCCATCTTGCAATTGTGTTCTGCGAATGATACGAAGAGTTGCTTTGTTTTTCTGTCAGCTTTTCTCCTTTCGATGTGGTACATTTTTGCCAGTCTTGCAACTAGTGTGTGTAATATTCTCCTTTGCGTGCATTTTCGGTTTTTGAAAGAAGCTTGGTATCTGAATACTTTGGTTCGTGTGGAACCAAGACCAACTTTGGCATGAACTGTGGGTCCGTTCTCATGACAAATCTGTTTTTGTGAACTTGAAAGTAAGGTTCTTGCATCATGAGTGCTTTTAACTTACTAACTCTGCGCAGTGACCTTATAGCCACTAAAAAGGCAGTCTTTAGAGAGAGCATTTGTAATGTTGCCTTATATAAAGGTTCAAAAAGTGTCACCAATTGTGTGAGCACAATATTTAAATTCCATGAAGGAGCCGTCATCCTCTTTGTGGGTGTAATTCTTTTTGCTCCATCTAAGAACAATTTGATGACAGGTGATGTGAAGAAACCTCTCTCAATGTAACCCTGTGTGTATGCCAAGCTTTCTGCTAAATGCACCTTTATTTATTTGTGTTTTATAGAGCGCAAACTTGACCCGTTAAGGTATCAGAACGCTTTACAAAATTCTAGGTGGCTAGGTGGCTACATTCGGGATAAACACAAGTAAACTTGACCCGTTAGGGTATAGGAGAGCATTACAGGATTTACAAGTTGTATACAAGAGACTCTGGAGGGAGGGTTTGAATGCAGGAGGTCCCAGATCCCAGGGTGGGATGTCCAGAGGTGCCGGGTGGATAGCATCCCGATAGACCAATGAGAAGCAGTAAACGGAAACAGGACAGGGTTGCGGAGGTGATTTCAGGGCAAAATTTAGGAGAAGAAATTGCCCATTAGAAAGGTTTCAGCATCCTTTTTAAAGAGTGCCAATGATGGAATTCTTCTAATGCCAGGTGGGAGTGAGTTCCATATTCTTGGTGCGGCCCCAGAGAAGGCCAGATTGCATGTGTGTTTTTTTTATCGCAAGCGTGCTGGTTGGAGCAAAAGGTCTCTGGCGGAACTGGAGTGTCTGGCTCCTCCGGATAGCATGAGTTTCTGGGCAAGAAATGCAGTGGAGTTTGAGTATAGAGCCTTGTGCGTGATACATGCAAATTTAAGTTGAATTCTGGGCTCAAGATGAAGCCAGTTCAGAGTTTTCAGGTGCGGTGAAATGTGGTTGAATTTCCTTGAGCCTGTTAGAAGTCTGGTGGCCGCGTTGAGGCAGGCTTTTAACGGGGCCAGGGAGGTCTTGGGTAAACTCAAGAGGGTAGAGCAACCATATTCCAGTCTAGAGAAGACTAGTGCCTGGACTGCCATTTTTAGGTCGTGAGTGTCGAGGAGAGGTTTCAGTTTCCTACGCTAGCTCAGGTGAAATTTGGCTCATTTGGCCATCGAGTTGATGTGGTCACGCATGTTCAGGCTGCAGTTAAGGGTTATTCCAAGGGACTTGGCAGAGTCCACTATGGTCGGTGGGCAGTTTAGAGCGGTCATTGCCTTAATTCATTCCTGAATGTCAGGTTTGGTTTTGGGTGGGGTAGGAGAAATGCAGTTTTTTCTGCGGTGTGTTTGAGCTGGTTAGAGGTGAGCCATTGGAGAAGAGATTTTGATGTAGATCTGGGTGTCGTCGGCATACATGTAGTAGGATATATTTGCAGTGCGTAGTACTTCGGCTAGCGGTTTGAGGTAAAGGTTGAAGAGGGTGGGGGACAGGGTTGATCCTTGGGGGACTCCAACCGTGATCGGACAGGGAGAGGACAGGTTACCGTTGATTAGGAATCTCTGTGAAAGGTTTTGGGGGAAGGACCTAAACCATTCAAGGACAGGGGCATCCACTCCCATTTTGAGTTTGAGGCGTTCAAGTAGTTGTTCATGGTTGACTTATCGAAAGCAGAGGATAGATCTATGAGGATTAGGAGACAAGTTTTGCCTTGGTCAAGGGCGTGGAGGGCGTCATCCACGATGTGGAAAATGGTGGTTTCAGTGCTGTGCCCAGGCTTGAATCCTGATTGGAAGTCATCTAGTAGGTGGAAGTTGGTGATGTGCTGACTCAGCTGCTGTTGCACAAATTTCTCCAGAACTTTAGCTAAGAGTGAGATATTAGATATATGTCTAAAGTGGTCAGGGAAAGCAGGATCCAGCGACGTTTTTTTTGGAATGGGGAGGACTTGGTCGGCTTTCTGTCAGGTATCGACCCCTGTAGAAGGGAAGCGTTAATTATTGCAGTCCAACTAGGAATGATGGATTGAGCGGCGGCAGTTAGAGGTGAGTGGGTCATTAAAGTGGTTCGGGTTAAAGGAGGATAGAATTTTCAAGACAGTGTTCGTCATATACTTTGAAGTTGGTCCAGTGCGCTTGGTTTTTGGGTGATGCCTGGGGGTGCAGCGCTCAAGGAGGAGGCAGAGCCGGAAAAGGGAGAGTAGGTGGCAGATCTAAGTTTGTTTCCTAGGGCAGTGATTTTGTCAGAGAATAAGGAGGAGAATTTCTCTAATAATAGGGATTTGAGTTTTTTTTTAGAGGTTTGGCCAGATTGTTAGATTGGTGTTTGACCATTTCGAAATGCTTGTGAGGTCTGTTCTTGGAGTCCCCAGTTCTGATTGGAAAAATTATTTTTTGGAGTTGAGGATGTTCCTATTATAGGCATTTCTGGACTGACGGAGAAATTTTCTTTTTTCTTTCCCATTTTTTTAATTTTGTTATTTATTTATCTCTTTAAGAGAAGGTATTAGTTCATCTGAGCAAAGTTTATAGATTTCCAATGGAATGGTATCTTCCCCTGTGGCTTTCCCTATAGGCAATGATAGTATAGCCTCTTAGTTCTTTTCTCGTTATGCCTATGGCCAGAGCGTCTACTTCAGTCGCGGTTAGTTGGTTCGTTAGATTTTCTCTTAAGTAATCCTCAATTACAGAACCGTTAGCGTACATTCCGGGGTGTACAAAGCTTCGTAGTATTTAGCGAACTGTTGGGTGATATTATTTGGTTGACTATATTTCTTGTTGTCAAGTCCCGTTATTTGAGTAATCGTGGAATCTACTCTATCTTCTGCCACTTTAAAGGCCAAAATTTTGCCTATTTTGTCTCCACCCTCATAATTGGAAAATTTATATTTATGTATCTGAGCACTATTTTTTTTAAAAAGTTTTTCTTTGGTCTTACATTTTAGCTGGCAGAGATTTGCGCAGATTTCCAGAGTAGGTAAGTTATCTCTTAAGGCTAGTGCTAACCGAATCTCTCCAGCAGCAATATCAGAAGTCAAGGCTACATCGTTCTTACGTCTTTCATAATTCTGTTTCAGGACATAAGATTGCGTGAACCCTCGGATGCTTGCCTTACAGGTGTCCCATACTATTAAACATGAAGCAGTATTTCTGTTGATGTCTAAAAATTCTATTATATGATGTTTTCACTGCAAAATATAGGACGTGTCTGAAATTAAATTCCTAGGGAACGTAAAAGGTCTGGGAGGTTTGCGATTCGAGGAGATAGAAAATTCCACCATGATGGGGTTATGTTCGGATGAGATGCGGGGGTAGATTACTATTGATGCAGAATTCATCAAGAAATCTGAAACAAAGGCCATGTCTAGTCGGGAGCATAATTTGTGAGGTGCTGAATAATATGTGTAGCCAGGAGAGTTTGGGTGTAAGTATCTCCATACATCTTTGACATTGTGCGTCTTACATAGATCTAGAATAGAAGCTCTAGTTTTGGAATTTAGTTTGTGATTACCCGGCCGAGTAGTGTCTATTTGGCAGTTCAAGATACAGTTGAAATCTCCCATCACTATCAATTCTCCCTCCCAGTCTAGTAATGCTATATTTAGCTGATCAAATATTCTGGGTTCATCTTTGTTAGGGCCATATACAACACAGGCTACAAACTTCGTATTGTTGATGCATAGTTGAGTAATCGCCCACCTTTCCCTTGTGTCGTGTGTTGATTTAATTATTTCTGCTTTAAATCTTTTATCTTTCAAGATTGCTACCCCCCTAGTTGAAGAAACCACAGCTGAGCTTATTACCAGCTCCAATCCCAGTTGATTCAGCAGTTTCTTGTCTTTATCTGTGATATGTGTTTCTGACAAGAATACTAAATGGGGGTTGTAGAGTCTTAGCTCTTCTGCAACTAAACGCCTTTTGCGTTTGTTATTCAGCCCTGAGACGTTCCATGCCAAGCATTTAATATTATGCATCACTGATATAAAGTAGAATGACAATAAACTACATCCATTCCATCAGCTCTATTAAGCCATATAAATTGTTCTTCAAATACTGTTCAAAGACAAAAAAGTTTTCTACAAAATCATATCTTACGTTGTGTCCCTCTACCAGGTTGAAAATATTTTTCCCTCCACCCCCCCCCCCCACCCTCTCCTTCCACACCCTCCCCTGACTGCGGAGACCCACCCTCCCCACCCCCCTCACCTTCTGCTGCCGTTGGCGAGGCAGCGCCTGCGGCAGAGAGTCCGAGCCTCCCTCAACCCTCCCCTGAAGTTGCCGCTATTAATAATGCAGCGTCAAACCATGATGATATATTTAACAGAGTAATTTGTAAGTTCACCATTTTCTGGTAACACTTAGTAATACTTTGTGATTAACAGTTCGATCCCCCCCCTTAACCTTGAATTTCCCGTGTCCCTTCGTATTCCCATTACTATCTGTCTAACATATTTATATCATATGCGAAAAATAGGGGTAAGCCCCCCCAAAAATTATTTTTTTTTCCCCCTTTCCTTTCAGTACTTGCTCCTATTGATACTAGACAAAAATGTCTGTGCCTCGTGAACGTCACTAAAGAAATTTGTGCGCCCATTCATGATCACTTTAAGTCTGGCAGGTTCCTGCAAATATGCTTGACCTCCCAGTTTATTGACTGGATCGATTAGTTTTCGCATTTCCAATCTTTTGTCCATCGTAGTTTTACTAAGATCTGAGTGGGTAAAGATGGAGAGATTGCCAATAGTTATTGGGGTGTTGGGTCTGGCTTTTTGCCATACAGCTTGTCGAAGCAGGAAATTGCCGAAGTATATTAAAAACGGGCGTGGAAATTTATTGTTCTGCCGTTTTAAGCCGAGTGGAAGTCTGTGTGCTCTTTGTATTTAGGAGTTCCAATCCCAGTCAGAGAGTTCCGGAAAGGCTTGAGGTAACAGTTTCACCAGAAATGCCCTTGGGTCAGACCCCTCTAGCCCCTCCGGTATTCCATAAACTTTAAGGTTGGATCTCCTTTGCCGGTTTTCCAAGTCCTCGACTTTCCCCTGTAGTTGGGCTAACTGGGCATCATGACGCTCTGCAGTGAGACCTATCCGTGATGTCTCCTCTTCTACCGCGACTGTGCGTTGCTGAAGCTCTATTATCTCCTGTGTGACGCCACTTAGGCTGGAATTTAGATCTGATATGGAAGTTTGAAGTCTTACGTTGTCACTTTTCAGTGGTTGATAGTGCTCTTTCGAGTCTCCCCTTTGGCTAATCAAAAGTTTTAGTATTGTGTCCAACTGGGATTGGCCGGTATTCCCCGTCCCAGTCCCTCTGTTAGGTTCAGTGTCATCAGATGATTTATTTGGGTTTGTATTTATATTTACAAAAAACGGCTGATTAGAGCCTGCAACTGGTGACAGATGATCCTTCTCTCCTGTGGCGGTCTCAGAGGGAGTGCTCCTTGGGGTTTGCGCACTGAGTGGCCCCGGTATAGGGACCTGTGACGTCTCAATATCTGTGGGGCTACCCCCTGAAAGTCTTAGCGCCATGCTCTTGACTAGCCCCTTGGCCTCAATCCATCTCCTTAGCGGACTTTTGTCAGTAGCCAGTTTTTTAGCAGCTAAGGGCGCTGCTCCTGCAGGGCGCGCCAGATTAGACAAAACTTTCCCCCTCTTCTTGTAGCTTGCCTTGGCTTTACCTCTAAGTCTTCATGAAGACAACCTAGTCAAAGAGTTGTCTGTAGTCTTATCCTGCTCCTCCTCCGTCTCATCATCAAGGTCCTCAAAGGAGGGCTGCTCCTCAACCAATTCCAAAAAGGAATCGCCGGTTTGACTCACCCCAAGTCCATTATCTTCTTCCATTAGCGCTGAAGTTGTGGCAGTGGCCGTAGAGATATCAGACAGTCTCTCTAGAGCTCCCGGGAGCATCGGGCAACATTGTGGAAGTTTCTGCTGAGGTTAGCCCCCCCGCTGCCTCATTAACTCCTTCTGTTACCTCCGAGACCTCTATGATCTCCTGGGTCCCTTGAGTCTCAGTGCCCCTAGGAGAGGTGGCGTAGTCATCACAGCTGATTTTATCCAATAATGGCACAGTTGGGGGGACTATCACTGCTGGCCCTGTTTCAGTGATGGGGGCGGTTCCATCCTTAGACAATCCTGATGGTGGATGTGATAGCGCCTGTGTTTCGATTTCATCATTTATTGCTATGGGAGTGTCTTGTGTCCTGACACCAAGCGGTGGGCCTGATATCTTCCCCGAAGCCACCCCCGCCTTTGAAACATCAGCAGTGTCAGCACTAACGCCCTTCTGAACAAGCACTTTCAGTATTGTTCCACAGTTTGTTAGTACAGGAGGGCTCAGAATCGTCTTACCTGCCGCCTTCCTGTCGCTCCCCATCAGAATCACAGAGTCTTGGGAAGCATTGTGCGAAGATAGGGGCTGTAAGGAAGAAGCAGGGTTCGCCATGAAATTCACCTGGGCCAACACTGCTGCCGCCGCCCCCGCGGTTGTAGTAGTAGCAGATGCTGCCATTGATACAGCTATCGCAGGGGTCGAGGTAGCCAAGGCAGTAGAGGCTACAGAGATAGAGGGAGCGGCCGCCGCCGTTGCGGAGTTTTTTGTGCTCCGCGTAGTGCGCGATGGATGTTTGGGCGACATAGCTCTGTGCAGGCGTGCAAGCGCCGATGTGGCTACCTTCCGTGTCCCAGACAGCCCAAGCAAATCGATCCTAGATCTGGCGAGCCAGTTTCCAAGCGCTCGCCAACCAGCCGGAGGCAGCCACTGCATCCGTTACGTAGCCGCCGGGAGGCCGCCAGAGAGCCTGCAGGTAAGAGGGACGAAAGATGCCGGTTTCTTTTCGTTTCTTCTATAGCCAATTATCCAAAAGTTCTCCAAACAGCCGTTGCGTTGCCGCTGGAAGAGCCGGAGAGCCTGCTGAAGAGCCCGCAGGTGAGGAGGGAGCGAGCTGCCGATTGCTTTCTTCACGTTATCGTTCTCGCTATTGCTTCCGCATTTGTCCGCAATGTCGGTTAAGCTGCTTCTGATAATATCCTAGCAGTCTGCTATCTCCAGTGGAGGGGAGAGCTCTCGGTCTGCCGCGTAGCAGAGTCCTCACTCCGCCATCTCTTCTCCGGACGGAGAAATTTTCAATGTGCGGCTGAAGGGTGCTGTCTTCAGTGTCTTTCTGTCTGCCAGAGGGATCTCCTCTCACTGTTGAGGGACCCGGTGAACCAGGGGTTTCTGTCTTTGATTTGGGTTCTTTTTAATTTAAGTGAGGCAAGATCATCAAGAATGTTAGTTATAGTTGCGGAGTAATGATTGTTGCGGTCATTGACCATTATATGGTGTGGGTGGGGTGTCAGAGTCGAGCCGAGCCGCCAATTTGCCGTGATCAAGGTTCTTGGTGTCTCTGTCCCAACGTTTAGGAATCACCGGTTATGGTGCTCTTGTCTTGTGGGTACCAGGTAATAGGAAAGTGATAGCGTGCTGGTCAGACCAGTCGCATGGGTCTAGAGAGATAAGCTTGACCTTTAAAGATAGGTCAGCTTACACTCTAGAAGGTTTGTAACGTTTTTTAGCACTGCCGTCTCTCTGGAAATCCTTTTAAAATAATCCGTCTTTCCTACACCAGAGAGAATATATTTTCCATTTAACTATATAACACTTTATAGTTGTTGCTCTTCTCGCCTCTTAAGATCACCACTGTTTTCTGGCAACCTTAGATGTCTGAACTCTTAAGTCTCTAGGAGCAATGCTGCCAGCAGTAAAGACACTGGTTCTGGGTGGAGCACTTTCCCTTCTTGAATTGAGAGCTGGTCTTGCCCGATTGGTAGTTTGTGAAAACGCCCCTGTGATAAGTTTATTAGCTCTAAGAACCATATTTGTCTTGTTCACTGTGGTGCAATTAGTATCACTGATTTTGCAATTGCTGTTCACCTTGTGAACAACTGGTATCGGGAGGGGGGGGGGGGGGGGGGGGGGGGGGGAGAGCATACGCAAATTTCAGTAACCAATCTATTCAACAGTACAGTCCCCATTGACTGTCGGCACTTATCTGGAGGCGTAGTGTTAGCAATTCGTGTTCTGGGGTGTCGCAAAGAGATCTATTTCTGGTGTTTCCCATCTTCCAAAAATTTGAGAGTCCTGTTTGGTATAGATCCCACTCGTGAGACCATGAGGATTCTCTGCTCAGTCTATCTGCCTCTGTATTGTCACTCCCTGGTAGGTGGACAGCTAAAATCATTTTTTTCCATTGAATAGCTCAAACTTGACAGTGGTAGATCCTGTGCCCCTCCCCCCATTGTTTATATAAAACATTGTGATTGTGTTGTCTGTCTGGATTCAAGGAAAATGCTACTTACCAGTAGGCATGTAGAGCTGCAGATTCTCACACTTTGCATTAGATCGCCATCTGGTGAAGGACTCGGATGCTTTCACTTTGTTGTTGTCTTGGAAGAAGTCTTTGTAGTCATGAGATAGGTGACTCCTCCCTTGGACAATAGTGCGCATGGGCATAGACTCCATCCTTAGATTGTTTTTCGCCATGATGGGAAATTATGGAGTTAATAGAAACAGAAAAGATGTCCATGTGTGTATATCTAAATAAGATAGAACTGGAACAGATACAGGTCCTGGGGAGGTGGGTGGGCGTGTGAGAATTTGCAGCTCTACATGCCAAGAACAGATGACTACTGGTAAGTAGCACTTTCCTTTCAAGGTATATGAGCTGCAGATCTCACACTTAGCATAGACTGTACAGCAGTATCTCCCCAAGCGGTGGTCACCTGTATCGGTTGCAGTAGCTTGAAAGAGAGTTTTAAGAACAGCTTGGCCCACAGAAGCTTGCTGCTTGCTGCACAATAGTTTTAAGTGAAGGTGCGAGTTGTAGACCATGTTGCTGTCTAACAGATGTCTTCTAGGGGAATGTTCCCTAAGAATGCCATAGAGGCCCCTAGTTTGTGTGCAGAGTGCGCTCTAGGGGGAATTGTCAAGATGCTTTTAGCTTTTTGGTAGCATATTTAGATACATTTAACTATCCACCTTGCAATTCCAGCTTTGGAGATGGGATTACCCTTATGCGGTGGAGAGAAGGCTACGAGCAATTGTTTTGCGAAAGGATTTTGTTCTGTCAATGTTATGAAGCAGTGCTCTTTTGACATCGAGGGTGTGTAGAGCTCTTTCTGCTACCGAGTCTGGGTTTGGAAAAAACACCAGTAACTCCACTGATTGGTTAAGATGAAATGGAGAAATGACCTTAAGAAGGAATTTTGGGTTTGTTCCAAGAACCACCTTGTTACGATGTAACTGTAAGAATGGTTCCAGTATGGTTAAAGTCTTGATCTCACTCTTCTAAGAGAGGTAATGGCAACAAGGAAAGCTACTTTCCATGTGAGGAACTGTTGTTCGCATTTGTGTAAAGGTTCAAATGGGGTCCCATGAGCCTGGTAAGAACAATATTGAGGTTCCACATTGAAGAGGGTGGTAACCTAGGAGGAATGATTCTTTTTAGGCCCTTCATAAAGGCTTTAATTGCACAGACTCTGAATAGTGACAAGTGTTGTCTGTTTTGTAAGTAAGCAGCAAGTGCTGCTAGATGTAAACGTATGGATGAATATGCTACATTACATCTTTGCAAGTGCAGTAGGTAGCAAATGATACTCTGGATGGAGGCATCCAGTGGATCAATATGGTTATTGGTGCAGTAAATGGGAAATCCTTTCCATTTTGCAGCATAGCAAGCTCTAGTAGTAGGTTGTCTGGCTTCTTTAATGATGTTCATACAGTCCGGTGGTAGGTTAAGATACCCGAACTCTAGGACTTCAAGAGCCAGATTGCCAGATTCAGCTGATCTGGATGTCTGATCTCTCCATGGTTCTACGTTATCAGGGATGGGGACAGGCGCAGTTTTTGGTGTGGAACTAGTGAGAGTTCCAGCAGTGTTGTGAACCATGGTTGGCGTGCCCATGTGGGAGCTACTAAGATTAGTTTGAGAGACTGTCAGAGCTTGCGTACCACTAGTGGAATTAGCGGGAGTGGCGGAAAAGCGTACGTAAATCTGCCTGACCAGTTCATCCATGTTGCATTGCCCTTGGACAATGGGAGTGGAAACCTGGCAGCGTAGGTTGGGCATTTTGTGTTGTCACGTGTGGCAAACAGATCTATGTCTGGTTGGCCCCACATGTGAAAAAATGGTTGAAGGACTGGGGGATGTAGTTCCCATTCGTGAATCTGTTGTGTCTGTCGACTTAACAGATCTGCAATCTGATTGTGAACTCCTGGGAGGTGTTTGGCAAGTAGATATATATTTTGTGGGATGGCCCATCTCCAAATGTTCTGAGCAAGCTGGGACAGCTGCAGAGAATGTGTGCCTCCTTGTTTTTGTATGTAGTACATGGGTGTCATGTTGTCCGTCCGGATCAAGACAGCTTTGTTTTGTACATGTACTTGGAAAGATTTTAGTGCTAGGAATATTGCTAGTAGCTCCAGGTGATTGATGTCGAGCACTTTTTGTTGATCCGTCCATTGGCCCGGAGTTGTATGTCCGAGGAGATGGGCTCCCCATCCTGTGAGTGATGCATCTGTTGTGAGTACCATCTGTGGAACAGGTTCGAGGAACAGCCGCCCTTTGGACAAGTTTTTTGTGTTCCACCACTGCAGAGAGTGAAGTGTGCGGCTGTCCACCAACACTGATCTGATCTGTAAGTTTTCCTTGAGCCCGATTCCACTGATGTGCTAGACATTCCTGTAATGGACACATTTGAAGTCTTGTATATGGTACAATAAAAATGCAAGATGCCATCATGCCTATGAGCTGCATGAACACACTGGCTGGGAGAGAATGGGGGACTTGAAATGTTGTGATGAGGACTTGTATGCTGGCTATCCTGGCTGGACTGGGATATGCTAGAGCTGTGGAGGTGTTTATTGTAGCCCCCAGATATTGGTGTATATAAGAGGGCTGGAGATGAGACTTGGTGTAGTTGATTGTGAACCCCAAGTTGTGTAATGTCTGAATGGTTTGATGAGTATGTTGAACACACTGATTGAGTGACTTGGCTTTTATTAGGCAGTCGTCTAGATATGGGAAGACATTAACCTTTTGTCTTCTGAGATGTGCTGCTACTACTTCAAGGCACTTTGTGAACACTCTGGGTACAGTTGTGACTCCGAATAGAATGACTTTGAACTGATAGTGTTGTCCATCCACTACAGACCTTAGATACTTTCTGTGAGAAGGATGTATGGGAATGTGGAAATAGGCGTCCTTGAGATCTAGTGTGGGAAGAAAGCCGCCTTATTGCGGGAGCACTTGTTGGAGAGTGATCATATCAAAATGATCTGAGTGTATATATAGGTTGAGGGGCCTGAGATCTAGTAATTGTCTTACAGTCCCGTCGTCCTTGGGTATGAGGAAGTACAGCGAGTAAACCCCTGTTCCTTGATGTTGTCAGGGAACAGTCTCTATTGCGTGCTTTTGAAGCAGTGAGAGAATGTCTTGTTTTAGGAGAGTAAGATGTTCTGTGGACATGGGACGCTGCTTGAGCGGTATATGTGTGTGTGTGTGTGTGTGGGGGGGGGGGGGGGGGGGGGGGGGGTGGTAGCTGTAGCTGTAAGTTCTAGGCAGTAACCATACTGGATAATTTTTCTTACCCACTTGTCTGTTGTGATGGAATCCCAGACAGGTAGGAATTGTGATAATCTCCCCCCAACTGGAATGGGATGGTTTGGGAGGAACGGAGGGAAGTCACTGTTTTTGTTGGGGAGGTACAAGTATTACCTAGACCTCTTCCTTTATTGTAGTTTCCTCTGTATCCGCCTCTAAAGTATCCTCTATTGGGGGATGTTTGTGTAGCGGCTTTAAACGAAGATGAGTTGTCTGCTCTCATGTTTTGGGAGGCCCCTCTATAGAAGGAGGGGCTCCTTTCGCCCCTGTGTTTGTGGAGACTGTAAAGCTCCCATGGACTTAGCAGTCTCAGTGTCTTTCTTCATTTTTTTCAAGTGCAGTGTCCACAGCCGGGCCAAAAAGTTGTTGTTGGTTGAACGGCTGGTTGAGAATACTAGTCTGGACTTCCTGCTTAAAGCCTGAGATGCGCAGCCAGGCATGTCGCCTCAGTAGCACACTGGTATTGCTGGATCTAGAGGCAGTGTCTGCTGCGTCAAGTGCGCATTTTATTGACAGATTAGAAATTAGCTTGCCCTCTTGGATGAGATCCTTTTCTTGTGTTTTATATTGGTCAGGCAAATGTTGAAGTAGGGTTTCTAACTGGTCGTAGTGAGCCCCATCATATCTTGCGAGCAGTGCCTATGTGTTGACTATGCGCCAGTGATTGGCTGCTTGTGCAGCTACCCTTTTGCCAGAAGATTCTAGCAATTTGGATTCTTTATCAGAGGGTGGCGCTTCCCCGGAGGTTTGGAAGTGGACGTGCTTTCTAGCGTTGGAAACTATTCGAGAATCCAAAGGAAGCTAGCCTTTAATGTAAGCAGGATCTACAGGGGCAGGTCTATACTTTTTTCTATTCTAGGGTTAAGAATTCTAGCACGTACGGAATCTTTGAACACTTCTGGAGCATGTTTAATGACTCCCTTAATCATTGGCAATATTTGCACAGTCTTTTGGGACAGTGGTGACACGTCTAGTTTCTGGATCAATATAAATCTTTTTCTGTTTAGGATAGATAGGATCCGGATGAAAAAGTTGCTCTTCCTCAGGAACCGCTTTAGGCGCAGATTTTTTCGGTTCCGAGCGAAGTTTGTGTTGACTTTTATGGTCTTTGGCCTTAGGAGGCGTGGTTGAGTCCTTAAGCTTAGCTTTTGGTTCCGAGGCTCTTGGTTTCGGAGACGAAGCGGGATCTTTAGGCTTGGAAATGTTCGAAGCCGGCTTATCCACGGGCCTCGAGGTTTTCAGGGCCGATTTGTCTTTGAAGGTGGAAGGCGTTGGAACAGATTTCTGAGCCGAGAGTTCTTTTGGTTTCGGTGCCAAAGGTGCCGGTGGGATTGGTACATGCGGTTTGCTCGTTCTGAGCTACCGGAAGGCTTTTTTTTTTCTACGGAGACGGACCCGCAGGTGGGGCTTCTGAAGTGTGTTTTCGGTCGCGACTGGGGCCAGCAGGCGAAGTCTTGACCATTGCCTTTGGTTTTGGTGGTGGGGTTGGGGTAGGGGCATTAGTACTCCCTCTTTGACCAGGAGTGATGGGGTCGTCTGAGTCTTCTGCCTCTGATACGATTTGGAGATCTTCGGAATCTTCTTCTGGGACATCTGGGCCTTCGTCGAAGATGTCCACTGGTTCCGGAGCTGATCTCTGCATGATGTGTCGACGAGCTCCTTGATCTCGAATGGTCTTCGATCAAAAGGATGCGCAGGCTGGACAACTGGACTCGTGTTCAGGTGATAGGCACAGGTTGCAGACCTTGTGATGGTCACTGTGCGGGAATTTTGCTTCACACTGGGGGCATTTCTTGAATGGCGTCCTTTCCATGAGCCGTAGGCCTCACTGGATAGGCCCAACGGCCAGCGTCGACAACCGGAATCGACTAGAGGAAAGTGGGTCGAAGCTGAAGATGTTCGAAGTTAAGTTGAACAGTTTTTAGAGGTTTTTTTTTCACAACCAATTTTATTGAGCAAATGAGCAATAAAAACGTGGCACCCCCAAGGCCGGAGATCACCACAACGATATCGGTACAATAAATCACATAGGTAGCAAATGTCCAAGCAGGCCTTAAGAATAGGCTCAGTATGAAAAAAAACCCTAACCCACCCTACCCCCCAACCCCGACCCCCCAACACCCAAACCCCCCCCCGCCCCACACACGTGTACACATAGCAACAGAATGAAAGGTGTAGGTGCAGCGCGACTGGAGCGTCGCAGACTCGGGCCAACAATGTCCATGCCATCAAATGTCCTCTTCTCGCTCCGCTGGGGGATCCAGTGACAGACCCCGGTAATCGGCCCATCGCTTCCAAATTTTGTAGTGGTTACGCGGGCAGCCACTCGCCTCAAAGATCGGCCTTTCCAGGTCCATGAAGTAGTCCAGCCCAGCTTCCACACAGACAAGGGGGGAGCCCTCACCGCCTTCCACGCCCGGGCCAGGTCCCGCTTGGCGACAACAAGCCCCAAAAGCAGCAGATGACGATTATATATGTTACCACCGATGCCCTCCATGATGTGCAGCAATCCCAGCCGATGGGTGCGGGGAAGGTCCCAGCCCAGGACCTCGGACAGACAACTCCACACACCTCTCCAGAAACCAGACAGCCGACCACACAACCACACAGTATGTATCAGGGACCCAGGCACCGTCCCACAGCGCAAACATTCCGAGGATGCAATCAACCCAGCTCTCCACAATCGTTCACGGGTGTAGTAGGCTCGATGCAATTATTTAAATTGGATGAGTCGGAGTCGGAGTCGTACAGCAATGGCGGTTCCACGTGGGGATTCTAGCGCCTCCCTCCAATCGTCCTCATCGAGAGGGCCAACGTCCACTTCCCACGCCGCCCGAAGAGAGTGTAGGGTAGAGCAGCAATGAATGACCAGGGTCTGGTATATCCGGGAAACCTTTCTGTCCCCCAGATCCCCCATGAACACCTTTGCCTCGACCGGGCTGAACTCCGGTAGGGAGTCTAGGTTGGCAATGCTCGGGGCGAGGGCATGGCGCAGCTGCAAGTAGCGGAAAAACTGGGACTGAGGCATTTGGAACTCTGTGCGGAGTTCCTCGAACGATTTAAGGGTAGTGCTGGACATGACCTGGCCCAGTAACGTGATACCTATTGCTTCCCAGCCCTCAAAGCCGGCCAGGGCCGCCAGCTCCGGGAGCAGACCATTGTGCCAGAGCGGTGTCTCGGCCGTTAACTTGCCCCACCAGCCCATGCGGCGTAGGGCCTGCCTCCACACAGCGAAGACCACTCTGGTAACCGACGGCAGTACGCGACGCAGGCGGGCTGAATACAGAATGGTGTGGAGCGTATTGTCACCCATAAGCGACCGTTCTAAGGCATACGCCGGGTCCCCCCTATCGCTGTACCACCATTCATTGAGAATAAGCAGTTGGGAAGCCTGGTAGTAGGAAAGGAGGTCAGAGGTGGCCAGGCCACCGCAATAAGTAGACAGGAAGCACGTTTTCAACACCACCCTGGCCGCACCGCCAGCCCATAGGAATCGACCCAGCACGGAATTGACCTGGCGAAACCACTGCGAGCCGATAGGGTACGGGAAATTCTGAAGTTGATATAGTAGACGCGGAAGCGCCACCATCTTGAAGATGGCCGACCTTCCAAAGATGGTAAGGGGCATTCTGGACCAAGTCTTGACATCGGCCTGGACCCGTTCCCACACTGGCAGGACGCTACGATCCCAAGCCACGGCGCGCGACTCCGAAAGAAATATGCCAAGGTACTTCAGACCATCCGTCGCCACCCGCAGTCCCACAGCCCAGGGGTCAGTCACGACTCCGCCGCCCAGCACCCACAGGGTCGATTTATGAAGGTTGAGTCGAAGGCCAGAGATCCCGCCACAGACGCGCATGACCTCCAGGACCCGGGGACCCGAGCGCTGTAGGTCGGTGAGAAAGAAAAGGACATCGTCCGCATAGAGTGCGATCCTATCCACCAGGTCGTCATTCCAGACAAACCCGCGTATCTGGGCATCAGCCCGCACCCGGGACGCCAGGGGCTCCATCGCAAGGGCGAACAGGTACGGGGACAATGGGCAACCCTGCCGAGTGCCCCGACCAATTCGAAAGCGCCCGGAAGTGGCCCCGGCCACTCGGACTGAGGCCGTGACGTTGGTGTACAGCAATCGCAAGTACGACAGGAACACCGGGCCAAGGTTAAGGCGGGCCAGGAGTGTAAACAGGTATGCCCAACTCACAGAGTCGAAGGCCCTGTCCATGTCCGCCAGTAGGAGCGCCGCCTGCTCATCCAGAGCGCCCATGGCGTCAACCGCCGCCTGCGCCCGTCGAATATTATGGCGAGTAGCTCTACGGGGCATGAATCCGGCCTGGTCAGGATGGACCAGGTCTGTAATAAGGGGCAGCAGTCGGTTCGCCAAAGCCTTCGCCAGGATTTTGGCCTCGATATTTAAGAGAGAAATGGGCCGGTACGAGTCATGCCTGTCCGGCGCCCTGCCCGGTTTCAGAAAAACAACGATCTCAGCGTGGCGCCAATCGGGCGGCAGTTCCCCCTGGGCCCGTGCCGCTTCAAGCGCGCGCCTGTACTGAGGCCCCAGCTGGAGGTGGAACTTTTTGTAGAATTCGCATGGGTAGCCGCTCGGGCCCGGTGCCTTTCCCGTATTTAGCTGTCCCAGTGCTTCCCCGAGCTCCTCAACTGTGAGCGGGGCGTCCAGCGCAGTTCTAGTTTCATCGGAAACGGCCTGCGGCAGCAGGTCATCGAGATAGGCGGAAATCTCCTCCGTCTCTAGATAATCTCGGGAGGCGTACTGCGTCTCATAATAATGGGCAAAGCTAGCTGCAAGTACGGCCGGGTCCGTCACTACCGAACCATCCTCCGCCGTAAGACCCGGCAACGTGAGAGGCTGGAAGGTCGCCTGACACAACCTGTGAAGCATCGTACAGGACTTGTCGCCCCATTGATAAATCCTGCTACGCGTGGCGAGCCACGCCTGCCTGGCCTCGTCATATAGGACCGAGGCGTAGGATTGCTGCGCCTGCAAGAGCTGCCGTACCGCGTCCTCGCCACCCCCGTCCCGGCCACGCTGTTCCAACTCCTCCACGCGAGCGGCGGCGGCCGTAATGGCCTCCCGATGCTTCCGCCGTGCAGCTGCACACCAAGCGATATCAACGCCCCGTATTGTGGGCTTCAGCGCCTCCCATACCACCATTGCATCCACATCTCCCACAAGGTTATCTCGCCAATAATTATCAATCGCTTCACGCAGGTGATGCACATACTCAGGCTGCTGTAGATGCCACGAAGACATCCGCCAACGAAACGGCTGTCGCTTCGAGGGGAGGTCTATAGTAGCCACAACTGGGGAGTGGTCAGACAGACCTCTGGGTAGTATCGCAGCGTCCTTCACACGGCTCAAACAGGCACCAGGCATAAAAAGATAGTCAAGTCTCGAGAAGGAACCATGCACCGCCGACACATACGTGAATTCACGTGCAGCAGGATGAAAATGGCGCCACACATCGACCCAGCCCAAGCTATCCACCGTTGCACGCAGTCTAGTATGCGCGGCTGCAGGGGGGGATCCACAACAACAGGCAC
This sequence comes from Lissotriton vulgaris, assembly GCF_964263255.1. Lineage (NCBI taxonomy): Eukaryota > Metazoa > Chordata > Amphibia > Caudata > Salamandridae > Lissotriton > Lissotriton vulgaris. The sequence goes on from NC_141700.1 coordinate 257,307,976, forward strand.
ATCCATAACCTCGTTCCAATCGCCCCCAACCACAGTCAACACATCCGGGATTTCATCCCATAATGTAAACAGTCTCTCAGACAGGGCCCACTGCATGGGAGGGGGGGGCATAGACGCTACCAAAGACCACCGGCTAGGCACCCAGCAGCCCCTTAATGAAAACATAGTGGCCCTGAGGATCAATCCACTGCTTTTCATGCACATACGCCACGCTGCGATGAACCAATATAGCCACCCCTCGTGAGCCCCTCGCGAAGCTTGCATGGTACACTTGCTGGAAGCCGAATCTCTGGAGGCTAAGGACCTTGGAGCCCAACATATGAGTCTCCTGGAGCAACAGCACGTCTACAGCCTCCCTCTTCCCCCAGCGCAACACAGCAACACGTTTGATTTTATCGAGCATCCCTCGCACATTCCACGTTACAACACGAATGGCCTTACTAGGAGACACAGTTGTACGATCAGCCATCATCAAAGCAGTCCCCTCCATCAGGCCCTCCGCGCCACCCCGGCGCACCCCACCATCCACTCGATCCAGCAGCAATATACACGTGTGGTCCCACCCCCCCAGCCCCAACACCCACCAGCCCACCCCTGGCCCGACCCCCCCAAACACCAACAACAGATCAACTGCCCCCCCAGCCCCGCTCCCCCCACCCCTATACCTCATGGAACATTGAAGTATCTGCTATCTGTCGCGGCATGGAGAGACCCGGGTCCAAAACAGGCATGGAGAGACCCTGGTCCAAAACAGAGGACCCAGGGCCCGCCATACCAATGGATCCCAACACCCCGGTCATCACGCACTCACCCCCCCCCCCCCACAACACCCACAACTCGTGAGGGTCGAAGGCCCATAGAAGCCGCCTCCCGAGCCCCACAGCATTCCCACCAGTAGCATTAGAATGTCTCAGGCGTATACAGACTGGCATTAGCAGAGTCCCTATACAACAGTCTCACCAGCCGATCCTTCACAAAGTAGGGCAACACATTACCAGACAGAACCAGGGTCCAGGCCCCACCAGAGTTCAACTGCCAGCATCGGAATGTTCAGAGTCCATCGTGCCACTGGTCTGCGTTGCACTAGCGGAGGCTGACCGTTTGCGTGATCTGGACCTCTGATGTCGTCCTTATCGGTTTGGGCGGTTCGTCCGCTCCGGCGACGATCCCCAGGACCCGCCCGGGTCCAGCCCCGGCTGGGCATGCGGCCTGAGCCTCACTGCTTCGTCGGTCCAACGAAATACCTCCTCGGGCGTATCAAAGAAATGCGTCCGGGACTGGTACATCACCCGCAGGCGGGCCGGGTACAGAAGAGAGTACTGGAGCTTCAGGCCCCGCAACTTGGCTTTGGCGGCCACAAAAGACTGTCTCTGCTGCTGCACCATTTTCGTATAATCCGGGAAGATCATAATGTTGTGGTTTTCATATGTGAGCGAACCCTTGTTTCTCGCCTCTCGCAGTATGGCATCGCGGACGCTCACCCTCCGGCGGCCGCTGAGTCAAGGCCCTGTGCGCTCGCTCGATCACGAAGAATGTGGACAGTGCCCCTTCGGGGAGCCAGCTCTCCAGCCATCGGGTCAAAAACTGCTCCATGCCATCCTTCTCACAACGCTCCGGAAAACCAATATAGCGGAGGTTGTTCCTCCGTGCGCGCCCTTCGGCATCCTCCACTCGGGCAGCGAGAGTCTTTTGGATGCACTCCACCTCCGCCATTCTTTTCTTCAGAGCGCTAATGTCCGTTTCGGTCACCGAGATTCGGTCTCAGTGATCCGCTCCACCGCATTGCGGAGGTCCTGGGGCAGCAGTGTAACGTCCGCTCCCACTGCCCCGATTTTAGCATCGAGCATGTCCCGGGATTGGGTGATGGCAGCAAGGATCGTTGCATTGTCCGGCCCTGACCCGCCGCTGCCGCCGGGTGCCCCGGAGCCACCACTGGGCCCCGTAAATTTATCAATAGGACCTTGCTTAGGCGGGCCTCCTCCACCACCCCTGGTCATGGCCGCTCTGCGGGTTCTCCCCTTGGGCGGGGCGGACACCTCCCGCGACGATTCTCAGTAGACCCCCGGGAGCAAATCCGCAGCAATGGGCGCAGGAAGCCTCAGGCCCCAGGCTGGGACGTCGGCACCGGTGTCCTCAAAGGAAGGAGTGACAGGGGTTGCTTCCAAGCCAGGGCAGTCCCGGTGCCGCGAAACTCGAGGCCCCGGCTTCACAAGGGCGGGGCAGGCCTCCACCACGCCGTGTCGCCTGTAAACGTCCTCCCAGGGCACAGCACAGGAGCACAGGGCACCTCTGCGATCTGTGGGCAACTGAAGCTGCAAGGCCGGGCCGGAATCCGCGCCGCCGATGCCACCTCCAGCAGCGTGCCTGCAACCGCCACCCGGCGTCCTGAAAATCGAGGTCCCCGGTCCACAGCCAGTCACTAGGCCGCACGTCGCCGCCGGCGCCCCAGGGTCCCAGACGAGATGGAATCTCGGGATCAAGACACCGGAGAAGGCAGGACACTCCCCTGAACCGATGCCACTCACAAGGTACCAACTGCGGGCTCGGGGCCAGGATAAATGAGCAGATTATGTCCGGGCCGGCGGGAGCTCTACAAGGCTGCGACCGCCATCTTCGCCCGCCAAGCCACGCCCCCGTTTTTAGAGGTTTTTTTTTTGGGCATCGAAATAGTTTGAAATATAGATTTTGAACCGGAGCACAAAAGTTGCATCTGAACCCGATGGCGGAAAAAAACAATCTAAGGATGGAGTCGATGCCCATGCACACTATCGTCCAAGGGAGGTGTCACCTATCTCGTGACTAAAAAGACTTCTTCCAAGTCAACAACAAAATGCAAGCATCTGAGCCCAACACCAGATGGCGATCTAATGCGAAGTGTGAGATCTGTCAGTCGACGCAGGGTTTGAACCCGGGCATCCCTACCGGCACCGTCTGAGTCGACAGACTTCGAAAAATGATCAAAAAGGATCGAAAAAGTTAGTCAAAAATTGACAAAGGGAACAACTTTTTCGGATCTGCGCTTGCTGGCGCGGAAAAAAGAAGAACTGACGTCAGCGAGTGAGGGTGGTGTCTAAGTACTCCGGCGACGTTATTCCGGCGCCGATGACCGATGCGGTGCCGCAGACGACGCCTACCGACGCGCAAGGGTTCTGCTACGCAAAAGTTTCCGGATCTAGTCTGACGCCTAGGGATATTCTAAGGTAAGGAATCTAATAAGCTGGTTCAGGGGTGATCTTCCGTTTAAGGAGAGAGAGCTTGCCTGTGTTGGTGTTGATGATTACTTCTTGACGCTCCTCTTCTGCCAGTGGTTGGTGGCGCGGGCTCGGAACCACCAACGATGCCTTTGGCGTCGAGGATAACTTCAAGGGCCCCCCGGCCCCAGGCTTTGCTGCGAAAGCCTTCGGCGCCGTTTTCGGCGGTAACGTGAAGAGAATCGGCGTTGGCACTTTCGCCGGTTTCTGGAGAGGCTTGGGCACAGTGTCCTGCGGCTCGACTGCCGCGGTCCCCTCCCTAATACGCTGAAGGGACTCGTTGACCTTTCTAGTGAGCGAGGCGGAGGGACGGACCGACTCTAGAGAGTCTTCTGAAGCAGTTTTTGGCCCGGCGATCGAGGCCGCAGTCTTCGGAGCCGACGCAGCACCCCCCTTGGCCTTGTGGATTGGAAGCGGGTCAGCGATAGACTTGGGGTCGTCCCGCCGCTTTTTCGTGGTCTTCTTATGGTCGTCGACCTTCTTGCCATCGATGCGACTTTTAAGTGCGTCGACCAACTTCGGCGCCGACGCCGCCGGGTCGCCCGTTTTCACCTTCGGCTTCGACACCGTAGTCTTCGGGTCGGCCATTTTGGCGTGTCCCTTGAGCTCGACGGCCATCTTGGATTTCTTCGGCGCCGAAGCCTTCGATCCGACCAGTGCGACTTGCGCTTTCGGTTTCGAGACGTCTGGCGTCGAGACCGAAGGTTTCACTTTCGGTTTCTGTACCGTAAGTGGCGCCGCATCAATGTCCGTGGCCGGGACGGAAGGCGGAGCCTTGGGACGGGAATCAAGACTTTGGGTAAGGCCCGAAGGCGATCCCTCAGCCTGGGCCTTATAATGTTGGCTGGCCCCGGAGTCAGCGTGAGGAAGCTCCTCCTCCGAGCTATCCTCTACGGTGGCAATGGCCCCGTCGTCGTCCCCTACCTCCTCGACGACTTCATCGAAATCCTCGTCTTCCGCGTCGTAGTCGTCCTCGACCTCCGACGCCGGATTAGATTCCGTGATATCTTGGATAGTGTCGTCGCCGACATCCTCCGTGTCGAAGATGTCCGTCGGAGGGGGTGCCGATCGCTGGGCCTGCAGTCTTGCAGCTCGGCGGAGCTTAAGCGTCTTCTTCGACCGGAACTTGGAGCAGGCCATACACTTGGTCCGGCGACAAGCACTTATTGCACACCGGGTGCACATCGATATGTGGGTACTTCGAGGCACACACCGGGCACCTCTTAAATGGACTTCGTTCCATGATGAAGTAGTTTGGAGCGTCGTGTAGGCCCGTCTGCGCCGAAAGCACGCGGAAGGGCGGAGTTGGCTCGGAGTCGATGAAACAAACGAACCCAAACGATAGACAATACCGACGCGAGTCCTAAAGACCTTTTGGTCTCAAGTAAAAGAAGTTAAACAACTATCGATTCCGACAGAGGGAACCGAAACACATCCGAACCCAATGGCGGAAAAAAACAATCTGGGGATGGAGTCGATGCCCATGCGCACTGTAGTCCAGGGGAGGAGCCACCTATCTCGTGATACTTCGAAGACTCTTCCAGGACAACAATGTGCAATCATCCGGACCCAACACTAGGCGGCGATCTATGCACAGATATGAATTCAGCAGCCCACATGCCTCGAACCATATTTTACATATTGCTTGCAATGCCATTTACATTTCTATTGATTTATTCCACTGCTCGAGTTTGGGCTCATACAGCTGCTAAATCAAACCCTTGCTCGACACTCCCATGCAATTTGCTGGCTCACCACCTATTGTTAAATCTCAGACCTAATAAAAACTGCCTTTGTCAAGGGGTCCATGTAGAGATCACTTCAGTTAATGAGATGAACACAATATAGGAGTCCTTCCACTGTGGTCTTTTGCTCTAAATTTATCAAGGATGATGAGAAGTATATGTTTGTTACAGCAACTTCTTCATTCTACGAGTTCTTTCACATTCAGAAATATTGCACTGAAATCTAACCTGTGTCATCTATCAAGACACACTAAAAGAAGGCTTTTGTCCTCATATTAAGAAACTTAATTTTAGTGACTTAAGAGGGGGAGTAATGCTACCCGGTGCAGAGTCCACTTCTTCAACAAGAAGATTCGATATGCTTAACCTCTGCATTCTAGCCAAGATGGAACCTTACTTTGGGCGTGTTCTTTATTGTATCAAAGTTGTGTTGCTTTGGACTGGATAACTGATTTTACTGCCCCTTCCAATAAACGGAACTTATGAGACACTCTCCAATTAAATTTTCTTTTTACAATTTTTTATTAAGCAATCATAATCGCAAAAAGAACACTTAGTTCGAATTTGTGCAAATGTTGAGCTCGCAATGGATCGATTTCTGTACGAGTACAGGGTGCTTTCAATTGAACCATTTATGTACTAGTATGTCAAACAGTAATGCCTTAAACTTGCTTCAAGTGGAGGGGACGGTAACTTACCAATGTGCTCCTGGGCTACAATTATCAGTGTACTGGCAAAAAGAGCTACTGATCTGTAATTCAGTCCTCTAGTACATCTACCACATTCTCTCCAAAATCAAATCTTCTAATCATGCTACGAAGCCTCTACTAGCCAAACAAACATGTCATACCCATATCCACAAACGAGTCAAATTGATTAACCTCTCCTTCACTCAAGGCATTTTGTTAGACTGTGGGACAAGTCAAGTCGCTTATTAACAAATCTACTATGATCTTCAAGCTAGCATGACTTGAACTACCTTCCATTTCATGGCTTCTGTCATTAGCAAAACGACTAGAAACCTCTGTAAATAACTCACCTCAGGTAGGTCAGTGACAACAGCCCTTTTTAAAGACTTCGGAGCAGGTTTTCAGACTGGCCACAATACTGAAATGAAACGGTCATCCTACAATCTATAGACAATGCTATACATATCTTTGACAAAGTAGATTCTTGTCCGATAACCTTATTGGAATTCTCAGAGGCCTTTAACTCTTACCCTGACACTACATACACACATCAAAACAGGCAACTAACTCCCAAGTCCCGTTCCTTTGCAACAGGGTGCCCCTCGAGCGTCACTGTTGGCCTCCGCACTGTTCAACCTTAAAGCTCTGGGTAACATTTTCAGAGATTCAGGGATTTCATACCTTCAGTATGCGGACAATATACAGCTGCAATTCAAGGTAACTATTCCGGAGGACATTACCCAGGCTGCAATAACTATCCATAATATTCAATAATGGATGACTGGCTATCATCTCAAATTAAATGGCAAGAAAGCAGATGTAATCTCATCATAACCTTGCTCTACCTTATACAAGAATCAATCTTCTCTTCCAACATCCTCGGCAGCAGTTTATTCACCACTGATAATGCCAAATCTCTGGGTTACATCATTGACTCCAGAATAACCCTCCAGACAGACATTAATACCTTGGGGAGCAGATCCAATGTCCAGCAGTGCCTATGACCTCATTAAATTCACGGAATTAGATCCTTTGCAAAGAAAATATGTTTAAGTCATGACCCACATGCTTGTTGTATCATAAATTTGCTATGAAAACTTCATCCTTTCAAGTATAACCAAAATACACCTTACTCTACTAAATGCCCCTTTGCATGTCTTATCTCTAGAGATGGTTGCTGTGATCACAAAACCCCTCTACTGCATTCACTACGCTGGTACATAGTTGATAGCAGACTGACTTTTAAACTTATGTGTCTTGTGAATAAACTCTTAAATGCGGATAAACCTCACTACTTGACAAGCAAGCTAAAGATCAATAGGGATATCTTCGACCACAAAGCTCAAGTAATCTTTTTTTATGATTGTGGAGGGGGGGGGGGATACTAACGTACTCAACAAACACAGCTCCAATAGTCTCTATCTGGATGTGCCCAAGGAAGTGGAATGCTATTCTGCATCTTTTTGTTCCATTGCCTCTTTATCTATATTCATACGAGAACTTTAATTAATTATTTTTTATCATTACTTCCCCATACCCACTAAATAATCACCTGGCTCCAATTGTCACTATTACTGCTTTGGTTGTTACCCGGAAGAAGAATGCCATATGTTTGGAATGCTGTCTCACTTTCGATACCAGCTACTGCTTCTTCTGACTTTAATTTGTGTCTTCTTTCGGAAAAGGCTTAACTGCTGTCCTCTTGCGCAGGATGTCTACCTCCTAGTCTAGCCGACTAGGACGAATGGTTTTAACACCTTTGGTGGACTTTGAAACCTGTGAAATTAGTTAACTAGCTTTGGTAACGTTTTGGGTGATCTATCTACCTTCAGATGCCTCATGTCTTGACTGTCCCCAGGTGCCGGCCTTGCTCCAGAAGGTTAAAATAGGTCTCCTGCACCAGTAAGTAGCACCTCAGCTCCAAGTCAACAAGAGCAACTTCTCAGATGGGACATCATGAAGCCATATATGGCGCCACCCTGGTGCTCGGACGTCACTTAATGCCCTTTTTTCTAACCTTAAAGGCGCAAACAAGATTGATGTAGATTACAGAAAGTCTATCCAAGAACCTTATACAATCATCCTCATAACAGAGCGTTTCGGAAAGAAAACTAGGCAAGACAACCATTTTTTCTTAAGGTAACCTACATATTCTTTTAATGGATACTTCTCCTTATTCATTCCTTATTTGTTGAAACAATTCCAAAACAATGAACACAAGAATGGTCTGAGAAGAAATACAAGAAGGACTGTGCTATATGGCCACATAACGGCAATCAGTCCCACACCAGCAGCTGAAATCTTCCAAAGCATAGCTTGTTCTATCTTCAACACAAAAGTCACTGTTTCCTTAATACTTACTTTGAGCAGCTCAAACATGTAAAACCGGATATCAAAATCTGTCAGGATCTGGTACAGTTGCTGAAACAAAAAGATAAAAGAGGTAAATATATTTTATTGGCAGAGGTTTCTGTAGTGGTTCAATGTCAATGGGTTAAGCTGTCAATCATGCAACAAAGCCCAGGGGTGTAGTTGGTTAAATAAGGATGCTAAAATTGGCATCTTAGGTTTGCATCTATGAAAACCCAGAGCAAAGATTAAATGAGTTGCTCATAGCTAACCAGAACGTAGCACCAGAACAGTGCTGGAAGTGACTGAGTAGGAGGAGGAAAGTCTCAGCCTATACCCGCTTCATGAATGCAATCACACCTATGTCTTGCTTTCTTTTCCCACAACGTATTCCAAAGATGAACTTCTTTCTACGTTTTTTTCTAATGAATGCAAGACTTATAGCAGATCTGTTGAAAGCACCATTAAGGATGGCAATGGGGAAACATGAAAGTCTAGGCTCCTGTGAGGTGAATAGAATGGCTTAAGTTGATGAACATTCGGGAAATAATTTCGCATAAGATACCCAGGGAGTTCAGGCTGAACCATCTTAACAACTCAACCCTGTAAGACAGACCACATTCCAAAAAGAAAGTAACAAAGGGCAATCATAAAACATGTGTAGATCAGAAGCCGCCACCAGACCACATTTAGGGCATGCCACTGCTGAATTGTTTGGGAACTTTGAGAGCCTCTCGGGCGAGTAATACGCCCTATGTAGGGTAAAACGGTGGTTTCGGCGTAACCAAGATGGTTTCACTATATTCCACAAGATCTTAAGGGACTCAAACCACAGGTTCTCCACATTTTGATTTGTGATGTGTGCGGCCCACAATGTGTCGGGCAAATGAAACTCACCATCAACCTCCTCCAGTAGTAGGTTGTACCAGAATGACACCTCTTTCTTTGTTGTAGGCTTGTCGATTAAGAGGGAGACCATGTTGCTATTAGCCCCTAACTGAAATCTAACCTTAGCAGAAACCTGTGAGTGTGCCCAGCTTCGTATTTGCAGGTATTTAAACCTGGAGAGCCCTGGCCCTATCCTAGAGAATAACACCTCCCATGGGAGTAATCTACCCTCCAGAAAGAGGGTACACTCTTACACTCACTACCGCCTTAGGTTCCCAAGTCCGGCCATGTCCCGCTCTTATAATCTTTGGGGTTGCACCAGAATTCCAGGGTTCAGCAAAGAACTTACTCTTTTTTGGAATCTTGTTAGCCAGATGGGAAATCTGCAAGAAGTGGAAAGACCCGTTACCCCCCTCCCTGCAGGACTGGCGCATTTTGTTCTTTACTACACTGGCCATAGTTGAGTATGTGATCAGGGTTTTTTTTTTTTGTTTTCTTTTTTTTTCCCCCGAAGTCCAATGATTGCGCTGTTTGGAAATCATTTTCCTTTACGTTTGTATACCCAATAGGGCGATTCGATACAGGATTGGGTATTTGACTGCAGCATACTACCCTGATGGTTATCTTGATGTGGTGCTGTGGGAGCATATTGAAGTACTGATGGGCGAACCACCTCGTAACATCCAATGCCTATACCAGTTTATCTGTGACAGTACACTTATCTCTACGCACTACTACTCAGATACCAAGGGCGTGAATGAGGACAAAAAAAAACAAACAACTCAACCCTATATGGGTACTTCTTGCTATGTTCATTCCTAGTTGGCCTCAAGACAATCAGCTGACGAATCCAATCTAACACAATCTGACTAACTAAGATGCCAGGTGACTACACGGTAAAGCAAAACCAGCAAGTACTGGCTAGAGAATCGAAATCCAGTCTCCGTGCAACCTAAAACCCTCAGGAAAAAAAAGGGGCGGATCTTGGAAGACAAATTTCAGAGATAGTCACCAATTACTTGTAATCACATGCTGTCATAAGTACTTAGTAGAGAAGACAATTTAGTTTCACCTTTAGACCATCCAAGGGAAATCTCTTGGTAATTCTAATAATGTTCTAACGAATGCAGATCTTAGATGCACAATTTTTATTAAAAAAAAAAAAATAGGCTGGTGAACGAAGAAAAATTCTACATAAAGGCAGACTAGTTATTAAAAACAAACATATTTTTTTTAACTTAGCACAGAAATAAAGTGACGGAGGTACAGACGGAGGTACAGAACAAATGTATGTTTGGAGCATGCTATTCTAATGTGTGACAAGCACATTCACCCCAGTACTTTCATTAGTTTCACCTAAAAATGACAAAGCACCTGGTGAACATTTCATAATTAACATTTCTGTCAGTAACAGTGACGGATCACTGTCAACGTATTTCATTTTAGCCTCCATGCCAACACAGTACTTCCTGCCAAAGCTACCCAAATCTGAACTGTTCAGAATTTTCACTCTAGAAATTCTGCCCTTCTTACCAAGCAGGCAATTTGGAATTATTCAAAAGAGATACTGAGTACGGTGGTCGGATTCAAGTCAACAGTTAAATCCTATACATCAAATAGTCATTTAAGTATTTGTTCTAATGAGCCAGTGGTCTTATGGCATGTCATGCAGGGTAGTTAAATTGAAGACAAATTATCTATGAATTCAGGTATGCAACTATGCCAAAATGTAAACACACATTGATTCACACAAAACATAAGGGGATGCTGTTTGCAATTGGTCTAACCACTGGCAATAGCCCTGGTTAGAACTCCAACCCATTGTTCGAATAGGCACAACGATCCTGGGTGGTTTGTGTTCCTGTTCAGGGAGGCCCTGGCTAGGCAGTAAAAAGTATAGAAGGGTCCACCTAGAGAAACATGTCATGTACTAAGTTTGTTTATATGTATATTCATTATGATATGAATGAATGACGCTTGCAAGCATACCTCAGAATCATAGAAGCAGCTTTGCAGATAAAATAGTCCCATGGGACAATTGCTGCATTTGAGTGGGTCGTTACTACAGACGTTTTTGGTGACAATGAATGAGTGTTTTGACCTTCATGTGCCTGCTTTCCCTGACCCGGTTAATTCATTAGGCCCTCCTTTGCTTGTGCCCCTACTGACCAGGGGCTGTTTCCGCCCTGGGGCCATTATTTTGTAACTGCAGCAGTCTACGCCACTTCCCAGGTGGATTCTCTGTTGAGGCGACACCTCCCGCCTTACTATAATGAAGCGCTCCCTTTAGGAAGCTGGCTCTGTATATACTATACCAAAGTGAGGTACAGTGTGCATAGAGTCCAGTGGAACTCCAAAGGTAGGTAAAGGTAAAAGTAGATAGAAGCTTACTCTCTATTTGGAGTAGTGTGGTCCAGCAGTAAGGCAGTATCAGAGGACAGTGTTAAGAATTTGTTGCACACACAAATTGTTTCACACACTCAAAGACAACTTCAGACCAATTGTTTTTGTATAAAAATTATTTGTTTAGTTATTTTATTTCCTAGAACCAAGCAAGCCTGGCACAGGTAAGTGATAAATACATTGCAGTAAATATACAGTTGTAATACAGTTTGGATTTGTAATGGTATATGCACTTTGTTTTGACTTTCAGTATTGTTTCAGAGAAATGCCATGCTTTGTAAATACTGTACATAGACTTGAATGGGCTATTCAGTAAAATACCAGGTAAGTTACTTTTTGGAATACTTTTCTAACACAGTGTAGTATACCTGGATACTACACTGTGACATTTCCTGTAAACAGGTAAGTTAACGTGTTAAATAGTACAATTTTAAAGAATTTCTTTAGGGTTTCAAACTCCAAACTTTTCCAAGAAAAACAGTCAATGTTAACCTAGGAGGAAAATCGTGTTATCGGTTTTAGGTAAGTTTTCGGTAGTGGGAGTTGAGATTCTGGGGATAGACTCAGGGGTCCCCCATGGTCAGGGAGGAACTCTCGTAGCACCCTCAGCAGAACTAGGGGGCCAGGTGCAGAGTGCTGAGGCCCAATGTTATCCAAAGGGGGATAGGGGGCCTCCGGTTGGTAGTTGCTGACGAGCAGGCCATTTGGTTGTGGAAGCAAAACTCCTGGACTTCAGCACAGATCAAATAGGGAAACAAAGTAGCAAAAAGGTGCACCCTCAGCGGCACTAGGGTGGCTGGGTGCTGTTTCGACGTTGGGCACCCAGTTATTTGCAAAGGCACTGCAGGCTTGGGGCCGAAGGTCTTCTGGAGGTGACCACCACTTCGAGAGGTAAGTTGAGATGTTGGGGGTTGGGTTAGGCACCGTTGGTTTGGCCAACCAAGGCCGTGGGGAGTCGGGTGCAGGGGTGCCTTTTTGGGGTCAGATCTTACCAGCTACTGGTTGGAGTTGGGGGGACCTTCCAGATTTAGGCTGCAGGCCTTGGCTGGAGGCAGGTCAGGGATTGCCTGATCTCGGGTCAGGATAGCCGAGGAGACCTCCTTGGGGTCTTTGCCTAGTCTAGCTGGGGCCGTGGACGGCAGGTGCAGAGTGGTGCGGATTTGCGGTGTCCAGCTGGAGCCAGAGGTTGGAGATGAACAAATTCGATGTTCACAGGAGACACAGTCTTTGTGGTTGAAGGCAGGTAGGTCCTCCGGGGTTTTTGAGGGTGCTGGCTGCAGGAAACACTGGGATTTCATAGAAGCAGGTTCGAGGTGGAGACAGGGCGGTAGGGCTGGGGCCAAGTTAGTGGGCGTCTTCCTCTTGTTAGCTGCGGCACGGCTGTTCGGTCCTTCTTCCTTCTTTTGTTGCAGGTTCTTGTCTGAGGAAGAACGGTTCAGAGGTGCCCCATAATACTAGATTTAGGGGTGCCCCTAAATACTAGATTCAGCGGTGTTACAGGTAGGTAAAAGGTTGGGACCAATGGGTCCCTTCCCTGGGGTGGGTACACCCCCTATTATACCACCCTCCAGTGGGAGGGAGGAATAAGCCTTTCCTTAGTTGGCTGAGTCCCCCCATCAGCAAGATGGTGGGGACAGAGTTGCACTTCAAATCGCCTCCCCCACCTGAGGGGTGGAGTTGGCAGAGGTGGGCACACCTTTTCCTCACTTGTTTTTCCCGCCGGTTCTCCCGCCCAAAGGGGGGGGGGGGGTCAGAACCAGTTTACCACTAGCTGAAAGCAGCAAGTGGCCTGAAGAAGCTCACAAAGGCGGCAAGCCTATGAAGCTTCCCCTTCTTGGATCCTGACCATACGGGAGAGGAGGCTTGGCACCTCGTCCCAGGATGTGCACTGTTTTAGGCTCCCTACAGAAGCAGGCTCTCGACCCAGGGGTCCAGAAAAATGTCTGGTGGTGGCAGCTGAAAGCAGCCACTCAGCCTGGACACTATTGGTAGGTTAGTTTTCCGGGTGCATTTTTCATTAAATCCCTCACTGGCAACAGTGTGGGTTTAATGTGCTGAGAAGTTTGGTACAAACGTCTATGTTTTCAGTGTAGCCATGATGGTGCTGTGGAGTTCGTAATGACAAACTCCCAGCACCATATACTTTTAATGGCAGCACTGCACTTACAATGTCTAATAAGAATGGACTTAGACACTGTAGGGGTACAGGGCGCATGCACCTGTACCCTCACCACTGGTATAGAGCACCCAGCTAGAGGGGGGACCGATCTATGCAAGACAGGGATGTGTGCCATGTCGAATCTTCACTTTGTCCTGCACCAATACACGCAGCTTGAAAAGGCAGTGTGTGAGTGTGAAGGTACAGGGCCTCCAAGGGTGGCACAATAAGTGCTGCAGCTCTTAGAGTCAGCAGTCTGGCAAAAAAAGAAGGGGGTACTGCAACACCAACATCGGACAGAGACCCTGTGGACTGCGGTGCTCTGCGTAAGAGTTCAGAGAGCCTGCAAACAAGAAATCGGGCCATAGGACGTGGAACCCCGTCGGCCCCCAACTAAATATTTGTTTACCCCCTGGTGCGGGCAAACTCAGACAGACTGGCAAGGGCATTGCCAGCCCCACGCAGGAGGCGGAGAGTAGCCGGCTGGGCTTATTCATTCGTAGAGGCCTGGGGCTCCACAACTCAAGATGGCCGGCGGGAAGAGTGGCAAGGTGGCTCTGCAGACTAAAATGGAAAAATATGCCTGGCAAAAAGGGTCACGTGCACAGGAGCAAGAAACAGACGTCCGGGAAGAAGCAGGGGCTGGGCGGGGAATCTGAGTTGACCCTCCAAGACATCATGACAGCTATTACTACTGTCCGAATCTCGCTGGAAACCAGGATTGATTCGGTCTCGACTGAGGTTTCTCTGATTAGGACAGATATCCGAAACATGAACGATCGAATAAAAGAGATCGAGTCGACATCTAACGCTCTGGTCACAGACATGTCAACTCTTAAAAAATCAGTAGCAGACCTCCAAGCATGTACAGAAAGAATGGAAAACCAATTGGAAGATTACAAAGGAAGGTCATGCTGGAATAATTTTCGGATCCTAGGTTTGCCAGAACGGGCAGAGGGGCAAGCAACGGACCTATTCATGGAGAAACTAAAGGCCTGTCGCAATTTTTCACGATCGAGAGAGCACACAGAGTGTCGGTGGGGAGGCCAAAACCTGGTGCACCCCCTAGACCCATAGTGGCCAGAGTGTTCAACTACAGTGACAGACAATATACTACATACGGCTCGCGCTGTGCTGCCAGTCAATTATGAGAACTGCAAAGTGAACTTTTTCCCAGATTTTACCTTAAAAGTGCAGCGTCAATGCCAAGGATCCTCGAGGTGAAGAGAGCCCTGCGGGAACAGAAGATAAACTATGCAATGATTTTTCCCGCCAAGCTTAGAGTTGAGGAGGAGGGGAAGGTGTGGTGATTTGGTAGCCCAGAAGAAACGTGAGACTGGCTTGAGGGATGGCGTATAATAAGGAAGAAGGGGCACGTTGACCACCTGGGGAGGGGCTTAGTCAGTCCCGCCTGGGGCGTGACGCAGCAGCACCACTCGAGGCTGCACCACGGGACAATGGTAATAATGACTAAAATGTTGCACACCGTGTGAGTCAAGATCTTTGCATTTTTGTGACACTCTCTGAGGCGGCCATGTGGTAGGCCCGTCAATATGGGCGCTCCAGACACTCATATTATTCAGACTTTGAACTGCCCAATAGGGCTCATACAGAGTTGAGGAGGAGGGGAAGGTGTGGTGATTTGGTAGCCCAGAAGAAACGTGAGACTGGCTTGAGGGATGGCGTATAATAAGGAAGAAGGGGCACGTTGACCACCTGGGGAGGGGCTTAGTCAGTCCCGCGTGACGCAGCAGCACCACTCGAGGCTGCACCACGGGACAATGGTAATAATGACTAAAATGTTGCACACCGTGTGAGTCAAGATCTTTGCATTTTTGTGACACTCTCTGAGGCGGCCATGTGGTAGGCCCGTCAATATGGGCGCTCCAGACACTCATATTATTCAGACTTTGAACTGCCCAATAGGGCTCATACAGATTGATGAGGGTTATCAGGTGCATGGTCAGGCTACGCACCACAAATCTATTGGGGGTGGGCAAAAGGCGCTTTGCAGAGTTTAGGGAGGTGGGGTCATATTCTGCAGTGCAGGGAGGGGGGTGTGAGGTGGGGTTAGTTTAGGGGGGGACAAACATTCAGTTGACATAGTTGTTGTAAAGGAAACATGAGACCGTTCGAAGCCAAGGCTATCTTGGTTTAGGGAGGGGGGAAAGGGGAGTTTGCCAAGTTTCACACATAGTTCAGATGACACTAACATGAGCCATCAGGAGGCACAGACCCTTTTCCTCTCCAAGCATAGGGAAGAATTTCTCACTGAATGTTAGAGTATTGTCTGCCTTGTGCAGCGATTATATTTCGGCTGTTATAACCTCGCCGACAGGAACAGATATCAAAACAGACAGTAATGGGACCAATGTTAAAGCGAAGCATTAAGCTGATGTCCTGGAATGTCAACGGGCTGGGCGACAAAATAAAGAGGTCTATTGTATTGCACTATGGTAAACGGCCTGCGCCGGATGTGAACTTTTACAGGAGACGCATTTAATGGGAAATGCTTGTAAGGCATTGAATAGGTGGGGATACCACCTAGCAGCCCACTCCGCATTTAGTTCCAGGGGTGTAGGTATAATGATGAAAAAAAACGTCCAGGAGGCAATCGATCGCACATAGGCAGGCAATCTGGGCACGTATGCAGCAACCTCAGGAAGGTGGAACAGGCCAAACTCTAAATCTTGTCTGGGTATGTGCCACCGGGTCTCCAAACACTAGCCTTTCAAGACCTGGGAGATCTTCTGCTTGACCTCTTTGCGAGGAGGCTTCTCATGGGTGGCGATTTTAATTCTATTGTTCGGGCCGCCTAGGTTGGTGCCCACTGAGAGAGAGTTGCCACCCTCGCGTACGCAAATTCACGATTTTCTGAGGGCAATGGCGTTGGTGGATGCCTGGCGGGCTCCCCACTCATTGGAAACTCTACACATTCTACTCTGGGGCCCATCATATCTAGGATAGACTATATTATAGTGCCGGCGGCTCAGCTGGGACAGTTCGGTGAGGTGCACCACTTGGTGAGTGGCATCTCGGATCACTCCCCGATCTGGGCCCGGTTAGAGGTTGGGGAGCCGCAGGTAGGCAGGACAGCTCCAATAAACCCATGGTTTCTTAAAACCCAGAAGATCAGGGGGAAAACCAAAGAATTTGACCTTTGTTTTCAAGAAAATGAGGGCACGGTAGAGTCTATGTTGAGCCTATGGGAGGCCTTTAAAGTAGTGATAAAGGGCTATGCAGTCTACCTGATTGCTGTGACTCTGAAATTTAGTAGGACTAGATGCAGACATATTGCATCTGGAAGGGTTGATGCAAGATTCAGTGTCATAAGAAACCAAGCACTTGCTGAAGCTAAAAACAAAAGAATACAAGTCCATAGTAACAGACACAGCACGGGGCCACACTTAGTAGAATCTACGAGGTCGGGGATAAAGCAGCAAAGCCGCTGGCATGGCTGGATCATCGTGAACAAGCTAACCAACTGGTAGTGGAATTGACAGGTATCTCAGGCAAGCGACTCACTGACCCAACAGGAGATCGCAGACGAATTTGGGAATTAGTATGAACGGATTTATAAATCACATATGGCATCCAGGGAGGCCCAGCCACTCTCTAGACCACTGACTGACTTGGAAGCAGAGCTTGCAAGCACAGAGGTAGTGAAATGGAAAATCCGTATTTGTAAAGCGCTAACTACTCACCCTTACGGGTCTCAAGGCGCTGGGGCGGTTGTGGAAATTAAGTGAGGTATTGCCCAGAATCACACTGTCGCCAGAGCCGGGGATCGAACCGTGAACCCTGTGCTCCGAAGACAGCTGCCCTGGCCACTGCACCACACCTCCCCAGTGAGAGTAATAATAGATCTCCAGGCAGGTAAGGCGATGGGCCCAAATGGTTTGTCTATCGAATTATATAAATTGGCTCCAAGTAAATTGAAGCCACATCTCACAAAATGTTCCTGGAGCAAGAGTCCCTCCCGTCGGACCAGAGACTGGCCACTATTGTGGTCATCCACAAAAGTGGGAAGCCCAAAGACCAGTGTCCCTCGCATCGTCCTTTTTAAAATGATGTCTTTACCACATTTCTTGTACGTTCTGCACAACACCCAAAGTCCAGTTGGCTCAGAGTACTTTAAAGCTATAGAAAACTCCCAGAGGGAACTCCTATGAGACGGCAAACCACCCCAAATATCCACTCACAAGCTTACAAGGGAATGGTATGACGGGGGGTGCCTCCCTAATATCAGGAGATAAATAGCCGCCAACAATCAATGTATCTACAGGCCTCAAAGAGATCAGAGGTACCAGATGGACAGGTGTCTGCTCCATGGTGGGGATTTTACAAGAGTACTAGACACCAAGCCCACCAAGTTACACCGGATAGGCCCCACTGTCATGCGGTGCACGTATGGAGGGAAGCTACAAAGCGTCTTGGTTGGGAGGGACGAATCACAAGGGCCACCCCACTCAGGGATGCAGACAAGTTTGGTAACTTGCGGAAGACAAAAGGGTTTTGATTGGTGGGAAATAATAGGTATCTCCAAGGTCAGCGATCTATGGAGAATGGGTGGTGTGGTCTCATTTGCGCAGCTCCAGACGTAGTACAAGATGGCAGTAACAGAGCACTTTCAGTATCTGCCGATAAAACAGGCTTTGCAAGCAGTGGTCCCAAGGGGGGGAATGCCTTCCAGAGTACTCTCCGCTAGAAGACAGGATATTGGACGAATACATGCCCCAAAAATCTATCTCTAGGACGTACAAAAAGTTAATCAATAATATGTCAGACACCATTGTGCGGCTGCGGGCTAGGAGGGGACATGATGTAGAGAGTCTGGAGGACGACGAATGGATGGATGGAGGCCTCTGCCTCCCCTAAAGAGATAGCTATTTCCTCCAGACTCAGATTGGTACAACTGAAAATACTCCACAGGATTTACCTCACCGGGTCTGCACTAGTGCACAGGGGTTACAGGACCAGCCCGGGGGGGCATGCGCAGATGTGGGCAGGAAGGCACCTTCGCACATATTATCTGGGAATGTGTACATATACAGAATTACTGGTTGGGTTGATTAGGTGTATGGAAAAGGTAATGGTGGTCAAAATCGAGCCTAATATAAAGCTGTGCATCTTTAATATATGGGGTCCCACATATCTAAACAGTAAAGAGAAACTTTGGGTGATGCGGAGGACTATGATTGCGGAGCGGAAAATTGCCAAAAGTTGGGGAGCCCAAGAGTTATCAAATATTGTAGAATGGCAGAGGGACATGGATTGGAGCATGCTGATGCAGCGAACAATTTACGAATCAAGAGGGTGTCCTAACAAGTGGTCGCAGGTATAGGGAAAGTGGAACGCTTACAGGGGGAGACTCTGTGAGCCCCCCCCGAGGGTGAAACATGTCCAGGAGCTCAGGGAGTGAGGGTGAATGCCATTCAGTGCGTCTCCGCATGATTATGTACAAGCAGTGGGTAGTGGTCGAATGCAACAATGCAGACATACTCCCTAATGACTATGATTGTGCATTAACTATTTGTGTTAAGTTGGTATAAATGAAAAGAATTATAAAAAAAGAGTTTTGAGATTCACCTGTTGGCCATTGATGGAATGCAATATAGCACCCAGTACTCGATAACAGCATACTCGATACGTGTAACATCCTTGTCCAACCAAAGTGTACTGTCAGGTAAATCAACATGACATCACAATCCTGGTGGATACTGGGTCATCGAAAATCCTTACAATCCAAGAAAAATACAACTTGCCAAATGAAAGACTGCAATCAAGTCATGCCAAGCTGGATGCTTAGGAGGAACATAAAAAGCAGCTCAGAAGGCATGTTCATGGCTAATTTAACCTTGGAAGATGCATGTAGTTCACTAAGGGGTCAACATTTTGGGTTGAACAAAGCAACATAAATCATTCATGCGGATTGATTGGTGAAAAGAGTGACATCTTCAGTCTTTCGGAAGCAGACTTCAGTGATGCGCTGCAAGAATACTAAGCAGTCTTTTCAGAAAAGTTAATTTAGCTGAGGGGATTATAATATCGCATCAAATTGAAAAACCAAGCTGTACGAATAAAGCACATCCCATAATCTGCACGTAAGGAAGTCAAGAAAGTTTTGGAGAACCGGTTGAAGGAGGGGGTGATTGAACTGTTCTCAACATCGTCATGGTGATAACACGTCACTGTAGTGAAGAAAATGAATGGCAAGATTAGCTTGTGTATCGATTTAAGGCACTTGGATAGACAAGATATAGTTAAAAATCAATCCTTGCCTTACTTGCATGAAAAAGTGGCTACCTCAGGGAATACCAGGATGCTGCGGGCATCACGTCAACGGTGAACTGCCCATGGGTTGTGTTGGACGAGGATCTTAAGCAGTCGGCGTGGCCTCCGGGGTTGAGCCCGTGGAGGCTGGCTGAGTCGTAGTGGTGGGGACCAGGTAAATCAGGGTTCCTGGCGCTAGTCGCGGGCATACGGGCTTGCCTTCGGCTCTAAACTCGGCGATCTGGCTGAAGAGCGGCGCTGCTGGGGAGAGGGCTACCTGACCAGAGGTCAAGCAGTCACGCGCGCTCCCCTGCAAATGTGGAACCAATTGGGCCGAAAAGGTATTGTAGAACTCTACTGGTAGGTCATCTAGCCTAGGCATTCTATTTCATGTGAATTCTAATGGCCCCAACAATCTGTTTACGTCTCGCTGAGCCAATGCGCTTGCGCATTGCTCCGGCGAGAATTATGTAGGGGCTCCAGGAAAGCCGGCCAGAGGGCTTTGGAATGCGGATTATGGCCAGTGCATGTGCGCCGGGCGCGCGCGCGCCATTTGCTCCCCCGCCCCCCCCATCAGACTTGAAAGGAAGCTGCTCGCACACCACCACTTGTCTGAGCCTCGACATCAGACTTCAAAGGAAGCCGCTCCCCGCCCCCCCATCAGACTTGAAAGGAAGCCGCTTGCACACCACCATTTGTCTAAGCCTCGGCATCAGACCTCAAAGGAATTCGCTCCCGAACTTGCTGGCCTCGCTCTCGTTAGCCTTATTTTCTTGTTTCCTATTTCTCCTCAATCGATTCTAAGTTCTTCCTACTCTTGTCTTCACTTCCCCTGCTCTCTCTTGCTTCCTTTCCCCACCATTCCTCCTAACATTCCATGTTGTGCTGTTTAAGTTATGTTATATTATACAACGTTATGTCATTTTGTGACACACTTATATGTAAGTTGATTTGTGCAGCGCTGCCAGTATTTCTGCTCCTACACAATGTTTGCTCCTGTTCCCTCTCTCACCTTCCGCTCAATCACCCCTCTCTCTTTTCCATAAGTCCTCTGCCTACTTTCTCTAACTTCTCCGTTCTCTCCCTTGCACTTTTATTTTCAGTCCGCCACTCACTCCTTTCATCACCTCGCCTCTGGCCTCATTCTTTCCTCCTTATTCTTTTATTTTCGTCTTCCTCATCCCACTTTTCTCCTCTTTGAATCTCCTTTCTCACTTAATCTTGTAGTTCCTCTCGGTTTATTTCCTCGGCGCTCATGCCGCAGTCGTTCCTTGCATTGACTACCCACGTAGCATCTCCTTGCTTTCCCTCATCTGTTACTCCACTGCTTGTCTGCTGTCTTTCATTCTATTTCCAGCTGTTTTGCCTGTCCCTGCCCTCTGTGGCGCCCCACCTGCTCACTCCTTGCTCTCTCCTCGTAATGGTACCTCTCAGATTTTTTTCTCCTCTGCGATCCCTCAGTTCTTCCCTGCTATCTCCTCCCCCCCGTCTTCTACAGGTATGTCTCTGCCTTCTTCTCCGTCCACCCGTTCTGTCTCCTACAGGGCTGTCCTCTCCCAGCTCTGGGTCCTTAGCTGAGCTCCATTCCTTCCCTGCAGTCTTTCTTCTCTTTACCGCTCACCTTGTCTCTCCTCCCCCTTTTTCCGGTGTGCTCCACTCTGTCTTCCCTTCTCTCCTAAGGATCTGTTCTCTCCTAGCTCTGTTATTCGAGGTGATTTTACTCCCTCCCTGTTGTCTTCCTGTTTCGCTCTCCTTTATATTGTCTTTCCCTGCTCTCTTTCCTCTGTTGTGCTCTGCACCTCCTCTGTTGTCTTTCCTTCTTTTTATCCTCTTAAGCCTTCTTCAGTGCTGTCTCGCCCTTTTTTAGGTGTCACCAAATGAGAGCATGCGCTGTCAGAGAAAACAATTATCCTAAAAAGGGAGCTTAGAGCCCGCCCATTACTTACCTTCATTTACCATTGGTAGACTCCCATGTCATTCTTGCTTCTTTGCTTACCATTCGTCAGCTGCTCCTCCTGGCACCCCCACATCCCCTCACCCTCCCTCACCCCCCCTCGCCCTCACACCCCCTCACCCCCCTCTCACCCTCACACCCCCTCACACCCCTCTCACCCTCACCCTCACACTCCCTCACCCCCCTCTCACCCCGTAACCCCTTCTCTCACTCACACACCCTTTCACCCTCACCCCCCTCACCCTCACCGCCCATCACACACCCCCTCACCGCACACCCTCACAGCCCCTCACACACCCTCACACCCCCTCACCATCAAACCCCTCACCATCACACCCCCTCACCATCACACCCCCTCACCATCACACCCCCCACACACCCTCACCCCCCACACACCCTCACCCCCCACACACCCTCACCCCCCACACACCCTCACCCCCCACACACCCTCACCCCCCACACACCCTCACCCCCCACACACCCTCACCCCCCACACACCCTCACCCCCCACACACCCTCAAACCCCACACACCCTCACCCCCCACACACCCTCACCCCCCACACACCCTCACCCCCCACTCACCCCCACCCCCACACACCCTCACCCCCACCCCCACACACCCTCACCCCCACACACCCTCACCCCCACCCCCACACACCCTCACACACCCTCACCCTCACAAACCCTCACACACCCTTACCCTCACACCCCCTTACCCTCACACCCCCTTACCCTCACACCCCCTTACCCTCACACCCCCTTACCCTCACACCACCTCACTCACCATCACACCCCCTCACCAGCATAGCATAACAAAACACAGCATAGCATAACAAAACACAGCATAGGATAGCAAAACATAGGATAGCATAACAAAGCATAGCATAAAACATAGCATAACAAAACAAAGCATAGCAAAACATAACAAAACAAAACATGCATAACAAAACAAAATATAGCATACATAACAAAACAAAACATAGCATACATAACAAAACAAAACATAGCATACATAACAAAACACACCATAGCATAACCTAACAAAACACAACATAGCATAGTATAACAAAACAAAACATAGCATAACAAAACATAGCATAACAAAACATAGCATAACAAAACATAGCATAACAAAACATAGCATAACAAAACATAGCATAACAAAACATAGCATAACAAAACATAGCATAACAAAACAGACGCATAACAAAACAGACGCATAACAAAACAGACGCATAGCATCAAACATAGCATAGCAAAACATAACACAACAAAACATGCATAACAAAACAAAATATAGCATAACAAAACAAAACACAGCATACATAACAAAACATAGCATACATAACAAAACATAGCATACATAACAAAACATAGCATACTTAACAAAACATAGCATTGCAAACCATAGCATTGCAAACCATAGCATTGCAAACCATAGCATTGCAAACCATAGCATTGCAAACCATAGCATTGCAAACCATAGCATTGCAAACCATAGCATTGCAAACCATAGCATTGCAAACCATAGCATTGCAAACCATAGCATTGCAAACCATAGCATTGCAAACCATAGCATTGCAAAACATAGCATAACAAAACATAGCATAACAAAACATAGCATAACCTAACAAAACACAACATAGCATAGTATAACAAAACAAAGCATAACAAAACATAGCATAACAAAACATAGCATAACAAAACATAGCATAACAAAACATAGCATAACAAAACATAGACGCATAGCATCAAACATAGCATAACAAAACAAAGCATACCAAAACATAACACAACAAAACATGCATAACAAAACAAAATATAGCATAACAAAACAAAACATAGCATACATAACAAAACATAGCATACATAACAAAACATAGCATACATAACAAAACATAGCATACATAACAAAACATAGCATACATAACAAAAAATAGCATTGCAAACCATAGCATAACAAAACACAACAAAACATAGCATAACATAACAAAACACACCATAGCATAACATAACAAAACACACCATAGCATAACATAACAAAACAAAGCATAACAAAACAAAGCATAACAAAACATAGCATAACAAAACATAGCATAACAAAACATAGCATAACAAAACATAGCATAACAAAACATAGCATAACAAAACATAGCATAACAAAACATAGCATAACAAAACACAGCATAACAAAACATCATAACAAAACATAGCATAGCAAAACAGCATAAAACACAACAAAGCATAGCATAACAAAACATAGCATAACAAAGCATGGCATAGCATAACAAAGCAAAACATAGCATAACAAAACAACAAAACATAGCATAGCAAAACAAAGCATAGGATAGCAAAACAAAACATAGCATAACAAAACAGCAAAACACAACAAAACATAGCTTAACAAAACACAACAAAACATAGCAAAACAAAACATAATAGCATAGCAAAACATAGCATACCAAACAACACAAGAAAGCATAGCAAAACAGCATAGCAAAGCATAGCATAATAAAACATAGCATAACAAAGCATGGCATAGCATAACATAGCATAACATAGCATAACAAAACACAGCATAGCATAACAAAACACAGCATAGCATAACAAAACACAGCATAGCATAACAAAACAGCATAGCATAACAAAACAGCATAGCATAACAAAACACAGCATAGCATAACAAAACACAGCATAGCATAACAAAACACAGCATAGCATAACAAAACACAGCATAGCATAACAAAACAGCATAGCATAGGATAGCAAAACAAAACAAAGCATAGCATACAGCATCACTCCGCACCACCACAGCATCACTCAGGGGCACCACACCATCACTATGCGCTACCACAGCATCACTGAACGCAACAGCATCATTCGTTCGCCATCACAACATCAATCAGCGCTACCACAGCATCAATCTGGTCAACCATTCAACAACACCTGGTTTAACCCCTTCCATGCTCATGACGAACCCCAGCCGTCATGCACTACAGTGCTCGTGTGCTGATGACGGCTGGGGTTCGTAACGGCCCGCCCCTGTTCGTGCTGTTTACAGCACACCAGGGGAATCGCGGCCGCATCGAAGGGGTTAATATATTTTCTCTCAATGTTTCAAGCTTTATTACAAATGTAACAAAAAGATGTTAATATTTCACTTCTGTTCTTTGATTTTCGTCACAATAAAATACACTGAACATAATCTTCACAAATGTTATTCACAAAACTTTAAGCTACTGCCATTATAAATTACAAGAACTTTTATTTAAGTATTCATTGAAAAAAAATTAAAAGCCATTGTTATTTGTAATATCAATAGATGTAAGTTACGTAAATACAACACATTGCATTACAAATGCTATAGGTGTCACAATTACGAAAGTTATAACTATTGGCATTGTAAATGAAAAAGCTATTCATTTTGCTATTTTCAAAAACAAAACAAATAAAAAATGTGTCATTTACAATACCAATAGCTCAAACTTTCCTAATAGGAGACCTATTGCATTGCAAATCCTTGCTATTATTGGGGCCTCTAAATTGTCCCTCAAGTCTGCTGGTAACTGTGGGAAGGAGAGTATAAGGAGGAAGTCCTCTACTTTTTTAGGTTCTGCTGTTGGATGGGCATAGTATAATGTTGCATAGTACTCATAAAAGGCCTAGTTGATCTTTTTGTGTTGTAACACTACTTTTAGTTGGGGTGTTAATTTTCAAGGTAGTGAGTGGTTTCAGGGCCTTCCAAAGTCTATGAGCAAGCAGTGTGCCTACCATATCGGCTTTAGTGTGGACCTTTTGAGTGTATGACTGGTAGTCTATGTTATGGAGAAGTTTTAACAGTGCGCGTAGTCAACCCAAGCCTTCTGTGGTTTGGGGGTTTTACCCGGGTCTGTTATCTCCGCTTGTTCTAGTGTTCCTAGACTGTCTTCAACTTGCTTCAGCTCGTTATGCACAGTTTGTCCTGCTCCTACGACTACACTAATGGATGAACCCCCGATAACTGTTTTGAATGCTTCCCATTCAACTAGTCAGTTGGAAGCTGTATTGGCGTTTTCAGTAAAGTAATTATTTATAGTTGTTGTAAGGTGTCCCTAAATACTGTGTCTTCTAGTAATCGGGGGTTTAATCTCCATGTGGGGATTGGTGTGGGGATTCAGCCCCATTCCAGAGTTATCGCTAGAGGGTGTGATTGAATATTGTCTTCCCAAAGTACGTGGTTTGTGGAACTTGGGTAATTATATTTTCGGAGCAGAGTATGCGGTCTAACAGAGTATGTAGTGCATGTGGCGGGGAATAATAGTATTGTCGCAGGCCCTCGTTCTTCCTACGCCATACATCAAATACTAACCGACCCTGTGCCCACGTACGAAGTGCTTTGGCTAGTGGGTAGCTGCAGTACCTGGCAATGAGGGGTGTGAACAGTCCAGTTCTATATCTAACACTGCATTGAAGACTCCGTCAATTACCCAGGGGTGCTCCGACCAGTCAGCGAGTGTGGAGCTTAGACACTGTAAACGATTGTCTTGTTTTGTGTTTGGGGCCTATATGCTGCCAAGCCAGGTTACCCCGCAACAGGATATATCTCCCATTCATGGCTATACGTTTCTCTACAGCCTCAAAAGGGGTCCCCGGTTTTATCCAAATGTCAGCCCCACGGACGAACGCTGAATAAGAGGTGTGTGACAGGGTGTGTGGACAGGACACGACTACCCCAACGGACTGGTGGTCCGCCATCCCTCTCTCACCTTGCCCCTTTTCCCAACAGCTACCAGACTTCCCTTGGACCGAAGAACCGGAGTCGGGCTGGCCGGACGATATCAACACACACGGCCCCTTTAACTCTCCGGACCACGAGGAAGAGTACCCGCCCCTCGGCAGCGTCGGAACGTCAAAAGGAGGAAGTAGGAAAGAGGCGACGGACGGCGTTTCCCTGGAGGAGGCTGGAGTAGGAGTCGGAAACGGAGAAAGGCGATACCAGAAGGATACTGAGGAGGAAGAGACTGGGACCCAGAAGCCAGGAGGCCAACGTTTCCGCCCTTCGCCCCGCCACGTTCCCACGGGAGGAGCGTGGCTTCAAGAGGTACGGGGTCGTGTGGCGGGTTGGGTGGGGCGGAGGAACCAGCCCTGTGTGTAAAGTTGTAAAGCCCCATGTAAAGCTTTCCCGTTCCTTCCCCTCACGTGCACTCTTACCTCACAGATTGTATTTAATCCCCAAGACGCACTATCACTGGTTTCCCCCACTCCTGGCCCTAACTAGTGCACCGTGGTCAAACCAGTCACCTGGCACGATTTTCCTTTCTTTCCGGTACCGGAGCGGAAGAGCACATAGGGGAGAGACGTCCCCCATCCGGATCCCACCGGTATCCGCAGTCGTCACTGGAAGAATACAGCCAAGCTGGAGCAAGTTACTTTTCCCTTTGATCCCGCAGCTCATTCCAGGGACCGAGCAGCACCCGTACTAAGAAAGACTTATATCCCAATAAAACCATCACTCAAACCCTTACTCAAGGCGCCAGTGTTTCTCTTTACCCCTACATCCCCTGTCAGTCCGAATACAGTAACTGAAAACCCGGGTATCCCGACCCCCTTGGGACAAGGTGTTAAAAACCTGCCCTCTCCTTTTTTTATGTAGTATAGCAGCCTTGTAGTCCGTTAAATGTGTCTTTTGTAGAATTAGTATATGTGCATTTCGCCTACGCATTTGTGCACACTGTGTCTCTTATGTACAGAGCCCAACCCCTGGATGTTCCAGGTGATTATGTTGTAAGTTCCTGTGACGACCCACGCAGAAGCTTTACACATGTTATACCCCGACACATGGTACTCATAGTAGACTAGATAGAGTGCTGGCAGCCAACCTCCCCATCTTTCTCACGTTGACGGTTACACACCAGGCCCAGTACCTGTCGGATCATGCTCCGGTCACGTGCGTGGCGCAATGGCTTGATCGGACGGAGCGCCCACGCACGTGGAGACTGCCGACTGACCTGCTTCAAGACCAGGTGGCCCGGAACCATGTGGCATCGTCACTTTCCGATTATCTGGAACTCAACTGGGAGGGGGGTGATCTGTCCTACTCCACTAAGTGGGAGGCGCTGAAAGCGGTCGTCCGCGGAGCGTGCATGGGCCTGTCGTACGGAGTCAGGAAACAACTGCTATCTGACTTGCAGACTGCGGAGGCTGAGCTCTTGCGCGTTCAGACCCGGCCTGATCCGGACGCCTCGGATCGACGGGCGGAGGGTTTGGCCCTTGGGTCGGTCCACGACATTCTCAAGAGGCTTGATAAATTTACGCTGGGCCAATATAGACAGCGACTACACCGTGAGGGGGATAAGTCTGGCCGATTGTTGGCCTGGATACTTCGCCGGGAGTTCACGGCCGAACGTATAGTGGCCCTACGGGCGCCCAAAGCCGATATGGTCCATTCGGAGGTCGGTGTACTCACAGTTCTGCGAGACCATCTGCGTGTTGTGTATGAGGCTGACCTGTCCATATCTGAGGAGGTCTATCATTTATACCTTGAAGACCTCGGCTTGCAGACCCTGCCAGAGGCGGCGGTGAAAGAACTTGATGTCAGATTGACACTGGGTGAAATTACTGCGGCGATCGCCGCCCTCCCCCGGGCCAAGACCCCTGGCGGGGATGAATTCCCTGCAGAGTTTTACCATGAGTTCGGGCATACCCTGGCCCCCCTCCTTTTACAGGTCTACAATGAGGCATTACGTACGGGCACCCTCCCACCCACCTTGAATCAAGGTGAGGTTTGTATGATTTTGAAACCGGGTGGTGATACCACAGACCCCGCTTCTTACCGCCCTATCACTTTGATAAACTCGGATGCAAAAATCCTGACTAAGCTGTTGGCCAATCGCCCATCGCCTTGCCCCACACGTGGCCCGGCTCGTCCATCCAGACCAATGTGGTTTTGTACCTGGTCGTAATACGGCGATGAACTTGCGCCGCCTGAATCACGTATTGCATGAGGTCCGAGGGCGAGAGGCTCCCCATGTGTTGGTCTCGGTCGATCTGGCTAAAGCCTTCGATACGGTGCATTGGGGTTACCTGATGCATGTGCTCTTAAAGATGGGGTTTGGTCCCGGATTTCGGAACTGGATCCGGGTCCTGTATGGAGCGCCCCGGGCCAGGGTGCGTCTGGGTTCGGCCCACTCTGATGAATGGCCGTTGGGGAGGGGTACCCGGCAGGGTTGCCCGTTGTCCCCCCTTCTATTTGCCCTTGCAATTGAGCCCCTGGCCATATCTGCCCGCAAGGAGTTGCATGAATGGGGTATCGTGGTGGGAGACACTACTAATGTTGTCTCCCTCTACGCAGACGATGCGCTCTTCTACCTGACTTCTCCGGTGGAGGCCCTTCCCGCTTTGTTGCGACTTTTGGACCGTTTTGGTGCGGCCTCTGGACTGCGCATGAATGTTAATAAGTCCCTGGTGTTCCCACTCACTCCTAGTGTCCTCGACCCGGCTGCGGATTCTTATTATTTGGGCCTCCGGTGTGAACGCCTGGCGTTCCGGTACCTGGGAATTCAGGTGGCCGCCTCCGATGAGGCTCTCTTAACTCATAACATAGACAAGATTCTTGTGGCCCTCCGTAAGTCCATTGCATTCGGGAACACACTCCCTCTCTCCCTTATGGGCCGACTGGCAGTTGCCAAGATGGTGATGCTTCCTAGAGTCCTATATGTGCTGCAAAATACCTTATGCCCATTGCCCCCCCGGGTGTTTCGTACGCTGAATTCACTCCTCACATCCCTGCTCTGGGCGGGTGGCCGTAGCAGGGTTGCGTTGCCTACAGTGACGCAGTGTTGGGACGAGGGCGGTCTCGAGGCCCCAAGGTTTGATTTATACTACTATGCAGCACACCTTCTCCCGGCGGCCAGGTGGTTTGCTGACGACGAGAACTGGGAATTGACATTGTTGGCGGGTGTGGCTTCGGACAGAGACTTGCAGGAGGCTCTCATGCAGGGTTGGGGCGCTGATAACGCACTGCCTTATGTCGTCAGGCATACGGCTAATATTTGGCAACAGTTCGTTGAGCGGGTTCTGCGACGTGCGCCGTTTCACAGGGAGCTCTCCCTTTGGATCCTGGCCCCAATACTCACAATGGAGGCAAATATGTCTTTCCGAGAGCGGCACCTAGGCGGTTGCGAGACCCTCACGGATATTTATCCGGACGGCTCTTTTGTGTCCTTCGAGAGAGCGGCGGACTCCTTTGGACTCCGTGAGGGCCAGTACCTGCATTATGGATGTCTCCGGGATGTAGCCAGGACGACGTGGCCCCAATTCCCAGAGGCGCCCCAGCTCACTAATACCCTGGACATCATTTTGTCCTGTGGCAGAGGTAGGAGACTGATTTCCCTCCTTTACTCAGCCATGCGCAGAGACTCGACTCCCCCGTTGGCGCCAGCTTGGGTGGCATGGGAAGCGGACCTGGGGATCGAATTGGATCCAGCTCAGAGGAAGCGAATTGGACTATTGACTCGTAAGGTATCTTGTAATGCGCGTTTCAAATTGATCCATTTTAACTTTGTCCATCGCACATATATGACGCCTGCCTCCCTCCACCGTATCTCCCCGGATAGGAGCCATAATTGCCCGAGCAGTAAGGGCGGGATTCCTTCACCTGGCTTGGGAGTGCCCCTTGGTACATGATTTTTGGATTGAGGTGGTAGCACACATTACCCGGATTACACATCTTAATTTGCAACTAGACCCGCTTCACTGTCTACTAGCGCTAGTGCCCAAACCCAGGAAGAGGGGTCTGTCCTACAAGTTAATGCAACTCCTGCTGGTACTGGCGAGGAGGCGGGTGGCCATAACCTGGATGGGCCGGAGGGCACCTGAAATCCCTAGTTGGTTGCGGGACGCCAGGGAATGGGCCTTGGCAGAAGAGACATATATGCAGCGCACTCGTAGAGATGGGAAACTTCAGGATGACTTACTCGCTTGGAGAGCCATGTGTCTCGAGGGGATGGAGGGGGATGCCTCTGACGCTACCAGCGCGGAGCTGTTTTCCTCCGCTTCCTCGGAGTCTGATGAAGATGGGGGGGATCTGGGGCGGGGTGTCGGGAGGTGGTGTAGCAGTCCCCTGAGCCATGCCGATATTCCTTGTTGCGTACATTTGTCTTTCATTGTGACTACCATTTGACCACACTGTACTATGAGGACCGCGTTTTAGTGGGCCCTTGCCTTCATCTCCTTGTATGATTGTATCAGCGCTACAAATGCCATTCATGGGGGTTTTCGTTGCTGTTATGTTATTGTTTAGGTTGGAACTGCATCATAAATGAAAATTGGCCTAGACATTGATATTGTTTATTTGATCTTTGAAGCACAAGACCGAATTCCTTTACTTGTTTAACAGGTTTACCGCGACGCCGCCCTGCCTCCGGGATGTGGGCCATACCTGGCTGTGTACTCCCTTTGGACCTGGCCTACCTGGTCCATCTATGTCAACTAGCTTGATAACTGTATAATTTGTGCCTTCTTTACTATCCTCGCCACCAAAAATAAAATTAAAAAAAAAAAAAAGTTCCTGTGACGACCATATATGTTTGCGTGGTGTGAGTGTGTCCTCCTGTGTAATGATGCATGTAGTGCGGTGCTTATCATGCACATTATCTGGTTGTCTGTGATATGAGCCAAGAGATTTAACTGCCCTAAAAGTTTCCAATATTCGGTCCGACAACTGAACAGCATCAAACCAAACTAAAACAATAACTGCAGCAGTTGAACAATTTGCATACGTCATTGGGGTTGTGTACTTAACTGCAGTTATTTCCATTGGCTATGTGGTGTTGCTAAGTCACTAGCGGTGAGTGTAGCTTGGGGCCGTAAGGGGTCATACCTTAGTGTATTGTGGGGTGCTGGCGTGTAAAAATACAGGATATAATGGTGTGAAAATTAGTATCCGTTTAGAGTAAGACAAGATCTATACATTTATGAAGTGGGATAGAGGTATTGCAGCTTTGGAGCATATTATGACTATCTATGGTGGGTTTACCTGTTTAATATAGTATCATATATAACCCATTGCTTTAGATCCCTTATGGAAGCACCACATCATTTACTTTATACTTTACCACCTCATGTCCAGTTCGTCAGACAATGCACTGCATGGGTGTTCACCCTAGTAAGTCATTCGTTCAGCTGTGGCCTAATGGATGGAAACAGAGTAATACTATTGTCAGAGTCTGAGTGTAACGCGTTGTCTTCGGATGACCTTTCAGTTCTGGCCTCTTTAATGATATTCCTAGTCTGGTGGAGGATTCAGATAACCAAACTGACTTCAGGTGCCAGATCGCAAGGTTTAGGATCTGGATGTCTGATCTCTCCATGGCTCTGCGTGAGGAGATTGGATGTGAAATGTAATTTTTGATGAGGAACTACTGAGAGTTCCAACAGTGTAGTGAACTATGGCTGATGGGCCCAAGTAAGAGCTACCATTAGAGTGAGGGATGTTTGTCTGAGCTTCCCAACCACTAGTGGAATGAGTGGAATAGGCGGAAAAGCATTGCCAAATATTCCTGACCAATTCATCCATACAGCATTGCCTTTGGATAATGGGTGTGGATACCTGGAGATGAAGTTTGGGCATTTTGCGTTTTGGTGTGTGGCAAACAGATCTATGTCTGGGAAAGCCCCCACATCTGAAACAACGGGAGGAGAACTTGAGGGTGAAGTTTCCACTTGTGGATTTGTTGTATCTGTCTGATGATCAGATCTGCAATCTGATTGTTTACTACTAGGGAGGTGTTCCGCTAGGAAATACATTTTTGGACGAGTGTCCCATCTATAAATGGCTTGTGCAAGAAGTTACAGTTGGAAAGTGTGCCCCCCCCTATTTCTGTATGTAATACATGGCTGTCCTGTTGTCTGTGTGTATTAGGACAACATTGCCTACAAGGTGATTTTGCAAGACTGAGCGCTAGATAGACTGCTAGCAGCCTAGATGATTTATGTGGCACTGTTTTTCCTTTTTTATAGGAAACAGTGGAACCTAGCTGAAACCGGCATTGACCGAGCACCCCTGGGAGAGGCGCATTCTCAACATGACTGACGCTCTATCCCCACATTCGTGAAACCCAGGGCGAGGCAAGCCACAATTGTGTTGTTCGCAAACTGGACGCAACCCTGACGTCCGAAGTATAGAGCCACTGATGCCCGTAAACTTCTGATCCAAGCTGCCGCATGCTATTGAAAGTGCGACCACCCGGTCCAATAAATAGACGGGCGCTGGAGTTTTAAACCGCTGAAATACCATTACTACTGAACCTCACTTTAAACCACGCGGACTCTCAACCGCTTGGCTTGTCTCATTCAGGCATGTTTTGTTATTATATAAGTCCTGATGATGATCCCACGCATCTTTTAGAGCTATAGGGATCGAAACGTCGACACCCAAGAGTGGGTTGACACTTACATTATTGTTTAAAAAGCTTGTGTACATTCCACTCCAGGTGATACTGCCAGTGATCCTTGAATTTTCTGCAGTGCCCTGCCTTTGCTCTTCTTCCTTGCCTGAAAAACACCCTTTTTCTTACCCTACATCTAATTTTCCCTTTCTCTGTCAGTACGACACAGGCGTGTGTCTTGTTATTATTGTATTGTATACTTTGCATTGTTTTTTGAGAATAAATTCCTGTCCCGGCTGGGTCAGGATACCTTGGTTTGTATAGTCTCCATTGTGTTTCTATACTACATTGAACATATGTTGAATAAGCTAGGTTCCACTGTTTCCTATAACGAAGTTATACCCATGGTTCTTAGCTATCCGTTGGGTTCCCCTTGTCTTTGTAAAACGGTTTTTCCTTTTGACACCACAATCCTTGAATTGTGAGAGTTTGGAGATGAGCTTCCCAACCACTGAGTGATGAGTCTGTTAGCACGGTCTGTGGAACTAGGTCGATGAAAGACTGCCCTTTGGAAAGGTTCTGTGGATTCCACCACTGCAAGGAATGCGGCCGTCCACCAACGCTAGACCTGTTAATCGACCCCGAGACTGATTCCACTGACGTGCTAAACATTCTGGAAGGGGACGCATTTGAAGTCTTGCATATGGAACTATCATGATGCAAGATGCTATCATTCCTAGTAGCTGCATAAATAACTGAGCTGGTAATGAGTGGTTGGGTTGAAATTTGGAAATGAGAACCTGAATATTGTGGATGCTGGATTGGGACAAGCAAGAGCTTTTTGTGTATCTATAGTGGCTCCAAAGTACATTTGCGTTTTGGAAGGTTGAAGATGAGACTTTAACAGATTTACTGTGAATCCGAGGTTGTGCAGTAAATATAGTTTTCTTTAGGTGTGTTGTACGCATTTTGTGTGAGTGCTGGCTTTGATGAGCCACTTGTCTAGATATGGGAAGACGTGAACATGTTGTCTTCGCAGATGTGCAGCGACTACTGCCAGGCCTTTGGTAAATATTCTGGGAGCAGTGGTGACTCCGAATGGGAGCACTTTGAATTGGGAATGTTGTCCTGCTACCATAAACCTGAGGCATTTGCGATTAGCAGGATGTATTGGAATATGGAAGTACGTATCCTTTAAGTCCAGAGGGGACAAAGTCGCCTTGTTGTAACAGAGGAAGCACCTGTTGGAGCGTGACCATATGGAAGTGATCTATATGAATGTATAGGTTTAATTCTCTGAGGTCTAATATAGGTCTGAGAGAACCATCTTTTTTGGGAAACAGAAAGTAAAGGGAATATACACCGGTCCCTTGATATTGTAATGGGACGGGTTCTATAGCTCCTTTTTCCATAAGAGATTGGACCTCTTGTTTGAGTGTGTGTATATGTTCTGGAGATAGTTTGTGTTTTCGTGGTGCAATGTTTTGAGGGTTGTTGGTAAGCTCCAGGCAATAACCAGATTGGATAATTTGTAAAAACCCATTTGTCTGATGTGATGGTATTCCAGACTGGGAGAAACTGAGTGAGACGTCCCGCGACTGGTGTTGAATGATTGGGGGGGGAAGGGGAGGAAAGTCACTGTTTAATTGTGGCTGAGGAAGTACAGGGTGCATCACCTCTCCCTCTTCCTTTGCCATTGTTTCCCCGAAATCCACCTCAAAACTAACCTCTAGTAGAGGGTGATTAACTATTACCTCTATATGAGGTAGCGACCCGTCGGGGGCGTGGCTACGAGCCGATCATGGCGGACGTGTAGTGCTAGTGCTACGTCCTTAGCCCTTGAAACTAGCTACTTATCCGGTCTACCTGCAACGCGACCCACCTCAATTTTGCACCCGAAGTTTCAACTGGTGAGCGGGGAACTGCGACGGCGAGCTGCCTCCCTCAAACGCAGCCTAACACCCTGGTGGACTGCGGCAGTTCTTGGGCCTGTCGACACAAGGAAAGCCGCGACCTCGATTTGCCCGGAGGCCTGCTTGCTGATCGGGGGCAGCGGACTGCAGAGAGTGCGCCGGAGGTGAGCGAGGGCGCGGGGCTCGCACGCGCGCCCAACACCAACGCCTAGCGCCTGCTCCCTCCACCACCGGACCGTCTCTCCCCCCCCCTTGGGGGCCCAGGGAGGTCCGCCCTACCCCTGCTGTCCCATCCTCAGCCGGCGAAACATCGGGACCGGACCAGCGCCCAACTCTGCGGAGCAGAGATGTCTGCACTTGCCTACACACCGGTGCGAAGCATGGGGCTGCGGGAACGGAGACGAGCTCTGTGACGCCCGGACGATCATAGCACCATCCTGGGACACGAGGCGGCAGCGCGGCACGGACCAACGCCGCGGCAGTGCTGGCGGGCGCCATTTTACCTCTTCTCCGGACCCCGGGGATCCCCGAGCAGACGGCGCCGAGGATTGCAGTTCTCGGGGCACAGTGCAACAGCAAAGGTACCAAAGCTCTGGGGACGCAGCATAACCATGTACGCTCTCTGCAGTCGCCTGGCCAGTGACAGCCCCGAACAGCATAGAGGGGAACAGCTGTGTAGCGACCCATGTGGCACATCGCCGCCTCCAAGACCATTTTGGCTGGGGCAGGTACGCGTCGCTTCTGTCCTGACTCTAACGGACCTCCTCCTGCCACGCGATAGCCCACACCTGCTGCCACCCCTTGTTGTAAATATTTTTGTCCACCCTAAGCGTGGAAGGGTATTCTCAGATGTGAGACCCTTGCTCATTGCACCATCAGGATTCAAGCAAACCGGGCCGAAGACGGCTGTAATGCCAGAAACCGGTCCCCGGGAGCTTGTTTCCTTCCCAGTGTAAGAATTGGCTTTTGTAGTTTGGTTTGCCCTGTTCCCATCATGCACTGGGACAGGAACAGACTAATTTGCATACAGCCAGGTTCTGAAACTGGGATGGTGCAGTGAGCTAAAAAACGGTGTTGGATCTAGCCCTGATCTCTTGACTGGGTGAGAGCTTTCTGCTTAATTCAGAGACTCTGTCCCTCACCACCCCTTGTTGTAAATATTTTTGTCCACCCTAAGCGTGGAAGGGTATTCTCAGATGTGAGACCCTTGCTCATTGCACCATCAGGATTCAAGCAAACCGGGCCGAAGACGGCTGTAATGCCAGAAACCGGTCCTGGGAGCTTGTTTCCTTCCCAGTGTAAGAATTGGCTTTTGTAGTTTGGTTTGCCCTGTTCCCATCATGCACTGGGACAGGAACAGACTAATTTGCATACAGCCAGGTTCTGAAACTGGGATGGTGCAGTGAGCTAAAAAACGGTGTTGGATCTAGCCCTGATCTCTTGACTGGGTGAGAGCTTTCTGCTTAATTCAGAGACTCTGTCCCTCACCACCCCTTGTTGTAAATATTTTTGTCCACCCTAAGCGTGGAAGGGTATTCTCAGATGTGAGACCCTTGCTCATTGCACCATCAGGATTCAAGCAAACCGGGCCGAAGACGGCTGTAATGCCAGAAACCGGTCCCCAGGAGCTTGTTTCCTTCCCAGTGTAAGAATTGGCTTTTGTAGTTTGGTTTGCCCTGTTCCCATCATGCACTGGGACAGGAACAGACTAATTTGCATACAGCCAGGTTCTGAAACTGGGATGGTGCAGTGAGCTAAAAAACGGTGTTGGATCTAGCCCTGATCTCTTGACTGGGTGAGAGCTTTCTGCTTAATTCAGAGACTCTGTCCCTCACCACCCCTTGTTGTAAATATGCCTCATCGACGCCAGCACTGTAACAGCATTGAGGAACCTACAGAGGGCGCCACTGAACACGTCAGAGACACTACCATTGCCACAGGACCGGCGACTCCACTTCACTCACGTGGACTAGTACCACCATTGTCACCCGCACTGTGACGTCGGTGACCGCGATGACGCTCTGGTCCTGGACAGTTGTGTCCCGCAAAGCTATAAGGGCTGGAAACAGAGCGACGCTCGATCCTACGCCAACCTGCATACTAGATCGATGGGGAGGCACAGGGGCAAGGCCCAGGACCACAGTGCGTCGACGGACATGCAGTCCACCGGCTCGGAGCACCCACTAGCTTCATCTAATGTAGACATTGTCCCACGAACAGGGAAGGGAACGCAAGACGCCAAACTGGACCTCATCCTCAATGAAATACAGGCCACAAGGGAGGCACTAGAATCACGTATGGATAGCATGGCGACTGGCCTCTCGTTGCTCCGGGCGGATCACAACAAACTTGCGGAGTGGGTCTCAGAACAAAAACTTGTGCTGAATGATCTCATACCACAGCAGACGGAACATTCCACGAAGCTGGAAGGCATGGAGAAACAACTCAAGCAGCTGTGGGACAAGGTGGACGATGCAGAAGGACGAGCCCGCCGCAACAACGTCCGCATCTTGGGCATTCCGGAGCGCAGTGAGGGGAGGAATCCTACTCAATTCCTGGAGGACTGGCTCAGGAAAATGGTGGGCCCGGAAGATCTTACTGCCCTATATAGCGTAGAGAGGGCGCATAGGATGCCTTCCAGACCGCCGCAACCAGGGGCACCGCCACGTCCCTTAATCGTGCGCCTCCTTCACTATAAAGACCGCGACACAGTGCTACGCGTAGCCCGAGAGAAAGCGCCGATTCGCTACGAGTACAAGAATATCTCTGTGTATCCTGATTTCAGACCAAAGGTGCAGCGAGCCAGGTCCACCTTCTTGGGGGTGAAACGCAAGTTACGTGAGAGAGACTTGAAATATGCCCTCCTGTTCCCCGCCCGCCTCAAGATCCTACATGGTAACAAATCACACTTCTTTGACTCGCCAGAGGAAGCAGAGGAATGGATGGAGGTGACTAACGCCACCGGCCTCGCAAGACCCATTTGCGGACACCAGGAGCGACGGACGTCGGAGCCCAACAGGCCGGAGACACACCGCTTCCAGCCCTGGACGGGCCCCCTCACCAAGGTCATCACCGAAGGGACAAACTGCAAAGGACCACCCAGAGGAACAATCGCAAGTGGCACAGCTGACGGAAGAAGCGCTCGCCGCTCATGATGCGGGCACAGCCAGGGACCTGGCCAGCAACTCTGACACACATACAGAGGTGTCGGGTTCGGCGGACAGTCTACAGCTCTTCCCCAAGATCACGGCACAAATGGCAGAGGAATTTGAACATCGACCCTTGAACGATATCCGGGTGGTAATGTATGAACCATGTAACTCTCCGCATATAGGTGGGTTGCCTGAGGGTTTGGTTTACTAAGGGCTGCTATGCCACCGCAGGCCAGTACGAGTAAGGCACACGTAGACTGCACCCCCCATCACATGCACATGGATCTGTTTGACGTATACCCATGTTGGGTATCATGGTTCGGACCCAGAGCCTGTTGGCCTGGGGACCTTAATGTTCTGGGGTTAACTGTTTACATGACACTCCTTTCCTATCGTACGATGTACTTGGCGAATACACTCACAAGCTCAGCATTTCCACGTTACACGATCAGTCATGGGGACACTTAACGGTTAACACTTGTGCACCTGGAATGTCGGGGCATGGGCTCGATACACAAGAGAAACAGGATACTGGCTCAGCTTAACCGAAGGGGAGTTATGATAGCTTGCCTCCAAGAAACACACTTGAACTCTGCTGAGAACTCAAAACTACTGAAGAAATGGAAGGGGAAACTTTTCGCTACGTCCTACTCCGCATTCTCTAGGGGAGCCGCTATCTGGCTTCGTAATTCTGTTCCCTTCAAGCCAATAGAGCAAAAAATTGACAGGGAGGGTAGATATGTGTTTGTGAGGGGCTTACTAGATGGTGCCACTGTTGTGCTTGGATGTGTATACTCACCGAACTCCGGCCAATCAGATTTTTTGGGCAATATCAATGGTGTCTTAGCGGATTGGGCAGATCATCAATGGGTGGTTGGAGGGGATTTTAATGCGGTGTTAGATATTGCATTGGACAGATCTCACCCACCACTACACGCCACGGAAAGCAGGAGACAGGCAGATGCGCTAGCACAGTGGGCAGAGGGATGGGACCTAGCAGACGCATGGCGCAGTACACACCTGCTAGACAGGGAATACACTTTTTTCTCCCCGCCACACCAACTACACACCAGAATTGACCGCATATTCTGTTCCCGCTCCCTACTGGTAGCGATTCTCAAGGCCCAGCACATGGGAAAGACCCTCTCAGATCACAATCCTGTCGAGTTGACTTGGCAATGGGGCCGGCTACTGACACCAATACGGACCTGGAGGTTGCCCACTGAACTACTAGAAGACACTGTCTTCAGGTCGTCCATGGCAGACACCATTGAGAGTTACTTCGACACGAATGCTGGCACTGCTAACTCCCGACAAATAGAATGGGACACGTTCAAAGTCTTCCTAAGAGGGGATGCGATGGCCTCACGAGTGGGCAGGAGGAGGGAAGTTATTGACAACCTGAAAGACGTGGAGGGTAAGCTGGCAATGCAGGAGAGTGAAGCTGCGGGCACGAACTTACACTTCACACCGCTACAAGACGCGCATATAAAACACGCTGAACTACTAGAAGACCTGAGATTGTTAGACTACAAGGAATATACTAATAGACAGCACACACAGGCGGATAGATCGGGCCCCCTGCTGGCCCGCATTATACGAGACTCCCCGGCGTATCACCCAATCTTGGAAATAATAGATCAGGAAGGCACAATGGCTTCAACTCAAGTAGGAGTCAACACTTCATTCAAAGACTACTACACCACACTATATGGCCCGCACCAACACCTTTCACAGGCTGCACTGGAGGACTTTATGGAGGGACTTAGAACTGCCCCAACTCACTGCTAAGCAAAGCGACGACTTGAAACGTAACATTACTGTTGCGGAGATTAGACATGCAATACACGCACTCCCGAGAAATAAAACCCCCGGGACAGACGGGTTGCCGGACGAATTCTACGCCACATTTATAGACCTACTGGCCCCGTGATTACAAACCCTCTATCTAGAAGCACTACGGACCAACTCCTTACCAGTCATCCCTCCAGGCTTTGATAACTTCCCTTTTAAAACCGGCTAGAGATGGGATGCAACTAGTTAACTAAAGACCCTTATCTCTCCTTAACACCGACTATAAGATACTGAGCAAGGTACTAGCAACAAGATTGGCACAATACATCCCGCTGCTGATCCACCCTGACCATTGCGGGTTCGTACCTGGTAGAAGCACTGCCATGAACCTTAGTAGACTTGCCCAACTGATGCTACAGAACAAGTTACTTACCTTCGGTAACGATATATCTGTAAGAAACAGTAGTTAGTATTAGATTCCTTACCTTAGAATATCCCCAGGCGTCAGTCTGGATCCGGAAACTTTTGCGTAGCAGTACCCCTGCGCGTCGGTAGGTGTCGTCTGCAGGCGTCCCCTGCGGCTCCACGTCCGTCATCGGCGTCGTGCGCCGTGATGACGTCGCTGGAGTATATAGATGCCGCCTCCGCGCGCTGACGTCAGTTCTTTGCCCACAGCTTTTCCGCGCCAGAACACGCAGAGCCATGTGAGAACCAACAATGGTGCCATTTGAAACTAGGGCCCTGAAAGGGATGTCCTTAACCCTAGGTATCAGTTCGCAGAACGGGGAGGATGGGTGGGGCGGTAAGGAATCTAATACTAACTACTGTTTCTTACAGATATATCGTTACCGAAGGTAAGTAACTTGTTCATCTGAAAGAAACAGGTTAGTATTAGATTCCTTACCTTAGAATAGATACCCCAGCAATACCAACCCCGGTGGTGGGTCTGCGAACCAATACAATCCTACACCAGAAAGTCCTGGAGGACCGAAAGGCCAAAGAAGCCATCCCTCCGGACTGGACTATCCAGGCAGTAGTGCCTCGCAAAAGTGTGCAGCGAGGCCCACGTAGCCGCCTGGCAAATGTCCTGCAAAGGGACTCCCCGGCCCAGGGCAGTAGTAGCCGCCGTGGCCCGAGTGGAATGGGCCCTCAGCCCAACAGGAGGCTCCTTCCGAGCCAAAGAGTAGCATGCTTTGATGCATAGAACGACCCACCGAGAGATGGTTTGTTTATGTACCGCCCGTCCCTTCTTCGCACCCACGTAGCCAACAAACAGTTGGTCATCCACCCGGAACTGGCGTGTGCGATCCATATAAAATGAAAGCGCACGTTTTGGGTCCATACGATGGAGCCGCTCTTCATCCTTTGAAGGATGCGGAGGCGGGAAGAAGGGAGGGTGATGGACTGCCCGATGTGAAAAGCAGAGACAACTTTGGGCAGGAAAGAAGGTCTAGTTCTCAAAACCACCTTGTCAGGATGAATGGACAGGAAAGGAGGTTTGACAGAAAGAGCCTGGAGCTCACTCACTCTCCTGGCAGAGGTGATGGCAACCAGGAAAGCCGTCTTTAGAGTCAGGAGACGGAGAGGACAGGAATGAAGGGGCTCAAAGGGAGCACACATCAAGAAGGTGAGAACCAGGTTCAAGTCCCACTGAGGCATCACAAACGGAACAGGTGGATACATGTGTGTGATGCCCTTCAAGAATCTTGTTACAATGGGGGACTTGAACAAAGAAGGTTGATCAGGCAGCCTCAGAAAGGCCGAAAGGGCAGAAAGGTAGCCCTTGATAGTGCCCAGAGCAGAGCCCTGCTGGGCAAGAGAAAGAAGGAAGAGAAGAACCTTAGAAAGAGGGGCAGAGAGAGGATCCACAGCCTTTGCTGTGCACCATGCCACAAACTTGTTCCACCGACAGGCGTATACCGATTTCGTGGAGGAACGCCTGGCTGCCAGAATCACATCACAGACTTCAGGAGGCGAGGCAAGTCAAATGGCCTCAACTGCCGCCGCTCAATCTCCAAGCATGGAGGTGGAGACTGGACAGGTTCGGGTGGAGGACCGTCCCCTGCTGCTGCGACAGA
This sequence comes from Lissotriton vulgaris, assembly GCF_964263255.1. Taxonomy (NCBI): domain Eukaryota; kingdom Metazoa; phylum Chordata; class Amphibia; order Caudata; family Salamandridae; genus Lissotriton; species Lissotriton vulgaris. The sequence continues at coordinate 257,349,990 of NC_141700.1, forward strand.
AGGTCCTCCTGAAGGGGCAGGCGGATCGGGGGACCGACTGACATGCTGAGTAGCTCGAGATACCAGTACCTTCGAGCCCAGTCCGGAGCCACAAGGATGACTTGGGCCCGGTCGCGCCTGATCTTCTTCAGCACTCTGGGCAGAAGTGGTATAGGCGGAAAGGCGTATAACAGACCGCAACTCCACTCGTGCCGAAAGGCGTCGCAGTGCGAGTGCCGTCTTGGAAACTCCAACGTGCAGAACTGAAGACATTGCGCGTTCTCTTCTGTGGCGAATAGATTTAACCAAGGCTCTCCCCATTACCGAAAGAGGCCTTGCGCCACGTCCGAGTTCAGACGCCATTCGTGATCCATCGAGCACCGACGGCTGAGTTCGTCCGCCCTGGCGTTCAGAGAACCTGCCAGGTTGTAACCGTCAGAGTCACGCCCTGACGTTCCAGCCATTGCCAGAGGCGCAGAGTGTAGGAAGGTACCGCCTGACTATGGTTGCCCCCAACTTTTCGCTCTGTGTTTTAGCTGGTTTTTGACATAGTCGACCTGGGACCCTGCCAATCAGGACCCCAGGCCTACTGCTCTCTCTGTAAAATGGATTCCATGTACCCTAGGTGCATTTACCAATTGGTACTGGGCCACCTTATCAGACCCTGTAACTCAGGGCATAGGTGTACCCAGGGCCTACCAGGGGCTGAAGCATGTATTATGCCACCCCTGGCTGGCCTCCTAAATTTGACACAACTGGCTGCATGACAGCTGGGGCAAAGTCGTGTAATCACCCTTTGCTGTAGATATAGTATACCTATATCTAACCCTAAAAATAGACACACAGATTCCTATCAGTCACTCCTATGGCAGGCCTTAACAATCCTGAAGGCAGAGTGCTTGGAATCGTGTGAAATGGTGCTCTGGCATGAGCTGAGACCGTTTGCAGCTTGCGGAACCAAGTCCTAATAGCTGTTCCATGATAACGTATACCATATACTCTTAAGTGCATTATAATCCTCGCGGTTAAATGCTATCTTTGGTATTGCTTTATCAAAACATGTTGAGTAAGGTGTCATACGAATTGGAATACTAACCCCTCGCCAATTCTGGCGACGGGGTTAGCATTCCACCCTTCTAGAGGGACACGACATGTATGTAACTGTGAACCCCGGTTAAAGTTAACTGAAGCCTCAGCTACACAAAATGGATGCTGCCACCACAGACACGAGTCTGACCCCCTGCAGCTGGGAGTCCTTCCAGCGAGGGGAGCCTGGACAAAGGGTTTCCTGTCGAGGGCGGTGCTAGCACTGTCCCAGACAGAGTTTTGTGTATCCTGGGTAGGCAGGGCTTTACAGGAAGGTGACTGCTGAGTGGCACCCCGGTGCTCACTACGCATAGGCCGGTCAGAACCAGTTCCAGGGGCACACCAGCCCCTGGCCTGGGGAAAGTCCGGCATGGCAGAGGGGTGTAACCACCCCCCTCCTAGTCCCACCCATAGGCAGGACCTAGTCACCGGGTCAGCCCCCTTTTTTAGTATAAAGATGGGAGCGGGCCCCCTGTTCAAATTAGATCATCTTTGGAATCAAGACACGACTTTCTGCGAAAGGACATCAAGATTTCTTCTTCAAGATTCTCCCTTGTGGCTAAGGAGTAGTCACCCTGCATCCGCAGGCACCATCCTAAGAACACTGCGGTCTGCTGCAAGTCTTTCCTCCGGAATCCGACGACCCAGCTCGACGAGACCCGGCTTCCCTGGCACCTCTGACCTCTACTCACCTCTACAGCCAAGCTGAGAACTGTGAGTGCGACGAGACCTCGAGGGACCGACGATCGCCAAGACTGCACGACTTCTTTGCAACAAGCCCACCGAGTCTTCCACTGGTGAGTGCTTTGGGGTCCGAGAAGCCCCAACCCTGAGCAGCTCCAGCACCGAAGATCAGCCCTCCAGCATCTCCACGATCTGCGTGGGGCCCTTCTGCTTTTGCCTGCTCACCGCGTTGTTTGGCTACTAGCCGGCTGGCTTGTGGCCTTCCTAACGACGCCCGACGACATCACTGCTGCTGGTCTGGTTGCTCCAGACTGGCCCTTGCTTCCTTCTTCAAGAGAGGCACCCCGGACCCTCCTGGTCCACTCCAGACGCCATTTTGAGTCCACCGCGTGGGCTTGAATTTGCCAAGGCTTTGTTGCCCAATCCTGGGTCCAGCGACGCTGACAGCTTCATCCATCGTGGGACAGCTCGCTCCTCCATCCTGGTCGCCGACAACGCCTCGTGGTCCGTGAGATCTGCGAGCACAGCGTCACACACTCACCTAGTTGAGGTGACTACCATCCGGTGCCCTCCTGGTGCCACCTGACTACTGGCTAGTAGTCACAAACTTGGTCCCCTCTGCTTTCAGGTGTCTTCTATCATCGATCCAGGCTTGGATCCATCGAACTTTCTTCACTGGTCGCCTGCCAGCAACTTCTTTCTTCCAGGCTCCTGGTCCGTCTACGAGGATTCCCGACGTCTTTTGAGACCTATTCAGCTGCAGCCCCTGGGCTAGGTAACTTCGGCATTTCGGTGCCCCAGCATAGCCTCACTATTCAAGGGTCAGAATCCACTTTCGTTTTCCTGCTACCAGGTCGGGTTCGCCCGAGAACACTAACTTTCTGAAAACTAGCTACCATAGACTTTGTCCCGCATCACGCGTGAGAGTGCACACTCTGCACCCGAGTCCCCTGGGTCTCCTAGAAGTAATCTGAAGATTCTATAGTCAAGATCTAGCGATTCCAAAGCCTATTAGTACTGTACTTACCTGCTAGTAATTTCGCATTCCACTTTCAGAGTATATGGTTTTCCGTGCCCCTCGGGCATTTGTATATACTGTGCTAACTTAAGTATTTTCGTAAGAGTTTTGTTTTGTGCTTAGTACCCTGTCCTCATAAAGAGTACAGGGCTGTTGTGATTTTAATAAATACACTGTTTATTTTCATAACACTTGTGTGGTGTCCTTTCACTGGGTGTTCAAGGGGTACATGTGTGGTATAACAGCTGGCTTAACACGCCCTCTCGAGTCTTTAGCCTTAGACTGCTCGTATCCATGCTACTAGGATAGCTGGTCTATAAGGTTGACTTACAACCAATCATCAATAAGGGTTGTTTGGACTGATACAAAGTGCTCACTAGAATAGTGAACATTATATATCAGGCCAACTTCTCACACAGAGCCTCCTGGCAAAGGGTCCACGACCCCACCCGCCCTGCTTGTTGCAGTACCACATGGCGGTGGTGTTGTCCGTGAACACCTGCACTACACTCCCGTTGACAAAGGGGAGGAATGCTTTCAGTGTCAAACGAATCGCCCGGAGCTCCAACAGGTTGATATGGAGCCGGGACTCCGCCGGAGACCAGATGCCTCTGATCTCTGCCTCTCCCAGGTGGCCTCCCCAGCACTGGAGGGACGCGTCCGTCAAAATAACGTGCTCTGGTTGGGGAAGGGAGAGGGATCTGCCTCTGACCCAATCGCGGTCCGTAAGCCACCACTGCAGTTGTCTTGCAGTGCCCTCTGAGATCAGGACATGGTCGGACAGGTTGCCCTGATGCTGGGCCCACTGAAACTTCAGGTCCTACTGCAGAGCCCGCATCCGCCACCGGGCGTGATGCACCAGAAGGATGCAGGAGGCCATCAGCCCCAGCAGCCGCAGCGTCAACCTTACCGAAACCCGGGATAACGGCTAAAAGATGGGAATCAAAGCCTGTATATCCTGGACCTGCCGTTCCGGAGGATAAACCCGAAACTGCACCGAGTCGAGAACCGCTCCGATGAAAAGGAGCTTTTAAGAGGGACACAGGTGTGATTTTGGCACATTGATGGAAAACCCCAGCTCGTGCAGGAGGTCTGCCGTCATCTGAAGGTGGTGGACAACTGTCTGGGGCGAGCCCGCCTTCAACAACCAGTCGTCCAGGTAGGGGAACACTGAAACCCCTAACCTGCGCAGATGGGCTGCAACCACCGCCATCACCTTTGTGAACACCCGTGGGGCGCTGGTAAGGCCGAAGGGGAGCACGATAAACTGAAAGTGCTCGTGGCCTACCGTGAACCGTAGGTAACGCCGGTGGGCCGGCAGGACGGGGATGTGAAAGTACGCATCCTGCAAGTCCAATGCTACCATCCAGTCTTGCGGGTCGAGAGCAGCCAAGACCTGAGCCAAAGTCAACATCTTGAACTTCTCCTTCCGGAGGAAACCGTTGACGCTCCTTAGATCCAAGATAGGACGTAGGCCCCCTTTGTCCTTCTTGGGCACCAGAAAGTAGTGGGAATAGCAACCACGTCCTACTTCTGGCCCAGGAACGCGCTCAATGGCGCCCTTGGCCAAGAGGGCCGTAACTTCCTCCTGCAGAAGTGTCAAGTGGTCCCCCGACACACGGTGGTTCTGCGGTGGCATGGCTGGAGGAGTGGTCTCGAAGGGGAGGGAGTAGCCCCTTCGGACGAGCTGCAGCATCCACCTGTCCGATGTTATCGTGCGCCATTGGGAGAGGTGATGGCGAACCCTGCCACCCACCGGCGTCATGTGGCCCTGAAAGCACGGACTAGGAGGATTTAGTGGCGGATGCTGCGGGGGGAGGTGTGGTCTGACCTCGCCGCTGTCCCCGACCGCCACCCCGGCGGTTCCCACGGCCGCCACCGCGTTGATAAGTCTGTTGCGGCGCGTGGCTGGCAGCCCGTGTGGGACTGCCCCTTCCTTGGCCACGAAAGGAGCGAAACGAACCCGTTTGCTGGCGCTGGGTCGAGAGACCCAAGGACTTGGTCGTGACCCTGGAGTCCTTGAAGCGCTCCAGCGCGTGGTCCGCTTTGTCGCCAAACAGGCGACTGCCATCAAACGGCATGTTTATCAATGCATTCTGGACATCTGCCGAGAAGTTGGCGGATCTCAGCCAGGCGTGGCGACGAATCGCCACCGTCATGGACATCGTTCTGCCCAGTGAGTCGGTCGTATCAAGACCACACCTGATGGAGTATCTTGCTGCGTCTCGGCCTTCAATCATAGCCTTGCCGAGCTTAGCCCGTACCTCCGGCGGGCATTCAGGCAGCAGGTCCGCGACCGTATCCCTCAGAGAGTGGGTGTAGCGGCCCAAGAGGCACGCGGTGTTGCAAGACTGCAGTCCCAGACTCAAGGACGAAAAGACCTTTTTGCCATACTGGTCGTACCTCTTAGATTCCCTGTCGGGCGGGGCCGACGGGAATGCGGTTTGGGAAGTGGAGGCCTGGATCACCAGACTCTCAGGGGTGGGATGGGTGGACAGAAACTTGGGGTCGTCCGAACACGGACGGTGGCGTCTGGCCACGTTCCTGTCAACATGCGAACCTGAAGCGGGCCTGGTCCACGTGCCCAAAAGAACGTCAGTTAAGGCCTCGTTGAACGGCAGCAGTGGCTCCTGTGGGCATGACTGCGGTTTGAGGACCTCAGTGAGGATGCTAGTCCTCACGGCCGCGACTGGGAGCACAAGGTTTAGGGCCTTGGCAGCCCTCATCAACACCACTGAATAAGCTGCCCCCTCCTCCGAAGCCACGGTAGGAGGTGAGACAAAGCCAGGGTTGGGGGAGTCGTCCAGACCACTGGCATCACCCAAGTCACCCGGTCCAGTCCACGTCGTACTGACACTCACGGGTCAGAGGGTCCTCAGACCCCTCCCACTCCTCTCCGTAATCTACATCTTCACCATATTCGGAGTCAACAATGTAGACCGGCTCCTCGGGGTTCACAGGCCCCATCGGCTTCGAGCCCGGCGTCGGACGACGCCGGTCCGACTCCGCGTCCGGCGCCGGAGAGGCGGAGAGGGAATGGGGGCGGCGCCGCCCGGAGCCGGCACCGAAGCACCGGCGCCGCGCGGGGGCGGCGCCAGGGGTTGCCCCGATGGAATCGGCACCGGAGAGGCCGGTTGACTAGCCGGCGTCGACCCTGAGGGACCCTGCGGCGCCGGGATCGGAGCAGTCGGCGGAGCCGGGGCCGGAGCACCCGACGGCGTCGAGGCAGGACCACCCGAACCGCTAGGGCCCCCGGACGGGACCACAGGGCCCGAAGGCGCCGCGGAACCCGCCGGAGGAGACAGAGCTCTCATGGCCATGAGGAACGCCTCTATCTCCTCGGGTGACGCGCCTTGCCCAGGGACCGCAGGGTATGGAGCAGGCCACGTCGGCGACTCACGCGGAGCCGCGGGGGTGGGGTCACCCGAACCCCTGGCCGCATCGCGGGGGAGTCGGGGGTACGATGACGACGCCCCGACTTCTTGTGCTTCCTACCTGAGGAACCAGAGGAATGGTGACGACTTCCGGAGCGGTGACGACTCCGCGACCGCTCCCTCGAACGCTCCCTTGACCTCCGGCCGGACCAGGACCGCTCTCGACGCGGGGCCGACACCCGGAGCTCGAGCAGCTTGCGGGACCGCTCCCGTCTAGCTTTATTCGTCAAGGCCCGGCAATCGACGCAGGCGTCCACGTCGTGGTCGGGGCCCAGGCACCGGAGGCAGAGTCGGTGATGGTCTGTGACCGACATCGTACGGTCACAGTCGTCACAATTCTTAAAACCGGGCATCCTACCGGCACCGTAGAAGAGTTCAAAAAGATCAAAGATCAAAAACTTGGTCAAAAGACCGGAGTACTGCACTTCTCGGATCTGCGCTAACTGGCACGGAAAAAAGAAGAGTTGACGTCAGCGCGCGGAGGCGGCGTCTATATACTCCAGCGACGTCATCACGGCGCACGACGCCGAACGCGGAGCCGCAGGGGACGCCTGCAGACGACTCCTACCGACGCGCAGGGGTACTGCTACGCTAAAGTTTCCGGATCCAGACTGACGCCTGGGGATATTCTAAGGTAAGGAATCTAATACTAACCGGTTTCTTTCAGATAGACCCGGCAGATGTGGGCACTGAGGGCTGCATCTCGTTAGATCTGAAACAGGCCTTTGATTCCCTAAGATGGGATTTCATGTTTGCTACGTTCACGAAATTCGGGATACCTCCCGAATATATTGCGTGGGTCAAACTACTATACACCTACACTACGGCTCAGGTGCGCACGTCCAAATACATCTCAGAGCCGCTAGCCATAGCAAGAGGTACCAGACAGGGTTGCCCACTCTCCCCGCTCCTCTTTATCCTGGCGCTTGAACCGCTGCTCTGTAAACTACGGACTGTGGCTCCCCACCGAGGCATCCGGAGAGGCGAGACGACTCATATAGTGTCCGCCTATGCTGACGATATCATCCTATACCTCCATGATCTGCGGGGCGACCTGGACCCTATACCTCAACTATTTAAGGACTACAGATCGTTATCGGGCCTCACCATAAGTGAACACAAATTATACGGGTACTGCTTTGCGGTCTCTGGCTCAACTACACCACTGCATTTCACACCGCACACCTTTCAAATGGCGGACACCACTTTCCGCTACCTTGGGATCCAAATATACAGGGACGCCGAGGAGATGTTAGATGGCAACCTCGGCAGGGCCATGAGGGCACTCAAGTCACAGATACAATTTTGGCTATCGTTGCCTCGATCGGTGGCCGGCAGAGTGGCAATCTCCAAGATGGTAGTGCTTCCCCGCCTTATTTACTATTTCACTAATTTGCCATTCCTGATCCCTGCTACTATGTTCAAGGCGCTAGACACGCTCCTTACGGAACTCATATGGGGACCAGGGCGGAGGCGCATAGGACTGGCTAAGTTGCAGCTCACCTCTGGGACAGGGGGTATGGGAGTACCAGACTTCAGAGCCTACAATTTCGCATGTCAGCTACAGTGGCTGGCCTAATAATAATAATAATAATACCGATATTTATATAGCGCGAACAGCTACCTCGCAAGGAGGTGTCCCGGCGCTGAGTGATCATTTTTCCAGGCAGAATGGGCGGAGAAAGGGGAGGGAGTGTTTAGTTATTCTGGGAAAAGAGCCAAGTCTTTAGCTGCCTCTTAAAACTGGCTTCCGTTGGAGCCGATTGGATGTTGGCCGGTAGGGCGTTCCAGAGTGACGCCGTGCAGGCAGAGAAGGATCTGCCTCCAAGTCTGGCTCTCCTGGCGCGGGGGATAGAAAGCTGGTGTCGTGAATTTGAACGCAAGCATCTCTCCTGATAGTATCTGGGGAGTCTAAGCTTTAAGTAGTTGGGACAGGTCCCCTTTTGGGCTCTAAACGCCAGAGTTAGAGCTTTAAACTTGATTCTGCAGGCTACAGGGAGCCAATGCAGATCGCGCAAGTGCGGAGAGACATGCTGTTTAAAAGGAATGTTTTTTAGTAGTCTCGCAGCCGCGTTCTGCACGATCTGCAATCGTTGCACCAGATATTTGGGAAGGCCAAGGTAGAGGCCGTTTGCGTAGTCCAGTCTGGAAGTGACTGTAGCATGGACCACCGTCTTGCGACAGTCTTCAGGCAGGAGGGACAGAAATTTGCGTAGGTTTCTTAGTTTATGGAGACAGCACGCAGAGACCTGCTGTATATGTGGAGAGAAGGAGAGACTCTCATCCCATCTTACTCCCAGATTTTTCGCATTGGTGCTGAGTAGAGGAGGAAAACCCATTTCGGAGGGCCACCACAGACTTGGGGGGGGCCGAGTATGTTTGCCAAAGAAGATGACCTCCGTCTTACTCGCATTCAGTTTGAGTTTGTTTGCATTCATCCAGTTGGCAACATCTCGCAAGCATCCCTTCATATTGCTGAAGGCTGCCTCTGAAACATCCGAGAAGGGGAAAATTAGTTGTGTGTCGTCGGCGTATGAAATCGCCTTGACGCCCCATTTAGCAATAAGAGAAAAGAGTGGAGCCAGATAAATATTAAAAAGTAATGGACTGAGGGCCGAGCCCTGAGGGACACCACACCAGAGGGGTTTGGGTTTTGAAGAAAGGGGGCCCAAGGCTACTTTCTGGGTACGATCAGTGAGATAAGACTGTAGCCAGCCCAGAGCTTTATCTTCCAGGCCTGTGTTTTTTAGCCTTGACAGTAGCCTCCCATGATCCACAGTATCAAAAGCGGCAGATAGATCCAGGAGCACCAACATAGCCGATGCTCCTGAATCTAAAGACCACCTGATCGCCTCAGCCACTTCTATCAGAGCGGTCTCGGTACTAAAGCCCGCCCTGAAACCTGACTGGGTTTCATGCAATATGTCTCTTTCTTCTATGAACCTATTTAGTTGGCGTTGTATCAGTTTTTCAAGCATTTTGCCAGGGGCTGCCAACAGGGAGATTGGCCGGAGATTACTAAGATCATCCGGGGCACCGTTTGGTTTCTTTTTTAAAGGCAGGAGTGTGGCATGTTTCCAACAATCGGGGAATAGACCTGTTGCTATGGATGTGTTCCAGATGTGTAGCAGTGAGGTGGTAATTGAGTCCGACATCATTTTCCAGAGCTTGGGCGGGCATGGGTCATCAGGAGCCCCTGATTTACATTTTTGTAGTTCCCTTATGGCCTCGGCGAGGGAAATAGGATGGAATTGAGCTAAGGCAGGGCTTCTTTGTAGCAAATTTTTGCTGATATGGAATAGTTTGTTCGCCAGAGACGCTCTAGTTTTTTGCAATGACTTTTTTCAGCCAATAGCTCGGTCGAGAACCATGGGGCCGAAGGGGATTCTCTGCGTGATGTAGCGATTTTTGCAGGCGCGATGGTATCCAGTGTATTACCTATCCAAAGATTTAGAGCCACAGCGTCCGAGTTCACATCTAATGACAAAGTTGGAGTAGTGGCTGAGAGAGCAGGACAGAGAGTCTCTGCTGATATATTAGCCCAGTTTCTGCGAACATAGGATCGTCTCCCTTTTGTCTGGTGGTGGGAGGGGAGGGAGAAAGAAAAAGGGATTAAAAAGTGATCCGTCCAAAGCAGTGGTTGTGCGGTTTTAGCTGAACAGTCTGGGATATTGGAAAATATCAGGTCCAACGTGTGGCCTGCCTTGTGCGTTGGTTCCGAGATAATTTGGAATAGGTTCGCCGCTTCCAGTGTAGAAATAAGTTGGGTGGCTAAGGGGCAGTCTGGACTGTCAATGTGAACGTTAAAATCGCCAACTGCAATAAAGTGGGGGTGAACTATTGAGCTTTGGACTATAAGGTCCATCAGTTCGGCGGTATAGTTGGTAAGGCAATCCGGAGGCCGATAGATAATCAGGCCGGCTAGGGACAGATGGGGGTTTATTTGAAAGCAGAAATGAAGCCCCTCAATGCCTGGGATGGAGGTAGGCGTTGAGGATGACAGTGTATATTTGTCTTTAAAAATAATCGCTACCCCACCGCCCTTTTTATCATTTTCTCTATTTGAGACGCTCATTTTGTAACCTGGTGGGACAGCCAGTGAGATAGAAGCTACATTATCCACAGACAGCCATGTTTCTGTAAGAAATAGGGCGTCCCAATCGGAGTCCTCTAGTAGCAGCCGGATATCATCCGCATGCCTAGGGAGGGATCTGCAATTTAGTAGGGCGGCTTTAATAGTGATATTAGGGTGGTTAATCGGGGAGCCTATTTTGGAATTTAAAACTGCTGTTTTAGGGGGGGGAACGTCGCGAAGTGTCTTGTAGCACACCGGACATGATCGCGGAGGTGTAACGTTGGCCAGGTCGTACCTGAGCGCATGACAGTGATTGTCTGTATTCAGAGCTAGTAATGCAGACCTGGACCAAACGATCCGCGTATCGTCCCTACTCTTACCTACAGCGTGGCTGGCGCTGGGCGCGGTCCCGTCGCGGACGGGCGCAGACGGGCTTGCCTTAGGCGCGCCTTCGGCGCGCAAACGGCGCCCCCGCTGCGCCCGTCCGCTGCGCTTCCGGAATATACACATATTTTATAATGGTTAGCGGGTCGGAACCTGCATGAAATAGACATGACGGAGGAAGACCACTCAAAAGGGAAAATCCATGTCTTACTATTGCCCCGCTCGGAGTTACCGAGGGATACCCCTCCGCTTCTCCGGCTTGCAGTACAATACTGGCGGAAAGCGATAAAATATACGACCCCAATAACATCATATGCCCCCACAATCCCACTACTGGGTATCCCGCTGGAGTCGGGTAGGCTCACGGTTCACATACTCATGTCATGGCACGACGCTGGTGTGACGCACGTAGGAGACCTCTTTGCAGATGGACACATGTTGTCCTTTGAAGACTTCAGGAACGCACATGGTGTTCCCAGGGGATCGTTCCTCATGCATGCCGGCCTCCGTCACTACGTAACAAGAAGGTGGGCGCACGAGGGAGTGGAACCACCCACGAAGCCTTTGATGACAATGCAGTACCTCATGGGAACGGGAAGTCACCTGACTAAATGGCTTACTGCGCGTATCAGATCAGGTAGGGCGGTCCCGTTATCGCTCCTCAAGATCAAATGGGAGGGTGACATAGGGAGGCCACTCAGAGATAAGGAATGGGAGCGTATCCTTCAATTTCCCCAAAAAGTGGCTAGGAACCCCAAATTCAAGTTCATTCAGCTAATGATACTACATAGGGCGTATTTGACGCCACACCGCATCCACGCCATGTTCCCTGACGCTGTCGACACATGCCCCCGATGCACTGTGGACGACGCGTTGCTGGTACACATGCTATGGGCCTGCCCAAAACTAGGCTATTACTGGGCCACTATCATTGACTCGCTCGCCGGGGCAGGTGCCACAGGAAAACGCCGATTTCACTGGAGTGGTTTGCCATGCTGGGGTTATTCGAGACAGGGGGTGATGATGATGAGTCTAATGTTTCGTTACCTATAGACTGAACTAAAATCTACCCCCCAGTGGGCTCGCATGTACTATAGAAGTCCTGGTGCACTTGCTCATGCTATGGGATAACCCATAATGTTGTTGCTTATGTCGTTGACTGATTGTATAGAATATCATTTTTGAAAAGAGCTGTTATACGGGTATAGCCAAGTACCAACTAATATATGCACACGTGATGTAAGAGTGTCTGGGGTGGGACTATTCGGGGTGGGGGGTGGGAATACTGATGTTCCTAAGGGTTTTGTTCACCTACTGAGAAATAAAACAAAATGTTAAAATGTACAATGTACCTGCTATTACCTTGCTTAATAGAGCACACCTATATATGGCTTTATAATGTGATAATTTTTCTGTACTATAGCTCTAATCACTATGCCAATACACAGATTTTCAAAAAAATGAGGTAGCGACCCGTCAGTAGGCATGGTCTTTGAGCATCCCCTATAAAAGGAGCAGCGAAAGGAACCACGGTTTGATGGTGTCTGCAGTGCTCCCATCGATTAGGCTTCCTCAGTGTCTTTCTTCATTTTTTTCTAATGAAGTGTCAACTGTAGGGCCAAATAAATGTTTCTTGTTAAATAGTAAATTTAAAATGGAAGCTTGAAGCGCAAGTTACATACCTTTGGTAACGATATATCCGTAAGAAACATTAGTAGTGATTAATTCCTTACCTCAGAATTACCCCCAGGCGGCAGACAATCCGGAAAGTGTTTTGTCAGCAGTACCCATGCACGTCGGTAGGCGTTGTCGTGCGGCTCCGCGTACGTCATTGGCTCCGTGATGACGTCGGAGCTACTTAAGACGCGCCCACACGCGCTGACGTCCGTTCTGTACACGACTTTCCGCGCCAGGATTGCAGAGCCATGCAAGATACTGACCACTGGTGCCATGATACCAGGGCCCTGAAAGGGATGGCCTTAACCCTAGAAATCAGATCGCAGAAAAGGGAGGATGGGTGGGGCGGTAAGGAATCTATCACTACTAATGTTTCTTACAGACATATTGTTACCCAAGTTAAGTAACTTGTGCATCTGAAAGAAACACGTAGTGATAGATTCCTTACCTTGGAATAAATACTGCAGCAATACCAACCCCGGTGGTGTGTCTGCGAACCATGATCACACCAGAAAGTCCTGGAAAGCAGAATAGCTAAAGAAGCAGTCTTTCCGGACTTAGTTGTCCAGGCAGTAGTGCTTGGTAAACGTGTGCAGCGAGGCCCACGTAGCTGCCTGACAAATGTCCTGCAAGGGAACACAGCGTCCCAGAGCAGAAGTGGCCGCTGTCGCCCTGGTAGAACTGGCGCGCAACCCCACCGGAGGCTTCTCCTTAGCCAAGGAGTAGCAAACCTTTATGCACAGAATGACCCACCGAGAGATGGTCCGGTCCGTTTGTGCACAGCCCGACCTTTCTTGGCGCCAACAAACTGGCATTGCAACCGGAACTGCTGGTGCGACTCGGATAGAAAGAGAGCGCACGTTTTGGGTCCAGATGGTGGAGCCTCTCTTCCTCTTTAGAGGGATGCAGAGGTGGAAAAAAGGTGAGCAACGTGATGGTCTACCCAACGTGAAAGGCAGTGACAACCTTTGGCAGAAAGGAAGGACGAGTCCTCAGAACAAGTTTGTCCGGATGGACAGAGAAAAAAGGAGGTTTAGAAGAAAGAGCCTGGAGCTCACTCACTCTTCTGGCAGAGGTGATGGCAACCAGGAAAGCAGTCTTTAGCGTCAGGAGAAGAAGAGGGCAATAAAGAAGTGGCTCAAAGGGAGCGGACATCAGAAAGGTAAGAACTAGATTCAAGTCCCACTGAGGCATCACGAAAGTAACATGAGGAAACTTGTGCGTGACGCCCTTCAAGAATTTTTTTTACAACAGGGGACTTGATAAGGGAAGGCTGATCTGGGAGACTTAGAAAAGGCAGAAATGGCCAAGAAATAGCCCTTGATAGTGCCCAGAGCAGAGCCCTGCTGGGACAAATAGAGAAGAGAAAGAAGGACCTCTGAAAGAGGGGCAGAAATGGGAAATACAGCCTTTGCTGTGCACCATGCAACAAACTTCTTCCACCTACAGGCGTATACCGTCGATCTGGGTCCGATCCTGGACCCCTGGGGGGCCTGCGGTGCCAGAGCCGACACTGCAGGACCCGTGGGGGGCCTGCGGGGCCAGCGGCAACACTGGGGCCGGAGCTGCCGGAGATGGTAAGGCAGGACCCCCGTCGGGCCCGCGGGGCCCGTAGACGCACCAGCGGGGCCAGACGGCCCAAAGCGCCGGGCCATGGCAATCAGAAACTCTTGTACCTGGGCAGGCGTCGTCCCTGCACCCGGGAAGGGGGGTAGACCGGGGGGACGGCGCAGGCTCGGCAGGAGCTGCGGGGGTGGCACCGCCCACACCCTCAGCGCATCGCGAGAAGGGAAGTCGAAGCGCGACGATGCTTCTTCGATTTCTTCTTGGAATGCTTCGACCTCCCTGACCCAGAGTGCGAAGACTTCGATCCAGAGGAGTGGTGATGACGACTCTGCTACCAGTCCCTCGACCTCTCACGGGACCTTGAGCGGCACAGAGCAGACTGCCGGGCTTCAAGCAACTTTCGGGACAGCTCCTGCAAAGTCTTCGGCGCCACGGTGCACGACTTGGGGTCGTGGTCGTGTCCCGGGCAGTACAGACACAAGCAGTGGTGGTCCGTCACCGACATCATGCAATGACCGTCCTCACAGGTCTTGAAACTGGGCATCCCTACGACACCAGGAGTCGATCGACTTGAAACAATGAGGTAAAAGGCTTCGTAAAAGTCAGTCAAAAATTGACTGGGGGTACTTGCTCTTCCCGGATCTGTACTTGCTGGCGCGGAAAAAGAAAGAACTGACGTCGGAGCGTCTAAGTAGCTCCGATGACGTCATCACTGCGCCAACGACGCACGCGAAGCCGCAGGATGACTCCTACCGACGCGCAGGGGTACTGCTGACTAAAAACTTTCCGGAGCCAGTATGACGCCTGGGGGTAATTCTAAGGTAAGGAATCTATCACTAATAGTGTTTCTTTCAGATTCTGATACCCTAAGCTCGACGTCTAAGTAGGCCGCTGGTGTTAATAGCGCGAGAAGAGCACACCTGATTGAAGTGTTGGAAATAAGCTTCCCTTCCTGGGTGAGGTCATGAGCTTTAGCTTTATGCTCATCAGGAAGATTTTGGATTAGCTGCTCTAGCTCTTCATAATGAGCTATGTCATTCCTTGCTAAGAGTTCTTGTGTATTAGCGATGTGCCAATAATTGGCTGCTTGCGCTGCTACTCTTTTGCCAGAGGCATCTATTAATTTAGATTCTTTATCTGGAGGCAGGATGTCTCCTGTTTCAGAATTAGCTCGTTTATGAGCATTTGATACCCATAAAGAATCTAATAGAACCTAACCCCTGATGTAAATTGGGTCTGTACGTGCAGCTTTATATTTTTTATCAACGCTAGGTGTGAGGACCCTAACTCGCATTGGATCTTTGAATACCTCATCTACATGTTTTAACATACCTTTGAGCATAGGTAGTGTATGTGCAGTCTTTTGCGATGCACTTATTGTCTCAAATAAAAAATCCTCCTCAAGATGCTCCTTATGGAGCTGTACTCCATGGTACCGTGCTGCTCTATTAAGCAGTTCAATGAACCCCCACATTGTCACCTGGAGGAGAAGACTTAAATGGGTATAGGTCTGGGTCGTTATTATTGGGATCAGTGTTATAGTCGGCCCATGGGTCTGGAGCATTGTCTTGTGACACATCCGCATGTGTGTCCCCATCTTGATCTTCGTCCCCATCATCTTGATAATCTGGAGATTGTGGCCGAGGAAAAGTTGTGGGTCCTATGACCAAATTAGGATCAATAGATGGAGAATATGAAGGAAAAAGGGGATGGAGAAGTGTTAGTAGTTACACTCTTTCTATTTAGAGGGATATGATAAGAGTCCTCCAATTCTGGCTTTATTTTTGCTGGCAACTTTGCATAAAGATGTCCTGTACTAGGGTTGATAAGTTCTTTTTGTTTGGGGTCTGTGTTAGCAAGCAGAACATCCAAAGAAGGCTCCTTAGATGATGGAGGAGCCGCTTTTTCTCTTGGGGCCAGAATTTTCAGTGTAGAACATTTTGGTGCGGATGATATCGGAGCCAAGGATTTCTGTGCTGAGGATTTTGGATCCTAAGTCTGGTAAAGTGTTTTTAGGGATAAGTGGATTTGATTTCCGGTGCTGAAGTTTTGGCTTCGGTCCCCGAAGGAAGGCAACTGGGTCCCAAGCCGGAAGGCTTTAATACGTGTTTTGGTGCCAGGCCCGAAGGCGGAGTGGTCGAAAGTTTCTCGGTGCCGACATTGGCCAGAAGGCAGAGGAGGGACTGGAGCCATATTAAGAGTGTACCTTTTGGGGCAGAGGAGTATCTATACTCACGGTACGCTGACCAGGTGTGATATCTTCCTCGATGTCGGAGTATTCCTCGGACAAGATGTGTTCCTCCTCCTCTGCCCCAGCTCCACGTGCTTCTATGATCTCCTGGTCGACATTTTCTACAAAAAGATCTGGAGCAGAGTCTGTGTTGCGGATACATTTCGAGACGTCGAGCCCGACGGTCACGGAGCGTCTTTTGCGATCAGAACGATCTGCAAGCTTTGCAGTTGTCTTCGTTGTATTCGAGTGATAAACACAAATTGCACACGTCGTGTAGATCGGTGCGGGGGTACTTAGAGAGGCACCCCGGGAAGAATTGAAATGGAGTCGGTTCCATATACTGCAAACTAAGTCTACCTCGCTAGGTCCAAAGGCCTTGCACAAGACTTTCCGATCCAAGTTTTAGAAATGGATAGGATACGCGAAGGCAGAATTACGCGATCAAGATACAATACCGTTGACAGTAGTGGATTGCGCACGGAGGGGAACTCGAGAACGGTGTTGAACCGGAGTGCAGCAATTCACGTCCGAACCCGATGGCGAAAGAAAAAAAAAATAAAATCAATCTAACAATGGAGTCCGTGCTCACTATCACCGAAAGGAGGAGCCACCTACCTCGTGACTGGAAAAGATTTCTTCTAACAAAAATAAAGTGCAAACACCAAACACTAGATGGCAGACTTATGCAAAGCATGTGATCTACAGGTCACATGCCTCGAACAAGATGTTCCGAGAGCTTGAATACTTGCTGGTGAAGCTCCTTTGGGCTGGTAAAAGCATTAGGCTAAACCATAGAACTCTCCAGTGAGAATGGGTCAAGGGCAGAATGGAGGTCACCGATCTGGAACTTTATTACTATGGGGCACATCTACAACACTATCCATTGCCTAGATGAGGAGCAAAATTGGAGAGGGCCTCTATAGATGGCACCCCTGATGGCTACCAGCTGGGGGTGTTGCTGATGAGCAGTGGGGTCATGCCTGAAGTATTTCCACATCTAATCCGCCAGATTGGATGGTTGTGGGGGAAGAGTGGTGCGATGGGTAACAGGTAGAGCGCCCTATGCGCCAGAACTAGATATATGGAAAGTGCGCCCTTTTTAGAAGTTCCATATAATGGGAAGGAGGTTGTATTATGCGTCGGATCTGCATTTGGCGAGTTGTTTGTTAACTCTGACAGATGCGATGGAGACGTTCGCACTAGGAGGAGGCCAATTTTTCCAACATGCTAAAATAGCAGCAATAACCAGACAGCTCTGGTTGTCATTTCCGAAGGGCTCCTGAACCCTTGCACACTTATGTTTGAAATGTTGATGGCCATTACAAGATAATCCTTTGAGTTCTATATATTTTGCTTGGTTGAAGCAAAATCATGCTGAATTGAGTTGGACTTTTAAACTTCTCTGCCCCTTGTTTTCTGTTGTAACTGAGAGACTGATTAATTCTGCAGCACGAGAAGGGGTTGACGTGTGCTTTTTACTGCATGTGTGCATTTTGCTGGATAATGCTTTAGAGCATGATTACAAAATGTAAAACATGCCTGAGAAAAGCACTTTCGACGATAATTATGGCTGGGTGTTTTTAACGCAATTTGAAATGACAAAGAAATAAAAATAGAAAAAAGATTTGGTGATGTTGAAAAGTGTACAGTTGGAAGGCCTGAAGAAGAAACAGCTGCTCTAACTGTGGCAGTTCAGGATGGTAAATTGCCACTAACCACAGTCTCCAATGTTGTCACAACAATTTCTTACCATGCAAGAAATGAGGAAAAGTGACTGTCCTTTCTCAAAAAAAGGAGCGCCAAGTAATTCTACCCTAGATTCACATGGACCAGTAGGAATATTTTAGCACGTGACATTATAAAAATACATGAAAATTATGTACCAACAGCTCAGGGCACAAAGCACACTGAAAACAGAGCTAAAATTGAGCACAAACAGAGAGAATAAAGGCTGATTGAGGGTGCAGAAAGATCGCCCAGAGATTTTCCTTCAGGGATGAGGCCACACCCACTGTAGTTAAAATGGGGTATAATTAATCCAGAGAAGGCTGATGTCTTCTGGCAACAAAGATTAAAGAACTTGCATACAATTCTATCACTACACAAAAGTAAATATCAGTTCATCCCACCCAAATCAAACAATGAACTCCTTCCTTTCCTCTACTACCTTCCCAAAAAACCCTAACTCACCTTAAAATCTGTGTTGTTGATGAATTCAAACACCAGAGCTGGAGTCTTGGACTGCAAAAAGAAAGATGAATTAAAGAAAATTCTTTGTTGTCAGCACAAAGAGCAGCAGAAAACAAACATATTCCTCCTTGTACAGGTTATTAATAGATCACAGATCAGATTTGTAAAGTAATATTTTTCTTATCGAAATTACCTCTAATTTCTTCCTCCCTACTTTTAAGTGGACTTGATCAGTTTCCCAAGACAGAGGGTAGACAGACCTATACCAATACTATAAGAGCACTACATTTCAGAAATGAAAGGCAGACTGCCAACACCAGTGTGTTATGCTTATCTATGCTTATCTGTTATGAGGTGACAAAGTGGGTTATCAAAGTCAAGGAAAATAGTTCACACTACAAAAGTAAACCAATAGGATTTTACATTACTCCATGTCTTTCGTTCGGACGTAAAGTTACCTGAAGCAACAATGAGGCTGGATAGGTTAATGATTTATTGATACACAAATTAGTCACACAATAGATTATAGGTAGGTACAGCTTTAATAAGAAATGGGTGGCCATTACCATCACAAATATGTTACTCTGCTGGTTTTGTAAGAACAAGAAACATAAATGATAACTGGCTACACCAAAGTGTTCCCAATTGTGTTTTGTTGTGCAAACTCAATTTGATCTCTCTGGTGTGCAGAAAGAACCAGTTCCACAGTGGGGTGGAAACGATTGCAACAGGCATGAATGTCTGAGATAGCTCACTGATGATTACTATAGTGGAATCCTGGAATGCGTTCATTACCGTAGCCTTCTATCCAACAGTCGTTAGGATTTTAAGTAATTGATTACACACCCAAAAAAACCAATTAATGGACAGAATGCAGAACAATGTCTCATATTCACACCAGTACAGAGATCTGGGACTAAATCCATCGTTTTTTTGCTCACCATGCCATTCCAGTTTGGATCCAGCCATATGCAAATCAGTCTCTTGACCCTGCACCCAATGGGAACAGTCCAGCCCGAACTGCCAGGCCAGGTCCTCCCTGTAAGAAAGTGGCTCTGTATATACTGGACCAAAGTAAGGTACAGTGTGTACAGAGTCCACAGTCCCCAGAGGTTTGGCAGAGGCTCAAGTTAGATACAGCCTTACTCTCTAAAGTGGTAGCTTGATCAAGCAGTAAGGCACTATCAGAGGACAGTGTAAAGCATTTGTTGTACACACAGTCAGCAAATGGTCTCACGCACTCAACTCAAATGAACTCTAGGCCAATTGTTTTGTATCAAAATAAATGGTTGTTTTATTTTAGAATCAACAAGGTATCAAAATATACTTTATCAGAATGAATTACTTTATTTTGAATACTTTGCAAATAGGCAATAGACTGTACAGTACTTACAGTTGTTGCAATGGGGTACACAATTTCAAACACAATGCAACATTGAGCTTAATGGGAATTTCTAGTAAATGCAATTAGTTACTTTATGGATTACTTTTCTAACCACAGGACTGGATCCTAGATTCAGTCCTGGGACATCTCCTGTAAGCAGTTGACTAAAAGCGTGGTTACAGTAGTGATTTTTAAGGAATATTATTCTATTTTAAAAGTTGACACTTAAAAACTTTGCCACACAGCATCACCAATGTTATCCTACGGGAGGAAATTCACTTAGCAGGAAAGTAGTGTTATTGTTACTTTTTCTTACTCAGTGGTGGATCCTGGATCCAGCACTGGTGCATCTCCTGTAAACAGTTGAAAGAATGTGTAAGTCATACAGGCGATTTTTAAGGAATATTTGTAGTTTATGAAAATCGACACTTTGAAACTTTTCTGGTGAAAAGCAGACAATGGATTCCTATGGAAGGAAATTCAAGTTACTGGTAAGTATGGTTAAAATTACTTTTCAGGGTCAGTGCTGGGCTAAATGATGCAGCACTGGGTTCTCTCCTGTTAACAGGTGAGTAAATCAGAATTTGTTGTTCAGCTGATTTTAGATGAATATTTTAATTTCAAGTGAAACCAGTCAATGTTACTCTATGGAAGAAAAGTGAGTTATCGGCTTTGGGGTAAGTTCTCGACTGGCAGAGTTAAGGTTCCGGGCATTGACTCGGGCAGCTGGGTGCAGGGTGGCTTTGAGCCGTCTGGCGCTCAATGTTAGTCAATGGAGATCTTGGAAGGTGAACAAAGGCCTGCAGGTTCGCGAACGGAGACTCTACAGGGGTGACCAACACTTTGAGGGGTAAGTTGGGATCTTGGAAGATAGGTAGACACCCATGAGTTGGGCACACAGGGCACCGGGTGCAGGGGTGTCTTTTGCCGTCGGGAAATATTACCCTCTCTCGCGGTTGGAGGGATCTCCTGTTGTGAGACTGCAGGCATCATCTGGGTCGTTGAGGAGGGTCCTTGGGCACTGGATTTCATGTCGCAATCGCCTGCGGGGTCTTTGTCCACTCAGACACAGACCGGGCTCGGCGGGTGCAGAGTGGCTGGATTTGCAGTTCCTGGCTGGCACCAGGTGTGTTGCTGTTTGAGCAGAAACACTGCTCATGGGAGTCCCAGTCTTTAAGAGGTTCAAGACAGGCAGGTCCTCCGGGGTTTTCAAGGTTGCTGTCCACAGGAGATGCCGTGATTTAGCAGGAGCAGGTTCAAGGGTCAACAGGCCTGTAGGGCTGGGGCCAAATCAGTTGGTGTCGACCTCTTGTTAGCAGCTGCAAGGCAGGTCTTCGTCTTGATCTTCTTTCTTGTTGTCGAATCGGGATCGGAGGAAGGAAGGTTCAGGGTGCCCCTAAATACTAAATTTAGGGGCGTTACAGGTAGGAGAAGGGCAGGGAGCAATGGGTCCCTGTCCTGGGGTGAGTACACCCCCTATGCTGCTCCTCTCCTGTGGGAGGGAGCCTATCTCTGATTGGGCAGGGCTCGACATCCTCAAGATGGCCGGAGCCTGGAGATGTGCTTCACCGCGCCTCTTCCACCTGAGGGGTTGAGTTGGTTGAGTTGGCACAGGCTGGCACACCCCCTTTCCTCACGTAGGGTTTCCCGCCAGTCTTCCCGCCAGAGTTGGGGTCAGAACCGGTGGGGGCCAGTTGCTGAGTACAGCAAGTGGCCTGGAAAAGCTCACAAAGGGGGCATGCCTTTGAAGCTTCCCCCTGCCCATCCTGGGGGAGAAGACCGAGCAACTCGCGCAGGATGTGCAATTTTGCAGGCCCAGGAGAGCGGGGGCTCTTCACCCAGGAGTCCAGCAACATGTCTGCTGTGTGGCAGCCTAGGCAGCCTCTCAGACAAGACGTGGACTGTAGGTTAGGTTTCTGGGGGCATCTCTAAGATGCCCTCTGTAGTCCATTTTACATTAAATCCCACACTGGCATCAGTGTGGGTTTAATGTGCTGAGAAGTTTGATATCAAACTTCTCAGTCTTCCATGTAGCCATTATGGTGCTGTGGAGTTCGTAACGACAATCTCCCAGCACCATATAGTCTTAATGGCATCACTGCACTTACAGTGCCCAGGAATGGCCCTAGGTGCTGTAGAGGCACAGGGATCATGCACATGTGCCCACAATCAATCAATCAGGGGTTGGTAAAGCGCGCTACTCACCCGTGAGGGTTTTAAGGCGCTAGGGGAGGGGAAAAAGCTGGGCTGCTCAGTCGAAAAGCCAGGTCTTGAGAGCCCGTCTGAAGGTCTGCAGAGTTGATGAGCGTCTTATTTATACTGGGAGGGTGTTCCATGCTGTGGCTGCAATGTAGGAGAAAGCGCTCCCTCCAGCTCTGCTTCAGTGGATACGGGGCACCTCTGCTAGGGGGATGTCGGCTGAGCGGAGGTTTCTCTTGGGTGCGTGGAAGCTCATTCGGTCGTTGAGGTACTTGGGTCCGCTGTTGTTGAGGGATTTGTAGGCATGGGTGAGTAGCTTGTAGGTGACCCTCTTTTCGATAGGGAGCCAGTGGAGTTCTCGCAGGTGTGGTATCATGTGTTTGTGGCGTGGGATCCCTAGGATGAGTCTGGCGGCTGCGTTTTGGATGGTTTGGAGTTTGCGCAGTAGGGATTTGTTGATCCCAGTGTAGAGGGCGTTGCCGTAGTCGAGCCCGTGGGTGGCGGTTTTTCTGCAGTCTTGGAGGATCCACTTGAAAGTCTTGCGTAGAATCCGAAAGCAGTTGAAACTGGTGGAGGAGATGGCGTTGATTTGGCAGTTCATGGAGAGGGAGGAGTAGAAGATTATGCCAAGGTTCCGAGCGTGGTCCGTAGGGGTTGGTGGCGGTCCGAGGGCGGAAAGCCACCAGGAGTCGTTCCATGCAGAGAGGCGTGGTTCGAAGATGAGAACCTCGGTTTTGTCGGAGTTGAGTTTGAGGCAGCTGTCTTTCATCCATGCGGCCACGTTTTTCATTACTTCCTGGAATCTGAGTCTAGTGTCCTCTGGGTTGCTGGTGAGGGAGAGGATGAGCTGGGTGTCGTCAGCGTAGGACACGATGCGGAGGCCGTCCTGCCTCACGATGGTGGCGATGGGGGCCATGTAAATGTTGAATAGAGTAGGGCTCAGAGAAGATCATTGTGAGAATCCGCAGATGATGTTGGTGGGTTCGAAGAGGAAGAAAGAGGGGGGGGGGGGGGTTGAGTATGACCCTCTGTGTTCTCTCGAGGAGGAAGGATCGGATCCAGTTGAGGGCGTCAACCTGAATTCCTGCGTCGTGGAGCCTGGTGGTTAGTGTGCCGTGAGAGATGGTGTTGAAGGCTGCAGAGAGGTCCAGGAGGATGAGGGCTGTGGTGTGGCCCTGGTGGAGCAGCATCCGGATATCGTCGGTGGTGGCGATCAGGGCTGTCTCAGGACTGTAGCTGCTGCGGAATCCGGATTGAGAGGGGTCCAGGATGCAGTTATCTCCGATGAAGGTTGTCAGCTGGGCGTTCACAAGCCTTTCTGAGACCTTGGGAGCAAAGGGAAGGAGGGAGATGGGCGGTAGTTCTTGAGGTCGGTAGGGTGGGCCGAAGGTTTTTTGAGGAGGGGCTTCACTTCTGCCCGTTTCCAGTCCATGGGGCAGGTGCCGGAGGCCAGGGAAGAGTTGATGGTGCAGGCTAGCTCGGGAGCGATGGCCGTAGAGGCTCTGTGGAAAATGCGAGGGGGGCAGGGGTCCGTGGAGGCTTGTGAATGAGTTTTCTTCATGGTGGTGGCAAAAAGATCGATGGATGCGGGGTTCCAGGTGGTGATGGTGGGTTTGGCGGTGGTAGTGGCTGTAGGGGTGAAGGCAGTTGTTGGTTCGTTGAAGTGGTCATAAAGGGTCATGATCTTCTGGTGGAAGAAGGGGCTGAGCTTGTTGCAGCAATCTTGGGAGGGTGTGGTGTCAGAGGCTTCGCATGGGGGTTTGGGGAGATACTTGATGACGTTGAAGAATTCCCTTGTGTTGGCTGCGTTGGCGTTGATTTGGGCTTCAGTGGTCTTCTGGTTCCTCCACGTTTTGTCGAGGCGCCTGCAGGTGCGCCTGGCCTCTAGAAGTTCAGTGGTGAACCAGGCAGCCTTAGGAGGGCGTTTGGTGCTTGTCTGTCGGAGAGGGGCTAGTGTGTCGGCGCAACTGCCGATCCACCAATGGAGTTCTTTGGCAGCGGCACTGGTGTCGGCGGTGGCTGAGGGGTGTCGTGGAGGAGGGTGGCGTTGAGGAGGTCTTCGGTGACCTTACTCCAGTTCCGTCAAGGCGGGCGCGGGGCTTGTTTGGGTGCGGTGCTGGATGTAAACGTGAAATGGATGTAGTGGTGGTCTGTCCAGGAGTTCCGGGTGGTGTTGGTAATCCGAATGTTTGATCCTCCCGTGAAGATGGGGTTCAGGGTGTGTCCTGCAATGTGGGTTGGAGTGCTTACCAGTAGCTTGAGTCCCAAGGTTGGCGAGATTTTCAAGTAGCGTGTTGGAGTTGGGGTCATGGCGGGTCTCGAAGGTGGAAATTTAGGTCTCAGAGCAGAATGTAGTTCGTCGAGGTGATGGCGTGGGTAGCGGCGAGTTCTGTGATGTTGGTAGTGGGTTGAGGACGAGGTCCTGGTGGTCTGTAGATGAGCGTGCCCCATAGCGCAGTTCTGGGGTTGGTGTGGATCTGGAAGTGAATGTGTTCTATGTTGGGAAGAGTGCTGCTAGGTCTGGTGGTAAAGATTTGGAGGGAGGCTTTGTGCGTGATGGCGAGGACTACGCCCGAGCAGTTTGGGCGGTCTATCCTCTTGAGCTTGTAGCAGTCTGGTACAGCTGTGGCGATGTCTGGTGAGGAGCTCGTGTTTGTACAGGTATCGGTGCAGAAGCAGACGTCAGGGGTGAGAGTGTTGAGTAAGTCCCATATCTCTATGGCGTGTCGGTGAAGGGACCGTACGTTGAGAAGGATGCAGTTGAAGGTGTTGGAGGTTGTGGCGGCAGGTTGTGCGTTGCTGTCTATGGGCGCGGTTTCTATGGAGAGGATGCTTCGGCAGTTGGCGCACAAGAAGGCTCCCTGTGTGTTGTCGGGCGAGGCTCTTGCGCAGTGCTCGAGGAGGCTGGGTCGGAGTGAGAGGAGGTGTGGCGTTGGATGGCACTGGGCACGGTCAAGGCGCAGATGGGCGCAGACGGGCTTGCCTTAGGCGCGCCTTCGGGGCGATAAAGGCGCGTACACTGCGCAACCGCGCAGCGGTCGCCGTAATGAAGGGGTGGCGGGCAGAATCGAGAAGGAGGCGGGCGCCTGGTAGGGGGCAGGGCTATGTGGAGAGGGCGATGGAGCTTGAGGGCGGGAGGGGCAAAGCGATAAATAAATGAAGAGCAGAGACCTGTGGGATTTAAAACACAAACACAGCAATACACAATTTATACACAGCCCTTGTCAGGGCGATGTCCCAAAATGAGAAAGAACCTGTGGCAGAGTCGGCGCAAGGCTCAAACTCTGCTGCAGGGGCTGCTGTGGCGATGCACGTCTGGTGGAGCTGCCGGGGAAGTGTTGCCTCGACCGAGGTCAGGACAAACGCACTCGCTCCCCCGCAGCGGTTGCCGTAATGAAGGGGAGGGGGGTGGGTTCGAGGAGGAGGCGGCTGGCGGGAGCCTGGTAGGGGGCGGGGCGACGGAGCTTGAGGGCGGGAGGCACGAAGCGCTAAGTAAATGAAAAGCAGAGACCTGTGGGATTTAAAACACAAACACAGCAATACACAATTTATACACAGCGCTCGTCAGAGCGATGTCCCAAAATGAGGCAGAACCTGTGGCAGAGTCGGGCACGAGGCTCAAACTCTGCTGCTGTGGCGATGCGGTTCTGGCGGAGCTGCCGGGGAAGTGTTGCCTCAACCGAGGTCAGGACAAACACACTTGCTCCCCCGCAGCGGTTGCCGTAATGAAGGGGAGGGGGGCGGGATCGAGGAGGAGGGGGGCGGGATCGAGGAGGAGGGGGGGGCGGGAGCCTGGTAGGGGGCGGGGCTATGTGGGGAGGGCGACGGAGCTTGAGGGCGGGAGGCGCGAAGTGCTAAGTAAATGAAGAGCAGAGACCTGTGGGATTGAAAACACAAACACAGCAATACACAATTTATACACAGCGCTTGTCAGCGCGATATCCCACCACTGGCATAGTGCACTCAGCTAGAGGAGTGACACAGGTATGCCAGGGCAGTGGGTTTGTGGGCATGGCACACAGGGATGTGTGCCATGTCGAATCTCTGTTTAGTTCTGCACCAAGTCACTCAGCCTGCAAAGGCAGTGGGTGTGTGTGTCAAAGTACAGTGCCCCTAAGGGTGGCACAATAAGTGCTGCAGCCCTTAGGGGTCTTCTCCGGTCACAAGGCCCTGGGTACCTTGGGTACCATTTACCAGGGGCTGACCTGTGGCCATAGAGGCCAATTGAGTTTAGGTTTCAACATAGTTTTAGGGAAGGAACACAGGCCCTGGGTACCTAGTTGGCAGGAACCCAGGGCACACTCAAAGTACATTAGCCATTCAGCAATAAGTGGGGCCTACCATGCAAGAACGATGGCACTTTCTCACACTCCCTGGACTGGAAACAAGCATCCTAAGACCGGTTGAACATAAGTTACTTACCTGTAAACTTTGGTTCTCCAGTATTGGTGTCTTTCATAGATTCACATGCTTGAACATTCCCCGTCGTCGAAGTGGGAGTCCCACGGTACATAAAAAAGCAGTAATATATGCATATATAAGTAAAATTATTATAATTATAAAAATACATATATATATATATATATATATATATATATATATATATATATAAAATACAGTAAACTCAAAAGTACCATAGAACTGAATAGGCCCATAGAAAGCCTAAGGGAGAAACTCAACTTGGTATCATATCAGTGTCATTATGTTTTGGTCCAAATTCCAGCCAATCAGGCTGTAGTTCCCTCTAGAACCTTCTCCTCAGAAGCCCAAGACCTCAGATTTTCGTAGCACAGAGTAACCAAAAGTGCCTGAGGACAAGAGAGCCTCTGAGGGGAGGATGGAAGGGTCGCATGTGAATCTATGAAAGACACCAATACTGGAGAACCACAGTTTACAGGTAAGTAACTTATGTTCTTCTCCAGTATTAGGGGTGCCTTTCATAGATTCACATGCTTGAATAAGAGTAGAAAGCAGTAAGCATCATATAAGTCATAAAGGTAACAGTAAATTCAAGCATATAATAAACATATATTAAAGAGAAAAAACCTTTATGACTGGAGGCAGGTAGCAACAGAGGCTCACCTTTAATGGAAAAGATTCTGCAGCACCGCTTGTCCTACTGCTGCATCTGCGGCATCTGTTGACTGCAGACAGTAGTGTTTCGTAAAAGTATGGCTGCTCGACCACAGAGCAGCTCTGCAAAAGTGTCGCAGAGGTCCCCCGCAAAGAGGGCAGTAGAGGCTGACAGCTCTAGTGGAATGAGCACGTACTGAAGCTGGAAGAGGCTTTCCAGCCCATTGATGACAGAAGGTAATGGTGGAAGAAATCCACCTAGTAATAGTTTGTTTGGTAACAGGTTGTCCTTTGCAGATCGGGCCGTAGGCCACGAACAGTTGATCAGATTTCCTGAGGGATGCAGTGGGCTGAATGTAAAATTTAAGACAACGGTTCACATCCAGGGAATGTAATGAACGTTCCGCAGGAGTCTGTGGATTACGAAAGAAAGTTTTTTAAATGATTGGTTCGTTGAGATGAAAATCACTGGGAACTTTCGAATAAATGTCAGATTAGTACGTAGTTTAACAGCCTCTTTTGAGAACTGAAGAAAAGGAGGCTGAATTGTGAATGCCTGAATGTCACTGACACGCCTAGATGACGTCAAGGCGAGCAATAGGGCAACTTTCCACGTGAAGAATTTTAAGCTTGCTGAATGGATGGGTTCAAAAGGGGTTAGGAGGAGCTGAGACAAAACCAGGTTTAAGCGCCAAGCAGGCGGAGGACGCCGAATGGGTGGAAACATACGGAAGAGGCCTTTGAAAAACTGTTGGATGATTCTAGATGAATACAGTGAGGTCGAACCATCATGACGGAAGCGGGAGAGAGCCGCTAGAAATACCTTCAGAGTGGAGTGGGAAAGTCCTGACTTTGCAAGGGATAGGAAAAAAGGCAGGATCTGTTCTGGTTTGGCGGTCATCGGATCCAAGGCTTTGGTGTGGCACCAGACACAGAAACGCTTCCACTTCAACTGATAGGTTTTAATGGTGGAAGGAGCACAGGCGTGCGCTAACACCTCTCTACAGTCAGCGTCGATGGTCAGACGCGGAAATTCATGGTGTTCAGGTTCCAGGCATGGAGCTGGAGGTATGCTGGATCCGGATGGCAAATCTGCCCTTGCTGCATCGTGAGAAGGTGAGGCAGTGGATTAAGCGGAATTGGCTTGTTCTGGGAGAACAAGAGCAGATCCGTGAACCATGGGCGCCGCGGCCACTTGGGTGCGATCAGGATGATGTGGCAGGGTTGAAGCCTCATCCTGTGCAGCAAGCGCGGAATCATTGGAAAAGCGTAGCTGAATGCGTTCAACCAGCTGATCGAAAATGCATTTCCGCTCGACTCTCTATGGGGATGAAGACTTGCAAAGCGTTGGCATTTCCTTTTGGTGATAGTCGCAAAAAGATCCATTTGCGGCTGGCCCCACTGGCGGAAGATGAACTCGAGAGTTGGTTGATTGAGTTCCCACTCGTGATTGTCCGAGAAGGATCTGCTGAGTGAATCCGCCAGAACATTGGAAGCACCCGGCACATAGATGGCTGTGAGATGAATTTGATGACGAATCGCCCAATTCCATATCTCCTGTGCTTGTTGGGAAAGCAAAAGGGACCTTGTGCCGCCCTGCTTGTTCAGGTAATGCATGCTGGTGGTATTGTCTGTCCTCACCAGCAGAGTTTGACCTTGAAAAATCAGTTGAAAAGACTTCAGGGCAAGGAAGATCGCCAGAAGCTCCAGGCGGTTTATATGCCAAGTGCGTTGGACCGCAGTCCATTTTCCTTGTACCGATAGACCTTCGAGATATGCTCCCCAGCCTTCCAGGGACGCATCGGTTGTAAGCGTCAGAGTCGGAGCAAGTCTGGAGTGGTCGGTCTTTTCAAGTCGGAGCAGCGACTTGAAAAGACCGACCACTCCAGAGCCTCCTGAATGCGGGACGTGAGAAGGATCCTGTCGTTGAATGATCCTGAAATCTGTTTCCACTGCTTGTCTAACTCCTCTTGGACGACCCTCATACGTAGTCTGCAGTGGGGAATCAACTGTATGGCAGAGGAAGCCATGCCGAGGAATGATTTCAACATCCGGACTGAAACGTACAGTTTTGACTGGAGGGACTGTACCATCAGGAGCATACGGTCTTGTCTTTCCTGGGAGACAAAAACCATTGCCAGCTGAGAATCTAGTGAGGCTCCTAGAAAATCTCGCCGCTGAGATGGGCGAAAGTGTGACTTCTAGCAATTGATGGAAAGGCCCAAGTCTTGAAACAGGGAGAGGCAGGACTGTGTATGCTGGATTGCCAGTTGGAGGTTCGGAGCTTTTATGAGACAGTCGTCCAGGTATGGATAAAACTGTATGTCCTGTAGGCGCAGAAAGGCAGCTACCGGAGCCATGATCTTGGTAAAGACCCTCGGTGCTGAACGGAGGCCGAATGGTAAGACTATAATTGGAAATGCAACTGTCCGACTGTGAAGCGTAGATACTTCCTGTGTCTGGGGTGAATTGGCACATGGAAATATGCGTCTTGGAGGTCGATGGTTGAAAAGAATTCCCCTGGATTGAGATAATTTAGAATTTGAAGCAGAGTTAACATCTGAAAAGTTTTCGAAATGATAAATTTGTTCATGGCCTGTAAATCCAAAATTGGACGCCATCCTCCCGACTTTTTCTTGACTAAGAAAAACCGAGAATAGAATCCCTTGCCGCGTTGACTTTGCAGCACTACCTCAATGGCTCCTTTTTTGATCATCAATTTTACCTGGGCCAAAAGTTGTTTGAGGTGGGGAGAGGGTGGCCCCGAAGGTGGACGAGTGGGAGGGAATTTTGTGAACTCCAGGGTATGTCCTTTGGAGATAACGTCCAGGACCCATTGGTCGGAGGTGATTTCTAACCATTTGCAAAAGTATTTTGAGATGCGACCTCCAAGATGCACAGTCGGCAGAAGAAAGGAACTGAGACTGTCACTGCTTTTTGTTGTTTGCGCCACCTCTAGAAGTTGTTTTTCGTTGGTATGGTCTGGTGGAAGACTGACGATTTTGGGTTTGGTAAGAACCCCTCTGCCTGTTATCGTTGTAGGTATTGTAGGAACGATATTGGCCTGATCCTCGAAAAGTAGAGGAACCTCCGCCTCTACCTCGTGCCCCCCGAAAGGGCCGTTTCTTGTACTGGAGGGTAGCTAAGGACTTCGCAGTGTCGGTGTCCTTTTTTATCGCCTCAAGGGCATCGTCAACATGCTTGCCAAACAAAGACTCTCCATCGTACGGCAAGTCCAGGACTTTTGCTTGTACCTCTGAACGGAAGGTGGTAGATTTCAGCCAGCCTTGACGCCTCAAGACTGCAGCCCCGACGAAATTCTCTCCCTCCTGAATAATGGCCTGCGCTTCTGCACGGATGGCCTCAGATATTTGAGGAATCAGTGAGGCAATTTCAGACCACATCTGGCGGTCGTAACGGCCCAAAATAGCCAAGGTATTTGCCGCTCTGACAGTAGTAGCCGCCATTGTTGTAAAAAATTTTCCCTATAGAGTCCAACTTACGGCCTTCTTGATCAGGAGGAGACGAGATTGGTGTAGCAGGATTGCGAGATCTTTTCTCTGCTGCTTGAGTGATTAATGAATCTGCTTTTGGTTGTGACACCAAACAGGCCGGAGCAGATGCCGGAGCAGATGCAGGAGCCTTATACTTTTTGTCCAATCTGGGCAAGACTGCAGGTACTGAATTTGGATGTTCCATTAATTTAAGGCCTTCCTGCCAAATAAAGTCAATGATTGGTATTGTGTGAGATTGCCTTTGTGAAACGTCCTTAAAATCATACAAAAAACATTCACTTTCATGTTGTTGTTTTTCGACAGTGAGATGAAAGCGTTTTGCAGCACGGACCATCAAAGTATAGAAATGTGCAATGTCCACTGGAGGCGATGCAAGAGGCGAGGTGGGCGGAGTGGAAGGTGTTTGAGCCCTGTAACTGCCCCAATCAGTCATATCGACGTCATTGTCGTCGTCATCAGTGTTGTGAGGATCAGGATCCTCGTTGTCGATGTCAGGACGAGCACCCCCCGGTGACGCGGGTGGAACAGGTGCAGGTGCTTGTGGAGGTTGAGGTTGAGGCTGTGGAGGAGGTTGTGATGTTGGAGAGGCAGGTGTAGATGGAGGAAACCTGCGGTTATAGTCATCAAGCATGTGCTGCAAATTCATGACCAAAGATAGCGGTATTTGAGTAACCGGCTCGGAGGTTACTGCTTCTGATTCGTCAACAGGAAATAATTCATTACCATCTTCGTCGTTTTCCTCTTCGTCACCCTCATCACTATATTCCTGGCACTTAATGTGCAAATCAGATGGACTATAATGCCTGTCCGAACTGGTGTTCTACCTCTGAATCGTTTCCGGATTCTTCCTCACCAGACTGAAACAATTTGTCTGGAAGACGGGTTAAACTCCTGATTGGACTCAGTCGAATGAGAGGCACCGTTCTTAAAGAAGAAGCAGTGACCACTGTAAAAGTGGCTGCAGTGGTCAAAGGTAGATGAGATGTCGACGAGCCCGTAGACGTAACAGCGGCAGGTTTACGACCAACCTGAGGCGTTTGCGTCGTTGTCATAGAGGTAATCGGCGCTGAAATTGAAGGTTTTGTCTTAGTCGACGAAGATTTCTTGTCCGTCGACGGAGCTGTCGACGAGATTGGAGCTTTACTCGTCGACGATGATGTAGACATCGACGGGATGACAGCCGTCGAAGAAGTAGTTGACGATATGATGGCCGTCGACGAGACTGCCGTCGACTATGATAGCGTCGACAGTGTTCGTGTCGACGATGATTTCTTCGTCGACGGTACTGATTTGACACTCGTCGACGAAATCTTTACAATGGAAGTAATGGGTCTCGCCTCCTGGGCTGTCGTCGACGAGGTGGTCATTGTCGACACAGTACTGGATGACACAGTGCATGTCATCGTCGACGTAGAGGCTACAGCCACAGTCTTCGTCGTCGCCGAAGATGTCGAGCCAATGCCAGTTTTTCGAGAGGAAGGCAAGGCTTTGGGCGCAGACGTCAGAGAACCAGGTCCCGTAGACGTGCCCTGAAGCAAATCCTGTGAGGAAATAATCCTGGAGGATTCCAACAGTCTACTCTTCTTCAGAAAAGGAGATGGAACCTCAGTTTCAGACCCACGCTTTTGAGAGGATTTAGAAATACCAGATGACAAACTTTCTACCTCAGAAACCACAGACTCTGAAGTCTTCAACTTCTGTAGCCACAGAAGGAGACGGGCCTCTCTATCCCTCAGAGTCTTGGGAGGAAAAGTGCGACAGTACTTACAGTTTTTAACTTCGTGGTCTGGGTAGAGACAGTAAATACATTTACTGTGTGGATCCTCATGAAAAAGGCGCAGTTTACCACAAGAGGGGCAAGCTTTAAACAAAGATTTCTTATTTGAAGACATTTCTTGAGAAATAAACAGCTAGAGTTGAAGAAAACTGAGCAGAGCTCAGGGAGACTCCCTTCACACGACGTGCGGTAGAAAATCTGAGGTCTTGGGCTTCTGAGGAGAAGGTTCTAGAGGGAACTACAGCCTGATTGGCTGGAATTTTGACCAAAACATAATGACACTGATATGTTACCAAGTGGAGTTTCTCCCTTAGGCTTTCTATGGGCCTATTCAGTTCTATGGTACTTTTGAGTTTACTGTATTTTATATATATATATGTATATGTATTTTTATAATTATAATAATTTTACTTATAAATGCATATATTACTGCTATTTTATGTACCGTGGGACTCCCACTTCGACGACGGGGAATGTTCAAGCATGTGAATCTATGAAAGGCACCCCTAATACTGGAGAATCGGGCTTTCAGCCCTCATCAGCCAGGATAGCTTGACTCCAGTGTCATGGAGAGCACGGGACCCACGTCTGTGCATACCCGTCCCACTTGGGGTGACAAATGCAAAAAGAAGAATCGATGGACAGAATGCAGAACAATGTCATACATTCCCCCCAGTACAGAGATCTGGGCCTAAATACATCGTTTTTTTGCTCCCATGAGGCACAGGGTGAAGACTGATTTGCATATGGCTGTGTCTAAACTGGGGTGGCATGGTGAGCAAAAGAACAATGGATTTAACCCAGATCTCTTGACTGGGGGTGAATGATTTATTTATTCAGCATTCCGCCCATCATTTGTTTGCGTAGCATTGATTACACACCAGCCTGGAAACTCAGTATTGCCCTAGTAACAACTGTAATGTAATAATTATGCAAACATAGCATGAGGGAGGAAAAAGAAAATCATTTTAATCCTATTTTCTTTAATGGGAATTTATACTGAAAATTAAAATATTGAATAAGGATAAGTTACTTACCTGTAATCCTAGTTCTCTTCCAGGGGTATACTCATCAACGTCATAAGCACTGAATAGTCCTGCCCACGTGCGGGACCCCGGAGCAATAGCCAATAATATGCATATATCTACATATATATATATATATTTTCACCAATCCTGTTGTCTACACATCGTAAACAGGCGCTGACTCCGTGGGGTCTTGTTTCAGAAACAAGTTTATTTCACCAAGTGCAAAGTTTGACGCGTTTCGACGGATGGAACCGTCTTGCTCACAACAGAGAATATTAGTGAGTGAATACCTTTTAAACATAACAAGCGCTCATTGGTCTGTGAAGCGGCTTCATTGTTGTCATAGCAACCATTACTTCATGGCCACGGAAAAGTTACAACATCGTATTGGTTTTTGTAAAACACGTTATACATATTATATTCTTTAAATGCTAAATACTTGTAAAGCAAAGTTGACAGAAAATACACATTTGCATCGATTGTTGATTACATTGTCAGAATGGTTTAAATTTCATTAGCCAAATGTTAGTGTTGGTCAACATGTGTAGCTGCCACCTTTAAGTGCGGGATGGCTCAGCGCGATGTGTGCATCATCATTGCTAACAAATTAAGCCTGTATGTAAATACTTATTCTCTCGTATCGATTCTGTACATATTTGCCTCTTGAACCATTAG
The DNA here is from genome assembly GCF_964263255.1 of Lissotriton vulgaris. Lineage (NCBI taxonomy): Eukaryota > Metazoa > Chordata > Amphibia > Caudata > Salamandridae > Lissotriton > Lissotriton vulgaris. The sequence goes on from NC_141700.1 coordinate 257,383,967, forward strand.
GTTTGTACAATTGTTACTGTAATACTCAGTTTCTTATGCTGGAGTTGGGGATTGGCTTGAGGGTCTAGTGCCCGTTTAACCACCTTTTCTAATAATTTAAAAGTCCTCCTTATTGTGGATAGTTTTTAAATATAGCCCATGTGGGCATTTACAGTATTGGACCTAATGAAAATAGTTTTAACTACTGTACAGTTGATCTACTAGGTATCTTTGCATGAATGCAATGATTACACCGGCCTTACCATTATGAAGCCACCAATAAACTCACTTTGATCATGTTTTTTGTTTAAGTGTATTACTTGCAGCTTGTGCCGAAAGTAATAGTGATACTAAAGTTTTAATTTCTCATACGAAAGAGTGGGTTCCGGATTGTTCAGAAGTCTATTTACATTAAAAGAATTTTGCTCGCTAGAAGTGCATACTCATTGCCTCATCTGCATTCAATCCCTGTGGGGCCTTGGTATCTAGGAGAATGATGTACTGTGACTCTAGTCTCCGGAGGGCTAGTTGTCTATTCCCCCCTCTGATGTTTTTCTTTACATGGTCGATAACGAAGTACAAATAGTTTCTTACCTGTCGGTGTAGTTTTGCAGCTTGAAGATCTTTCTGGATTCACTATGCCGTGCATATTCCGCGGTCTTGTGGTTGGGTCCGGATTCGTAGTCTTTTCTTTGTTTTTTTTTTTTTTTTAGCCCTTGTGGGCGTCGGCGTCACATCTCCTCGGGTGCATTTCCGGTGACGTCGGCGTGCTTCCTGCGGAAGCTCCCACTCTTGGGCGCCATCTTCGGATTCTTTTTTCCGTGTTCCTTTCGTTTCCGAAGCAATGGCAATGTTCTATTTAGGTGAGAATTTTACCGCTTTGTCCTTAAAGTCTCTTACCTCTCTACCTTCTCTTTTCTTTTTTTTTTTTTTTTTTTTTAACCACTTCTTCCCTCTCCAGCCTCATCTTTCTGGCGGAGGTGGGTGGGTTCGCTAGTGAATCCAGAAAGATCTTCAAGCTGCAAAACTACACCGACAGGTAAGAAACTATTCGTTTTGCAGCGTGAATCTTTCTGGATTCACTATGCTGTGCATAGATTTTGTAGCGGTTTCTCATTTCTGTGGCGGCTGGGTGGAAGATGAGCTCTGGTTTCTGAATATATGCTGGAGCACCTTTTGTCCGACTTGTGCTTCTTTGTTCATCTGAACATCGACGCAGTAGTGCTTTGTGAATGTGTGCACCGAAGCCCATGTTGCCGCCTGGCATATGTCCTGAATGGGTGTATTGGCCAGGAAGGCTATTGTAGCCCCCTTCTTCCTGGTGGAGTGGGCACGCGCCCCCTCCGCCAGTTCTTGTCCTGCCCTCTTATGGCAGAGTTGAATTGTTTGCGCGATCCATCGCGCAATAGTGTTCTTGGTTACTGCTTTGCCTATGTAACTCTTGGCGAACGACACAAAGAACTGTTTCGATTTCCTGTGTCCCTTTGTCCTCTCGATGTAATGCATGACCGCCCTTTTGGCGTCTAGGGTGTGCAGAGCTCGCTCTGCGCTGCTGGGTGGTTTTTGGAAAAAACTCGGTATCTGTATGGACTGGTTCATGTGGAATTTGGACACCACCTTCGGCATGAAGTGTGGGTCGGTCCTCATCACAACCCTGTCATTGTGTATTTGTATGTAGGGTTCCTGTAGCGTTAGCGCTTGCAGCTCGCTTACTCTGCGTAAGGATGTTATTGCAACCAGGAAAGCTGTTTTCATAGTCAGCATCTGTAAGGAGGCCTTGTGAAGTGGTTCAAAGGGCTCCTTCATGAGTTCCGTCAGGACTAAGTTCAAGTTCCATGCTGGTGGCGGCACACGCCTGGGTGGTGCGATCCTTTTCGCTCCTTCCAGGAACCTCTTGACAACTTGTGATGTGAAGAAGCTTCTGCCCATCTCACCCCTCGTGTAGGCCACTATAGCAGCCAAGTGAACCCTCAAGGAGGACGAGCTGAGGTTTTTCTCCAGTAAGTGCGTCAGGTATTTTAGCACTGTGGAGTCCTTCTTCATTTTATTGTGAAGTCTTTCTCGCCTGCACCACATCGTGAATCTTTTCCACTTAGCGACATAGCACTTCCGTGTGCTGGGCCTTCGTGCCTCCCGAAGGACCCTGAGGGTGCTCTCTGGCAGTCTCAAATGTGCAAACTCTATGTCCTCAGGAGCCATGCTACTAGGCTCATGCTCTCTGGCTCTGGGTGCAGCACCTCTCCGTTCTGCATGGAGAGCAGTTCCTTTCTTCTGCCGAATCTGTGGGGTGCACACTGTGTCATCTCCATGATCTGCGAGTACCATGTCTGCCTCGCCCACTGTGGCGCGACCAGTATCAGGGTCATGGAGCTCGCTCTGCACTTGCTCAGTACTTTGTGTATCAGTGGTATCGGGGGAAAAGCGTAGGCAAATGTCCCGGACCAATCTATCCATAGGGCATTCCCAAGGGACCCCTCTTCGCGTTGTCTGGATGCGAAGTTTCGGCATTTCGCATTCTGGCGTGTTGCAAACAGGTCCACTGATGGTGTTCCCCACCTGTTGAACAACCACATTGTCTCCTGAGCATTGAGCTCCCACTCGTGGGACGCCGATGTCTGCCTGCTCAGCCAGTCTGCCTGAATGTTCTCCTTCCCTGGTAGGTGTATGGCTAGCAGGTCTATCTGGAGAGGGATGGCCCATCTCCATATCTCCTGTGCCAGCGTTGAAAGCGTTGTTGACTGTGTTCCACCATGCTTGTTGATGTAGAACATCGCCGTGGTGTTGTCTGTCTGCAGCAACACCTTCTGCTTGTACAGTCTCGTCTGGAAGGCTTTCAGTGCAAGGAAGATTGTCTTTAATTCGAGGTAATTGATGTGCTTCGTCGCATCTGTTGGCGTCCAAAGACCCCTCACTTTGAGTTCCTCCATGTGACCGCCCCATCCCTTCAGGGATGCGTCTGTGGTGATGGTCACTGTCGGAGTTGGGGGTGTTAGAGGCTTTCCCCTTGTTAAGTTCTCCCTGGTCCACCATGCCATCTCCTTCTGCACTGAGTGCGTCACCACCACAAGATCCTCCCAACTCCCAGAAGCCTGTGACCATTGTTCCTGGAGCCATTCTTGCATGGGTCTCATGTGGAGGCGCACATTCGGCACCAGGTGGATGCATGATGCCATCATCCCCATGATCTTGCTCGCAGTCCTCACTTGCCCCTTCCGGTAGAGGCGAGTTTACTTGACCAGCGCCCTTGTTCTCTTCTCGCTGGGGAACACCTTGCCCTGTAAGGTGTTGATCTCTGCCCCCAGGAAGATCTTCACCTGCTCCGGCTCCATCGATGATTTCTTCCAATGGACGGAGAACCCCAGGTTTATGAGCGTGCTCGTCACTGTATGCGCATGTTGCTTGCACTTCTGGTAAGAGTTTGCTTTCACCAGCCAGTCGTCCAGGTAAGGGTATACGTGTATCCCTTGTCTTCTTAAGTGCGCTGCGACTGCCGCGAGGCACTTCGTGAATACCCTCGGTGCTGATTTTAGTCCGAAGGATAGCGTTGTGAACTGGTAGTGGCCTCCTCCGATTGTGAACCTGAGCATATGCTTGTGCTTCTCGTTCATTGGTATGTGCAAGTAGGCGTCCTTGAGGTCTATCGTGACCATGAAGTCTCCGACCTGCAATTGCGGTAGCACCTCCTGCAGGGAGGTCATTTTGAATTTCTGTGTTCTTATGAATTTGTTCAGGAACCTCAGGTCTAGGATGGGTCTCATCTTGTCGTCTACCTTTGGTACCAGGAAGTACGTTGAGTAAATTCCCTTGTTCCTTTCCTTGAAGGGAACCCTTTCTATGGCTTGTTTTTGTAGAAGTTCTGTTGCTTCTTCCTGAAGCCTCGCCAGCTGTTCTCTTGCTGGTGGCTTTCCCCCTGGTTTTCTGCTTGGTGGCCTTTTCTCCAACTCCAAGCAGTACCCGAATTGGATAATGTTTAGGATCCATTTGTCTGATGTAATTTCCCTCCATTCCTGGAGGTAAAACTTCAATCTTCCTCCCACTGGAGTCATGTGGTCGTAGGTGTTTAGATTGTCCCGACCCCTTGGTACGTGGTGCCCCCCCGGGTCTTTTCTGTGGCTGGGCACCCAGAGTCCTGTGAAGTCACTTCGAGGTGGGCTGCTGTCCCCCTCTTCTATTCTGGCCACGTCCATTTCTCCCTCGAAAGGACTGACCTCTTGGTTGGTACTGCCAGGACTGCTTCTGCTGACCTTGCTGGCCCTGTGAGTCTGCCTGGTGCGTTTGCTGGAAAGCCTGGTGTGATGTACCTGGCTGGTTTCCACCTCTCCCGCCGGGCCTCCGTGACGGGGTGCCTCTTTTGTTGCCTCTGAACTGCAACGCCCCCATAGATCTTTTTTGAGTTGGCTGAGTTTCTCGTCCACTGTTGCTCCGAAGAGCGTGTCGCCGTTGAACGGTGTGTTGAGGATACTGTGTTGCACCTCGGGTTTGAACCCTGAGATCCTGAGCCAGGCGTGTCTCCTTTCCGTGACACCCATCATCATCAGCCTGCTGGCGCTGTCTGCTCCGTCCAGGGCCGTCTTAAGGCAAGAATTTGCCGCATTTTTCCCTTCTTCGACCAACTTCTCGGCCTTCTGCCTGGCCTCCTGGGGTAGGTCCTTCACCAAGTGCCCCAGGCCCTCCATGATCTGGTACATGTGCCTGTTTATAAGGGCGTTGGAGTTAGCCATGCGCCAGTGGGTCGCGGCATTCCGTTCGATCCTTCTGCCCACCAGATCCATCCTCTTGCTCTCCTTATCCGGTGACGGGCCAGAGGTAGTGGATACGTTTGCCCTCTTCCTCGCTGTGGCCGTGATAATGGAGTCTGCGGAGACCTCGCCTCGAATGTAGGCCGGGTCCTTTGTGGAGTGTTTGTATTTTTTCTCCGTTCTAGGAGTTACCGCCTTGCATGTTGCGGGCTCCTTGAATGCTTCTCTTCCCTGAGCCAAGACGCTCTCGAGCATTGGGAGGAACTGGCTCCTTGTCTGTGTTGGGAGCAAAGTCTCGAGCAGGAAGTCTGCTTTCTGCTTTTCCTCGTCGAGCTTTAGCTTGAATGCAGCTGCGGCAGATTGTGTAGCCGAATTGTATGCCCTGATGTCGTCCGGCGGCGAGGGCCTCGAGGGGTATGTGTCGACCGCCTCCTCCGGGCTCTCGGTGTCGATATCTAGGTAATCCTCCTCGTGTGGGTCAGAGGTGGCCGACTCGGCGTCCAACCTACTGCTTTCCTCCTCGTCATAGCCGTAATCCTCGTAGGGATCCTCTTCATCTCCCTGGTCGTCTACCATCTCGGCGCCCGGCCCATGTCCGTCGACGAGTTCTTCTTCCTCTTCGACCAGATCTAGCACAGCGTGCTTGGTCTTGGGTGGAATTGTAAAGGCACTCATCTCGGCGTCGAAATCTTTTCTCCGCTGCAAGATGCTCGCCATCTCGGCCTCCAATCGCCGTCTTTTCTTTTCCCTTTCGGCCGCGTTCTCGGCCTCGGAACGCTCGGCCCCTCTCTTCGTCGCCTGGCTCGGCGGCGAGATTCTCGGCGTCAATGGTTTGGACGTCGAACTTGGTTTCGGGTCCTTGGACGTCGTCGAGGCTTTCGGGTCTTTCTCCCTAGACGTCGATCGGTCCCTTTCGGAGACGATCTTCGACGCCTTCTGCTGTTCAACAGCTCTTGGCGCCAGGGACTCCTTCTCCGAGGATCCGCTGGGCCTGTGTGTTGTCGCGGACTGCAGATGTCGCTGTGTCTGCGCCTTCGGGGTCTGGCCCTCGTTCTTTCGAGACTCAGGGTCTCTTGTGTTCTTGTGGGACGTCGAGTCTCCTACCTTATCAGGTGTCTTCTTGAAATCGGTCTCTACGACCGTGTAGCTGTCGTCTTCGGCGGCAGCGTTGTCCTCTTCCTCCGAGGACATCCCCAGGTCGTACAGCGATGGCGTCGGGGCTTTTCCTCCGAGGGTGGCGTGTGCTACCCTCTGGCTCTTCCTCACACGAAGTGTCTTCGCAGCGAAGACGGAGCAGGCGTTGCAGTCTTCGCTTCTGTGGTCCACCGGCAGGCAAAGGTTGCACACCGGATGCTGATCTTTCTGCGCGTACTTGTGTCTGCAATTCGGGCAGAACTTGAACGGCGTGTTGTCCATCCTCGAGCGTTTCAGGCCTCCCTGACCGCGTGGACGTCGACGATCGTCGAAGACTTCGACGTTCTCTCCTTCTTCTCTCTTCGCCAATGGTCTGCGAAGTCTTCCTTAGTCTTCTTCTTCCAATATCTTCTCGAACTTTTCGCTTTTTCAGTACTTTCTCCAAAAATGTCTGGAGCCCAACGGGAACGATCCAGACCCGACCGCGGAAAAAAGAATCCGAAGATGGCGCCCAAGAGTGGGAGCTTCCGCAGGAAGCACGCCGACGTCACCGGAAATGCACCGAGGAGTTGTGACGCCGACGCCCTCAAGGGCTACAAAAAAAAAAAGACTACGAATCCGGACCCAACCACAAGACCGCGGAATATGCACAGCATAGTGAATCCAGAAAGATTCACGCTGCAAAATTTCATGTTCTCCGCTTTACCCCCATGTTTAGCATTGATGTGCCTTGCCACTGGATATGAGGGGTCATTGTTTGTAATAGCCCTTAAGTGTTCTAGTACCCTCACGTGGGCAGGATGATAAGTGCTGCCCACGTACATTTTATTGCAGCTACATTGCAAGACGTAAACTGCGAAGTCTGTCTTGCATGTGTAGTTAGCACGTATTTCCAGTGGTTTTTTTCCTGTATGGGACATCAACTTTGGTGTATATATATATATATATATATATATATATATATATATATATATATATACACACACATGTATATAAATACATATAAATACACATAAATACCCATATATATATATAGATAATAGGCATATACTTATACATATGCAGCCTGAAATGCACCATACTAGGCTAAAAAACTGCCATTATTGCATGTAAAACTTTTACATTTGCCAAATAAACACATATAAATTACATTATATGATAACTTACAGAAGAAACACTGCCCTGGGTTTCTTTGAAACATACAACCTTTATTTTCAAAGGTAAAAAACAGGCAGGATCATAGAGGCAGATTTAGCCTAGATAGGCTGCATAGTAACAACTGAAAAATTGGCGCCGTGCCTTTAAGACCTCCCTGAGCCTCCAGGCTCCAATCATGCACCACAGGTGACAGGTGAGTTATTTTGGACGGAGTATATAACAGTGTGAGAACAGCATGGGTAACATGTAAAATAGGCAGTCCTGGTATTCGTCCGGGGAAAAGGGTGGGTTGCTTATGACTTTGATGAGTATACCCCTGGAAGAGAACTAGGATTACAGGTAAGTAACGTATCGTTCTCTTCCAGGGGATACTCATCAATAGTCATAAGCACTGAATAGAATAGCAAGCCCATCCCATACCCTGCGGACGAATACCAGTCTCTCTAAACAGTATACTAATAAATATTACCCAAACAAATTCCTCAGGGATGCTTGACCAACCTGAGCATCCGCCTGAGTATCAGAATCAAGGCAGTAATGACGTGCAAAGATATGAACCGAACGCCACGTAGCAGCCTTACAAATTTCGTGAATTGGAACATTTTTAAGCATTGCTATCGTAGCATCTTTTCATCAGTGGAATGCGCTCTTGGCTTGCCTGGGAGCTGCTTCCGTGCCAACTGATAAGATAACATAACACATGACACAATCCATCTAGAAATGGACCTCTTAGAAGCAGGCAAGCCTGTATTCAGAGGGCTGTAGTTCACAAACAAATGATCAGACTTTCAAACACTCTTGGTTTGATCAAGATAAAATTTCAGAACTCTTTTTAAATCCAAAGAGTGTAGAGCTTTCTCAGCTAGAGTGTTCTAGTTAGCAAAGAACGTAGGCAGTGTAACTGACTGGTTAATGTGAAAATCCGAGACCACCTTAGGAAGGAATCTCGGATGAGTCCGTAGCACCACTATTCGCATGAAAAACAAGATAAGGTTCTGTAGAACAAAAAGCCTGAATTTTGCTCACCCTGCGCGCAGAAGTGATAGCTACTAGGAAGTCCACCTTCCACGACAGATGTTGAAGGGACGCCTTATGAATAGGTTCGAATGGAGGACCCATCAATTTAGACAAAACTATATTAAGTTCCCAAGGAGGAGAGGGAGACCTCACAGGAGGATAAACTTTCCCGAGACCCTCCAAAAAATCCTTCACAACTGGCATTTGAAGAAAGAAACCTGAGTGAGGGACTTTCGATATGATGTTATTGCTGTCAGATGGACCTTTATAGAAGAATACTGTAAACCTGCTTTGGCCAAAGAAAGTAAGTATGGTAACAGTACCTGTTCTTGACCTCGAATAGGGTCATGACCTTCAGCAGTGCACCACATGAAAAAACGCTTTCACTTGAAAGCGTACGACTTTCTTGTAGAAGCTCTTCTCGCCTCTCTTAAAATGTGCATACAATCCTGCGAGAGGAATAAATGTCCGTATTGGACGAACTCAGGAGCCACACTGCTAGCTTTAGGGACGGCAGGTTGGAATGGAACACCCTGCCGTTCGCTCTGGACAGCAGATCCGGATAGCAAGGCAGCTTCCTGTGCGGTACTTTGGACAGGTACAGGAGATCCGGGTACCACCATTGGTGAGGCCAATCTGGAGCCACCAGGATCATGCCGGTCTTGGACTTGTACAGTTTCTTGATCACCAAGGGAATGAGTGGAATCGATGGAAAAGCGTAGAGTAATGTCTGTCCAGTTCATCCACAGAGCATTTCCCTTGGACCCTCGTTGTGGGTATCTGGACGCGAAGACGTGGCATTTTGCGCTTTCGGTGTCCGCAAAGAGATCGATTTCTGGTGTCCCCCAGGCCTGGAAGATGTCTCTTACCACTTCTTTTAAGACCCAGTCGTGTGCTTCTGCGAAGTGCCTGCTTAGGTCGTCTACTTGGACGTTGAGGACACCTAGCAGATGGACCGCCGATATTTTCATGTCTCGAGCCAGAAGCCACTACCAGATTGCTTGCATTTCCAGCGACAGAGGTCTGGATCGCAGGGAGGATGTTTTGATCGCGAGAAAGAAAGCTTTGAAAGCTAGGTGGACAGCTCTGAGTTCCAGCATGTTTACATGATGCAGTCTTTCTTTTTCTGACCACACTCCTTGAATTTAAAGAGACCCCAGATGAGCGCCCCATCCCAGAAGGGACACATCTGTCACCAGCGATTGTCTGGGCATGTCCCCTTGGAAAGGAACTCCCACTACCAGATGACTCCGCTGCATCCACCATCGGATGGAGATTTGTACTGACAGGGGTAGTGACAGTTTGTCCTCCCAACGATTGTAAAACTGGGACCACTGGTCCTCCAGGGACTGCTGCAGAGGTCTCATGTGCAGCCTGGCGTTTGGAACGAGGAAAATACAAGACGCCATAGACCCCAGAAGAGACGAGATCTGCCTGGCCATGGGTCGAGTAGTCTTCAGTAAAGTTTGACACTTGAGGAGAATGGAGGATAGTCTCTCCTCCGAAGGATACGCTTTTGCGTCCTTTGAATCCAGAAGTGCGCCCAGGTAATGTATCCTCTGCGTGGGATGTAGGATAGACTTTTTGAAGTTTACATGCAGGCCGAGTCTCCGCAGCCGGTGTATGCAGAACGTGAGATGTTGCTGTAGCAGAATCTGAGACGCACTCTTTAGAAGCCAATTGTCTAGGCAAGGATAGACGAAAATGTGTCTCTTCCTCAGGAAAGCCGCTACTACTGCCATGCACTTTGAAAAAGTCTGAGGAGCTGACTTTAGCCCGAAGGGCAAAACTGTGAATTGGAAGTGGCTTGTTTGGATGCAAAACCGTAGAAACTTCCGATGCTTTGGGGCGATTGGAATGTGAAAATAAGCATCTTGAAGATCTATGGAGCACATCCAGTCCCCTTGATGCAGAAGTGGAATTATTTGATGTAACGCCAGCATTCTGAACTTTTCTCGCCAAATGAATTTGTTGAGACGTCTGAGATCTAGTATGGGCCTGAACTCCTTGTTTGGACCTTTCTTTGGAACTAGAAAATATCGGGGGTAAATGCCTTGTCGACGCGGGTTTCTTGGGACCTCCTCGATGGCATTCTTTAGGAATAAGGCAGACACCTCTTGTCTCAAAAGATGAATACGATGGGTCACAGTCTTTTGAGGAGGAACGGAAAGTGGGGGGGAATTGAATCTGATGGTATATCCATTCCTTACAATATTCAGAACCCATTTGTCTATTGTGATGTTTGTCCACTCTTCCAGGCAAAAACAAACACTCCCCCCCCCCCCCCCCCCCGTCAAGAAAATCGTGTTTGTCTTCTTTAGGAAGCTTTTCTGCGAACCGAGACATGGAGTCCCATAGTGCGTAGTCATAGTGATCCAGCAAAGCGGAAGCGCTGGAGACTCATGTAGGAAGCAGAGGTGGCACACATTCTCTTTTCTACTGAGTCCATAGCTTTACTGTCTTTATCCGGCGGCACAGAAGATGACGCCGCTCCTGTTTGATTTTTACGTGCCGCTGAGACAATCACAGAATACGGTTTTGGCTCAGCCCTCAGAAAGAACGGATCATTGTCCGGAGCTTTATATTTCTTAGCGATCCGAGAAGGGACCACTCCCAACGCTGCTGGAGTTAAGAACTTG